>NW_027507764.1:527958878-529158878 GCF_037356315.1 Lithobates pipiens | reverse complement strand
CGGGTTTGTCTGACAACTTCTGTCTTTCATGAATCCATGCTGTCTGTTGCTTAAAATATTTTTTTCCTGCAAGAACTCGTCTATGTGGTCTTTTATTAATCACTCCAGTATCTTCCCAACTATAGAAGTTAAACTAACGGGTCTATAGTTACTTGGTAAAGACTTTGTTCCCTTTTTAAATATAGGCACCACATTGGCCCTGCGCCAATCCAGTGGTACTATTCCTGTCATTAATGAGTCCCTAAAAATTAGATACAATGGCTTTGAAATTACAGAGCTAAATTCTTTTAGGATCCATGGGTGGATGCCATCAGGTCCAGGTGGTTTATCCACCGTTATTCTGTCCACATATTTCTGGACCATATCACTTTTGAGCCATTGTGGATTTGGGGCTGCATCAGTACCACCCCATTATGGACATGAGCTCCCCCCATGCTCCTTTGTATACACAGAGCTGAAGAAAGTATTTAATAAGTTAGCCTTCTCTTTGTCCCCAGTCACCCACTCCAGATTATTTTGCAAAGGGCCTACATGCTCAGATTTAACCTTTTTACTATTAATATATTTGAAGATTTTTTTGGGGTTTGTCCTACTATCCTTTGCAATCTGTCTTTGATTTTGAATTTTTGCATCCTTGATTTCCTTTTTACATATTCTGTTATATTCCTTGTAACATTTAAATGACACTAGCGTTGCTTCATTTTTAGATTTTTTAAAAGCTCTTTTTTATAGTTTATAGCTTTTTTAACTTTGGACGTGTGCCACATCGGTTTTATTTTTAGCCTTTTAAACTTATTGCCCATGGGAATATACTTTGCCTTGAGATCACAAACAGTCTTATATATATGCATATATATATATATATACATATATATGTTTTAAGTGAAAGAATTATGGCAATTAACACTTCTTTGCTTAGTATCACTGTAAACTGTAACAGCCAGACCACAAGAAAAGTGATATCCCATATCATGTTCAGTGGGCAGTAGTGCTGCCAAATGCAATCTTATTAAGTGAATTGGGCCATACTATAACCCCACTACAACCACGTAAAAGCGCCTTGAAAATGCATTCACACCCCTTGAAATGTTCCACATTTTGTCATGTTACAACCAAAAACTTAAATGTATTTTATTGGGATTTTTTGTGATAGACCAACACAAACTGGCACATAATTGTGAGGAAAATGATAAACAGTTCTCAAATTTAATTTTACAAATAGACATGTGAAAAGTGTGGCATGCATTTGTATTCAGCCCCCTTTTTTCTGATACCTCTCACTAAAATCTAGTGGAACCTATTGCCCTCAGAAGCCACCTAATTAGTAAATAGAGTCCACCTGTGTGTAGCTTAACCACTTCAGCCCCGGACCAATTTTCAGCCTAAGGACCAGAGGTCTTTTTACAATTTCGCACTGCACTGCTTTAACTGGTAATTGTGCGGTCATGCAATGTTGTACCCAAACGAAATTTGCGTCCTTTTCTTCCCACAAATAGAGCTTTCTTTTGATGGTATTTGATTGCCTCTGCGATTTTTATTTTTTGCGATATAAATGGAAAAAGACCGAAAATTTTGAGAAAAAAATATATTTTCTACTTTTTGTTATAAGAAAAATCGAATAATCTCAATTTTAGTCATACATTTAGGGCAAAATTTATTCAGCCACATGTCTTTAGTAAAAAAAAATGTCAATAAGCATATATTTATTGGTTTGTGCAAAAGTTATAGCGTCTACAAACTAGAGTACATTTTCTGGAATTTACACAGCTTTTAATTTACGACTGCCTATCTAATTTCTTGAGGTGCTAAAATGGCAGGGCAGTACAAACCCCCCCCCCCCAAATGACCCCATTTTGGAAAGTAGACACCACAAGGAAATTGCTGAGGGGCATGTTGAGCCCATTGAATATTTTTTTCTTTTGTCCCAAGTGATTGAATAATGACACAAAAAAAAAAAAAGTTTACAAAAAGTTGTCACTAAATGATATATTGCTCACACATGCCATAGTTATATGTGGAATTGCACCCCAAAATATATTCTGCTGCTTCTCCTGAGTACGAGGATACCACATATGTGGGACTTTTTGGGAATCTACCTGCATACGGCACTCCGAAAACCAATCACTGCCTTCAGGGTTTCTAAGGGTACAAATTTTTGATTTCACTCCTTACTACCTATCACAGTTTCGAAAGCCATAAAATGCCAAAATAGCACAAAACCCCCCCAAATGACCCCATTTTGGAAAGTAGACACTCCAAGCTATTTACTGAGAGGCATGTTGAGTCCATGAAATATTTTATATTTTGCTACAAGTTGCAGGAATATTTATTTATTTTTTTGCACAAAGTTATCACTAAATGATATATTGCTCACACATGCTATGGGCATAAGTCAAATTACACCCCAAAATAAATTCTGCTGCTTCTCGTACGGGGATACCACATGTGGGGGACTTTTTGGGAGCCTAGCCACGTACGGGACCCCGAAAACCAAGCACTGCCTTCCGGATTTAAATATAAAACGCTACCAAAAAAAACTGTTAGCGATCGCAGGGATCAGGCCTGACTCTGCCAACGCTGCAGTTATGTGTTTAGTGTTTTGTAAGTGACGGTGATCAATCGATACTGCACTTGGGTGGGATGGGCGGAGGGGCAAAACGCAGGTGCTAGCAGGTATCTGGGCTGATCCTGCTAACAATGCGTTTTTTTGGAACCCTAAACTGCTGGGGACGCTAGTATAGATCTGATCAGATCAGATATTGATCTGTTCAGATTCTATACCACTTTGGGAGGTTTATGCTTTGCGCGTGGGTGTTAGCGGTACTGGCACTAACCTAGCGCTGCCTGGGGCGACGCAGACCCTGACCCTAAAACCTAATTGATATCACCCGCCGGGTGATCAGGGGGTTAAACCTTTATTGGGTAATAAATGGTGGGTGCCCTGATGCTATAAAAAGCAAACTAACCAGAGTCACCCGTAACACTTATACGGTGATCACTGGTGAAAGGGTTAACTAGGGGCAATCAGGGGGTTCAAATTTTTATTAGGTAGTATATGGGGGTCCCTGGCGCTATATAAAAACCTGACGGGGAACCTAAATAACTAACTGGCTAACCAGCATCACCAGTGGCACTTATACGGTGATCGCTGGTGAAAGAGTTAACTAGGGGAAATCAGGGGGTTAAAACCATTATTGGGTAGTAAATGGGGGTACCTAGCGCTATAAAAACCTGGTGGTGAACCTAAAAAAATGACTAGCTACCTAGCGACACTAGTGACACTAATGCAGCGATCAGAAAAATGATCGCTTAGTGACACTGGCAAAAGGGGGTGAAAGGGTTAACTAGGGGCAATCAGGGGGTTAAAACCATTATTGGGTAGTATATCGGGGTACCTAGCGCTATAAAAACCTGGCGGTGAACCTAAAAAAATAACTAGCTACCTAGCGACACTAGCGACACTAATGCAGCGATCAGAAAAATGATCGCTTAGTGACACTGGCAAAAGGGGGTGAAAGGGTTAACTCTAGGGGCAATCAGGGGGTTAAACCTTTATTGGGGGGTGGTAGGGGGCTACCCTGGACCTAACACTAACTGCCCTGACAGTTTTTACTGTTACAACTGACACTGAATGCAGTGATCAGTAAATAAATTATCACTGCAATCAGTGACATTGTGACTGGGGGGGGGGAGTCGGGGGGCGATCGGGGGGGGGGGGGGGGGTTGTGTACCTATGTGTGCCTACGTGTTAGTGTAGTGTTGGTGCACACTTACTTTCACTTCTCCTCGTAGTCCGGCCAATAAGACCGCCCCGAGGAGAATGACATCACTTTCTCCCTGCCTTTGTTTACTATACACAGCGGGGGAAGCTTCTCATTGGCCAGGAACGATCGAGAGGGGATGGCCAGAAACCAACGGCCATCCCCTCATCCCGGATCGCTCCTGCAGCGAAACAGGACCGCCGCATCCAGCGGGAGGGGGTCCGATCGGACCCCCCACACGCTGGAAGGCAAGCACGTACATGTATGTGCTTGTGCCTGTACATGCCATTGTGATGACGTACAATGGTATGCAGCGGTCCTTAAGTGGTTAATCTCAGTATAAATACAGGTGTTCTGTGAACACATCAGTGGTTTGTTATTATTATTCAGGATTTATTATTCAGGATTTATATAGCGCCAACAGTTAGCGCAGTGCTTTACAATATGAGGGCAGACAGTACACTTACAATACAAATCAATACAGGAGGGATCAGAGGGCCCTGCTCGTTAGAGCTTATGTATATTGTCTTTATTTTTTGAAACATCCCTTTTCTGTAAATGTTTTATTCGCACCAACGTTGACCTTTTCATAATAAACCCTTATGTTGAAAAGTGTTAACCTTGTCTTTAAAGCTCTTGATGCAAACTATAAACGAACCTGTCTCTAAAAAGGGTGCTACTGTGGTAGAGTAAGGCACTGAGCAGACCTGTCTATGGTGGCGCTTATTCTAAACTTATAATTGGTATTGCTAAAATTACGAGTCCCTCCGGCTTTCTTTTAAACAGGGGTGGTGGCAGTTAAAGGGTTAATTGTGTAATTAGCCCAGTGACAATCGCTCTCAGGCTGCCCGCACCTAGATTGTGGTCCCGCAAGCTGGAAAATCTTTGTGCTGGGTGCAGCTGAGGGTGGCATTGTTACGTAAGTGACAGCGTGGTGTGAGGTTGGCTAGTCCTTTGTCGTCAGTTAGCGAGGAGGGTACGGATCTGACACCCGCGTTCGTCACATATTGGTTGTTAAGGCCCGTACACACGATCAGACTTTTTGACAACAAACATGCAAATTAGGTGTTTTAAGGCAACATCCGACCGTTTGTACGGACAAACTTTTTCGTTTTTTTCGGACTTTTGTTGGCTGTGCGAACTGACAAACTTTTCGGCAACAAAAATCTGATGGAGCAAAGTCCGATCGTGTGTACAGAAAACCATAGGACTTTTGTACAAAGTACAAACATGCATGCTCAGAACCAATAAAAAAGATCAGATAACAATACAGAAATTGACCAAAGGTGGATTTAAAGAGCAGAAAAACCACATGATTTGGTGAAAGTTGTCCAGAAAAGTCCTGCCGTGTGTATGCAATACAAGTTCACGGCCGACGCCCTTTGTACAAGTGTATTGCGTGTATGGCCCTTTAGACTGCTTTCACACTGGGGCACTATACAGGCGCTATAGCGCTAAAAATAGCGCCTCTCACTTCAGTGTGAAAGCCTGAGTTCTTTCACACTGGAGAGGTGCACTTGCAGGATGGTAAAAAAAGTCCTGCAAGCAGCATCTTTGCAGCGTTGTAGGATCGGTTTACACAGAACCCCTGCCCATTGAAATCAGTTTTAATTCTTTTTCGGCTGCTAGTGGGGGTTAATAGTGTGGCTGAATAGCACTGCTAAAACAATGGTAAGTAGTTACATAGTTGGTAAAGTTGAAGAAAAACACCAGTCCATCCAGTTCAACCTGAGTGAGTGCCTACAATTGGCCCTATCCCTGTATATTGCACACTCACTTCAGTCCCTACCCTCAAGGATCCAACATTACAAGTAGGGATGAGCCGAACACCCCCCGGTTCGGTTCGCACCAGAACTTGCGAACGACCCCCGCGTTCGGTACGAACGTTAGAACCCCATTGAAGTCTATGGGACTCGAACGTTCGAAATGGAAAGTGCTAATTTTAACGGCTAATATGCAAGATAGTGTCCTAAAAAGGGTTTGGGGACCTGCCTCCTGCCTCAGGGGACATGGGTCACTGCAAAAAAAAGTTTTAAAAACTGCCGTTTTGGCGGGAGCACTGATTTTAATGACGATTAAAGTGAAAAAAAAAAGTGAAATATTCCTTTAAATATGGTGCCTGGGGGGTGTCTGTAGTATGCCTGTGAAGTGCCACGTGTTTCCCGTGTTTAGAACAGTCCCTGCACAAAATGACATTAAACGGAAATAACACCATTTACAACTGCTTGCGGTTTTAATGTTATATCTGGTTCCTGCAATATGGTTGGAAATCATTGAGAAACATGGCATGGGTAGCCCTCCCTGCCCATTACCAGCCTATTTGGGTCTTGTACGCATATTAAGGGGAACCCCGTACCCATATTAAAAAAAGGAAATGCGTGTGGCCCCCAGGCCCTATATACTCAGAACAGCAGTATACAGGCGGTGCAAACAAGACAGGGACTGTGTAGGTTTGTTGTGTTAAGTTGAATCTGTTTGTCATTTTCAACCGGTACATTTTTAAAGTGTAGCTCCAGTCAAAAAAACGATTTTTAAGCTTTTTGGAAAACATAGGGAAGGGTTATCACCCCTGTATAATTTGTTTTGTCGTCCATCTTTTTTCATCTCACTTGCTGCTGTCTCCTTGCGTTTGCAAGTAGGAGATGTTTGTAAGTTGGATGTTTGAAAGTAGGGGCCTGCCCTATATTATAGCGGTATGTACTGGGTACAGAGCACGCAGATAGCACGCACTATCTCCTAACACTACTGACTGCAAGCTCTATTATTAACCACTTGACCACTGGGCACTTAAACACCCTTAATAACCAGACCAATTTTCAGCTTTCGGTGCCCTCACATTTTGAATGACAATTACTCAGTCATGCAACACTGGACCTATAGGAAATGTTTGTCCTTTTTTCACACAAATAGAGCTTTCTTTTGGTGGTATTTAATCACTGCTGGGTTTTTTTATTTTTTGTGCTATAAAAGAAAAAAGACCGAAAATTCTGCGAAAAAATGAATTTTTCTTCGTTTCTGTTATAAAATTTAGCAGATTAGTCATTTTTTCTTCATAAATTTTGGCCAAAATTCATACTACTACATATCTTTGGTAAAAATAAGTACAAATTGGTGGATATTATTTGGTCTTTGTGAAAGTTATAGAGTCCACAAGCTATGGTGCCAATATCTGAAAATTGATCACACCTGAAGTACTGACGGCCTATTTCCTTTTTTTTTTTTTCCACAAAATTGTCATATTATCAGGTTATTTCACACACACAGCATATGCATACCACAAATTACACCCCAAAACACATTCTGCTATTACTCCTGAGTACGGTGATACCACATGTGTTAGACTTTTACACAGCGTGGCCACATACAGAGGCCCAACATGCAGGGAGCGCCATCAGGCGTTCTGGAGCACCCAGGCCAATTCTGACATTTCTCTCCTACATGTAAAAATCATCATTTATTTGCTAGAAAATTACAGAGAACCCCAAAACATTATATATATATATTTTTTTTTAGCAAAGACCCTGGAGAATACAATGGTGGTCGTTGCAAATTTTTATCTCACACGGTATTTGCACAGCAATTTTTCAAACGCGTTTTTTGGGGGGAAAAACAGTTTTGTGCTTAAAAAACAAACAAAAAAAACAGTAAAGTTAGCCCAATGTTTGCATAAAGTGATAGATGAAGTTATGCTGAGTAAATAGATATCAAACATGTCACTCTTCAAAATTGCACATGCCCGTGGAATGGCGCCAAACGTCGCTACTTAAAAAATCCCCATAGGCGACGCTTTAAATTTTTTTTTACTGGTTACATGTTTTGAGTTGCAGAGGAGGTCTAGGACTAGAATTATTGCTCTCGCTCTAACATTCTCGGCGATACCTCACATGTGTGGCACATGCGAGCACATGGGGACATGGGCGCTTTAATTTTTATTTTATTTTTTTATTGTTCATTTTACTTTATTTATTTTAGTTTGACATTTTTTTCCCCAAAAATATATTTTTGATCACTTTTATTCCTATTACAAGAAATGTAAACATCCCTTGTAATAGGAATATGGGGTGACAGGTCCTCTTTACAGTGAAATCTGGGGGGTCAATATGACCCCACATCTCACCTCTAGGCTGGGAAGCCTGAAATAAAAAATAAAAAAAAGATTCTGGCTTTGATCGTACTGGCGAGTTGGTAGAAGCACCGGAGGGCGGTGAGGGGTGGGGGGCGTCTATGGCTGGGTATTTCAGGGTATCACCGAGTATGGCTGGGTATCTCTGGGTATCTCTGAGTATGGCTGGGTATGGCAATTTATGGCAGGGTATTACAGAGTATTGGCGGGGTATTGGCGGGGTACTGCAGAGTAATAGCAGGGTACTGCAGAGTATTGGGGGGTACTACAGAGTAATGGCAGGGTACTGCAGAGTATTGGGGGTACTGCAGAGTAATGGCGGGTACTGCAGAGTAATGGGGGGTACTGCAGAGTATTGGGGGGTACTGCAGAGTAATGGGGGTTACTGCAGAGTAATGGGGGGTACTGCAGAGTAATGGCAGGGTACTGCAGAGTAATGGGGGGTACTGCACTGCAGAGTAATGGCAGGGTACTGCAGAGTAATGGCGGGGTACTGCACTGCAGAGTAATGGCGGGGTACTGCAGAGTAATGGCGGGGTACTGCAGAGTAATGGCAGGGTACTGCAGAGTATGCACTGGTATTGCAGAGTATTGGCAGGGAATTGAGGGGTTAAATTCGGTGAGCAGCGATGTGGGCACTGCAGATGCAGCCCACATCGCTGCTGACACCGATCTCTTTCCCCTCCGCTGTACCGATCGGTACAGAGAGGGGAGGGAGGAATGACGCCGGTTTGTTTCCAAGTGATCACTCCGTCATTTGACGGAGCAATCACGTGGTAAACGGCCGCTATGAGCGGCCGTTTACCGTGATCCGTGATGCGCCGGGTCCTGTGGACCCGGCGGTCACGGATGCTCTCGAGTGCGCGCACCTCGGGGCACGCGAGAGCAGAATTCTGGGAGGCCGTTAATTAACGGCCTCTCAGAGTTAAACAACCGCCCTGAAGCCGTTAATCGGCAATGGGCAGTTGTTAAGTGGTTAAAGCTAGATCACTAGCTATATAGGTGAGGTGAATATAGTGGTGTATACTGCAGTCAGGGCACAGACAACAACCACTACACAGCAGCAAGATAGGAAATCAGCCAAAAACGATTGGTGTGTACTGTGTTGAAGGTACACAGAACACCCACTGCTTCAGATGCTAAGTAACACACTACACGAGGCCGCCTCAAAGGCGGCCTTATATAGTGTGGGGCGTGCACTACACAGCCTGAGCTATGATTGGCCACAGGCAGGATGCCTGTGGCCAATCATGGCTCTTCTCGCTGCCGGCGCTGCGATTGGCCAAGCATGCGGGGTCACAGTGCATGCTTGGCCAATCATGGGGCAGCAATGCACTGCGCCACCGCAGTGCATTGTGGTCCGCGCGCGCGTCACTCGAATTTTGACGCGAACGGCCCAAACGTTCGGAATTCGCCGAACGGCCGAACAGCCAATGTTCGAGTCGAACGTACGTTCGACTCGAACACGAAGCTCATCCCTAATTACAAGGTCCCCATTCATATACTAGGGCCAATTTGGGACAGAAGCCAGTTAACCTACGTGCATGTTTTTGGAGTGTGGGAGGAAACCCACGCAGGCACAGGGAAAACATGCAAACTCTAGGCAGGTAGTGTCGGGGTTGAGATTCAAACCAGCGACCCTTTTTACTGCTAGGTGAGAGTGCTAACCCCTACACCACTGTGCCAACCTACAAGCCTACAGCCAAGAGAGATCAATTCTTTCTGGCTTTAGCAGGTTTACTTTGATTGTCGGTGTCTCTTTTCATTTTTTCTCTCCCGCCCTATATTAGTTTTGGTATATCCCATTGTGTGCTGACGTGAGGTGGGCCAGGAAAAGGGAAAATTGTTATCAAATACTTACTGTAATTTTCCTTTCCTGGCCCATCCTCACATCAGCACAGGACTCCCTCCCTTGTGGCATGTCGCTGTATATTGCACACTCACATCGGTCCCTAATCTCATGGAGCCCACATAGCGGCGCTTTACCTCCAACGCCCCCAACGCCCCAGTGTGAAAGTAGTCTAAGTGAACAAACAGTAACATGAAGGCCAAGGAACACACAAGACAGGTTAGGTTTAACCCCTTCTTGACCAGCCGCCCGCAGGTTGGCTCCCCTGGGCGACCACTGGGGAGGTGCGTGTGCACCTCCAGAGCCAATGCGCGTGCCCAGCGCTGGCAATGACTGCCTGGTACCCGCAATCGCTCTGCACAGAGGCAGAACAGAGATCTGTCAATTTAAACAGAAAGATCTCTGTGCTGTCAGGGGTGAGGAGAGCTAAGTATATAGCTACTAAGTATGAACAACGATCGCTCTCCTCACCCAGTCACTCCCCCCCCAAAGTTAGAATCACTCCCTAGGGAACACGGTTAACCCATTGATTGCCCCCTAGTGTTAACCGCTTCCCTGCCAGTGACATTTACACAATAATCAGTGAATTTTTATAGCAGCACTGATCACTGTATAAATGCCAATGGTCCCAAAAATGTGTCAAAAGTGTCCGATCTGTCCGCCATAATGTCACAGTCCCAATAAAAAGATCACAGCCATTACTAGTAAAAAAAATAAATAATAATAAAAATGCCATAAATCTTTCCCCTATTTTGCTATAACTTTTGTGCAAACCAATCAATATACGCTTATTGCGATTTGTATTACTAAAAATATGTAGAAGAATACATATCGGCCTAAACTGAGGAAAATATTAGCTATATATTTATTATAGCAAAAAGTACAAAACCTTGTTTTTTTTTAAAATTGTCGCTCTTTTTTTGTTTAAAAATAAAAACCACAGAGATGATCAAATACCACCAAAAGAAAGCTCTATTTGTATGAAAAAAAGGATGTCAATTTTGTTTGGGTACAATGTCGTACAACCACTCAAATTGACAGTTAAAACGACACAGTGCCGTATCGCAAAAAATGGCCTGGTCATTGAGCAGCCAAATTTTCTGGGGCTGAAGTAGTTAAAGCAGGGTTAGGTTATAAAAAAATATCTCAAGCATTGAACATCTCATGGAGCACTGTTTAATCCATCATTGGAAAATGGAAAGAGAATGACACAACTGCAAACCTACCAAAACATGGCCGTCCACCTAAACTGACCCACAGAACCTACAGGAGTCAACAATGGACTGCACTTTACACGCCTCATGGTAGGAAACATGAAATACATTAAAAATATGCATATTATACGCATATAAGGAAGATCTAATGCATAAGCCACAACGTTAATCCTGCAAAGAATACGGAAAGGCCCAATAAACTGAGGTGCGAAATTCAGTGAGGGAACATGAAGTCGGAGGTTGCGAGATGACAGAGATGACAGTCAGACCCTGTCCCCATGCTGGTAGGAAGGCACAGGTAGGCATCTGCGGTCAACATGGGGTCTGTACCTATCATTAGCATGACCCAAAGCCTCCTGGACTTGTGCCCAAGTGGAACAAAGGCCACGGAGATGCTCCTCTAACGCAGGAATACTCTGTGGAACAAATGAGTCAGGCAACATGGAAGATTGGAAACCATAATTCGCCATAAACCTGGACAATCGGGAAGCAGAATTCAAGGCACTGCAGAGCTGACAAAATATCTGCCCCAGTGTGTCTCCTGTCCACCAAACAAACCAGCGCAAGCACGGCATGGCATCTTTTTGCCTGCGTACTTGCGTAGCCCCTTGAACGCCTACGGAGCACCGCTGGTTCTGAGGACAAAGCACTGGAAGAGGCCATGGAGGAAGAAGAAGAGGAGGGGGTGGAGGAGAGAGGTGTGTCACAACCAGTAGTAGCATTTTGGAGGCGTGGTGGCGGAACAACCTCCAACACTACTGCACCTTGTCCTGCATCCTTCCCAGCTGCCAGAAGAGTGACCCAATGGGCCGTGAAAGATAGGTAATGTCACTGTCCATGCCTGCTGGACCATGAGTCAGCTGTAATATGCACCTTACCGCTGACTGCCCTGTCCAGCGAGGCATGGACATTGCCTTACACATGCCGGTAGAGAGCCGGAATCGCCTTCGTGATCGCGTTTGGGGACCTGTCACTGAGGAATCACAGATTGCACAAACTCAAGGAAGGGGGCCGAGTTCTAGCAATTTAGTCAAGCTAGCATTTAACCGCTGGGCATGTGGATGGCTGAGAGTGAACTTCTTTTGACAGTCCAGCAGCTGGGGCAGGGAAATTTTCCTGCTACAATCGGACATTGGTGTACTGCTAGCAGAGTGCCCGCAAGTACTTGGCTGTGACACACCTAATTCTACACCTTCATTCCTCTCAGAGCAGGTTTCAGAGAGGACTGAAGGTCTAGTGGGGTTGGAGATCCCAGCTGATGAGGAGCAAGGAGAGGTCCGCTTTGTTCTTTGGTGTGGGTCTTTAAGGTACGCTTGCCAACGAGCTGCATGGCAGGTGAACGTATGTCTGGTCAAGAATGTGGTGCCCAAGCGGCTGATGTTTTAGCCGTGCGAGATACGCTTGAGACATATGTTTCAAATAGCAGCGGTGCGATCTCATGCACTTGTCTCTAAAAAGGCCCACACCAAAGAACTTTTGGAATAACGCACAGAGACAGCGCCCTTCACAGGCAGAGCTCTGAGGTGTGATTCAGTCGGTGTGCTTCCCCTAAGCTGGCTCCCGGAGGGCATCCTGCCTCGTTGGAGATGTACCTCCTCATTTTCCTCTCCCCTATCAGGCACCCACGTGGAGTCAGTGACCTCATCATCCCTCTTCATCACTGGAGCAAACTTGGCAGTATGCTGCAGCTGGTGGAACATGACTGCCAGATTGCTGTCCTTCTTGAGCATCCCCTCTCTCTGCACTCACGCTACTGCCTTCCTCTAGCTGGGTATCCTCATCAGAGCCTTCAAAACGCTGGGCATCCTCCTGAGGCATGTACCCAACACTGTGCTCAAACAGTTCGCTGTTCATTGTACCCCATACTCATTCACATAGGGTGGGGGGCCAGGATCCGGGGGCCCCCAATTTTTGCATAATGTGAAAGATGAAGTTACACTGAGTAAATAGATACCTAACATGTCACTCTTCAAAATTGCACACGCTCGTGGAATGGCGCCAAACGTCGCTACTTAACCACTTGCCGACCGCCGCACGACGATGTACGTCGACAGAATGGCACGGGCAGGCATAAGGGCTTACATGTACGTCCTTGCCTGCCCGCGGGTCGGGGGGCCCGATCGGGCCCGGTCGGTATTCGTTCGGGAGCGATCCCGGACGAGGGGACAGCCATTCATTCATGGCCACCCCCTCGCGATCGCTCCCGACGAATGAAAATGTCCCGTGACATCACTTCCTCTCCTGTAATGTAAACACAGGAGAGGAAGTGATGTATTCTCTCCTCCGTGTCGGTATTTTTCGTTCCGGCACCGAGGAGAGAGCATCGGTGAGTTGCACAAGCACTACACTACACAGTAGAACATTCCAGGCACACTCACACCCCCCCTTTACCCCCCGATCACCCCCCAATTACCCCTGCCCCCCCAGTCACAGTGACACCAATTGCATTTTTTTTTTTTTTTTGCATTGGTGTCATTTGTGACTGTAATAACTGTTAGGGCAGTTAGGGTTAGCCCCCTTTAGTTCTAATGTGCCCCCCTAACCCCCCCAATAAAGGTTTAACCCCGTGATCACCCCCCCTCGCCAGTGTCACTAAGGCTGGGTTCACATTGCAGCGGTTTATGAGAACGAATGTGATTCGCACCGCACTGCAGTGCAAATCACATCCGATCTCTGTGCGATTCGAGTTCAGCCATACAGATAGTATGGCTGAATTCGTGTCGCACCCGCCGCACCCGCCGCAAATTCGCACGGGACCCTTTTTTTGGCCCGCAGCAGAATCGGATCGCATGGGTGTTCACACCATGCGATCCGAGTTTGCAGATCGCACTGCGATATGCGAACTGATCTGGGGGTGTCATTAACATTTCACTGACACTCCCAGCAGTTCGCATAGGGCAGTGTGAACTTCCGCCGGGAGGCATGCGATGCGGGAACCCGCCGCGGATTCATGGCGTTCCCGCATCGCTCCAGTGTGAACCCAGCCTAATAAGCGATCATTTTTCTGATCGCTGTATTAGTGTCACAGGTGACGCTAGTTAGGCAGGTAGGTATTTAGGTTCGCCGCAGCTTTTTATAGCGCCAGGGACCCCCATATACTACCGCATAAAGCCCCCTGATTGCCCCCTAGTTAACCCTTTCACCAGTGATCACCATATAACTGTTACAGGTGACGCTGGTTGGTTAGTTATTTTTTTATAGTTTCAGGGCACCCGCCATTTATTACCTAATAAAGGTTTAACCCCCTGATCACCCGGCGGGTGTCATTTGTGACTGTACTAACTGTTAGGGCAGTTAGGGTTAGCCCCCTTTAGTTCTAAGGTACCCCCCTAACCCCCCCAATAAAGGTTTAACCCCGTGATCACCCCCCGTCGCCAGTGTCACTAAGGCTGGGTTCACATTGCAGCGGTTTATGAGAACGGATGTGATTCGCACCGCACTGCAGTGCAAATCACATCCGATCTCTGTGCGATTCGAGTTCAGCCATACAGATAGTATGGCTGAATTCGTGTCGCACCCGCCGCACCCGCCGCAAACTCGCACGGGACCCTTTTTTTGGTCCGCAGCAGAATCGGATCGCATGGGTGTTCACACCATGCGATCCGAGTTTGCAGATCGCACTGCGATATGCGAACTGATCTGGGGGTGTCATTAACATTTCACTGACACTCCCAGCAGTTCGCATAGGGCAGTGTGAACTGCCGCCGGGAGGCATGTGATGCGGGAACCCGCCGCGCATTCGTGGCGTTCCCACATCGCTCCAGTGTGAACCCAGCCTAATAAGCGATCGTTTTTCTGATCACTGTATTAGTGTCACAGGTGACGCTAGTTAGGCAGGTAGGTATTTAGGTTCGCCGCAGCTTTTTATAGCGCCAGGGACCCCCATATACTACCGCATAAAGCCCCCTGATTGCCCCCTAGTTAACCCTTTCACCAGTGATCACCATATAACTGTTACAGGTGACGCTGGTTGGTTAGTTATTTTTTTTATAGTTTCAGGGCACCCGCCATTTATTACCTAGTCTCACTAGTGTACCCCTAAATTTAGGGGTGTCTACTTTCCAAAATGGGGTCATTTGGGGGGGGGTTTGTGCCATCTTGGCATTTTATGGCCTTCAAAACTGTAACGCCCTTAAAAGGCCTGAAGGCGGTGCTTGGTTTTCGGGGCCCCGTACGTGGCTAGGCTCCCAAAAAGTCCCACATATGTGGTATCCCCGTACTCAGGAGAAGCAGCAGAATTTATTTTGGGGTGTCATTTCACATATGCCCATGGCATGCGTGAGCAATATATCATTTAGTGACAACTTTGTGAAAAAAAAAAAAAAAGTTTGTAATTTTCCCGCAACTTGTGGCAAAATATAAAATATTCCATGGACTCAACATGCCTCTCAGCAAATAGCTTGGGGTGTCTACTTTCTAAAATGGGGTCATTTGTGGGGGTTTTGTGCCATCTTGGCATTTTATGGCCTTCAAAACTGTAATAGGTAGTGAGGAGTGAAGTCAAATATTTACGCCCTTAGAAAACCTGAAGGCGGTTCTTGGTTTTCGGGGCCCCGTACGTGGCTAGGCTCCCAAAAAGTCCCACATATGTGGTATCCCCGTACTCAGGAGAAGCAGCAGAATTTATTTTGGGGTGTCATTTCACATATGCCCATAGCATGTGTGAGCAATATATCATTTAGTGACAACTTTGTGAAAAAAAAATAAAAAAAAATTAAAGTTTGTAATTTTCCCGCAACTTGTGGCAAAATATAAAATATTCCATGGACTCAAAATGCCTCTCAGCAAATAGCTTGGGGTGTCTACTTTCTAAAATGGGGTCATTTGTGGGGGTTTTGTGCCATCTTTGCATTTTATGGCCTTCAAAACTGTAATAGGTAGTGAGAAGTGAAATCAAAAATTTACGCCCTTAGAAAGCCTGAAGGCGGTGCTTGGTTTTCGGGGCCCCGTACGCGGCTAGGCTCCCAAAAAGTCCCACATATGTGGTATCCCCGTACTCAGGAGAAGCAGCAGAATTTATTTTGGGGTTTCATTTCACATATGCCCATAGCATGTGTGAGCAATATATCATTTAGTGACAATTTTGTGTAAAAAAAAAAAAAATTATTTTTTGTCATTATTCAATCGCTTGAGGCAAAAAAATAAAATATTCAATGGGCTCAACATGCCACTTATCAATTTCCTTAGGGTGTCTACTTTCCAAAATGGGGTCATTTGGGGGGGTTTTGTACTGCCCTGCCATTTTAGCACCTCAAGAAATGAGATATGCAGTCGTAAACTAAAAGCTGCGTAAATTCCAGAAAACGTACCTTAGTTTGTAGATGTGACAACTTTTGCGCAAACCAATAAATATACAATTATTGACTTTTTTTTTACCAAAGACATGTGGCTGAATACATTTTGGCCTAAATGTATGACTAAAATTGAGTTTATTGGATTTTTCTAATAACAAAAAGTAGAAAATATCATTTTTTTTCAAAATTTGCGGTCTTTTTACGTTTATATCGCAAAAAATAAAAATTGCAGAGGCAATCAAATACCATCAAAAGAAAGCTCTATTTGTGGGAAGAAAAGGACGCAAATTTTGTTTGGGTACAACATTACATGACCGCGCAATTACCAGTTAAAGCAGCGCAGTGCCAAATTGTAAAAAGACCTCTGGTCATTTACCAGCAAAATGGTCCGGTCTGAAGGTGGTTAAAAATCCCCATAGGCGATGATTTAATTTTTTTTTACTGGTTATATGTTTTGAGTTACAGAGGAGGTCTAGGGCTAGAATTATTGCTCTCGCTCTACCGTTCGCAGCGATACCTCACATGTGTGGTTTGAACACCGTTTTCAGGGGCGCTTTAAAAAAAAAAATATTGTTCATTTTACTTTTTTTTAGTTTGACATTTTTTTCCCCAAAAATTAATTTTTTGATCACTTTTATTCCTATTACAAGGAATGTAAACATCCCTTGTAATAGGAATATGGCATGACAGGTCCTCTTTACAGTGAAATATGGGGTCAATAAGACCCTGCATCTCACCTCTAAGCTGGGAAGCCTGAAAAAAAAAAAAAAAAGATTCTGGCTTTGATCGTATTGGCGAGTCGGTAGAAGCACCGGAGGGCGGTGGGGGGGGGGGGGGTGTCTATGGCTGGGTATTGCAGGGTATCACCGACTATGGCTGGGTATCTCCGAGTATGACTGGGTATCTCAGAGTATGGCTGGGTATCTCAGAGTATGGCTGGGTATCTCAGAGTATGGCTGGGTATCTCAGAGTATGACTGGGTATCTCAGAGTATGGCGTTGCAGAGTATTGCGTTGCAGAGCATTGCAGGGTATTGGCGGGTGTTGCAGAGCTTTGCGGAGTGTTGCAGGGTATTGGCGGGTGTTGCAGAGCATTGCAGAGTGTTGCAGGGTATTGGCGGGTGTTGCAGAGCATTGCAGAGTGTTGCAGGGTGTTGCAGAGCATTGCAGAGTGTTGCAGGGTATTGGCGGGTGTTGCAGAGCATTGCAGAGTGTTGCAGGGTGTTGCAGAGCATTGCAGAGTGTTGCAGGGTATTGGCGGGTGTTGCAGAGCATTGCAGAGTGTTGCAGGGTATTGCAGAGTGTTGTTGCAGGGTATTGCAGAGTGTTGTTGCAGGGTATTGCAGAGTATTGCAGCAGAGTGTTGCAGCAGAGTGTTGCAGCAGAGTATTGCAGCAGAGTATTGCAGAGTAATGGCAGGGTATGATGGGGTTAATTTTCGGTGAGCAGCGATGTGGGCACTGCAGATGCAGCCCACAGCGCTGCTGACACCGATCTCTTCCCCCTCCGCTGTACCGATCGATTGTTTACAAGTGATCACTCCATCATTTGACGGAGCGATCACGTGGTAAACGGCCGCGATGAGCGCCCAGAGGGTGCGCGAGAGCAGAATTCTGGGAGGACGTCATATGACGGCCTCCCAGAGTTAAACAACAACCCTGTAGCCGTCATTCGGCTATAGGGCGGTTGTTAAGTGGTTAAAGGAGGCCACAAGCTCAGAGTAACTCAAGACAGGCCAGGGCTCTCTCAGAAAGCAAAGATACCACTTCTGTCCATGGGAAACACCTGGGGCAGCATCTCAAAGTATATCTCAACCTGGTTGAGAAACACTCTGTATTGAACTGGATCTCCCCCAAATCGCTGGGGAAGTGGAGCAGAACCAGACAAACCTTGAGGTAATACTCGAGGCGGATGCCTGCACAGAGACTGGTGCAGCAACAGGGATGGCCTGTAACTCAGGTTGTTCCAGAGTAGCCACAGTGGGAGAATGTAGGTGAGCCGTGTGACTCAGTAGCGTTTGTAAAGCAATGGCAAACTGATCCATGCGGTGATGTTGCTCATCCAATCTGGAAAATATATTATCAACAAGTGGATTGACTGTATCTTCTGAATTCCTTCTGAATGTCCTTTGCCTACTGTCAGAAACCATGAAATCAGACCGAGACAGAAGTACAGTTATATCACTCTTGTTTAATAATTAAAGTAAAAAGAACAAACGTAGTCAAAACATAGCCAAAGTTCAGTAACCGAAACGGATAGTCAGCCAAGCCAGAAGTCAGGGATCAAAGTAGTGGAACAGCAAGCAGGATCTGGAGCCAGAAGGGATTGTAAAGGCAGGAGATAGTTTCTTGTGATGTGACCAAAGCGAATGCAGAGCTCCTCTGGACTGGACGGGTTAAGTAGGCAGGACTGACTAGCAGGATCAAAAAGCTGAGTAACTGTGGAGAGAGATGGGAGCTGGTAATTAGTCGACAGCTGAGTGGCCAGCTCAGAGAAGTAAGGGCTGAGCCCAGCCCTGACAAAAACTATATATGTGCCAGAATACCAACACTGTATATCACCCTAAACACACCACTCCCACTGTGAAACATCTTTGTGGCAGCATCATGTCGTGGAGATGCTTTTCTTAAGCAGGGACAGGGAAGCTGGTCAGAATTGATGAGGAGATGGAGGAAGCCAAATACAGGACAATCTTAGAAGAAAACTTGTTAGCCCTTGTACACACGATCGGACATTTCGACAACAAAATCCATCGGATTTTTTCAGACGGATTTTGTCCAAACTGGATCGTTCGTAACGTGATGACGTTATTTCGTTACGACGGGACTGCGTTCAGGCTAATAGCCAATAGCTTTGGTTTAGGAATTTGATCTGAGCATGCGTGGCACTTTGTCCAATTGGAATTCTCTACAAACGATCAAAGTCCGAAATTTTATATCCAGCTCTCAAACTTTGTTGATCGGACATTCCCGACGGAAAAAGTCAGATGAAGCCCACACACAGTCAGATTATCGGACATTTTCCGTCGGAATGTCCGACCGTGTGTACAAGGGCTTAGAGTCTGCAAAAGACTTGAGACTGGGGTGGAGGTTCACCTTTCAGCAGGACAGTGAACCTAAACATACAGCCAGAGCTACAATGAAATGGCTTAGATCAAATAATTTTCATGTGTTAGAATGGCCCAGTCAAAGTCCAGACCTAAATCCATTTAAGAATCTGTGGCAAGACTTGGAAATTGCTGTTCATGGAGCCGATGGGTGGAGCCAAGCGGAGCAGACATGCCTGCCTGAAGCCCTGCTCTCTGAGAGAACGATAAAGCCGAATAGCGGCATGTGTTGCCAAACACCCACACATAAAATATGTAAATTTGTGCCCATAGCACTCCTGAATTCGGGGATCTCAGTCCTGGTGTCACTGGACAAAATATGGGTCCCAAAATCAACAAAACAGCGCCGCCTCACAGCACAGCCAAAACGTTGCTGCAGTAGTCTGCCTCAGGTACCTCCAGCAGCGATGATATCATCTTAAAGGCATATATTGTCACTGCCCCATATGATTCTGAATTACGCAGAGTATTTGGAAGATTCACCTCAGAATGAAATTAACTCACCGGTTACACTGAAACAAATAGAAAAACTGCTTCAAAAAGCATTGAAAAGCACCTCTGACCATATTACTACCAGCCTTACCAAGCAAATAAGAGAGCTGGGTCAGCGCTTATCCACACTTGAAACCAGAGTAGATGACTTAGAAATTAACGATGTAGAATGCTATAATGAAATTGACAAACTTAACTACTTTCAGACCGGACCATTTTGCTGGCTTAAGACCAGACCACTTTTTGCAATTCGGCACTGCGTTGCTTTAACTGACAATTGCGTGGTCATGCGACGTGGTTCCCAAACAAAATTGACGTCCTTTTTTTCCCACAAATAGAGCTTTCTTTTGGTGGTATTTGATCACCCCTGCGGTTTTTATTTTTTGCGCTATAAACAAAAATAGAGCGACAATTTTGAAAAAAAACGCATTATTTTTTACTTTTTGCTATAATAAATATCCCCTAAAATATATAATTTTTCCCTCAGTTTAGGCCAATACGTATTCTTCTACATATTTTTGGTAAAAAAATCGCAAAAAGCGATTATTGATTGGTTTGCGCAAAAGTTATAGCATTTACAAAATAGGGGATAGTTTTATGGCATTTTTATTAATAATTTTTTTTTTTTACTAGTAATGGTAGCGATCAGCGATTTTTATTGTGACTGCAACATTATGGCAGACATTATGGCAGACACATCGGACATTTTTGGGACCATTGTCATTTATACAGCAATCAGTGCTTTACAAATGCAGTGATTCCTGTGTAAATGACACTGGCAGTGAAGGGGTTAACCAGGGGGTGGCAGTGTAGGGGTTAAGTGTTCCTAGGGGCGTGTTACTAACTGTGGGCTGGGCTTTGTGTTAGTGAACACTGATCTCTGCTCCAATCACATGGAGCAGAGATCAGCATCACTTGTTGCTAGGCAGAACGGGGAGATGCTGTTTACAACGGCATCTCCTAGTTCAGCCGCCCTGTGAGACAATCGCGGGTATCCCCACAGCGATCGAGTCCCTGGGACCCGCGACCAGACTCACTGGGGTCCCGACCGGCCCGCTGGCGGCGAGTACACGATGGCAGGGAGGCATATTAAAATGAACGTACCTGTACGCCAATATGTCTGCCCGTGCCATTCTCCCGACGTACATCGGCGTGCGCCGGTTGGGAACTGGTTAAAGAGGAAAATGCAACATTACAGACAAGATTGGAAAACTACGGATATCGTGCTAGACGCTCTAATTTGTGTATTAGGAGTATTCCTGAAACTGTAATTGACTTACAAGCTACAATGATGGCACTTTTTCAGGAACTACAACCAGCCATCCTGATAGACCGTCTGGAAATGGACAGGGTTCATAGAGCCCTAACACCTAAAAAATCTGATGGTCCACCCCACGATATCATTGCAAAATTTAATTTCTACAGAACAAAAGAATGAAGATAAGAAGATAAAACCATCAATTGACACGCCACAATTTTTACATGAAAGCTAATAAAGTAGAAACTCTAATAGCCAGCACGCTCAAATCTCACAAGTAGGGATGAGCCGAATATCCCCCCCCCGGTTCGGTTCTCATCCAGAACATGCGAACAGACCCGAAAGTTCACGCGAACATTCGAACACCATTAAAACGGGACTCGAACACGAGAAATCAAAAGTGCGAACTTTAAAGGCTAATATAAAAAGGGTTGGGGTCTTGGGCCCTGCCCCAGGGGACATGTATCAATTCAAAAGAAAGTTTTAAAAACGTACTTTTTTGGGAGCAGTGATTTTAATGATGCTTAAAGTGAAAAAATAAAAGTGAAATATTCCTTTAAATATTGTACCTGGGGGGTGTCTATAGTATGTCTGTAAAGTGGCGTGTGTTTCCCGTGTTTAGAACAGTCCCTGCACAAAATGACATTTCTAAAGGAATACAAGTAATTTAAAACTGCTTGTGGCTGTAATGTAATGTTGGATGCCAGCAATATGGATGAAAATTATTAAGAAAAATGGCATTGGTAACCCCCCAGTCCATTACTAGGCCCTTTGGGCCTTGTATGGATATTAAGGGTAACCCCGCACCCAAATTAAAAAAAGAAAAGGCGTGGGGCCCTCAGGCCCTATATACTCTGAACAGCAGTATACAGGCGGTCCCCGGGTTACAAACAAGATAGGGACTGTAGGTTTGTTCTTAAGTTGAATCTGTTTGTAATTTGGAACAGGTAATTTTTTTAAGTGTAGCTTCAGCCCAAAAATCTATTTTTAAGCTTTTTGGATAACGTAGGGAATGGTTATCATCACCCCTGTAACATTTGTTTTGCTGTCTGTGCCCCTGTTCAGAAAGGTTTCACCTCTCTTTCTGTCCTAATGACAATTGGATTTTGAAAATTAGTTTTTTTTTAGGAGGCAGCACATGGACAACCTCTTGAAAAACATTTCTGATTTGGAGTCTGCAAATAAACAAAATCCCTCCCCATCACTCAGTAACAAACTGGCAGATGCAAGGAATGAATTACGAGCCCTACTCTTAGCCCAATATTCTCGCAATATTCATATTCTTAAGGCTAATCAATATACCCATGGAAACAAGGCGGGAAAGCTGTTAGCCAACCAACTTAAAGAGAGAATGGTTAAACAAAAACTACCTTTTATATATCATCCTGATTCAGGAGTTAAATTAACTAACCCCAAGGAAATTGCGGATACTTTTAGTTTTTACTATAACAGTTTATATAACTTGAAAGACGACACTAATACTCCACAACCCACTCCAGAACTCATCAATGATTTCCTGGAGCAAATTAATCTTCCAACGGTTTCACCAGATGACCTGGAGATTTTAAATGCCCCGTTCTCAATTCTGGAGATCCAAAAAACGGTATCTAGCCTTCCCCTCAACAAGGCACCCGGCCCAGACGGTTTTTCAGCGGAGTACTATAAATGCTTTGCTGAATCTTTAATTCCGAGAATGCAGGGGATGTTCCATGCTGCTGCCTCCTCGACTTCCTTCCCAGAGGAAATGCTACAGGCCACGATCATTACGCTTCCAAAACCGGGGAAGGAACCGGATAGGCCACAGAACTTTAGGCCCATCTCACTTTTAAATGTGGACCTGAAGGTGTATGCCAAATTGTTGGCAAACAGGATAGCAAGATTGCTTCCCCTCTTGATACAACAAGACCAAGTAGGTTTCGTGGCAGGTAGACAAGCGACGGATGCTACAAGGAGGGTTTTGAATCTAGTCCATTCGGCGTCCAGGGGCGGGAGTGCGGCTGTGCTCCTGTCCCTGGACGCGGAAAAAGCTTTCGATCGGGTCCACTGGGGATACCTCTCGGCGGTCCCTTCGAAATTTGGATTTAAAGGTCAGGTTCTCTCCGCCATCTCGGCTCTATACTCAAAACCATCAGCGCATGTTTTTACTGAAGGCTTGTTCTCGGATCAATTCTGCATCACAAATGGAACACGGCAGGGGTGTCCGTTATCACCCTTAATTTTTGCATTACTGATGGAGCCGCTGGCGGAGAGAGTTAGGTCCCACCCTCAAATAAAAGGTATTCAGATTGGAAGCTCTACACATGTGATCTCATTATTCGCAGATGATGTGATTTTATCAGTTGAAAATCCAGCAAGATCATTATATGCCATTCACGACTTATTGACCGAATTCAACCACATCTCCTATTATAAGATAAATGCTTCAAAGTCCAACGTCCTGAATCTAGAAGTGGACACGTTAACTCAGGAGAAAATTTGAAGTTCGACGCCATATCCCTGGACGGATGGGGCTATTCAATACTTGGGTATCAAAGTGTCCAAGTCCATATCTCAACTATACACCCTTAACTTTGAACCAATGATAGGAGAATTAGAAAAAGAGGTAAATAGACTAAAGAAATTTTATTTAACCTGGTCAGGGAGATTAGCGGCCTATAAAATGTTCCTACTCCCTAAACTACTGTATTTGTTTAGGGCACTCCCCATACGGCTACCTTCAGCCTACTATCGTAGGTTACAAGGCCAATTAGCCAACTTCATCTGGGCGGGGAAAAAAGCAAGGTGCAAATTTTCCACTGTGACTAAGAACACTAAGGCCGGGGGTATGGGAGTACCGAATCTCAGAGACTATCATATTGCGGCCATTATAGACCAGCTTCGATTCTGGTTCCAATCCTCTGAATTAAAACATTGGTGTAGCTGCGAACAATATCAAGTAGCCAAAGGATCTCTTAAAGAACTAATCTACGCCTCAACTTTAGGTGACCTAAAATTACACCTTCAACATCCTACGATAGCCGCAACTATTCAGGCTTGGAACTCCTTTATGTGTAATAGAGACATGTCGGTTAAGCATAGGACTATTCCCGTCCCCTTGTCAACTTTATCACTTTTCACTACTAACTTAAATCTAAAAACTTGGTCAGATAATGGTGTATCCTATATACATGACTTGATAGACGGATCACAAGTGAAGCCCTTCAACGTTCTCCAGTCCCAATTCTCCTTGCCCGCGACTGAATTCCTGACTTATGCCAGACTGGCGAGTATAGTACCTACATTGGGGAAATATCATCTTGAAATTCCAGAAACCGTGTGGGAAATGTGGCAACCAGAGTTTGGTAGCGGGAGAGGAATCACAAGATTGTACAGTATCATAGGGAGTAAATCAAGTTTTGAAGTGTTGCCCCCATTAGTAAAATGGGAGAAGGACCTAAACATTAGAATCACACGAACCCAATGGATGTCTGCTATTAAATACAACTATACACTAACCAGATGCTCAAATTTTAGAGAGACAGCCCAGAAAATAATATGGAGATGGTACAAGACCCCTTACATTATAGGGAAATATAACAAAGAGAACTCAAACCTTTGCTGGAGGGAGTGTAACAAGGTGGGCACGTTAGCACATATGCTCTGGTACTGTGTATCTATAAGGTGTTTTTGGGACTCAATATCTAAGCTAATTGCACGACTAACAGGTATCCTAAACCCGCTCAAACCAGAACAAGCTCTTCTTAGTATAGATATGGATATTTATCCTCCCTCATGTCGCACTGTAGTCATGCATGTAATTTTTGCAGCCAGATTGATTATCCTACGTAAATGGAAGTCTACGGTTATACCTAATTTAAGGGAAGTGTTGCATTTAGTTGATGATTCTTAGGCCTCATGCACACGAGACGCAGATGAAACCTCTGTTAAAAAAAAGCTGAAACGCGCGTTTAGAAACGCGCGTTTTGCCGCGTTTGCATGCCGCGTTTAGACGCGTTTAGACGCGTTTGCGTTTAAACGCGTTTATAAAGATAACATCATGTAGACCCTCCCCAAGCTCTCAAAGCATTTTTTTTAACTATTTCTGCTATTTTGATCAGAGTGAGCAGCAGCAGCATAGAGAGCAGTTGTACACTTGCATTTGCCGTGTCACTTGCCACGGCACCTGCCACAAGTTGTGGATTGTCCACTTGCCACGTCACTTGCCACAAGTTGGGGATTGTCCACTTGCCACATCACCTGCCACGTCACCTGCCACAAATTGTGGATTGTCCACTTGCCACGTCACTTGCCACATCACCTGCCACGTCACTTGCCACGAGATGTGAATTGTCCACTTTCCACGTCATCTGCCATGCCACCTGCCACAAGCTGTGGATTGTCCACTTGCCACGTCACCAGTCACATCACCTGCCACAAGTTGTGGATTGTCCACTTGCCACGTCCCTTGCCACGTCCCCTGCCACGTCACCTGCCACAAGTGGATTGTCCACTTGCCACATCACTTGCCACATCACCTGCCACAAGTTGTGGATTGTCCACTTGCCACATCACCTGCCACAAGTTGTGGATTGTTCACTTGCCACGTCACCTGCCACGTCACCTGCCACAAGTTGTGGATTGTCCACTTGCCACGTCACTTGCCACAAGCTGTGGATTGTCCACTTGCCACATCACTTGCCACGTCACCTGCCACGTCACTTGCCACGTCACCTGCCACAAGTTTTGGATTGTCCACTTGCCACGTCACTTGCCACGTCAGCTGCCACGTCACTTGCCACGAGATGTGGATTGTCCACTTTCCACGTCATCTGCCATGCCACCTGCCACAAGCTGTGGATTGTCCACTTGCCACGTCACCAGCCACATCACCTGCCACAAGTTGTGGATTGTCCACTTGCCACGTGACTTGCCACATCACCTGCCACGTCACTTGCCACATCACCTGCCACAAGTTGTGGATTGTTCACTTGCCACGTCACCTGCCACGTCACCTGCCACAAGTTGTGGATTGTCCACTTGCCACGTCACTTGCCACAAGCTGTGGATTGTCCACTTGCCACATCACTTACCACGTCACCTGCCACGTCACTTGCCACGTCACCTGCCACAAGTTTTGGATTGTCCACTTGCCACGTCACTTGCCACGTCAGCTGCCACGTCACTTGCCACGAGATGTGGATTGTCCACTTTCCACGTCATCTGCCATGCCACCTGCCACAAGCTGTGGATTGTCCACTTGCCACGTCACCAGCCACATCACCTGCCACAAGTTGTGGATTGTCCACTTGCCACGTGACTTGCCACATCACCTGCCACGTCACTTGCCACATCACCTGCCACAAGTTGTGGATTGTCTACTTGCCGCGTCACTTGCCACTTCACCTGCCACGTCACTTGCCACGTCACCTGCCACAAGTTGTGGATTGTTCACTTGCCACGTCACCTGCCACGTCACCTGCCACAAGTTGTGGATTGTCCACTTGCCACGTCACTTGCCACAAGCTGTGGATTGTCCACTTGCCACATCACTTACCACGTCACCTGCCACGTCACTTGCCACGTCACCTGCCACAAGTTTTGGATTGTCCACTTGCCACGTCACTTGCCACGTCAGCTGCCACGTCACTTGTCACATCACCTGCCACGTCACCTGCCACAAGTTGTGGATTGTCCACTTGCCACGTCACTTGCCACATCACTTGCCACATCACCTGCCACGTCACTTGCCACGAGATGTGGATTGTCCACTTGCCATGTCACTTGCCACGTCACCTGCCACGTCACTTGCCACGTCAGCTGCCACGTCACTTGCCACAAGATGTGGATTGTCCACTTGCCATGTCACTTGCCACGTCACCTGCCACGTCACTTGCCACGTCAGCTGCCACGTCACTTGCTACAAGATGTGGATTGTCCACTTGTCACATCACCTGCCACATCACTTGCCACATCACCTGCCACGTCACCTGCCACAAGTTGTGGATTGTCCACTTGCCACGTCACTTGCCACATCACCTGCCACGTCACTTGCCACAAGATGTGGATTGTCCACTTTCCACGTCACCTGCCATGCCATCTGCCACAAGTTGTGGATTGTCCACTTGCCACACCACTTTCCACGTCACCTGCCACGTCACCTGCCACAAGATGTGGATTGTCCACTTGCCACGTCACCAGCCACATCACCTGCCACAAGTGGATTGTCCACTTGCCACATCACTTGCCACATCACCTGCCACAAGTTGTGGATTGTCCACTTGCCACGTCACCTGACACAAGTTGTGGATTGTCCACTCGCCACGTCACTTGCCACATCCCCTGCCACAAGTGGATTGTCCACTTGCCACATCACTTGCCCCATCACCTGCCACAAGTTGTGGATTGTCCACTTGCCACGTCACCTGACACAAGTTGTGGATTGTCCACTCGCCACGTCACTTGCCACATCACCTGCCACAAGTGGATTGTCCACTTGCCACGTCACTTGCCACATCCCCTGCCACAAGTGGATTGTCCACTTGCCACGTCACTTGCCACGTCACCTGCCACAAGTTATGGATTGTCCACTTGCCACGTCACATGCCAGTCACCTGCCACAAGTTGTTGATTTTCCACTTGCCACGTCACCTGCCAAGTCACTTGCCGCGTCACCTGCCAGGTCACTTGCCACGTCACCTGCCACAAGTTGTCTATTGTCCACTTTCCACGTCCCTTGCCACTTCTCCTGCCACGTCACTTGCCACAAGTTGTGGATTGTCCACTTGCCACATCACTTGCCACCTGCCATGTCACTTGCCACAAGTTGTGGATTGTCCACTTGCCACGTCACTTGCCACAAGTTGTGGATTGTCCACTTGCAATTGCAATTGTTTAAAATATTTTTCTAATGGTTTTTCATCATTTGCAATCATTTTTGAGATTTTTAATGTAAAAAAAAAGGTCACCTTTAAAAACGCATATAAACGCAAACGCGGCTAAACGCGGTAGCGGCGTTTTGCCGCGTTTTACCGCGTTTTGCCACGTTTTGCGTCTGAAACGCAGAAATTTTTGTTTCTGAACGCATTTTTTTGCTTCTGGAAAAACGAGATTAAACGCAACTGCATATAAACGGAAAAAAACGAGACTGTGTGCATGGACACATAGGATAACATTGAATGAGTTCAGGTGCAGTTGAAAAAACTGTCCAACTGCATCTGAACGCGCGTTTAACTGCGTCTCGTGTGCATGAGGCCTTACTCTTACGAAAAAACTATAGCTTTCAAAGAAAACAATATTAAGTCCTTTTATAAGAGATGGCAACTTTGGGAACCTATATTTAGTAAACATTGATGACTGTTGGTACATTCCTTAAACTCATGTGCGGTGACTTACTCTGTTTTTTTTGTTTTTTACTATAATTTACTGTTGGAGACGGAGTCTGCGTACTCCTTAAATTTCATTTCTTTTCATTCTGTGTTACAATATTGTTCTTGTAACCTGTATTCTTTGTAAAATTTAATAAAAATCATTTGAAAATTAGTTTTTTTTAGGGAAACAAGGATTGGTAATAAAGCATCAGTGGAGACACCTTTTTCCCATATTAACTCTTACAGGAGAGAATTTCCCTTCTAAGGGGTAGATTTCCTTTCACTTCCTGTTGTCTCCCTCCGTTTGTAAGTAGGAGTCATTTGTAAGTCGGATGTTTGAAAGTAGGGGGCCGTCTGTATATACTATGCGGCCTGCCCTATATACTCTGCAGAAATTTGGGCCTTAGGTGATGGTGGTTCCAGAACACTGTAAGCTCCCACAGTTACTCTTGGTGGGTGCTGGAACGGGCCCTGCTGTGAAATATTATATCAAAAATGTTAATTACATGCCCCTGTTGAACAGGGGCAGAAAAATTGGGCCTTTGGTTGTGCTGGTGGTACCACAACACTGTAAGCCCTCACAGTTACTCTTGGTGGGCGCTGGAACAGGTCCTGCTCTGAAACATTATATCAAGAATTTTATTACATGTCCCTATTGAACAGGGGCATAAAAATTGGGCCTTTGGTGGTGGTGATGGTGGTGCCACAACACTGTAAACCCTCAGTTATTCTTAGTGGGTGCTGGAACTGGCTCTGCTGTGAAATATTACAGCAAAAATTGGAATTACACGTCCCTGTTAAACAAGGGCAGAAAAATTGGGCTTTAGGCACTGGTGCTGGTGCCACAACACTGCAACGGCTCACAGATACTCTAGTTGAGTGCAAGAACGAGCCCTGCTGCAAAATATTAAAGCAAAAATTTTAATTTCACGCCCCTGTTAAACAGGGGCAGAAAAACTGGGCTTTAGGTACTGGTGCCCAGAACCAAAAATGTTCTTAGAAGCTATCAACATGAATATTGAGGAGGAATAGGATAGTCACTCAGCATAATAGGATAGTCACTCAGCATCAGCATAGGCAGTCTTCAAGGGATCTCACATTCATAAAAAAAATTATCGGTTACATCAGCATCGGGTGCTTGGTAGCTGGTGATCCAAGACTGATTCATTTTTATCAAGGTGAGCCGATCAACCAAGTCTGTGCACAAGTGCACTTTGTGATCGGTTACAAGACCTCCAGCAGCACTGAATGTGCATTCATGTGAGGCAGGACAGGCCAGTAGCTCAATTGCATACTGTGCAAGCTCTGGCCAGTGATCCATCCTCAAGACCCAGTAACCCAGTGGATTTTCGGGTGGAAAGGTCTCCAAGTCTGATCTTGCCCCAAGGTATTCTTGCACCATGTAAATCAGATGCTGGCGATGGTTGCTGGAACTAGTGATGGACGAACTTCCGACGGGACATTTCACGAACGCGGACCGCGAACGCGGCCGATAGTTTGCGAACCGGAACATTCTCGGCGGGCCCCATTGACTTCAATGGGAGGTGAACTTCGCAAACCTACAGGTCAAATTTGCAGCAACAAAATAATTAATAGCTGTGCAAACATAGTCCCACCACATGGCCAATGACATAACACATGTATAAGGTGAATCTGGGATCGACAACTACAAGCATTCTTTTTTTATATGGGAAATTGTTGTGACAATTCAGGACTGTGGAGCGCATGAAGGCAATGGAGGAGAGGGAGGTCAGGGACCAGGGTAGGCAAAGAAGAGGGTGCAGGAGATGATCACCAGCAGCGTGACATACAGCAATGACACCTGCACCGTGATAGAGTCATCTGACACCAGCACCGTGATAGAGAGCACTGACATAAGCAGCGTGACATACAGCAATGACACCTGCACCGTGATAGTCATCTGACAACAGCACCGTGATAGAGAGCACTGACATCAGCAGCGTGACATAAAGCACTAACACCAGCACCGTGATATACAGCACTGACAGCAGCACCGTGATAGAGAGCACTGACATCAGCACCGTGATATACATCACTGACACCTGCACCGTAAGCAGCCCCAGGAGGAAGTCAGCATAGCACAGGGATGGTGGGAGCCCCTCATAATAAGCATAGCACAGGGATGGTGGGAGCCCCTCATAATGAGCATAGCACAGGGATGGTGGGAGCCCCTCATAATGAGCATAGCACAGGGATGGTGGGAGCCCCTCATAATAAGCAGCCCCAGGAGGAAGTCAGCACATCACAGGGATGGTGGGAGCCCCTCATAATAAGCAGCCCCAGGAGGAAGTCAGCACAGCACAGGGATGGTGGGAGCCCCTCATAATGAGCATAGCACAGGGATGGTGGGAGCCCCTCATAATATGCACAGCAGAGGTACAGCGCCAGGAGGATGTCAGCACAGCACAGGGATGGTGGCAGCCCCTCATAATAAGCAGCCCCAGTAGAAATATGACACCGCTCAACCTCTTTAAAGAGGAGGGTACGGCATATAGTACGGTGTGCTTTTTTTGGACAAGGAAGTGAGCCAAATCAAGAAAGAAGGTCTGTGTGCTCGATTAAAAAAATTGTTTATAGACATATACATAGTCTACTGGTCACATGTGTTGAATTCTTCCGAGATCCATGCCTCATTCATTTTTAGAAATGTGAGGTAGTTAACACTGTCGTGAGCTAGGCGAGTACGCTTATCGGTCACGATCCCCCCTGCTGCGCTGAACGTCCTTTTGTACAGGACACTGGATGAGGGGCAAGCCAACAGTTTGATTGCAAATTGGGCAAGCTCTGGCCAGAGGTCAAGCCTGCCCACCCAGTAGTCCAGGGGTTCATCACTCCTCAGAGCGTCCACATCGGCCGTTAACCCGATGTAGTCGGACACCTGACGGTCTAGGCGTTCCCTGATGCTGGATCCGGATGACACCTGTCAATGGGTCGGCTGAAAGAATGACCTCATATCCGAAGTCACCAACACATCTTCAAACCGGCCTCTTCTTGCAGGCGCTGTTGGATTGGTACCCACAACTCCTTCTCTAGAGTGGGAATTGCTCCTCTGCCAGCGCACGCAAAAGCAGAATGCAGCATTTTTCAAAGCAAGGCCTGGAAGTGCTCCATTCTGCCAGCCCTCTGTGACGGCGGTAACATTTCCGCCATTTTGTGTTTGTACCGGGTCTAAGTACATTGCCACCCAGTACTGGTCCTTGACCCTTATGCTTTTTATACGGGGGTCCCTATTAAAACACTGGAGCATGAAGGCCCCCATTTGCACTAAACTGGAAGCGGTGTGGTGGCCTGGCTCCTGCTCATCATCCAGGATAATGTCGTCCTCTTCATTCTCCTCTCCCCATCCACGCACAACAACAGGGGTCCCAGAAAGGTTTAAAGCATGCTCTTCTTGCTCCTCCTCATCCGCCCCGGCACCATCCTCCTCTGATTCCTCTTCAGACTCCTGTTGTTGACTTGTCTCAGATAGAGTAACCCCCCCTGGGAATTCATCCAGCATTGCGACTTCCTCATCTTCCCGCTCCTGCTCCTCCACAGCTTGATCAATGACACGCCGCAATGCACGCTCCATAAAGAAGGCATAAGGTACCATGTCACTGGCTGCGACTGACCAGTTTGGTGATCTCCTCAAATGGCCGCAGAAGTCTGCATGCGTCGCGCATGAGCAGCCACTGGCGCGGTGAAAAAAACCCTAGCTCCCCAGAACCTGTTCTGCCGCAGAGTTCATACAGGTTGACGTTAACTGCACGTTTCTGCTGGAGCAGCCTATCAAGCATATAGAAGGTTGAGTTCCATCGCGTTGGGCAATCGCAAATAAGACGTCTGACCGGCAGATTGTGTCACCGCTGAATGTCAGCAAGGCGAGCCATGGCCGTGTAAGATCTTCTGAAATGGGCCGAGATTTTCCTTGCCTGCCACAAGATGTCCTGGACCCCAGGGTATTTGACAAGGAATCGCTGCACGACCAAGTTTAAGACGTGTGCCATGCATGGCACGTGCGTGATTTTGCCCTGTTTCAATGCGCTAAGCAGATTGGCACCGTTTTCACACACCACTTTACCAACTGTCAAATTGAGCGGTGTTAGCCACTGATCTGCCTGTGAACGCAAAGCTGAAAGGAGTGCCGGGCCAGTGTGGCTCTTGGCTTCCAGGCACAACAGACTCAGCACAGCATGGCAACGTCTCACCTGGCATGTCGAATAGGTTCTGGGGAGCTTGGGCGGAGCAGCGGAAGAGACGCTAGCAGCGGAAAAGGAGGAGTCAGCCGAGGAGGAGATTGAGCAGGATGGAGTATGAGGAGGAGGAGAAGAAGGGCCAGGCCTGCATGCAATCTGTGGCGGTAAAACCAAATCTACATGGGTGCCACGGGTTACATGCTTGACGCCCGTCAGAAGGTTCACCCAGTGGGCAGTAAAAGTGATATACCGTATATACTCGAGTATAGGCCGACCCGAATATAAGCCGAGGCCCCCAATTTACCCCCAAAAAAACTGGCAAACTTATTGACTCGTGTATAAGCCGAGGGTGAGACATGCCTGTCCATCCCTGTGTGTGTGTCCGTCCATCCCTGTGTGTCCGTCCATCCCTGTGTGTCCGTCCATCCATCCCTGTGTGTCCATCCATCCATCCATCCCTGTGTGTGTGTGTCCATCCATCCATCCATCCCTGTGTGTGTGTGTCTCCATCCATCCATCCATCCATCCCTGTGTGTGTGTGTCTCCATCCATCCATCCATCCATCCCTGTGTGTGTCTCCATCCATGTGTGTGTGTGTGTGTGTGTGTGTGTGTGTGTGTGTGTGTCCAGCCTACCTTTGTCCCGAGCCTCCGTCCCGTGCCTTGCCTCCTTGCCTCCGTCCCGTGCCTTGCCTCCTTGCATCCGTCCCGTCCCGTGTCGTGCCTTGCCTTGCCTTGCCCCCGTCCCGTCCCGTCCTGTGCCGTGCCGTCCCGTGCCCTCTTCGTCGGCGGCCATTGTAAAGTTCAAAAGCTGCGCCGCCGCCTTCGCCTGTGATAGGCGGAACACTGAATTTCCCAGCAGCCTGTGTTCCGCCTATCACAGACGTCGTATCATCCTCGTCCGTAGTACGAGGATGATACGATGTCCGTGATAGGCGGAACACAGGCTGCTGGGAAATTCAGTGTTCCGCCTATCACAGGCGAAGGCGGAGCCGGAGGCGCGGCTTTTGAATAGAATGGCCGCTGTCTGTCTGCTCGACACGCTGATCGAGCGGGCAGACAGCGATGACTCGAGTATAAGCCGAGGGGGGCACTTTCAGCCTCAAAAAAGAGGCTGAAAATCTCGGCTTATACTCGAGTATATACGGTACCTTCCCTGCCCGTGTTTGCTAGACCACGTGTCTGTGGTCAGATGTATCTTGGCACCGACACTGTGTGCCAGAGATACATTCACTTGCCGCTGAACATGGCCATATAGCTCTGGGATGCCCTTCTCTGAGAAATACTTCCTTCCTGGGACCTTCCATTGTGGTGTTCCAATGGCCACAAATTTGCGAAAGGCCTCCGAGTCCACTGGTTTATATGGCAGTAGTTGGTGGGCTATGAGTTCTGACAAGCCAGCCGTCAACCGTTGGGCAAGAGGGTTATCATTTTTTTACGCTCCAACATTAGGCCCACGGAAGCCTGCCTTTTTGCAGAAAAACGTGAGCTTGGCGTGATGGAAGGTGGAGTGGAGGACAATTGTGAGGAGAGAGAAGTAGAAGACGAGGCTGGACGGTAAGAGCCTGGAGTGTGGCTTTGTGTGTTCCGTTGCTCCCACTCGGCTCGGTGATGGCTGCTCATGTGCCTTCTTAAGGCGGTCGTCCCTAGGTGAATGTTGGGCTTACCGCGACGAATGCGTTGACTGCAAAGATTGCAGATGGCAACGCTATTGTCAGCAGCGGACACGTTAAAAAAAGCCCACACTGCGGAGCCATGTGCCGGTGTCCTGGGAGCACCAGATGTGACTGTACATGGTCGATGACTCGCTCCTGATACATTTGCAGTCTGCTTTGTCCCTCCTGTGCAATCTAAGTTATTCCTGCTTCTCCTCCCTATCTGTTGGTCCATATCTCCCTCTGAACTCCCCTCCTCTTCCTCTCTTGTGGGCACCCACGTGACATCACTAGACACGTCATCATCAATGTCACCTTCCCCAGCGCTATAAGTAGAGATCTCGGAGTAGGCAGCAACACCGGGGACCAACCTCCTCCTTGGGCTGATCTGGGTACTGTCGTCAGACTGCTGAGTAGCGGTTGTTGCTACCTCCACTTCCTGATCCAATACCAAGAGTGGCTGCGCATCAGAAATGTCTTCTTCATATGGATTGGAAAATAATTCCTGTGACTCAAGCGGAAGGTATGTGGTGGTGGTGGTGTTGTTGGTGGTAGTGTCTTTGGGGATGCACATAGCAGAGAGTGAAGAAGAGGGTGCAGATCGAGAGGATGAGGAGGGTGCAGAAGAGTAAGGTTGAGCGAGCCACGCAACCAAGTCAGGTGCGTCCTTTAAAGTAATTGAACGCACCTTCTGCAACTTCCCACTTTGGCTCAAGCCTGTTGCTCCTGCCCTACCCCTACCACCCCTGCGGAAGGGCCTGCCTCTTCCTCTGCCTGTCATTTTTTAAATGACCCTGTGACAAAACTCTCAGTCCCTATACCGATGAAGGACTGCTGCAGTATAGGGCAGCGGTCAGCAGTAGTGCACCTCAACCCTATGTATTATGGACCTATACCAGTCCTTCTAGAATGGCAGACTGTACCTCACTCAACCCTATGTACTGTAGAACCCTAGACAGACCAAGTTACCAGTCCTTATAAGGACCTTTGTGGAACAAGTAGGTTGTGAGTGATTAGCAGACTGTACGTCAGTCCCTATAGCGATGAAGGACTGCTGCAGTATAGAACCCTAGACAGACCAAGTTAACAAGTAGGTTGTAAGTGATTAGCAGACTGTACGTCAGTCCCTATATCGATGAAGGACTGCTGCAGTATAGGGCAGCAGTCAGCAGTAGTGCACCTCAACCCTATGTATTGTGGACATATACCAGTCCTTATAGAATGGCAGACTGTACCTCACTCAACCCTATGTACTGTAGAACCCTAGACAGACCAAGTTACCAGTCCTTATAAGGACCTTTGTGGAACAAGTAGGTTGTGAGTGATTAGCAGAGTGTACGTCAGTCCCTATAGCGATGAAGGACTGCTGCAGTATAGGACCCTAGACAGACCAAGTTAACAAGTAGGTTGTGAGTGATTAGCAGACTGTACGTCAGTCCCTATACCGATGAAGGACTGCTGCAGTATAGGGCAGCGGTCAGCAGTAGTGCACCTCAACCCTATGTATTGTGGACCTATACCAGTCCTTATAGAATGGCCTTATGAGAACCTCACTCAACCCTATGTACTGTAGAACCCTACACCAGGTTATTACCAGTCCTTATAAAGGACCTTTGTGGAACAAGTAGGTTTGAATGATTAGCAGACTGCAGCAGAAGGGCGGCAGTCAAGTATAATATTCTTTCTATATTTGGAAGAAAGAATATTATACGTGTACAAGCTTATTACCATACCACTGATACCATCCTGAAAAGAACCTTTGTGGACCTAATATAGTAACAGCTACTGATTAAACTGACCCTCACTGCCTCACACACTGCTTCCTGCCTGTCCCTATATAAACTGACAAAACAGAGGCTACTGGAACAATACCTGGAATAGCACTTTTGTGGACCTGATAGTAACACCTAATGACTAAAATGACTGTCCCTACAGCAGACACACCGTCCTGTCCCTTTATCTAAACTGACAAAAGACGCTCATGCTGCTGCAACAATCAGTAGCACAGCAAACCTATATACACCTAACACCTATACCAGTCCTGAAAATAACTATTGTGTACCAAATAGCTAGCGATTTGGGTCACTGCAATCTCTCCCTGCTCTACACAGCAACCTCTCCCTATAGTGACAGAAGAAAGAATGTAAAATGGCCGCCGGATCCGGTGTATTTATAAGTTAGGGGGAATGTCCAAGTGTCCATGTGCTGTAATGTCTCAATCGGCTGTCCTGTACCCCATGATGGATGTGTCATCATAGGTCAAAGTTCTTTTACACAGTAAAAACACGGAAGTCTGCCGGGCGAAAGGCGGCAATAGTCCGCCGATCGGGCGAATCGCGAACAGCCGAAATTCGCAGCGAAACGACCGCCGGGCGAACCGTTCGGCCATTACTAGCTGGAACCAATTAGACCTTGGGGCTGCAGACAAAAAAATTGTCTGAATGCATCGGTCAGACAGCCACCTTCTCCACCGCTCCTTCTGTGACTGACCAAAGCCTCAGCATTACGTTGTGTCCATTAAGACCAGGAAATAGCAACCACCCAGGCTCTGGAAGCCAAGCTACCCTGACCTTGTCCCGGTGCCATAGTCACACAGGTACTCATTGATGGCTCTCTGCTGCATGTGCAGCCGCTGCAGCATTGCCAACGTTGAGTTCCACCAGGTGGGCAAGTCACAGATGAGGCAGTTCTTGGGCAGATGGCATTCCTTTTGAAGATCAGTCAGCAGAGCACTGGCATTATATGACCGGTGGAAATGCCCACACACTTTCCTGGCCTGCCTCATTAGATCCTGTAAGCTAGAGTACCTGTACAAGAACCTCTGCACCACCAAATTAAGGATGTGAGCCAAACAGGGTACAAGGGACAAGTGTCCCTGTCGGAAGCCGGAGAGGAGGTCGGTGCCATTGTCGCAAGCCACCATTCCTGCCTGAAGCTGACATGGTGTCAACCACCTCGGAACCTGACCCTGCAGAGCTGCCAGAATCTCTGGCCCAGTGTGGCGCCTGTCCCCTAAGCAGACAAACTCAAGCACCACATGGCACCTTTTTTCCTTTCCCATCTGCTTGCGTAGCCCCTAGAATTCCTACAGAGCACCCTGGTTCCGAGGACAAATATACACAGGAAGAGGCCATGGAGGAAGAAGAAGAAGAGGGGGAGAGAGGTGTGGCAGAATCACCACTACCAGCATTTTGGAGGTGTGGTGGCGGAACAAGCTCCAAAATTACAGCACCCTGTCCTGCATCCTTCCCAGCTGCCAGCAGGGTTACCCAGTGTGCCGTGAAAGAAAGGTAACATCCCTGTTCATGCCTGCTGGACCATGAGTCAGCAGTAATATGCACCTTACCGCTGGCCGCCCTGTCCAACGAGGCCAAGATATTGCCTTCTACATGCTGGTAGAGAGCCGGAATGAAAAAAAATGGTGTTTGAGAACCTGCCCCTGAGGTACCGTACATTCCACAAATTCTCAAAAAGGGGCAGAGTCTACCAGCTGAAAAGGCAGCATTTGGAGTGCTAGCAATTTAGCCAAACTAGCATTCAGCTGCTGAGCATGTGGATGGCTGGGACCAAATTTCTTTAGACGGTTTAGCAACTGGGGAGGGAAATTTGCCTGCTACAATCTGATTTAGGTGTAGCGCTAGCAGATTGCCCGCAAGTGCTTGGGACACCTAATTCTACACCTTCATTTCTCTCAGTGCAGGTCTCTGAGAGGACTGAAGGTATAGTGGGGTTGGAGATCCCAGCTGATGAGGAGCAAGGAGAGTTCTGCCTTGTTCTTTGGTGTGGGTCTTTTAAGTACTATCAAGTACTAGTGCGATCTGCTGCACATGTCTCAAAAAAGACCCACACCAAAGAACTTTTGAAAAACATGCAGTCAGTAGCTCCCTGCACATGCGGAGCTCTGCGGTGTGATGCAGTCGGTTGGCTGTCCTTAAGCTGGGCCCTGGAGGGCATTCTGCCTCATTGGAGATGTGCCTCCTCCTCCTCTCTTCTATCAGGCACCAATGTAGAGTTAGTGACCTTATAACCCCCTCCCTCCTCACCACTGGAGCAAATCTGGTAGTATACTGCAGATGGGGAAACATGGCTGCCAGTTTCTTGTCCTTCATTGGCACCCCCTTTCTCTGTCGTTGAAAACGTATACCTGGAATGGCCTGTAGTCAAGTATAGGCTTGGCTAGACTAGAATGCAGTGGATATAGATGAAGGAGAATGTATATATATCTTTATGCACTGCAGATCAATGAATCACCTTCCTGGCTTGCCTGCCTGCCTGCCTGAAAGTGTCTTTGAATACGTACACCAGGAATAGCCTATAGTCAGGTATAGGCTTGGCTAGACTAGAATGCAGTGGATATATATGTAGTATATATATTTTATGCACTGCAGATCAGGTGGGGAATTTAATCGCTGCATCAACGCATCACGATACAGGGGCCCCCAATGCGGCATTGATGCAAGCAACCTGAAAAATTGATGTCGGGTGACGTCATCCCGACTTGCCCCGTCCCTCCCAGAAGAGTACTCCGAGCGTTTTTGTCCAAATGGCTTTTGTTAATGAATGCAATTATAATTCATTAAGTGGATATATGCAGTTTCATACCTCATTTTTCAGTTTGTGTATATAACTGTATACGCCGCTCATCTGCCCTCCGGATCCGGCCCTCCTCTGTCCTCTCACATCTCTCCTGACGTCAGCCCCGCCCGTCTCTCTTCTGATCTGATAGCTACAGTCCTCAGTCCTTGGGTGGGGCTGAGAACTCCCACTGATGTCAGGAGAGACGAGAAACGTGAGACTCAGAGGAGAGAGACAGGCTGGACCTGGCAGTCACATGAGTGGCATATACAGTTATATACACACACTAAGAAATGAGGTATGAAGCTGCATATATTTTAAAATGTTTGTACTATACTTACACTCAGAGGCGGCTCTCTAATTAGGCAAAGTAGGCGGTCGCCTAAGGCCTCGCCCTCCTAGGGGCCTCACTCCCACCTACTTTGCCTAATGAGCCACCTCTGGCTATCCTCATACATCAGTCCCAGGTGACTCCTCGTTCAGAGTACAGTCAGCCCGCCTCCTCTCTTCTCTGTAACACCCCGCCCCACTCCTGTCAAGAAAACTTCACTGAAACAGCAGTTGTCCTTCCCATCAGAACACCGGCAGACACATCAACTGCCCTGCCCCGCCCCGCCAGCAAATCCTGTCCCTCCTTTCTTGTGCAAGGGCAGGGCACAACTAGCACCTTAGCACAGGATCGCAGAGTCCACCCTCCTTCCAGGGCGGGGATTCCATGATGGAGGCGGAGCCAATTCAGCCTGTCTGTGTGCACTGTGCAGCCGATGGACTGAGCTATGAGGGGACAGAGCCTTGCTATATATGAGGTACATGGGCTTGGGGGGTGGTACATGTGACTAGGGGGTGCATGTTACTGGGGGGTGGTACATGTGACTAGGGGTGCATGTCATTGGGGGGGTGGTACATGTGACTAGGGGGTGCATGTCACTGGGGTGTGGCACATGTGACTGGGAGTGCATGTCACTGGGGGGGTGGTACATGTGACTGGGAGTGCATGTCACTGGGGGGTGGTACATGTGACTGGGGGGTGGTACATGGTGCTGATGGGTGGTGCATGTGACTGGGGGGGTGGTACATGTGACTGGAGGGGTGGTACATGTGACTGGGGGGTGCATGTGACTGGGGGGTGGTACATGTGACTGGGGGGTGCATGTGACTGGGGGGGTGGTACATGTGACTGGGGGGGTGCATGTCACTAGGGGGCGGTACATGTGACTAGGGGGGTGGTACATGTGACTGGGGGTGCTACATGTGACTGGGGGGGTGCATGTGACTGGGGGGTGGTACATGTGACCAGGGGGTGGTACATGTGATGGGGTGCATGTGACTGGGGGGGTGGTACATGTGACTGGGGGGTGGTACATGTGACTGGGGGGGGGGTGTTACATGTTACTGGGGGTGCATGTGACTGGGGGTGGTACATGTGACCGGGGGGGTGTTACATGTGACTGGGGGGTGCATGTGACTGGGCGGTGGTACATGTGACTGGAGGGGGGGGTACAGTGGTGTGGTGTCAGTGTGCTCTATCTCAGTACTGGTGTCAGTGTGCTCTCAGTGCTGGTGTCAGTGTGCTCAGCGCTGGTGTCAGTGTGCTCTATATCAGTGCTGGTGTCAGTGTACTCTAGCTCAGCGCTGGTGTCAGTGTGCTCTCAGTGCTGGTGTCAGTGTGCTCTATCGCAGTACTAGTGTCAGTGTGCTCTAGCTCAGTGCTGGTGTCAGTGTGCTCTCAGTACTGGTGTCAGTGTGCTCTCAATACTGGTGTCAGAGTGCTCTCAGTGCTGGTGTCAGTGTGCTCTATCTCAGCCCTGGTGTCAGTGTTCTTTCAGTGCTGGTGTCAGTGTTCTCTATCTCAGCCCTGGTGTCAGTGTGCTCTCAGTACTGGTGTCAGTGTGCTCTCAGCACTGGTGTCAGTGTGCTCTATCTCAGAGCTGGTGTCAGTGAGCACTATCTCAGTGCTGGTGTCAGTGTGCTCTGAGCGCTGGTGTCAGTGTGCTCTGAGCGCTGGTGTCAGTGTGCTCTGAGTGCTGGTGTCAGTGTGCTCTCAGCGATGGTGTCAGTGTGCTCTCAGCGATGGTGTCAGTGTGCTCTCAGTGATGGTGTCAGTGTGCTCTCAGTGTGCTCTCACCACTGGTGTCAGTGTGCTCTATCTCAGTGCTGGTGTCAGTGTGCTCTCAGCACTGGTGTCAGTGTGCTCTATCTCAGTACTGGTGTCAGTGTGCTCAGTGCTGGTGTCAGTGTGCTCTCAGCGATGGTGTCAGTGTGCCCTTAGTGTGCTCTCAGTACTGGTGTCAGTGTGCTCAGCGTTTGTGTCAGTGTGCTCTCAGCGCTGGTGTTAGTGTGCTCTATCTCAGTGCTGGTGTCAGTGTGCTCTCAGTACTGGTGTGATTGAGCACATTGACACCAGTGCTGAGATAGAGCACACTGACACCAGTTCTCTTAATATATGTAATTCATTTTTATTGCTTGAATTATTTTTTTTCCCCATTATAGACGTGAGTGGGGCCTCATGTCTAGGTTATGCCTAAGGCCTCACAAAGCCTAGAGCCGCCTCTGCTTACACTGGCTCCTACATGTGATCTGTGCTGACACCCCCCCCCCCCCATTTGCACATTCCACTGTGTTAACTCCTAGTGTGCTGGAAGGCACAAACGAGGGCGCCCAGAGAAATGTCAGCACAGAGACAGTAGTACAGGGAACTTCACAGGGCTGTTTGTCAGTTGTGCATTCTAATCCCTCCTGACCTCCCAGCAGCCATGTGTGTGAATTCCTGTACCCTGTAGTGCACCAGATTAGTGCACTTGTTACAGTGGAGTTCCACCCATTTTTTAGTTTATTAAAAGTCAGCAGCTACAAAAAAGTGTAGATGCTGACATTTAATAATCAGACATTCATCTGTCCCACGGTCCAGTGATGCAACTGCATGGAGCCTCGCTCCTCTCCCCCTCCTCTCCTCAGTGCCATCATATCTACTGTGGGCAGTGACACCCACCCATAACAGCTTATGGCTTCATGGCCAGGCACGCACTGCGCTCTACCATTGGCTAGCCAATCTTCTGGGTCCTGTGTTGTGTCTCAGAAGATCGCTGGCAGGGAGGGGCCGCCTAGTAAACCTTTTGTTTATTAAAAAAAAGTGTATCTTCTGACTTTTAATAAAAGACATTCACCAGTCCCACAATCCAGCGACGTGGCCACCTAAACCCTCCATTCTCTCACCTGCCTGTCCACAGTGCTGGCAATACTACTGTGGAATTCCAGCTGGGAGATCTTGCAGCTTCACAGCCAGGTGCACATGTCTCACTGTGCTGTCCTGCACAGCCGGGCAATCTTCTGGGACCTGTGATGTGTCCCAGAAGATTGCAGAGAGGAAGGGCTGTGAAAGAAATGGAGTAGAGAGTAGAAAGCTCTACTCTTAGTAAAATACATATTACTCTAGTATTCTACTATACTCACAGGGGCGTTTCTTAATAACTAGCAAAGTCTTTGTGTAATATGTGAATCAGTATCCCTTCTCCTAAAGGGTGTGTAGCGGAGATATGTATGTCTTCATCCAAGGCTGCATTTGCTACATATTTTCAGGAGTAAAATAAATCCAACCCCAATGGAATATGACATAAATTCACAACAACGTAGCTTTTATTAAAAATATTTTTTTCTAGAATTATCTCAATTAATTTATCAAAAAAAAACATTAACTAAAAAAACATCATTGTATCCTCCTTTAGCAAGTGAAAAAACGAATATAATCAATCTATATAGATTTGCCAAATCCCTCAATACTTTGTAGTATCAGGTTAGGCCACTTTTCACTTTGGATAATTCTATAAACAAATAAAACAATATTCAGAAGTTTGATGACAAAGTGTTCTAAAATGAGTAGTTCAGAATTTTTTCATAAGCTAAAACAAAAAATCAATCAATCAGGTACCTGGATATGCAAAAAGAAATATTTTCATTTAAAAATTACTCTATCCATTATTGTTGGAATACAATTATTTTCACAATAAATTGTCTCCTTTATCAGTCTGTACTGATTCTAACTAAAGCCCCGTACACACGAGCGGACTTTTCAACATCCAAAGTCCGACAGAATGATTCTGTATAATTGTATATTGTCATTCCATTGTGCCAGTATTTGGATCCACCTATAGAAGCACAAGAAATAATTTTCCCAATAAATGTCCACTAAAGGTTGAAAAGATGACATTTTCATTCTTAATTTACACAACTGTGGGTCTATCCCTCACACTACAACTGATCTTTTTAACATCCAATTGCCATTAGACAAAGCTGTGTGTATTGACACCTCCTGTTTTCCTTGAAATAACACCTTTAGTGTAACATACCGTATATACTCGAGTATAGGCCGACCCGAATATAAGCCGAGGCCCCCAATTTACCCCCAAAAAAACTGGCAAACTTATTGACTCGTGTATAAGCCGAGGGTGAGACATGCCTGTCCATCCCTGTGTGTGTGTCCGTCCATCCCTGTGTGTCCGTCCATCCCTGTGTGTCCGTCCATCCCTGTGTGTCCGTCCATCCATCCCTGTGTGTGTGTGTCCATCCATCCATCCATCCCTGTGTGTGTGTGTCTCCATCCATCCATCCATCCATCCCTGTGTGTGTGTGTCTCCATCCATCCATCCATCCCTGTGTGTGTGTGTATCCATCCATCCCTGTGTGTGTGTGTGTCTCCATCCATCCGTGTGTGTGTGTGTGTGTGTGTGTGTGTGTGTGTGTGTGTGTGTGTGTCCAGCCTACCTGTGTCCCGAGCCTTTGTCCCGAGCCTCCGTCCCATGCCTTGCCTCCTTGCCTCCGTCCCGTGCCGTGCCTTGCCTCCGTCCCGTGTCGTGCCTTGCCTTGCCTCCGTCCCGTCCCGTCCCGTGCCGTGCCTTGCCTTGCCTCCGTCCCGTGCCCTCTTCGTCGGCGCCTCGGCGGCCATTGTAAAATTCAAAAGCCGCGCCTCCGCCTTCGCCTGTGATAGGCGGAACACTGAATTTCCCAGCAGCCTGTGTTCCGCCTATCACGGACATCGTATCATCCTCGTCCGTAGTACGAGGATGATACGATGTCCGTGATAGGCGGAACACAGGCTGCTGGGAAATTCAGTGTTCCGCCTATCACAGGCGAAGGCGGAGCCGGAGGCGCGGCTTTTGAATTATAGAATGGCCGCTGTCTGTCTGCTCGACACGCTGATCGAGCGGGCAGACAGCGATGACTCGAGTATAAGCCGAGGGGGGCACTTTCAGCCTCAAAAAAGAGGCTGAAAATCTCGGCTTATACTCGAGTATATACGGTAAGATGTTTTTCAAAACAAATGGTGCAAAACCCACAATGTCTCAGATCTGTAGCATTGGACACTGCACTCCTAAAGCCCCGTACACACGAGCGGACTTTTCAACATCCAAAGTCCGACGGAATGATTCCGTCAGACTTTTCGATCGTGTGTGGGCTGCAACGGACTTTTGATTCGCAAAAGTCTGATGGACTTTAGAAAATGGAACATGCTTCAAATTTTTCCGACGGAACTCCGCCGGACCCAGTTCCTACCGAAAAATTTGCTCGTGTGTATGCTATTCCGACGGACTAAAACCGACGCTAGGGCAGCTATTGGCTACTGGCTATGAACTTCCTTATTCTAGTCCAGTCGTACGTCATCACGTTCGAATCCGTCGGAGTTTGGTGTGATTGTGTGTGGCCAAGTCCGCTCATTCGAAAAGTCCGTCAGAACTCTGTCGGAACTCCGGCAGAACTCCTTCGGAAGTCTGTCGGACTTAATCCCTCGAAAAGTCCGCTCGTGTGTACGCGGCATAACACATTTATTTATAAATACCAATGAAATTGTCTCATCATCCACATACACTTGAATGTACAATGGCTGAGAGAAATTTTTATATTTACCAAAAATACAAAATTTATAAGGGCTTTCTTCAGATCTTCAAATGTTTGTATATAAGTTATCTTTTGTTATTAAAAATATATTTGCCCTACAGTAAGCCTATATAATTCATTAAAATGTACTCAGACAGATACTTTGTCTGCAAAAATCTCAATGAACTCTCGAAAAAAGTTATTAAGGCCTAAAAAATCTTATTTTTAAAAAATAATTACTTTTAGTAAGGAATAATACCTTTTAAATATATATTTTCCTCATCAGTGAACCCTCTTCCAAGTATCTGGAAAATTTAACACAAAAATGTATTGTGCTTTGATCCATAAAAGTGAAAAATGTCATGGCATGACTGACCAGTCTGTAACTTGATCTTCAGCTCTCTGTTGGTAATGCACTCCTCACATACTCTTCAGAGAATGATCTTTTACTGACAGTCTTGGCTACCATGGTTTGTACACCCTACACTGTACAATTGGATAACAATCTTGTTTCTCGTTTTTTTAAATGTTTAATAGTGATGGACGAACTTCCGACGGGACGTTTCGCGAACGCGAAATGCGAACGGACCCAAACGTTCGCGAAACCGACCGTTCGCCGCGGGCCCCATTGACTTCAATGGGAGGCGAACTTTGCAAACCTTCATGTCGAATTTGCGGCCACGTGGTAATTATTAGGGGGTAAAACGTAGTCCCACCATCTGGACAATGACATAATACATGTATGAGGTGAATTTGGGATCGATAACTACAAGCATTTTTATTTTATTTGGGAAATTGTTCTAACAATTCAGGACTATGGAGCTAATGAAGGCAATGGAGGAGAGGGAAGGTCAGGGACCAGGGTAGGCAAAGAAGAGGGTGCAGGAGATGATCACCAGCAGCGTGACATACCGGAATGACACATGCACCGTGATAGAGGCATCTGACAGCAGCACCGTAATACAGAGCACTGACAGCAGCACCGTGACATACAGCGCTGACAGCAGCACCGTGACATACAGCGCTGACAGCAGCACCGTGACATACAGCGCTGACAGCAGCACCGTGACATACAGCGCTGACAGCAGCACCGTGACATACAGCGCTGACAGCAGCACCGTGACATACAGCGCTGACAGCAGCACCGTGACATACAGCGCTGACAGCAGCACCGTGACATACAGCGCTGACAGCAGCACCGTGACATACAGCGCTGACAGCAGCACCGTGACATACAGCGCTGACAGCAGCACCGTGACATACAGCACTGACAGCAGCACCGTAAGCAGCCCCAGGAGGAAGTCAGCACAGCACAGGGATGGTGTGATCCCCTCATAATAAGAACCCCCAGGAGGAAGTCAGCACAGCACAGGGATAGTGTGATCCCTTCATAATAAGAACCCCCAGGAGGAAGTCAGCACAGCACAGGGATATCATAAGCAGCCCCAGTAGAAATATGACACCGCTCAACCTCTTCAAAGAGGAGGGTAGGGGCATATAGTACGGTGTGCTTTTTTGGGTCAAGGAAGTGAGCCAAATGAATTAAGAAGGTCTGTGTGCTTGATTAAAAAAATAGTTTATAGACATATACATGGTCTACTGGTCACATGTGTTGAATTCCTCCGAGATCCATGCCTCATTCATTTTTAGAAATGTGAGGTAGTTAACACTGTGGTGAGCTAGGCGAGTACGCTTATCGGTCACAATCCCCCCTGCTGCGCTGAACGTCCTTTCGGACAGGACACTGGATGAGGGGCAAGCCAACAGTTCGATTGCAAATTGGGCAAGCTCTGGCCAGAGGTCAAGCCTGCCCACCCAGTAGTCTAGGGGTTCATCACTCCTCAGAGCGTCCACATCGGCCGTTAACCCAATGTAGTCGGACACCTGACGGTCTAGGCGTTCCCTGATGCTGGATCCGGATGACACCTGTCGATGGGTCGGCTGAAAGAATGACCTCATATCCGAAGTCACCAACACATCTTCAAACCGGCCTCTTCTTGCAGGCGCTGTTGGATTGGTACCCGCAAATCCTTCTCTGGGAGTGGGAATTGCTCCTCTGCCAGCGCACGCAAAAGCAGAATGCAGCATTTCTCGAAGCAAGGCCTGGAAGTGCTGCATTCTGACAGCCCTCTGCGACGGCGGTAACATTTCCGCCATTTTGTGTTTGTACCGGGGGTCTAAGTACGTTGCCACCCAGTACTGGTCCTTGACCCTCATGCTTTTTATACGGGGGTCCCTATTAAAACACTGGAGCATGAAGGCCCCCATTTGCACTAAAGTGGAAGCGGTGTGGTGGCCTGGCTCCTGCTCATCATCCAGGATAATGTCGTCCTCTTCATTCTCCTCTCCCCATCCTCGCACAACAGGGATCCCAGAAAGGTTTAAAGCATGCTCTTCTTGCTCCTGCTCATCCGCCCCGGCACCATCCTCCTCTGACTCCTCATCAGACTCCTGTTGTTGACTTGTCTCAGATAGAGTAGCCCCCCCTGGGAATTCATCCAGCATTGCGACTTCCTCATCTTCCCGCTCCTGCTCCTCCACAGCCTGATCAATGACACGACGCAATGCACGCTCCAGAAAGAAGGCATAAGGTACCATGTCACTGATGGCGCCATGGCTGCGACTGACCAGTTTGGTGATCTCCTCAAATGGCCGCAGAAGTCTGCATGTGTCGCGCATGAGCAGCCACTGGCGCGGTGAAAAAAAACCCAGCTCCCCAGAACCGTTTCTTTCGCAGAGTTCATACAGGTAGACGTTAACTGCACGTTTCTGCTGGAGCAGCCTATCAAGCATATAGAAGGTTGAGTTCCATCGCGTCGGGCAATCGCAAATAAGACGTCTGACCGGCAGATGGTGTCGCCGCTGAATGTCAGCAAGGCGAGCCATGGCCGTGTAAGATCTTCTGAAATGGGCCGAGATTTTCCTTGCCTGCCGCAAGATGTCCTGGACCCCAGGGTATTTGACAAGGAATCGCTGCACGACCAAGTTTAAGACGTGTGCCATGCACGGCACGTGCGTGATTTTGCCCTGTTTCAATGCGCTAAGCAGATTGGCACCGTTGTCACACACCACTTTACCAACTGTCAAATTGAGCGGTGTTAGCCACTCATCTGCCTGTGAACGCAAAGCTGAAAGGAGTGCCGGGCCAGTGTGGCTCTTTGCTTCCAGGCACAACAGACGCAGCACGGCATGGCAACGTCTCACCTGGCATGTGGAATAGGTTCTGGGGAGCTTGGGCGGTGCAGTGGAAGAGACGCTAGCAGCGGAAAAGGAGGAGGCAGCTGAGGAGGAGAGGGAGGAGGATGGAGTAGGAGGAGGAGAAGAAGAGTCAGGCCTGCATGCAATCCGTGGCGGTAAAACCAAATCTACACGGGTGCCACGGGTTACATGCTTGACGGCCGTCAGAAGGTTCACCCAGTGGGCAGTAAAACTGATATACCTTCCCTGCCCGTGTTTGCTAGACCACGTGTCTGTGGTCAGATGTATCTTGGCACCGACACTGTGTGCCAGAGATACATTCACTTGCCGCTGAACATGGCCATATAGCTCTGGGATGCCCTTCTCTGAGAAATACTTCCTTCCTGGGACCTTCCATTGTGGTGTTCCAATGGCCACAAATTTGCGAAAGGCCTCCGAGTCCACCAGTTTATATGGCAGTAGTTGGCGGGCTATGAGTTCTGACAAGCCAGCCGCCAACCGTTGGGCAAGAGGGTTATCCGGCATCATCATTTTTTTACGCTCAAACATTAGGCCCACGGAAGCCTGCCTTTTTGCAGAAAAATGTGAGCTTGGCGTGATGGAAGGTGGAGTGGAGGACAATTGTGAGGAGAGAGGAGAAGGAGAAGTAGAAGACGAGGCTGGACGGTGAGAGCCTGCAGTGTGGCTTTGTGTGTTCCGTTGCTCCCACTGGGCTCGGTGATGGCTGCTCATGTGCCTTCTTAAGGCGGTCGTCCCTAGGTGAGTATTGGGCTTACCGCGACTAACGCGTTGACTGCAAAGATTGCAGATGGCAACGCTATTGTCAGCAGCGGACACGTTAAAAAAAGCCCACACTGCGGAGCCATGTGCCGGTGTCCTGGGAGCGCCAGATGTGACCGTACATGGTCGATGACTCGCTCCTGATACATTTGCAGTCTGCTTTGTCCCTGCTGTGCAATGTAAGTCATTGCTGCTTCTCCTCCCTATCTGCTGGTCCATATCTCCCTCTGAACTCCCCTCCTCTTCCTCTCTTGTGGGCACCCACGTGACATCACTAGACACGTCATCATCAACGTCACCTTCCCCACCGCTATAAGTAGAGATCTCGGAGTAGGCAGCAACACCGGGGACCAACCTCCTCCTTGGGCTGATCTGGGTACTGGCGTCAGACTGCTGAGTAGCGCTTGTTGCTACCTCCTCTTCCTGATCCAATACCAAGAGTGGCTGCGCATCAGAAATGTCCTCTTGATATGGATCGGAAAATAATTCCAGTGACTCAAGCGGAAGGTATGTGGTGGTGGTGGTGGTGGTCGTGTTGTTGGTGGTAGTGTCTTTGGGGGTGCACATAGCAGAGAGTGAAGAAGAGGGTGCAGATCGAGAGGATGAGGAGGGTGCAGAAGAGTAAGGCTGAGCGAGCCACTCAACCAAGTCTGGTGCATCCTTTAAAGTAATTGAACGCACCTTCTGCAACTTCCCACTTTGGCTCAAGCCTGTTGCTCCTGCCCTACCCCTACCACCCCTGCGGAAGGGCCTGCCTCTTCCTCTGCATGTCATTTTTTAAATGACCCTGTGACAAAACTCTTAGTCCCTATACCGCTGAAGGACTGCTGCAGTATAGGTGAGCGGTCAGCAGTGGTGCACGTCAACCCTATCTATTGTGGACCTATAGCGGTCCTTACAGAACAGCAGACTGTACCGCACTCAAGCCTATGTACCGTAGCACCCTATACCAAGTTACCAGTCCTTATAAGAACTTTTGTGGACCAAGCAGGTTGTGTATTAGTGTTTAGCAGACTGTACGTCAGTCCCTATACCGCTGAAGGACTGCTGCAGTATAGGGCAGCGGTCAGCAGTGGTGCACGTCAACCCTATCTATTGTGGACCGATAGCGGTCCTTACAGAACAGCAGACTGTACCGCACTCAAGCCTATGTACCGTAGCACCCTATACCAAGTTACCAGTCCTTATAAGAACTTTTGTGGACCAAGCAGGTTGTGTATTAGTGTTTAGCAGACTGTACGTCAGTCCCTATACCGCTGAAGGACTGCTGCAGTATAGGGCAGCGGTCAGCAGTGGTGCACGTCAACCCTATCTATTGTGGACCGATAGCGGTCCTTACAGAACAGCAGACTGTACCGCACTCAAGCCTATGTACCGTAGCACCCTATACCAAGTTACCAGTCCTTATAAGAACTTTTGTGGACCAAGCAGGTTGTGTATTAGTGTTTAGCAGACTGTACGTCAGTCCCTATACCGCTGAAGGACTGCTGCAGTATAGGGCAGCGGTCAGCAGTGGTGCACGTCAACCCTATCTATTGTGGACCGATAGCGGTCCTTACAGAACAGCAGACTGTACCGCACTCAAGCCTATGTACCGTAGCACCCTATACCAAGTTACCAGTCCTTATAAGAACTTTTGTGGAACAAGCAGGTTGTGTGTTAGTGATTAGCAGACTGTACGTCAGTCCCTATACCGCTGAAGGACTGCTGCAGTATAGGTGAGCGGTCAGCAGTGGTGCACGTCAACCCTATCTATTGTGGACCGATAGCGGTCCTTACAGAACAGCAGACTGTACCGCACTCAAGCCTATGTACCGTAGCACCCTATACCAAGTTACCAGTCCTTATAAGAACTTTTGTGGACCAAGCAGGTTGTGTATTAGTGTTTAGCAGACTGTACGTCAGTCCCTATACCGCTGAAGGACTGCTGCAGTATAGGGCAGCGGTCAGCAGTGGTGCACGTCAACCCTATCTATTGTGGACCGATAGCGGTCCTTACAGAACAGCAGACTGTACCGCACTCAAGCCTATGTACCGTAGCACCCTATACCAAGTTACCAGTCCTTATAAGAACTTTTGTGGAACAAGCAGGTTGTGTATTAGTGTTTAGCAGACTGTACGTCAGTCCCTATACCGCTGAAGGACTGCTGCAGTATAGGTGAGCGGTCAGCAGTGGTGCACGTCAACCCTATCTATTGTGGACCGATAGCGGTCCTTACAGAACAGCAGACTGTACCGCACTCAAGCCTATGTACCGTAGCACCCTATACCAAGTTACCAGTCCTTATAAGAACTTTTGTGGAACAAGCAGGTTGTGTGTTAGTGATTAGCAGACTGTACGTCAGTCCCTATACCGCTGAAGGACTGCTGCAGTATAGGTGAGCGGTCAGCAGTGGTGCACGTCAACCCTATCTATTGTGGACCGATAGCGGTCCTTACAGAACAGCAGACTGTACCGCACTCAAGCCTATGTACCGTAGCACCCTATACCAAGTTACCAGTCCTTATAAGAACTTTTGTGGAACAAGCAGGTTGTGTATTAGTGTTTAGCAGACTGTACGTCAGTCCCTATACCGCTGAAGGACTGCTGCAGTATAGGTGAGCGGTCAGCAGTGGTGCACGTCAACCCTATCTATTGTGGACCGATAGCGGTCCTTACAGAACAGCAGACTGTACCGCACTCAAGCCTATGTACCGTAGCACCCTATACCAAGTTACCAGTCCTTATAAGAACTTTTGTGGACCAAGCAGGTTGTGTATTAGTTTTTAGCAGACTGTACGTCAGTCCCTATACCGCTGAAGGACTGCTGCAGTATAGGGCAGCGGTCAGCAGTGGTGCACGTCAACCCTATCTATTGTGGACCGATAGCGGTCCTTACAGAACAGCAGACTGTACCGCACTCAAGCCTATGTACCGTAGCACCCTATACCAAGTTACCAGTCCTTATAAGAACTTTTGTGGAACAAGCAGGTTGTGTGTTAGTGATTAGCAGACTGTACGTCAGTCCCTATACCGCTGAAGGACTGCTGCAGTATAGGGCAGCGGTCAGCAGTGGTGCACGTCAACCCTATCTATTGTGGACCGATAGCGGTCCTTACAGAACAGCAGACTGTACCGCACTCAAGCCTATGTACCGTAGCACCCTATACCAAGTTACCAGTCCTTATAAGAACTTTTGTGGAACAAGTGAGTTGTGAATGTTTAGCAGACTGCAGCAGAAGGGCAGCAGTCAAGTATAATATCCTTTCTATATTTGGAAGAAAGAATATTATACATGTACAAGCCTATTACTGTACCACTGATACCAGTCCTGAAAAGAACCTTTGTGGAACTAATAATAACAGCAAGTCTTTAAAATTACCCTCACTGCCTGACAACACTGCTTCCTTCCTGTCCCTATACAAATTGGCAAAAAAAGAGAACGATTAGTGGTTACTGGAACAGCTCTTTTGTGGACCTTGATAGTAACAGCTAATGATGATGATGATGATGATGATGATGAAAGACTAATCTGGCTGTCCCTGTAGCATACACCGTCCTTTCCCTTTCTCTAAACTAACAAAAGACACTCAGGCTGCTGCAAGAATCAGCAGCACAGCAAACCTATCAACACCTAACACCTATACCAGTCCTGAAAAGAACTTTTGTGTACCAAATAGCTAGTGGTTTATCTCTCCCTACTCCACACAGGAACCTGTCCCTATCTTAACAGAAGAAAGAATGTAAAATGGCCACCGGATCGGGTGTATTTATAGGTTAGGGGGAATGTACAAGTGTCCATGTGCTGTCATGTCTCAATTGGCTGTCCTGTATCACATGATAAACGTGTCACCAAAGGTTAAAGTTCTTGTATACATTAAACACGTAAGTCCGCCGCGGCGAACGACGGAAAAAGGCGTTCGAACGTGCGGACCGCGAATGTCGGAAATTCGCCGCGAAACGACCGCCGGGCGAACCGTTCGGCCATCACTAATGTTTAACCTTTTTATCACTTTTTAAACATATTTTGTTTGTACATCTGTGAGAAATCATGTACACTATGTTATATGACTTTCCTGATTATAATAATGATAAAAAAATAGTTTAGAAGACAATCTCGTGAAACTCACAGATTGGGTCCTACCCATGACCTGCGATTGACCATTTCCCTGTGAAAACTCCTCCCACAACAAAAGTCCTTACTTTTACCAGAAATACTAATTCACAAAAACTTTTAACAATAGTTATTTTTACAATTTTTTAGATTGAACAAAAACTTTCATATTTTAACCACTTCAGCCGCGGACCAATTAACAGCCTAAGGACCACAGGTCTTTTTACAATTTCGCACTGCCCTGCTTTAACTGGTAATTGCGCGGTCATGCAATGTTGTACCCAAACGAAATTTGCGTCCTTTTCTTGCCACAAATAGAGCTTTCTTTTGGTGGTATTTGATTGCCTCTGCGATTTTTATTTTTTTTGCGATATAAATGGAAAAAGACTGAAAATTTTGAGAAAAAAATATACTTTTTGTTATAAGAAAAATTGAATAAACTCAATTTTAGTCATACATTTAGGGCAAAATGTATTCAGCCACATGTCTTTAGTAAAAAAAATGTCAATAAGCGTATATTTTTTGGTTTGCGCAAAAGTTATAGCGTCTACAAACTAGAGTACATTTTCTGGAATTTACACAGCTTTTAATTTATGACTGCCTATCTCATTCCTTGAGGTGCTAAAATGGCAGGGCAGTACAACCCCCCCCCCCCCCCCCCAAAATGACCCCATTTTGGAAAGTAGACACCCCAAGGAAATTTCTGAGAGGCATGTTGAGCCCATTGAATATTTTTTTTCTGTCCCAAGTGATTGAATAATGACACAAAAAAAAAAAAGTTTACAAAAAGTTGTCACTAAATGATATATTGCTCACACATGCCATAGTTATATGTGGAATTGCACCCCAAGATATATTCTGCTGCTTCTCCTGAGTACGGGGATACCACATATGTGGGACTTTTTGGGAGTCTAGCCGCGTACGGCACCCCGAAAACGAATCACTGCCTTCAGGATTTCTAAGGGTGCTAATTTTAGATTTCACTCCTCACTACCTATCACAGTTTCGAAGGCTATAAAATGCCAAAATAACACAAAACCCCCCCCAAATGACCCCATTTTGGAAAGTAGACACCCCAAGCTATTTACTGAGAGGCATGTTGAGTCCATGAAATATTTTATATGCTCACACATGCTATGGGCATAAGTCAAATTACACCCCAAAATAAATTCTGCTGCTTCTCCCGAGTACGGGGATACCACATGTGGGGGACTTTTTGGGAGCCTAGCCATGTACTGGACCCCGAAAACCAAGCACTGCCTTCCGGATTTAAATATAAAACGCTACCAAAAAAACTGTTAGCGATCGCAGGGATCAGGCCTGACTCTGCGATCGCTGTAGTTATGCGTTTAGTGTTTTGTAAGTGACAGTGATCGATCGATACTGCACTTGGGTGGGCTGGGCGGAGGGGCAAAACGCAGGTGCTAGCAGGTATCTGGGTTGATCCCGCTAACAGTGCGTTTTTTTGGAACCCTAAACTGCTGGGGACGCTAGTATAGATCTGATCAGATCAGATATTCATCTGTTCAGATTCTATACCACTACGGGAGGTGTATGCTTTCCGCGTGGGTGTTAGCGGTACTGGCACTAACCTAGCGCTGCCTGGGGCGACGCAGACCCTGACCCTAAAACCTAATTGATATCACCCGCCGGGTGATCAGGGGGTTAAACCTTTATTGGGTAATAAATGGTGGGTGCCCTGATGCTATAAAAAGCAAACTAAATAACCAGAGTCACCCGTAACACTTATACGGTGATCACTGGTGAAAGGGTTAACTAGGGGCAATCAGGGGGTTCAAATTTTTATTAGGTAGTATATGGAGGTCCCTGGCGCTATATAAAAACCTGACGGGGAACCTAAATAACTAACTGGCTAACCAGCGCCACCAGTGACAATTATACGGTGATCGCTGGTGAAAGGGTTAACTAGGGGCAATCAGGGGGTTAAAACCATTATTGGGTAGTATATGGGGGTACCTAGCGCTATAAAAACCTGGCGGTGAACCTAAAAAAATAACTAGCTACCTAGCGACACTAGCGACACTAATGCAGTGATCAGAAAAATGATCGCTTAGTGACACTGGCAAAAGGGGGTGAAAGGGTTAACTAGGGGCAATCAGGGGGTTAAAACCATTATTGGGTAGTATATGGGGGTACCTAGCGCTATAAAAACCTGGCGGTGAACCTAAAAAAATAACTAGCTACCTAGCGACACTAGCGACACTAATGCAGCGATCAGAAAAATGATCGCTTAGTGACACTGGCAAAAGGGGGTGAAAGGGTTAACTAGGGGCAATCAGGGGGTTAAAACCGTTATTGGGTAGTATATCGGGGTACCTAGCGCTATAAAAACCTGGCGGTGAACCTAAAAAAATAACTAGCTACCTAGCGACACTAATGCAGCGATCAGAAAAATGATCGCTTAGTGACACTGGCAAAAGGGGGTGAAAGGGTTAATTAGGGGCAATCAGGGGGTTAAAACCGTTATTGGGTAGTATATCGGGGTACCTAGCGCTATAAAAACCTGGCGGGGAACCTAAAAAAATAACTAGCTACCTAGCGACACTAGCGACAGTAATGCAGCGATCAGAAAAATGATCGCTTAGTGACACTGGCAAAAGGGGGTGAAAGGGTTAATTAGGGGCAATCAGGGGGTTAAAACCATTATTGGGTAGTATATCGGGGTACCTAGCGCTATAAAAACCTGGCGGTAAACCTAAAAATATAACTAGCTACCTAGCGACACTAGTGACACTATTGCAGCGATCAGAAAAATGATCGCTTAGTGACACTGGCAAAAGGGGGAGAAAGGGTTAACTCTAAGGGCAATCAGGGGGTTAAATCTTTATTGGGGGGTGGTAGGGGGCTACCCTGGACTTAACACTAACTACCCTGACAGCTTTTACTTTTACAACTGACACTGAATGCAGTGATCAGTAAATAAATGATCACTGCAATCAGTGACACTGTGACTGGGGGGGGGGGGGGCGGGGGGACATCGGGGGGCAATCGGGGGGGGTGATCAGGGGGGGTTTGTGTGCCTATGTGTTAGTTAGAGTCAGTGTAGTGTTTGGTGCAGACTTACTGTGTCCTCTCCTCGTAGTCCGGTCAATAAGACCGCCCCGAGGAGAATGACATCACTTCCTCCCTGCCTGTGTATACAATACACAGTGGGAGAAAGCTTCTCATTCGCCAGGAGCGATCGAGAGGGGATGGCCAGAAACCAATGGCTATCCCCTCATCCCGGATCACTCCTGAAGCGAACCGGACCGCCGCATCCAGCGGGAGGGGGTCCGATCGGACCCCCCACCCGCTGGAAGCCAAGCACGTACATGTACGTGCCTGTGCCTGTACATGCCATTGCAATGACGTACATTGGCATGCGGCGGTCCTTAAGTGGTTAATATTTTCTCTGGGTAACCTTAAGTAAATTAGAACAATTTACTACTTTTAATTTAATAACCAAATCCAAGTTTGTAATTTTTTGTAAAAAATGCTCAATCCTTAACTTATTATTTGCTGCAACCAAATCTGTAGGATTGTTGTAAAACACTAAACATCGTGTTTTATTATCTCAATTTCATACAGTTTTTCCACAATCTTAATCAATAGTTTTTCTCTGAAAACTTTGTTCAGGGCTTAAATATTCAAAAACATATACATGCAGCATTAAACTTAATTTCCTTAAAATAACTTCCTTACACTTTGGCATAATTAATTACCTTACTACTGCATGTATTTCTATACTCCCTACATATGAAATGTATCAATTTCCCGATCGTACTGAGACTTACTTCTGAGCCTAGAGATGTTAACCATTCCCATGTTATTCTTTCATTTAAACAAACACACTCACCCCTTGTTAGTATGATAGTCCTGTGTGCACTTAAAATAAAACAAGAGATGAATAATGTCCTTTTAACTTTGTTGTTCGTTGCTTTATCTTTCTTTTTCTTCTTTTCTTGTAGCTTTTTGCCTTGTTTCTTGAATTGTGTGCTGTAGTGTGCTGTAGTGTCTTGCCTGTTGATCTATTCTTTGCCTTTGTGCTTGGACCTTCCATCTTCAAACATCAAAATCCGACTTCCATATTAGCTCACCCAAAGTGTACATTTGCCTCTGTACCTACATTGGTGACTTTATCAAATAACGTGAAGTCTTTGTTCCTATTTCAACACTTTTTTCTTCTTGGGTAACAACCCAATATTTTCTTATGTGAGACTCTCTCACCTTCTTAGGAACTAACCTTGGCAGATATCTTCACATACGTAACTAAATTACGTCTTCACAAAGTCCTGAATTTTCCAAAAATAACTTGAAGTATACCGTCCAACTGGCCTTGTCAATCAACTTCATAGGCTGTATCTTTTTTTTTTTTTGTGTACAGAGAGGTGAGAAAACAAAGAGAAAAAACTCACCCTCCACTTTTTACTGGACCGTTGTCCACATCTGACGCAAACGCCTCCTTCTAGGTTCTTTGATCGTTTTTTCCTGAGACTTGATCAATCATGAAAATGTATTGAGTCTCCCCCCTTTGTCAAGGAGTAGGGAAAAAAATTGATCATTTCGGCTGGCTCAACATTGAAAGAAATGGAGTAGAGAGTAGAAAGCTCTACTCTTAGTAAAATACATATTACTCTAGTATTCTACTATACTCACAGGGGCGTTTCTTAATAACTAGAAAAGTCTTTGTGTAATATGTGAATCAGTATCCCTTCTCCTAAAGGGTGTGTAGCGGAGATATGTATGTCTTCATCCAAGGCTGCATTTGCTACATATTTTCAGGAGTAGAAATGGAAGAATGCTTCGTTCGTCCAATAGTTGGTTTATTGTTCAGAAAGATAAGCAAAGACAAGATTGACATCTGGTAACATATGGCATGGTTTTGGCTTCTAAGGTGGTACTTCTGGTGTTACATTTTCAAAGTATAGCGTTCCTTCCCACGGATCTTTTTTTCCTACTCTCATAATCCTACTCCATTCTTATACTGTTTCATGATGTTATGTCAGCATATCCTAATAACACCCATATTTGCATATATACCTAATATGGTTCAGTCTATAGATAAGTAGCATAACTCCACCCATTGTCCTGACATAGTAACTCAAAAATAGAAATACCTACTCAGCAAAACCACTCCTCCCTATACTCTCTGTTGTTCTGTGACCTTCAGAAACCATACTTATTACCGTACATATAACTTACATATATTTTCAGAAACTTTTATCACTTAAAATATTAATTAACTCAAAAACTTCTAACAGGCTGCCTAGGCAGCCCAAGTGGAAGTGGAAGCGCGTCAGTAATCGTGATGCATTGCAGAATCTAATTGAATCATTGACCAGATAATCGTAATCTAATCAGGAGACCAGTGAAGATGCGCACCCCTACTGTATATATATTTTATGCACTGCAGATCACTGAAGCACCTGCCTGCCTGCCTGCCTGAAAGTGTATTTGAAAACATACATCAGGAACTACCTGCAGTCAGATATAGGCTTGGCTAGACTAGAATGCAGTGGATATATATGTTTAAGACTGTATATATATTTAATGCATTGCAGATTACTGACTCACTTGCCTGACTGCCTGAAAGTGTATTTGAAAACGTATCAAAACAGCAGCAATGGCCTGCAGTCAGCTATAGGCTTGGATAGACTAGAATGCAGTGGATATATATATCTATAGGAGACTGTATATATATTTTATGCACTGCAGATCACTGAATCACCTGTCTGCCTGCCTGAACTTGTATTTGAAAACCTACACAAGGAACTACCTGCAGTCAGATATAGGATTGGCTAGACTAGAATGCAGTGCATATATATGTAGGAGACAGTATATTTCATGCACTGCAGATCACTGAATAACCTGCCTGGCCTGCCTCCCTGAAAGTGTATTTATATATAGTAGTATATTATATCTAGCTAAACTGGATACAATATATATTATACTAAATACACTGCAGCTAACTGAATCAACTGCCTGCCTGAAGTATATTTGAAACAGTACAGCAGGAATGGTCTGCAGTGAGATCTGGCTAAACTCTATGCATTGGATATATATATATATATATATATATATATATATATATATATATATATATATATATATATATATATATCACATCAGAATGTCGATGCCCTCTCCCGGATCCACTGTATGATGTCAAATGGTGCCTCCAACACCTCCGCGTTGAGGCAGGGGGGGGGGGTATGTACAGGACGCCAAGGTTGGGTCCTGGACGGGTGCTATGTGGCACCTATATTCGGGATGTGGTCCCTTTAAGGGAATCATGTTAGGCCTCAGGGGGTCACCCAAAAATGGGTGACAAATTCCGGGGATAGTTTCGGGAGAAGACTGACTCGCGGTCCTCTCTATATTTTAAGAGAGATAGTTGGGACCCGGAATTTGGGAGGCTCTGAAGTGACATTTGGGTGGGAAAGAGCCTCCCTCCCTGATCACAGAGATTCGGCCCACAGGGGGTTAACGGCCTCCAGGAAGACAGGCAGCCTATAAGACAGGAAGTAGTAGAGAGGTGGTGGTGAGGAGGAGAAGGAGATGAACATCTGTCTGAGGAGCTGTCTGGCTGTTTTGTTGTATTTGCTGTTTTGCTGTTTTGGAGGCTGCAAAAAGATCTCTGCAAGGACTCTAAAGAAACTTTTTGGTGAAGACCTGTCTACAGAACTGTAGGTGCTTTTCTTTTCATATTACTTGTGCTGAAGACAAGCAGACTTTAATTTACGTTTTTATATATGCTGAAGAAAAGCTTTATTTTTGATTTGATTACAAATAAATATATTTTGGTTTCACCTTATAACGGTTTATGCACTTAATCCCACGGAGCTAGTATCCCCAAACTTCACAACTGGTGGAGAATGCGGGCAAAAGTGCATTTGCAGCCGCAAAAAACATTTAAAAACTGACATTTAAAAGAGACTGTGTACAAATTGCATGTCTTGGGTCAAGCCAGCCCAGTCGCTGCAAGCAGCAGGCAAAGACATGGAGGAGGTCATCTGGGCTTTGGCACAAGCCACCGTGACCCAGCAGCAAGCTTCAGCAGACGCAAACCGTCGCCATGAGGAAGCGATGGCTCAGCAGCAGCAGGCCCTGGCACAGGCCATAGCTGCACAACAGGAAAGCACACGGCTGCTAGCCGCCCAGTTTACTGCTCAGCAGGAGTCCACTCAAGCACAGGTGACTGTCTTGCAGGAGGCAGTACAGCAACTGGCTCAGGGATGTGAACAAGCGGCTGTCGCCGCTGGTAACCAGGTATCTGTGAGGGCCAGCCATTTTTTACAAAAACGAATGCCCAGCGATGATGTAGAGGCCTTTCTCACCACCTTTGAGAGAGAAAGAGAGGGGTGGCCCCGTGACCAATGGGCTGGCATTATCTCCCCTTTCCTCACCGGTGACCCGCAAAAGGCCTATTTTGACCTCCCAGCGGAACATATCAGCGACTATGAGCGTCTGAAGGCAGAGATCCTGGCCCGCCTAGGAGTGACCACAGCTGTCCGGGCTCAGAGGGTGCATCGCTGGCGGTACAAACCTGACCGACCATCCAGGTCGCAAATGCATGAACTGGTTCAGCTGGTTAAAAAATGGCTGTAGCCAGAAAAACTGTCAGGCCCACAGATGGTGGAACGAATAGTGATGGACTGGTACCTGCGGTCCCTGCCAGATGACCTACAGCGCTGGGTAAGCCATGGAGACCCCGCAACCGCTGACCAGCTGGTGGAGTTGGTTGAAAGGTACACCATGGTGGAGGACCTGCTTGGGCCTGCCAGGCGTAGGGAACCCACACCAAGGGCAACCAGGCCACCCATAGCGCCTAGGAGAGAAGCCCTGCCAGACGCTGGGATCCGCAAAACTGCATCATCTGCTACAGAACCTCGAAGGGTGGTTCCTGTCCCAAGAACAGGAGACCTACAGTGTTAGCGATGTCGGTCCTGGGGACATACCCGGGCGCAATGCCCACTTCAGGAGGAGCCTATGGACTGCGGGATTGGTCGGAGAAGCTCCTTCTACGTGCAAAGTGTCTGCACCACTCACCTGTATCCAATTGCAGGACAGTTTGAGTGTGAAGTGTGGGTGAACCACCTTCCTGCCAGGGCACTACTGGACTCTGGTAGCATGGTAACATTGGTACATTCCAGGGTGATTGGGAGACTTGGCCCTGTAAGGAAAACCCTACGGGTAGTGTGCATCCATGGGGACACCAAGGAGTACCCCATGGTTTCGGTAACTGTGTCCTATGGCCATACCTCAGTGACCCAAGAGGTCGGGGTAGTGAGAAGCCTAATACATGACTGTCCCCTATTTTTCGAACTGTGGAGCCAGGTACAGATGGGGCTGCCAGGACAGCCAGGAGAGTCTGAGGAACCTGGGCCTGAAACCCCCACAACCCACCCCACTGATACAGAGATACCCATTATTGATAATGATACTGTAGAGAATATTAAGTTGAAGGATGTGTGTTTCAGATTGCAAAACCGAGTTAAACTCTGAGGGGGGGAAGTCTTCCCGTTACAGGTTATGCTGGGGGAGGATGACGAGGAGCTCTCCCCATTGCAGTCCCTGGTTGAGGAAAGTGAAGGGGAAACATTCTCAAGGCCAGTACACCCAGATCTAGATGTACCTAGGGGTGCGTTTGGCACCGCCCAGCTGCGGGATCCTACCTTGGTCAATGCCCGAGAGCAGGTTTCTGTTGTGGATGGGGTCTCACAAATGCCAGGAGCAGATCAGAGGTTTCCTCATTTTGCCTTAAAGGGGGACTTGCTTTATCGAGTGGCTGAAAGCGGTGGGAAAACTATAGAGCAGTTGCTGGTTCCCCAACCGTATAGGCGGATGCTACACGATCTAGCCCACAACGATGCACTGGGAGGACACTTGGGGGCAGAGAAAACAGAGGCCAGGATAACTGACCAGTTTTACTGGCCAGGGGTGAAGGTTGAGGTTAAAAGATATTGTGCATCTTGTCCCGTTTGCCAGTTAACTGCCCCAGTGCCCCACTATAGAAGCCCTCTGGTACCCTTGCCAATTATTGAGGTTCCATTCGAGCGGATCGCTATGGATCTCGTGGGACCCCTGGTAAAATCGGCCAGTGGGCACCAGTATATTTTAGTCATCCTAGACTATGCAACCAGGTACCCAGAAGCAGTTCCTTTGAGGAAAACTTCCTCTAAAGCCATTGCCACATATAAAGAACATGAGTTCTTTTCCCACATTTCCCTCCCCCCATTATCTCCAACACAGTTAGAGCTACTAGAGTAACCTGTATCGGTTGAAGAGGTGTCCATTGTTATCAAAACACTGAAAATAAACAAAAGACCTTGCCCTGATGGATTTTCTGCAATTTATTATCGTACATATTGAAACATTATCACTCACCTTGACCAGTGTAAGTCATAATGAGCCCATTACCATAACTGTTATGCCCCATACTCCCCTTACCCCCTTATATTATATCTAGAATAATTGAGACCACACTTTACCTTTTGGAGTATAAATGGCCATAACAGCCTTTATTAAACAATACAACCAAAATAACTCCCATATCAAAACAAATAAGAATATATATATATATAACATTTTAACCCAGATTATTGGTCTCTGACGGCGACCCACCTTTTTCCATATGTTTATCTCACCATACACTGCAGGACCATTTAAAACCAGTTAGTCTACAGCTGTGACTGCTCGTAGACACCCACCTTCCCGCAGTGCTACCATTACCAAATTCCAGCCCCCTTGCTGGAAACCACCAGAGGGGCTTATCAGAGATGAGCCCCCACCCCATTTGTCATCACATAGGTTTACTGCCACCGTCAGAGACCAACCAGCAACACCACCACAGCCCGAAAGGGTGACCACCTTACTCTTGAGGGCACCTCCCCGACCTCAGAGCCTTTTGGATGCCGTCTTGCGTCTTGCAATTGACCACAGGTCAATCCCCACATCGGAAATATGAACCCCATCCTTCCGCAAGTACAGTCCGACATTCTACTCCAGCTCCATATGTCTAATTACCAAACCTCTGTGCTTGACCACAAACTGCCCTACCATTTTATTTACCAGGATCCTTGTCTTCTGAATGCTCGTCACTGACCTCGCCCATCTCCAAACAGTCCTCGCCACGATATCCGACCACAGCAACACCGTGTTCGGTAAGGTTTCCTTCAATAGTAAAAAATCCAACTTTATGCCGGCGATCAGGTCCCTGACCGGGCGACATCCAAAGTCATTGCCCCCTGCATGTATCACCAAAACATCCGGTGGAGCACCCCAACCAGCATACCTGAGCACATCTTTTACTACTCTCTCCCATTTCATTCTAGGTACCCCCGGCCATCTCAGATACGCTTCCCTCCGGGATATGCCTAATTGATGGCCATTGAACCTAGCATCACCTCTCCTGGCCCCCCAAAACACGTATGAGTGCCCACTGATCCAGACAAGGCATTGTGAACCTCCATCTGAAACGAGGCGATGACAAAAACTACAGAACCCAGTATACCCTCAGACTCACGGACACAAAACAACCCCCTCTTTAACATGAATTTCTCTTGCTGCTTATTCTGCGATTTTGTTTTATTATGTTTTATTCAACCACCAGTTGAGGCCTAATGTAGGAACGAAATCTCCTCAATTCCCACCTACCACCCCTACGCACTGCCGCCTTGTCCAACCCGCATCTGGCAGCTTCGGTAGCTGCCCCTATGCGGAAGGAGTGTGAAGCGTACTCTGCCCCCTCAAACCCCGTCCTCGTTAAACATTTACTGAACACTCTGAAACAAACTGAAATTTAGAGAGGCGAGACTAATCCTGATGCCTTAAAAACATACCTCTGAACCCGGCAGCGTGAACAACCATATGTCCACTCCCTTTCCTTGTTGGTCCATCTTCGACCTACGCAACCTACAGCACACCCTATTGCCCTCCAATCTCACATCCCTTTCCAAGATACCACCTTCGACCTTCTCGAGATGGACTCGCCAGTTCCCCAATCCTGAACACACCGTAAAATGCCACTGAAAAATCAGCCCTAAACAGCCGCACCTCATACACAGAAGTGCAGGTTGGAAATTGTAGCGCCTAGCGTCCACCTGCCTGCAACCTTTTCGAAAACCTTTAAGTGATTGTTTCACCCAAAAATCTTTTTTTTCGCGTCCTCCCCCCCTTTGGATTGAACAGGAAGGACAAACCCGCTAGTTTGCGCTCGATGGCTGGCACTGACGCTCCACGCTCCATGTGTCTGGCCACAAAATACAACACCAACAACCTTACCTCAGCCCTCTCCTCACCAACCCCAGCCTCCCGTACCAGCTGTGACCACTCTTTCCAGACTCTATTGTAGTATGTCCATGTGGCTTCACTCACGGACCTGCAAATCCATCACGCAGTGACTCCAATGCTAGTTTCCAAATCCAATCCGGGCATGGAAGACCCTCCTTTGTTGCACCTGAAGCCAGCTCCCGGAACCTGTCCCACTGAAAGTGAGACAGAGCGTCAGCCAAAGAGTTGTCAACCCCCCGAATGCAGATAGAAAATAGATGAAAATGTTGCGCCGCAGACAGCGTAACACCAACCGACATGCGGTTGATCACTTGGACCACCCCTATGTTGTTGCAGTTCAGCCGCAACTTCAAATCTCAACAATCCTCCCCCCCCATAGCTCCATTGCCAGCACTACCGGAAATAGTTCCAGCAAAACCAGATTCCAAGTAAAACCAGCTGCAACCCATGCCGGAGGCCAAGGCCCTGCACTCCACTGCCCCCTGAAAAACACCACGTAACCTCTGGATCCCGCTGTGTCCGTAGCTAACTCCACGTCAAAATTACTCACCGGGCCCGACATCTATAAGGCTTTTCCATTGTATGACTCCAAAAACTCGTGTCACACATGCAGGTCATCCCTATGATCCTTGTTCAGCCGAACAAAATGCGTAGGAGCCTTGATCCCTGCTGTAGCTGCCGACAGCCGTCGGCAGAACACCCTCCCCATGGGGATTATCCTGCATGCGAAATTCATCTTACCCAAAAGGGACTGCAGCACCCTCAACGGAACTTTCCGCAATTCTTGGATCCCCCGAATTTCACTCCGCAGATCCTCCAACTTTTCTATGGGCAGCCTAAACTCCATTGCCTTCGCCTCAATCACTATACCCAAAAAACTGAGTTCCATCATCCATCTCAGTCTTTTCGGCTGCCAAAGGCACTCCAAACCTGCCCGCGATGTGCTGCAACATCGATAGTAAAATCGCACACACAGCAGAGACAGGGGGGCCAATGCACAGAAAATCATCCAAATAATGGATGACAGAATCCAGCCCTGACACGTCCCTAGCCACCCACTCCAAAAAGGAGCTAAATGCCTCGAACATGGCACACGAAATGGAGCAACCCATGAACAAACACTTGTCCATGTAAAACTGCCCCTCCCAAGAACAACCCAACAACTGAAAACTCTCGGGGTGCACTGGCAGCAAGCGGAACACAGACTCTATGTCCGACTTAGCCATCAGAGCCCCCTGCTCACACTTTCTGATCCACCTCACCGCTGCGTCAAATGATGTGTAAGAGACAGTGCAGGCCTCGGGGTCAATGAAGTCATTCACGGACCCCTCTTTTGGGAACGACAAGTGGTGAATCAGTCGGAACTTGTTCGGTTCCTTCTTAGGCACCACCCTCAATGGAGAGACCACCAAGTCCGTCAACGGTACTTCCGTGAACGGCCCCCCATGCGACCCAGCGACACCTCTTTCCCCAATTTCTCACCCACGACCCCACCATGTTCCAACGAAGACCTCAAATTCCTAGCCAGCTGAGGTACCACCGACAAAGAACAGGGTATCCTAAAACCTTCCTTAAATCCATCCTCCAGCAGTGTAGCTGCTTCCATATCCGGATACCTATTTAGAAAAGGCTGCATCCGGCATCGTCCCTTTTGTGAGTAGGCTCGCTGGAACATTTCCCTTTTTTTAAACATCTGGACAATGGGTGGGTTCCCCACAACCCGAGCACTCGTGCTTGAACTTGCACGAGCTCCCGAATCGACAGGAACCTTCATTATACTGCCAACAGACCCCCCACTTTTTTCTGGCCAAAAGTCCCGGGGTACTTGCACTCCCAGCCCCCCCTGAAGAAACTGTGACGGGGCCCTCGTTGATGACATAAGCCTCATCCAAAGGCTTATGTCCTTGTGATCCCACCTCAGGGACAGACGAACAGCTCTACACTGGCAAAACTGTTAGTCGTATCGCGGTCATGACAAACCCCAAACACCCTATGAGCCTCCCCAATGGCATCTAAATAACAAAATAACACCGAGCAATGCTTGCTGTTTTTCTCCCCAATCACGCTTGCCATGATGGCGAACGCCTGGAGCCAATTTGAAAAAGTCAGTGGAATCAAGCGATACCTCCTCTTTTCTTCGTCTTCCTTCTTGGAGTCATCCGGCTTTACCCTGTCTAGGTTGAATTTCTCCAAAGGCAGTAAGGAAAATATCTCCACGTACTCACCCTTGTTAATTTTGTCACAGACCTCCTGCTTTAAGTGTGCCCCCAACAGACCATCGAAGCAAATGTACACTTCACACCTCGTCGCGTCCGCGATCCTCACCACATCCGTCCTGGACACGGGCTCCTTGGACCCCTTTTCCCCCTGCTCAGGGGCCTTTTCCCCCCAGACCCATCCATTGCCCCTTTTTCCTCGCTCTCCGGGGCCTTCTCACCCCGTCTGACCCCTCCGAGTCTGCCCCCGAAGGTACCCCCAGACTACCCGAGCCCGCATTCACTACCCCGGCCCCGGTGACGGGCCAGCCCACGGTGCCACCAACATGGCCGCGTCCCGCCCTCGTTCATAATGCCCCACTAACATCTTAAGACCCTCCCACAGATCACACATTTGTGCCCCGGACACGGAACCCAGCCTGCCCGCAGGCCTCCAGTTGCTGGTCCGTTGCCCCCAATGCTGTCCCCCTTGTGCCCACTCTGACCACCCCCTGCAAATCATTCAAAGCATTGGACAAAGTGTTATTGTTTGACTTACTGGGCCGTCAGGGCGACCGCCTTGACACCTCCATGCTGGCTGGGATTGCTGGCTCTTGTGGTTCATCCTCTTCCGACAGCTCCCCCTCAGGCCGGTCACTCGACTCCTGCACAGGTGGTGCCGTCAGCCTGGGTGAAGTGGCCCCAGAGGCCGTGTCTTGAACCTGCAAGGGCCGACCCCCACATGCTGAACCTCTGCACACTGGCTGCTGACTGCTCTGGCACTGTCCCAATGCTAGTTACTGGCCGCTTCACTGGCGGGACTGACTGCTCCTCACTGGGGCTCCTCGCACACCTCACAGGCCATGATGGCGGCCCGGGCGAAAAACCATGCCGAGGCCGCGATCTCCACACGCGGGGATCACATCCACACCGTTAGAGCTCCCAGCCTCCTCAGCTACCAGGTTTCCCACCTGTCTCTGTAGCCACTCAACTCCCCTCATCGCCACCGCCGCCCTCAGCCTCACCAGGATCCTATCCATGTCCGCCATTTTAAGTCAAAGAGGAGCAGCGTGTAAAACTGCCTCCTCTTGCTAAACTTTCTCCAACAGCCCCTTCCTGGCTCCTCCTACCCCTTTTATATCACCACTTCCCGTCTCACCAAAAGTTCTTCTCCCCCTCCTACTTCCTCTCCTCACACTGTCTCTGCCAGAATTAACCGTTTCCATGTTTCTCCCTGTCCACGCTGTCATGCCCGGCTCTCTGCTACCATTCTTTACATTCTTTCCCGCTGTGAGCCTCACTTAACTGATGCCTTAAATTTTATACTATCAGGTCACTCATTTAGACAAGAAACATTAACAGCAATTATTTGTATGCTTCCTAAACCAAACTCGTACTATAGCATCCGTTTGAACTATCATCCTACCTCTTTACTAAATGTAGATATTAAAATATTAGCCAAAATCCTTGCTACTAGACTTAATACATTCATTGGTAAATTTATAAATAAAGACCAAGCAGGATTTATCCCTATCCAACAAGCAAGTGATAATATTAGTCGTGCCACCCTTCTATCACATGCTGCGAAATTATGCCGCATCCCAGCCTGTTTCCTTTCATTAGATATAAGAAAAGAATTTGATTCCATTTCTTGGTCCTATATGCACTATACTCTTAGTAAATGGGGATTTGGCCCCCATTTCTTACAAAGCATCTAAGCACTTTACTGCAAACCTAAAGCGTACATTAAATACGCAGGTTGCAAATCTGAAACATTCAACATAGAAAGGGGAACAAGTCAAGGATGCCCCCTCTCACCTTTATTATTTGCTTTGCTTATTGAGCCTTTAGCACAAAGAATAAGAACGGAACCTTCTATAACAGGCATAGAAATGGGAGGTTGTCACCACAAGATATGTTTATTTAACCTCAAATTTCAGCTCCTAACCTTATGAATAATACTAAAAAACGATTCGATCATCTCAGGTCTTACTGTTAATACTCAAAAATCTGCAGCACTGAACATCTCGTTAAGAACTGCAGAAAAATTTATTGTACAAGAATCATTACCCTTTAAATGAGCTATACATAGCATTCTTTATTTTGGGTATCCAGCTTACTGCCAGCCAGTTGGATTTGTTTTCTGCCAACTATTCTTTTTTACTAAAATTAACTACAAACTTGCTTTTAAAATGGTCATCTATACCGACTTCATGGGTTGGGAAAATAAATATAATAAAGATGACCATACTTCCTAAATTCCTGTACCTTTTCAGAGTTCTTCCAATACACATCCCGGCCTATTTCCTTAGAATAATACAACAAAAATGTATAAAATTTACTTGGGGGAAACTCAAACCATGAATATCTGGAGAACCCTTATTTCTTCTCAAAATCCATGGTGGCCTAGGATTTCCAAACATTTCATTATATTATAAAACTGCTCAACTAGCACAAATCATAAAATATCACTTCAAAACTGAGATTCCCCTGTGGGTTACCATTGAAGCAATAGATTGTGACCCTCTCTCCATACACAATATTTTATGGTTACGTCTCATACTTTAAAAAAACCTAATCACTTAACATTCTCTAGCAATCTGGGATAGACTCAAAAACTCTCATGGTCTGTAATCCAAACATAATCCACTTCTATCTTTTCTCAAAAACCCAGCTTTCTATCCAGCATGGATTTATCCCAGATATTTTCGGGCTTAGTCCAAAGCAGGAATAACATGTTTACATCACGTGATCCTAAACACAACAATCCGTCCTTTCCCAGACTTATGCAAGTCTTTTGGGCTCCCCCAATCAGAAATATTTAGTTACCTTCAAATTAAGAACTTTTGTATTCCTTTCCTAAGCATAGATGATTTTACTAAGTTTGTATACTGTATATACATGCATGAAAGATCCTCATGCCAGAGGTCTCATATCAACAATATACTCAACATTGCTAGTTAAATCAGATGTTAAATTACCATCTTATGTGATGAAATGGGAAAAAGATCTTGATTGAACTATAGGTAAAACAGAATGGTCTGCAATCTGGTCCAATATCAAATCTTTTTCTCCTAATGTGATAGATATTGAAACCACCTACAACATGTATATGCAATTAGCAGACCTCCAGCTGTTGCAAAACTATAAGTCCCATCATGCCTCTGCCTCTGGGTGTCATGCTTGTGGCTGTCAAAGTCTTGCTATGCCTCATGGGAGTTGTAGTTCTGCAACAGCTGGAGGTCCGCTAATTGTATATCCCTGATCTACAAGGTATTCTCACACTGGTATTTGGTTCCTGCTACAATAGCTAAATTTGCGCCTGATTACTCAGGTCTCTGCTTTTGTGGCTATTTAGAACAGGGAACATATATACACATGTGGTGGAATTGTTCTATTAGAAAAAAATTCTGGAAAAAAGTTTTTTTACTCGCTTCCGAAATGTTCGAAATGACAATAATACCAGATCCAGAAATTGCACTTTTAAACATAAAACCTGATTACATGACTCATAAGCAATTCAAGCTATTCATACAACTTATGCCAGCCGCAAAACAGACAATAACTAAAGAATGGAAAACTCCCTTACTAAACATAACAAACCAAGCACAGAATGAATCGGTCATTGGTCATATATATATATATATATATATATATATATATATATATATGAAAATTCCAGTTAAGAGTGGAACTCCTCAGAACGTGGGGGGGGGACCACCTTCCGCAGAAAGAATACACTAAGGTAAGGGTTACTAATATAAGGGGAAACCCTTTATATCAGTGCCCTTTACATTATCATATTCACTCCTCCTTACATCAGTGACCCCCCCCACCGACTGGCCTGGCGGTGCTGTCACTGACCTCCTCTCAGGTGCACTGTGCAGGGCTCAGTCAGTCGGCTCCAGCTCAGTGGCTCTGGTTTTATCCTATAGTCTCCTCTCCACAGTCCACACAAGTCTGACCCTCATCCCTGATGGTGCTCCCACTCTTGACTCCTCTCCAGACTCCCTCAGAGACTGAAGACATGATACAGGAGATGGTCAGAGATGGAAGACTTGATGCAAGAGCTCAATGCAGCCTCACCAGTGCCCATCAAATGCAGCCTCACTGTCCCCATCAATGCAGCCTCACTGTGCCCACCAATTCAGCCTCACTGTGCTCACCAAATACAGCTTTACACTGCCCGTGAATTCAGTCTTACTGTGCCCACAAATGCGGCCTCACCATGCCCACCATTGCAGCCTCACTGTGCCCACCAATACAACCTCACTGTGCCCATCAATACAGCCTCACTATGTCCATCAAATGCAGCTTTACTGTGCCGTGAATGCAGTCTCACAGTGCCCATGAATGCAGTCTCACTGTGCCCATCATTGCAGCCCCTCCTGTGCCCCATGTGTCTGCAGTCCCTGTCTTTGGGAAGGTGTGTTGTTGATGCTCGGTACGGTACCTTGCATGCCAGCAGGATATACATTATGGCCAGCAGCAGACAGAGGATCTGTTTGCTGTGAGATGAAGTGGTTCCTGGCCACCTGCACCTTCAGCTGTCCTCATTTTCCGGCCCCAGTCAGCCTGTCCTCTGGTCCTGGGGAAGTGGAGAGCACTGGGTGGGAGCTGGAGAGAAGGGAGAGCAGAGAGTACTGGTGGGGTTGGAGAACACATGGGTGGGGGCAAAGAGCAGGGGAAGTGGAGGTCACAGGGGTGGGGAGTGGAGAGCTCTGGGGGGAACTTGAGAGCACTAGGGTGCCAAAAAGAACAGGGGTGGAGAGCAAGGTAGGCTGAGAGCACTGGGGAGGCTAAGAGTGTGGCAAAGAGCACTGGGGGGCAGAAAAACAGGGGTGGAGAGCATGGGGGCTGGAGAGTACTGGGGGGTACAAAGAGCAGGGGGTAGAGCTTGAGAGCACTAGTGGGGGCCAGAAAGAAGAGGGGTGGAATGCACGGGGGACTGGAGAGCACTATGTGGGTGGAGAGCACTGGCAGGGTTGGAGAGCACATGGGTGGGGGCAAAATGCAGGGGGGAGTGGAGAGTGCAGGGATGGGGAGTGGAGAGTGCTGGGGGGAGCCAAAAATAACAGGAGTGGAGAGCACGGGGGGGGGTAGAGAGCACTGGGGGGGCTGGAGAGCAATGGGTGGAGCTTGAGAGCACCAGGGGGCCAGAAAGAAAAGGGGTGGGGAGAATGGGGGGCTGGAAAGCACTGGGGTGGGGGCTAGAGAGTGATGGGGAGAGCTGTAGAGCACTGGGGGTGAGAAAGAACATGGGGGAGAGCACTGGGGGGAGTGGAGAGCACTGGAGGGGCAAAGAACAGGGGGGAGAGCACCGGGTGAGTTGAGAGCACTGGGAGGGAAAGAACAGGGGGGAGAGCACTGGGGGGAGTGGAGAGCACTGGGGAGGGAAGAACGGGGAAGAGCACTTGGGGGAAAGAACGGGGGAGCACTGGGGGGAGAGCACAAACGGGGGGAGCACTGGGGGGAGTGGAGAGCACTCAGGGGGAGAATGGGGGGAGAGCACTGGGGGGAGTGGAGAGCAGGGTGGGAGCACTGGGGAGAGTGAAGAGCACTGGGGGGAAAGAATGGGGGGAGCACTGGGGAGGGAGAGCACAAATGGGGGAGCACTGGGGGGAATGGAGAGCAGGGGGGGCAGAAAGAACAGGGGTGGAGAGAATTGTGGGGGGAGCAGGAAAGTGTGGTGGGGGAGGAGAGCATGGGGGGCAGTAAAATAAGTTGGATAGGAGGATATGCAGGGGGGCTGCATATAGAGGAGATGATCTTTCGATATTCCTCCATGCAGCCGCTGAATGTTTGATTCTCCTCCTCTCCCTCCTGCAAGCATTCAGCGGCTGCATGGAGGAATATAGAAGGCTCACCTCCTCTATATGCCGATCCTCCTATCCAGGCACATAGGGCAGGCTGTACAGGCGGCATCTCCGCCTCCGGATCACAGAACTGGCTCTGTGTTCGGCGGTTGAGCTGTAACACGGTCCCGCCCCCCTAGACCGGCTGTAGATAGTAGAAACGTTGATTCTATCTACTATAATATGAGCCAGTCTAAGGGGGTGGGACTGTGTTACAGCGCGGCCACCAAACACAGAGCCAGCCAGCTCTGTGATCCGGACGAGAGAGAGCAGAGCAATGTAGCCGCTACTAAAAGCGGCCCCAGGGCATGCGGCCTACCGGGAAATCTCCCGGCATCCCGGTAGGCCAGTGTGGCCCTGGTCCCATGGTAAATAGCCCAGTAACTTGAGACTGACAACAGATCCACTTGACTGGATTTTATTTGCAAAACTCAGTCAATTGAACAGTCTTTCAACTTGGGATCAGAGGGTTGGAAAGGAAGTTCAGGTACTCTTGGTGTCAAAGTCAAAAAAACGTTGAAGAACTTGCTTACTTTGACTGCATCCAGAGAATAGCCATTCGCAGCTGGATGGTCACCCAGGTTGGACAGCCCCTCTCTCACAAGGCCTAGTAGCCAACAAGGTGCTTACTCAAGAACAAATCTCTGCCACAGATGTTGTTGTAGAACGTACAAAATAATGTCTCTGCCACAGACGTTGTAGAACATAATTACATAGTTAGTAAGGTTGAATAAAGACACCAGTCCATCCAGTTCAACCTGAGTGAGTGTCTACAATTGTCCCTATCCCTGTACTTTGCACACACATCGGTCCCTACCCTCAAGGAGTCCACAATCCAAGGTCCCCATTCATATACTAGGGCAAATTTTGGACTGAAGCCAATTAACCTACCTGCATGTCTTTGGAGTGGAAATGTAGGGAAACTAAACTTGAAACACTTGTAGGATACCTGGATCTTTCAGCCTGCTTGGCGATATCCACAAGACCGGATTCTCTCGGTTACTTCAGCCCTTCCAGGCTCTTGTTAAAAAAACCAACCTGTGCATGGTGTTCTTCTAAAGAGTCCTCCCCTGGAATGCTTGAAGTACACTGGGTCTCTCCCGAACCGGAGACGGCATCCAACCACCTCAGAATCCTGCTTTAGTTTCCTTGCCTCAGGCGCCAGCCCAGAGGCATTAAAGTCGGGTGGATCCGCACCCCAGGCGATAGCCTTCCTGGGCGCTGGTCAGGAGGACCAGCACCATGAAGTCAGCACATCATACTGGACCGGAACTCCGAACCACGTGACGTCCGCATCTTAAATGCCCTCTCCCAGGGGGCACAGCGAGAGGGCCACTCACACGGATCTGCTTCCAAAAGAGAGTAACTTAAGCACCTAACCAGACCATAGTTCCATGCCTGCCAGTGCACCCCTGTGGCCAGGCTGAACATCTCACAGTCCAGTCAGACTGATGCAGAGGTCCAATTTAGACAACTATACCTAAACCAAACTGCAGTTTAGGCAAAGTTTAACTTTGAAAAATGCATAGCGCGTGCTCTTCAGGAGCCGCCGCTACATAAGCTAATATTGAAACAGTCTGAAAACGCTACAATTTTGATAAAAAGGGAACTTATCTAACATAAATTTTACCATCTGTGTGTTATATCAATACAATGCCGTAACCTGCTTCTTTAACCACTTGCCTACCAGGCACTTACACCCCCTTCCTGCCCAAGCCATTTTTCAGCCATCAGCGCTGTTGCATTTTGAATAACAATTACGTGGTCATGCTACACTGTACCCAAACAATTTTTTTTATCATTTTATTCACACAAATAGAACTTTCTTTTGGTGGTATTTAATCACTGTTGTTTTTTTATTGTTTACAAAAAAGTTTCACTTTTTTTCTGTGAGTAAATTTTGTTACTAAGTAATTTTTTTCCTTCACTGATGTGCGCTGATGAGGTGGCACTGATGGGCGCTGAAAGGCTGAACTAGTGGGCACTAATGAGGCAGCACTGATGCGGCGGCACTGATGAGGCAGCACTTATGGGCACTGATTAGATGCCACTGATGAGGAGGCATTAATATGCCACACTTATGGGCACTGATATGTGGCACTGATGGGCCTTGTAGGGCGGCACTGGTGGGCAATGATAGGTGGCACTGGTGGGCACTAATAGGCAGCACTGGTGGGCACTGATAAGCGGCACGGTAGGTGGTACTGATGGGCTTTGATGGGTGGCCCTGATGGGCAACACTGATGGGCATTGATTGACAGCAGTGATAGGCATTGATGGGCAGCACTGATAGGTGGCACTGATTGCCATTAATGACTGGCATCACTAATGGGCACTGATTGGTGGCACTTGTGAGCAATGGTGGGCACTGATCACTGGCATTGGTGGGCACTGTATGGTGATACTATTTTTCACTATTTTAATCAGGGCACTGATGATCAGTGCCCTGATTACATTCCTAAATGTCCTCCTGCGTGGAAATGCCGCTGATCGACTCTGTCGGTGTGAGGCAAGGAGAACTGATTACTGGCTCTTCCTTGTTTACATGTGACTGGCTGTGATTGGTCACAGCCTATCACATGTTTAAAGAGCCGCGGATGCAGCTCTTTCCACAGATTGGGGTAGGCCTATGTCTTAGCAGCACGGCACCACCACTTTCACCTGGCTGTTCTGGTATCCCAGAACAAGTTGGCGTTGATGGCATCCCAGAACAATAGCGCACCGCCCTGAAGGGGGTTTCAGGAAGGAATTTTGTTTTCTGCTGCTGGACCAAATTGGGTCATGCTTTAGGGTTTTTTTTTGCCTTCCTCTTGATCACCTCTGGATATAGGAATTTTACAGTATATATGAAGGTTTTCAGTTAATTTATTCATCTTTTCTTTTTGTTTTCTGCTGCTGGACCAAATTGGGTCCTGTTTAGGGTTTTTTTTTGCCTTCTTCCTGATCACCTCTGGATATAGGAATTTTACAGTATATATGAAGGTTTTCAGGTAATTTATTCATCTTTTCTTTTGGATGGATTTGGGACTTTTTTAACCTATGTTTATAATTTCAGACTCCTGTCACATCATTTGCACTATGCCATTTCCTTCTGTAATAATTAAAGAAAACACATATTCAAGGTTATTAAGCAGCACACAATAGATGCAAATTTGAAAATGATGCTCACTCATCAGGTAGGCAGCAGGTAACAGGTGTCCTGTAGGTCTCTTTCACATGGGTGGCAGTGTCTACCACCCTCTGAAAAGCAATCTCCTATAGATCATTTTTAGAGGATGGTAGAGCAGCAGCTGTCAGGCATTCTGAAGGCTATACTGCTGCCTTCTGATCGTCTATTTGTTTTTAGTATTGAAAGAAAGGGCAGCAACCACAAGGCCCCATACACACTATTAGATTTTCTGCAGATTTTTGTCTTCAGATTTACCAAAACTATGTAGTGCGAGGGCTTGTCTGATTGCATTCAAATTGAAACTCTTAAGGTTTGACCTCATATTACATGATTTTGGTAAATCTGAAGACAAAAATCTACAGAAAATCTAATAGTGTGTATGGGGCCTGGCCACTCACATGAAAGGAACTTTAAGTCAATATAAATGCAAAATTTCTGTGTGACTGGAGCTGTACCTCTACATGGCATAGCATTTTCCCAGGAGACTAAAAATTTTGCATTCTAAAGGAGAAATACTGTAGATTATGTATTTTAAACAGTGCTCATCCCTGACTAAGGGTATAGGCACACGTATGCACTAGTATATCTTACAGTTTATGTGAGCTAGCACAATTAGGCTCCTTTCACATGGGGTGGATCAATGATGATCCGCCGCGTGGATATCCGCTTGCCCAGCGGGGATTGCCGGAGCGATCTCCACTGAGCAGGCAGAGGACAGGTCCGTCTCTGCACACTGCGCAGGGATGGACATGTCACAGTGCCACTCTCCTCTATGGGAGATTGGGTGACGAAGGACCGCAGTGTCCGTCGTCACCTGATCCGATGACGGATGGAAAAATAGATTTTTCCTCCGTCACACTTTTTCAGATCGGAGTGGCTTGGATGTCAGCAGACATGTCACCGCTGACATCCGACGCTCCATAGAGCTCTATGGAGAATCCGTTCAGGTCCGCCTGAAAAACTGACAGGCGGACCTGAACGGATTGTCTGTGTGAAAGGACCCTTAGCCTAACTAGCTTAGCACAACTTAATCATCTGTAAAGTGGACTGAATGAACAAAAACTAACAGATTCCTCCATTCACACAAAATAGTTGGATGGAAAAATCTACCCCCCACCAGAACATTGTATCATTGTATCAGAATACACTGATTAGCAGCTGCAGCTGATTGGCTGCAGCCACTAATTTAAAGTGGGGTGCCCCCTAAAAAAAATAAAATAAAAGTCAGCAGCTACAAATACTGCAGCTGCTGACTCTTAATAATCGGACACTTACCTGTCCCAGGGTCCATCGATGTGGGTTAGCGAAGCCCCCCCTCGTTCCCCGCTCTGTTCGCAGCTTCCGCATTCTTACCGTGGGCACCCACGTGACAGGTCCCAGATGACTGTGCAGCACCGAGGGGAAGTGATGTCAGTGCCCGGGCACTGAAGGAGGCAGACTACGAGGGATCCCCTAGCAACAGGCATTTAGAGGTGAGTCTTAAATCCCGTAAAAGAATTATCAATAACAATTCATACAGATATAAATGATAAATGAATATTAATTACTGTAGAAAATCATAAAGAATTCGTTTGTGTATATGATCATGTAATGCATATGGATATGTTCATAAGCATCCAAGGAGACTAAAAGCTAGAAAGCAAAAATACTAAAAATACTATAATATACAAATCCAAATACAGTGAAGAAATGAAAAATAAAAAATAAAAACACATATATAAATCAGTCCACAGTCCGTGAAAAACTTTGAGTGATGACTGGGATATTTTCCTCAATAAAGTGACTTGTGCTGAAGAAATTTTTCACAATAAAGTGACTTGTGCTGAAAAAATCCCACCACCAGATGCAGTGCATGCTTACCAGCTGTGAAAAGTTCAAGCGCCTATGGCCATAACCCAGCCGGGGCCTTTCTCCTCAAAGAGGTCTTCACACACAGTCCAATTGTCGGGACGATCCGATCGGCGAGATCCTCTGACAAAGGCACCCAGCTCCACTTAGTCAGCTCTTTACTGATACCAATTGATATGGCGAAGGGTAGGTCATCATTTGCTCGAAAGAAGGGAAAGTGGAGCAAATATAGGTAAAACCTGTAGGGCACTTTTATTAAAAATAACGTATCAACAAAAAAAGGTTGTATATACAAAAAAACAAGAACATTAAAACTTGCATAGAATTGTATCCGGCCGGCTACAGAACACACGCCGTGCTTGTATACGAATGGACGTGGTGACGTCCTGAGGTGTGTTTTTATTTTTTATTTCTTCACTGTATTTGGATTTGTATATTTTTTATAAGAATTTTTGCCTTCTAGCTTTTAGTCTCCTTGGATACTTATGAACATATGAATTTCATGATCATATACGCAAACTAATTCTTTATGATTTTCTACAGTAATTGATATTAATTTATTATTTATATCTGTATGAATTGTTATTGATAATTCTTTTACAGGATTTAAGATTTATTTATTTAGGTATTGTAGAGGGTCAGCCTGGGGCAGGGTTACGAGGGGGTTAATTGAAGAAGGCAGTTACTTCCCCTTCAGGCCTGCTTATTATCAGGTGTGCTGAAAGTGTCAGTGTGGAGTTGTTGAGTAGGTGAGAGAGACACAGCAGCACCAGGGCCGTTTTTAAGGCAGGGCAAAAGGGGCAGCTGCCCTGGGCCCTGTCATTGTTGTGGGGCCCAAAGCAGCTGCCTCATACTTGACAACTATCCCAGTTTAAATTCCCTTGTTCCTTGAAGTTTTAGTCATGTGCTGTGTCCCGATATCTCAGTGTGAAGTGCTGCTACTAATGCTGCCCAGCTCTGCCCTATTGTTGTGTAAAGATGACTCAACTGCAGACCCTGTGTTTACATGTACATTACTGGCACTCATATGTAAATAGTGGCGGCATTCATATGTAAATAGGGGCGACCGGCAGCATTGATATGTATATCATGCCCCCCTGAGGTCATATCCACAGTAATCTCTAGCAACCAATCAACAAGCAGAAATCATGTGCTGTAACCTCTAGCAACTAATCAGTGAGCTGTAATGTGTGCTGTAACCTCTAGCAACCAGTCAGTGAGCGGTAATGGTACACTGTAACCTCTGGCAACCAATTGCAATAGCTGCCTGATCTGATTGAGTAAAGTGATTTTGAGTCTAGCTGCTATTTATTGTATGTCTCAGAGCAGATGGAGAGCAAAACTGCATGGGGGGGCCCCAAGAAAAGTTTTGCCCAGGGTCCAATCAATATTAAAGACGGCCCTGAGCAGCATGCTGCGTGGAAATGTCCATTGCTGGAAGGTGTACCTGCTGGGTGAGCTTAAACCACACACTGTGTTTGGAGCTATGAACTGTTACCTCTAAGCCTGTGGGCTGATAAACTGTGAGCTCTACCTGTGTGCACATCCATGTGATAAGATAAGCCTGTCTGATCTTATGTTTTGTTTTGCTGAATAAAAGCCAATTTTATTTTACTGGACTGCCTCTGAGCCAGCTCTTCACCCCTCTGATCCCCTACAGTATGAATTGATTTATTTCACATTAGTGTAATATTTAAAAAATTTTATTATTCTTTATGAGCACAACTTTTTGGGGGATTTTTGACTGAGGAAACCTGGGAGGTATTATAACTTTGTAAAATAATACTACTATACCTTCTAAGGGCTGACATCACAAATGGCCTGCAGATAACTCTACCACACCATTCTACAAATCACTGAGACTTTAATGATATATCCAGGTTTGAATATTGTTGACTTTTTTAATTTGCAAGATACTTCAATAAGGAGGGGCTTTTTCGGGTAGGTTTTGCCCTTATTTTTTTTTTATCCAGCAGTCATGGACCAAATTCACTGATGGAAGTAACAGCCACAACAGATCTCAAAGCTATAGGAAAGTTTCCTCATACAATAAAATAAAACAAGTGGTCAGTGATAAAACAGCTTAAAAATATGTAGATAGGTGCTAGGAGTAGGTAGATTTAGTCTGCTCACTGTAGTCAATGAGGGTGTATTTTTCTGTTAGGTAAATTTATCTTTCCTGGCCCACTTCACGTCAGCACACAATGGGTTACCACCTTCTTCGGAGCCCCACATGACCACCTGTATCTAGCTGAGTAAAAGACAGCCCCTCCCCCAACTAAGGTGTTCTTTTTTGGTCTGCTCCAGGCCACCTGTTGATTGCCGTTGGTAAGTGATTTGTTTATTGCAATCCCCCCCGCCAAACCTACCCCTCCATGTTCAGCCTCTCATAGAGTCGGAAGACCCTGAATGCTGAAGGTAAATCCTTCTAAAAACTGGGCACCTTGTGCCAAGGCCAGGTGCAATATGATATATTGTACAGGTGTGGTATATAAGAGCTCGGCAATGTCATCATTGCCTCTCCCTTTAGGTTTTTTTTTCCTGTCTTTTTATATGCAGTGCACTGCACTACTCTCCTGGCTTTATTGTCAGTCTGAGAGTGGCTGTGAATGGTGTAACAGGGTGCAGGGAGATGGGCAGCATAGAATGGAAACTGCCAGACGCCATGCATGGAATGGTGTAAATGATTTTAGAGGTCTGCAGTTGGGAGGGCTTCTCTCCCTCTCTCTCTGTAGTCCTGCCAGGTAAAGGACTTAACTCAGATTCTGACTGGGTCTCCTGCCTGTCTTTGGATGTGCTGTCCCGGCTCCCTTGCTATGCTGTGTACTTCTGTTGGTTTGACAGTCTAACTGTTTTTTGTCTCAGACTCTAATGCCACGTACAGACGATCGGAATTTGCAACAACAAATGTTCGATGTGAGCTTGTTGTCAGAAATTCTGACAGCGTATATCCTCCATCGGACATTTGCTGTTGGAATTTCTGGTAATCGCTGGCGGCACAGTGGCGTAGTGGTTAGCCCTCTTGCCTAGCAGTAAAAAGGGTCACTGGTTCGAATCCCAACCATGACACAACCTGCCTGGCCAGGCAGAGGATTATTTTTATGTATCCCCAGTACCACTCTGCGTTTGAGGATATAATTATAACCTTCTAGACTACCTGCCTGGAGTTTGCACGTTCTCCCTCTACCTGCGTGGGTTTCCTCCCACACTCCAAAGACATGAATTGGCTTGTCCAAAATTGTCCCTAGTATATGAATGGAGACTTTGGATTGTGGGCTCCTTGAGGGTAGGGACCGATGTGAGTGTGCAATATACAGGGATAGGGACAATTGTAGGCACTCACTCAGGTTGAACTGGATGGACTGGTGTCTTTATTCAACCTTATTATGTAACTATGTAACAACTGTTTGAAAGCAGGTTCTCAAATTTTCCGACAACAAGACGTGTTGTCGGAAATTCTGAGCGTGTGTACACAATTCTGACGCACAAAAGTCCACGCATGCTCGGAATAAAGCTGAAGAGCCACACTGGCTATTGAACTTCATTTTCAACGGCTCGTCGTATGTCACTGTGTTCTTGACATTCAGAATTTCAAACAATATTTGTGTGACTGTGTGTATGCAAGACAATTTTAAGCCAATATCTGTTGAAAAAAACCCACGGTTTGGTTGTCGTATTGTCCAATCATCTGTACGCGGCATAACTGTGTCTGCCTTTAGAAGTGCTTCCTAGGCTCACCTGCCGATGCTTTAAAGTGGGTGGATGAAGGCAGATGGCTCTTAAAGAGAAAGTGTACCTGTTTTTTGGTGAGAGGTAATATGCTTTTCTCTATATATTTTGTGCAAATATGAGCTTGCCACACCTGTTAGTGGCACAGAAGATTAGCAAAGGTAGGAGGGGGCGATGTGGGACATGGTTCTTAAAAGAATGTACAAGGAAAATATGCAAATGAAGGTGCTTTGCATTATTTTAGGAGCAGAAACCCTGAACGCAAATGCTCCAAAAAAACATAAGACCCACCAATGATCAGAGGATGACGACACCTAACAGGTTGTCACATTCATTAACCGGTTCCCGACCAGCGCACGCAGATGTACATCGGCAGAATGGCACGGGCAGGCAAATTGACGTACAGGTACGCGGCGGCGCGCTCGCGTGCTGGTCGGGACTCCCTGAGTCCGGTCGCGGGTCCTGCGGACTCGATCGCTGTGGGCATACCTGCAATCATCTCACGGGACGGCTGAATGGAGAAATGCCGTTGTAAACAGCATTTCTCCATTCTATCTAGCAACTAGTGATGCTGATCTCTGCTCCATGTGATTGGAGCAGAGATCAGTGTTCACTAAATGAAAGCCCAACCCCCCACAGTTAGTAACACACCCCTAGGAACACTTAACCCCTACACTGTCACCCACTGGTTAACCCCTTCACTGCCATTTGCACAGGAATCACTGCATTTATATAGCAGTAATTGCTGTATAACTGACAATGGTCCCAAAAATGTCCGATGTGTCCGCCATAATGTCGCAGTCACAATAAAAATCGCTGATCGCCACCATTACTAGTAAAAAAAAAAATAATAAAAAATGATTAATAAAAATGCCATAAAACTATCCCTATTTTGTAAACGCTATAACTTTTGCGCAAACCAATCAATAATCGCTTATTGCGATTTTTTTTAACCAAAAATATGTAGAAGAATACGCCTAAACTGAGGGAAAAAAACTGAAAATTTATATCAAATACTTACCTTAATTTTCCTTTCCTGATAGGCTCCATGGCAGCATACGTGTGGGTAGCCCCGCCTCCATGATTACCCAATAGGACCCAACTCCCATAAATCTTTGCTCCTGGCTACTATCAGTGTTCCGTAACTAGCCTACTCCAGACATTTGGGAGGGAACTCCTGCTGCCATGGAGCCTATCAGGAAAGGAAAATTACGGTAAGTATTTGATATAAATTTTCAGTTTTCCTGAAAGGCTCCATGGCAGCATACGTGTGGGAAATAACTCGCCAAACACACCCGGGTGGGCAAAATGTCAAGCAAAGAACAAAAGTTTATTTAACATTGTCAACCGACAAAACTTGCAAACCGAAATTAACAGAAGACAGAGCCGCTTGGCTCTACACAATAATGAGAAACAAACGTATTAATGGAAGACCAAGAGGCCGCTCTGCAAATAACTTCAGGCGCAACATGTCGAGAAGCTGCCCACGATGTTGAGATACTCCGTGTTGAATGAGCCGTTAGTGCCTCAGGAGGAGCCAAGCCCTTTGCTCTGTATGCCCTCTGAATGATCTGAACGATCCAGGTAGAGATAGATCTAGCCGAAGCTCGCAATCCTTTATTCTTGCCATAAGGGGGGAACAAAAAGGAATTTTGTTTGCCTAAAAGGAGCTGTGACTTCCAAATATTGCTTTAGTGCGTGTCCTACGTCCAGAGGATGAACATCCTGACTCTGAGTTTTTGAAAGTGGGAAGCACAATTTTGTGATTCTCATGGAAGACCAAGGTTACTTTGGGATTCGATCCCAACATGGGAATCAATACTGACCTGTCTGGAAAAAGTCAGAAAAGGTTCCTCTGAACCTAGATTCCTAATCTCTGAAACTCTCTTGGCTGAGGTTATAGCTACCAAGAAGATGGTCTTGAGAGTGAGATCCCTTACAGACAGAGGCTCTCTAGGATCCTTTCCAAGGTTCGAAAGAAAATCCAGCACTAAAGGGAGGTCCCATTTAGGAAACCTTGGTTTCCTTTGGGGTCTGAGTCTGATAGCTCCCTTGAAGAATTGTCGTACCAGTGCATGATTCGCCCAGGAAATACTTGTAAAAGCTGAAATAGCTGACACTTGGACTCTCAATGGCTAAAGGTAAATCAAGGCCTGTTTGGAGAAAGCTTTGTATGTCTTGTACTGTTGGAGAACTACAAGAATTTTCTCTGGAGGTCATATGGGCTGAAAACTTGGACCATATACGCTCATACACTCTGTTAGTACTCCCCCGTCTGGAATTGAAAAGGGTTGAAATAGCTTCTTCCGGACAACCAAGAGCTTCTAGCCTTTCCCTCTCAAAAACCATACCCTGAGGTGTAGACATGATGGACATGGATGTAACCTTGTGCCTTGAGATAGTAAATCCGGCCTGAAAGGCAGGGGAACCGGTTCTTGATAACTGAGGAGCAGCAGTAGAGGGAACCAAGGCCTGTTGGGGCAGAATGGAATCACTGCGAGGATCTCCACCTTCTCTGTCTTGAGTCTCCGAAAGAACTGCAGGATCACCGGAACCGGAGGGAAGACATAAGCTGTCTGAAACTTCCAATGTTCTGTGAGGGCATCTATCCCATATGCCTGAGGATCCCTGAACCTTGAGTAATATTTGGGAAGCTTCCGATTGCACGGGGAAGCCAACAAGTCGACCTCCGGGGACAATCCTAAGGTCAGAAGTCAATCGAATACTTCCCTGTGTAGGGACCATTCGTTGTTGTCCATCTCAACATGCGATAGGAAGTCCGCCTGAACATTCTGCACCCCTGGGATGTAGACCGCAGAAAGGTTGGACAAATTCTTCTGAGCCCAGTTCATTATCGGCTCCACCTCCTGTAACAGAGACCAGCTGCCAGTTCCCCCTTGCTTCCTTACGTAAGCCACCGCGGTTGTGTTGTCCAACCTTAGCATGACCGAGGCATTCGCTATCAGATGGTGGAATGACAGAAGCGCCTGGAAGGCCGCCCTCAACTCCAGAACATTGGAGACGACTCTTTGTGATGGAAATGTCCACCTGCCCTGAGCGACATCCGAAAGGCAGTGAGCACCCCATCCTCGGTTGCTGGCATCTGAAGTTACCGTGACCCATGAGATGGGAATGTTCGAATGGTGGTTGCGCAGGTTCTTCCCCTGCAGCCACCAGAGAAGAGATGTCCTCATGGCTGGAGTGAGGAAAATGCGCTGTGTCTGGCTGGATAAGTCCCACTGTTGTAGAAACCCTTTCTGAAAGGGACGAGTGTGCCACTGGGCCCACTTTACCATGGGAATGGTGGCTGACATTGTGCCAATCACCTTCAGACATTGGAGAGCCGAAAGATGGGATGACGCAAGTGCTGCATGAATCCTGTCTCGTATGACTCCAACCTTCTCTTCTGGAAGGGAGATGATACCTTCCACCGTGTTGAACTGTGCCCCTAGAAAAACGAGAGACTGAGTTGGATCTAGGTGACTCTTTTCTAGGTTCAGAAGCCACCCGAACTCTTGCAGAGTAGAGATGACTAGGTCTTTGTGCTCCAAGAGCTGCTCTCTGTTCTGAGATACAGAAGTAGGTCATCAAGATAGTGGTGGAGACGAACACCTTTGACTCTGAGAAGGGCCACAACTGCCAAAAGAACTTTTGAGAAGAACCGTGGGGACGTTGTTAACCCAAAGGGAAGACATGTAAATTGTAGATGTTGATTGCCTACCGCAAAGCGGAGGTACTGTTGAAACTCCTTTGCCACGGGCACATGGAAGTAAGCATCCTTCAAGTCGACTGATATCATCCAGTCCCCCAGATGCACTGACTGCTGGATGGTAAGCAGAGATTCCATCTTGAACTTCTCTTTGTGAATGAAGGAATTGAGATGGGTCAAATCTATTACTGGCCTCCATGTGCCGTTTTTCTTTTGAACCATAAACAGAGGGGAATACATGCCCTCTCCACGTTCTTCTTCTGGAACGGGTACGGCTGCACCTTGATCCAGTAAAGAGTTCACGTAGGTCAATAGGACTTGTTTCTTCTCTTCTGATTCTGGAAGAGTTGTGGGAATGAATCTTAGCCTTGGGGTGTTGACAAAACCCCACTTGTGACCTGAGGAAACTGTTTTTACTGTCCAAAAATCCCGAATTGAGGCCGTCCAAACATGCCTGAAGTGGAGAAGACGAGTCCCCATCTGACAAGCTTGAGCAGGCCCAATTTTAAAAGGATTTAGCGGAATCCTTCTTGCCGGACGAACCCCCTTTTGAGGTATTTTTAAAAGAAGACTGCCTGGATCTCCATGACCTTGAGAATTCTCGACCAGGTCTATAGCTACGCGCCTCCCTGGCACGATCAGGGCCTTGTCTTCTAGGAAATGGACACTTTTGACTTTGAAGACGTCTGTCCTGGGGAAGAAACCCAGATTTCCCACCTGTAGCCCAGGATATGGCAGTATCCAGCTTGTTACCAAACAAAGATGTCCCCTCAAAAGGAATACGGCACCAGGCCTGTTTGGATGCTGGATCCGCCAGCCATGGACGGAGCCATAACGCACGGCGTGCTGAGACCGCTGCTAACATATCCCGAGATATCAGGCGAATAACATCAATAGATGCCTCCCCCAAAAAGGCAGACGCCATTCTGATTTCTTGAATAGGGGAGTCTTTGGCTCTTTCGATAGAAATACTCCTCAGGAATTCTTCTACAGTATCAGCCCAGGATTCTATGGCCTTAGATACCACTGCCATTGCAAGCACTGGTTTGCAAGCCATTCCAGAAGTCAGGTAGATCCTTTTTAGGTCTGAGTCGATCCGCCTTTCCAAAGAATCTTTAAAAGATACCGTATCTTTTAAAGGGAGGGTTACATATCTCACCAAGCGCATGAGCACTGCATCCACCAGTGGAGCTGACTCCAGGTGTTTCACATCCTCTTCTTTAAAAGGGTATAGCTTCAGGATTTTTGACTGCATGGAACCCTTTTTATCCATCTTGCTCCATTCCTCGGTGATAATGTCACCCAACTCCGAAAGGAAAGGAAAATATTGTCGCTCCTTATTGAGCTGTTTAAAGAATTTTCCCTGCTTTGGTGGGGAAGTAATAGGGTCTTCCCACTTCAGAGCTTCTTTCACTGATTTAACCAATGAAGGCACCAGTCCATAGTCAAATCCTAAACCAGGATCCTCTAAGTCAGATTCACTGTCTGGGGATAAGAGTAGACAGGCGACTTGGTTGAGAGGATTCCCATGTCTCCTGCAATGGGTTCTCTCCAGTTGGAGGGGCCAACAAATCTGACGGGGATTCACACAACTGTAGAGCATCCCTCTCCTGGACGGATTCCTTCACAACCCGTCTTACTATTGACTCCAAACGCTGGTCTGCACCATCCCTTTCATCTGCAGCTTTGGAGAAGCAGTGATCGCATAGGGATTTGTCTAATGGAACAGGCATCCTGCACCCCCAGCATGATTTTTCCGGCCGCCTGCTGGAGTGAGCAGCAGGGGGGTGAGAATAATTCTTGTCACGCTGTTCAGACCTTGACCTATGCTGGCTAGACCTTGAGGAGGATTTATGGCGGTGTGATCTTGATGATCCACTGCGTCTAGAGGCATTATGCTGTGGATCAGACCCAGAAGGGCTGTAAAGACAAAACAGACGGAAAGAGAAAAAGACACACAGTCAATCCTACCTATGCAAAACTCTCTCCATTATATAAAAAACATGAATGCTAGCAACCTACCTAACATGAGTGGGCTGGCCACTAGGAGGCAGTAAGGCATCCATATTCCAAACAAACCAACAGATTAAGAAATACTGCAAACCAAAGAGAAATAAAAATGCATTTTTTTTTTTTTTTATGAGTAAGCATTTCCCTAGCCTAAGGGACATGCTCTTACCTTAAACCGCCGAACTGTCAGCCCCAGGAAGTCGCTGCGACCACTGCAAACATTCCCAGGGTTCTGACAGCTTCCAAAGATTTTTAAAAGTGGCGCCCGTGACGTCATTGCCGATGTCAGACACGAGGCGCTCGCGCGCATGCGCAGGAACCAAGCCTCAGTTTCACATCAAGTTCGCACATGCGCAGAACGCCTGCATAACCTAGAAGTAGGAGAGAGAGGTTTGCTGGAACGCTGAAGCGTCCGCAAACAGCATAGAGAAGACCGAATTAGACAAACGAAAAGGGCAAACACACAAATGCATTGCTGCCATGGATGCACAAAAGGCTCACCACTCCACCAACGATCACCTGGCCGAACGGACTGGAACACCTCCAAGCAGATAATGGTCACCCATATCAACGGGACACAGACCGTGCGCACTTCAGGTAGGAAATCCTTTCTTCAGCGCTACTCTGCAAATACACTCCATACCCTGCTTAACAGTCAGGGCCTATCGGAGGAAAAATTCTCAGTCAATCAGCCAATCGATCGTCGTGAAGTTTTGTTTCCGGGAAAGAAACCATCTGGTCCTACTGGGGAGGACAAAAAAGGAACACTGATAGTAGCCAGGAGCAAAGATTTATGGGAGTTGGGTCCTATTGGGTAATCATGGAGGCGGGCTACGCACACGTATGCTGCCATGGAGCCTTTCAGGAAATGTTTTTTTATATATTTTTGGGGGATATTTATTATAACAAAAAGTTTTTCAAAATTGTCGCTCTATTTTTGTTTATAGCGCAAAAAATAAAAACCGCAGGGGTGATCAAATACCACCAAAAGAAAGCTCTATTTGTGGAAACCTCTAAAATTGCACAGGTTGCCTCACAAGGATGTGGTTGTGTAAAATTCGAGGACCTATTAAGGCGGCTATAGCAGAAAGTATGCTAAAAATAGCCACGTGCAAGCAACACCCATAACAATAGAGCGTAAAATGCTTGTTTGTGAAGGATGGTCTTTTCCCACAATGGCAGAGCGTAAATTGCTCGTGATGGGGCATGGTCTTTTCCCATATTGGCAGAGACTAAATCGATTATTATGCATCAAGAACGCATGGACAGTGTCTAACTTTGATTCCAATTACTTAATTACTTCACACCAGTACAGCACATTCTAGTGCACTCAACAAAAATAGAATGTTGCATTATTTCTGTATGGAAAGCATTTGGAAAGTGGCAAAACGCATTGAGAATGCATCAACAACACTCATGCAGAAATGCATCTGGAACATAGAAATTGTAGCCATCTGGCCATCAGACTTGCACAGAATCTATACAGTGACAGATTTTACCTGCCAATCAGCAACAGTTAACTTCCCTATATAAACATCAGAAATGGTATTACATTCAACACAGGAAACTACAAGATTTGGCATTGTTTCTGGAAAGAGTGGAACCTAGCAACTGACTTTTAGTTGATACTTTTGATAGACCTAGTACAAGCACTGGCACACTCAGCCACTGCTATGAGAGCGTTATGGTTATGCCATTGGAGGGCAGGTGGAACTTCTACACAAGCCTTTGACATTTCCTATAATGGGAGGTTATTGTTTGGCCAAACACTGAACAATTCAATTAAGTGAATGACGGGAGGAGAAGTCTGGATGGTGGCCACAGACTAGTAAGAGGAAGGTCATCCTTCACTCAAGCCTACTGAACTTCAGAAGGTGCAGGAGGCCAGGGCCAGATTAAGAACATCATGGGCCTGGTGCTGAGGATTTTGGTGGGGCCTTTTATAAACAATAAATAAATAAAAATGCAAACTATTTTTTGTTATAACAAATTAAATTAAAAAGAGAGAGGGAGGATGAGAGAGAGAGAGAGAGAGAGAGAGAGAGAGAGAGAGAGAGAGAGGGGATGAAAGAGGGGATGAAAGAGGGGATGAAAGAGGTGTGAAGGGTAAGGGAGGGAGGATGAGAGAGAAAGAGGATACACATGAGCATGCGTGGGAATGACATCAACGCAGCATGGCAAAGACAAGTGACCGAAGGCACAGAACCCAGAAGGAAGACTGGGTGAAGATGGAAGTGCCCGGGCCCCGCCGGATTGATCACAGAACAGCACTGGAGGGCTCAGTCTGACAATTTAAGTGTACCCTAATGTGCTAATATGCTGTGCATACTTGTACATTATGGCATAACCTACCCCAGGACCTCTAAAAAGTAGTAATGTTAGAAAATGTTACTACCGCTTTAATATCACAGAGCCTCTCACGGGGCCCCTACTGACCCTGTGGCCCTTGGGCAGTGCCTAAGTACATAGTTGTCAACATTTAAAAAATATTTTCAGGGACGCTTTTTTTTTTTTTTTACAAGTGCTATATTTAGAGTAGCTGACATCCCCTATGTTCCTCTATACATCACAATAGTAATTACAAAATTAAATAAGTACTAATAGTGGGGTAGAACAAATATGAGGACTGTGAGATTTCCTTTAGTTGACCTAACAAAAGTGTGCCCATTCTACAGCTGGTAACATGATATTCAGTATTATTTTTATTATTCAGGATATTCAGTATAATTTTAACCACTTAAGGACCGCCGCATGGCAATGTACGTCGGTGCAACGGCACCGACAGGCACAAGCACGTACATGTACGTGCTCGCCTTCCAGCTGGTGGGGGGTCCGATCGGACCCCTCCCACTGGATGCAGCGATCCGTTTCACTGCAGGAGCCAGAAACCAATGGCCATCCCCTCTCGATCGCTCCTGGCGAATGAGAAGCTTCCCTCGCTGTGTATAGTAAACACAGGCAGGGAGGAAGTGATGTTATTCTCCTCGGGGCGGTCTTTTTGACCGGACTGCGAGGAGAACAGTGAAAGTAAGTGTGCACCAACACTACACTGACATGTAGGTACACATAGGCACACAAATCCCCCCCCCCCATCACCCCCCCGATCGCCCCCCCTCCCAGTCACAGTGTCACTGATTGCAGTGATCATTTATTTACTGATCACTGCATTCAGTGTCAGTTGTGACAGTAAAAACTGTTAGGGCAGTTAGTGTTAGGTCTGAGGTAGCCCCCTACCACCCCAATAAAGGTTTAACCCCTGATTGCCCCTAGAGTTAACCCTTTCACCCCCTTTTGCCAGTGTCACTAATGCCGCATACACACGATCAAACAAGCGAGTGGAAAAGTCCGGCAAACTGAAGTCCGCCGGACAATCCCCCCATGTGTAGCCTCCGGCATACTTTTTTGACCCGAAAGTACGGCGGACTTAGAAAGTAGTTTTGCACTCCAATCTTCCCGCCGGACTCGCATTTCGGCGGACAATCCGGCCGTGTGTGTGCCAGTCCGCCGAACTTTTGAAATGAACGGACTTTTCCCAGAGAAAAGTCCGCTCATTTCGAGCGGGTCTCCAGGTAGGCGGGGCCCGCAAAGGACACGTCGCTGGCCCCGCCACCTGGTATGGACTTAAAGGGGAACCCCAATGCCGAAAAAAATCGACGTGGGGGTCCCCCCAAGTCCACAACAGACCCTTGTCCAAGTACGCTACCCGGCCGGCCAGGAAAGGAGGGGTGAGCGAGCGCCCCCCGAGCCGTACCACCCCAAAGCACCTTGTCCCCATGTTGATGAGGACAAGGGCCTCTTCCCGACAACCCTGGCCGTTGGTTGTCGGGGTCTGCGGGCGAGGGGCTTATCGGAATCCGGGAGCCCCCTTTAATAAGGGGGCCCCCGGATACCGGCCCCCCACCCTATGTGAATGAGTATGGGGTACAATGTACCCCTACCCATTCACCTGAAAAATAAAGTACAAAAAAAAACACAACACACAAGATAAAATAATTTATTGCACAGCTCCGGGGGTCTTCCGTATTCGGGGGTCTTCTCGCCGGACTCCTCCGCTATCTTCTTATAGCTCTTTTGCTAGCGGAGGAGCCCGGCATTCTTCTTCGTCGCCGCGGCCTCTTCTTCCGACTTCGGGGGTCTTGTCCCCCTCTTCGGTTCTTCTGCCGGGCCACCGCACCTTCTTATAGCTCTTTTACAGGCGGTGGCCCGGTCTTCTGTCGCCTCCGCCGCCTTCCGTTCTTCTTCTTCTCCTGGAGATGTTGACTCGAAGCTCTCTCTGGCCGCAATGCCAGGGATGCGCTGCACGGGGACTTATATAGGGACAAGGGGCGGGGTCATAGGTTGATGTCACATGGGTTGATGTCACATGGGTTGATGTCACATGGCGACAGTCCCAGCATCCTCCGGGACTGTGACATCGTAAGGGGGCGGGGTCACCATGTGACATCAACCCATGTGACATCAACCGATGACCCCGCCCCTTGTCCCTATATAAGTCCCCGTGCAGCGCGTCCCTGGCATTGCGGCCGGAGAGAGCTTTGAGTCAACATCTCCAGGAGAAGAAGAAGAAGAACGGAAGGCGGCGGCGACGACAGATGAAGGCACGGTGGCCCGGCAGAAGAACCGAAGAAGGGGACAAGACCCCTGAAGTCGGAAGAAGAGGCAGCGGCGACGAAGAAGAATGCCGGGCTCCTCCACTAGCAAAAGAGCTATAAGAAGATAGCGGAGGAGTCCGGCGAGAAGACCCCCGAAGACGGAAGACCCCCGGAGCTGTGCAATAAATTATTTTATCTTGTGTGTTGTGTTTTTTTTGTACTTTATTTTTCAGGTGAATGGGTAGGGGTACATTGTACCCCATACTCATTCACATAGGGTGTGGGGCCGGTATCCGGGGGCCCCCTTATTAAAGGGGGCTCCCGGATTCCGATAAGCCCCTCGCCCGCAGACCCCGACAACCAACGGCCAGGGTTGTCGGGAAGAGGCCCTTGTCCTCATCAACATTGGGACAAGGTGCTTTGGGGTGGGGGCCGCGCGGCCCCCCTTCCCCAAGGCACCCCCCATGTTGAGGGCACGCGGCCTGGTACGGCTCCTTTCCTGGCCGGCCAGGTAGCGTGCTCGGACAAGGGTCTGTTGTGGACTTGGGGGGACCCCCACGCCGATTTTTTTCGGCATTGGGGTTCCCCTTTAAGTCCATACCAGGTGGCGGGGCCAGCGGCATCTCCTTCGCGGGCCCCGCCTACCTGGAGACGCGCTCAAAATGAACGGACTTTCCTCCACGTGTGTGGGCGAGTCCGTTCAGTAGGGCGGATAGTACGGCGGACTTAGTACGCCGTATTAGTCCGCTAAAAAAGTGCAGTGTGTGGGCAAGTAGCCCGTTCGGAAAGTAGTTGCCCCTAGTTAACCCTTTCACCCCCTTTTGCCAGTGTCACTAAGCGATCGTTTTTCTGATCGCTGCATTAGTGTCACTGGTGCCGCTAAGTAGCTAGTTATTTTTTTAGGTTCACCGCCAGGTTTTTATAGCGCTAGTTACCCCCATATACTACCCAATAATGGTTTTAACCCCCTGATTGCCCCTAGTTAACTCTTTCACCAGCGATCACCGTATAAGTGCCACTGGTGACGCTGGTTAGCCAGTTAGTTATTTAGGTTCCCCGTCAGGTTTTTATATAGCGCCAGGGACCTCCATATACTACCTAATAAGGATTTTAACCCCCTGATTGCCCCTAGTTAACCCTTTCACCAGTGATCACCGTATAAGTGTTACGGGTGAGTCTGGTTAGTTAGTTTGCTTTTTATAGCATCAGGGCACCCACCATTTATTACCCAATAAAGGGTTAACCCCCTGATCACCCGGCGGGTGATATCAATTAGGTTTTAGGGTCATTGTCTGCGTCCCCAGGCAGCGCTAGGTTAGTGCCAGTACCGCTAACACCCACGCGGAAAGCATACACCTCCCGTAGTGGTATAGTATCTGAACAGATCAATATCTGATCAGATTTATACTAGCGTCCCCAGCAGTTTAGGGTTCCAAAAAAACGCATTGTTAGCGGGATCAGCCCAGATATCTGCTGGCACCTGCATTTTGCCCCTCTGCCCAGCCCACCCAAGTGCAGTATCAATCGATCACTGTCACTTACAAAACACTAAACACATAACTGCAGCGTTCACAGAGTCAGGCCTGATCCCTGCGATCGCTAACAGTTTTTTTTTTTTTTGGTAGCGTTTTATATTTAAATCCTGAAGGCAGTGCTTGGTTTTCAGGGTCCCGTACATGGCTAGGCTCCCAAAAAGTCCCCCACATGTGGTATCCCCGTACTCGGGAGAAGCAGCAGAATTTATTTTGGGGTGTAATTTCACTTATGCCCTTAGCATGCGTGAGCAATATATCATTTAGTGACAACTTTGTGCAAAAAAAAAATTGTAATACTCCTGCAACTTATAAAATATTTCATGGACTCAACATGCCTCTCAGTAAATAGCTTGGGGTGTCTACTTTCCAAAATGGGGTAATTTGGGGGGATTTTGTGCTATTTTGGCATTTTATGGCCTTTGAAACTGTGATAGGTAGTGAGGAGTGAAATCCAAAATTTGCACCCTTAGAAATCCTGAAGGCAGTGATTGGTTTTCGGGGTCCCGAACGCGGCTAGACTCCCAAAAAGTCCCACATATGTGGTATCCCCATACTCAGGAGAAGCAGCAGAATATATTTTGGGGTGCAATTCCACATATAACTATGGCATGTGTGAGCAATATATCATTTAGTGACAACTTTTTGTAAACTTTTTTTTTTGTGTGTCTTTATTCAATCACTTGGGACAAAAAAAAAAAATATTCAATGGGCTCAACATGCCCCTCAACAATTTCCTTGGGGTGTCTACTTTCCAAAATGGGGTCATTTTGGGGGGGGGGTTTGTACTGCCCTGCCATTTTAGCACCTCAAGAAATGAGATAGGTAGTCATAAAGCTGTGTAAATTCCAGAAAATGTACTCTAGTTTTTAGACGCTATAAATCTTGCGCAAACCAATAAATATACGCTTGTTGACATTTTTTTTTTTTTACTAAAGACATGTGGCTGAATAAATTTTGCCCTAAATGTATGACTAAAATTGAGTTTATTCGATTTTTCTTATAACAAAAAGTAGAAAATATCTTTTTTTCTCAAAATTTTCGGTCTTTTTCCATTTATATTGCAAAAAATAAAAATCGCAGAGGCAATCAAATACCATCAAAAGAAAGCTCTATTTGTGGGAAGAAAAGGATGCAAATTTTCGTTTGGGTACAACATTGCATGACCGCGCAATTACCAGTTAAAGCAGTGCAGTGTGAAATTGTAAAAAGTCCTCTGGTCCTTAGGCTGACAATTGGTCTGGGGCTGAAGTGGTTAAAGAACAGTTTTTGTGGGTAAGAGGCATAGGGGAGGAGTATGGATGGTATAAAAGTGGGAAGTATGTGCAGGTGAGGGAGAGGAATGTGGAGGGTCTAACAGTGGGCACTATGTACATGAGAGGAGTGCAGAGGGTATGGCAGAAGGCACTATGTACAGGAGAGGAGTGTGAAGGGTATGACAGTGGGCAGTATGCACAGCAGAGGAGTGTAGAGGGTATGACATTGGGCACTATGTATAAGAGAAGAGTGTGGAGGGTATGACAGTGGGAAATAGGTACAGGAGTGTGGAGGGTATGACAGTGGGCACTATGTACAGGAGACAAGTGTGGAGAGTAGGACAGTAAGCAGTAATTACAAGAGAGGAGTGTGTAGGGAGGGTATGACGGTGGGCACTATGCATAGGAGAGGAGTATGGAGGGTATGACCATGAGTAGTATGTACAGGAGCGGAGTGTGGAGGGTATGACAGTGGGCACTATGTATAGGAGAGTAGTGTGGAGGGTATAACAGTGGGCACTATGTATAGGAGAGGAGTATGGAGGGTATGACAGTGAGTAGTATGTACAGGAGAGGAGTGTGGAGGGTATGCCAGTGGGCACTATGTATAGGAGAGAAGTGTTGGAGGTATGATAGTGGGCACTATGTATAGGAGAGGAGTGTGGAGGGTATGAAAGTGAGTAGTATGTACAGGAGAGGAGTGTGGGGGGTATGACGGTGGGCACTATATATAGGAGAGGAGTGTGGAGGGTACGACAGTGGGCACTATGTACAGGAGAGAAGTGTATGACAGCGGGCACTATGTACAGGAGAGAAGTGTGGAGGGTATGACAGTGAGCAATATGTACAGGAGAGAAGTGTGGAGAGTATGACAGTGGGCACTATGTATAGGAAAGAAGTGTGGAGAGTATGACAGTGGGCACTATGTATAGGAGAGGAGGATGAAGTAATCTGGGAAGGGAAAATGTAAAGGTTTGTGGAAGAATGTTTAGGGACTGCGTAGTGGTTAAGCGGGCCATACATGGATTGAAATTACACCAATTAAGCAGAGATCAGCCATAGTCAATCTATGTATGGGCTAGCTGGTTTTACACAAGTCAACCTATTAACTGACTTGAGTACCACCAGCCTGTCAGGTTCTCAAAACAATCAGTGCTGCCAGCTATAGTTAGCAACACTAATCATTGTATTCACTGGCAGAACACAATAACACTGTGGGAGTGATTGCCCCATTCACAGGTCAGCAGGTGAGAGGGTATGTGGGGACAGGCTGGGGAGAGATACTAGTCAGTCCCTGGGTAGGCACTGGTTAGTATCAGAGCCAGATACACACAGGTTACATATGCCACGGTCATTAGAGCGAGAGCAATAATTCTAGCACTAGACCTCCTCTGTAACTCTAAACATGTAACCTGTAAAAAAATGTAAAGCATCGCTTAGTACACAACAAAAAATCGTGCTAACTTTAGTGTTTTTTTTTTATGAATGAAACAATTGAAAAAAAAAATATCGTGTAACATAAAAAGTTGCAAAGACCACCATTTTATTCCATAGTGTGTCTGCTAAAACAATATATAATGCTTGAGGGTTCTGAGTAATTTTCTAGCATTAAAAAATTATGATTTTTACATGTAGGAGAGAAGTCTCAGAATGGGCCTGGGTGGCAAGGGGTTAATTATCATAAGTAATATACAAATAATTATTATAAGCACTTTGAGTTCATCCTCTCAGTCTGCTGCAGAGTGTTCCAGCTTGTATTTTAACTGGTCACTCTGTATGTAGCTTCTGACAGGCTGTGCAAGCAGCCCTGTATCTCCAGAACCATAGATGATAGCAGCCCCATATTTCAACCAGTACTGGAGTGGGTCTTTAGCCACCTATCCCCCAAATGTGGGGTCTCTGTGACTCCTGATTGCTGAGCTACAATCCTCGAAGTTGATCTTTTTTTTTTGGGCAAATGGGCCTAACTTGAGAAAGGGGCCTGGAGCTGCAGCTCCAATAGCCCCTATGTTAATCCGGCCCTGCAGGAGGCCAAACGTTATATGGCAGGCTGCAGATTTAACAGATCACAGTGGATGTGTCTCAAAGTTACTTTTGACATGAAATCAAGTCCAGAGCAAGCTGCTAAGATGGCTTGAAAGTCTTTTGAAAGTACGTCCAACTAGTCTCTTCCAGTTGGGACCAGGGGGCCCAAGTAAAATTGATGGTTGCAGCCTCCTTCTGGAGGGTTTAGAAGACAATCATCAAAGACCAGTGGGTTCAGAAGACAGGTGGGAGTACAATGGAGAATTCCAAAGTTGACCCCTGAATTTGTTTAATTTATGTTTAATAGATCTCAGAAGAGAAAGTGTTTGCACGATTTTTATATTGCTATAAAAAGGCCTTTCTCCCCAGTTTTTCTAGTACTTAAAGTGGTTGTATAGTCATTTTTTTAACTTTTATCTACAGGTAAGCCTATAATAAGGCTTACCTGTAGGTAAAAAAAAAATCTCCTAAACCTGTACGGCTTAGGAGACATTCCCTTGCAATGTGCTGCTGACTGCAGCGGCGCATGGGCACAGGGGATTCTCGGCTGAAAGTCCGGCAGACGCCGGACCCTGCTGGAAAGGAATCTCCCGCGCGCATGCGCGGGAGTGACGATATCGTGACTCCGGCCACTCACAGTGCCGGAGCCGCGTTACCCGGAAGACACGCCGAGGGAACACGTCAGTTCCCTCGGCGTGGATCGGGCCAGATGTCGGGGCCTCGTTCTAAGGTAAATATTTCATAATGAGCTAGTATGCGGTGCATACTAGCTCATTATGCCTTTTCCTTTGCAGGTCAAAAAAAAAAACTTTAGCGGGTTTACTCCCGCTTTAAGGCAGGAGCCTTCTGGCCTGTTTCAGTTTGAAAGAATTGAATGTGTTCATACACACCAAGAGGTTGAAGATGGAGTCCATGCAGACAGTCCCAGGGACAGTTCAGCAGGAGGACCAGTTGGTACCAATCAACTGGCCGACTCATACTTCCATGTACCAATAAATGCTGAGCACCAGAGGAGTGTGAGATTTGCAGTGGCCAGATGTCACTTCCAGTTCAGATGTCTGCCTTTTACAGAATTGGCACAACCCCAGGAATCACTGAGTGCACAGAAAAAAAAGCACTTGTGGGTTTAACCAAACTTTTTTTTTCCTTTGTACAATTCTCCTATAAGGGGGCGTGGCAAGGGGTGTGCACTGTGCCTGCATACTTTTTCTGATAGGTGCCTTCATTCCCATCTCAAAAAATTGGGAGGTATGGTCACCAGGGTGATTAGATTAGCATGCAGGAAGTACGCTTTTCTGCTCTGAAACAATTGCAAGCCTATTTTACTAGAGGGGTGACAGCCTTTGGGGCAGTTATGCCAGGATTGCTGGGAAGATATAGGTATGGGCTAGCTTGAAAGTCTGGTGCAGCCTTCATTCAACCTTATGTAAGGATTAAGGGGTGTCTAAACAAAATGGTTGACAATATGTCTTACTAAATACATGTCTTTCTCTATACTTCTCAGTAAAATAAGGACTCGTCATCTATTGTCACGTACTCATCAAGAAGAGGCCGCATCAGCCCTAAAAAGCAGTCTACGCCCAGAAGATTGTCTTATCAGCTGATAACACCCGGAGAATTGTCTTTTCTTTGCAAAATGTTGTTTTTTTACATTTGCTGATGTTTGCCCTTTTCTGTCTATAAAAGAGAAGTAATAAAGAGCTCAGAGTCAGTCAGAGAGAGTCAGAGTTAAACACGGACTTCTGAGCAGAAATACTGAATACCTCCGTGTCTCTTTGCTTAGATAAGAACTCTAACTAACAATTGGGAAACGGTAACATAACCTGACAAATAGGTGACTTGTTGAGGTCACACCTAACATTTCTGGCGCCGCGAACAAGGGACCTGCAGAAAGAAACTACAAGAGGCGAACGAACATAAGGACGGAACAAAGAGGCTGGGCACATCAAGAACCACAGACAAATCCTGCGCAGGTAAGAAAAGCTTTATTTTCTTATAAACTCTGTGCTTCTTAGATTTGTGCCCACCTGATCTGTCTGAATTGTTCTTCAGGTAAACACCAACCTCTGTAGTAAGCGGGTCTTGAACTTAATATTTTGGCTTATGTTACCGTTGTTTCTTGTCTGTCTACTTGTCATCTGTCTGTTGTGAATGAAATAAGCCCTGTTTGTATGGTGTGAATTGAAACATATATCATCCCAATGGGTAACGGAATGCGCCCTTAACTCGTAAGAGTACTTTGGGGGTCCGACACTTAAGTTTGATATACGCTTTTTGATTCATGAGCCTAAAAACGGGTTGAAAGTATAAGTCCTGACTGCCTCGATAAAGCAGGAATAAGAAACGAATGCTGAGAGATTCCATGGTAATGGGACGGGAATAAAGGTCTCCACAAAGTCCCGGAGACCTAGTCATATGTGTTTGGCCACCAAAAGGGAATGCTTGTATATGTTGTAGCTGTCAGTCTGGTCATAATATTTGTCAGTTGGCTAGCATATAAAGTAATTCGATTTCAGAAATCTCATCTAGGAGAGGTTTTTAGTATTTTGGCACCCTAGGAGGAGAAGGCAACGAGACACTTAGTAAGTGATCCAAACGCCACCTAGGCAGGACTGTCAAAATGGGCCAGACACATGGTAAACCCCAGGAGGAATCTCAGAAATGTTATGCTGTTAAAGACATAATTACAATGTTGTATGGAAAGGATAAGGCACAGGGCACGAATAGGGTTCTCAAGAAATTGGGGATGGATGGAGAAAATGGATTAAGTGTAGAAGGTTGGGGAGAAATAAAGAAAGACAGACAGGGAGAGATATTGAAAAACAGATGGGTATCACAAATACAATGTTTAATTAAGGTTTCCAACAGGGCTGAAGAGGAGGGATGGGAGTATTGTCAGGAAAAGGGTGGATGGGATATGAAGGTCCGACACAAAAGTCTTCCTTCTGCTCCCGGCGATAGGGTAAATACGGGAGATACTCCACCTCCTTATAACACCACCACACCAGGTAATGAAAGACCAAAACTTTATCCTTCCTTAAGAGGAAGAGGATGGGTATGCCGAGTATGCGGTATCCAGAACCCAGACTGGGCACAGGAATGTGTATATTGCGGCGCTCAAAGACCAGAGCCCGTAGCTCCAGTCCACAGTCGGACTAGGGTAATACAAGTAAATAATCCAAATGCGGGTCAAGCAGGACAGCCACCTACAGTGACCCGACAAGTCGTTCTGAGGACATGGACACCTTGGTCGGCTGACACTCTTATGGCATTAATACAGAATGCTCCTGATCCCGTAGCAAAACCTGCCGCATTCTGTAGATTCGTGACACAATTACTAGACACACATGAAGCGACTTGGCAAGATGGGGAAGATATATGTAGACATAAAATGACACTGACGATGTTTAATCAATTTATGAATGAAATTGCTCCACATAGACCACAAGGGGATCCAGCGGCAGATCCACCAGGAATACACCCTCGTCATATAGACTCTAGACCCCTGTTTATTGCTCAGTTACGAGAATTTTGCCAAGGGAAACAGCAGGAAAGGGGTTCGACAGCGCCCATAAAACAGGCCCCAGGTCAGACTGTTACAGAATTTTACCTCAACATGGAAAGCATGATGGCTGACGAAGGTCTAGATTTAGCCTTACCCGTCACCATTAGGGCTTTCAATCGACAGTTTATGGAAGGACTAGTACCCCAAATAGGTGACAAACTGAAGGCATGTACTCCCGAATGGAGAGCCATACGGGACAGAGGAACATTGTTGCAGAAAGCACAAGGCATAGAGGCTGATTTAGCAGAAACTAAACCCAGAAGGACACCGGGAGTTAACACTGTTGCCCGGGTCAATGAAGGAGGGAATTCCTCCCGTAAACCTCTTACCTGTTATTACTGCAACAAGGTGGGACATATAAAAAGAGACTGTAGGAAAAGGATAAAAGACGAACAGGAAGGAAACACGGACAGAGACACGAGGGACTACAGACAGAGGCGTACCAATGATAGGGACGATCCGACCGCATGACTTGCCCCAGTCCTAGCTGAATCAGAGAACAAAATGCTCCACATGTTGATGAAGGTGGAAGGTAAACATATTCCTTGTTTGGTTGACACAGGAGCGTCACGCAGTCTGTTGTCTGATTCAGTAGTCCCTCCACACATGACATCCCGTGACACCATACCCATAAGTGGTTATGACGGTCTTTTGTCCGATGCCCCACTGATTAAACCTTAAAAGGTAAAAATAGGGAGAATGGCTACCGCCTGACACTTGTGTATTGTTGCAATATGTAGATGACCTATTGTTATGTTGTCCGGATAACGATACTTGTTTAAAAGCCACTCTATCATTGTTACAATTCCTGGCTGAAAAAGGGTGCAAGGTGAATAGAACTAAGTTACAGGTATGTCAGAAAAAGGTTGTCTTTTTGGGCCACTGTATATCCCAGGGTACTCGACACCTCACTGAAGACCGAGTCCAGGCCATAAGACAAATGAATGTCCCACGCAACTTTAAGCAACTTCGTATGTTTCTGGGAATGGTGTCATATTGTAGACAATGGATACCACATGCCAGTTCTCTGATGCAGCCATTATATGATTGCTTGAAAATAGTACCCTATGTACTCACAGAAGCAGGTCATGAATCTTTTAGCACCTTAAAAAGGTTACTAATTTCGGCACCTGCGATCGGGATCCCTGATTATACCAAAACATTTCATTTGTACATTGCTGAAATCACGGGACACGCAACAGGGGTGTTGACACAACAACACATCAAACAAAGGCCGGTAGCATACTTCTCGGCGGCTCTCGATCCTGTCTCTAGAGGATCACCGTCCTGTGTACGAGCAGTTGCAGCAGTGTCAATTATCATTGACAAATCCTCAGAAATTGTCTTAGACAATCCTGTAGTGGTACATACCACACATGACATACACGCCATCTTGTCACAGGTCCAGCCAAAACACATATCAATGGCAAGGCAGCTGCGTCTACAATGCACCTTGCTCCTACCCCCCAATGTTACCTGTCAGCGATGCACTTCTTTTAACTTAGCACAGCTTTTACCATTACAGACAGATTTGACAGGGGGGAGTAATGATGATAATGGTGTAGACACAGCACAAGATACTCAGGATTCTGACACACTTTCATTTCATGACATAACATCTGATGAACACGATTGTTTTCAACTTATGGAACAAGAAACCACGGGGTTCCCACATGTCACAGACATACCCATTACAAATGCAGAACACACACTGTACATAGATGGTAGTAGATTTGCCGATGACAAAGGTAAATATCACACAGGTTATGCTGTGGTAACGGACACACAGGTAATTGAGGCAAAGTCACTACCAGCACACATGTCGGCACAAGAAGCGGAACTAACCGCTCTAGAGAAAGCCCTAGAACACTTGGAGGGACAAGAAGGGAACATTTACACTGATTCCGCATACGCCTACGGTGTGGCACATGATTATGGCCACATATGGAAAGCTAGAGGTTACCTTACAGCAGCAGGCACACCTGTTAAACATGGTGAAGGAATCAAAAGAGTCCTGAACAATCTTCAAAAGGTTATAAGAGTAGCCATCATGAAGATAGCGGCACACACGAGCGCAAAAACAACTGAGGCAAAAGGAAACGCATTTGCAGATTTAACTGCAAAGAAGGCAGCTCTAGGGGAAGTAAGCCCTGAGACCTTAGCCACGGTACAGGTGAGTATGCCCGAAACCACATGGCAGCAGCTAATCGAACTACAGGAACAAGCAGGGGCTATTGAGAAGGACCGTTGGGTTAAGGAGGGAGCTGCACCAGGCCTTGACAATGTATGGAGAGAAGGAGACAAAATATGTCTACCCGCTTCTCTATACCCCGCAATGGCAGCGGCTGTCCACTTACCCACTCATGTCAGCTCCAATTCTATGTATAGGATTGTAAGCCAAGGATGGCTAGCCCCTGGATTCAGTAGTACTGCAAGGAACTACTGTGCTGCATGCCAAATCTGTCTGATTAATAACCCAGGACAGAGAGTGAAAACCCCACGTAAACATCAGGTCCGGGCCCAATATCCCTTTCAGAGACTGCAGATTGACTACATACAAATGCCTAAGAGCGGCCCCTTTGAATTTGTTCTCGTGTGCATCTGCCTATTTTCAGGCTGGCCGAAAGTTATCCTGTGAAATCAGCTACGGCAAAAGCCACCGCCAAGAAACTGATTACTGAGCTGATACCTAGGTTTGGTCTCCCAGAAACAATAGAATCAGATAGGGGGACACATTTCACGGGAGAAATAATGCAAAATGTGATGGCAATGTTAGGGGTTCAACAAAGTTTTCATACTCCTTACCACCCACAGAGTTCAGGATCAGTAGAAAGAGTAAATGGTACAATCAAGCTGAAAATACAAAAGGCCATGCAGGAGTTGAACAAACCATGGCTTGAGTGCCTACCCTTAGCTTTGTTCTCTATTAGGTACACCCCAACAGGAAAAACAGGGTTATCCCCATATGAAATACTGTTTGGAAGTGCACCTAGATTAGGTTTATATTTTCCTCAAAGTATGCAATTACAATGTGATAGTTTAACTACGTATGTAATACAGTTGCAACAGCGTCTGACTAAAATCCACAAGAGTGTGTATTCTTCTCTTCCAGACCCTAATTCTGTCACAGGTACTCACGATCTACAACCAGGAGACTATGTGTATGTAAAGAAACATACCAGAAAGACACTGGAACCAAGGTTTGAAGGTCCTTTCCAGGTGCTATTGATTACAGCAACCTCAGTGAAATTGGAAGGGAAACCTACCTGGATCCACGCTTCTCACTGTAAAAAGGAGCCAGTTGGCAAATGACAACATGTATCTTTTTATTGTTTCAGTAATTCTGGCTAATAGTTTGGTTACCTCACAGAAAAAAATACACAAGGATGAAGGATTTTCTAAAAAAATGTTATTACTGAAGTTTAAATATGCTTATGCCCAGAAGTCAGGATATGAGAAATGTTGGATTTGTAGCAAATTACACCCCAGTACAGCAAGTATACCACTGATGGCAGTTCCTATAAACTATACTGATCTTGCTAACAGTAGCATTAACATAATTAGAACAAATACCAGCGAGACAGTAATGTTTAAGTCAAATGGCCTCGCCTTTTCCCCTGATTGGTGTTTCAACTTAGGGAACACAACGGGAGGAAATGGAGAATGCCAAGACAGCAAGTTTAATTTGTCCATTGTCGTATTAAATGGAAGCTTCTATCCCAGTAATTCCAGCACACACCAGACATTATCTGACTTCCTCACTAACATTGTGGATAATAATGTTAGGTGGTTAGTATCCAACTTATCCCTCTATGGATACACCTCTCGTTATAGAAATGATATCAGTTCAAGATCAGTAGCTCTAGGAAACAATATATACATCTGTTGTGAGGATAAATGTTATACTTGGATACCTAGAAGAGCTCAGGGATGGTGCTACCTCGCAAGTTTAGTACCAGTAATGGGAGTAGTAGGTGATGAACGAGGTGATCACCTATTAGAAGCTAGCATGCACCCTAGATATCCCCTCAGGTATCGTAGTAAAAGAGAAATATTCCTGAAGAAGGACATGGCATGGGCTTGGTTCCCGTCCTGGACAGGATGGGGTATAGACTTAATGAAAAGACTAAATAACTATACAGGAATTATTAATGATGTTTTGGAGAAAAACTCTGATGACATTACTAAGTTAAATCTGGAGACCAGAGCCATCAGACAACAATTAGAATTACATGAATTAGCAATTGAAAGTATGAGTGCAGCACTGACAGGACTCTGTGAAACTACTGAGGACTATGAGTGCTGTACTTGGATACATAACACCAGCATTGAGGTACCTGATTATTATGACATCATTGCACAACACCGTACGGAAGTAAAGAATTTACAAGAGAAGGCCCGAAATATTGGTCGCGACTGGGATCCGTTTGGTGGAACTTTTAGTTTCTCAGGGTTATTCTCTTGGGTTAAGAAGGCAGCAATGACGATTATAGTGGTGCTCTTATTCGTATTTTTCTTTTATGCATGCTTTAAACTGTTTATGTGCTTTTGCAAGAAAGCCAAGGTAAATGATGCGGAAAAGATGGAACTTTTGTGAAGATAGGTGGATTTAGATCCTTGACATCACCCATCTGTCAGAAAAGCCACTCTTCCTGAATTTTAGATGTTGGTACTGTCCAGGGGGATGGGTGTATACCCCTCTGACAACTCGCGGTCAGGGAGAGTACTCTGGATATAGGCTGACTAGAACTTGTTCAGGTGGACCCAGGGCAAGAGGGAGGGGTGATGTCAAAGGGGGAAATGTAAGGATTAAGGGGTGTCTAAACAAAATGGTTGACAATATGTCTTACTAAATACATGTCTTTCTCTATACTTCTCAGTAAAATAAGGACTCGTCATCTATTGTCACGTACTCATCAAGAAGAGGCCGCATCAGCCCTAAAAAGCAGTCTACGCCCAGAAGATTGTCTTATCAGCTGATAACACCCGGAGAATTGTCTTTTCTTTGCAAAATGTTGTTTTTTTACATTTGCTGATGTTTGCCCTTTTCTGTCTATAAAAGAGAAGTAATAAAGAGCTCAGAGTCAGTCAGAGAGAGTCAGAGTTAAACACGGACTTCTGAGCAGAAATACTGAATACCTCCGTGTCTCTTTGCTTAGATAAGAACTCTAACTAACAATTGGGAAACGGTAACATAACCTGACAAATAGGTGACTTGTTGAGGTCACACCTAACACTTACAAACTAAATATGTGACCAGCAAGTTAGAGACCTAGTTACATAGTTAGGTTGAATAAAGACACCAGTCCATCCAGTACAACCTGAGTGAGTGTCTACAATTGTCCCTATCCCTGTACATTGCACACTCACATCAGTCCCTACCCTCAAGGATCCAACAATCCAAGGTCCCCATTCATATACTAGGGCCAATTTGGGACAGAAGCCAATTAACCTACCTGCATGTCTTTGGAGTGTGGGAGGAAACCGGAGTACCTGAGGGAACCCAACGCAGGTACAGGGAGAACAAGCAAACTCCAGGCAGGTAGTATCGTGGTTGGGATTCAAACCAGCAACCCTTTTTACTGCTAGGTGAGAGTGCTAACCACTACACCACTGTGCCGCCCTACAAGCCTAGAGACAAGAGAGATCAATTCTTTCTGGCTTTAGCAGGTTTACTTTGATTGTCAGTGTCTCTTTTCATTTTTTCTTCCCCACCCTATATTAGTTTTGGTATATCCCGTTGTGTGCTGGCGTGAGGTGGGCCAGGAAAAGGGAAAATTGTTATCAAATACTTACTGTAATTTTCCTTTCCTGGCCCACCTCACATCAGCACAGGACCCCCTCCCTTGTGGCCTGTTGCATGCTAAGTTATCAAACACCTTAGTTAGGAAAGGGGCTGTCTTTTATTCAACTAGATACAAGTGGTCATGTGGGGCTCCGGAGGAGGTGTTAACCCGTTGTGTGCTGACGTGAGGATGGGCCAGGAAAGGAAAATGACAGTAAGTATTTGATAACAATGTTCCCTTTTATCTCATTGTAGCCAGTACAGCTGCATCTGATTGTTTTTTTTTTTCTGCTCTACGACTCACATGCTGCTGATTTAATCACCCTCACTCGTATCTCCATGGTTACCTAGATAATGCTGGAACATAGGTGTGGAGTAATGTAAATGGGCAGCATTAATGTTTATATTGCCTTAGCCAATCTTGTGGGCCCTTGCACAGGGGGCTGCTGGGTAAGGGTATACATGGTTTGAGCTCTTGTCCTGGATGAGAGAAGTCCAGCCTGGAGGACATGCTTCCCTCCCATGCAACCCTGCCATGTGCTTTCTGTTTATGAGGCTGCAGCTGCCTGGGTTAGCCGAGAGGCCTAGGAGCTGATTGAGGGACTGTCTCACGGTGTATCTGGTCTGGGACTACTAGCAAACATTGGAAGGAGGCATTCATTGGTCTAAGGATTTGTGAGTACAGACTGTGTGAGAGATCCTAGAGACTAAGTCTGTGGGCTGCTGCTACCCACCCCTCTGGTGCTTGAGAATCAGCAGAAAGTGCAGGAAAAAGGGGGTATCAGCAGGTATCCTGAAGAACTTTGTTTACCCTATTTTGTGCTAAGGGACTTTGCTCAAGTTGCTGAAGCAAGTTGTGACTTTCACCTGTGTAGCACTCCCCTTGTAGGAGCTGCTGCTGAGTTAGGATTCCCCACTGCTACACAGCCAGGCATGCAGCAGCTCCTTCATGCATTCCAGCATTATAGAAAACTGGTCCTTGGCTTGTTATTTTGTTGTTTGTTAGGGGTTGGTAACTTGGATGAGGTAGGAAATTTATAGGATGCCCAATTTTAAAAATGTCCAGAACGATGAACAAAGGTTACAACTCCCTCCTTATTTACACAAAATCCTTTTTCCTTCCTCCTGCAAAAATTTGTCTCACATGTACAGTTTCTGTTGATCACTCCAGGGGAACTAACAGTCTATAGTGTTAATTCAGCAACTACCCATTATAGGACGGGAACATTCTGCCCCTTTGTGGATAAAGTAGCACAATATGGAGTGAATAGCATATCCTTCTGCCTTCTTGTAGACCCTGAACCCAGTTCTACTGCTGAAGAAGGTACCAACCCACCTGGCTGCTTGCTTCACCAGTCTTCCCTGACTGGCACACTTCCACAGCCACAGTCCTTCCTGACTGGCACACTTCCATGGGGATTCCCTGGGTCAAGGATAAAAACTTGAGCACAATGCTGTCTTCAGAGACCACTGCTACAGCTGAAAGTCTCTCCCCTTGTGGTGTTCTTGCACTGTGCTGATATTGCTCACTGTCTTTGCTTGCTATTTTCCACAGCCTCATATGGCATGATTCCCTTCCAGTTGCCTCCTATGGTGGTATCCTTCCAGGCATTTATCCGGATCTCCATCCCAAGGTAAAACCCCTCCCTGGCATAGATCCCTCAAGGGCCACAGACAGCCTTTCCTCATCACTCAATCTCCACCTTCCACCCGACTCCCCTGCTGGCATGGCCCATGTCTATGGGATTTTTTCAGTTCCCCTGCCATCCCATTTCTCAGGATTGGCTGAGGTCTCATAAATATTCATGACACCTTCTATTCACCTCCACCCACTAGTTTTAGAAAATTCTCCAATTTTCTAGATACCAGGGTGTGGCACCACAGAGCTGACAGGATGAGTCATCCAGCACTGGCCTCTAATAACCCTGACCCAGATTCAGTGACTCGGGTCTTAATCCTAGAGCAAGGGAAATGCTTTTACCTACACTACTCTGCTAGTAGCGCACACTAGTGAGTGCTGCACCTGCTTCAATTAAGCCAAGTCCATTACTGGCCCTTGCAAAGACTGTGCTAAAGTGCTGCAGAAGAAGAAAGTTTGGTTCCTCATATTGTACATAATTATTTTTGGAGTATCCCACTTGTAGGCATATTTAGTTAGCACCCAGCTTCTCAGGCTGGGGGAAAGGGTTAATGATTTGCCGCCTTTGCCAATGTGTTCATGGGCTTTCTGTGGGGTCCAGTATCCTTCCTGTGTTATAAATGTAGTGCCCACTACCTTTAGGTGGGTGCTAAATAGGTAAATTTAAACAGGACCTTGCACTTTAAGGCCTGGTTGTCTGCTTTGGGAGAGGGGAGTGACAGAGTAGAGAGGGGAGGGTGTGGCCACCTGCATTCTGCCCTGAAAGATCTCTCCTTGCCTTCCATTGGAAATGTTCTGGAAGGAAGGCGGGCTGGGGACTGGTGTGCAGGCAGTTTGTATGGAGAGCCCTGGACCAATCATTAAATTATATTGGCAGGTGCAAGCCTTGCATATAAACTGGGGGTCACATTCTCTGGGGGAGGAATGGGAAGAGTCTGGAGCAGAGAAGGAGCAGAAATGTTCAGAGGCCCCAGTGCTGGATAGCAGGAACAAACTTGAAGGCCTGAGGGTTCAGAGACCTCAGCGCTGGATAGTTCAAGAACCACAGCAACAATGTAACTCCGGGAGAGTGGACTGGGCATCCCAACCTGGGATGTATCCGACCATGCGGAGCAGAAAGTAGCTGCAAAGAGGACGCTTTAGACTGGGATCAACCTTCTGTGGCAATCATGGACCGTCGATGGAGAGAGCAAAGGGAGTCCAACCCAGTGGTGTTTATTCGTCCAGGACTTTCCTGAACTGACGTGGGAGGACTGCAAGAGTCAAGATAGGCAGAATCCATTTACCACAATGTCTTTCAGAGGGGCATTGGTCAGTTCACTATAAGAAAGGACGTTTAATACTTTCAGGAACTAGAAAGTAAGAGGCAGCTCATATTTCCCTGATCAACATGTAACATGCTGCAAGCAAGTGAATAAACATTTCTGTTCAAAGTTTAATGGACTGTCTGCTGTGTTTGCAACATTCGTGCAGGGGTGGAAGAACAGATGCAGTTAACAGAAAAGTATGAATACACCCAGCAGCTCCCAAGGGAGTAGTGCGCTACATATAAAAGGGAAGAGGTCTAGATCCAAGGGGGGGGGGGTCCTGAGGGACAAATGGAGTGACACATGGGGGACATAGGCAACTAAGCCCACGTACACACGGTCCAAGATTTTGCCAACCAAATCCGTCGGATTTTGTCCGTCGGATTTTGTCCGTCGGATTTAGTCCGACGGATTGTGTCCGAAACTGTTGCATACACACGGTCGGACCAAGTTGTCTGATTTAGCGGTTGCCAAGAACGCGGTGACGTAAGCCGTGTACGGTGGGACTAGAAAAGGGAAATTCAGCACCACATCCGGCACCCTTTGGGCTCCTTCTGCTGATCTCGTGTTTTAGTAGAAGTTTGGTGAGAGACGATTCGCGCTTTTCAGATTAGTGATTCAGATCGCTACCGCTCTTCAGTTTGTGCTTGTCTTTGCGTATCTGATAATCAGTGCGTGCAGTCATTAAGTATTTGCTTCTCATTGTGGACTATATCTTGGTATAGTACGCTTTGAAAGGCATTTTTTATTGTCTGCTTGCTTCTGCTATTCAGGTCGTCCTTTCAGGCCTTGCTGTTTATTGGTGCTTTCTGGTGTCCGTTCTGACCAGCCGACCGTTTTCAAAACATGTTTCGTCTACGTACTCATCGTACAGTTTGTGCTGTGCAGGGGCTTCGTGTTGGGGTTCTTACTTTGACTTTGACACAAGCCCAGTCCATGAACAGGGAGGGGAGGCATTTGTGGACCAAGAATTGGTTGCGCCAGCGTCACCAGTTCTCCCACATGCCTTTGCTCCGTGAGATCCGCGAGAATAATCCTGACCATTTCTGGATTTTTCTCAGGATGACGGACCCCGTTTTTCACCGTCTGCTGGCTTTGCTGACCCCTTATATCACCAGGCAGGATACCTGCATGCGGCAAGCCATCACTCCGGAGCAGAGGCTCATCGCCACGTTGTGCTACTTGGCGACAGGGAGAAGCCTTCAGGACCTCAAGTTATCTACAGGCATCTCCCCCCAGGCTCTGGGGATCATTATTCCAGAGACCTGTTCTGCCATCATTCAGCTCCTGCAGAAGGACTATATTATGCTAAGATTTATCCTTAAACATCACATTCTATGTATTTCATGTTTGCTAATGTCTTGCATTTCTTTCCTCATTCCCTAATTACCATCATTGCAATATGCTCTAATTCATATGCTCTGCCCCTTTGTCCTCATGCATATTTGCCTCACTAACTTCCCCATAATGCTCTTCTTGGCCCCTAAAACTATAATCTAGTCACTTAACAATGTCTTTTGGCAGCTCCATAGTATTGCTTTCCCCTAAACACCCCCTAAAATCTCTACAAATGTGATGTGTGTGCTTCAATTCATGCAAAGTGACCTTTTTTTGTTTTTTGGAGTTGTGCCAAACTCATTAGGAACCCCCATCTCCCCAACTGCTACCTCAGCTGATAGCAATCTTCTATCTGATGACTTGACCCAACCCAATACACACTCTAAATACCTTTTTCATGATCACATTTATGGACAAATTCACCAAAGCATGTAGTGTAAGGGCCTGCCTCAATACTTTCAAATGCTATTTTTATTTTTTTAACACATACATTTTCTTGCTATGTAATAGCAGAATGTCAAAATTCCATTTTGTTATTATGACACTTCTTACCTGTCCGGTGGGCTGACAATAGTGTAACTAAGGAGGGGCTTCCCAAAGTATCACACATTATTTAGGCATTCAGCTCTCAATCAAGTGGAGAGGGTTACCTGTCCTAAACATCCCCCCTCATTTTTTAGCAAGGGCCCATCAGATGGGGGGGATGGGGGGATATGACTCTCATAATGGGACCTTATACTTTAGGCTTTAAAAAATGTTAAACTAATTTTGTCAAAAAATGTGGGTGTCTAATCTGCATGCAATGTTGATTTGTCAAATTACTAGTTTTTGTTCTTGTGTCACTACACAGTGTCCTTCAACGCCACAGGAATGGCAGACTGTGGCCTCCCACTTTGCCAGTTTTATTAAAGTTGTGCCTTTTTCACCAACAGTGCAAACCCAAGTTCAGAGCGAGATGAGGGGACAGTCTCTTCTTCAGATAATCTTATTATGTTGTGGGTCTGCTACACACACACCTTCTTTTTGTTAACTAATGTATGTAGTGCATTACTGATCAAAATCATGCTCATTTTCAGCACCATGGCAGGAAAATGGCAGGATTGTCCAAATTTACACATCACTGTGGGTGCTTTTTATTAAAGGCACATCCACTATGCACTACAAGTGCACTGCAAAAGTACACCTGAAACTGCACTTGGAGTGCAAAGTGGAGTTGCCTTTAGTAAATCGCACTCCTTCTCAGCACAAACTCAAATCTGACTACAAATACATTTTAAGCCCAATGAAAAAGGAAGCCACACATTGTTGAGAATTCAACTTTTTAATACAAGCACATTCATATGTGCGTTTATTAAAGGTTTTTACAACAAACCAAGAGATTTTGTGTATCCAAAACAGAGTTTAATCATATTTTTTTTTACTTGTTTTTTTTGTATAAACAGGCATGTATCAAACCGTAAAATACACAACACAGAAACTTACAAAGTTCAACTTGGAAAAGTGAAGACAATATCAGACCTGAGTATGTACAAACTGGGCTGATACTGCCTTCATCACATGGGGTGTCACCCCTGAAAAATCCAAATTTGGAAGATGCACACAGTGTGTCAACATGTGCTATCTCCCATCATGGGGGATCAATGTACATGCTTTGGGGCGGCAACCCCTTCATCTCAGACACTTTACACAAAACACGTACATTGATCCCCCATGATGGGCTATAGCACATGTTTACACACTCTGTGCATCTTCCAAATTTTTAATTATGCAAAATACAACATTTTTATGTTAAAAAGCAAAAATAAACCCTATCTAGTTTTTTAGTTTTCACACTCTCCCCAAAACATCAATGATGTTCTTCATTTTATTTTTAACATCATTGATGTTTTGTTGTACAATTTCCAAATCCCTATTGCACCCCATTATCTCCCCGATCAAGATCTGGGCACTTTCACTGGTAAAACGGGAATCTTCTTCCACATCACCTAGAAAACAAAGCAAACAAACACACCATGTAATCCAAATATGGTGATATACATTGATGAGCTTACCGGAAGCTGTGATCTCCGACACTCACCTGTTGTGGTGACAATTTGTCCAACCTCCACAATCTCTCCTTCCTCCTCCTGCTCCTGCTCCTGCTCCTCTGTTTCTGCTTTTGGAAGTTGCCCTTCTTTGGGAGGGGTGTGGTCCCTGGTGTCCTCATACTTGCCGAGTCTTCTCTCCCCTATGAGAATGTAATCAAAGATTAATTAGCACACAGAGGGCAGAAATAGGAATATGAAACATTGCTTGGAAGTGTTGTACAATTGTGTTTTTGGGCCGAGTTACAAGGTGAGAACATTATTGGGGACACTTTGTTAAGCTGGAATACTTCCCTGCAGAACGATGTTTCATACGAACGAACGAAACCATAACCTTGAAAGTGGCCATTTTAAAATGCACAACATGAAATCAAAGCACATGGAGCATGTATGCAAGCAAGAATAATCATATGAACACACGACAGCTACTTACTTTTTTTAAGAACACACTTGATCCTTAGGTACTGCTCGTGCTCCCTCAGTTTCAGGTCTGACCAGCGTTTTCTCAGTTGATCCTTGGATCGGTGTACCCCAAAATTTTTCAGAAGACTCTTCTCAACTTTATTCATGATCTTGGCCTTTCTGATATTTGGGTTTGGGTAAGGTCCATACTTCCCATCATAGTCGGTCCTGTTCAATATGTCGACCATCTCCAACATCTCTCCAAAAGACATATTTGAGGCCTTAAATCTTGTCTTTCTGGATCGGGACGTTTCAGGCTCTGGGCTTTCCTCATCCTCCTCCTCGTTAGTGGAACTATTAGTGCGCACCTGCATTCTCTCCGCCATGTGCTCTCCCCACTGCGTGGGAAGCGAAGGGGCGGGGGATAGTCTGGAAAGAAGGACAGGGGTGGGCGGAGTTTCACGCATGCGCACTGTATATAAAACGTAACACATGTGTATCGTCCGTACGATCTGGGAGGAGATTGTGAGGCACGGACGCGACGAACGTGGAAACGAAGGTAACATTTTTAACTTGGTGCTTCACTAGACTAGACTGCTTGTATCTAGGCCGATGTTGGGACAAGATTAGGAGGGATTTTAATTGCATTATTAGTATTTGAGGGTTTGTCTTGTGTTGTGTCTTGCAGACAAAATGGATCCATTCACCAATGCCAACTTTATGGGGCTATTCATAGAACTGTACATGGAGATGCCCTGCCTGTGGCAGTTCCACAACAAGTTTTATAATGACAGATCAAAGAGGAATGCAGCACTGGAGAAACTGCTTGCTTTGTTGCAGATCATGGTCCCCACGGCAGACATGACCTATCTGAATCGCAAAATGAAGCTTACATATTTCAGGGAGAGAAAGAAGCACCTGGAGTCCTTGAGAGCAGGAGATACAGATGCTGTTTATTACCCCGGGATGGTTCACAGACAGGCTGCATTTTCTGGTAGACCAAGGCCACCACTCTCCAGGCTTCCTCCAAGGCATCCTTCACCCCCAGCTGAGGCTTCTGATGTCCAACCTGGGCCTTCCAGGCAGCACGATGTGGTGGGGCCCAGCTCGAGACAGGTATTGCATTGTTGAACATATTTCTTGTGTTACATTTAATGATGTTAACTAGATGTTCTTATTGATCAGTAAGTTGATATTTCTCCAAGTGGTTTACATCTCAATAGACAGTAGTGACCAAAAATGATTGGGACAGGAAAGAAAAATGCTGGTGTCAGAATGATAGTCTGTTCTATTTGGTAACATTCAATTAGCAAAAGCCAGGAGCACAAAATGGTGTGATTGATGATCAAAAAACAAAAACTATGTCCCCTTTTCATACACAGGATGACCTCAGTCGGGGAGAGGCTGTGGCAAGTGGCAGCCAGGAGGTTGACCAACACCCTCCTCCTCCTGCCCCAGCTACAGGAGCCCAGCCACAGCCTGGAAGGATGCCTGGTGGGAAAAAGGAATACCAGAGAGTGATGGCCTGGGTTGAGTCTGGTGTGCCAAAAGATGCAGCCTCTTGAAGATCCACATCCTGGGGACAGAAATGGCATCTGAATTTCCTGCTCTCTTGGACTTCGGGACCAGACTTCTCTCCCTGAGATATCTACTCCTCAGGCCACCAATTTTTTAATATCTCATTTAGTCATGTCTGCCCTGGGGGCCAAAGGCTGCACCAAAGTTAAGACGTTTCTCCAGTGCTGCGTTCCTATTTTTAGTTTCTAGCGAACAAAATAAAATTTTTTTTCTTTGATGAAATACTTGTGTAATGTGTTTTCCTTCAAAAAGTACAGTTTATTTGTGAGCAGGCAGGTACATTTCAAAAATACAAAGTGAACTAAATAACAAGGGGTACCAACACTAAACAACCTCCTGTAGATTAAAAAAGAAAAAGAAAATATAAAAAATACAATAATGTTGTTGTTGTAAGTTTACACACAAAAAAATAAAAATAAGGAGAAATGAGAAAAGTGTCTTTAAAGGAGATTTTTAGGGACCCCCCCCCCCCCAAAAAACATCCAAAAAATAAAAAAACAAATCTAAAATTGTGTAGATGTGACGCAAACTAAAATTGTATTGCTGAAATGGTTAAAAAAGAGTAATGAAATCCGTTCGGGAGAAGTGTGTGTGACTATGAGCATCAAAAGAAGTTCGTTCTTGCAGCATTGTTAAAGAACAGGAGAATGCGCTTGATGAATGAAGTTTTAACATTGCAGCGTGACGAATGTGCTATATCTCTTACGAGCAGTAGTTTTACCTGAACGAGCACTTCCGTGTCGGAATTTGAATGTAAGCATGCGTGGCACTTGGTCCGATCAAAATGCTCTACACATGATCGGATTAGGTCCGACCGGCCCAGTTGGTCGGGAAATATTTCCAACATGTTGGAAAATTGGGTCCGACGGAGATTCAGACGGAATCAGTCCGATTATCCGACGACACGGTCCGATAGGACGCATTCCGACGGATTCTCCGACCGTGTGTACACGGCATAAGACTTGCTGAGACCTGAACACCAATTTAATGGAAGATATCAGGTAGATGAACTGCTCCATTTGAGCAATCCCAAGTATTAATAGACTTTTATCAAAGTCACAGCCACAGTTAGGAGAGAGACGTTATTGCATTTTAGTGGCTGCTGGTGCTCAAAATTTTGTGGGGGGGGGGGCACAAACTAACTGAAAAATTCTGAAAAATACTGAAGCAAAAACTTCAATTGCAGCCTCACTGTGCCCATCATATGCAGCCACTCTGCCCATAATATGCAACCACTCTGCCCATCATATGCAGACTCTGTACCCAGCAAATGTGACCAACTGTTCCCATCATATGCAGCCAACTGTTCCCATCATATGCAGCCAACTGTTCCCATCATATGCAGCCAACTGTGCCCATAATGTGCAGCCAACTGTACCCATCGTATGCAGACTCTGTGACCAGAAAATGCAGCCAACTGTGCCCATCATATGCAGATTCTGTGCCCAGCAAATGCAGCCAACTTTGTCCATCATATCAACCAACTGTGCCCCATCAATTGCAGCCTCTGTGCCCATAATATGCAGCCACTGTGCCCTGCAAATGCGGCCTTTGTGTCGATCATTTGCAGCCACTGTGCCCCCCGCCTGCTGTCTGCCTGGCACTTACCCCATCGTGGTGGCGGGTCAGGCAGTGAGCTGTGAGAAGGGTAGAACGGCGATGGATGCTGTGTCCTTCGTGCTTGTCTTCTTCCTGTTTTGCTAGGTGGCCAATGGGATCGCCTCTGCCTTCAGCCAATCAGGTACCCGGTGATACATCCGCACCTCCTGATTGGCTGAGAGCAGGTTCTGTGTTAGCAAAGCAAATATGAATTTGCTAACACACCTGGGTGCACTACGAGCTCAATGTGTTGCGCTCTCAGTGCACCTTATGGCTCTAATCAGGTGCCACTGTAATTCAGACACCTGAAAAGGGGGTGGAGGCCTGAATAGAGGGTGGCTATAGAGACCGTGGATGGATTCATGCAATGCATGAATCTATCAATAGTATAGAAAGGAGGGTGGCTGGAGAGAGGGGGCAGGCAGCGCCCGTGTGCCTGTAATGGACACACGGCCACAATTGCACTGTATACATGTTGTGCCAAGTTTACAGGAAAAAAATTATTAAACTGCTCAGAACCGGGTCTGAAGTTATTCAAGAGATGCATGTGAGGTCTTGGTGTATTATTAAAGAATCTGGGTCCATAACAGCAATATGGGGCATGTGTAACATACAGGTTCATTCAGCAAAACAAGAAGGAAGAGGTAGTTGCCAGGAGTAATCACAAGGATGCCTGTGGCCAATTGCAGCTCAGAGGGCTTAGTACACGCCCCACACTATATAAGGCCACCAGAGCGGAGGCCTTGTGTAGTGTGTTGCGGCATTCAGGGAGAGAGCAGGATAGGCAGGGACAGTGTGTTCTTTTCTTGTGAACTTAGCACTGTTAAAGTGGGTGGTGTTTGCCTGCAGCACAGTATACACCTGAAGCTATCCTTTATTGCTGGCGTTCTGTAATACAGGCATCTGCAGCAGTTAAAGTGGGTGATGTGTGCCTCCAGCACAGTATACACCTGAAGATACCCCTTATTGCTGGTGTTCTGTAATACAAGCATCTGAAGCAGTTAAAGTGGGTGTTGTGTGCCTCCAACACAAAATACACCTGAAGTTACCCTTTATTACTGGTGTTCTGTAATACAGGCCTCTGCAGCATTTACAGTGGGTATTGTGTGACTCCTGCACCGTATACACCTGAAGCTACTCCTTATAGTGTTCTGTTTCTGTAACACAGGCAGGCAGCTGCAGTAATTACAGTCGGTGTACTGTGTCATCTGCTCAGTGTGCACATAAAGCTACCCAATTGCTGGTTTTCCTATCTCCCTGCAGGCCATTACTATGTCTGGAAGGCCAACAAGGAGAGGCAGACGGTCATGAGCCAATAAAAGAGGGCAAGCAGGCTCTGTGTCTAGAGACAACAATGCTGGCCGTGGACGCGGTGCATCGTCATCAGCACATGGCCATTAGACACGCTTGTCCTTATTTTCGGCAGCTGGAAGCGTTGAGCTGTATCATGCCGAAGACTTGGTAGAGTGGATGACCAAGCCCTCCTCATCCTCCTCATCCTCTCTCCCCCAGGCTCAGGGTACTAGCAAAGCAGCTGCCAACGCATCCTCTTCCCTCATCTCATCAGTCACTCCTTCCCTAGACCCACCATGTCGTCCTGAGGAGTCCCCCAAACTGTTTGAGCACAGTGTTGGGTACATGCTGCAGGAGGATGCCCAGAGTTTTGAAGGCTCTGATGATGATACCCAGCTAGAGGAAGGCAGTAGTGTGAGTGCAGAGAGAGGGGATGCTCAAGAAGGACCGCAATCTGGCAGTCATGTTCCATCAGCTGCAGCATACTGCCAGGTTTGCTCCAGTGATGAAGAGGGAGGGGATGATGAGGTCACTGACTCCGCGTGGGTGCCTGATAGGTGAGAGGAGGAGGAGGCACATCTCCAACGAGGCAGGATGCCCTCCGGGGGCAAGTTTAGGGGCAGCACACCAACTGAATCACACCGCAGAGCTCCGCCTGTGCAGGGCGCTGTCTCTGCGCATTATTCCAAAAGTTCTTTGGTGTGGGCCTTTTTTGAGACAGGTACATCAGATCGCACCACTGCTATCTGCAACATATGTCTCCAGCATATCTCGTGTGGCCAAAACATCAGCCTCTTAGGCACCACATGCTTGACCAGATATATGTTGACCTGCCATGCAGCTCGTTGGCAAGAGTATCTTAAAGACCCACACCAAAGAACAAAGCAGACCCCACAAGACCTTCAGTGCTCTCTGAAACCTGCACTGAGGAATGAAGGTGTAGAATTAGGTGTGTCACAGCCAAGTACTTGCGGGCACTCTACTAGCAGTACACCGATGTCTGATTGTAGCAGGCAAATTTCCCTGCCCCAGCTGCTGGACCGTCAAAAGAAGTTCACTCCCAGCCATCCACATGCCCAGCGGTTAAATGCTAGCTTGGCTAAATTGCTAGCACTTCAGCTGCTGCCTTTTCAGTTGGTAGACTCGGCCCCCTTCCATGAGTTTGTGCAATGTGCAGTTCCTCAGTGGCAGGTCCCCAAACGCTACTTTTTCTCATGCAATGTCCATGCCTCGCTGGACAGGGCAGTCAGTGGTAAAGTGCATATTACTGCTGACTCATGGTCCAGTAGGCATGGACAGGGACATTACCTATCTTTCACAGGGTCACTCTTCTGCCAGCGGGGGAAGGATGCAGGACATGGGGCACTAGTGTTGGAGGTTGTTCCGCCACCACGCCTCCAAAATGCTACTACTGGTTGTGACACACCTCTCCTCCACCCCCTCCTCTTCTTCTTCCTCCATGGCCTCTTCCAGTGCTCTGTCCTCAGAACCAGCGGTGCTCCATAGGCGTTCAAGTGGCTATGCAAGTACGAAGGCAAAAATATGCCATGCCGTGTTTGCACTAGTTTGTTTGGGGGACAGGAGCCACACTGGGGCAGATATTTTGTCAGCTCTGCAGGGGCAGACCGAGAGGGGGTTGACGCCATGCCAGGTTAAGCCAGGAATGGGGGTTTGCGACAATGGCACCAACTTCCTCTCCGCCCTCCAACAGAGACAACTGACCCATGTGCCCTGTGTGGCTCACATCCTTAACCTGGTGGTGCAGCGGTTCTTGGGCAGGTACCCGGGCTTACAGGATGTCCTGAGGCAGGCCAGGAAAATCTGTGTGCATTTCCGCAGATCATATAATGCCAGTGCTCGACTGGCTGAGCTCCAAGAGGCGTTGAACCTGCCCAAGAACCGCCTTATATGTGACATGCCCACCAGGTGGCACTCAATGTTGGCCATGCTGCAGCGGCTGCACATGCAGCAGAGGGCCATCAATGAGTACCTGTGTGACTACGGCACCAGGACAGGGTCAGGGGAGCTTGTTTTTTTTTCACCACGGCAGTGGGGCATGATCAGGGATGCATGCACTATCCTGTCCATTTGAGGAGGCCACGAGGATGGTGAGCATTGACAGTGCATGCATCAGTGACACTGTACCTCTTGTCCACCTGTTGGAGTTGTACATGGCTAGGAGGAGGTGGCTGTGGATCATGTTGTCTTATTGACCCAGAGGACTCTGGACCGAATGCCTCAGCTAACCTACGCTGCATGGCCTCCCTGATCCTGCAAAGCCTGCGGAAGGATCCTCGTATTCTTCGGATCAAGTAGAGGGACCATTACTGGCTGGCCACTCTGCTTGATCCATGGTACAGGGGTAAGATTGCGGACCTTATCTTGCCGGTGCAGAGGGAGCAGAGGATGAGACATCTCCAGGAGGCCTTGGAGAAAGGTCTGTGCAGCGCATTCCCAGAGACTGGGAGGTTACAAACTCCTGGTCCTGGACAACGTGTTGCTGTGGCTTCGGGCAGTCACAGAAGGAGCGGTGGAGAAGGTGGTTGTCTGACTGATGCGTTCAGACAATTCTTTAGTCCGCAGCCCCAAGGTATGATCGATTCCAGAAACCATCGCCTGCATCTGATTTATATGGTGCAGGAATACCTAGGGGCAAGGTCAGACATAGACACCCTTCCCACCAAAAATCCTCTGGCTTACTGGGTCCTGAGGATGGATCACTGGCCAGAGCTTGCAGAGTATGCAATTGAGCTACTGGCCTGTCCTGCATCCAGCGTTCTTTCGGAATGCACCTTCAGTGCTGCTGGAGGCTTTGTAACCGATCACAGGGTGTGCCTGTCCACCGACTCGGTTGATCGATTGACCTTTATAAAGATGAATCAGTCTTGGATCACCACCAGCTACCAAGCACCTGAAGCTATTGTAACTGAATAATTTTTTTTCAATCCCTTCAAGACTGCCTATGCTGATGCTGAGTGACTGACCTGTTATGTTGACTGACTATCATCTTCCTCCTCAATGATCCTGCTGATAGCTTGGAAGAACATTTTTGGTTCTGGGTGACGCCACCAGTGGCTAAGGCCCAATTTTTCAGCCCCTGTTTAACAGGGGCATGTAATTAAAATTTTTGATGCAATGCTTTGCAGCAGGGTTTATTCCTGCACTCCAACTAGAGTATCTAGGAGAGGTTGCAGTGTCGTGGCACCAGCACCAGTGCTTAAAGCCCAATTTTTCAGCCCCTGTTTAACAGGGGCATGTAATTACAATTCTTGATATAATATTTCACAGCAGGGCCCATTCCTGTGCCCACCGATAGTAACTGTGAGGACTTATAGTGTTGTGGCACAAGCACCACCACCCCAACCACTAAAGGCCCAATTTTTAAATTCTTGATATAATCGTTCACAGTAGGGCTCTCCAGCGCCCACCAAGAGTCACTTTGATGGCTTACAGTGTTGTGACAACACCAACACCTTAGGGCCACATTTCTGCAGAGCATATAGGGCAGGCCCCTACTTTCAAACATTCAACTTACAAACTTCTCCTACTTGCAAATGGAAGGAGACAACAGGAAGTAAGATTAAAAAAGACGGAGGGCCCAAAAAATTATACAGGGGTGATAACCCTTCCCTATGTTTTCCAAAAATCTTAAAAATAGATTTTTTGACTGGAGCTACACTCTAAAAATGTACCCGTTCAAAATTACAAACAGATTCTACGTAACACAACAAACCTACACAGTCCCTGTCTTGTTTGCACCGTCTGTATATTGCTGTTCTGAGTATATAGGGCCTGGGGGCCCCACGACTTTCCTTTTTTTAATTTGGGTACGGGATTCCCATTAATATCTGTACAAGACCCAAAGGGGCTGGTAATGGGCAGGGGGGCTACCCATGCCATTTTTTTATCAATGATTTTCATTCGTATTGCCGGAAACCAGATATTACATTAAAACAGCAAACAGGTTTAAATGACTTTTTTTTCCTTTAAATGTCATTTTGTGCAGGGACTGTTCTAAACACGGGAAACACGTGGCACTTCACAGGCATACTATAGACACCCCCCAGGCACGATATTTAAAGGAATATTTCACTTTTTTTTCACTTTAATCATCATTAAAATCAGTGCTCCCGGAAAAACTGCCATTTGTGGCATTGACCCATGTCCCCCCGGGGCAGGAGCCGGGTCCCCATACCCTTTTTAGGACAATATCTTGCATATTAGTCATTAAAATTAGCACTTTTTTTTATCTCGAACGTTCGAGTTCCATAGACTTCAATGGGGTTTTAAAGTTCGTACCAATTTTCGTTCTGTTCAAAGTTCTGGCGCGAACCGAACCGGGGGGGGTGTTCGGCTCATCCCTAGTCGCAAGGCAGTATTCCAACATGCCGGCCCCAAACACACGACCACTGCCTTGGTAAAGAAGCTGAGGGTAAAAGTGATGGACTGGCCAAGCATGTCTCCAGACCTAAACCCTATTGAGAATCTGTGGGGCATCCTCAATTGGAAGGTGGAGGAGCAGAAGGCCTCTAACATCCACCAGCTCCGTGATGTCATCATGGAGGAGTGGAAGAGGACTCCAGTGGCAACCTGTGAAGCTCTGGGGAACTCCATGCCCAAGAGGGTTAGGGCAGTGCTGGAAAATAATGGTGGCCACACAAAATATTGACACTTTGGGCCCAATTTTGACATTTTCACTTTTGTGGTTTAAACATAAATGGCTGTGTGTTGAGTTATTTTGAGGGGACAGCAAATTTACACTGTTATACAAGTTGTACACTCACTACTTTACATTTTAGCAAAGTATAATTTCTTCAGTGTTGTCACCAGTGGCGGTGCACCCATATAGGGCGCAGGAGCGCTGTCCCGTCTCTCCTGCACTGCTCTAATCGCCATAGATAGAGTCATACAATGCATGAATCTATCTATGGTTGCTGCTGACACCTCCTATTCAGGTGCCTGGCCCATTTTCGGGCACTGGCATCTGAATTACAGCGGCAGGGGTGTTTTTTGGAAGCACCTAATTAGAGCCATAGGCTCTAATAGACACCCAAAACGGTGAACAGTGGGCGCAATGCTGTGCGTTCGCTGCTCACTCAGCTGTGTGTTAGCAAAGCAAAGAGATGCAGGTCTTGTTGCTGCATGGGCAAATCTATGCAAATCTATGGTAGCTCTGAAGCCATAGAAAGTGCTCTATTCAAGAGACATTCTCAGAGTACATAAAGTGCGCCGGCAGTGCAATGGATCTGACGATGCCCCATATGCAAAAAGACTTGATCTAGGCTGGGTAATAGAGGGTGATGTATGCTTGAACAGAATGCGCACAGCATCTGAGATCAACTCCTTTAAGACTAATGCCGCGTACACACGAGCGGACTGTATGGCGTACTTAGTCCGTCGAAACACATTTCAGCGGACAATCCGCTCGTGTGTGGGCTTCAGCGGACTTTTTCAGCGTGCAGTCCGGCGTACTAAGAATTTCGGATTTTTCTAAATTCTGTCCGTCGTACTTTGGTTTCAGCGGACAATCCGCTCGTCAGTATGCTAGTTCGACGGACTAAGAATGGCGCATGCCCAGAAAGGATTTACTAGACATGTGCATTCGTTTTCGTCCGAATGCATTTTCGTCCGAATTTCAGCTATTTTCGTTTTCGTTTTGACAAACGATAACGAAAGCACAAAATCCGAAAAACGAAAGATCCGACATAAATAAATGCTTTATTTTCGTTTTCATTGTTACAACAGTTCGATATAGAATAGGAGATTCGACATGACTCTGACGATAACAATCTGTCTATAGAACCTGTGGTCGAATGTGCTTAACCTTACCTCTATTAGTCCAAGATTATATAGAGAAAATATTCGACAGAGAAAAAAGATTTGACAGAGAAAAAAGATTCTGCAAGTTACTGTCCTAAAAAGTGTTTGGGGACCCGGGTCCTGCCCCAGGGGACATGTATCAATGCAAAAAAAAGTTTTAAAAACGGCCATTTTTTCGGGAGCAGTGATTTTAATAATGATTAAAGTGAAACAATAAAAGTGTAATATTCCTTTAAATTTCGTAGGGGGGGGTTGTCTATAGTATGCCTGTGAAGGGGCGCATGTTTCCCGTGCTTAGAATTGTCCCTGCACAAAGTGTCATTTATGCAGGAAAAAAAGTCCTTTAAAATCACTCGCAGCTATAATGAATTGTCGGCTCCCGTAATACAGAGAACACTCATTGAAAGTCATTGATAAAAAAATAAATAAATAAATTAAAAAAAAAGCGTGGGGGTCCCCCAAATTCAATTTCCAGGCCCTTCAGGTCTGGTATGGATATTAAGGGGAACCCTGCCTCAAATTTAAGAAAAAATTTGACGTGGGGTTCCCCCTAAATATCCATAACCAGACCCTTCAGGTCTGGTATGGATATTAAGGGGAACCCCGCATCAAATTTAAAAAAAATTTGACATGGGGTTCCCCCTAAAAATCCATACCAGACCCTTTATCCGAGCACGCAACCTGGCAGGCCGCAGGAAAAGAGGGGGGGACGAGAGAGCGGCCCCCCCTCCCTCCTGAACCGTACCAGGCCACATGCCCTCAACATTGGGAGGATGCTTTGGGGGTCCGTGACCCCTCAAAGCACCTTGTCCCCATGTTGATGAGGACAAGGGCCTCATCCCCACAACCCTGGCTGGTGGTTGTGGAGGTCTGCGGGCGGGGGGGCTTATCAGAATCTGGAAGCCCCCTTTAACAAGGGGACCCCCAGATCCCGGCCCCCCCCCCCCTGTTTGAAATGGTAAGGGGGTACAAAAGTACCCCTACCATTTCACAAAGAAAGTGTAAAAAATGGTTAAATAAAACAAACACACTTTTGAAAAATTCCTTTATTAAAAATAAAAAAAAGATTCCAGCGGCGGTAATCCACTCTTGCTATCCAGCGACGGACGGTCAGCTCTCCATCGATGTCTAATGTCATCCAGCGCAGCGCAGCATCCTTCTTCTGTCTCCGTGGAGGAGACACTACAGACATTCCGGCGGCTTGACGTTTCTTATATAGGGTGGGCGGGGCCACCCGTCACCTGACCCCGCCCCCCTCTGACGCAAGGGGAAACCCGGGGTTCCCTGTGACGTAGGGGTGACCCGCACCCCTCTGATGTAACACAGGCAGGTTTCCGTTACATCAGAGGGGGGCGGGGTCACCCATACGTCACGGGGAACCCCGGGTTTTCCCTTGCGTCAGAGGGGGGCGGGGTCAGGTGACGGGTGGCCCCACCCTCCGTATATAAGAAACGTCAGCGCCGGAATGCCTCCAGTGTCTCCGTGGAGGAGACAGAAGAAGGATGCTGCGCTGCGCTGGATGACATTAGACATCGATGGAGAGCTGACCGTCTGTCGCTGGATAGCAAGAGTGGATTACCGCCGCTGGAATCTTTTTTTATTTTTAATAAAGGAATTTTTAAAAAGTGTGTTTGTTTTATTTAAACATTTTTTACACTTTCTTTGTGAAATGGTAGGGGTACTTTTGTACCCCCTTACCATTTCAAACAGGGGGGGGGGCCGGGATCTGGGGGTCCCCTTGTTAAAGGGGGCTTCCAGATTCTGATAAGCCCCCCGCCCGCAGACCTCCACAACCACCGGCCAGGGTTGTGGGGATGAGGCCCTTGTCCTCATCAACATGGGGACAAGGTGCTTTGAGGGGTCACGGACCCCCAAAGCATCCTCCCAATGTTGAGGGCATGTGGCCTGGTACGGTTCAGGAGGGAGGGGGGGCCGCTCTCTCGTCCCCCCCTCTTTTCCTGCGGCCTGCCAGGTTGCGTGCTCGGATAAAGGGTCTGGTATGGATTTTTAGGGGGAACCCCACGTCAATTTTTTTTTTAATTTGACGCGGGGTTCCCCTTAATATCCATACCAGACCTGAAGGGTCTGGTTATGGATATTTAGGGGGAACCCCACGTCAAATTTTTTCTTAAATTTGAGGCAGGGTTCTCCTTAATATCCATACCAGACCTGAAGGGCCTGGTAATTGAATTTGGGGGACCCCCACGCTTTTTTTTTTATTTATTTATTTATTTTTTTATCAATGACTTTCAATGAGTGTTCTCTGTATTACGGGAGCCGACAATTCATTATAGCTGCGTGTGATTTTAAAGGACTTTTTTTCCTGCATAAATGACACTTTGTGCAGGGACAATTCTAAGCACGGGAAACATGCGCCCCTTCACAGGCATACTATAGACAACCCCCCCCTACGAAATTTAAAGGAATATTACACTTTTATTGTTTCACTTTAATCATTATTAAAATCACTGCTCCCGAAAAAACGGCCGTTTTTAAAACTTTTTTTTGCATTGATACATGTCCCCTGGGGCAGGACCCGGGTCCCCAAACACTTTTTAGGACAGTAACTTGCAAATTAGCCTTTAAAATGAGCACTTTAGATTTTGAACGTTGGAGTCCCATAGACTTTAATAGGGTTCTAAAGTATGCTATATAGTTAGCTCCGTCGAATCTTCTTTATACATTCGACAGACACCATAAGCCTTCCAAGACAGATTCGACCGTAATTCATGTGGATTTTCGGACGAATGCAATTTTTGAACGAAAAACGAAATAAATAAAAACGAATTTCGGGAGTAACTAAATAAATTAAGTTTTCAGACGAAAACGAAATTCCGAAACGAAATATTTTACTCTGCACATGTCTAGGATTTACACGGCGGAAGGGTGCTTTGCTGTGTCTTGGACTTCCTATTTCTAGTCCCGTCGTACGTACTGTACACGTCATCGCGCAAGCTTTAGACGGACTGTTTGTGCATCCGTGTGTGGGCAAGTCCGTTCAGTCGAAAGTACGACGGACTGTCCGTTGGATTGTATGACGAACTAAGTACGCCATACAGTCCGCTCGTGTGTACGCGGCATAATGTGTTAAGAAATAGGCGTGCATCTCAGACAATGCCCTTACCATTAAGAAGTAAAGGAGAAGCCTCTTAACGTCATCCAGGTATCTGATGTTACTTCCATCCCCTGTGATGACAACTTAGGTAGCACAGTGTTTTGTACTACAGGTGATGACAACAGAATAGCCTTTTCAGTAGAAGATGGCAAGTTTATCGCAATAATGGACAGTGAATTCTTCAAAGATGAATCTAACAGCTGTGTTGCGCCATTACCTCTTGCGCCATTACCAATATTTATCCAGCTTCAACTCACTTCAGAGAACACTAAAGAACAGGCCCGAAATTAAGGAAAATTTCATTACATTTAAAGAAAGGATCTTTGACAATGATCATGCTAAGCCAGCTCTACCTCTTCTTGAGCATCACGAGTGCTGGTATCTGCCTTTCTTTAGACTATATCAGTGATGGCGAACCTTGGCACCCCAGATGTTTTGGAACTACATTTCCCATGATGCTCATGCACTCTGCAGTATAGTTGAGCATCATGGGAAATGTAGTTTCAAAACATCTGGAGTGCCAAGGTTCGCCATCACTGGACTATATCATCCACATAAACCAAAGTAAATCAGGGTAGTGTTTGACTCCAGTGCCAAGCATTAAGGTGTATCCCTGAATGATGTTCTTCTCACTGGTCCTAATCTAACCAACAACCTTGTAGGAGTACTTATGAGGTTTAGAAGAGAACCAGTTGCCATAACTGCTGATATTGAACAAAAGCTCATTTGGTTTATAGGTTTCTGTGGCACCATGACAATGACATACAAAATGAAGTGATTGAAAACCGCATGAAATTACATGTCTTCGGAAACAGTCCCTCGTCTGCTGTTGCAACATATGGTTTACGAAGGACTACTCTTGGTGGTGAAAAGGAGTATGGTGCAGATGCCCGACACTTTGTTGCCTAGCAAACACCAGAATGCTCACTGCTGATTTGCAGCAGGCTCTGCCTCCAGCTGATCAATCTGCTACTCTGCTCTGGTAAGCCTGATTTCCAGGACTCTCATTAATTACTCCTGTGCTACTTGTCTGTCAGAGTGTTTTTATTATCCTGTGCCTTTATAGATCTTGGGAGTTTTGCCTGCCTGCCTAGCTGCCTTAGCACTGAAGATTCAGATGGAGAAGTTTATTTTATTTATTTTTATTTATTTAAGAGAGAGCACATCCTCTGTTTTACAGAGAAGGGCCCAGTGTGAGCTAAACGCCCGCAAAGAGGTTCCTAATCATCATTCTAGCCTTAAAGGAGTAAAAAAAGGGACTAGACATGACAAATCGCAGAGTCGCATGCAGCTGGATAGACACCTGTTGTCACAGCATTCCAGATCTCTCTCGCCCTTACCTCACTTTAGTCGCTCAGACCTAAGCCAAGAGAGGTCCATACATCAGAAAGCCTCTAGAAAGTGCAAATCCAGGCGCAGACAGAGAAGATCCTCTTCTTCGGATAGGTCTTCATCACCAGCTCAGGCAGAAGAAAGATTCTGTTGGGCCTGCTCAGCTGCGATCATCAGAGGAAAGCGGGTGTGCATCTTCCTTCAAGGAGGCGTGTCAGGACAATGCTGCAAATGCACGCCAGGTTAAATCCTACATTAACATGCAGTCAATGAAGGTTTAAACAGTGTTTCAAGGAATCCTGCTCATCCTGCTGTATCTTCAGCATCTGCAGATTCAGATCATGTGTTTTCAGTGCGTTTTAACTCTGACGTCAATAGCGATTCAGATCCATCTGAGACGAGATGGTCTAGAAATCAGATTTATGTTTGATTTTTGCACTGGTTTCCCCCCTTGGTGGAGGCTGCTAAGAATGCAATGAAGTGGCAGGAAGAATTGTCACCTCCAAAGAAACAGCAGAGATACTACCTGTATTTAAAGAAATCTTTACCTTCCTTCCCATTTATTTCTGAAATTAAAGAAGTATTTGACGATAAGTGGGTGGGGCCTCAGAAGCTCAATGTGCATAATAGAGTATCGAAGCTGTAACCCTTGGGACACTACGCCTAAGGTGGATGCTTCATTACTTAGATTCGCCTGCCACATTCCGCTGGAGGATTCAGTCACCTTTAGGGATCCTATGGATCGCAGAATAAACACAGACCTAAATAGGTTGTATAGTTTGGCCGAAGCAGCCTGCAGGCTGGTGGAAGTGCTCACTTCTGTGGCAGCAGCACTTGAATTGGATTCACACCTGTGCGTTTTTTGGTGCTTTTTGCAGTTTTGCGCTACCGTTCATTTACCATAGTCTCCTATGGGACATGTTCTGTGGTGCGGATCTGCGGAATGCAGGGAGCGCTGGGTGTACACGGGTCTGAATCCAGCCTTAAGCTGTGGGTAGAGGAGCTGATGGATGGATGTTCAGATGAAAGTCTGGGAAGTGGCAGTTCTTCCCTTTTGCAGTTTTCAGGACTGCTGTAGAGTTTGTGGCTGAAGTGGCTGTTGACCAGGTCAGGGAGCCGGTTCAAAAGATGACATCAAAGATAATGGCTCATTCCATCACAGCCGTCAGAGCGTTATGGCTGAAGCATTGGTCGGCCGATAAGGCTTCTAAGCACAGTCTATGTTCGATTCCATTCAACGGGAAGCTACTCTTCGGGAAGACTTAAGGCCCACACTATCAGATTTTCTACTAATTTTTTTCCTTCAGATTTGCCCAAACCATACAATATAAGGTCAGACCTTAGGCGTTTCAACGTGTATGCAATCAGGCAGGCCCTTGCTCTACATGGTTTTGGTAAATCTGAAGACAAAAATCAGCATAAAATCTGATAGTGTGCATGGAGCTTTAGAATCAGCAATTCAGCAGATTTCTGGCGGCAGATCTAGCCTTATCCTCCAGAAGAGAAAAAGATAACAGCAGCCCTTTCAGTTTAACAAGAGATCCAAAGAAAGATTAAGCGAGGCCAGTACTTAGACAGTTTTTCATGGAAGGGAGCTGGTTCAACCTTCCAGAAACCTTCCAGAAACCTTCCAAGCCCAGGGCCAACAAAGCTTCTAAAGCCGCGTACACACGGGCGGACTGTATGGCCTACTTAGTCCGTCATACAATCCAACGGACAGTCCGTCTTACTTTCGAATGAACGGACTTGACCACACACACCACTTTTTGAGCGGACTAATACGGCGTACTAAGTCCACCATACTATCCGCCCTACTTTTGAAATGAACGGACTCGCCCACACAAGTGGAGGAAAGTCCGCTCATTTCGAGCGCGTCTCCAGGTAGGCGGGGCCCGCGAAGGAGACGTCGCAGACCCCGCCACCTGGTATGGACTTAAAGGGGAACCCCAACGCCGAAAAAAATCGGTGTGGGGGTCCCCCCCAAGTCCACAACAGACCCTTGTCCGAGCACGCTACCCGGCCGGCCAGGAAAGGGGGGCGAGCGAGCGCCCCCCTCCTAAACCGTACCAGGCCGCGTGCCCTCAACATGGGGGGGTGCCTTGGGGAAGGGGGGGCCGCGCGGCCCCCCCACCCCAAAGCACCTTGTCCCCATGTTGATGAGGACAAGGGCCTCTTTCCGACAACCCTGGCCGTTGGTTGTCGGGGTCTGCGGGCGGGGGACTTATCGGAATCCGGGAGCCCCCTTTAATAAGGGGGCCCCCGGATACCGGCCCCCCACCCTATGTGAATGAGTATGGGGTACAATGTATCCCTACCCATTCACCTGTAAAAAAAAAGTACAAAAAAAAACACAACACACAAGATAAAATATTTTATTGCACAGCTCTGGGGGTCTTCCGTCTTCGGGGATCTTCTCGCCGGACTCCTCCGCTATCTTCTTGTAGCTCTTTTGCTAGCGGAGGAGTCCGGCTTTCTTCCTCGCCGCCGGCCTCTTCTCCCGACTTCGGGGGTCTTGTCCCCCTCTTCGGTTCTTCTGCCGGGCCACCGCGCCTTCTTATAGCTCTTTTACAGGCGGTGGCCCGGTCTTCTGTCGCCGCCGCCGCCGCCTTCCGTTCTTCTTCTTCTTCTTCTCCAGGAGATGTTGCCTCGACGATCTCTCCGGCTGGAATGCCAGGGACGCACTGCGCGGCCACTTATATAGGGACAAGGGGCGGTGTCACATGGCTTTATGTCACATGGGTTGGTCACATGGGTTGATGTCACATGGGGACTATGACATCGTAAGGGGGCGGGGTCACCATGTGACACCAACCCATGTGACATAAAGCCATGTGACACCGCCCCTTGTCCCTATATAAGTGGCCGCGCAGTGCGTCCCTGGCATTCCGGCCGGAGAGATCGTCGAGGCAACATCTCCTGGAGAAGAAGAAGAAGAAGAAGAAGAAGAAGAAGAACGGAAGGTGGCGGCGGCGGCGACAGAAGACCGGGCCACCGCCTGTAAAAGAGCTATAAGAAGGCGCGGTGGCCCGGCAGAAGAACCGAAGAGGGGGACAAGACCCCCAAAGTCGGGAGAAGAGGCCGGCGGTGAGGAAGAAAGCCGGACTCCTCCGCTAGCAAAAGAGCTACAAGAAGATAGCGGAGGAGTCCGGCGAGAAGACCCCCGAAGACGGAAGACCCCCGGAGCTGTGCAATAAAGTATTTTATCTCGTGTGTTGTGTTTTTTTTTGTACTTTTATTTTACAGGTGAATGGGTAGGGGTACATTGTACCCCATACTCATTCACATAGGGTGGGGGGCCGGTATCCGGGGGCCCCCTTATTAAAGGGGGCTCCCGGATTCCGATAAGCTCCCCGCCCGCAGACCCCGACAACCAACGGCCAGGGTTGTCGGGAAGAGGCCCTTGTCCTCATCAACATGGGGACAAGGTGCTTTGGGGTGGCACCCCCCCATGTTGAGGGCACGCGGCCTGGTACGGCTCAGGAGGGGGGGCGCTCGCTCGCCCCCCTTTCCTGGCCGGCCGGGTAGCGTGCTTGGACAAGGGTCTGTTGTGGACTTGGGGGGGACCCCCACGCCGATTTTTTTCGGCTTTGGGGTTCCCCTTTAAGTCCATACCAGGCGGCGGGGCCAGCGACGTCTCCTTCGCGGGCCCCGCCTACCTGGATACCCGCTCGAAATGAGCGGACTTTTCTCCGGGCGGGAAAAGTCCGCTCATTTCAAAAGTACGGCGGACTGGCATACACACGGGCGGATTGTCCGCCGAAATGCGAGTATGACGGACAGTATTTAGAAAAATCCGAAATACTTAGTACGCCGGACTGCACGCTGAAAAAGTCCGCTGAAGCCCACACACGAGCTGACTGTCCGCTGAAATGTGTTTCGGCGGACTAAGTAGGCCATACAGTCCGCCCGTGTGTACGCGGCATAAGGCTTCAAAAAAGTCCTTCTGAAGGTGTCTCCACTTAACCATCTCAAGTAGAAGCAAGACTAGCCTAATTTGGGGGGGGGGGGGGTTTGGGTGGACAAATTACAGGATGCCTGGATTGTAACCATCATTTGATCACATTATCGTCTCGAGTTCAGAACAAGGCCCCCTCAGACCTTGTTCGTAGAAACTGGGCTTCCTACAGATGTTTGAGAGGATATATAGGGGAGCTGTTGGCAGAAAGGGCCATCCTTCTGGTTCCAAGGCACGAATTGGGTCAAAGAGTATGTTCCCCTCTGTTTTTGGTCCTAGAGGCTTCAGAGGGTTTCGGACCAGTTTTTGACCTCATAGTCCTGAATTCTTTCATGAAGGTTCCACCATTCAAAATGGTGTCAGTGGAAACGATGATTTCAGTTGTGGACTCAGGAGACTGGATGGTTTCCATCGATTTGGCGTATGCGTATCTTGTTTCCATAGAAGCATCTCGCCATCGCTTTCTCAGGTTTTCCGTGGAAGGCTCTCATTTTCAATTTTAATGTCTCCCATTCGGTCTCTGCACGGCTCTGATAATGTTCTCAAAGCTACTGTCTGCTGTCGTTGCGACTTTCAGGGTCAAGGGAGTGCAAATATTCCATTATCTAGACGACATGCTACTTCTGGGTCCATCAAATGAGCTCCTTCTACTTTATGTGAATTTCACCTGCAAAACATTAGCTTGTTTTGGTTGGTTGTTCAACTTTTGGAAGAGCCAGATGCATCTGACATAAATGTTGGAGTATTTAGGAGTGCAATTCAACATGGATCAGGGTGGTGTTTCTCATCCTCAGAGGAAGGTCCAGGAGATCCAGTCTTAGACAAAAGCAGTGATAGTCAGGTCTTCTATGATGGTGAAGGAATCCATGCAGTATGTGGGGGTTCTATCAGCCACAGTTCCAGTAGCCCCATGGCTCAGGTGGCACAGAAGGAGGTTTCAATGCAACTTTCTTCTTCAGTGTGATCATCACTCCTTCTACCAGAAAATCTATTTGCCAATTCCGATAATCTGGTCCCTGGTTTGGTGGTCAGTAGCTCGCAATCTTTCCCACAGAGTTCCATTGAAGGCATCAGAACCAATAGTGGTGACGACCAATGCCAGTCTGGCAGGCTGCGGGGCACACTGCTTGGAACAGCAGGTTCAATGCCAATGGCATTTTTGTGAATTTCCTGGGATTGGATGCTGTCAGACGTGCTCTCTTAGCGTTCCAACCTATGTTGCGAGGTCGAGCTGTCAAGATTCTTTGGGCAACAACTACGGTGGCTTATGTGTCTCAAGGGGGCACAAGAAGTCACCCTCTCCTTCAGGTGGCATGTCAATCTTCCTATGCACAGAGAAGAATCTCGTCTCTCTTACAGCATCTTATCTCCCAGGGCCTGGGAATGTTTTAGCAGATCACTTGAGTCAAGGCTTTGAGAATCACAACAAATGGGGCCTGAATCGATAGATCTTATGGCATTGGAGGAATTGTCAACTGCCTTGCTTCTTCTCCCGGACCTCATCCAGAGGCGTTGGGTCAGGGTGTTCTGTCCAGGTCTTGGAACTTTCTCTTAGTTTATGTGTTCCTGCTGCTTCCATTGACTTCCAAAATCCTGCTGAAGATTCAGTGAGAAGGATCACAACAATAGTAGTCTTACCTTACTGGCCTCAGGGAGCCGTGGCTTCCTCTAGCTTGGAGGATAAAGTTGGGCTCGCCAATACCACTGCCTCCTTGTCAAAATCTCCTTCTGCAGTTCGGCCTAACACCCGAACTGCAGGAGGATGAAGTTAATAACTTGGAAGTGAGAGGGAGGCTTTAACTGGCTTGGGTCTCTCGGGCGGTGTAGTGGAGACATTATTACAGGCTCGTAAGAGGTCCACAAATGCAACCTATCACCAGATCTGGAATACTACAGAAAGGGGTTGGGACCTTGAATCTCCTTCAGTGTCTAACATTTTGGAGTTTCTGCAGAGTGGTCTCTAAGGGTTAGTGTCAGGAAGATCCTTCGCACAGGCGTCTGAGCGGTGTAAGTCGCAGGAGATCTTCTGTGCAGTTTCAAGAGCGTTAGCGCGATTAGCGGTGCGCGCGTGCGCGTGGGCGCAATTGGCGCCAATAGCGCTATTTAAACTGGATCCTTGCTTCACTGCCTTGCTGCCTGATCAACAGCGTTCCCGTGTTTCCTGGTAACCTGTATCTGAACCTGAACCTGCACCCGTATCCTGATCCGTATTGAACCCGGCCTGTTCCCGACTCTGCTGTTTGCTGCCTGCCCCCGACTTTGGCTTTGTACCCGACTACTCTTCTGGATTCCGTTTCTGTACCTGATCTGCTCGCCTGTGCCTGACCTGGACTGTTACACCATCCGTCATCTGTAAGTTGCCTGTTCACCGCTGCTGTACTACAGGACACCTCCCAGTCTTCCACCATACCCGGCTGTTACTCCCTCTGCGCTTGTTGCCTTCTACCTCTTGCTGCAGACTACTGGACTCTTCCCACTTCCCGCAGTATCCCATTTTCACCTGCATCCGCTGTCGGATTACAGAACCCCTCCCGTTGTTCGCTGTACCCTGCGATCACTTGCATCCCGTTGCCGGACTACAGGAATCCTTCTGCTGTCTGCTGAACCTTACCTTTGCCTGCATTCCGCTACTGGACTACAATACACCTCCACCATCAACGGTCTGCTGCTTCTTACATCTACCATCCAGTCAGGCACTTGTGCCCCTCTGTGCTCCCGAGCCCCTGTCATCACTACCAAGGTCTCTCGAGTCAGAGGTCTACGAGAAGCCACTCCCTGCACTCCGGGCTCTGCCTCAAGGTACGTGACAGTTAGCTTATAATTCCCTGAAGGGTCAAATCCCCACTTTGTTGTCTATGTCGTGTACAAGATATGCTCTACATCCATTGGTGATCTGATTTTTAGGGGCAGCCATAAAAATTAGACCTCCATTGAAATCGTTTTTTTCAAAAGAGGATTTAACACTAGTCTTGGCTCCTCCATTTGATCAAGTTTTCTCTTGTTCATTATTTCTTTTAACAGTTTTTTGTTTTTACTAGCCATTGCCTCGGCCAGAAGAGTCTCTGAGTTGTGCCCCTTCTCATCTAAAGAACCATATTGTTTGGTGCTCCCAGACAAGATAGTCCTTGGGCTGATACCAAGCTTACTACCTAAGGTTGCCGTAAGGTCGTATGAACTGGGAGGTCATTCTCCCAGCCCGGATACAGCTGATAATGAGTGGAGTAGGTTAGACCTGGGCTCTATGGGTTCAACCTACCTGAATGGACTAAAAGCAGATCAGCTGTAGTTGTTCCCAATGGGGCCTAAAAGGGTATGCAGGCAACATCCAGAGTTTTGTCTTCTAGATTTGTCAAATACCATACATATTGCATACAAAACGCTGGGCCTTCCTCCTCCTTCAGAGATCAAAGCACATTTGATGAAGGGTATGGCAGCATCCTGGGCAGCATACACAAAGGTCGCCCCTGAGGTAATTTGCAGAGCAGCAAGCTGGAGTGCGCCCAACACCTTTTATTAGGCATTACAGGTTTAATTGGCTTGTCCGCCTGAGGAAACAGTTGGCTCTATGGTTATTACGGCGGCTGTCACACATAAAAAATTTGAGTAGCATTGCATTGAGGGTTTGGCTTATTTTTTGTCTTCCTTCCCTTTTTAATATTGCTTGGTACATCCTATAGTAGGCTGACATGGGGAGGTCCAGGAATAGGGAAAATTGTTATCCATACTTCCCTTAATTTTCCTTTCCTGGATCCTCCCCATGTCAGCCAGAGGATTCCCACCCAGTTTATCCATCACGAGGCAGGTATTTTTTGAACACTGGTGTGGGCAGACAGACGCCCTTTATGAACTAGGAAAAAGGTGGTCCTGGAGGGGTCAGAGGGGGTGGAGCTGACCCATAGTAGGCTGACATGGGGAGGACCAAGGAAAGGAAAATTACAGTAAGTATGGATAACAATTTTCCTTAATATATATATATATATATATATCCACTGCATACAGTTTAGCTTTATCTCATTGCAGGCCATTCATGGTGTACTCTTTGTAATATACTGCAGGCAGGCAATTCAGTTAGCTGCAGTGTATTTAATATATATATATATATATATATATATAATATACAGTCAGTCTCCTGTGTGTGTGTGTGTCTATATCTCCACTCCATACAGTTTAGCTATATCTCACTGCAGGCCACAATACATACAGTGCACCCATAGTTGCTAGTAGACTTCTGGTGATGTACAAAATTCCATGCACCCATAGTGCAGTTGCTACTACTTTTCTGCTGGTGTACAAAGTACACAATACAGTGTAGCGTGGTGTTGTAAAACAAAATCCCCATCATGCACGGAAGACCACCAAGGACCGCCAGTGTAGGTATGTCAGTGTAGATAAATGTCAGTGTAGGTAGGTCGGTCAGTGTAGGTAGGTCACTACCGTTAGTGTATGTATATGTCCAGTGTATGTAGGTCAGGCAGGTGAGTGTAGGTAGGTCACTATTGTCAGTGTAGGTAGGTCAGGTAGGTAGGTCACTGCCATCAGTGTAGGTAGGTTAGTGTATGTAAGTCAGTGTCACGGCCGAGCCAAAAAAAACCTGCATCGCGTACAACACCCGACCCCCCCCTGGACTCTGGGCTGAAGCCCCTGGTCCTTTTGCCACCTAGCAATGCCCCTGGCAGATGCTCACAGGCCAATAAAAGAGGGCAAGCAGGCTCTGTGTCTACAGTCCACAATGCTGGTCATGGACATGGTGCATCTTCTGCAGGTGACCGTGGGGCACGCTTGTCCTTTCTTCTGGGATAGGGGCAGAAAAAATGGGCTTGTGGTGGTGGTGGTGCCACAACACTGTAAACCCTCACAGATACTCTTGTTGGGCACAGGAACGGGCCCTGCTGTGAAATTTTAGATCAGGAATTGTAATTAGATGCCCCTGTTAAACAGGGACAGAAATGGGCTTTAGGCAATGATGGTGGTGCCCTAAACTAAAAATGTTGGAAGCTAGCAGCATCAAGATTGAGGAGGAATAGGATAGTCACTCAGCATAGGCAGTCTTCAAGGGATCCCACATCCATAGAAAAATCAAGCAGTTATATCAACATCAGGTTCTTGATAGCTGCTGCTGAGCTAAGATTGATTAATTTTTATGAATGTGAGCCTATCAAGGGAGTCTGTAGACAGACGCACTCTATGATCCGTTACAAACCCTCCAGCAGCACTGAATGTGCGTTCAGAAAGAATGCTGGATGCAGGACAGGCCGATAGATCAATTGCATATTGAGCTAGTTCTGGCCAGTGGTCCATCCTCAACACCCCGTAACCCAGTGGATGCTCTGTTCGAAAGGTCTCCAAGTCTGCTCTTGCCCCTAGATATTCCTGAATCATGTAATTCAGACGCTGGCGATGGTTTCTTGAACCGATCAGACCTTGGCGCAGAGGACTGAAAAATTGTTTAAAGGTCAGCCGGCCACTTTCTCCACTGCTCTTCCTCTGACTGAACAAAGCTGTCATGGTTATGTCTGTCAGCCTACCTCTCCTCCATGTGTTCACCTTTAGAGGCCAGCCATTCTCACCTGGCTACTTAAATAATCTCTCCTCAAAGCATGGCTCCACCCCAGCCCCTATCAGGGATCTCTATATTAACCTGTGCACTGCAAGCCTGCCTTACTGATCAACCTTTGCATGTTTGGCTTCAGTGTGCATCTTGCTGTCTTCTACGTCTGATTTCAGTTACCGATTTTGGCTTGTTCTCAATTATCCCTGCCTGCTTGTGACTCTGACCTTTGGCATTTTCTATCTTTATCCTTGTCGGCTACTGCTAGTCACCCCAACCTTTTGGCTTATTCCCTTACTATCTCTGTCCTACTGTAGCCTACAGTGGGCGTGAGCTGGGAGATCCCAGGGGTCGCGACCTGGAGCAAGTTGCAGCCCAGTCCATCCTCACCACTAGAGGCTCTGGTGAACACCTGCTGGCTCTTAGACTTTGCGCCCTGGGGAATCTTACGCTCTAGCCCCTGTGGGATCCATGTGGGTGCTCAAGCGGAACTGCCTTCCTTAACCACCTTAACCACCTTAACTCACAGAAGCCTCAGCAGCACGTTGTCTAGCACCAGGAAATTGTAACCTCACAGGGTCTGGAAATGCATTGCACAAACCTTTCTTCAAGGCCTCCTTAAGATGTTTTATCCTCTACTCCCTCTGCGAAGGCAGGTTGAGTTCTGCAACCTTACTCTTGTAGCGTGGATCAAGAAGGGTTGTCAACCAGTAATGATTCCGTCTCTCTGATACCATAAATCCTAGGGTCCTTACACTTCATGGCCTCTCTGATTCTGCAAAGCCTGCAAAGGTTTCCAGAGGCATTTGATTCAGAGTCCTCTGGATCACTAAGGATCACATGATACCCAACAACCTCCACCCAGCCACGTACAACTCCTTGGGTTTCTGGGGACTGAAAACCATCCCTTGAAGACTTCTGCTGAGTGTTATCCTCCAGGTCCATGCTGACACAATCCTCCTTCTCCTCTTCTTCCTGTGTGTTTGGCAGGCCTGCAGGAATAATATCTGAATAAAGGGGGCCTTGAGAGGTAAGGAAGTCCTCCTCTTCCTCACATTGTTCTGTCTCAAGTGCCTTGTCCATTATTCCATGAAGCGTGTGCTCTAACAGGAAGACAAGAGGGACAGTATAACTGATACATGCATTGTCGCTGCTCAGTGTGCTCACCATCCTCGTGGTCTCATCAAATGGTGACATGACAGTGCATGCATCCTTGATCAGTAGCCACTGGCGTGGCGAAAAAAGAAGCCAAGCTCCCCTGACCCTGTCCTGGTGCCGTACTCATTGATGACCCTCTGCTGTGTCTACAGCCACTGCAGCATTGCCAACGTTTACTTCCAGCTGGTAGACATGTCACAAATGAGGCGGTTGGTGGGCAGGTTACATTCCCTTTCAATGTCAGCAAGCCGAGCACTGGCATTGTATGATAGTTGAAAATGACCACAGACTTTTCTGGCCTGCCTCGGGAGATCTTGTATGCCTGGTACCTGCTCAAGAACCGCTACACCACCAAATTCAGGATTTGTGCCAAACATGGAACATGGGTCAAGTATCCCTGTCGAAGGCGGAGAGAAGGTTGGTGCCATTGTCACATGCAACCATTCCTGACTGACCACCTCTGAGCCTGCCCCTGCAGATCTGACAGAATCTCTGCCCTAGTGTGGCCCCTGTCCCCTAAGCAGTGGTTTAACCTTAAACTACATAGAGGGTTCTTTCCTGTAAGAGCGGCAAGGATGTGGAATTCCCTTCCACAGGCGGTGGTCACTCTCGGCGTCCATAGTTTCAAGAAAATATTAGATAAGCACCTGAACAACTGCAACATATATACAATGTAATACTGACATATAATCAAACACATAAGTTGGACTTGATGGATTTGTGTCTTTTTTTCAACCTCACCTACTATGTAACTATGTAACTCATGCACCGCATTGGCATCTTTTGCCTGAGTGCTTGCGTAGCCCCTTGAATGCCTACAGAGCACCGCTGGTTAAGAGAACAAATCTTCAGAAGAGGCCATAGGGGAAGAAGAAGAGGAGGGGGTGGAGGAGAGAGCTGTGGCAGAATCACCGCTAGCATTTTAGAGGCGTGGTGGCGTAACAAGCTCCAACAATACTGAACCCTGTCCTACATCCTTTCCAGCTGCCAGCAGAGTTACCCAGTGCATCATAAGGGAAAGGCAACACTCCTGCCCATGCTTGCTAGATCATGAGTCTGCGGTAATATACACCTTACTGCTGACTGTCCTGTCCAACAAGACAAAAACATTGCCTTCCACATGCCGGTATAGAGCTGGAATGGCCTTCTGTGAAAAGACAGTGCATTTTGGTACCCGCAACTTAGGTACAGCACATTCCACAAATTCACAAAAGGGGGCAGAGTCTACCAGCTGAAAAGGCAGTAGTTGCAGTGCTAGCAATTTGGCCAAGCTGGCATTCAAGCTAGCATTCAAAAGGTGAGCATGTAGCTGGCTGGGACAGAATTTCTTTTTAATGTTTAAGTGGGGTAGGGAAATTTCCCTGCTAAAATCAGATGGTGGTGTACTGCTAGCAGATTGGCTCCAAGTACTTGGGATAACTATTGCTAGAATAAACAAAAAAATAAAACTGCGCTAATAGCAAATGGAAAACAAGCTGCAATTCTAGATGTTATAAGACATCAAATAAGTAAGAAAAAAAGGATGGAAGCTGCACTAAAAAAAATGACCTTAAGGGAAAAAAATTATGAATAATAAACCCACAGTGAAAATACATGTGTAAAAAAAATGAAAACACAAAGCAGATAATGAGAATAGACTGCTAATAAATGTGCACAAATGTGGCAATAAGGAAAATTTAAAAAGTTAATATAATGACAAAGTGACAAAAAATTATTGCATTATTGCAGAAAAACGTGAACAGAAAATGCCTCCACCATAGCAAGAACTGCCGCTTACCAGATTGCTATGTTCCCTTATTACAGGGGACCACAGAGCACATGTAGCTGATAACCACAGCCCGGGATCACTAGGCAGACACCGGATACAGGACTCCTTTACTTTAAATTCCTATGGTCTCTTATTACCACAGACCACAGAGCGTGGATGGATGGTATGGTATGGATGCGGTGATGTCAGTGTGTCGCTCCTCCCTATGCGTTTTGTCACACCATAGGTGCCACATGATGACGTCCTATGGAGTGACGAAACACGTAGGGAGTAACGATGCACTGACGTCACGGCAATTTTATGCGAGTCACGGAAGCTACGGGCAGCAATTGAGAGCTGGCCGACTTTATTCTCTATGCGCTATTTTATCTTCTCGAATGTAAATGTTCTTTTGTCCCTCTTGTGTTACTCTATGGGGAACAAATACTGTGCTCGATCCGTGTGAGGACCAGTACTGCAGTGGTGAAGGAACCTAGTGTCTGCACACCAACCCCGGGTGAGGATACCATCCTTCCGCGCTTTGTGGTCCCCTGTAATAAGGGACCATAGGGATTTAAAGTAAAGGAGTCTTGTATCCAGTGTCTGCCTAGTGATCCCGGGCTGGGGGTTATCAGCTACATGCGCTCTGTGTTCCCCTGTAATAAGGAACCATAGCAATCTGGAAAGTGACAGTGCTTGCTTTGATGGAGGCATTCTCTATTATTCACGTTTTTCATTTGATGTCACTGCGGATAAAGCATTTACCCATGCATGGACTCTCATTTTTTAAGTTTGATGTTTTGATTCCATTGAGTTAATTTATCACATTTGGACTTATTCTACTAATGTTTTTGGTCAAGCACTAACCTCTGGTATTGGCATGTGGTGTAACGAACAGTATATACATATATATATATATATATATATATATATATATATATATATATATATATATATATATATATATATATATATATATATATATATATATATATATATAATCATTTTGTCACTTTCTCATTATATTAACTTTTTAAATGTTCCTTATTGGCACATTTGTGCACATTTATTAGCAGTCTATGCTCATTATTTGCTTTGTGTTTTAATTTTTTTTACACATGTATTTTCACTGTGGGTTTATTCATGATTTTTGTCCCATAAGGTCATTTTTTAGAGCAGCTTCCACTTTTTTCTTACCTATTGCTAGACCTTCATTCCTCTTAGGCCGCGTACACACGGGCGGACTGTTCGCCCAACCTTGTCCGCTGAACAGTGTTTGGGCGGACAGTCCGCTCGTGTGTGGGCTTTCAGCGGACAGTTTCAGCGGACAGTTGGACGGACAAAGTCTTTCGGAAATTCCGAAAAACTGTCCGCTGAAACTGTGTTTGAGCGAACAGTCCGCCCGTGTGTGGGCCTGTCCGCTGTACTTTCGAAATGAGCGGACTGTTCCCGCTCGGAAAGTCCGCCCATTTCGAGCACGTGTACAGGTAGGCGGGGCCCGCGAAGGAGACGTCGCGGGCTCCGCCGCCTGGAATGGGCTTAAAGGGGAACCCCAACGCCGAAAAAAATCGGCGTGGGGGTTCCCCCAAAGTCCACACCAGACCCTTGTCCGAGCACGCTACCCGGCCGGCCAGGAAAGGGGGGCGAGCGAGCGCGCCCCCCCTCCTGAGCCGTACCAGGCCGCGTGCCCTCAACATGGGGGGTGCCTTGGGGAAGGGGGGGCCGCGCGGCCCCCCCACCCCAAAGCACCTTGTCCCCATGTTGATGAGGACAAGGGCCTCTTCCCGACAACCCTGGCCGTTGGTTGTCGGGGTCTGCGGGCGGGGGGCTTATCGGAATCCGGGAGCCCCCTTTAAGAAGGGGGCCCCCGGATACCGGTCCCCCACCCTATGTGAATGAGTATGGGGTACAATGTACCCCTACCCATTCACCTGTGAAATAAAGTACAAAAAAAAACACAACACAGGGAAAAAATATTTTATTGCACAGCTCCGGGGGTCTTCCGTCTTCGGGGGTCTTCTCGCCGGACTCCTCCGCTATCTGTGTGTAGCTCTTTTACTAGCGGAGGAGTCCGGCTTTCTTCCTCCCCGCCGCCGGCCTCTTCTCCCGACTTCGGGGGTCTTGTCCCCCTCTTCGGTTCTTCTGCTGGGCCACCGCGCCTTCTTGTAGCTCTTTTGCAGGCGGTGGCCCGGTCTTCTGTCGCCGCTGCCTTCCGTTCTTCTGTCGCCGCCTTCGGTTCTTCTGCCGGGCCACCGCGCTTTCTTGTAGCTCTTTTACAGGCGGTGGCCCGGTCTTCTGTCGCCGCTGTCGTCGCCGCCGCCGCCGATGCCGCTGCCGCCGCCGCCGCCGCCTTCCGTTCTTGTTCTTCTTCTTGTTCTTCTTCTTCTTCTCCTGGAGATGTTGACTCGACGAGCTCTCCGGCCGGAATGCCAGAGCCGCGCTGTGCGGTCACTTATATAGTGACAATGGGGCGGTGTCACATGGTATATGTCACATGGGTTGGTCACATGGGTTGATGTCACATGGGGACTATGACATCGTAAGGGGGCGGGGTCACCATGTGACCAACCCATGTGACATATACCATGTGACACCGCCCCATTGTCACTATATAAGTGGCAGCGGAGCGTGTCCCTGGCATTCCGGCCGGAGAGCTCATCGAGTCAACATCTCCAGGAGAAGAAGAAGAACAACAAGAAGAAGAACAAGAACGGAAGGCGGCGGCGGCGACGACAGCGGCGACAGAAGACCGGGCCACCGCCTGTAAAAGAGCTACAAGAAGGCGCGGTGGCCCGGCAGAAGAACCGAAGAGGGGGACAAGACCCCCGAAGTCGGGAGAAGAGGCCGGCGGCGGGGAGGAAGAAAGCCGGACTCCTCCGCTAGTAAAAGAGCTACACACAGATAGCGGAGGAGTCCGGCGAGAAGACCCCCGAAGACGGAAGACCCCCGGAGCTGTGCAATAAAATATTTTTTCCCTGTGTTGTGTTTTTTTTTGTACTTTATTTCACAGGTGAATGGGTAGGGGTACATTGTACCCCATACTCATTCACATAGGGTGGGGGGCCGGTATCCGGGGGCCCCCTTCTTAAAGGGGGCTCCCGGATTCCGATAAGCCCCCCGCCCGCAGACCCCGACAACCAACGGCCAGGGTTGTCGGGAAGAGGCCCTTGTCCTCATCAACATGGGGACAAGGTGCTTTGGGGTGGGGGGGCCGCGCGGCCCCCCCTTCCCCAAGGCAACCCCCCATGTTGAGGGCACGCGGCCTGGTACGGCTCAGGAGGGGGGGCGCGCTCGCTCGCCCCCCTTTCCTGGCCGGCCGGGTAGCGTGCTCGGACAAGGGTCTGGTGTGGACTTTGGGGGAACCCCCACGCCGATTTTTTTCGGCGTTGGGGTTCCCCTTTAAGCCCATTCCAGGCGGCGGAGCCCGCGACGTCTCCTTCGCGGGCCCCGCCTACCTGTACACGCGCTCGAAATGGGCGGATTTGCCTCCTCCTTACGTGGGCGAGTCCGTTCATTTCAAAAGTTGAGCGAACTGTTTGGCAAACAGTTTGCTGAAACAGTCCGCTCGTGTGTGGGCAAGTCCGCTCATGCAAATTTTGAGCGGACTGTTTGCCGAAACTGTTTGACGAACAAGGTTGGGCAAACAGTCCGCGCGTGTGTACGCGGCCTTAGTGTAGGTTTTTCAGAGGACTGGAGAAGGGTTGGAGATCTCAGATGAGGAGCAAGAAGAAGTCTGCATTTTTCTTTAATGTGTGTCTTTTGAAGTGCTTTTGCCATAGGATATTGTAATTATGAATATATTTAATTTATTTATATTTAATTAATATATTTAATTTATATTTCATGTATTTATATATAATGAATATATTTAATTTAGCTTGTAGCTATGTAGGGGGGAACATATTATCTTCAACCAAAATCTCTGGTAGACCACGCAAGTCAGTGCCTAGGCTTGTGTATACAAACAATGGGATCCAAACCTCACTTCAAAGGATCCCATGCTGGGATATGCAATGAAGGGAGACCAACTCATAATCAATACTTAATTTCCCAGGAAAATTCAAGTTAAGCTCCTGCTCAGAATAGTCACAAGGATTTGCATTAAAAGGGGCTGACTTATGCAAAGTATAGGGATTGGAGATGTAGCCAGTCCTTAACCAGGAATAGGGAAGCTCACCAATCCGAGCCACGCTATGCCAACCAATGAGGCATCAGCATGTAATGATATACACAGACTAGATGGGAGGGAAACACACACTTTTATGGGAGAGCAACTATCAGAATGGGTGGAATCTTGGTGTAAGGGTAATTATGGGAAATGTCTGCATTTTACTTGTAAGTAACTAAATATGTTTGCAGGTTAATGTTTTCAGGAATATACTCTGTATTCCTTCATGTAATTCTCTTATTTTAACCTAATATTTTCTTCCTTGCTGTAGACTATAGATAGATGGTTGTATATTAGATAGACTTTCAACTACTTACCTATAAATGTTGTTGTGTTAAAGCTTTCACTCATGGTCCAAGAACTCTCATTTAACCCAAATCATATCTGAGAGATATTAAATCTTAAATATAGTATACCGGAAAAAGACTGCATGGGAGGTCGTCACATGTCTGATCAAGCATGTGGTGCCCAAGTGGCTGCTGTTGTGGCCACACTTGATCTGCTTCAAACATAGGTTGCAAACAGCAATGGTGCGATCTGCTGCACACGTGTCCCACACCAAGGAAATTTTCAAAATCGGTGGGGAGTCAGCAGCGCCCTGCACCTGCGGAGCTCTGCAGTGTGAGGCTTTAGGGTGGCTGCCCTTAAGCTGCCCCCTAGAGGACATCCTGCCTCGTTGGAGTTGTACTTCTTGCTCAGTCAGTGACCTCATCATCCCCTCCCTCCTCGTCACTGGAGCAAACTTGGCACTATGCTGCAGTTGGGGGAACATGACTGGCAGTTTCTTGGCCTTCTTGGGCACACCCCTCTCTCTAGGCTCACGTTACTCTCCACCTCAACCTGGAAACCAACATCGGAGCCTTCAAATCGTTGTGCATCCTCCAGCAGCATGTACCCAACACTGTGGTCGAATAGTTTGGGGGACTCCTCTGTGCATGATGGTTGGGCTATTGAAGGAGTGACTGAACAAGGAGCCGGTGGAAAAGGCCGCTTTGGCAGCAGCATAGGAAGGAAAATTACTCTGAGCCTGGATGACAGAGGATGAGGAGGATGAGGACGGCTTTATTATCCACTCCACTAACTCTTCTGCATGTTCTAGCTCAATAACACAGCCAGCAGCAGAAAATAAGGACAAGTGTGCCCCACGGCCACCAGCAGAGGATGCACCATGTCCATGACCAGCACTGTTGACTGTAGAAACAGAGCCTGCTTGCCCTCTTTTAGTATCCTGCTGTGAGAGTCTGACCCTCATTGGTGGCCTTCTGGACATGATGTATACATATATATTTTTTTTTGCAACACCGCACTACACTGTATTGTGTACTGTGTACACAACCATAAAAGTAGTAGCACCTGCACTACGGCTGCACTGTATTGTAATTACAATTTTTGATCTAATATTTCATAGCAAGGCCCATTCCTGCACTCAACAAGAGTAACTGTGAGGGCTTACAGTGTTCTGGTACCACCAACACCTAAGGCTCAATTTTATGCAGAGTGTATAGGACAGGCTGTATAGTATATACAGGCGGTCCTCTATTTTCAAACATCCGACTTACAAATGACTCCTACTTACAAGCGGAGGGAGATAACAGGAAGTGAGAGGAAATCTACCCCTAGGAAGGGAAATTCTCTCCTGTGAGGCCGCGTACACACGGGCGGACTGTTCGCCCAACTTTGTCCGCTGAACAGTGTTTGGGCGGACAGTCCGCTCGTGTGTGGGCTTTCAGCGGACAGTTTCAGCGGACAGTTTGACGAACAAGGTTTTTCGGAATTTCCGAAAAACTGTCCGCTGAAACCTTGTTTCAGCGAACAGTCCGCTCGTGTGTAGGCTTGTTCGTCAAACAAAGTTGCGCGCATGCTCAGAAAGGATTTTCACGCCGAAAGCTATAATGCAGTGTATAGGACGTCGTATTTTTCGTCCCGCCGTACGTGCCGTTCACGTCATCGCGCACGGTTTCAGCAAACTGTTCGTCCGTCGTGTGTGGCCATGTCCGTCCATGCTAAGTTTGAGCGGACTGTTTGCCGAAACTGTTGGACGGACAAAGTTGGGCGAACAGTCCGCGCGTGTGTACGCGGCCTAAGAGTTAATATGGGAAAAAAGTGTCTCTACTGATGCTTTATCACCAATCCTTCTTTCCCTAATAACCCCAAATTTTCTAAATCCAATTGATATTGGGACAGAAAGTGAGGTGAAATCTTCTGAACAAGGGCACACACAGCAACATAATAATAATTACAGGGGTGATAACCCTGCCCTATATATTATCCAAAAAGCTTAAACACAGATTTTGGAGCTGGAGCTACACTTAAAAAATTTACCTGTTTCAAATTACAAACTGATTCAACTTAACAACAAACCTACAGTCCCTATCTTGTTTGTAACCTGGGGACCCCCTGTATACTGCTGTTCAGAGTATATAGAGCCTGGGGGCCCCAAGCCTTTTTTGTTTGGGTGCGGGGTTCCCCTTAATATCCATATCAGACCCAAAGGGCCCATTAATGTGCTGGGGGGGGGACATTACATTACAGCCGCAAGCAGTTTTAAATGACTTTTTTCCTTTTTAGAAATGTAATTTTGTGCAGGCACTGTTCTAAACATGGGAAGCACGCGTACCCCAGGTACGATATTTAAATATCATACCCCAGGTACGATAATTAAAGGAATATTTCACTTAAATTTTTTTACTTTAAAGCGGGAGTCCGCGTTTTTTTTTTTTTTTTAAAGCCAGCAGCTACAAATACTGCAGCTGCTGACTTTTAAAATAGTGACACTTACCTGTCCAGCGCGCCCGCGATGTCGGCACCCGAAGCCGATCTCTCGATCGTCTCTCGGGTGCTGCCGCCGTCATCTTGGGTATGGGAATCAAGAAGTGGAGCCTTTCGGCTTCATTTCCCGGTTCCCTACTGCGCATGCACGAGTCGCGCTGCGCAATAAGGATGGACCCGCTGCCTATGGGATCTTTGTGTTTCCCAGCAGGCAGCGGGGGACTTTTGGAAAGGGGCGTAATCTACGCCCCTTTCCGCAGAGAGCCATCCCGGAAGTGGGTGCAGATACCTGTACTGTACAGGTACCTGCACCCCCTCCCCCCTGAAAGGTGCCAATTGTGGCGCCGGAGGGGGGAGGAATCCAATGAGCGGAAGGTCCACTTTAGGGTGGACCTCCGCTTTAAGCATTATTAAAATCATAGCTTTTTTGCATTGATACATGTCCCCTGGGGCAGGACCCGGGTCCCCAAACACTTTTTAGGACAATAAATTGGGTGGCACAGTGGTGTAGTGGTTAGCACTCTCACCTAACAGTAAGAAGGGTTGCTGGTTCGAATCCCAACCACAACACTACCTGCCTGGAGTTTGCATGCTCTCCCTGTGCCTGTGTGGGTTTCCTTCAGGCACTATGGCTTCCTCCCACACTCCAAAGACATGCAGGTAGGTTAATTGGCTTCTGTCCAAAATTGGCCCTAGTATACGAATGGGGACCTTGGACTGTGGCCTCCTTGAGGGTAGGGACGAATGTGCAATGTACAGGGATAGGGACAATTGTAGACACTCACTCAGGTTGAACTGAATGGACTGGTGTCTTTATTCAACCTTACTAACTATGTAACTATGTAATTTGCATACTAGCTTTTAAAATTTGCTCTCTTGATTTTTCACATTCAAGTGCCATAGACTTTAATGGGATTTGTGTGTTTGGACAAATATTTGGTCTGTTCGCATTTTCTGCCGCGAACCGAACTGGGGGGTGTTCAGCTCATCCCTAGTTAGCACCTAAGCCTGGGCACGCAATTTCCAGACTTGAACTTTGTGGGACTGTGCTAGCTGTAGAAATTGCAGATTTTATACTGCATGAGCTAGACATTCAAATATATTACATCAAATTCTGTACAGACAGCAAAGTTGTTTTGGACTGCATATACAATCAGACAAAACACTTCTATGTCTATTTCAGCAACTGTGTAGAAAGAATCAGAAAATCCTCAAGGCCTGAACAATGGCGTGTTCCATCGGAGCACAATCCTGCAGATCAAAAAAAACAGGCCAGTATCTGCCAGTGTCTTTGCAAATTATTCTTGGTTAACAGGACCTGAATTTCTGCTGGATCATACAGAAGAAGCTACAACTGAGGTCTTCAGTCTTCTAGATCTTGACAATGATCCAGGGATTCGTCCTGAAGTCAAGACTTTTTGTCACTGATCTAAACCCTAACCTCCAAGTTGGAGATCTTGTTCTGCTCAAGGACCAGCAAGCCAAAAGTATTGAATGGCCCATTGGACTTATAGTAAAGGCCATTCCTAGTGATGATGGTATGGTACATAAGGTAGAGGTGAAGGTTGCCAGACAAGGAACTGTAAAGACGTGTATGAATATATATATATATATATAAAATATTGTTCTATTTTGTCTTTCAGGTCTTCAAGGCAACTGCAAATTGCACCATTGTTTATTTGCATTGCGTAACTACGGTTATAATGTAGCATAGTGGTATTTACAATACCAGACGGGGAGTGTGCTTTTAACACTAGTTGTGTAAAATGTTAATTGTTGTCTTGAGTTACCCTGAGTTTGTGTCTTCTTTTTAAAAGGGTATTTTACATTCCCACACTCTCCGTTTCTGCTGCCAAGTGCCTCATGTCCATCAGAGTACGAGAACTGTTGTCAATTACACCACTGAATTAATTACTTACTTACTCTGGCAGCAGAGGTTGCTTGGAATAATGAGACCCTCGTGGCTGCTTTTTCTCATGGTCTCTCGGATACCATCAAGGATGAGATAGCAGCCTGAGATATACCCACTGAACTGGAGAAGTTGATCACGTTTGCCATCCTCAATACTATTTTAATGAGCATTTGAGGTAGCCTCCTGTACATTTGTCTCTGAGATTTGCAGTCCCACCCTTGCCTCTCTCACATCCCATGCCTCCTGGTACTGAGTCGGTCAGTGAAGATGAACCCATGAACTTGGGTTTCACTCATCTCTCTGCGGATGAGAGAACCATTAGGAGGAGGGAGAGATTGTGACTTTATTGTGGCCAGGCAGATCACTTTTTGAAGTCTTGTCCTAACCGTCCAAGCAACGCCCAAACCTTGAGGTCCTGTCACAGACAGACCTTAGGTGGCATTGTTTCGCCCCCAGTTATCCAGAAGGATAAGCCCCTGGTTTTGGTTACCCTTTCTTGGGCTGAGACGTCCATCGAGCTACAGGCTCTAATCGACTCTGGGGCTGCAGGCCTGTTCATTGATGCTGACTTTGTATCGAAGCACTTGATTCCACTGCGGCTGCGTGACACTCCACTTGCCATTGAGGCTCTTGATGGGAGATCTCTACAGCCTTCCCATGTGACTCATGAGACGTTTCTGTTGTCCATGGCCGTAGGGGCTCTTCACCAGGAGATAATCCAATTCCAAGTTATTTCGTCACCTAAGTTTCTGCTGGTTACTGGTTATCCTTGGTTACAGAGGCACAACCACTGTTAATTAGCTCCATGCTGATGTTCTCTACTGGTCACCACAATGCAGTAAGACATGCTTCCAGAAGGTAGCCAAGGTCCTGTGCACCTCTTCCCTCTCCTCCCTGCCAGAGGAGTACCGTGATTTTAGAAATGCCTTTGACAAAGGTCAAGCCGGTAGTTTGCCTCCACACCAGTCGTATGATTGTGCGATTTACTTTCAACCTGATGCCATACCCCCTCATGGCTGGGTTTACCCTTTATCAGTCTTGGAGGATAAGGCCATGGAGGAGTATGTTGCAGACGCACTTTCTCAAGGTTTCATCCGCAAATCCTCATCTCCTGCTGGTGCTGGTTTTCTTTGTGAAGAAGAAGAGTGGTGAACTGAGACATTGTATTGATTATAGGGGTCTCAATCGTTTCATGATTAAGAATGCCTATCCGATCCGTTGATTATGGAGTTATTTGACCGCCTCAAGGGAGCAACGGTTTTCACAAAGCTTGATTTGAGAGGGGCATGAATCCTGTGATGATTAAGGAGGGCGACAAGTGGAAAACTGTTTTTAATACCATAGCAAGCCATTAGGAGTACCCCTTAAATGCTAATGATAAGTACAGACTCCATGCTGACCACAGACGCCTGCCTGCGCCTTCCTACCAGGTTGGGGATGGGGTCTACCTGTCATCTCGCAACCTCCGACTTCGTGTTCCCTCTGAAGATCGCACCTCGGTTTATTCTTCCCAGGATTAACTCAGTGGCTTGCACATTAGACCTTGCTTCTAATATGCGGATCTCAAATGTATTTCATGTGCATGTTAAAACCTTTGGTCTGCAACCACTTTACCACCTCGGTGCCTCATCCTCACCCTATACAGGTTGGGAACCACGAGGAGTATGAAGTACAGTCCATTTTTGACTCCCCTAGGTTCCGTGGGTGCATACAGTACCTGGTGCATTGGAAAGGGTAGGATCCGGAGGAACGCTCTTGGGTCTCATTCTTGGACGTACATGCTTCTGTCCTCATCCCCGATTTCCGTAGACTTTTTTCCCCTCAAGCCTAGTGGTCCTCTGAGGGGGAGGGGTTTTTGAGAAGGGGGTACTGTCAGGGCTGACTTCTCTGAGCTGGCCACTCAGCTGTCGGCTAATTGCCAGCTTCTATCTCTCCACAATGACTCACCCATTGATATCCCGCTCGTTAGTCCTGCCTATCTAAGCCGTCCAGTCCAGATGATCTCTGCCTTTGCCTTGGTCACATCTCTAGAGACACTCTCCTGTGTTCCTGACAAGACTTGCTTGGCTGATATTCCTTCTGGCTCCAAATCCTGCTTGCTGTTCTACTATGTCTCCCTGAAGTTTTGGCTTGTCTGACTATCCGTTCCGGTTCCTGAACTCTGGCTATGTTTTGACTATGCTTAACCTTTTTTATTATTATTAAACAAGTGTAATTTAACTGTACTTCTGTCTCAGTCTGAATCATGGTTTCTGACAGGTTGTAGCACCATCCTTTTCTGTTTATTATCTGTGTCCCCTCCCACATTATGATGCATTTCTTGTTCCTGCTTCTCTGCCTTGTGAGGAAGAGATTGGCACTTCTGTATAGAGGTCTAATGCCATCTGCTCGAATCTGGGAACACATTACCATGTTTGACCTGCAGATAAAATCTTTCATTCATCTGCCACATTTTGTTGTCTGCTATAATCTCCTGCTTGCAATAAAACCCAAGCTTATGGAAGAATCGGTGAGTTCAAGCTATCTGATAAGAACTGTCCGCGGTGATTATATCTGCTTATATAGGCCAGGCATAGAGGTCTCAGTAAGGGATAAGTCAATATTACAAAAGTCATGAGTCAGAATAGAATAGAACTCAATCAGAAAATACATGCAACTAGGGATGAGCCGAACACCCCCCGGTTGGGTCCGCACCAGAACCTTCGAACGGACCTAAAATTCATACAAACTTTAGAACCCTATTAAAGTCTATGGGACTCTACCGTTCGAAATCAAAAGTGATAATTTTAAAGGCTAATATGCAAGATATGCAACAGACAACGCGGCAATAAGGGGTATCTTCAGGTGGGCACACAACACCCACTAACTCCTGCAGATGCCTGTATTAGAGAACACCAGCAATAAAGGGTAAATTCAGGTGTATACTGTGCTGGAGGCACACAAGACCACTTTAACTTTACGATGCCTTAGAAAAAAACACACTATCCCTGCCTATCTAGCTCTTTCCCTGCACGCCAGAACACACTACACAATGCCGCCACGCTGGCACCCTTATATAGTGTGGGGCGTGTACTAAACCCCCTGTGGCCAATTATGGCTCTCCTCGCTGCCGGCGCTGTGATCAGCCAAGCATGCGGGGCACAGTGCATGCTTGGCCAATCATGAGCCAGCAATGCACTGCGATGGCGTAGTGCATTGTGGGCCGTTCGTGCCACATGATTTTGGTGTGAATGGTCCACAAGTTCTGAATTTGCCAAACAGACGAACGGCCGATGCTCAAGTTGAACACTGAGCTCATCCCTACATGCAGCCAATTAAATGTACCATCATACAAGACTGCTGTTGAAATTCCAAATAGTATAAATAATGTGCATCTGTGACAATATAATTTTTTTTTTTTAAAGTGCTTCAAAGATTCTTCTCATAGTGCTCCATATCCAAAGTGTGGCTTATACACTTTCCGTGCCTCATACACCACTCCGTGTCTTGTAACACTCACCAGTAGGGATGAGCCGAACACCCCCCGGTTCGGTTCGCACCAGAACTTTCGAACGGACCCCAAATTCGTACGAACTTTAGAACCCCATTGAAGTCTATGGGACTCGAACGGTCGAAATTAAAAGTGCTAATTTTAACGGCTAATATGCAAGATGCTGTCCTAAAAAGGGTTTGGGGACCTGGCTCCTGCCCCAGGGGACATGGGTCAATGCCTAAATGTTTTTAAAAATGGCCGTTTTGGCGGGAGCACTGATTTTAATGACGATTAAAGTGAAAAAAAAAGTGAAATATTCCTTTAAATATTGTGCCTGGGGGGTGTCTGTAGTATGTCTGTGAAGTGCCAAGTGTTTCCCGTGTTTAGAACAGTCCCTGCACAAAATGACATTTAACGGAAATAACATAATTTAAAACTGCTTGCGGTTTTAATGTTATATCTGGTTCCTGCAATATGGTTGAAAATCATTGAGAAAAATGGCAAGGGTAGCCCTCCCTGCCCATTACCAGCCCCTTTGGGTCCAGTACGCATATTAAGGGGAACCTCGTACCCATCTTAAAAAGAGGAAATGCGTGTGGCCCCCAGGCCCTATATACTCAGAACAGCAGTAAACAGGCGGTGCAAACAAGACAGGGACTGTGTAGGTTTGTTGTGTTAAGTTGAATCTGTTTGTAATTTTCAACTGGTACATTTTTAAAGTGTAGCTCCAGTCAAAAAAAACTATTTTTAAGCTTTTTGGAAAACATAGGGAAGGGTTATCACCCCTGTATAATTTGTTTTGTCGTCCATCTTTTTTCATCTCACTTGCTGTTGTCTCCTTCCGTTTGCAAGTAGGAGATGTTTGTAAGTTGGATGTTTGAAAGTAGGGGCCTGCCCTATATGCTCTGCAGAAATGGCGGAACAAGGTGTTGGTTTTGCCACAACATTGTAAGCCCTCAAAGTGACTCTTGGTGGGCGCTGGAGCGCCCTGCTGTGAACGATTATATCAAGAATTGTAATTACATGCCATTGTTGAACAGTGGTAGAAAAATTGACCTTTGGTGGTTGTGGTGCTGGTGCCACAACACTATAAGTCCTCACAGTTACTCTGGGTGGGCACAGGAACGGGCCCTCCTGTGAAATATTATATCAAGAATTGTAATTACATGTCCCTGTTAAACAGGGGCAGAAAAATTGGGCCTTAGGCACTAGTGCTGGTGCCACGACACTGCAACCTCTCCCATATACTCTAGTTGTAGTGCAGGAATTAGCCCTGCTGCAAAGCATTGCATCAAAAATTGTACTTAAACGCCCCTGTTAAACAGGGGCAGAAAAATTGGGCTGATGGCATCAGCCAGAACCAGAAATGTTCTTCCAACATATCAGCGGAGGAGGAAGAGGATAGACAATCAACATAACAGGACAGTCACTCAGCATCAGCATAGGCAGTCTTGAAGGGATGTGATATTTCAAAAAAAATTATTCGGTTACATCAGCTTCAGGTGCTTGGTAGCTGTGGGTGATCCAAGACTGATTCATCTTGATGAAGGTACCCTGTGATCGGTAACAAAGCCACCAGCAGCACTGAAGGTGCATTCCGAAAGAATGCTGGATGCAGGACAGGCCAGTAGCTCAATTGCATAATGTGCAAGCTCTGGCCAGTGATCCATCCTCAAGACCCAGTAAGCCAGAGGATTTTCGGTGGGAAAGGTGTCCAAGTCCGACCATGCCCCTAGGTATTCCTGCACCATGTAAATCAGACGCTGGCGATGGTTGCTGGAACCGATCATACCTTGGGGCTGCGGACTAAAAAATTGTCTGAAAGCATCGGTCAGACGGCCACCTTCTCCACTGCTCCTTATGACCGATGCCTCAGCAACACGTTGTCCAGGACCAGGAGTTTGTAACCTCCCAGTCTCTGGGAACGCGTAGCACAGACCTTTCTGCAAGGCCTCCCGGAGATGTCTCATCCTCTGCTCCCTCTGTGATGGCAAGATAAGGTCAGCAACCTTACCCTTGTACCGTGGATCAAGGAGAGTGGCCAGCCAGTAATGGTCCCTCTCCTTGGAAGAATACAAGGATCCTTCCGCAGGCTTTGCAGGATCAGGGAGGCCATGCAGCGTAAGTTAGCTGAGGCATTCGGTCCGGAGTCCTCTGGGTAACTAAGGACAACATGATACGCAGCTACCTCCTCCCCGCCACGTACAAGTCCACGGGTTTCTTGGGACTGTAAATCATCCCTACAAGACTGCTGCTGCTGATGCTGAGTGCCAGCCTCCACCTCCATGCTGACACAATCATCCTCCTCCTCCTCATCCTCCTCATCCTCTTCCTGTGTGATGAGTGGCACAGCAGGAACACTGTCTGGATAAAGGGGGCCTTGAGAAGCAAGGAAGTCCTCCTCTTCCTGCCTCTGTTCTGTCTCATGTGCCCTGTCCATTATTCCACGCAGCGTATGCTCCAAGAGGTGGACAAGAGGTACAGTGTCACTGATGCATGCACTGTCACTGCTCACCATCCTTGTGGCCTCCTCAAACGGTGACAGGACAGTGCATGCATCCCTGATCATGCCCCACTGGCGTGGTGAGAAAAAACCGAGCTCCCCTGACCCTGTCCTGGTGCCGTAGTCGCACAGGTACTCATTGATGGCCCTCTGCTGCGTGTGCAGCCGCTGCAGCATGGCCAACGTTGAATTCCACCTGGTGGGCATGTCACATATAAGGCGGTTCTTGGGCAGGTTCAACTCCTTTTGGAGCTCAGCCAGCCGAGCACAGGCATTAAATGATCGGCGGAAATGCACACAGACTTTCCTGGCCTGCTTCAGGACATCCTGTAAGCCGGGTACCTGCCCAAGAACCGTTGCACCACCAGGTTAAGGACGTGAGCTACACAGGGCACATGGGTCAGTTGTCCCTGTCGGAGGGCGGAGAGGAGGTTGGTGCCATTGTCACAAACCACCATTCCTGGCTTAAGCTGACGTGGCGTCAACCACCTCATGGCCTGCCCCTGCAGAGCTGACAAAACATCCGCCCCAGTGTGGCTTCTCTCCCCCAAACAAACCAGCGCAAGCACGGCATGGCATTGTTTTGCCTGCGTACTTGCGTAGCCTCTGGAACGCCTATGGAGCACCGCTGGTTCTGAGGACAGAGCACTGGAAGAGGCCATGGAGGAAGAAGAAGAGGAGGGGGTGGAGGAGAGAGGTGTGTCACAACCAATAGTAGCATTTTGGAGGCGTGGTGGCGGAACAACCTCCAACACTACTGCACCTTGTCCTGCATCCTTCCCAGCTGCCAGAAGAGTGACCCAATGGGCCGTGAAAGACAGGTAACGTCCCTGTCCATGGCTGGTGGACCATGAGTCAGCGGTAATATGCACCTTACCGCTGACCGCCCTTACCAGCGAGGCAAGGACATTGCCTTCCACATGCCGGTAGAGAGCCGGAATCGCCTTCCTTGAGAAAAAGTGGCATTTGAGGACCTGCCACTGAGGAACCGCACATTGTACAAACTCACGGAAGGGGGCCGAGTCTACCAACTGAAAAGGCAGCAGTTGAAGTGCTAGCAATTTAGCCAAGCTAGCATTCAACCGCTGGGCATGTGGATGGCTGGGAGTGAACTTCTTTCGCCGGTCCAGCAGCAGGGACATTTGCCTGCTATAATCGGACATGGGTGTACTGCTAGCAGAGTGCGGAAGCACTTGGCTGTGACACACCTAATTCTACACCTTCATTCCTCTCAGAGCAGGTTTCAGAGAGGACTGAAGGTCTAGTGGAGTTTGAGATCCCAGCTGATGAGGAGCAAGGAGAGGTCCGCTTTGTTCTTTGGTGTGGGTCTTTGAGGTACGCTTGCCAACGAGCTGCATGGCAGGTCAACATATGTCTGGTCAAGCATGTGGTGCCCAAGCGGCTGATGTTTTGGCCACGCGAGATACGCTTGAGACATATGTTGCAAATAGCAGCGGTGCGATCTGATGCACTCGTCTCAAAAAAGGCCCACACCAAAGAACTTTTAGAATAACGTGCAGAGGCAGCGCCCTGCACAGGCGGAGCTCTGCGGTGTGATTCAGTCGGTGTGCTGTCCCTAAGCTGGCCCCCGGAGGGCATCCTGCCTCGTTGGACATGTGCCTCCTCCTCCTCCTCCTCCTTCTCCTCCTCTCTCCTACCATGCACCCACGTGGAGTCAGTGCCCTCATCATCCCCGCCCTCTTCATCGCTGGAGCAAACCTGGCAGTATGCTGCAGCTTGTAGAACATGACTGCCAGATTGCTGTCCTTCTTGAGCATCCCCTCTCTCTGCATTCACGCTACTGCCTTCCTCTCGCTGAGTATCATCATCAGAGCCTACAAAACACTGGGCATCCTCCTGGAGCATGTACCCAACACTGTGCTCAAAGAGTTCAGGAGACTCCTCAGGAGGACGTGGTGGGTCTAGGGAAGGAGTCACTAATGATGACATTGAGAGGAGGGAAGATGATGCATTGGCAGCTGCTTTGCTAGTACCCTGAGACTGGGTGAGAGAGGATGAGGAGGATGAAGAGGGCTTGGTAATCCACTCTACCAAGTCGTTGGCATGTTGCGGCTCAACATGTCCAGCTGCCGAAAAGAAGGACAAGTGTTTCCCATGGCCACGAGCTGATGATGACGATGCACCGCGTCCACGACCAGCACTGTTGTCTCTAAACACAGAGCCTGCTTGCCCTCTTTTATCGGCTCACGCCTGTCTGTCTCTCTTTGCTGGCCTTCCAGACATGGTAATGGCCCGAAGGGAGTTGGGAAAAACAGAAATTGGGCAGTGAATATTGTGCTGGAGGCACACACAACTTCCACTAACTCCTGCAGATGGCAGATGGCTCAAATAGAGAAGAGCTATGTAGGTGGATATAGCGGTGTATACTGGGTTCAGAGCACGCAGACAGCACGCATAAGCTCCTACCGCTGACTGCAAGCTCTATTTAAAACGAGCAAGATAGTTTGCTATATAGGTGGTGTGAGGGGTTAGCTCGGCAGCGGGTGTGTGTGACCCCCTGGATGGGTTCACAACACAAAGTCAGGCACAGCAGACAGCGGTGTAGGTTCAAAAAACAAAAGATCCGGTTTATTTATGCTCCATGCAGTGATACATATAACAGCCAAACAAAATAAAACAAGAAAATAAATCCTGGTCAGCTTGACCTCTAACTACACACATAGACTCCCTGTCTAACAACTGGGTACAGCCTTGTGCTGTACCAGTCCCTGCCTTTGTTGTAAAGGTTTTGCCACACAGGCGTTAACTCACCGCACAGTACAGGTGACACACTCCCCAGTCTATACAACACAAAACTGGTTCCAGGATGGAGCATCTCCCTATGCATGCTGGGGTTTTTTGTAGAGGCCTTAATGAGCCCACTTGCTTCAGCTGGGCTCATTAACTCTTCCCCTCTAATTGTAAAAGTCTGCATAAAGCCTGAATCTAGGACACACATATTTACCATCCTGGATACAACCAGGTGACTTCACCTGCCTGCTGCCACATACCCCCCCCTCTTGTTTCAACCTTGGGGTTGTAACACCAGCAGTCAGACACGCATGTATCCGAGACAAAGCATCCACATTCCCCATTTTAACACCAGGGCGATGCTTAACTGTAAAGTTAAATTCCTCTAGGGCTAGGAACCACCTATTTACTCTTCTATTGGCCTCCTTGTTCTGAGCCATCCACTTTAAAGGAGCGTGATCAGTCACCAGGTCAAAGTGCCTACCTAGCAGATAGTATCGAAGGGAATCTAGAGCCCACTTCACTGCTAAACATTCCTTCTCAATCGTGGAGTAATTTACCTCATGGGACTTTAACTTCCTGCTGAGGTAAATGACTGGGTGCTCTTCCCCGTTCCAGACCTGGGATAACACTGCTCCTAACCCAACGTCTGATGCATCAGTTTGTACCACGAAGTCCTTAGAGAAGTCTGGTGAGTACAACACTGGCTGGCTACATAAGGCTGTTTTTAAGGACTGAAATGCTTCCTCAGCCTCTGGGGACCATTTAACCATAACCGACTCTTTCCCTTTTGTCAGGTTGGTGAGGGGCACAGCCTGAGAAGCAAAATGGGGAATGAATCGTCGATAATAGCCAGCGATTCCCAGAAAGGCTCGTACCTGTTTCTTGCTGTTGGGACGTGGCCAACTCTGTATGGCCTCGACTTTATTGACTTGGGGTTTTATCACCCCCCTCCCAATAGTGTACCCAAGATATTTGGCCTCCTCCTGTCCAATGGTACACTTCTTTGGATTGGCCGTAAACCCAGCTTCCCGGATAGAGTCTAGGACTGCTTGTACTTTTGGCAAATGTGAGACCCAGTCTGTGCTATGGATAATCACATCATCCAGGTAAGCTGCAGCATATTTCTGATGGGGCCTCAGAATCGTATCCATTTTCCGCTGGAATGTTGCCGGTGCATTCTGTAACCCAAACGGCATTCTCTTATATTGGAATGCCCCATCTGGGGTTACAAACGCAGTTTTCTCCTTGGCCGACTCGGCCAGGGGAATTTGCCAATACCCTTTGGTGAGATCAAGAGTTGTCATATATCGGGCTGTTCCCAGCCGGTCAATCAACTCATCTATACGTGGCATGGGGTAGGTGTCAAATTTTGTAACTTTATTTAATTGTCTAAAATCGTTACAAAACCGCCAGCTCCCATCAGGTTTGGGCACTAGTACGATAGGACTGGACCAGTCACTCTGGGACTCCTCTATCACACCCAATTCCAGCATCCTTTGAACCTCCCCACGTATTGCCTCCCGTCGGGCCTCTGGTATTCTATAAGGTTTTAGTTTTACCCTTTCTCCTGGCGGGGTGATAATGTCATGCTCTACGCCAGATGTTTGTCCCGGAAGCTCAGAGAAAATCTCTTTGCTACGAAGTACAAACTCTTTAACCTCCTGTTGTTGGGGTTTCGATAAGGTGTCTGCTATTCCAACCTCAGGAACTAAGCAATCAGGCTGTACTTGTGACAAAGTCTCTGCGACTAGGGATTCCCTATCCCTCCAGGCTTTCAGCAGATTGACGTGATAGATCTGCTCCGGCTTTCGCCTTCCTGGCTGTCTAACCCTGTAGTTCACCTCACTCATTTTTTCAATTACTTCATATGGACCTTGCCATTTGGCCAGAAATTTGCTTTCAACCGTAGGGACTAGCACCAAGACCCTATCCCCCGGGGAAAAAGTACGGGTCTTGGCCCCACGGTTGTACACTCTCTGCTGTGCTAACTGCGCTTGGGTTAAATGTTCCTTTACAATTGGCATTACCTGTGCAATTCTATCTTGCATCAGGGCGACATGCTCAATCACACTCCTGTGAGGAGAACTCTCATTTTCCCAAGTTTCCTTGGCGATATCCAGCAGCCCTCTTGGGTGTCTCCCATAGAGCAACTCGAAGGGTGAGAAACCCGTAGAGGATTGGGGTACCTCCCTAATGGCAAACATCAGATAGGGTATTAGACAATCCCAATTCTTTCCATCTCTATCCACCACCTTCTTTAACATTTGTTTTAGGGTTTTGTTGAATCTTTCAACCAACCCATCTGTTTGGGGGTGATACACAGATGTACGCAATTGCTTCACTTTGTAAAACTTGCATAATTCTTTCATAACCCGGGACATAAAGGGTGTACCTTGGTCCGTAAGCAGTTCCTTACAAATACCCACGCGGCTAAAAACAAGAGATAGCTCTTTGGCTATGGTTTTGGCCGAGGTATTTCGGAGAGGAATTGCTTCCGGATAACGGGTGGCATAGTCCAAAATAACCAAAATGTACTGATGGCCCCTGGCGGACTTCATTATCGGACCTACCAAATCCATTGCGATCCTTTCAAAGGGGACCTCAATGATAGGAAGAGGTACCAGCGGGTTACGGAAATGTGGCATAGGTGCCGACTTCTGACACACAGGGCAGGAGGAACAATAATTTTCTATTACCTTCATGACCCCAGGCCAATAGAATCTCTGCAATACCCTCTCTCTGGTTTTCTCTGTCCCCAGATGACCTCCCAGAATGTGCCCATGAGCCAATTCTAACACCAACTTCCTGTAAGGTTTGGGCACTACAAGTTGCTCAATGGGTTCTTCTGCCCTTTGAGCCACTCAATACAGCAGGTCCCTTTCCATAGTGAAGTAAGGATAAGGGCAAGTCTTATCTGGGTTCACTAACTCGCCATCTATTTTCACCACATTTTCCCGTGCCTTTATTAGGGTGGGGTCTTTTAACTGTTCTGTGGCAAAATTTTCCCTGTGAACCTCAAGATCCGAAAACTCCACAGACGGCATGTTTTCATCTGAGGATGTTGGCTCCTCCCCAGTTTCTCGAGTTTCCCCCGCCAATACCGACAAGGGAAATTCAGGAGAGTCCTCTGGAGATTCAGGAGAGGAATTCTGGTCATCTTCCTGGTTTATAGGGGCACCAGTGGGGGGCTCAGGACAATCCCAGAGTTCCCAGAATTTTGGAAAATCCCTTCCCACAATAGCATCATGTGGTAAGTGAGACACTAACCCCACCTGATGAGAGAGGTTACCTTTGGGGGTCTCAAAAAACACTGAAGTTACAGGATACTCTCGGGTCTCCCCATGCACACAAATAACAGCCACCCTGTTCTTCCCAGAGACCTCTGTAGTAACTAATTCAGCTTTTATCAATGTTACCAGGCTACCTGAATCCAGCAACACATCAACATGTCTACCATTAATACACATTTTACATAAATGTCTCTCAGGTCCCCGAATGGCAGTGCATGCAACTGTCGCAAACAGCGACTGACGTCTCTCCCTTATAAAGTCACATTGCATAGGCTCATCCACAACGGGGCAATTGGCTGCAATATGTCCCTCTTGCCGGCAGCGGTAGCAAATAATCTTTTTCACTGTCTCTTGCAGCATGGGCTTCCTGGGCTGCTCCCGCCAGACCTTAGGTAGAACCCCCACCCTCTCACTCTCTCCACCCTCACCCCTTGGAGTCATCTTACCCGCCACTGGGGATGATCTGGTCTTAGGATGGAAAGTCCGTGAGTCCCTGGAAGAGGTGGTCAAGTTCTCTGTAGCCAAGTACCTCTCAACCAGATCCACAAGTTTATCTGCATTTTCTGGGTCTCCATGGCTTACCCATTTTTGGATGGCAGTAGGAAGAGCTCTCAGGAAACGATCCATAACCACACGTTCCACAATGTTTGGTGCGGTCAAAGTCTCTGGCTGCAGCCACTTCCTGCTCAGGTGAATGAGATCATACATTTGAGACCTGTGGGGTTTTCCAACCTGAAAAGTCCAATTATGCACACGCTGAGCCCGGACGGCCAGGGTGACACCCAGCCGTGCCAATATTTCTGTTTTTAGCACCACATAGTCTTTTGCTTGGTCAGGCTCTAGGTCATAATAAGCTTTCTGCGATTCCCCAGTTAACAGAGGGGCCACCAGTCCAGCCCATTGCTCCTTAGGCCACTTTTCCCTTTCAGCAGTCCTTTCAAATGTGGTCAAAAACACCTCCGGATCATCCTCTCCAGTCATTTTTGTCAGTAAACGGCTCACACCAAAGGATGCGGTATTATTGTAACCACTTGCTTCATTGGTCTGCGGACGTTGCTGTATTAATGTCTCTATTTTCTGTTGAAAATTCTGCTCTTGCTTCTGCAAAAAGTCTATGAAGCGGGCTTCAGATCGCTGCTGGGCTTGTTGCTGAGCTTCCAAACTCTGCTGGTGAGCCTTCTGCTGATTTTCCAAACTCTGCTGCAAAGTTGCATTTGTCTGCTGCTGGGCTGCAAGGCTCTGTTGTTGAGCTGCAAGGCTCCTTTGTAAACCCGCATTTGTTTGCTGCTGATTTGCATTTGCTTGCTGCTGGTTTGCATTTGCTAGAGCCAGCTGTCTCAGTATCTCCTCCATGCTGGCCTTAAAAAAAAAAAAAAAAAAAAAAACTGCCAAAATTCTCCACCAACTGTGAGGGGTTAGCTCGGCAGCGGGTGTGTGTGACCCCCTGGATGGGTTCACAACACAAAGTCAGGCACAGCAGACAGCGGTGTAGGTTCAAAAAACAAAAGATCCGGTTTATTTATGCTCCATGCAGTGATACATATAACAGCCAAACAAAATAAAACAAGAAAATAAATCCTGGTCAGCTTGACCTCTAACTACACACATAGACTCCCTGTCTAACAACTGGGTACAGCCTTGTGCTGTACCAGTCCCTGCCTTTGTTGTAAAGGTTTTGCCACACAGGCGTTAACTCACCGCACAGTACAGGTGACACACTCCCCAGTCTATACAACACAAAACTGGTTCCAGGATGGAGCATCTCCCTATGCATGCTGGGGTTTTTTGTAGAGGCCTTAATGAGCCCACTTGCTTCAGCTGGGCTCATTAACTCTTCCCCTCTAATTGTAAAAGTCTGCATAAAGCCTGAATCTAGGACACACATATTTACCATCCTGGATACAACCAGGTGACTTCACCTGCCTGCTGCCACAGTGGATATAGCGGTGTATACTGGGTTCAGAGCACGCAGACAGCACGCACAAGCTCCTACCGCTGACTGCAAGCTCTATTTAAAACGAGCAAGATAGTTTGCTATATAGGTGGATATAGCGGTGTATACTGGGTTCAGAGCACGCAGACAGCGCGCACAAGCTGCTACCGCTGACTGCAAGCTCTATTTAAAACGAGCAAGATAGTTTGCTATATAGGTGGATATAGCGGTGTATACTGGGTTCAGAGCACGCAGACAGCACGCACAAGCTCCTACCGCTGACTGCAAGCTCTATTATAAAAGATAGATATATCGCTAGCTATATATGTGAATATAGCGGTGTATACTGCGGTCAGGGCACGCAGACAACAACACTACAGAAGAGCAAGAACGAAAAATCAGCCGATAACGATCGGTGTATACTGTGTTGAAGGTACACAGAACACCCACTAACTGCTTCAGACGCCAACACACTACACAAGGCCGCCGCGCTGGCGGCCTTATATAGTGTGGGAGCGTATACTACACAGTCTGAGCTATGATTGGCCACAGGCATCCTGCCTGTGGCCAATCATGGTTCTCCTCGCTGCCGGCGCTGTGATTGGCCAAGCATGCGGGGTCACAGTGCATGCTTGGCCAATCATGAGCCAATAATGCACTGAGCCATCGCAATGCATTGTGGGCCGTGAGCGCCACACGAATTTGGCGCGAACGGCCCATAAAGTTCGGAATTCGCCGAACGGGCGAACAGCCGATGTTCGAGTCGAACACGAAGCTCATCCCTACTCACCAGACCTCTTTGACTTTGTGCCTTTCAGCTACAGATTCTCCATGGTCTTGTGGATATTACCCTCCCAGGTCTTTGCAGGAATCGGGCAGCTCCTCCACTCCTCCAGCACTCTCTTTTAACCACTGTGTATTCACTCCTCAGATCTCATACAAGGGGACAGAAGGGGAGCCCACATGGTATAATATATTCTAAAATTCTTTTGGTTGATTGGCGAAATGCATTTCGGGCCAGTGGAATGCATACCGTGGCGGTGTTTCCTGGTCTCATAGTGATTTTTTAAACTTTGTTCAAGTCAGTGTAACTATGGCATTTTAAATTAATTTCTTTTAATCGAATAATATTATACTACATGGGCTCCCCTTCTGTACCCATGTATGACATATGAGGAGTGAATATACAGTGATTAAAGGAGAGTGCTGGAGGAGCTGCCTGATTCCTGCAAAGACACAGGGTAATATCCACAAGCCTATGGAGAATTTGTAGCTGCCATTTTCCTAACTTTACCAGGGATCCAAAAGGATGGTCATGTAATAATGGTCCCTCGCTTGCATGCTCTGAATCCTTGGGTCCCTGTGAAGGTATTCAGCATAAAATAGCCCATTTGCCACACATTGTCTGCAGCAGAGAACCCCCGAGGCCTTGGTCTTGCTAAAAACAACAGTGCCCTCACTGAACTCACTCCATCCTTATACAACTGCCAGATTTAAAAAAAAATGTATTGTGTAATTCCAAAACTGAGCGGCTGTTGATAGATGTGATGACATTACTTTGGTAGGCTTTTCCCTTATTGATTACGTCCCTGGGTGGGACCTTTATCAGAGGTATATTCTGATAAAGCCCCCATCCAAAGACATAACGTGTAAAGATGAAACCTACCAGAGTGATGTCATCACGTCTATGAGCAGCCATGCTGTATTGGAATTACTTGCACTGGTTTTCTGTCTATTATTTGGCTTTAATGATTCCAATTCCTAAGGGAGCAGACACATTATGACTTACATGCTGACTATGTTTCATTTTTAATGTGAGTAGATTGGCACACTTATGTGTTTAATAAAAAATGATTTAAACTGACAGCATTATATATGGTATCATTGTATTGAGGGGCATTTGATATGGACTAAGCCTCCTTGATGGTAGTGGATTAGTGATCCATGGGGCTGGAAGTGTATGCTATCATCTCCATCAGCGTTATCATTGGGCCTGTTTAGACCTCCTAAGATTTAGAGGTCAATTTAGAGGTGAGCAGATTCACATATATAAACGGTGTGGTGGCATCCACAAGCTCATAATAAGATTAAAGATTGCATGAATTGTTTATTGTTCACAGATTTGTGGACAACTTTCACAAATTTTACATGAACTTTCTTACACAATTTTTCCAACGTGAAATTCATTGCACATTATCACATTATAAGTATATGAAAGCACAAGAAGTGGTCAGGTATATATATATGTGTGTGTGTGTGTATATATATATATATATATATATATATATATATATATATATAATAAGTGCCATATTCACCACAGGAAGTGGGAATACGGGCAGACCAGCAGAGGTGACAGGAGCTGGTAATTGTGGCATGCACTGGCAGGAGCTGTTAATAGTGGCAGGATAGAAGTGGCAGGCACTTGAAAAAAAGGTAGGCCAGAGGTGACAGGAGTGAGTAAAACTGTCAGGCAAGCCAGCAGAAGTAAAAAAAAAAAAAAGCTGGTAACGGTGGTAGCAGTAAGCCAGGACAGGGGGCAGAAGTGGTAGGAGTGAGTAATAGTGAATGGCCAGTAGAGGTGGCAGAATCTGGATATAGCGCCAGGTCAACAGCAGCGGCAGTAGCTGATAATGTGAGGTATCTTTGTTACAAGGAAATTTTTAGTAGTTTTAATCAGCTGCAGGAGTTTTTTGATCATTGCTGATCCAATGCTGGTTCATCTCTGTCAAGAAACTGTCTGGTCTGCTAAAGGCCCTCCCAGGCAAAGCACTGGCCATAGGTTAAGCCAAAAGGTCCAGCATGTACAGGGCTAGCTCTGGCCAGTGGTCCACCTTCGATAGCCAAAAGTCTGTAGGTCCTCACTTTGTCTGGGATCATATGGTTCAGACACTGCCTGTGATTGCTGCCAGGCCTGTTGGCTGTGGTTGGAAAAAAATACTCGTACACACGATCAAACAATCCGGTGGAAAAGTCCGGCAAACTCAAGTCCGCCAAACAATCCCCCCGTGTGTAGCCTCCGGCATACTTTTTTGACCCGAAAGTACAGCGGACTTAGAATGCCGTGTTGCACTCCAATCTTCCCGCCGGACTCGCATTTCGGCGGACAATCCGGCCGTGTGTATGCCAGTCCGCCGTACTTTTGAAATGAGTGGACTTTTCCTGCCCGGAGAAAAGTCTGCTCATTTTGAGCGGGTCTCCAGGTAGGCGTGGCCCGCGAAGGAGACGTCGCTGGCCCCGCCGCCTGGTATGGACTTAAAGGGGAACCCCAACGCCGAAAAAAAAAACCAGACCCTTGTCCGAGCACGCTACCTGTCCGGCCAGGAAAGGGGGGGGCGAGCGAGCGCCCCCCCTCCTGAGCTGTACCAGGCCGCGTGCCCTCAACATGGGGGGTGCCTTGAGGAAGGGGGGGCCGCGCGGCCCCCCACCCCAAAGCACCTTGTCCCCATGTTGATGAGGACAAGGGCCTCTTCCCGACAACCCTGGCCGTTGGTTGTCGGGGTCTGCGGGTGGGGGGCTTATCGGAATCCGGGAGCCCCCTTTAATAATGGGGCCCCCGGATACTGGCCCCCCACCCTATGTGAATGAGTATGGGGTACAATGTACCCCTACCCATTCACCTGTAAAATAAAAGTACAAAAAAACACAACACACAAGATAAAATACTTTATTGCACAGCTCCGGGGGTCTTCCGTCTTCGGGGGTCTTCTCGCCGGACTCCTCCGCTATCTTCTTGTAGCTCTTTTGCTAGCGGAGGAGTCCGGCTTTCTTCCTCGCCGCCGGCCTCTTCTTCCGACTTCGGGGGTCTTGTCCCCCTCTTCGGTTCCTCTGCCGGGCCACCGCGCCTTCTTCTAGCTCTTTTACAGGTGGTGGCCCGGTCTCCTGTTGCCGCCTTCCGTTCTTCTTCTTCTTCTTCTTCTCCAGGAGATGTTGACTCGACGATCTCTCCGTCCGCAATGCCAGGGACGCGCTGCACTGCCACTTATATAGGGACAAGGGGCGGTGTCACATGGGTTTATGTCACATGGGTTGGTCACATGGGTTGATGTCACATGGCGACAGTCCCAGCATCCTCCGGGACTGTGACATCGTAAGGGGGCGGTGTCACCATGTGACACCAACCCATGTGACATAAACCCATGTGACACCGCCCCTTGTCCCTATATAAGTGGCAGCGCAGTGCGTCCCTGGCATTGCGGCCGGAGAGATCGTCGAGTCAACATCTCTTGGAGAAGAAGAAGAAGAAGAAGACCGGGCCACCGCCTGTAAAAGAGCTAGCTTATTTTACAGGTGAATGGGTAGGGGTACATTGTACCCCATACTCATTCACATAGGGTGGGGGGCCAGTATCCGGGGGCCCCCTTATTAAAGGGGGCTCCCGGATTCCGATAAGCCCCCGCCCACAGACCCCGACAACCAAAGGCCAGGGTTGTCGGGAAGAGGCCCTTGTCCTCATCAACATGGGGACAAGGCGCTGCCCCCCCTTCCCCAAGGCACCCCCTATGTTGAGGACACGCGGCCTGGTACGGCTCAGCCCCCCCCCCTTTCCTGGCCGGCCGGGTAGCGTGCTCGGACAAGGGTCTGTTGTGGACTTGGGGGGACCCCCACGCCGATTTTTTCGGCGTTGGGGTTCCCCTTTAAGTCCATACCAGGCGGCGGGGCCAGCGACGTCTCCTTCACGGGCCCCGTCTACCTGGAGGCGCGCTCGAAATGAGCGGACTTTCCTCTGCGTGTGTGGGCGAGTCCGTTCATTTCAAAAGTAGGGCGGATAGTACGGCGGACTTAGTACGCCGTATTAGTCCGCTCAAAAAGTGCCGTGTGTGGGCAAGTAGCCTGTTCGGAAAGTCCGACGGACAGTCTGGCGGGAAATCCGCCGGACTAAGTACGTCGGACATACCGCTACGTGTGTACGCGGCTTTAGAAGTGCTACAGTTACTACTGCTCCTCCTTATGCATACTGGGCATGGCACATCTGGAAATGTGGTCAAAAGGTTATTCCACACCCGCAGCACCTTTTTTCAAGTGGCGTATTATTTGCTCCCTTTGGAGAGCCCCGAGTCCTTGGTGTCACTTAAGACAACTAAAATGTTCATACAAATAATCAGAGAATATAGCTGGATATTGTAGCTTCACCGATAGAAGATCTGTTCCCTAAAAGCAAGCAGTCTTACCCGGACTTATTTGCCGAAGACTTACTACACAATGCTATATTCTGACCAAGTAGCACAGGAAGCGGAGCAAAAGGTATAGCAAAGAGTTTTGTTTATTCATGGAGATACAGGTGTCCACAAAAGAAGACATGGAGTTGGATTCAAAGTCTGTTCGTTTTGAACGTGATGACATAAATGGCACTAAACAAGGAAGCTCAATAACCAGTAGCCAATAGCTGCCCTTGCGACGTATTTGGTCCGTTGAAATAGCACACAGACGAACGGTTTTCCCGATTTTTAGTCCGTCGGATAGATTTGAAACATGTTTTATTTCTAGGTCCGCCAGACTTTTGGGAAAAAAAAGTCTGCTGGAGCCCACACACGATCGAATTGTCTGACAGATTCCGGTCTGCCGGACCAAGTCTGCTGGAAAGTCCGATCGTGTGTACGCAGCATTAGGCAAAGGCATAATGAGCTAGTATGCACCGCATACTAGCTCATTATGAAATACTTACCTTATAACAAAGTACGAGCATCGCCTCCCGGGCACCGCTGAAGGACCTGAAATGTTCCCTCTACGTTTCTTTTAGGTTTGTGGCTCCATCGCTGTGAGTGGCGGGAGTCCCGATGGCGTCACTCCCGCACGTGGAAGTCCTCATTTCGGCAAGACTCTCTGATTTTTCGGCAGCATCTGATGTCAGCGGCTGCATGCAAGTTGAATATCTTCGAAACCGTACAGGACAACATGATTAACAATGCATCGCTGGACTACATGATTACCAATGGCTTTACAGTACATTGTGGGACATTATTTTTATTTATTTTTTATAATACATTACTTTTTCAAACATGTGGTGTGTTCATTTGCCATTAAACTTCTTTTCTTTTTTTTTTTTTTGTACCCCCTACTTGTGAGGAGTTGGATTTATGGGGACCCAGATTTTTAAAGAGGGCTTTGAGATTCCGATAGAACCTCCACCTGCACTCTGCCATATCAACATGGAGACAAGGTGCTATGCTTGGGGGTGGGGGGGGGGGGCCTTGGCAAGGTATGCTTTTGAGGGCAGTGGCCTAGTATGGTTGAGGAGTTGATGAAAGCCTTTAAGCCTGCGATCATGCCACAGGATTTAAAGATTTAAATCTGGGAATGGATATGCCTCCTGGTCAAAGAAGTCTGAGCTTACAGTGGAACCTATTTAAATCTCTGCAGACAAGCCATTCACCAAACGTGGTGTACTGTCAGTGGTGAACAGTCTATACGATCCACTGAGATTTGTGGCTCCCATCACCATGCAAGGTAAATCCTTGAATTAATCCCTATATCATGTTTTTGTTTTTCTGCTGAATGGGGTGCCCCCTTAACCACCTCGCGCCCGCCCTATAGCCGAATGACGGCTGTAGAGCGGGCGCTTTCGTCCGGGAGGCTGTCCCTGGACGTCCTAATGTTTACTTCCCCCGGGGACAGGCAAACACAGATCGCTGTAAACGGCCAATCACAGCGGCCGTTTACAGCACGATCGGTGTGTCCAATGGGAGATGATCTCATATGTAAACATATAAGATCATCTCTCAGAGCCGCTCTCCCTCCTCACACAGACAGTGTGAGAGGGGAGAGATGAACGGCTGCAGCGGCCGTCAGTGAAAAAAAAAAGTGTAAAAAAAAGTGTAAAAAAAAAGTGCCATCCTCCCCCAGTGCCATCCTGCCCCAGTGCCATCCTGCCCCAGTGCCATCCACCCCAGTGCCATCCTGCCCCAGTGTCATCCGCCCCAGTGCCATCCGCCCCAGTGCTACCTGCTCCCAGTGCCACCTGTTAGTGCCATCTGTCCCCAGTGCCACCTGTTGTCAGTGTCATTTGTCCCCAGTGCCATCTGTCATCAGTGCCACGTATAAGTGCCATCTGTCATCAGTGCCACGTGTCATCAGTGCCACATAGTGCCATCTGTCATCAGTGCCACGTATTAGTGCCATCTGTCATCAGTGCCACGTATCAGTGCCATTTGTCATCAGTGCCACCTGTCAGTGTCACGTGCCATCTGTTGTCAGTGTCACGTGTCATCAATGCCACTTATCAGTGCCATCTGTCATCAGTGTCACGCGTCATCGGTGCCACGTATTAGTGTCATCTGTCATCGGTGCCACGTATTAGTGCCATCTGTCATCAGTGCCACATATTAGTGCCACGTGTCATCAGTGCCACGTATAAGTGCCATGTGTCATCAGTGCCACGTATTAGTGCCATCTGTCATCAGTGCCACATATTAGTGCCATCTGTCATCAGTGCCACGTGTCATCAGTGCCACGTATAAGTGTCATCATTGCCACGTATCAGTGCCATCTGTCATCAGTGTCACGTGTAATTGTCCTGGTGCTTCAAAAGTGTCACGTGCCATCTGTTGTCAGTGTCACGTGTCATCAATGCCACTTATCAGTGCCATCTGTCATCAGTGTCACTCGTCATCGGTGCCACGTATTAGTGTCATCTGTGCCACGTATTAGTGCCATCTGTCATCAGTGCCACATATTAGTGCCACGTGTCATCAGTGCCACGTATAAGTGCCACGTGTCATCAGTGCCACGTATTAGTGCCATCTGTCATCAGTGCCACATATTAGTGCCATCTGTCATCAGTGCCACGTGTCATCAGTGCCACGTATAAGTGTCATCATTGCCACGTATCAGTGCCATCTGTCATCAGTGTCACGTGTAATTGTCCTGGTGCTTCAAAAGTGTAATAAGTAGTCAACAAGTTAGATGTGTAATTTATGCTCCTAGAACACATGATGGCGCTCCCTGCATGTTGGGCAGGCTGTGAAAAAGTCCCACACATGTGGTATTGTAATACTCAGGAGGAGTAGCAGAATTTTTTTGGGGGTGTCATTTGTGGTATACACATGCCATGTGAGAGAAATAACCTATTACAATGACAATTTTGTGGAGAAAAATAAAAAAAATGAAAAATCTTAATTTTGCAAAGAATTGTGGGGAAAAAAATGACAACATCAAAAAGCTCACTATGCCTCTTACTAAATACCTTGGAATGTCTACTTTCCAAAAAAGGGTAATTTGGGGGGTATTTGTACTTTCCTGGCTTGTTCGGGTCGCAAGAAATGAGATAGGCCACCAGTACATCAGATGTGATCAATTTTGTGCGATTCGCACCACAGCTTGTAGACTCTCTAACTTTCACAAAGACCAAATAATATCCACTAATTTGGGTTATTTTTACCAAAGATATGTAGCAGCATAAATTGTGGCCAAAATTTATGAAGAAAAATTAATAATTTACATAATTCTGCCACAGAAACAAATAAATATGCTTTTTTTTTCAAAATTTTCGGTCTTTTTTCATTTATAGCGCAAAAAATAAAAAACCTCAGAGGTGATCAAATACCACCAAAAGAAAGCTCTATTTGTGGGAAAAAAAAGGACAAAAAATTCATTTGAGTACAGTGTTGCATGACTGAGTAATTGTCATTCAAAATGTGAGAGCACCGAAAGCTGAAAATTGGTCTGGGCAGGAAGGGTGTTTAAGTGCCCAGTAAGCAAGTGGTTAAAATCCATACCAAGTCCAAAGCCAAAGATTACTTTTTTTTTTTTTACAGGGTCCCCTTAAAAATCTATATCAAACCCTCACTTGCCATGGGGTTCCCCCCTTAAAATGCATACCAGAGCAGACCCCCACTGATTTTGGGAGAATGCATGACTAGCTTTGGTCAGTGTTGTCATATGGATCCTCCAGTTATGTCCATATGTAATCAATTATGTCACACAGGCTACCCCACTCCTTTATTTACGTGCTGTTCCTAGCAGTGGAAATGTTATTCGTGCAAAGTCTCTGATGGGAGCAGATGTGTTGCCTTTTTTTGTTTTTGTTTTGTTAAGTCATTCATCATGATCTACATTGACGCATGGATGGATTTACGTCATGGGATATTTTGTTTGTTTTTTGATGTAGCGCCACCCCCGATTGAGCCACTTGGTAATTTCAGGTTCTATGTTCTGCCCCTCAACCCCATACCCACTCTGGCTCACCTGACAACTGACACCTGATCTAACAAATATTACTGCAAATACAATAATAAAAGGACATCTTACTGTAGCAGCTCAACGAGTATTTTGCTGGGAGACTTTGCAGTAAACAAAACAGTAAGGCTCGGTTCACACAGGGGGCGACACGACTTGCCGCGCCGCGACCTGACAAGTCGCCCCCGTTCTGTACTACGGAACCGTTCTAAGAGGAGCGTCTCGAGTCGCTCCGACTTAGAAAAAAGGTTCCTGTACTACTTTTGGGCGACCTCGGGCGACTTGCATTGACTTCTATACAGAAGTCGTTTGCAAGTCGCCGCTGAGGTCGCGGCAGGTCACGGCGCGGCAAGTCGTGTCGCCCCCTGTGTGAACCGAGCCTAACAGTTTGAAATGGATAATTAACCATAATAAACTTTGATGCTAGGCAACTGGGCACAAAGAAATATGCAACGAAAGTTAATCACTGTTTAAAGATGAAGTAAACCCTAATGGGTTTACTTCCTCTTTGTCTCCCTGCAAAGGTAAAGTATAATGGGCTACTATGCATCGCACTTACCTGACACAGGAGCCAGCGATGTCACCGCTGTCCCCTGTAGTCTGGAGCATCCATCTTCTTCCGGGTATCGCTGCTCCGGCCACTCACAGCGGCAGAGCTGCAATGACGTCACTCCCGCGCATGCGCACGGGAGCCGCCATTAACGGAATATCGCCATAAGCAGCGGCATGCTGCTAACGGCGATAGTGCGCCTGCGCGCTGCTGTCTACGGTGCATGCGCTGTAGACAGCTGTCGCTGTATTTTAGTAAATATCTCCAAACTAGATGTGACCACAACTGTGTGACGACAGAGGGAACCCAGACATAAATAGATGAAGGTAAATTTATTAAAGTAAATGCATATAAATGTGAACACACCACCAATACAAACTTAGTGAACAAACCAAACAACCAGACAGTGAAGATAAACAAATAAACCAGCATATGTAGCAAAAGGGAGTACCAGAATCGTAGTCAAGCCAGGCCAGGGTCATAAATAGGAGGTCAGCAGATGGGGGGGACAAGGAGAAAGGGATCAGGTTGCAACAGGTTCAGGTGGCAGGATGCAGGAAACAAGGATCAGGTAAACAGGTAAACAGGCTGCAGGTCAGGGCACAAGAACAATACCAGGGCAAGGTGTGGGTGCACTTGCTGGGTATTTATACTATGGCTGCTATCAGTCACGTGATGCCTGGCTGCAGAAGGTAATACCTGCTTCACACTGCCAGGATCCCTCCACTGGTGGATGCCAGTACTGCGGACCAAAGATGACATATTTCCAGCAGGGAAAAGCTCTTCTGACAGCTCCAAACTGCCAGGAGACACCTGCTGGTGGATCTCAGTACTGCACGCCAAATGATCGATATCACCAGCGGAGGGAACCTTTCCCGACAGTACCCCCCCTCGAAGGAGTGACCTCCGGATGCTCCAACTAGCGGCTGCTGGGGAAAGTCCATTGCGTCAAGCTGGGCCATAAGCATAGTCACATCAGGTTGGGTAATAAGTACGTCAAGCTGGAAAGCAGGCACAGGAACCTCAAGCTGAGTAGCAGGCACATCGAACTGGGCAACAGGCACATTAAGCTGGGCAGCCAGCATGGGCACATGAGGTTGGGAAGCAGGCACTTCAAGCTGGGCAGCAGGCACGGGCACATCAGGTTGGAAAGCAGGCACTTCAAGCTGGGCAGCAGGCATGGGCACATCAAGCTGGGCAGCAGACACGGGCATATCAGGTTGGGAAGCGGGCGCATCAAGCTGGGCAACGGGCACATCAAGCTGGGCAGTGTACAGGAACACCTCAGGCTGGACAGCAGACAGAAGCACATCAGACCGGGAAGCTGGCACATCGGCCCGGGAAGCTGGCACATCAGGCTGGAAGGCAGGCAGAGGCACGTCAGGCTGGAAGACAGGCAGCGGCACGTCAGGCTGGAAGACAGGCAGCGGCACGTCAGGCTGGAAGACAGGCAGCGGCACGTCAGGCTGGAAGACAGGCACTGGGACGTCAGGCACGTCAGGCTGGACAGCAGGCACATCAGACTGGAAGGCATCGGACTGGAAGGCCGAGACACCAGACTGGAAGGCATCGGACTGGAAGGCCGGGACATCAGAATGGAAGGCATCAGACTGGAAGGCCGGGACATCAGACTGGAAGGCATCAGACTGGAAGGCCGGGACATCAGACTGGAAGGCATCAGACTGGAAGGCCGGGACATCAGACTGGAAGGCCGGGACATCAGACTGGAAGGCCGGGACATCAGACTGGAAGGCATCAGACTGGAAGGCCGGGACATCAGACTGGAAGGCATCAGACTGGAAGGCCGGGACATCAGACTGGAAGGCCGGCAGCGGGACATCAGACTGGAAGGTTGGCAGCGGGACATCAGACTGGAAGGCATCAGACTGGAAAACTGGGACATCAGACTGGAAGGCCGAAACATCAGACTGGGAGGTCGGCAGCAGGACATCAGACTGGAAGGCATCAGACTGGAAGGCTGGGACATCAGACTGGAAGGCATCAGACTGGAAGGCCGGGACATCAGACTGGAAGGCATCAGACTGGAAGGCCGGGACATCAGACTGGAAGGCATCAGACTGGAAGGCCGGGACTTCAGACTGGAAGGCATCAGACTGGAAGGCCGGGACTTCAGACTGGAAGGCATCAGACTGGAAGGCCGGGACTTCAGACTGGAAGGCATCAGACTGGAAGGCCGGGACTTCAGACTGGAAGGCCGGGACTTCAGACTGGAAGGCCGGGACATCCGACTGGAAGGTCGGCAGTGGGACATCAGACTGGAAGGCATCAGACTGGAAAGCTGACACTCTGGGCTGGAACTCTGGCTCTGGCTCTCCGGGCTGGAACTCTGGCTCTGGCTCTCCGGGCTGGAACTCTGGCTCTGGCTCTCCGGGCTGGAACTCTGGCTCTGGCTCTCCGGGCTGGAACTCTGGCTCTGGCTCTCCGGGCTGGAACTCTGGCTCTGGCTCTCCGGGCTGGAACTCTGGCTCTGGCTCTCCGGGCTGGAACTCTGGCTCTGGCTCTCCGGGCTGGAACTCTGGCTCTGGCTCTCCGGGCTGGAACTCTGGCTCTGGCTCTCCGGGCTGGAACTCTGGCTCTGGCTCTCCGGGCTGGAACTCTGGCTCTGGCTCTCCGGGCTGGAACTCTGGCTCTGGCTCTCCGGGCTGGAACTCTGGCTCTGGCTCTCCGGGCTGGAACTCTGGCTCTGGCTCTCCGGGCTGGAACTCTGGCTCTGGCTCTCCGGGCTGGAACTCTGGCTCTGGCTCTCCGGGCTGGAACTCTGGCTCTGGCTCTCCGGGCTGGAACTCTGGCTCTGGCTCTCCGGGCTGGAACTCTGGCTCTGGCTCTCCGGGCTGGAACTCTGGCTCTGGCTCTCCGGGCTGGAACTCTGGCTCTGGCTCTCCGGGCTGGAACTCTGGCTCTGGCTCTCCGGGCTGGAACTCTGGCTCTGGCTCTCCGGGCTGGAACTCTGGCTCTGGCTCTGGCTCTCCGGGCTGGAACTCTGGCTCTGGCTCTCCGGGCTGGAACTCTGGCTCTGGCTCTCCGGGCTGGAACTCTGGCTCTGGCTCTCCGGGCTGGAACTCTGGCTCTCCGGGCTGGAACTCTGGCTCTCCGGGCTGGAACTCTGGCTCTCCGGGCTGGAACTCTGGCTCTGGCTCTCCGGGCTGGGACAGATTGGTGGGTGTGGAGGCAGGTTGGGTTAATGGTAAGATTGTGTGAGTGGGGAAGAACTTTCGTTTCTTCTTTGGCTTAACTTAAGGAGATCTGTAGGTGGCTGTAGGACTGTAGGTAGGAGGTGAGGCATACTGAAACGAAGGGCTGGGATATGGCAGAGAAGAGGCAACAGTAGCTGGGGGAAGAACTTGTGGGTTTGTAGGCATCTGAGAGGAGGCAGGTGGGTTGAATGCTGGATAAGTAAAGGGAGCAGAGACTGGATATGAGTATTTGGTTGGGAGCAGCATGTACTGGGCTGCAACTGAGGTTGACATGGCTGATGGGGAAACATACATTTGGGTATGCTGATGTCTGATGGCAGAGGTGGTTTGTTTGGCTGGGGCTGATTGCACCATGTCAGACCATGATGAAAGTATAGGTTGTGTAAACTGTAGTTTTAAGTCTCCCTGTCCAACAAAAGACTGAGCAGACACAATGCACTCAGCAATCACCTGTGGGGAACAGGCTGAGTAGTGTTCACAAAAATCAGCAGGATCATCTTCAAAAAGCCATACTAAAGATACAACCTGATTCATATGAAAAGGAGGAGTGAAATCATCATGGCCATCTGGGATACAGGGCTGGGCCAGCTCAGTACAGATCTTGATCAAAGGCTGCACCTCCCCAAACAATATATAACCCTGACTGACCAGAGAGTGAGCCAAACAGATAGCTGCAAACAACTGGTCACTAGACCATCCTTTCAAAACCTGGCGGCAATAATCACTACTTTCAGATGCCAGCAGAGAAAAATAAATAACCTCATCAGCATTCATGTTTGCAACCAAACTGAAGCAAAATGGTTCCCCTGTGCAGCCACTTCTGGTCAGGAGTGGCCCTGGTATTCTGTCATAAAGTAGATGTGACCAGAACTGTGTGACTGCGACAGAGTGAACCAGACATAAATAGGTGAAGGTAAATGTATTAAAGTAAATGCATATAAATGCACACCAATACAAACTGAGTGAACAAACCAAACAACCAGACAGTGAAGATAAACAAATAAACCAGCATATGTAGCAAAAGGGAGTGCAGGAATCGTAGTCAAGCCAGGCCAGGGTCATAAATAGGAGGTCAGCAGATGGGGGGACAAGGAGAAAGGGATCAGGTTGCAACATGTTCAGGAGGCAGGATGCAGGAAACAAGGATCAGGTAAACAGGCTGCAGGTCAGGGCACAAGGACAATACCAGGGCAAGGTGTGGATGCACTTGCCGGGTATTTATACTATGGCTGATATCAGTCATGTGATGCCTGGCTGCAGAAGGTAATACCTGCTCCACACTGCCAGGATCCCTCCGCTGGTGGATGTCAGTACTGCGGACCAAAGATTACATATTTCCAGCAGGGAAAAGCTCTTCTGACAGCTCCAAACTGCCAGGAGACACCTGCTGGTGGATCTCAGTACTGCACGCCAAATGATCGATATCGCCAGCGGAGGGAACCTTTCCTGACATACGCCAATATTTTCCACTTAGTCCTTACAGTTTATAGAAGACAAAAATGTGAGATCCTTGACGTGGAGTTATCTGGTATCGGATAACTCCACAGCAAGCAGCATCTCCTTTAGTGTATGTGCTAAAGGTGGGGTTCCGCCTGCTCACCAATCCTGCCGACACCGGGGCTCAAAGGGAGCAATGTCCTGGAACAGGCTTCTGAGGGATCTGCTGACCTTGGATGGCCTACCTGGCAACTCAAATGCTCAGCGATACAGCAATGCCTATACGGCCACCCACACAGCCCATGGGGTGTCTGACAGTGGTCTGGCAACCCAGAGGGAAGCTGGCTGGCAGAGGGAGTCACCACTCTGGCTTAGCAGCGCTCACTCTGTTCACAAGCAAGGCTGCCTGGACTTCTCCCCCTCTTTTTGCTCTCCGGTGCCTCTGCCTTGTGGTCTCATTTCTCTCTGGTCTCCAGGCAGCCTCGTCTTTCCTCTCATGGACCCCACACCCTTCCAGACACCCTGCCTCCTGGGGTTGTAGTTTTCCCCCTGTCAGTCACCAAGGGGCCGCTTGTCTTCAGGACTACATGTCCCAAGATCGTCTCCTTCTGCTCTTCCTCTGTCCTGCTATGCTCGTATCGTATGGTTCCACTCTGACGCGTTTCGTCGTATTGACATCATCTGAGGGTCTATCAGATGATGTCAATACGCCGAAACGCGTCAGAGTGGAACCATACGATACGAGCATAGCAGGACTGACAGGGGAGAAGAAAGACAGGTGTCCAGACCGTGAGCTATCAGCGGGTAACAACTCATAGCTGTGGGCGGTAGGACTTTCCTTCATCCTGGTTGATTCAGCAAGCTGTGCATTTATAATGAACCAATGCTTTTAAAGATTTTACGTTTATTTTGAACACCTGACATATGACGTTAATGGAGTCCTGAACTAGGAGCCAGCAAGAGGTTACGATAAGGCTTGTGAAACCAGCTGAGTCTGGTAAGAGCAATACCAAAGGGGATCTCTCACTTTCACATATCCTCCGGCGTGGCGTGTGTGTGTCAGTGCACGTGTGGAGGTGTATTTCGGGCAGAGGTGCAATATATATCATAAATCGCAAGAACTGTGGCATATTTTCCCTGATTGGACTAACTATTAAGGGATAATTATTGAACATTGGTGTTGGACCACAAGTTTGGATATATGCTTTGATTTAATGAACTGAATGCACATTATGTATTACGCATGATTAGTATATATACATGTTATATTTGAACAAATTATTGCACTTAATAATTATTCTTTGTAAACATAGTATTATGCGCTGTTTCTCTATGGGTGAATTAGTCTATCATTTGATGCATTGATTCATTAATTTTTTAGAGATTTGTTTGACTAATTCTCTACCAGCCACCAACATCTTCCCCTTTGTTTGCCACTTATGCTCAGTTCCACTATACCCATTTCCAATGGTCCATGATCAGGTTAATTACATTTTTGGAATCTCCAGATTAGAATCAGATCTCACTACCTCTTCTCTTTTGCCCTCATTCTCTATTTAGCCAATATTCCCCAGTCTCCTACAACTTTCAATTGATCTATCATCATGTGCAAGAGTGAGGAAGGGAAAGGTAAGCTTTGCCACAACCAGGAAGTTTTACAATCTTTGCAGATCAATCCTACGAGTCTCGGGTGTAGAGGTGAGGCATTGCAAACTGCTATCCTTGTTAATAAGACTTGCTGATGCGCTGGCCAAGACACGCTTGAGTGATGATTCTCCTTTATAGGGGTAATTGATTAATGCCACTCCAGACACAGCTATTTTTTTTCTTTTTTTAAAGTACTACAATACCTCAAAATTTATATGGTCTAGAAACAGACAAAAATAGGATTTTTATATACAGCTTACCTGTAAAATCCTTTTCTTGAGAGTACATCACGGGACACAGGAGCTCATTACATAGTGGGTTATATACGCACCTCTGGTGATTGAACACTGGTTAACCCCAATTAAGGAGAATTCCTCCCCTATATAACCCCTCCCATATGGGAGGCACCTCAGTTTTGTAGCAAAGCAATAAGAAACCACGTAAAACCCAAGAGGGGAGTGAGCCCTGTGTCCCATGATGTACTCTCAAGAAAAGGATTTTACGGGTAAGCTGTATATAAAAATCCTATTACCTTGATCATACATCACGGGACACAGGAGCTCATTTCATAGTGGGACGTCCCAAAGCAATGCTCAGATTGAGGGGAGGGAGACACAGATCATAATTATAGACCGCCAGGGACCGGAGGACCTAAACTGCAGCCTGCAGTACACTGCGCCCAAAGGCGATATCCTCTTGCCCTCTGACATCCACCTGATAGAATCTGGTGAATGTGTGGACTGATGACCAAGTTGCAGCCTTACAGATCTGAGCCAGGGAGGCCTGGTGATGCACTTCCCAAGAAGCACTTACAGCCCTAGTAGAGTGCGCTTTCACTTGAAAAGGAGGGATTTTTCCCTTTAACACTATAGGTCTGAGAAATAATCTGTCTAATACACTTTGAGAGAGTGGATTTTGACGCCGCCTGGCCCTTCCTAGGGCCTTCCAGCTAAATAAATAAGCAATCAGTTTTCCTTATCTGAGCAGTTGCTTGAAGATATATACTGATTGCCCTAACCACATCCAAAGTGTGCAAAGATTCTTCTTCTGCTGACTGTGGGTCCAGAAAAAAGGATGGTAGGATTACATCTTGATTCAAATGGAATCCCGAAACCACCTTAGGTAGAAAGGACCTGTTGGGACGCATGGCCACCCGGTCCTTATGAATAATTAGATACAGTTCTTTGCTGGAGAGAGCTGCTAGTTTTGACACTCTTCTAGCCGTGGATATGGCTACCAAGAAAACAAATTTTTTAGTCAGAAGAACTAATGAAGCCAGATTCAAAGGTTCAAATGGTTGCCCCTGCAAAGCCAAGAGAACCAAATTCAGATCCTATGGGCATACCGGAGGTTTGACTGGCGGCCTTATCCGCATAGCCCCCTGAATGAAAGCCCGCACCAGGGAATGCGATGCAAGTGGCTTCTGAAAAAACACTGACAAGGCCGAAATCTGCACCTTGATAGTGCTTACGGCCAAATTCATTTCTAGGCCTGACTGTAGAAAGGCCAAGATCCTGCTAATGACATACTTTCTAGGATGCCATTCCCTGAGTTCACACCAGGAAACATATGCCCTCCAGATTTTGTAGTAAATAACCTAAAAAAACCTTTGGAAAACAGCGCTGTCCAAAAAATAACTCAATTCATCAAAACAAGGCATGAGCCAGTGAAACAAACTCTAAAATGTGAAAATATAAATACCAGTATAAATTCTTGCTGCAGCCCAATGTGAGATACCCACACTAAACACAAACCAAAATAATATAACCGCGCTAAAACTTATACATTAAAATAATATTGTGACATAATAAATTCTAGTATTAAATCCTAGACCATGTGTGCTATCCAAAATTTGTGTAGAAAATCATCCAACTTAAAACACATAAAAATCCAAAGGGAGGGAAGCACAAAAATATGAATTTAGTCCATTGAAGTGACTCTTAACAGACACCATTCAGATATGTAGCAGGTGCGCCCAAAGGGAAAGTTCTATCCACCACCTATTTCAATGAGGCTTACCAGCTGCCAAGATCTCTTTTTAGGGAGATCGTACAAGCATGAAGAAAAAACGATCGTTCCTGGTCTCTCCAATGGGTTCTGCTGGCGTCTCCACCTCTTATATCTCTTTCCCACAGCGTCTCACTTTCCACCGTATTTATTAGGCAAAAAAAGAAAGAAAGGCTCCCATAGCGTAATACTGCATAAAAGTTTTAATCCGAATGAAATAAAAGTAAAACAAACTCACAAATTCCAGTTGAGTACAGGCGTAAGTACAATCACGAGCCGGCCGGCTCTCTCCTATTAACACTGCCCGTCCTTCCTGGTCAACGGGGAATGGCGGTAACGTCAGCACGCCGCTCACCCTACGTCGTTTCGTCAAAAATGACTTCTTCCTGGGGTACGGGCGGCGCGCTGACCCACCGCCTAAAATACTCACTGGCTACAGAACGTAACCGCCCACTTCCGAGCTCCTGGCTACAGCTCCCAATCAGCCATTTTAAAAAAGGGCAAAAATTGAACGTTCGCCCTAATCTTTTAAATAAAATTAAAATTCAAATGTAATACAAGAACGCTCTAAGGAGTCGGACACGAACCGTTTCCCAAATACGTTAATATCCATTTAATCTTTTTAACTTAAAAAATTTATAAACTAAAAACCACTCTAGAAAATCAGCGCTGACCCGTTTCCCGAATGGGATCATATCTAATAGCACAGCTCAGTCCCTTGGTTACCCATTAGGAGAGCACGACCGGACCAGGTCGACCCCCCATAACCGATCGCACAATACCAGTAAGTGCAACCAGAACATGGGAGGGCCCACCATCATTCCCCGACCCTGCTCATCCCCATGGGCAAAGGACATAAGACTAACAGATCATCAAATCACTTCTTAAACCTAAAAACTTCATAAAACTCTATATGAATAGGAAGAAAAGGAACATCCTCATATACAAGCCATTATTCCAATTAAGCCTTATATAACAAAGGCCATTGGAAGAATAATGTACTAAAATAAGTCAAATATATCAAAACATCCCCAAGGGAGCTTAGTTGAGCCAATCCCATAGGGGGAATTGCTATCCCATGCTTTAATATGGGTCGCCTCCCAGTTAAGGTAGACTTCTTAAAGGGGGGTAGTCAAATGTTAGTACTACCTCATACCACCTCATATCCAACGTTTAATCTATACTGAACCTTGAAAAATTGGGGGTTCCTGTGGGAGGGGACTAGACCCCAATTGGAAGACTTTTTTCTTAACATCAATAACAATGATAGGGGCATCAGATTTTCAGTGGAGGCCAGTCCAGAGAGAGTTCATTTTCTGGATTTGACCATTAGTAAGTCTGGAGAGGGTTTTAAAACGATATCCTACTTTAGGAAAACTGATAGGAACTCTTTTATACCCACAGAGAGTTGCCATCATAGCTCATGGTTAAGATCAATCCCTAAAGGTCAGTTTATAAGGATGAGGAGGAATTGCTCTGATGTGAGCGACTTTAGGTTACAGGCTAATATTTTGAAAGGGAGACTGGAAGAAAAGGGGTACGATGCCGAGTCCATGAATACAATGATTGAACAGATTGCCGAGGGTGATAGAACTGCTCTTCTGAGGGCTAGTTCAGGTAAAGAAAGGGAGAAGCTGGTTGTCCCTTTTGTTACAACTTTTTCCACCCAACATTATTTAGTCAAAAAGATGTTGCGTAAACATTGGCATCTGTTGTCGAATGATAGAGTCATCCGTACCTTTCTTCCAACCAAACCAGAGATTATCTTTAGAGGGGTCCCCTCCCTGAGACATAGGATAGCTCCTAATGTAATTGATCCCCCCACTAAGAATATTGCCTTTTTTCAGCATATAACTGGATACCATCAATGCCGAAGGTGTCAGATTTGTATGTTGAATAAAAGTAAAAAGAGAAAAACTGAAACCTTTGTTTCCACCAGTACTCAGAGGGAACATCAAATTGAACCCTTTATAACGTGCAGCTCCAAGGGCGTTGTATACCTTTTACAATGCTCTTGTGGGCTCCAGTATATTGGGAGAACCAAGCGAGCTATGCAAGTACACTTAGGTGAGCACATTACAAACATTAAAAATGGGTATAAATTTCACTCAGTATCCAAACATTATGATTTACATCATGGCCGTAATCCAGCAAACACCTTATTTCTAGGTATTGACAAATTTAGTGCGCACTGGAGGGGGAGTTCCCTAGTGCGAGATTTGTCTAGACTAGAAATGATGTGGATACATAAAACACGGTGTTATACTCCCCATGGTCTTAACGTGGATGTTGACGTGAATGCCTTCATAGACAATGGTTAAACCCCTCTACTGTGAACCACTTCCGAGTTCCCGGGTTGGGTCCGCATTTTTTAGCCCCGATATGATTAGAGAATAGAATTATTGAATTTTCTATCTTTTTGACAAATCACTAGTGGCGTTCATTCTAAATTATAGTAATTAATTATTGGCCTTGCGGGATCACATCCATCTATTCGATAATATCCCGCGTGAGGAGAGGTGATGGGTATATCCCGCTTTGGTATTGATCAGTAAGGTTTGGCAGTTCTTTGGCCACCCTTTATAGCATTTTGGGCCACCCTGAGAATGAATTTTATTCTTTGGGTGGGTGATGAGGAGGGCCCAATAATCCCTCCCATTTGTATATGGGAACGTCATAGAACCCCCAATTTTTCAAGGTTCAGTATAGATTAAACGTTGGATATGAGGTGGTATGAGGTAGTACTAACATTTGACTACCCCCCTTTAAAAAGTCTACCTTAACTGTGAGGCGACCCATATTAAAGCATGGGATAGCAATTCCCCCTATGGGATTGGCTCAACTAAGCTCCCTTGGGGATGTTTTGATATATTTGACTTATTTTAGTACATTATTCTTCCAATGGCCTTTGTTATATAAGGCTTAATTGGAATAATGGCTTGTATATGAGGATGTTCCTTTTCTTCCGATTCATAGTTTTATGAAGTTTTTAGGTTTAAGAAGTGATTTGATGATCTGTTAGTCTTATGTCCTTTGCCCATGGGGATGAGCAGGGTCGGGGAATGATGGTGGGCCCTCCCATGTTCTGGTTGCACTTACTGGTATTGTGCGATCGGTTATGGGGGGTCGACCTGGTCCGGTCGTGCTCTCCTAATGGGTAACCAAGGGACTGAGCTGTGCTATTAGATATGATCCCATTCAGGAAACGGGTCAGCGCTGATTTTCTAGAGTGGTTTTTAGTTTATAAATTTTTTAAGTTAAAAAGATTAAATGGATATTAACATATTTGGGAAACGGTTCGTGTCCGACTCCTTAGAGCGTTCTTGTATTACATTTGAATTTTAATTTTATTTAAAAGATTAGGGCGAACGTTCAATTTTGCCCTTTTTTAAAATGGCTGATTGGGAGCTGTAGCCAGGAGCTCGGAAGTGGGCGGTTACGTTCTGTAGCCAGTAAGTATTTTAGGCGGTGGGTCAGCGCGCCGCCCGTACCCCAGGAAGAAGTCATTTTTGACAAAACGACGTAGGGTGAGCGGCGTGCTGACGTTACCGCCATTCCCCGTTGACCAGGAAGGACGGGCAGTGTTAATAGGAGAGAGCCGGCCGGCTCGTGATTGTACTTACGCCTGTACTCAACTGGAATTTGTGAGTTTGTTTTACTTTTATTTCGTTCGGATTAAAACTTTTATGCAGTATTACGCTATGGGAGCCTTTCTTTCTTTTTTTGCCTAATAAATACGGTGGAAAGTGAGACGCTGTGGGAAAGAGATATAAGAGGTGGAGACGCCAGCAGAACCCATTGGAGAGACCAGGAACGATCGTTTTTTCTTCATGCTTGTACGATCTCCCTAAAAAGAGATCTTGGCAACTGGTAAGCCTCATTGAAATAGGTGGTGGATAGAACTTTCCCTTTGGGCGCACCTGCTACATATCTGAATGGTGTCTGTTAAGAGTCACTTCAATGGACTAAATTCATATTTTTGTGCTTCCCTCCTTTTGGATTTTTATGCGTTTTAAGTTGGATGATTTTCTACACAAATTTTGGATAGCACACATGGTCTAGGATTTAATACTAGAATTTATTATGTCACAATATTATTTTAATGTATAAGTTTTAGCGCGGTTATATTATTTTGGTTTGTAGTAAATAAGCCTGGAGGCCGGCATTCTGTCATTGACCAGAGTAGAAAGGACTGGCCCCGAAAGCCCACGGTCTCTCAGAATGTGGGTCTCAGCAGCCAAACCGTCAAATTCAGACTGTGTAAAGCAGGATGGTAAATTGGACCCTGTGAGAGCAGATCTGGCCAGAGAGGGAGGATCCATGGCCTGCCTACTGCCAACTTCATGATTTCTGTGTACCAGGGTCGCCTGGGCCAAGCCGGGGCTACCAAAAGAACCAATTTTGTCTCCCTCTTGACTCTTTCCAGGAACTGCGACAGAAGCGGGCACGGGGGGAAGGCATAAATCAGATTGTACTGATCCCAGGGAACTGTCAGAGCATCTGACCCCTGAGCAAGTGCATCTCTTGTTCTTGACACAAATTTGTCCAGTTTTCTGTTGAACCTGGACGCAAACAGATCTACGTCTGGAGTACCCCACCTGCGACATATGTTCCAAAACACGTTGGGTGCAGAGCCCATTCTCCTGGGCACAGCTGCTGGTGGCTTAGAAAATCCGCCTGCCAATTTTCCACTCCTGGAATGAAGACTGCAGAAAGGCATGGTACATGCTTTTCTGCCCAGACAAGTATGCGATTCACCTCTTTTTGCACAACCAGACACCTGGTACCGCCCTGGTGATTGATATAGGCCACTGCTGTGGCATTGTCGGACTGAACCCGAACAGGGAGACCCCGTAGTCTGTAAGACCACTTTATGAGAGCCATATAAACTGCCCGGATCTCCAAGACATTTATGGGCAATAGCTTCTCGATCGCAGACCATTTCCCCTGCGAGCACGTCTCCTCCAACACTGCTCCCCAGCCTGACAGGCTGGCATCTGTCGAAATAATCTTCCATGGAAGAGGAAAAAAAGTTTTGCCTTTCAGCAAATTCTCAGTTTGTAACCACCAGACGAGACTCTTGCGTGTGGATAGACGCATAGGAAGATCCAAGGACTGGGGCTTCCTGTTCCAAGCCACAAGGATGCATCTTTGCAGAGGCCTTGAGTGGAACTGGGCGAATGGAACGGCCTCGAAGGAGGCGACCATTTTCCCTAACAGTCTCATGCATAACCGAATGGGGGAAGATCTCCTGCCCAGAATTAGGCGCACCAGACCCCCAATGGCCAAGGCCTTTGGCCTTGGTAAAAACACCCCGCCTTGAGCGGTGTCGATGACCATACCCAGGTATTCCAACCTGGTAGCAGGCTGTAGGGACGACTTTTCTAGGTTTATAATCCAACCTAGGCATTCCAGGTGTTCTAGCGTTCTGGTAACACTGTGGTTCAGGAACGCTACTGTTTTCTCCCTGAGAAGCAAATCGTCTAGATAAGCCATGACGGCTATACCCTGAGCTCTTAGGTTTGCCAAGAGAGGGTCCAGAATCTTTGTGAAGACTCGAGGGGCCGTAGCGAGCCCGAACGTCAAAGCCACAAATTGAAAATGGCGCCGCTCTACCGCGAACCTTAGATACTTTTGGTGTGCGGGAAAAATTGGCACATGGAGATATGCATCCTTGATGTCTATTGATGCCATAAACTCTCCCTCTTGCAGGGAGGAGACCACAGTGCGAATTGACTGCATTCGGAAGGGCCGGGTGCGCAAAAACCGGTTCAGATCCTTCAGATCCAGGATAGGTCTGACACTTCCATTTGGCTTCGGAACGGTGAAGAGATTCGAGTAAAACCCTGAACCCTGTTCTTTTGGGTCCACTTCTACTATCACCCCCTAGGATAGTAAATGATCTAAGGCCAGAAATAGCAGTTTTTGCTTTACTGGGTCCCTGGGGATCCTTGACATTAGAAAACGAGAAGGTGGAATCTCCTGAAACTCTAGCTTGTAGCCCAGAGATACCAAAGAGATCACCCACTTGTCCCGGATCTCTTCCTGCCAGGCTTCCGCAAACTGCAGAAGCCTTCCCCCCACTCGGCCGAGCGGGGGCGCCCCTTCACAAGGAAGCTTTTGGGCTCTGCTTGGCAGGCTTTCACCCCCAAGATTTCTTCTGCCCCTGGGCCCGGCCTTGAGCCTTTCCTGTAGAGGAGGGTTGAGAAGGCCGTCGCCACTGCTTAGAGCTTGATGCTCCGGGAGAGAGAGAACACCTAAATGATGGACGTTTGCTCCTTTTGACTGGAAGGAGAGTAGATTTACCCCCTGAAATTTTTTGGACGAATTTGTCTAATTCTTCTCCAAACAAACGTTACCCTTTAAATGGGAACCCAATCAAATGCTTCTTGCATGACAGCTCAGCTGCCTAATTCTTTAGCCATAGGGCCCTTCGCATGTGTACCAACAGGAGAGGCAAAGAGATGCTTGTTGGACAGAATCCAAAATCGCATCAATCATGAAACACAGAATTTGAGGTATTTCTGCATAATTCTCCACTTCCTCACTGGGAAGGAGGCCAAGCATCTGCTTGACCTGTTCCCTGAGGAACTGACACAACCCCACGGCTGCCACTGTAGGTTGCACTACAGCGCCAGTCATGGAAAAGGAGGCTTTTAATAATGTTTCCAGTTTCTTATCTGTTGGATCTTTAAATACCTGAGCATTATCCAACGCAGGCATTCTGAATGTGGTACGCACCAATTCAGTATAATACTGCACCTGTTTTCTGAGCGCCTGGGAGGAGGGGACTCTCTCCTCTTCCTCTGATTCCTCCGACTGCCCAAAATCCCTGTCCCAAGATAGGATCTCTCCTCATTGTCAGAAGAGTCATCTGAAAGAGGAATCTCAGCAGAGGGAGGGGATCTACCCCTTTTCCTGCTATCTTTCAGGGAAGCAGAAATAAAATTCATTATTCTCCCTTCAAAACCCTCCAATTTAGCCCTAAGGGAGTCCTTAGTGACATATACCAGGGCTGAAACATTAGGAGAGGCTGAAAACCTGACAGGGGCACTGACTCATCCTGTGAGGCTGGCTCCAGTCTTGCAGGGGGGGATGGTAACTTACAGGCATTTTTAGAACCCCTGGACCTAGGTGGTGATTTACCAGTGCCCTTGTTACCTCCCCCTGAGACCCTCTTACGAGGAGACATAGTCCTAAGCTACAAAGCAGAGGTACTAGTACAAAGTGCAATCACTGTTGTGCTTAAAGTCTCACAATAAATATATATGCTTAAATTGCACAACCTGATGCTGAGTAGGTGTCTAAGGTTTGCCTGGATCCAATTCCTTGGGATGCTTACTGCCCACAGCTCCTGTGTCTCACACTTACAGCCCCCTGACGCTCTGGGCTTTTTAAATCTGCCGCCTGGCGCCTGCGCAGTACAGCGCCCTGCACACTTATGTGCACGGCTCACAACCACACTCCCCCCTCCTCCATTAGCCCGGGAGCGTGCTTGGTGCGCGTGCACGAGGACCGCAGAATCCAGGGGGGGAAGGGAATCTACATCGGAGCTGCGTGGGACCCCCAGACTATGTGGGACCCCTGTATTACCTATATTGTGGCAGGGATTGCAGTGGAGGCGTGAGACAGCTGGAGAATCAGGCTTCACTGAGCGTGTGTACTGAAAGGCATGTAATTATGCATCAGGCTGCTCTTACTCCCTCTAGTTGTGGAAACCAGGTAAGACATACTACTACTCAAATTAAGAAATCCATAATATATATAGGATTAACTTCCCTTACCTGTCCAGGAATTGCTGAAAACAGACAGATTCCAGCCTTCACCCATCATGGCGGGCAGAGTTGTGCCAACCTTCAGGTTTTTTTGGGGTTCTTTCTCAGAAGAACCTCCTACCTGGACCTTGTAAAAGACTCTGCCAGAAACTTTCGTGTCACTATGTAAATAGTACACCAAGTCTGGTTTTCCCAGAGTCCAGTCTTCCAATAGGAGAGGACTTGCAGGCAAAACCTAGTTTCTTCGGATGATGAAGTCCAGGTACCATACCATCTTGGGAGTCAAAATATCGGCCCGAGATATGGATCCAGTTTGTTGTAGCCCTTAGGCCCCCGCAGGGACCTGCACAGAGCTTTCTTCATAGCACATGTTTTACGTGACCAACCACCATAGACACTGGCGAAAAAACTGAGGTGCCTCCCATATGGGAGCGGTTATATAGGGGATGAATTCTCCTTAATTGGGGTTAACCAGTGTCCAATCACCAGAGGTGCCTATATAACCTACTATGTAATGAGCTCCTGTGTCCCGTGACGTATGATCAAGAAATAAAGGTTAATAAAGCACCTGGACCAGATGGCTTACATCTAAGTATCCTAAGGCCGCGTACACACGCGGGGACTGTTCGCTGAAACTGTCCGCTGAAACCAAGTTTCAGCGGACAGTCCGCTCGTGTGTGGGCTTTCAGCGGACAGTTTCAGCGAACAGTCCGCTGAACAAGGTTTTTCGGAAATTCCGAAAAACTGTCCGCTGAAACCTTGTTTCAGCGAACAGTCCCCTCGTGTGTAGGCTTGTTCGTCAAACTAAGTTCCGCACATGCTCAGAAAGGATTTACACGCTGAAAGTTATAATGCAGTGTATAGGACGTTGTATTTTTCGTCCCGTCGTACGTGCCGTTCACGTCATCGCGCACGGTTTCAGCAAACTGTTCGTCCGTCGTGTGTGGCCATGTCCGTCCATGCTAATTTTGAGCGGACTGTTTGCCGAAACTGTTTGACGGACAAAGTTGGGCGAACAGTCCCCGCGTGTGTACGCGGCCTAAAAGAGTTGTTATTTTGAAGCCATTGTTTGTCATCTTTAGAGACTCTTTAATGACTAACATATCTGCACAAAGGCACAAGTCCATAGTGGTGTCTGTATTTGAAAAAGGAATCAATGTCTTTACAAAGTAACTACTGACCAGTAAATTTAACTTCTATAGTTGGCAAGATACTTGAGAGTAGAGCTGCACAATTTTGGCTAAGGCCTCTTTCACATGGGGCGGATCAGTAATGATCCGCCCCGTGAAGATCCGCTCGCTCAGCGGGGATCGCTCCGTTGTCCCCGCTGAGCCGGCTGTGGACAGGGCGGTCTCCGCACACTGTGCGGGGACCGCCCTGTCAGCTCTCCGCTCTCCTCTATGGGGATCGGATGAGCACGGACCGTCTGTCCGTGTTCGTCCGATCCGCTTTGCAGACGGATAGAAAAATAGGATTTTCCTCCATCTGCAGAATCGGACTGTTGCGGAGGCGGACGAAATCGGGTGTCTGCGGATGCTCACCCGCAGACACCCGCTATCCCATAGGAATGAATGTATGTCCGTATTTCATCAGCAAACGGATGGATGAAATACGGACATATCGTCCGCATGTGTGAAAGGGGCCTAAAATGAGACTGACAATTTTTTTGCTTAGAATAAAGATCACGATTCTCCCACCTTTCTCATGGTGTAACATCATAAAGTTACATAGTTAGTAAGGTTAAATAAAGACACCAGTCCAACCTCAGTGAGTGTGGGTGCGTGTCTACACTTGTCCCTATCCCTGTACATTATGTCTCATTAAGATACTCCTCTATTATATATTATTTATTTAAGGTACACATATAGCACTGTCAATTTATGCACCGCTCCACATATATATTGCACACTCACATCAGTCCCTACCCTCAAGGAGCCCACAATCCAAGGTCACCAACTCATTCATCTACTAGGGACAATTTTGTTCAGAAGCCAATTAACCTACCAGCATGTCTTCGTAGTGTGGGAGGAAATCGAAGTACCCAGAGGAAACCCACGCAGGCACAGGGAGAACATGTAAACTCCATGTAAGTAGAGTCGTAGTTGGGATTCGAACTAGCAACCCTTTTTACTGCTAGGCAAGAGTGCTACCAACTACACTACTGTGCCGCTCTCTATCATCTTTCACATTATACAAAAAAAATTGGTCTAACTTTACTTTTTCATTGTTTTTTAAATTCATTAAAATGTATTTTTTCCAGAGAAATTGCGTTTGAAAGACCGCTGTGCAAATATAGTGTGACATAAAATATTGCAATCACCACCATTTTTGTTCTCTAGGTCTCTGCTAAAAAAAAATTATATATCATGTTTGGGTGTTCCAAGTAATTTTCTAGCAGAAAATAATGATTTTTACTTGTAAGCAACAAATGTCAGAAAAGGTTTGGTCTTTAAAGAGGAAGTAAACCCTGATGAGTTTACTTCCTCTTTCATTCCCTGCAAAGGTAAAGCAAAATGGACTACTATGCACCGCATAGTAGTTCATTATGTGTCACTTACCTGACACAGGAGCCAGTGAAGTCACCGCTGTCCCCTGTAGTCCGGCGCATCCATCTTCTCGGTGGGTCTCGCTGCTCCGCCACTGTCATTCGGCGAAGCCGCAATGACGTCACTCCCGCGCATGCGACATTGACCGCGGCGCACTCAGTGCGCCAGCACGCCGATGTCTTTCGGCAAATATCTCCTAAACCGTGTAGGTTTAGGAGATATTTCTTGGACCTGCAGGTAAGCCTTAATCTAGGCTTACCTGTAGGTCAAAGTGTGTTGTAAGGGTTTACAACCACTTTAAAATGGTTAAACCTCCCTCATTTACACATTCTTTCCTTTGATGAAAGAACGAAAAATACTTTCTTGCTACTTATTCAATTGTGATAAAACTTGACAGGCTGCCTGGATGTTTTATTTTTTTCCAGCTGTGAGAACTCTCTGCACTTGTGGAAAGAATCGTGACATGCTGTTTTGAAGATCAGGAAGCGAAAAAGATTGTGATTTTGATTCTTACGATTAATCGTGCAGCTCTACTTGAGATCTGCTAAAGGACCGCATAGAAGAGTTTTTGCTAGAAAACAATATTCTAAGCAGGCTTTTCACCAGGCTTTTCACCACTTGCCAATTTTTTTTTTTTCCGTTACAGAGTTGTCTATCTTGTCCTTACTGAATACAATTCATCTTATACCCCAGTTGCCCTCCACCCCATGCTCTGCACATATTTGCTTTTAAGCACCGTATTTATCAGCATATAACTTGCACCCCAAGTTTAGGAGGGAAGTTTAAGGAAAAAAAACGTACTTATTTAAATGCCCATCAATGCAGCCTTATCAGTGTCCACCTGCAGCCTTGTCAGTGTAATTTGCAGCCTTGTCATGCAGCCTTGTCCATCATTTGCAGCCTTGTCAGTGTCATATGCAGGTTTGTCATGCAGTCTTGTCCATAATTGCACCCTTGTCAGTGTCATATGCAGCTTTATCAGTGTCATATACAGCTTTGTCATGCAGCCTTGTCCATCGTTATACCCCCGCCGTCAGTGTCATTTGCAGCCTTGTCCATCAATTGCAGCCTTATCAGTTTCATTTGCAGCTTTGCCTTTTAAAAATGGAGCCGCTGAGATACAGAGCCGGATGTCCTGTGTACCGCAGCGGTGCTCGGTAGCTCTCCGCAGCTCTCGGCGGCTCTCGGACGTTCTCAGCTGTTCTTGGCAGCTTTTGGCCGTTATCGGAGGCTCTCGGCCACTTTTGGCCACACTCAGCCACCAAGAATGACCGAAATCGGCCGAAAGCTGCTGAAAACGGCCGAAAGCTGCTGAGAAGAGGCAAAGGCAGCTAAAAAGCTGCCCACAGGCTCACAACGGTGGGGGATCGGCGTATAACATGCACCCATGATTTTAAGGGGAAAAAGTGAGTGTTATACGCCGATAAATACGGTAAGTATTTTGCTTGTGCATGCGCTTTTTTTTGGGAATTTTGAATTTGGTGCCAAATTTTTTTTTTTTTTTTTTTTTAGAAATTTATATAGGTCTTATACTTTTTTCTTTCTATTTTCAATTATTTTTATTAAGTTATTATACACAAATAAAACCTTAAATATCATTCCAAAGACACATACACAAAACATTCAAGACAAATACAAAAACACAAAAATGGTTCTATCCTATAACATACACCTCTCTGAAAGCCACATTTAGAAAATTCTCAGATACATTTAAAAGAAAATGGAAATATCCTACCATCAACCCCCAACTCCCAATAGAAAAAACAAAAATAACAAAACAAACACCCCCATTATTCCTTACTGTGAAAAACCTATCCCCTAATCCTCAATTTTTTTACTCTCAAATATATTTCATGTCGCATCATGACAGCATACACCTATGGGTTGTAGCTCCGCCTCCGCAACCTGATAGGACCACGTAGCTATTAAACCTTGAGAGGGCCCCCACCCCAGTATTCTCCTTTTTTTTCCTCACCTGACAAGACCAAACAGCATCTCTTACCGCTATCTCCCCAGCCAGGTTCAAGCCTCTCCTGGGTAGAAGTCCTTACTTGTACAGCCTCTAAATTAGCTAAACGGAAGGAACCCCACTCTGATGGTCTCATAGGTATGTGCCTAAACATCTTTTACAAGCCTTAAACAGGTTTATCATGCAGTGGCCTCCAGACTTTTTCCTGTGCACTCACTGTCTCAAAAATATAACAACTTCCTTGTACCTTGTGTATATCTTGTACCTCTGGGCTCTGTAGTCCACAACGCTGAGCGTCTCAGCACTTCCGCGCATACATGGGCGGCCAAAATCTTGCCCATTCATCTATTCACTAGCTTCCAAGATGGCGTCTGACCTCGCGGAATGCTTCTGCGCATGCGCGAGAGTGACATCATCACTGCCACAATGTCGGCAAATTTAAAAACAGTGTTTTTCCTATTTTTTTCCTGAGGCTGTTACTGAATGAGAAACGATCTTATAGATCTTGCTACCAGTAACACTCCTTGTGCCACTAACCTGCTACCCCCCTGCACCCTCTTCTCTCTACATATCAATCAGGTCAGTTCCTGTATTCTGGTTCTTTCTTGTGTGCTGTATTAAGATACCGTTCTGCCTGTATCTTGTATGCTGATTACTGTTTTGTATGTTTTAGGAATCACCCTCCATGGAGGCCACTGCCCCAGTAGACCAGCGTCAGCCTAATAGCTAAGAGGGGATGATTAGTAAGTACGAAGACAAAGAAAAAAAAAAGAGAGCCTGTCACTAATGCTGTCTAATTGAACAGCCCTACCAGGTCAGCCAGATCATCACACTCAAGGAGGAGAGAACCCTCAAGAAGGAGTCGCTCAAGCCATAGGCAAAGCCACTCAGATCGCTCAAGCCACAGGAGAAGTGGATCAAGTCGCAGGAGGAGCCATTCAAAATCCTACTCACGGCATGGTCCCTCCTACCACAGAAGATCTCCTATACGCAGGCACTCTTCGCATGCCCAGAGTTTCCGTCCATCCGGGAACTCCTGCTAGATTTGTGGCACCATAGAACTTCCAGAAAAGCTGGCCTGTCACACGTGCTTCAATGAAGCAACTAGAGACAGAGAGCTAGAGTCAAGGGAGCCGGCCAGAGAATCGCCCCTCCAAATCTCAGGGCCCGAAACGAGCAGACCTGTGCAAGGTCTGCTCGTCCACTGCTGCCTCCTCATCAAAAAAGTCAGATCCCTGTCTGATAACGATGACATAGAGACATCCACTGGCTTTGATTTCGCACTAATCGAACCCTTCGTAAAATCAGTGAAGGAAGCAATTGATTGGGTGGAAGAAAAAGAAACTCCTCAAAAAGTGAGAAAATGCTTTCCGAACCTTAAAAAAGATCCGGAGACCTTCCCGTTCATTGATGAGCTTGGAGATCTAATCAAGGAGGAGTGGCAAAAGCCAGAGAAAAAACAAACAAACAGTCTCAGTAATAGATTAGCAAAGCTTTATCCACTTACAGAGCCTAACGTCAATCCATTGGTGTCCCCGCCTGATGTGATCTCCTCTCTGATGTGCCTCGCCAGGCATGTAACACTCCCAATTGAAGACACAGTCACATTTAAAGATGTGCTGGATAGAAAGATCGTCTTGGATCTTAAAAGGTCCTACCTGTCCGGGGGTGGCACTTGTAGGCCAGCAGTGGCACTGGCAGCTGTGGGAAAGGCTATCTCTAGCTGGTTCTCCAACGTTGAGAAGCTGGTAACAGAAGGAGTGGAACAGGAAAAAGTAATCTCGGACCTCCAGGAGCTGACTCTCGCAGGCGACTTCATCGCAGAGGCCTCTGTAGATATAATAAAATCTGCATCAAGGGCAAGGGCATATTAAGTTCAGTGATGGCCAGAAGGGCACTTTGGCTGAAACCCTGGTCAGTGGATCCTTCCTCAAAATCCAATTGGTGTAAAACCCCCTTTGACAGGGTGAATCTCTTCGGAGAAAAGCTGAACTCGACCAATTTCGAAAGTCACCAGCGGGTAGTCGGGAATTATCCCTTCAGACAGAAGGCCTAAACAACAAAGGCTGCCTGCCTCTAGACGGAATCTAATAAATACAGGGAGGCAAAATCCTCCAGGCCTGGTAGAGAGTACACGAGGAATTAGAAAAACCCCCAGTCATCCTTTCACAGGCTCTAAAAATCCAAGACCCCTACCACAGGGGATCAGAAGTCCTTTTGAAGGTGCGTCCACCCAACCAGCTGTAGTAGGGGCCAGGCTCATGATGTACAAGCAGGTATGGGCAGAAACAATAAAAGACCCATGGACGGTAGCTACTGTCCAGTTCGGCCACAAATGGAGGTTCCAAAATTGACCACCAAGAGACCATTTCTGTATAACAAGATTACCGGCATCTCGAAAGAGAAAATTACTGCTAACAGAATACATCCAAGGTCTGATCCAGAAACAAGCCATAGTGAAAGTTCCCCTATCCCAAGGGGGAAGAGGTTTTATTCCCCTTTATTTCTGGTAAAGAAAAAGACAAGGGACCTGTGTCCTGTCCTGGACTTAAAAAATCTCAATCGGTCAATTCAAGTAGAGACATTCAAGATGGAGAGCCTACAGTCAATTCTTCAGGCCATGAACATCGGGGACTGGATGCTTTCCGTTGATTTACAGGACGCTTACTTGCATATTCCCATTCACACTTCATTACAAAAGCTTCTCCGCTTTGCGGTAGGCCATCAACCTTTTCAATTTTAAAGTCTCCCATTCGGGATTTCCACCACTCCAAGAACATCCACCTAGGTCTTGCTGCCAGTAATAGCCTTACTGAGGGAACAAGGCTTAAGAGTCCATCATTACCTGGACGACATCCTTTTGCTTGCACACAACCAAGATTCCCTCCTACTGCATCGAACAAATCTAATCTCCACCCTGCAAAATTTCGGATGGCTGATAAACTGGGGAAAAAGCAACCTAAAGCCCACCCAGAGAATTATCTTTCTTGGGGGTGGAGCTAGATACCCACCCCAACACAACAGAACTCCCGAAAGAGAAAATTCCCATCCTGATCCAAAAGGCGAAGAGACTCTCATGTGCACCACGCTTCCAGCCAGAGAGTATCTCAGCATACTGGGATCATTCTCAGCGACTATCCCAATGGTCCAATGGGCCCAATGGAACACAAGACCTCTTCAGACATCACTTTTAAAACAGTGGAACGGAGTATCAATGTCTCAACCAATCGTGATTCAGAAGGAACTAAACAATCACTTTGGTGGTGGACCAGATTGCGCAGTCTGAGGAGATGCAAGCACATAGTCCTCCTTTCCCAGGAGGTAATCACTTTGGATGCCAACATGGAGGGATGGGAAGCGCACTACTGTCACTATGCAGTTCAAGGCAGTTGGCCGTTCAAAAAACAGAATTGGGGTTTCAAACATTTTAGAAATGAAAGCGGTGTTCCAAGCTCTGCTAGCCTTTAGCCCTTTCCTGAGGGGGAAAGAAGTCCTGCTAAAAATGGACAACCGAGTGGCAGTCGCCTATATCAACAGGCAAGGAGTTTCTCCAACTAGGCCTCGACAAAGGCCTTGGGTCAAATACCCTGAAGATGCACGTGTCAGCTTTGTCCCCCATGACAGGTGTGAAGTGGGCACAGGAGCCCCTTATTCAGTTTCAGAAGGCCTGCCTAAAGTTAAGGCCTCCCAGGAAACCTTCCTTCCCGACCTGGGACCTTTCAGTAGTGCTGTATGTCCTATCCAGTGAACCATTCTTTCCAATTGAAGGAATCTCTCTGTGGAACCTAACTCTCAAGGTCAGCACAGTGGTGTAGTGGTTAGCACTCTCATCTAGCAGTAAGAAGGGTCGCTGGTTCGAATTCCAACCACGACACTACCTGCCTGGAGTTTGCATGTTCTCCCTGTGCCTGCGTGGGTTTCCTCCGGGCACTCCGGTTTCCTCCCACAATCCAAAGACATGCAGGTAGGTTAATTGGCTTCTGTCAAAAAGATTGGCCATAGTATATCAATGGGGACCTTGGATTGTGGGCTCCTTAAGGGTAGGGACCAATGTAAGTGTGCAGTGTACAGGGATAGGGACAATTGTAGATTCTCACTTAGGTTGAACTGGATGGACTTGTGTCTTTATTCAACCTAACTAACTATGAAACTATGAAACCTTCCTGATAGCAATTACGTCAGCTAAAAGAGTCTTGAAGATGCAGGCTCTAATGGAAAGGAACCATACCTAACTATCTACCCGGACAAGGTAGTCTTAAAGCCTTCAGATCGTTTATCTTCCTTCCACTTTAATCAGGAAATATGCCTTCCCACTCTATCCACAGAACAAGTTAACCCACATCCACTTGATGTAAAGACCAATATCTTGGCCTAACTTTCGAAAACCAGTAACCTTAGGAAGACGGAAAATCTCCTAGTCATTCCACACGGCTTTAGAAGGGGACAAGCAGCAACCTCCCGCACTATTGCAGGAAAAGAGAAGAAGAAGGGGGCGCCTCTGGGTGTAGATTTTTTTTTTTTAATACGAACTTTTATTGAGACATAAAGAGAAAAAATAGGCACATACATTGAGCGACTGAGTGCTCCAGAATACTAGCATCAAAGTACAGTACACAGAGTAACAACAATACATTGCTTGTGGTAATGGAATAGCAGGCATTCAAGTACAAAACAGAAAAATGGTTGATAAGTACCTGCCACCCAACACAATAGTCATTGTTCATGGGGGTACAGAGAGCAAGGCATCAAACAGAGGTAAAGTATCCCCCACTATACCAAGCACTGGAGTAGTGACTGTAACATCGAATAACAACAAGTATGGAAATGCCAAAGAAAACCAAAAAAAAACAGGAAACATAGCACAAAACAATAACTAAAACTGAAATAATGAAATAAATGCTCAAAAAGGGTACGGAACTACAAGATCCTCGAACTAGGTCAGAACCCCGTTTGGGGGTGAGCAGACTCTCAGACAGTCCCAGCCCGAAGGCATAGGGTCTCAGGGGGACCAAGACTTCCATTTAAGGTCGTATACCGGCATGGTGTCCAAAATTGTATGGGAAATCCTCTCCATTAACTGTATTGCAGCCATCCTCTTGAGCACCCGTTCCCATGCAACCGTAGGCGAACGCCAGAATAAGGCAATCGACCAGTGTACTGCACTAAAGAGAGTATGGGAGAGCTTTTGCTCCGGGGGGGTAGAACCGGGGATATCAGCAAAAAAGAGGCCCATTTGGAAGGTAAGCGTGACAGGGGTGCCAATGATACCTGACACTCTGTCCTGCACTTTCTGCCAGAGGGTTCTGAGAGCTGGGCAGCTCCAAAAAATATGGAGATGAGTGCCTGAATCAGGGCAACCCCGAAAACAAGATCCAGAAACGGTGGGGAAGAAGGTATGCAGCTTCGCAGGGGTGTAATACCACCTGGTATGGAGCTTCAACACCGTTTCCTTCACCGCCTCGGACCTGGTACACTTATGCATGTTAGAAATTCTGCGAGACCACTCCTCCGAGGAGACTACCTCTCCCGTCTCCAGTTCCCATTTAAGTATGGCCGCAGATTTCTCCGAAAGGCCCACATCCGTAAGGGATAAGTATATGATGGAAATACCGCCCCTATCTCTAGATTCCGGGCCACATAGTCTCTCAAATAAGGTGTCCGCCCCCCAGGTGGCCCTCGGGAAATAAGTGTTATAAAAATGTCTAATTTGCAAGTAGCGAAAAAATTCCGAGTTAGGTAGGGCATGAGAGGACCGGAGGGATCCGAAAGACCGAAAGGTCCCCCTGACATGCAGGGAACCATAGGTGATCAGATCCCCCCTAGTCCATAATGCAAAACCAGTATGATCCTGGAGGGCCGCAGGGAACTCAGGGTTCCCGATAAATGAGGCCAGTTTTGGGTTAGGGGGACGAAGTGAGAATTTCCCACTGTACAGGGACCATAGGCGAAGTGACTGACTCACAACTGTATTCAGGGCTGAGAGCTCTTTGATGTGTAAGGATTTATTCCAGAGAAGACCGGGGAGGTAATAGGGAATTACCGAGGCGCGCTCAAAGCGCAACCAGGGCACTGATCTCGGGGAATAGTGCCATTGGGCAAGCTGGAGAAATCTGGCTGAAAGGTAGTACAACCAGATGTTCGGCAAACCCAGGCCTCCCCTGTCTCTACTCCTGTATAACATATGCTTGCCTAAACGAGGCTTTTTGTTGTGCCAGACGAACTTATTAATATCACTTTGTAAAGATTCCAGGGTGAGACGGGAAATATAGTTGGGTAGAGATCTAAATAAAAATAACAGTTTAGGGAGGATCGACATCTTAACCGCCTGAACCCTGCCCAAAAATGAAATATGGTAAGAGTCCCAGGTGTGTAACAGTTGTCTAACTCGGGAAAACATAGCCGGGTAATTAGCAAGGTATATTTTATGGCTAGAAGCCGCTAGCTTAATCCCCAGATAGGAGAAGGTCTGGCCATCCATAGGAAAGCCAAAGTTCGCTTGAATCTGAGCTGCTATCTGTTGGGGAAAATTAATTGGCAGAGCTGAACATTTCGTGAGGTTAACACCCAGACCAGACAGACCCCGGAAATCATGCAGGACTGAAACTAAGTTAGGTATGGAGACCATGGGGTCCGTCAAAAACAGGAGCACATCGTCCGCATACATGCTCAGCTTAAATTCCTGATCGCCCTTAACATAGCTCCTAATATCAGGGTTAAGGTTGATCACCCGAGCCAGAGGTTCTATGGCGAGGGCGAACAACAAGGGCGATAACGGGCACCCCTGCCTGGTTCCACGACCCAGTGTAAAATAGTCTGAGTTGCAGCCTGGCAGCTTGATTCGGGTGCGGGGGTGGTGGTAAAGTGCCCTAAAGCCATGAACAAAGGCTCCGGAAAAACCAAACTTCCCCAAAGCCAGTTCTAGATAGGACCACAACACACTATCGAACGCCTTGTGGATATCAAGGCCCAACAGTAAAACTCTACGGGAAAATAGATCAGCATCCTGAATGACATTAGAGGCAAGCCTGATATTATCCGTGATCTGTCTGGTCGGTATAAAACCCGTTTGGTCAGGGGAGACTAGAGAGGTGATTATCTTAGAGAGCCTGTCGGCCAAAATGCGCCCAAAAATCTTGAGGTCGGTGTTGATAACCGAAATCGGCCTATAATTCTGTGGAAGAGTGTGGTCCCTGTTCGGCTTGGGGATCAGAGACATATTCGCTAAGAGCATGTCATCCGGGAAGGTATTACCCTCAAGGATATGGTCGAACATGGCCCTGAGGTACGGTGTCAGGGAGTCCTGAAATTTTTTATAGTACTGGGCCGAGAATCCATCCGGCCCGGGGGTTTTGGAGGGTTTAAGGGATTTGATAACTTTAGAAATTTCCTGATCAGAGCACGGGGCATTCAATGTTTGGATCTGGTCCGTAGTCAATCTAGGGAGCGGTATCCCCTCCAGCCAAGCCTCGAGGGCCTGGTCCGGGGGGGAGGCCGGGGGGAGAGAAGGTCCGCGTAAAACTTGGAAAAAATTTTAAGGATCTCAGCGGGGTGGGAAACTGCAGTGCCTTGAGCGTTTCTTAATCTGTATGTATGCGGGGCTTGAATAGATTGGTTCAACTTTCTAGCAAACATAGCTGAGGCCGAGCTGCTGTGTAACAGAAACTTGGCCTTAGACCAGCGTAAAGATTTCTCAGTTCTGTCAGACAAGATTCTGTCAAGTTCTAGTCTGTGCGAGTTGATTTGTAATAGGATGTTAGGGTCGTGATCTTGAGAATGTAAGTGATAAAGTCTGTCCAGTTCGATCGTGAGTCTGCGAATGTCTGCCAACCTTTGCCTATTCCTTTCTGCCGCTAACTGAATCAAGTGCCCCCTGACCACTACCTTATGTGCGGCCCACAGTATGGGGGGGGACACCTCATTCGTATCATTATGAGCAAAATACTCTGTAATATGGGAGGAAATCTGCGTTAACACGATTGGGTCGGAAAGAAGTGCCTCATTTAGTCTCCAACCCGCCACTGAGGGCTTAAGGCCCATGTGGGACAGGTCCAGGGAAACCATCTGATGGTCTGACCATGGGCAAGGGTGGATGGATGCAGCAGTGGAATTTGCCAGGAGAATTGCAGAACAGAATAAATAATCTAGCCTGGAATAACTGTCATGAGGGTGAGAATAAAATGTATACTCCCTGGCCCCTGTGTTATGGGCCCTCCAAGAGTCTGTCAAATTATGGGAGAGAAGCAATGCTTTTAAAGACTTCGAAAAGGCGTTAGCGGAGCCTCTGTCCCTACTACGGTCAAGCACTGAGTGAGCTACCAGGTTGAAATCACCCCCCACTATCATGTGGGGAGAAATAAAACCATCTAGGACCCGGAAGAACGCTTTAAAAAAAGCTAGTTGTGAGTCATTGGGTGCATAAACATTTGCTAGGGTGACCTGTTTACCTTGCAAGGAACCCTGAAGGATGATAAATCTGCTCTCAGGGTCCTTATACACTCTATCCATGTTAAACAGAACCCCATTGCGTAAAAAAATAGCCACCCCTCGGGATCGGGATGCATAAGTGGAGTAATAACCACGAGAATAAGCCTTATCGAAAAATGAGGGGTGATTACCCGTAGAGAAATGTGTCTCCTGGAGGAGCAACACATCTGCCCGCAACTGTTTGTAGGCACTAAATGCTTTTTTACGTTTTTGAGGGGAGTTAAACCCCTTAACATTATGTGAGACTATCTTAATCCCCATTGATCATATTGAGGGAAAAGCAAAACCCAATAGAGGCTTTTAACTCCGATCCCGAGGGGGGGGGGTGAAAGATAAACATAAACACATTGGACAGCCCAATAGGCCGCACTGCAGCGGAAGACAACTAGCGTATATAAATAAGTGTCTCCAGAGGATCTTAACCTTAGGTATTCTAATGATATAACAAAAAAGTGTCCCGTACCTGAAAGTAAAAACAACCAAAAAAAACATAGTGAACATATAAACCATTGGGGTCGGGAGGGGATAGACCATCCCGACATAAAGATAAACCATATCTGCCAGGTGAGTGACCTTCCTGAACAGTAGGACCTCAAGGTCCAACACTCTCGGCCACCCGAGAGGAGACAGATGGTGGGAGGAGCAGGGACTAACTCGCCTCCACTCACCCCAACCCTCAACTCTCCCGCGGGGACGCAAGAGCGGGGGGACAAACAAGCGCGGGACCAATATCCCAGCACAGCGGGGACTAGGTAGAGCCAAAGGTGCATCAAGAAAAGCGCAGTGGGCCAGAGGGGGGAAGGGTGTCAAAAGCACTGTGTTCTAAGAAGAAAACCCCCCCAGCTGGCCTCTACACCAGTCCACCAGTCCCATCAAATCCCAGGCCGGGGGAAAAAAAAAGGAAAAGAAAAGCAACCGGGCCAACGGGTTAAATATCAAAATGCAAAAAAAAAACAAGACACGTCCTCACATGAGGTGGGCTCTGAGGTTTTGCCTTTGCCGCCTGCGGTCTCTGTTCGGGGAAGGAGTGGCCCATATGGCCGAAGGGCGAGGTGTAGAGGGCATCCTGGGCAGGTCCTCCTTCGCCATGAGTCCCAGCTTGACCAGGAGCTCCTTGCCCTCCTGAATGGTGGTAACAGAGTACGTGGTGCCGTTTTGGATAACCTGAAGTTTGAATGGAAATCCCCATCTGTACCGGATTCGTGCTTCCTGCAGGGGAGTCGTGATTTCTTTAAATTTACGCCTCTTGTCCAGGGTCGCCGGGGAAATGTCCGGGTAGATTTGGATCTTGACCCCCTCCAGGGTAATGTTGGGGGTGGCTCGAGAAGCCCTTAGGATCTCCTCCTTCACCAAATAATCCTTGAGACACAGGATAATGTCCCTTGGAGGTTTGTCTTCCGGGGGCTTGGGCCGCAAAGCTCTATGCAGTCTGTCACAGGTAAATGCAGAGATAGGAGAAGCAGGCAGTAGGGATTGAAACAGCTTCAGCACGGCAGGGGCTATGTCAGTTATGGCCTCCGGGACCCCCCTGAGCCTCAGGTTGTTACGTCTGTTTCTATTGTCAAGGTCCTCCAAGTGGCCCTGGAGCTGGGAGACAGACTCAGAGAGGGTTTCATGATCCCTGCGGAGGTCAGAGTATGCAAGCTGCAGCTCATCATGCTTAGTTTCCAGTAAATCAGTTCTGCCTCCTAAAACAGCAAGCTCCTGTTGCAAAGTGCTGGTGGACTTATGGAGTTCGGTTTGAAACTTCTCCGCCAGTTTTGTATACATAGCTGTGAGGCTGTCATCCAAGTCCGCTTTGGTGAGTTGTAAAGAGTACTCACCATCCCTGATCGAATGTGCAGGGGAGGCTGCAGGGCTGCCTCTGAGCTCTGGCGTGCGTCCCAGGTCAGCGCCATCTTGAGAATTCCCCGCCATCTCCCGGGCCCTGAGGAGATAATTTGTGAGGGACCGCTGTGCTGGTTTCCCGCGACGGGACTTGGCGGACGGCATGCACCGATCTTTCCTCCGGGGGTGCAGGTACTTCAGGTGCTCGAACAGCGCGTTAAACGGCCCCGGGGAGTGAGATATCGTCCCCGCTGTGACGGAGCTCCGCTCAAGTGCGACCTTCCAGGTTCGCGCCGCGCATGCGCCCCCTGGGTGTAGATTTTTAAAAGGCAATTTATTCACAGGTAAAACAAACAGATGATGCACTCACATTTTCCAAGGCATAAAAAGGCATGTAGAATACAAGGGGGGGCGTTTTTTTCATCTGATTCGTCCGTCACATAGGATCCGGTCCGCGGGTGTCATGTTGTCCTCTCCTGGCGTTACCACAAGTTTGTTGTTAAAAAATGCCGGCTTGGTGGACGCAGAGGATGTGTTTCCAAAGCGAGGCTTGGTTAGCGGTGACACGCGGGTCGTGGGGTTGTGACGTCACGGCGGGCTCCCGCACCATTGCAGCATGGTTAGTAAGGTTGAATAAAGACACTAGTCCATCCAGTTCAACCTGAGTGAGTGTCTACAATTGTCCCTCTCCCTGTACATCGCACACTCACATTGGTCCCTACCCTCAAGGAGCCCACAGTCCAAGGTCCCCATTCATATATTAGGGCCAATTTTTTTGTACAGAAGCCAATTAACCTACCTGAATGTCTTTGGAGTGTGGGAGGAAACCAGATTATCCAGAGGAAACCCTCACAGGCACAGGGAGAACATGCAAACTCCAGGCAGGTAGTGTCCTGGTTGGCATTTGAACCAGCGACCCTTTTTACTGCTAGGTGAGAGTGCTAACCACTACACCAATGTGCCACCCTCATGGTTAGTGAAGATCGCTGAAAGAGCTTACTCGTCTAACCAAGCACAAATACCTGAGGGCTTAAGGGCACACTCCACAAGGGCAATGGTGACCTCCTGGGCAGCCTACTGCAGGGTGTCTTCAGAAACCATCTGCAAGGCAGCCACATGGTCATCGAAGAACACCTTTATATCTCATTATAAAGTGGACTCTGCCAGGTTGTCCATGGTAGAATCCTCTAAATGCTGCCTTCACCTTCCATATAACTCACATATACCAGGGATTGTTTACATTCCAACAAACCTTTCCAAGTGCTAACAAATCTTATTTTGGAGTCATTTTGCAAATGTATTACTTCATCCATAAGCCTAATTTTATCTGCCTTTCTAAGCCAATCCTTTATCATTGGTACTTTCTTTGACTTCCATTGTTTCGGGATTAATGCCTTTGCTGCATTGAACAAGAATGGAGTTATTGCTGCTCTGTATTTCTTCCTCGAGACACCCATTGCATGGAATGCCGCGTACACACGATTAAACAATCCGGTGGAAAAGTCCGGCAAACTCAAGTCCGCCAAACAATCCCCCCGTGTGTAGCCTCCGGCATACTTTTTTGACCCGACAGTACGGCGGACTTAGAATTTCGGTTTTTCCAAAATTCTGTCCGTCGGACTCGCATTTCGGCGGACAATCCGGCCGTGTGTATGCCAGTCCGCCGTACTTTAGAAATGAGCGGACTTTTCCCGCCCGGAGAAAAGTCTGCTCATTTCGAGCGGGTCTCCAGGTAGGCGGGGCCCGCGAAGGAGACGTCGCTGGCCCCGCCGCCTGGTATGGACTTAAAGGGGAACCCCAACGCCGAAAAAAAAATCGGCGCGGGGGTCCCCCAAAGTCCACAACAGACCCTTGTCCGAGCACGCTACCCGGCCGGCCAGGAAAGGGGGGGCGAACGAGCGCCCCCCCCCTCCTGAGCCGTACCAGGCTGCGTGCCCTCAACATGGGGGGGTGCCTTGGGGAAGGGGGGGCCCCGCGGCCCCTCCACCCCAAAGCACCTTGTCCCCATGTTGATGAGGACAAGGGCCTCTTCCCGACAACCCTGGCCGTTGGTTGTCGGGGTCTGCGGGCGAGGGGCTTATCGGAATCCGGGAGCCCCCTTTAATAAGGCGGCCCCTGGATACCGGCCCCCCACCCTATGTGAATGAGTATGGGGTACAATGTACCCTTACCCATTCACCTGTAAAATAAAAGTACCAAAAAAAACACAACACACGAGATAAAATAATTTATTGCACAGCTCCGGGGGTCTTCCGTCTTCGGGGGTCTTCTCGCCGGACTCCTCCGCTATCTGCTTGTAGCTCTTTTGCTAGCGGAGGAGTCCGGCTTTCTTCCTCGCCGCCGGCCTCTTCTTCCGACTTCGGGGTCTTGTCCCCCTCTTCAGTTCTTCTGCCGGGCCACCGCGCCTTCTTATAGCTCTTTTACAGGCGGTGGCCCGGTCTTCTGTCGCCGCCGCCGCCGCCTTCCGTTCTTCTTCTTCTTCTTCTCCTTCTTCTCCTGGAGATGTTGACTCGACGCTCTCTCTGGCCACAATGCCAGGGACGCGCTGCGCGGCCACTTATATAGGGACAAGGGGCGGTGTCACATGGCTTTATGTCACATGGGTTGGTCACATGGGGACTGTGACATCGTAAGGGGGAGGGGGCACCATGTGACACCAACCCATGTGACATAAAGCCATGTGACACCGCCCCTTGTCCCTATATAAGTGGCCGTGCAGCGCATCCCTGGCATTGTGGCCGGATAGAGCGTCGAGTCAACATCTCCAGGAGAAGAAGGAGAAGAAGAAGAAGATGAAGAACGGAAGGCTGCGGCGACAGAAGACCGGGCCACCGCCTGTAAAAGAGCTATAAGAAGGCGCGGTGGCCCGGCAGAAGAACCGAAGAGGGGGACAAGACCCCCGAAGTCGGGAGAAGAGGCCGGCGGCGAGGAAGAAAGCCGGACTCCTCCACTAGCATAAGAGCTACAAGAAGATAGCGGAGGAGTCCGGCGAGAAGACCCCTGAAGACGGAAGATCCCCGGAGCTGTGCAATAAATTATTTTATCTTGTGTGTTGTGTTTTTTTTTGTACTTTTATTTTACAGGTGAATGGGTAGGGGTACATTGTACCCCATACTCATTCACATAGGGTGGGGGGCCGGTATTCGGGGGCCCCCTTATTAAAGGGGGCTCCCGGATTCTGATAAGCCCCTCGCCCGCAGACCCCGACAACCAACGGCCAGGGTTGTCGGGAAGAGGCCCTTGTCCTCATCAACATGGGGACAAGGTGCTTTGGGGTGGAGGGGCCGCGGGGCCCCCCCTTCCCCAAGGCACCCCCCCATGTTGAGGGCACGCGCCTGGTACGGCTCAGGAGGGGGGGCGCTCGCTCGCCCCCCTTTCCTGGCCGGCCGGGTAGCGTGCTCGGACAAGGGTCTGTTGTGGACTTTGGGGGACCCCACGCCGATTTTTTTCCGGCATTGGGGTTCCCCTTTAAGTCCATACCAGCCGGCGGGGCCAGCGACGTCTCCTTCGCGGGCCCCGCCTACCTGGAGACACGCTCGAAATGAGCGGACTTTCCTCCGCGTGTGTGGGCGAGTCCGCTCATTTCGAAAGTACGGCGGAGTTAGTACGGCGGACTTAGTACGCCGTATTAGTCCGCTGAAAAAGTGCCGTGTGTGGGCAAGTAGCCCGTTCGGAAAATTCGACGGACAGTCTGGCGGACGTCCGCCAGACTAAGTACGTCGGACAGACGGCTACGTGTGTACGCGGCTGAACAAGCATTGCCACGGGTCTAGCCCCATTTCATTCACACTAATCTTCTTAATTAGATCTAATATTTCCACCCAGTATGACTGAATCAGGTGGCACTGCCACCATATATTAGCATGGGTTACAACCTCCCCGCATCCCCTCCAACATAGAGGAGATATATGTGGGTTAATTTTATGCAACTTTAATTAGACATAGTACCATTTAGTTAGTAGTTTTAATTTATTTATTTTGTCCGTGTGTCCATTGAAGTGGAATGCACATAATCTAAAACTCTATTTTTCATTACTTCAGGCAATGACTGGTTCAATTCTATTTCCCAGCTCTCCAATGAACACATGGATCCATCATCCAAAAGGGACATCAACATCTTATAAATACTAGAAATCTCCTGTTTATCCCCCCTTGGTCCGCTCCAGAGAGGGTCCATTTTAAAATACAGTTTGTTATCTTTCCCCGGCGGAAAATAGTTATTACCTGTCAGGGGTAGGGATAAGCCGAACACCCATGTTCAAAATCAAAACTGCTCATTTTAAAGGCTAATAGGCAAAATATTGTCCTAAAAAGGGTTTGGGGACTCGGCTCCTGCCCCAGGGGACATGGATCAATGCAAAAATGATTTTTTTTTAAATGCCCATTTTTTCAGGAGCACTGATTTTAATGACGATTAAAGTGAAAAAAAAAGTGAAATATTCCTTAAAATATCATGCCTGGGGGTGTCTATAGTATGGCTATGAAGTGGCACGTGTTTCCCGTGTTTAGAACAGTCCCTGCACAAAAAAGTCATTTAAAACTGCTTGAGGTTTTTATGTAATGTCTGGTTATGGCAATACGGATGAAAATAATTGATAAAAATGGCATGGGTAGCCCCCCCTGCCCAGTACCAGCCCCTTTGGGTCTTGTGCGGATATTAAGGGGAACCTCGTGCCCAAATAAAAAAAAGGAAAGGTGTGGGGCCCCCAGGCCCTATATACTCAGAACAGCAGTATACAGGTGGTGCAAACAAGACAGAGACTGTTTGTAATTTTGAACTGGTACATTTTTAAAGTGTAGCTCCAGTCAAAAAATCCATTTTTAAGCTTTTTGGAAACCATAGGGAAGGGTTATCACCCTTCAAAAATCGCCAATTTTTTTGTCCGTTCGTCTTTTTTCATCTCACTTCCTTTGGTCTCCTTCTGTTTGCAAGTAGGAGACATTTGTAAGTTGGATGTTTGAAAGTAGGGCCTGCCCTATATGCTCTGCAGAAATTTGGCCCTAAGGTGTTGGTGTTGCCACAAGTTAACACTCTACGCCCTCAAAGTGACTCTTGGTGGGCGCTGGAGCACCCTGCTGTGAACTATTATATCAAAAAATGTAATTACATGCCATTGTTGAACAGTGGTAGAAAAATTGGGCCTTTGGTGGTTGTGGTGGTGCTGGTGCCACAACACTAAGTCCTCATAGTTACTCTTGGTGGGCGCTGGAACGGGTCCTGCTGTGAAATATTATATCATGACTTGTAATTACATGCACCTGTTAAACAAGGGCTGAAAAATTGGACCTTAGGCACTGGTGCCACAATACTGCAACCCCTCACAGATACTTTAGTTGGAGCGCAGGAATGAGCCCTGCTGTAAAGTATTGCATCAAAAATTGTAAAATTGCACCTTAGCCACTGGTGGTGGCACCCATAACCAAAAATGCTCTTCCAAGCTATCAGCAGGATCATTGAGGAGGAAGAGGATAGTCAGTCAACATAACTGGACAGTCACTCAGCATCAGCATAGGCAGTCTTGAAGGCATGTGACCTTTCAAAAATATTCGGGTTACATCAGCTTACAGCTTACACCGACTGTAATTACTGCAGCTTCCTGCCTGTGGTATAGGATCTGAAGAACATCAGCAATTGGGGTAGTTTAAGGTGTATACTGTGCAGGTGGCACAGTACACCCACTGTAACTGCTGCAGATGCCTGTTGTAGAGAAACAGAACAACACCAGCAATAATGGGTAGCTTCAGGTGTATACTGTGCAGGAGTAACACAACAACACACTGTAACTGCTGCAGTGTATACTGTGCAGGAGGCACAATACACCCACTGTAACTGCTACAGATGCCTGTGTTACAGAAACAGAACAATGCCAGCAATAAGGGGTAGCTTCAGGTGTATACTGTGCAGGAGGCACAATACACCCACTGTAACTGCTGCAGATGCCTGTGTTAGAGAAACAGAACAACACCAGCAATAAGGTGTAGCTTCAGGTGTATACTGTGCAGGAGGCACACTGTACCCACTGTAACTGCTGCAGATGCCTGTGTTACAGAAACAGAACAACACCAGCAATAAGGTGTAGCTTCAGGTGTATACTGTGCAGGAGGCACACTGTACCCACTGTAACTGCTGCAGATGCCTGTGTTACAGAAACAGAACAACACCAGCAATAAGGTGTAGCTTCAGGTGTATACTGTGCAGGAGGCACACTGTACCCACTGTAACTGCTGCAGATGCCTGTGTTACAGAAACAGAACAACACCAGTAATAAGGGGTAGCTTCAGGTGTATACTGTGCAGGAGGCACACTACAGCCACTGTAACTGCTGCAGATGCCTGGGTTACAGAAACAGAACAACGCCAGCAATAAGGGGTAGCTTCATTTGTATACTGTGCAGGAGCCACAATACACCCACTGTAACTGCACTAGGTTAACAAGCAAAGGTGACACTGTCCCTGCCTATCCTGCTCTCTCCCTGCATGCCAACACACTACACAAGGCCGCCGCGCTGGCGGCCTTATATAGTGTGTGGCGTGTACTAAACCCCCCTGAGCTATAATTGGCCACAGGCATCCTGCCTGTGGCCAATTATGGCTCTCCTCGCTGCCAGAGCTGTGATTGGCCAAGCATGCGGGGTCCCAGTGCATGCTTGGCCAATCATCAGCCAGCAATGCACTGCGATGGTGCAGTGCATTGTGGGTCGTGAGCGCCACACGATCATGGCGTGAACGGCCTACAAAGTTCTGGATTGGCCAAACAGGCGAACAGCCGGTGTTCGAGTCGAACATGCGTTCGACTTGAACACTGAGCTCATCCATAGTCCGGGGCATTAGGAGACTATTATGCTGCCATGATATACTTTTCTTGAAACATATTTTTATTAACATGCATCATAACAGTTACACAACGTGGATCAATAGTTGGTGTGCAGGATTACATAACTTTTTGTGACAATGTATCAAGTACTTTGTATATACAACGGGTGTCAAGACCCAAACAGTAAAGCAGAGTGGGCATGAAATGATACATTCAAAAATGCACAACAGATGTGGGAACTGGAAGAATATAAGGTAATAGACACTCAAGGACGAGGTAATGAACCTTCCTAAGTTTGTGGGTCAATCCCGGATAGGGATCGTCAGCTTGCGTGATAGACAATTTTCAGTGAGGGGGACATAACAGAGGTCGGGGAAGGAAGGAAAGAGGTGTGAAAAAGAGACAAGGAGGAACAGAGATGGGGAAGTGGAGAGAGGCAGGAGGGGTAGGGCCGGCCGGCGCGCCCGGGCACAGGGGTTCATAAAGAAAAAAAGTTTCGAGTAGTATTGAACATGCTATATCAGTAGTCTGATGTATCCAAATGGACATCCACAGGCAAAAAGTGATCGGCCCATGGTTGCCAGATTTTATTGTGTTTGGGGAGACGGTCTAAGAGTTTGGCTTCAGTCCTACTGTGAATCATGGCCTGTGTTACCCTATTTTTAACGGCAGACAGGGGTAAAGTTGGGGATTTCCAGGCGTGCGCTATGGTTTGTTTCGCTGCAGTGGTAAGCTGGAGAAAAAGTTTCAGTTGATTGCGAGTGCAACATTCGGGTGATTTATTAAGTAAAGCGAAGACAGGGTCTGGCTGTAAAGTGAGTTTAAATAAAGTGGATGCCATGTGGAACACCGCTACCCAGAGTTGCTGGGCTACCGTGCACGTCCACCAAATGTGCAGGTGGGTGCCAACAGTGTTACAGCCCCTAAAGCATAATGCCGAGTATCCTGGAACGTATTTGGCGATTCTAGCTGGAACTAGGTACCAACGCATTAATACTTTGAAATTGGCCTCAGAGGCGACAACATTTTGAGATGCGTTCTTGGTATTAGTCCAAATCTCGCTCCAGGTGTCAATGTCTAGGTCTTTAGACAGATCAGTCGACCATCTTGTTGCGTATGGTGGGAGGGACGGGGGGGGGGGAGATTAAGGTAGGAGTATAGTTGCGAAATGATACCTGGGGCATGTGGGTCTGAGTCGCATATTTTCTCAAAGAGTGATATGTGGTGTTGGGTCGGACTGGGCTTAGGAAGGGATTGTAAGAAATGTAATACCTGAAGGTAACGGAAGTATTCCGCACGGGGGAGGTGATACTGTTCTTGGAGTTCGTGGAAAGTTTTTGGCACTCCGCCCCTCAAGAGGTCTAGGACTCTGGTCATGCCTGCTCCGAACCAGGTTGTAAAGAGGCCTGGTTCAGTGAGAGCCGGGGGGAAGAGCGGGTTGCCAAAAATAGATAATAGTGGGGTGTGCGAAGAAATGAGTGCGGAGGATTTGCGAGTGGCGTCCCAAATTTTCAGGGAGTGCGTAGTAACTGGGTTTGTAAGGGTGCCCCTCTTGGAATGGGGCAACCAGAGTAGGTTAGAAATGGCAATGGGGTGGACATCTACAGCTTCAAGGCTAACCCACAGGGGGATTTCCGACTTAGCATGGTAAAGAGCTAGTTGAGCCACCTGAGCAGCTCTATAATACAGTAAAAAATTGGGCACCCCTAGGCCGCCCTGTGTCTTGTGGCGGAAGAGAACCGATCTAGCAATTCTCGGTCTGGTCGGTTCCCAAATATATTTAAGTGTTTTATTTTGCATGATACGATGAAAGTATGGGGGAACCGTGATAGGGAGAACTCTATACAGATAGAGTAATTTAGGTAGAAGAGACATCTTGACCGCTGTAATTCTACCCAGCCACGAGACACAAAGCGGCTGCCACGAAGCCATGATGTTCGTAAATCTCTTGAGTAAGGGAAGGTAATTTGTACGGTAGAGGGAGGACGGGTCATTCGTCAATTGGATGCCTAGGTAAGGGATGGATGATGTGGACCATAAGAAAGGGAAATTACTTTGTAGCCGTTTAAGGTCAGCTGTTGGCAGGGACACATTGAGGGCCTTGGACTTAGTTTGATTGACTTCTAGGCCTGATATAGCAGCAAAGCTATCTAAAAGTTTACAGAGGTTTGGTAAAGTAATGTGAGGGGTCGTGACGAAAAGTAGAGCGTCGTCGGCAAACAAGCATAACTTATGCGATGTTGAGGCTAGCTCGAGACCACGTATGTCGGGATGTGCTCTAATAAGAGCCGCCAGAGGTTCTATTGCTAACGCGAATAGGATGGGGGAGAGGGGGCATCCCTGTCTCGTCCCCCTTTGAATGGGAAAGGGCGATGAGCGTGAGCCGGCATATCTAACGTAGGCTTGGGGATAGGCATACAAAGCATTTATCAAACTTAGAAAATGAGGGCCGAAACCCCAACGTTGTAAAATATAGTGAAGGTATTGCCAGGATACTGTGTCGAATGCTTTGCGTATGTCAAGCGAAAGCAAATGCATTGGGATATTTCTTGATTTTGCTATATGCTGGATGAGAATCACACGACGGATATTGTCACTAGCTTGCCTCTGGGGGATGAATCCCACTTGGTCTTTATGTATCAATCTACCTATAAGCGGGTTCAGGCGTAGAGCCAAGACCTTGGCGAGGATCTTGACGTCCACATTGAGCAAAGAGATGGGCCTAAAGTTGGACCAAATTGAGTGGTCGGAATTGGGTTTGGGGATCATGGTAATGATAGCTGTCAATGAGTCCCTGCCCAGAGACTGACCCTGAAGGATAGAATTAAAGGAATTTGTATGAATTGGGGCCAATGTGTCGGAGAATTTTTTGTAGTAGGCTGCAGGAAGGCCGTCGGGTCCAGGGCGCTTATGGGGTTTGAGAGACTTGATGGCCGCCAGTACCTCAGTCAAAGTGATGGGGGCTTCCATTATGTCGAGATTTGTAGGGGATAGCTGGGGTAGTTGTAGAGGATGAAACAGGGCATCAGCTTGAGAGGTAGAGAAAGATGTTTTGGCTGTGTATAGCTTCGACAATTGAGTGCTAAACTCAGTAAGAATTTTAGCAGGGTTACTAGTGGGACCTCTCTGTGGTAATCGAAGTCTGATGGGCTTATATGATTTCTCGGGGTTCCTCAAACGCATCGCTAAAAAGGTATCAGGTTTGTTAGCTTTGATGTAGGCAGTATGAAAGGATCTACGGATCTGTTTGTCGGCCTCTTCAGTTAAAAGTAGGTCCAGCTCTAGTTTTGATTTCTCAAACGCCAACCTATTAGAAATGGTAGGGTCGGATTGGAAAGAGAGATAGTGTCGGTGGAGAGTGGCCTCTAATTGGCAGGATCGCTCTTGCCTGATCTTCTGGAGATGTGAGGCGACAGAGATACACGTGCCCCTAATAACCGGTTTGTGAGCTTCCCAGAGGAGAGTGGGGGAGATACCTGGGGTGGTGTTATGGGTGAGGTATTCCGTGAGGGCAACTTGGATATCTAAACAATATGATGGATTGGAAAGGAGAGTTTCGTTCATGCTCCATTCTCTGCTAACGGGAGGAGGGATAATGGAGGAAACAGCCGTGATTGTAGCGCAGTGGTCTGACCAAGTGATGGGGTAAATGCGTGAGTGGAGGAGAGTGGGAGCAGAAGTTACGGGTATAAAGATATGGTCTATTCTAGAGAAAGACTTATGGGGATTAGAATAGAAGGTATAGTTTTTCTTAAGGGGGTTACATTCTCTCCAGGTGTCTACCAGTGCTGCTTTTTGGAATTGTTTACGAAGTTTCATAGAAGGATCAAGTTGCTCTGGGGAGTAAGGTGACCTATCCAGGTGAGGGTAAAGTACTTGGTTGGAGTCACCGCACATGAATAGGGCTCCTACTTGGTGAGTTCGGATGACCTGGAGAAGGTGGGAGAAAAAAGGGTTGGGATTCGTGTTAGGAGCGTAATAAGAAACTATTGTAACAGCCGTGTCCTGAAGTAGACCTGTGAGTATAAGGTATCGACCCTCAGGGTCTTTAATTTCGGTTCTTGGGGTGAATAGGAGGGTGTGATGAAAGGCAAGAAGGACCCCTCTGTGTTTTGTGTCTGCAGAGGCTGTAAAAACTTGGGGGTATTTAGAGTGAAAGAATTTGGGAGTAGCGTGTGTAGAGAAATGGGTTTCCTGAAGGGCCACTACGCCTGCCTTCAAGGTAAGAAAAGTGCGAAATGCCTTGACCCGTTTTTGTGGTGAGTTGAGTCCTTTAACATTTAAGGACAAGATGTTTAGGGGGGCCATCGCGTGAGGGAAGGAGTATGTTCGAGGGACCCGTCAGGGCCCGAACGCGCCGACCAGCCAAGGAGGAAGAAAGGGAGGGGAGAGGTAAAGGAGAGGTAAAGAAAAGGAGAGAGCAGGAAGAGGTTGTACAGGGGAGAGGGGAGAAGTGTGAGGCGGTGTGAGCAAAGGCACACCGCCCAACAAATTGGTGTTGCGGTCCGCTTGGCCTGTGGCCAGGCAAGCGGAGTGTGCATCAACAAATGGGGGGAGCAGTGACGGCTCACCGCCGCGTACCCGTAAAAGTAACATTAAACAGTACGTTTTAAGAAAACAAAACTTAATAATAACAAGCTCTACCTGGTAAATGTGGTATTTCAAGTATACGTAAAAAAGATTGTAAAGAGATTCCAGTCATAATAAAAAGTAAACCGTAAAGGAACAGTACGGGGGAATGAAAAATAGAGGAAAAAAAAAAAAAAAAAGGGGGGGGGGGGGGGGGGGGGGGTTATACAATTAGCTTTACAGTATAGCTTTGGAAAAGTTATTGTAAGAATCATATGAATGGTAGAGATGTCCATACTAAAAAAAAGGAAAAAGAGATAAATGGAGTACCGTAAGAATATCAGGGTTTGCAAGTCCCAGTAACCGGTGGCTCAAAAAAAGAGAGGACGCCTAAGCAAAAAGTTGGGCAAAAAAGCTGGTATGGGCGTTTTTCAGCAGGGGATAAAAACCTTCGGGCTAGGGAAGCCTACGCTGGAGGAACGCTTCGGAGTGTCCCGCTTAGCAGAAGAGGAGCTTGGGGTAGCTTGACGATTCCGTCTTGGTGTAGCTGCGTAGGAGTAGGGAGCAGGACGAGCTGGGGTGCGGGGGAGAGATGTATCTTGAGGATCAGGTGCCACGAGGTGGAGTGATTCCAATAGGTTCTGTAAGGCCTCAGATGACGAGCAGGTATGTTGCTGACCTTGGAAGGAGAAGTGGAGCGCAAAAGGGAAGCGCCAAGCATATTTTATCTGATGTTGCATCAATATTTGAAGCTGCGGTTTCATGGCACGTCTCTTCGCAATCGTCGAGGGTGCAAGATCAGTGAAGAGTTGATATGTGTGGCCTTGGAATAGCAGGTCTTGCTTGTTTCGTGCGGCCGAAATCAGTTGCTCTTTCGTTCGGAAGTAGTGGAGTTTCACTATTATATCTCGAGGAGGGCCTTCGGGTTGACGACGTGTAAGCGCCCTATGAATCCGATCGAATTCAAGACGTTCGATCGGAATCGACGGGGACAGTTCCTGAAAAAGAGCGGTCGTAAAAGACTGCAGGTCGTCCACTGTCTCGGGAATGCCACGAAGGCGAAGATTTGATCGTCGTGAGCGGTTTTCCGCGTCCTCCAAACGAGATAAGAGGACTGCGTTGTCATCACGGAGACTAGCTTGGTCACGGACCAGTTCTTGTATGGTGAGTTCCGTGTCGTCCGCCCTCGTCTCGAGGTCTGCTGTGCGCTGGCCTAGGTCACGGATCTCGCGGGTTAGTCTATCTGTTATTTGGTCAGATGTGGCTTTGAGGGCCTTGTGGAGCATGGTCTCCATGTGTTTCAGAAAGTCTGCTTGAGACATACCTGTCTGTGGGGTAGATTGCGGTATGCTCGTGGGTTCTGTAGGGATATCCTCCTCATCGCTGCTCTCCTGGTGCTGCGGGTTGGTAGTGAGCTGGGCCGCCGCTGAGGCCTTCGCCGCCATCTTGGAGGAAGCACGCGCCAGTGCTTCTTTGATTGGTTTCGGCTTATTTTTGCCCCGGTGGCCGGTCAGAACCATTCCGGGAGAAGCACAGGGCGATCCGCAACATGGGTCCTCAAGAATCGAGGTGATTACCGGCTGGATATGCGGTGCTATTGCTCGGGATAGCGGCGGTGAGAGCGGAGCTCTAACGGGATGCGTCCGTCATGGTGAGCTTCGCGCATGCGCCCTGCCATGATATACTTTTAAGTAGCTTATCCCATACTCGTAATGTTTCTATAGTGATTGGGGCCATTTCTCCAGAGAGACCTCTGTATTGCCTTGGGATCCAGATAATCTGTCTCAGCAGATTTACTCACATTTTCCTCCAATGACACACACTTTTTATGCAGAGAAACATGAACCCAGTCCAAAATTCTCAGCAGTACTGCTGCCTCACGGTATTTTTCAAAATCTGGAAGGAATACACCCCTGTTCTCTTTTGGTCTACTCATTATTTTATAGGCAATACAATTGCCTCTATTATTCCATACAAATTTCTGCAGTAACAATCTAAGAGTTTTAAAATAAGCCCACCGGGGATGTTAATCGGAAAGGCTTTGAAAGATATAAAGGGCTTTTGGGAGAATCATCATCTTAACCACCTCAATACAGTGCAGTTACACCCCCTTCCTGACCAGACCAATTTTCAGCTTTCAGCGCTCTCACACTTTGAATGACAATTACTCAGTCATCCAACATTGTATCCATATGAAACTTGCGTCCTTTTTTTCACACAAATAGAGCTTTCTTTTAGTGGTATTTAATCACTAGTGGGTTTTTTATTTTTTGTGCTATAAATAAAATAAAACGTAAATTTTGTGAAAAAAATGCCTTTTTCTTCGTTTCTGTCATAAATTTTTGCTAATTAGTAATTTTTCTTCATAAATTTTGGCCAAAATTTATACTGCTACATATCTTTGGTAAAAATAACCCACATTAGTATATATTATTTAGTCTTTGTGAAAGTTATAGAGTCTACAATCTATGGTGCCAATCACTGAAAATTGATCACTTCTGATCAGGCCTTCAGTACATCAGGTGTACCTAATTTCTTGAGACTCTAACTAGTCAGGAAAGTACAAATACCCCCCAAATGACCCCTTTTTACAAAGTAGACATCCCAAGGTATTAAGTAAGTAGCATTGTTAGTTTTTTTAAGTTGTAATTTTTTCCCACAATTCTTTGCAAAATGAAGATTTTTTTTTTATTATCTTTTTTTTACTAAATTGTCATATTATCAGGTTATTTCTCACACACAGCATATGCATACAACAAATTACACCCCAAAATACATTCTGCTACTCTTCCTGAGTACGGTGATACCACATGTGTGAGACTTTTACACAGCCTGGCCACATACAGAGCACCAACATTGATGTAGTACCTTCAGACGTTCTACGAGCAAAAATGACGCATCTCATTTCTCAACCACCTATTACACTTTTGAAGTCCCTGGAGTACCAGGACAATGGAATTTCCCATAAAATGACCCCATTTTGGAAAGCAAACACCCCAACGTATAATCTGTGAGGCATAATGAGTCTTTTGAATGGTTAATTTTTTTCCAGAAGTTTTTGGAATATGTGGAAAAAAATTAAAACGCATTTTTTTTACACAAAATTGTCAATTTATAAGATATTTCTAACACATAGCATGTATATAGCAAAAATTACACCCCAAAATACATTCTGCTACTCTTCCCGAGTACGGCGATACCACATGTGTGAGACTTTTACACAGCCTGGCCACATACAGAGCACTAACATTGATGTAGTACCTTCAGACGTTCTATGAGCAAAAATTACGCATCTCATTTCTCAACCACCTATTACACTTTTGAAGGCCCTGGAGTACCAGCACAATGGAATTTCCCATAAAATTACCCCATTTTGGAAAGCAAACACCCCAACGTATAATCTGTGAGGCATAATGAGTCTTTTGAACGGTTCATTTTTTTCCAGAAGTTTTGGGAATATGTGGAAAAAAATTAAAACGCATTTTTTTTTTTACACAAAATTGTCAATTTATAAGATATTTCTAACACATAACATGTATATAGCAAAAATTACACCCCAAAATACATTCTGCTACTCCTTCCAAGTATGGCAATACCACATGTGTAGGACTTTTACACAGCCTGGCCACATAGAGAGGCCGAACATTGAAGTAGTACGTTCAGGCGTTCTAGGAGCATAAATCACACATCTCATTTCATTCCTACCCATCACACTTTTGAAGGCCCTGGAGCACCAGGACAGTGAAATTACCCACAAAATAATCCCATTTTGGAAAGTAAACACCCCAACGTATATTCTATGAGACATGGGCTGCAAATAGGTACTCGGGTACTCTGATGGGCTGGAGATAGGTACTCGGGTACTCTGATGGCCTGGTGACAGGTACTCGGGTACTCTGATGGCCTGGTGACAGGTACTCGGGTACTCTGATGGCCTGGTGACAGGTACTCGGGTACTCTGATGGCCTGGTGACAGGTACTCGGGTACTCTGATGGCCTGGTGACAGGTACTCGGGTACTCTGATGGCCTGGTGACAGGTACTCGGGTACTCTGATGGCCTGGTGACAGGTACTCGGGTACTCTGATGGCCTGGTGACAGGTACTCGGGTACTCTGATGGCCTGGTGACAAGTACTCAGGTACTCTGATGGCCTGGTGACAAGTACTCAGGTACTCCGATGGCCTGGTGACAGGTACTCTGATGGTTTGGTGACTGGTATTTGGGTACTCTGAAGGGCGGTGACAGGTACTCATATGGACTGTGACAGGTACTCGGGTACTCTGATGGCCTGGTGACAGGTACTCGGGTACTCTGATGGCCTGGTGACAGGTACTCGGGTACTCTGATGGCCTGGTGACAGGTACTCGGGTACTCTGATGGCCTGGTGACAAGTACTCAGGTACTCTGATGGCCTGGTGACAAGTACTCAGGTACTCTGATGGCCTGGTGACAGCTACTCTGATGGTTTGGTGACTGGTATTTGGGTACTCTGAAGGGCGGTGACAGGTACTCTGATGGACTGTGACAGGTACTCGGGTACTCAGATGAACTGTGACAGGTACTCGGGTACTCAGATGGACTGTGACAGGTACTCGGTACTCTAATGGACTGTGACAGGTACTCGGTACTCTAATGGACTGTGACAGGTACTCGGGTACCCTGATGGACTGTGACAGGTACTCGGGTACCCTGATGGGCTGTGACAGGTACTCGGGTACTCTGATGTGCCGTGACAGGTACTCTGATGTGCCGTGACAGGTACTCGGGTACTCTGATGTGCCGTGACAGGTACTCGGGTACTCTGATGGGCCGGGACAGGTACTCGGGTACTCTGATGGGCTGGGACAGGTACTCGGGTACTCAGATGAACTGTGACAGGTACTCGGGTACTCTGATGGGCTGGGACAGGTACTCGGGTACTCTGATGGGCTGGGACAGGTACTCGGGTACTCTGATGGGCTGGGACAGGTACTCGGGTACTCTGATGGGCTGTGACAGGTACTCAAATACTCTGATGGACTGTGACAGGTACTCTGATGGACTGTGATTGACAGGTACTATGAGGGGTGGTGACAGGTCCTCTTTATTGGGGGGGGGCAATCAGTATGTTTGGTGTACACTGTATGCGGTAACGAGATGTTACCGCAATCTCCTCCTCACACACGATCGGTGTGTGAGGAGGAGAACCCGGTAACATCCCGTTACCGCGGTTTGTTTACATTTTAGTGATCGGCTGTGAAAGGATCACAGCCGATCACGTGGGTAAACAGCCGGCCAATGGCTGTTTACCAGCGTCGGTGACGAGCAGTGTTCCCGGGGAACACGCCGCCACCGACGTGCACGCGCAGCGCGCTCGCGATCGCGCGCATGCGCCGTGCACGTTCGGGGTGTGACCATCTGTGATCGGCCGTGACTTCATCACGGCCGATCACGTGGTAAACAGCCATAACGAATAGCTGTTCACCCCCTTCGGTGGCGAGCGGTGTCTCCGTGACACGCCGCCACCGAAGAAACAGGGATGCGCGCGCACGATCGCACGCATCCCTGTTTAAACGGGAGGCCGTCATATGACGGCCTCCCACCACAATAGGTGCGCCACCTGGCCGTCATTTGACGGCCGGCGGTCAGCTACTAGTTAATCACACTTATCCTGCCAAACCATGACAGTCTATGTGCAGGGTATCCTTTCAAATCTTGTTTAATTTTATTCAATAGAGGTAAATAGTTGTCTTGGAATATATATGTTGTTATTGGCAGGGATACTCCAAGGTATTTTAATCTTTTTTGCTACCACATAAAGGAATAAAGAGCTCTAATGACCCTACATTCAGTTGAGGAAAATATTTAATATCTCTGCTTTCTCCATATTAATCCTTAGATTTGATACAACCCTGTAATTACTCAGTTCTGCCAGAATCTTTGGGAGTGTTTTTGTAGGATTTGTTATATATAACATAATATCATCCGCAAAAGTGGATATCTTATGTTCTTTTCCCGCAAACCTCTGTGCCTTCAATTTCATGGTTAGCTCTTATAGAAGCTAAAACAAGGTTCTAAAGAAAACATAAAAAGTAAAGGGGAAAAGTAAGCAGCCCTGACATTATACCATTATAAAGCCAAAAGGTTCCATTTACCTGATTTTTGGGTTGTAGGGTTAGAGTACAAAGCCTCTATCCACCTGAGCATACGTGGGCCTATGCCAAATTTGTTCAGTGTTCCCAACATATAATTCCAATCTAGCCTAACAAAGGCCTTTAGGAAGAGAACAGGTTTCTTTCATTTTTTTTGCTTCATGCATTAAAAGAGTTGTTTTTAGTATGTTGTCCCTTGCTTCTCTCCTGGGAACAAAGCCTGCTTGATCTTTTCCTATGCATTCTGACATATAGAGCTTCAGTCTTTCGGTCAATATCCTCGCTTACATTTTCACATCTTCATTAATCAGGGATATTAGCCTAAAGCTAGAGCATAATGTTGGATCCTTTGCTTCCTTTACTAAGAGTGATATGCAAGCCCCTGAGGCTTCTTCACATAGCTTCAGGCCTACCCCAATGGAGTTCATATATAGATGATAGTAGGGAGTCAAAAATTTGAAGAGGGTTAAATTGGCCAGGTTCTGCAAGGAAAAAGCTTGACATCGTCAGAGTTGAGAATCATGCGTTCATAATACATGCAAATCTGGAGAGACTTAATAGCAAGTGTCCATTAGTGAGCTTCACATACTGTATACCAGCTTTAAGAGGCCCACAGAAGGGATGACAATCCAGCAAGCAGTACCAGTAAAGCCGCGTACACACGGGCGGACTGTCTGGCCTACTTAGTCCGCCGAAACACATTTCAGCTGACAGTCCGCTCGTGTGTGGGCTTCAGCTGACTTTTTCAGCGTGCAGTCTGGCGGACTAAGTATTTCGGAATTTCCGTAATACTGTCCGTCGGACTCGCATTTCGGCGGACAATCCGCCCGTGTTTGTGCCAGTCCGCCATACTTTTGAAATGAGCAGACTTTTCCCGCCCGGAGAAAAGTCCGCTCATTTCGAGCGGGTATCCAGGTAGGCGGGGCCCACGAAGGAGACGTCGCTGGCCCCACCGCCTGGTATGGACTTAAAGGGGAACCCCAACGCCGAAAAAAATCGGCGTGGAGGTCCCCCCCAAGTCCACAACAGACCCTTGTCCGAGCACGCTACCCGGCCGGCCAGGAAAGGGGGGCGAGCGAGCGCCCCCCCTCCTGAGCCGTACCAGGCCGCGTGCCCTCAACATGGGGGGGTGCCTTGGGGAAGGGGGGCCGCGCGGCCCCCCCACCCCAAAGCACCTTGTCCCCATGTTGATGAAGACAAGGGCCTCTTCCCGACAACCCTGGCCGTTGGTTGTTGGGGTCTGCGGGCGGGGGGCTTATCGGAATCCGGGAGCCCCCTTTAATAAGGGGGCCCCCGGATACCGGCCCCCCACCCTATGTGAATGAGTATGGGGTACAATGTACCCCTACCCATTCACCTGTAAAATAAAAGTACAAAAAAAAACACAACACACGAGATAAAATACTTTATTGCACAGCTCCGGGGGTCTTCCGTCTTCGGGGGTCTTCTCGTCGGACTCCTCCGCTATCTTCTTGTAGCTCTTTTGCTAGCGGAGGAGTCCGGCTTTCTTCCTCGCCGCCGGCCTCTTCTCCCGACTTTGGGGGTCTTGTCCCCCTCTTCGGTTCTTCTGCCGGGCCACCGCGACTTTCCTCCGCGTGTGTGGGCGAGTCCGTTCATTTCAAAAGTAGGGCGGATAGTATGGCGGACTTAGTACGCCGTATTAGTCTGCTCAAAAAGTGGTGTGTGTGGTCAAGTCCGTTCATTCGAAAGTATGACGGACTGTCCGTCGGATTGTCTGACGGACTAAGTTGGCCAGACAGTCCGCCCCGTGTGTACGCGGCTTAAGGCTGCGTTCACACCTGAGAATTTCGTTTTCAGGCAGAAAGTAGCATGTTTTTACCACAATTTTGCAGTGATTTTTGCCACTTTTTTTGCGCGAGTTTGATGCGTTTTTGCAACAATTTTGTACAGGTCAAATGGTCACTAATGTAAAAAGAAGAAAAAACGCCTGTAATCTGCCTAAAAAGAAGCTTGTTTGAGCTTCAGCCGTTTTGGAGTGAAGATGTGAACCATCTCCATAGAGAATAATTGATTTTTTTCCCCTCCATCGTTTTGTAGATTCTGGCTTCCAACTAAAAGACGCTCAGGTTTAAATGGGGCCTAAGGAAGACACTGCCCCCTCCAGCTATAACCTGCATAGAGCAGCCACAGCATAGAGGTATTAGACTGCTGGCTGCACAAGGGCCTGTTGCAGTAAGAAATAGATCCCAGCTAAAATAGGTCTAAGGGAGAACTCCACATTAAGAAACAAATATTATAAATATGTACAATTGCTACTCAAGCCATGTAGTAATTTATTAAATAACCTTCCTAATTCAAACCACAACTGCTAACAATTCCTAAGCTGTCCAAAAAAGACATTGTAATAGTTGTTTTTATTTGCTAGGTGAGAAAATCCCCTAAAGGGGTTAACTACTGCTAAAAGAATATTGACACTACCAATTCAGAGCACTGATTCTAGCAGGTGATTAATGAAACAGACCCTTCCATACAGAAAGCAAACCTTGCTTAAACAAACAGTTATCTTCTCAGGACAGAAAAAAAGACCAAAGGTAGGCAATTGCACCAAACTTTGATAAAATGCTGCAATGCACATTGATCATCCAGAGCATAGTCTCCATATGTTTTAATTTTGATTATTTTTATTTTTTTTAAACATAGGTGGATTTACCCCCTAAAAGCCTGCATGCAGGGCCAGTACAAGGCAGGGGCAGAAGATGAGGATGCCCTGATACAATTTCTGGGGTGGAGGGGGCGCAGGTGAAGTGTTGGTAGTGTGCTTCACAGTACACACTCGCCGGTGTTCTGGCAGATAATGCCCTGCCATCATATAGTGTCCGCTCCGTTCTGCGCATGCGCAGTACGGGGCAGAAGAAGATTCGGAAAATCTTCAAAGCTGAACGGCGCCTGCGCCGTGAGTGGAGGTGGTAGCCCCACCATCCAAGCGGACATAGGGTTGTGAAAATTAGAGGGCCCCTTGTGGGCGAGCTTCGCTCGCCACGCTTCGGGCTCGACCTCGCTGCGCTCGGCTCTTTTATATTCCTACTCTTTGTCCACTTGGATGGTAGGGTTAGAACCTGGACTCACAGCGCAGGCGCCATTCATCCTCGGCTATTTTAGGAATCTGTGTTGCTGTGTACTGCGCATGCGCAGTACACAGCGGACACTATCGGAGGGGGGGGGCTTATATGATAGGACACCGGCATCGCTAGCAGTGCTGTAGTCATCTGTACCTTACTGCTGTAATGTGCCTAGTTTGCTCCTGCACCCGGCACAAGCCTACACAGTCCGCACCAGCCATACCTGTCGACGCTGCCCCATCACTCCCCCTATTAAGGCACTTTGTAGACCCATCGGCGTGACATCACTGGTGGCCGGAGGTGAGATAGGAGGAGAGTAAAGAGCTGCTGCTGAAGCTGCGGGAGGAGCCGCAGAGGAAGAACCAGCAGAAGTTCAACAACAATGTGTGTATCGCCAGGGCTTTTTTTTTCAGCCAGAAATTGCCGGAACTGCATTCCAGAACCTCTGTCAGCTCTCTCCTCTCCGACCTTTCATGTAACACATAGCCAGTAGAGGAAGTTTTCTGCACAGCTCACTTCCTCTACTGGATTTTCTGTGTTAGATCTGGCACTCACTGCGGCTGCCCTTGAGCCCTTGTGCACGCGTCTGCTCCTTGTGCATGCGTCTGCTCCCACTGCAGCTACAGCTGAAGTGATTCAAGAGGCAGCTTGTCCCTGCTTGTTCAGCTCTGTGCATACAAAGGAGCATGGGGGAGCTCATGTCTATAATGGGGGTGGTAGTGACGCAGCCCAAATCCACAATGGCTCAAAGGAGATATGGTCCAGAAATATTTGGACAGAATTAAGGTGGATAAAGCACCTGGACCTGATGGCATCCACCCACGGATCCTAAAAGAATTGAGCTCTGTAATTTCAAAGCCATTGTATCCAATTTTTAGGGACTCATTAATGACATGAATAGTACCACTGGATTGGCGCAAGGCCAATGTGGTGCCTATATTTAAAAAGGGAACAAAGTCTTTACCAAGTAACTATAGACCTGTTAGTTTAACTTCTATAGTTGGGAAGATACTGGAGGGATTAATAAAAGACCACATAGACAAGTTCTTGCAGGAAAAAAATATTTTAAGCAACAGACAGCATGGATTCATGAAAGACAGAAGTTGGCAGACAAACCTGATTTCTTTTTATGACGTAGTAAGTAAAACCTTGGACAGAGGGGTGGCAGTGGACGTGGTATACTTGGATTTTGCGAAAGCGTTCGATACAGTCCCGCACACACGGCTCATGTGTAACGTAAACTCTACAGGTTTGGAATTATCAATTTGTAAATGGATAGAAAACTGTCTAAAAGACAGAATTCAGAGAGTAGTGGTTAATGATTCTTACTCTGAATGGTCTAAGGTTATCAGTGGTGTACCCCAAGGTTCAGTGCTGGGACCCTTACTTTTTAATATCTTTATAAATGATATTGGGTCTGGGATCAAAAGTAACATTTCTGTCTTTGCAGATGACACCAAGTTATGCAGTGGAATAACCTCCTTACAGGATGTCTCCAATTTACAAGCCGACCTCAATTACTCTGTCTAATTGGGCGACTATGTGGCAGATGAGGTTTAATGTTGATAAATGTAAAGTTATGCACTTGGGGGCTAAGAATATGCATGCATCATACATGCTAGGGGGGGGTACAACTGGGGGAATCCATAGTGGAGAAGGATCTGGGGGTTTTGGTAGATCATAAGCTCAATAATAGCATGCAATGCCAAACTGTGGTTTCCAAAGCGAGCAAAGTCCTTTCCTGTATTAAGAGAGGTATGGACTCCAGAGAGAGAGATATAATTTTGCTCCTGTTCAAATCATTAGTAAGACCTCATCTGGAATATGCCGTTTAGTTTTGGGCACCAGTTCTCAAAAAGGATATCGGGGAACTGGAGAAAGTGCAGAGAAGGGCAACCAAACTGATAAGAGGCATGGAGGAACTCAGCTATGAGGAAAGATTAGAGGAACTGAATTTATTCTCTCTTGATAAGAGGAGATTAAGGGGGGATATGATCAACATGTACAAATATATAAGGGGTCCATATAGTGAACTTGGTGTTGAGTTATTCACTTTACAGTCAACAAAGAGGACAAGGGGACACTCTTTACATCTAGAGGAAAAAAGATTTCATCTCCAAATACGGAAAGGTTTCTTCACAGTAAGAGCTGTGAAAATGTGGAATAGACTCCCGCCAGAGGTGATTCTGGCCAGCTCAGTGGATTGCTTTAAGAAGGGCCTGGATTATTTCCTAAGTGTACATAATATAACTGGGTACTAACATTTATAGGTAAAGTTGATCCGGGGAAAATCTGTTTGCCTCTCGGGGGATCAGGAAGGAATTTTTTCCCCTGCTTTAGCAAATTGGATCATGCTCTGCTGGGGTTTTTTGCCTTCCTCTGGATCAACTGTGGGTATAGAATTGGGTATATGGGATTGTATGATATTATTATTAATTTGTTTTTATTTTTTTGTGGTTGAACTTGATGGACATGTGTCTTTTTTCAACCTGACTAACTATGTAACTATGTAACATCAGGCGGAGCTCTCTGTGCTCTTCTTAAAAAAAAAAAAAAAGCCTGCACATACCATAGAGACCGGTGGCCATCGGAAGAGGTGAGGGATTGCCAAAGCCTGAAGTTGTGCAGAGAGGAGTGCACTGTAAAGGTGTGGGGGAAGGGGGAATATGTGCTGAGAGAAGAGCAGGTAGCAATTTGTGCAGAGGGAACAGTGGAGGGGGGGTTAGCAGAGAGGGTATTTCGGGGGTTATTTGTACATGGAGGAGAGCTGGGGGGATGTGTGTAGAGAGGGGATCTGGGGGGGATGCATACATGGAGGAGAGCTGGGGTGGATTTGTACAGAAAGGAAAGCTGGGGGTGTGTGCAGAGAGGGGATCTGTGGGAATTTGTACATGGAGAGCTTGGATGAATTTGTACAGAAAGAAGAGCTGGGGGGATGTGTGCAGAGAGGGGATTTGGGGGGGGATTTGTACATGGAGGAGAGCTGGGGGGTGTGCATAGAGGAGATCTGGTGGGAATTTGTACATGGAGGAGAACTGGGGGATATGTGCAGATAGGGGATCTGGGGGGGATATGTACAGGAAGGAGAACTGGGGGGATTTGTGCAGAGAGGGGATTTGGGGGGGTTGTACATGGAGGAGAGCTGGGGGGATGTGTGTAGAGAAGGGAACGGGGGGTATTTGTACATGGAGGAGAGCTGGGGTAATGTGTGCAGAAAGGGGGTGTGGGGGGATTTGTACATGGAAGAGAGCTGGAGGGATGTGTGCAGAGATGGGATCTGGGGAGGATTTGTATATGGAGGAGAGCTGGGGGGGGGGGTGCATAGAGGAGATCTGGTGTAAATTTGTACATGGAGGAGAGCTGGGGGATGTGTGCAGATAGGGGATCTGGGGGGATTTGTACACGGAGGAGAGTTGGGGAGAGGAGAACTGTGAAAGTGTGGATGGGGGGGTGGATTTGTGCAGAGAAGAAGAGGAGGAGAACTGGGAAGGGGGAGCTCTGTGCAGAGGGGGGGAGTTGCAGAGGGCAGGTTTTACATAGTGAGAGCTGTGGAAAGTGTGGCAGGTTGTGCAAAGGCGAGAGCCATGGGGGAAGCGAAGTGAAACATGGGGGTGGCAAAGGCGAGAGCTGTGGATTAAAGTGAGCTTTAGATGGGATAATGTAAATGGGGGTGCAGGGATGAGTTGTGAACTGGGGGTGTTGTGAGCCGTGGAAGAGGGGACACAGAGGTAGGATACTTGAGGGAAGGGGGATTTTTGCTTTGGGAAGACCAGGAATGGGGGACAGTAAGGCATACAGGGTTCAGTGAGCAAGAGTATGTAATGCCTGGCTGTATGTTACACATTAAAGGCCTCGGGATGGTACTACTGCATGCTGTATTCTGAGGGTTCTGAGTGGGAAGAATACCTGCAGAAATCCCCAGAGAGGCACAGATAGTAACAACAGCAATGATGAACGGTGATGATAATGGGGGGAGGGGGGGTGCAGTTTGCTATCTTTGCTCTGGGCACCAAACGATCTGGTTCTGGCATTGCTAGCATGGCATCTGGTCCCTTCTGCTGACCTCAAGCCAAACATACTCATGTATCCTAGACCTCTTTCTATCTGCAAGGTGACTCAGGCAGGATTGCAGCTTGTCAGAAACCATGAATCAGACTGAGACAGAAGTACAATTGAATCACACTTGTTTATTAAATAAAAATAAAAAGGTAAACAGAGAAAGCGTAGTCAAAGCATAACCAGAGTCCAGTAACCGGATCGAGTAGTCAGCCAGGCCAGAGTTCAATAACCAGATCGGGTAATCAGCCAGGCCAGAAGTCAGGGATCCAAGTGGAACAACAGCAAGCAGGATAAGGAGCCAGAAGGGATGTCAGCAAGCCAGTCTTTAAACAGAACTGCAGGAGATGGTTTCTTGTGATGTGACCAAGGCGAAGGCAGAGATGAAGTGAGCTGGACAGCTTTAAGTAGGCAGGTCAGACAAGCATTATCAAGAACAGCTGGTAACTGTGGAGAGAGATGAGAGCTGCCAATTAGCCAACAGCTGAGCAGCCAGCCCAGAGAAGGAAGGGCTAAGCCAGCCCTGACACAGCTGCTGTATATGCGCTGGGCACACTTAATGGCCAATAGCAGGCCAATCCAAATGGCTGCCAATCCTCTGCATATGTGTGCCATAACACAATCCCGCTTAAAGCTGGGGACTCAGTGACCACTCAGACACTCAGCGCTCGCTCATCCACCCCTTTCCTGACCTGCCAGGCTGCATGTTATGGATTTTGGGGGACTCCATGCCGTTTTTTTTTAAAAGAAATTCTGTTGCCGGAAATGGTATTTTATTGCCGGAAATGTAAATGTGATTTGACAAATTTTTTGCAGCAGGTTCTATCCACGGTACAGACATGCCCCTTTACAAGCACTAAGGGGACCCCCAGGCACTATATTTAAAGGGTAACTCCACTTTTGTGAGGCAAAAAAAAAACTGCAAATAAAGAAAAAATAATATAGCGTGCACAATTGCAATACAAGTCATATTGTAATTGAATGTTATTAAAAATTACCTTTCATTTTCAAACTGCAGCCGCTGTAAATTTCTATATATGCAATGCAATATCGCTACATGGAGTTGTTCTGTACACAGAATGTGTACTGACTGCTCCCCAGAAATATCATTCCCTGCTTGTGTGATTAGTTCACCAAATTTCCCAATTTCCCCTAAGATACAAGTCATATTTCAGACATCCCCTGCAGCAAAAATTTCAATTTTGGTGAGATATTTCCAATAGGAACATGTCTAAAGGGATGCAGGCCCAGCAGCTTTCCTCAGAGCCCTGCAGCTGCCACAGCTGACAGATAATTATGAAACCACTCCCATTAGACCCACTTAGATTGGAGGCACAGACAAGCACACATGGATTTCTTCAGAATAACAAAAGGTAGGAATCTGCAACAAAGGTTGTTATAATCCTTGTAATGTACATAGCTCACCCAGAGGGAATGTTTTTTTTCTCAACAAAAGTGTAGTTACGCATTTTTCATTTTTATTGCTGTACTTGAACCACTTGCCGACCAGCCACCTGCATTATACTGCGGCAGGACGGCTTGCTCCCGCAAAACACTGTAGCTGTACGTCGGCCCCTTAAAGCAGGTACGTTAGGGACCTGCTGCGCGTGGCTGGTGGTCACGATGACCGCCGGGTGGGCACAAGAGCCAGAAAGGGGATGTGTGTGGGTGTAATACCCACACACATCCCTGTTCTGAAAGGAGAGGAGAGACAGATTGTCTGTTCCTACTAAGTAGGAACAGTGATAAGTCTCCTCCTCAAGTCAGTCACATCCCCCCACAGTTAGAAATACACACAAGGGAACATATTTAACTCCTTGATCGCCCCCTAGTGTTAACTCATTCCCTGCCAGTGACATTTACACAGTAATCGGTACATTTTTATAGCACTTATCGCTGTGTAAGTGTCAATGGTCCTAAAAATGTGTCATAAGTATCCGATCTGTCTGCTGCAATGTCGCAGTCTCACCAAAAATCGCAGATCGCCGCTATTACGAGTAAAAAAAAAATAATAGTAAAAATGCCATAAACCTATTTCCTGTTTTGTAGATGCTATAACTCTTGCGCAAACCAATTCATATATACTTATTGTGATTTTTTTGACAAAAATATGTAGAAGAATATGTATCGGCCTGAACTGATTTTTTTTCTGGATATTTATTATAGCAAAAAGTATAAAATATTATTTTTTTTTCAAAATCGTAGCTCTTTTTTTGTTTATAGCGCAAAAAATAAGAAAGCTCTATTTGTGGGGAAAAAAGATGTCAATTTTGTTTGGCTAAAACATTGCATGACCACGCAATTGTCAGTTAAATGAACGCAGTGCCGTATCACAAAAAAATGGCCTGGTCATTAAGGGGGAAAATCCTTCTGATCCTTAAGTGGTTAAGCATCATTAAAATCACTGCTCCTGTAAAAATTATTTTTTTTTAACTTTTTTGCATTGATAAATGTCCCCCGACCACTATGCCCTTTTTATGGCCATTTACTTGCATATAAGCCTTCAAAATTATTTTTTTAAGTTCAGGTCCCAGTCCTGATCTTTGGCTTGCCTTGACCCCAATTATTCCTGCGTGTCTGCCTGATTTCCTGTTGCCAAACCCGGCCTGAACTCTGACTATTCTTTGCCTGCTGTTTATGGTAGACTGATCCTCCGTGTATGACCTGGCTTGTCTGACTCTGCTCCAGTCTTCTGCTTACAGCCTGTGTAGTTCCGGTACCGCTGACTTGCATCCACAGCATACCTGCATCCGCTGCCTTGCATCGGCAGCATACCTGCATCCACTGTCCTGCATCTACAGATTACCTGCATCCACTGTCCTGCATCCACAGAATATCTGCATCCACTGTCCTGCATCCACAGCATACCTGCATCCACTGTTCCTGCTACCTTCTGCTGCTCATTCTTACCTCACTGTGCTCAAGGCCACTGTTGCAACTCCAGTGGTCCTTGAGCCGAGGCTGTACAAGAGGTCTCCCTCTACTCGTCAGGCTCTCCCAGACAGTACGTAACAGTTACTTGAACTGTATTCCAGGATTTGCTTGTCTTCAGCTGTAACAATAACTTAAGACTCATTAAGGTCTTCATGTTATATAGTTTGAATACCATGTCTTAGATGTATTACTTATCATTGTAAAAGAACATATTCCACACTTTTTTCCCAGTTATTCCAGAAAAAAAAATACAAAAAGGTTTTGAAAAAATACTTAACAAAAACCAGTGATTTTTCCAATTTTTCTGTTTTTGTTCCAGGCTTTATCATCTATAGTTTGGAAGCACCACTGTTGGCCAGTTATAAAATCCACTCCATGCTTTACTGCACCACAATCCTCTGCTGCCAGATTTCAGAACATATGTTCACCAATTATGGAAGAAAAGGGATTAAAAAAATATATATATATTTCCAGTGGTCCTGCCAAGCTGTCACATATGGTACTGATCCAGGGGGACTATTATAACAAACACAACTATGACTGTACATATGCCCACATCTGTATGAATGGTCAGAAAGGCTAAACTTTTTTTTAGACATTTTGTATAGAGTAAGTTTTTTTTCTCATACAAGTCCCTTTGGGCATATTTCCTTTCCTATAGCCAAAACAGGGAGTGAGAGAAATCCCTCTAAAGTACAAGAATCCCTGGTTGCATATTTTCTTTCACCTTCACTCTCAGTAATACACGAAGGGTAAATCTCCCTAATAAGGGCACAGACAGCAATAATAACCTGACAGATGTTCTAATTCCTCTGAAGTTTTGCCTTCAGTTATACTATGCAATTTCTGTCTTATCTATAAGTAAACGTACTGCTCTTTAGAACATATGTACATGCTTTTCCAGCCATGTAACAATGGCATGACTAGCAATAATAAATACACAAGTCTGACATAGGAAGGAAACAATGGCACTCCTCTTCCAGGGAAGTATCACTATGTCATTATTTTTTTATTTTTTCAAGCACCTGAAATTTAATACAGTAACATAAAATATTCACTAGGTGTTAAACTATCCACATTCTTTTCCCAAGTATCCATGGACCTTTCTGTGCGGGTCCAGCTTATGTGTGAGCATTGCAATGTAATTTTAATATATGCATCTGTCATTTCTTTTGTAAAAAAAAAAAAAAAAAAATCACTAAAGCTATTGTTAGAGACCTGTGCCTGCTCTTAACATCAATGCCTATTAATGAATACAACATTATTTTTACAGTGGAAGTATGCGGTATACTGCAGCACTATTAACTGGGCATTGACAGATAGATGTTTTTGGATATTTTTGGTTAGAAACAGACAAACATCTGTTTTCAAACCAAGCCAATTCTTTATTCCCCCTGGAGAACAGTTGGTTGACAGTGACTACTTGCACCAGATATAAGATTGTTGTCTAATCTCAATCTCAAAATCTGGAGATTCATACCTCATGTCTATGGCCATCTCTGGGCTGAGATAGATAGGAATTATTTCAGAAATTTGAACGTACAAAAAAAGGGACATGCAGCATATTTTCACACTTTGCATTGCCCAGATGCCCATTATGTTGCTTTCATTCAAAATGAAAAGTACACATAATGTGTTAACATGAATAATGGGGCTAGTTCACACCAGGAACCGTGCAATTCACATGCAGTTCTGTTTGGTGTGATTTTATCCTATTCATTTTGAATGAGCTGAAATTGCACCGCATCGCACCAAAAGTAGTACATGCACAAATTTTGTAAACTTGCTGTAACTGCTTCACATGGTACTTCTGTACTGAGTTTGCGACCTGCATTTTTGGGTGTCATTAAAGAGGAGGGCTGGTTTAAAAAAAATATATAGAAAAGTCAGCAGCTGCAAACACTGTAGCTGCTGACTAAATAAGCAGATTTACCTGTCCAGGGCGCCCGCGATGTCGGCCGCCTGAGGCTGACCCGTCCCTCGGCTTTCGGGTCCCGGCATCGGCCATTTCAACTAAGGGAAACAGGCAGTGGAGCCTTGTGGCTTCACTGCCCGTTTCCTACTGCGCATGCGCGAGTTGCGCAGCGCTTTGTGAATGGGGCGCGCTGTGTTCTGGCACACACAGTTCCCAGAACACAGCGCGACCCATTACCCAGAAGACGCTGCACGGAGGAGGGAAGAAAGAAGATCTCCGCGGAGGAGGAAGAGGCAGATTAGGATGATGTGCCTAGCAACAGGCATTTCTGGTAAGTAAAAAAAAATTAAATGTTTTCTTTTTTTTAATGATTTTTTTTTTACATTTTTTATGTATTTTTTTTTTTCAGGGTGGCCCTCCACTTTAACAGATCGCAACTGCAGAGCATTTTGCAAGTTTTCGGCACTGCGCTCTGGAGTGAACTGGCCCTTAGCCTTGGTTAACACTGACTGCGGGAATGAAATTGTGCGAGTTGAACTGAACCCACACAATTTCATTCCGGCATGTCAGGCCCCACTTCGGGTGTGATTTCAGAGACATCTGTGCGGGTTTCTGCACAAATGTCAATGGAGATCGCACCCCGAAATCGCCAAGAGCAGCACAGAAAATACTTTTGGAAATCGGTGTGGTGCCAAAATCACTCGTGGCTATAATGTATTGTTGGCTCCCCGTAATACAGAGAAGTCACTGAAAGTCATTGATAAAAAAAAAAAAAGCGTGGGGTTCCCCTAAATTCAATTACCAGGCCCTTCAGGTCTGGTATGGATTTTAAGGGGAACTCCACGCCAAATTAAAAAAAAATATGGCGTGGAGTACCCCCTAAAAATCCATACCAGACTCTCTATCCGAGCACGCAACCTGGCAGGCCATAGGAAAAGAGGGGGGGATGAGAGAGCGCCACCCCTCCTGAACCGTACCAGGCCACATGCCCTCAACATTGGGAGGATGCTTTGGGGGTCAAAGACCCCCTCAAAGCACTTTGTCCCCATGTTGATGAGGAAAAAGGCCTCATCCCCACAACCCTGGCTGGTGGTTGTGCGGGTCTGTGGGCGGGGGCTTATTAGAATCTGGAAGCCCCCTTTAACAAGGGGACTCCCAGATCCCCCCCTGTTCGAAATGGTAAGGGGGTACAAAAGTACCCCTACCATTTCACAAAGAAAGTGTAAAAGAATGTTAAAAAAGACACACTTTTGAAAAAGTCCTTTATTAAAAATAAAAAAAAAATAAAAAAAGATTTCAGCAGTGGTAATCCACTCTTGCTATCCAGTGACAGATGATCATCTCTCCGGGGTCCAGTGATGGCTGATCTGATCCAGCGACGGGTGATCTCTCCGTCCAGTGCAGTCCATCCATCCTTCCTCTGTCTCCACTAGCGGAGACACTGCGGGATCCCGCAGGCTGAAATTTATTATATGAGGAGGGCGGGGCCATCAGTCACCTGACACCCCCTCTGACACAAGTGGGGAAGCCTGGCTTCCCAAATGACGTGTGGGTGACCCCGTCCCCTCTGATGTAACACAGGTTTCTGTTACATCAGAGGGGGCGGGGTCACCCATACATCATTGTGGAAGCCAGGCTTCCCCACTTGCGTCAGAGGGGGGCGGGGTCAGGTGACAGGTGGCCCCGCCCTCCTCATATAAGAAAGGTCAGGCTGCCGGGATCCCACAGTGTCTCCGCCAGTGGAGACAGAGGATGGATGGACTGCGCTGGACTGGAGAGAGAGATCACCCATTGCTGGATCAGATCAGCCATCGCTGGACCCCGGAGAGATGATGTTGTTAAAGGGGGCTTCCAGATTCTGATAAGCCCCCCACATGCAGACCCCCACAACCACTGGCCAGGGTTGTGGGGATGAGGCCCTTGTCCTCATCAACATGGGGACAAGGTGCTTTGAGGGGTCTGTGACCCCCAAAGCATCCTCCCAATGTTGAGGGCATGTGGCCTGTTATGGTTCAGGAGGGGGGCGCTCTCTCATCCCCCCTCTTTTCCTCCGGCCTGCCAGGTTGCGTGCTCGGATAAAGGGTCTGATATGGATTTTTAGGGGGAACTCCACACCATTTTTTTTTATTTGACGTGGAGTTCCCCCTAAAATCCATACCAGACCTGAAGGGCCTGATAATTGAATTTGGGGGAACCCCACGCTTTTTTTTTTTATCAATGACTTTCAATTACTTTTCTCTGTATTAAGGGAGTCGACAATTCATTATAGCCGTGAGTAATTTTAAATGACTTTTTTTCCTGCAGAAATGACACTTTGTGCAGGGACAGTTATAATCACGGGAAACGTGCGCCCCTTTACAAGCATACTATAAACACCCCCCAGGTTTGAAATTTAAAGGAATATTACACTTTTATTGTTTCACTTTAAGCATTATTAAAATCACTGCTCCCGAAAAAACTGCCATTTTTAAAACTTTTTTTTTGCATTGATACATGTCCCCTGGGGCAGGACCCAGGTCCCCAAATACTTTTAGGACAGTGACTTGCATATTAACCTTTAAAATTAGCACTTTAAATTTCTCCTATAGACTTGTACAGGGTGTTTCGCGGCTTTTCGAATTTGCCGCAAACACTCCAAATTGTTTACTGTTCGCGGAACAGGCAATGTTCGAGTTGTACATGAGTTCGACTCAAACTCAAAGCTTATCCCTACTCTGGCCCAAAACAAGTGTACACAATTTGGAATAATTGGATTTATAATATTAGATTGTATCTTTACGATAAACCAGCCATCTTGAATTTGCAGTTGGCATAAAAGGGACATAACAAAAAAATTTGCACAATATTACCCATCATTCTGAAATGAGGAATAAACACCTTATTTTTTGGATCTATGGTGGAAGTGAGGCCTCCAAATATTCTCTTTTATCAAAATATTAAGTCCCACTGGTTCTCCCCTCCCCCCCCCCCCAGCCTGTAACTGATTCACAGGTTTTTATTTGGGGTGGGAGGGACGAGTACCAATTTTTATCGTTACCTGCTGCCACTTCTGCAATCCTTGCTTTGATGAGGATGGCATCCTTTCACCCGCCCTATCCCCTCCCGCATGTCTCAGAAATCTGCAGGATTATGCATAAGCAGTGGGGAGCTAGCTGTGTTTCCTCAGGAAGCCACAGCGGGCTCCCATATCCATTGGCAATACCTGGAACCTGCAGTGGTAAGAACTGGCTAAAAGTAGACAATCCTGGACTCCAAGCACTGAAAAAAGAAAAAAAATGATTTACCTCTGCAACTTTTCTTTTAGCCCACCTCACCATAACTTATCTAGCTGTTTCCTTCAGTAAGAGGGGGTACTTTGAAGGTATATCACCAAAAATGAAACAACTATTAACAGTGGAAGCCTAAAATTTTACTTGTATCTCCATGTAGAATTGTAATGCCCCGTACACACGGTCAGAATATCCGACAGAAAAGGTCCGACGGGAGCTTTTCATCGTATATTCTGACCGTGTGTATGCCCCAACTGACTTTTTACGTCAAAAATTCTGATGGACTTGGCAAGAGAACATGTTCTATATTTTTCCGACGAACAAATTCCTATTGGGAAAATCGCTCGTCTGTATGCTGTTCTGATGTACCAAAAAACAACACACACATGCTCTGAAGCAAGTATGAGATGGAAGCTATTGGCTACAGGCTATTGAACTTCCTTTTTCTAGTCCCATCATACATGTTGTATTTTTGACAGTCCCAATTTGGTATGATCGTGTGTATGCAAGACAGCTTCAGTGGAATTCTGTTGGAAAAACCTTCAGAGTTTACTCCGACAGGGCATAAGAAAAGCAGGGTGCCCTGACAATCATACAAGCAGGAAATTATATTTCAGGGAAAATTCTATACAATGATTTACAAAACCTCTCCAGGTTGCCATATGGCAAAGAAACCTTTTGAATGTTTTGACAATTTTAGAACTGAACACGTCTGCAGAATGACATGGAAAAGTAATTTCAATAATAATATTACATTTTAAAATGACTTTTGTAGCAATATTATATGTTAAATCTTTCTGCTAAATTAGAAATTTCCTTTAAAGTCTGGATAAAATATAATCCACTACACACATTCTGTTTTAGCAAACAGCAGCACATTACAGCCTCAACACCACATATGTACTCAACTAAAGAGTGAAAATCTCTTATCACTAGCATAAAAAATAAAAAATACTGTTTGATCAGATGATACAGAAACTGTACTGCTTTGCTTATTTGCTGCCCTGTTTTATGAGCCCAATTAAAGACATATATTAAAAATAGATATTATGTTGTGTAGTTGATGAGTAGTCAAACCTAGGGACATACCCAAGAACAAAGATTTTGTTATTTATTGGATATGCTCAGCAATCCTCCATCCATATATTTTATGTACTTACTGTAGCATAGACATAGAGCCAGGTGGCTTAAAGAATGAAATGAGAGCAGAGGTATTTTTCCTGTGTTTTACAAAGCACCCAATCCCTAACCATGGGTCCTGACCATCATATGTGCTCCTTATGGCACCTCTACATGCCCGATTGTTAAAATAAAATCATAAACCTGTTATATTGCTTTGTTTTTGTGGTCAGTCTGTGGTCATAGATAAGGCTTGACAGACCATTAACAGGTGAAATAACTTGTGTGTTATAATACTAACATCTTTACAACAGTCTGGAAAAATATGACCTACTTGTGGTCCTTGTGGAGTGTGTTTTGAAAGTACATGGCCCCACACGTATTACAATTTAACTGTACAATCTACATAGTTTAGACTGGTCTGAGAGGAAGAGGGAAGACAAACCCTGAGACACCCCCCATCAGTACAACCCCCCCCTCCATGCAGCACTATAACCCCCAAATCGATTCTTAATTTCTATGACTTCTGAGATACAAGGAAGAAGAGAACATTCCTGAGAGGACAATCCTGCTCACTAAGAAAAGGGACGTGGCAGAGCCTGATAAAAGCAGCAGGTTGGAGATTTCCAAGAACAGAGAAGAATCCGTAGCACCCTTATCACCAGATATAAGCGAGTTTGACCCCCAGACTGAAAAGCGGAGTGTCCATTTTTTCTGGTGAATAAGGGCACAAGAGGGGTGTGTGCCACAATGCACAACATGTTTATCTGGAGCACTTCAGCACTTTTATGAATTTTGGAGCACGGAGCACTTTATTGGCGGATGGTTGTTTATTGAATCTTATATCATTGGTTTAATTGATATATTTACTGTATACGCTGTAAAAACTGTTAATTAAGCATGACGTTACCTACGTTACATTCAAACTGTAGATAAAATACTAAACTAAGAGGTTGTGGTGTGTGGTCAACTTTGGCTGTATACTGAATTAAATCTAATGACAAATTATCAGTCTAATTCAATTATTGTGTTGTCTAGTTTTGCATTTTTTTGCAAATACATTGGAACTTTTTTCAGCCAATGCATGTATACCTTACTGTAAAATTCAACCTTAACCTAATAGTTTGCACAGGCAGGTTGCAATGCATGTAAGCCAGTATAAGAACTTTTCAACTACAATCCTTTTTTAACCTTTATCAACACTGTTTTTCCAATTTTCTTTTTTTGCTTTTTTATTTTTTGCCTTCAAACCCTTTTTAGTACCTGCTAGCCATTGATGTACGCGCTACGAACAGTCCCCTAGTTTCAGAAATTCCGCCTTCCATGTCATTTTAAAATGACCTGTTATCTATTCTAATGGCTTACTCCATAAGATAAAAACAATGGGTAAAATACTCTAACCCAAAGCAATAATATTTATTCTGACTAAACTGATTACAGAAAAAAAAAACAGCTTGTTGTTGGTTACTAGATGCTGTTTTATTTTAGCTAACATTCACATGTGCACTTACAAACTAAAGGTAAAAAATTAAGGTTCTCTTACCTCGCAGGGTGAGTTTGCACTCTGTTTGCATCCTTGTTTCTGGAGTGACTGAGAGGTGGCCAGCAAAAGATAGAGAGGGTGGGGGGATGTGAGAGCAGCAGCATAGGAGAAGAGGGAGGAGGAAAAACATAGGGAGCTGTGTGTAAGCAGATCTGTAGCCTTACCATGTGCACCAAGCTTGCTGCTAGGGCATGAATCCTTGTTAACAGCTATGTCTATTTGCTTATTCTGTGTCTGGGTTTTCTTGAAGAAAAACAATTAAATTCCTTAACCCATTCAAACCGATTTAAAATTTTACATTCTTGCTCCAAGATTCCTACACATATTTTTTTTTGATTTTGGGTAAAACAGGAACCCCTGAATCCAGGAAGCTCAGAGCCTGGCACTTTTTCCAAGCAATGCCAGCCCCCCCATTGTCAGACCGTTGTCATTCATTGCACTGTTCAAAGGAGAGGAGGATATGTCAAAGCTTTGACTTTTGAGCTGGAAGCCACAATTTGCCTACTAATTAAGACTGGTTTTGGGGAGTCCAAAGGAAACTACGTAAGACAAGAAAGGCATACCTCCTGGCTTTAGAATTTCAAGAAGAGGGACTACCTGGAGGAGGGTCATGCAGTGCAAACAGCGGACTGTGCAAAAAGTGGCCATGTCTAAAAAGTGCATGATATGGGGCATGGTTTAAAAGTACATGGTTAACCACTTCAATACAGAGCACTTTCACTATCTGCCAAGACAAATTTTCAGCTTTCAGTGCTCTCACACTTTGAATGACAAGTACTAATGTCATGCAACACTGTATCCAAACAAAATTCTTATTTTTTTCACACAGACAAAACTTTCTTTTGGTGATATTTAATCACCACTGGGTTTTTTACTTTTTTGCGATATAAGAGAAAAAAGAGCGAACATTTTGAAAAAAAAAACACTTTTTTTAGTTTCTATAAATTTTTTTACAAATTAGTAATTTATGTTCATAAATGTGGGCCAAAATGTATACTGCTACACATCTTTTACATTTTCTGGTAAATATAATCACAATTAGTGGATATTATTTAGTCTGTTTGAAAGTTATAGAGTCTTCAAGCTATGTTGCCAATCATTAAAAATTGATCACAGCTGATGTACTGACTAGGGATGAGCCCGATGTTCGAATCAAACATAAGTTCAACTCGAACATCGGGTGTTTGCCAATAGTGATGGGCGAACTTCCGACGGGACGTTTCGCGAACGGAACGTTCACGGCGGGCCCCATTGACTTCAATGGGAGGCGAACTTCGTAAACCTACAGGTCAAATTTGCAGCCACAAAATAATTAATAGCTGTGCAAACATAGTCCCACCACATGGCCAATGACATAACACATGTATGAGGTGAATCTGGGATCGACAACTACAAGCATTCTTTTTTTATATGGGAAATTGTTGTGACAATTCAGGACTGTGGAGCGCATGAAGGCAATGGAGGAGAGGGAAGGTCAGGGACCAGGGTAGGCAAAGAAGAGGGTGCAGGAGATGATCACCAGCAGCGTGACATACAGCAATGACACCTGCACCGTGATAGAGTCATCTGACAACAGCACCGTGATAGAGAGCACTGACATCAGCAGCGTGACATAAAGCACTAACACCAGCACCGTGATATACAGCACTGACAGCAGAACCGTGATAGAGAGCACTGACATCAGCAGCGTGACATAAAGCACTGACATTTGCACCGTAAGCAGCCCCAGGAGGAAGTCAGCATAGCACAGGGATAGTGGGAGCCCCTCATAAAGAGCATAGCAGAGGGATGGTGGGAGCCCCTCATAATGAGCATAGCACAGGGATGGTGGGAGCCCCTCATAATGAGCATAGCACAGGGATGGTGGGAGCCCCTCATAATAAGCAGCCCCAGGAGGATGTCAGCATAGCACAGGGATGGTGGGAGCCCCTCATAATAAGCAGCCCCAGGAGGAAGTCAGCACAGCACAGGGATGGTGGGAGCCCCTCATAATAAGTAGCCCCAGGAGGAAGTCAGCACAGCACAGGGATGGTGGGAGCCCCTCATAATAAGCAGCCCCAGGAGGAAGTCAGCACAGGGATGGTGGGAGCCCCTCATAATATGCACAGCAGAGGTAAAGCCCCAGGAGGATGTCAGCACAGCATAGGGATGGTGGCAGCCCCTCATAATAAGCAGCCCCAGTAGAAATATGACACCGCTCAACCTCTTCAAAGAGGAGGGTACGGGCATATAGTACGGTGTGCTTTTATGGACAAAGAAGTGAGCCAAATGAAGAAAGAAGGTCTGTGTGCTCGATTAAAAAAATTGTTTATAGACATATACATGGTCTACTGGTCACATGTGTTGAATTCCTCCGAGATCCATGCCTCATTAATTTTTAGAAATGTGAGGTAGTTAACACTGTCGTGAGCTAGGCGAGTACGCTTATCGGTCACGATCCCCCCTGCTGCGCTGAACGTCCTTTCGGACAGGACACTGGACGAGGGGCAAGCCAACAGTTCGATTGCAAATTGGGCAAGCTCTGGCCAGAGGTCAAGCCTGCCCACCCAGTAGTCCAGGGGTTCATCACTCCTCAGAGCGTCCACATCGGCCGTTAACCCGATGTAGTCGGACACCTGACGGTCTAGGCGTTCCCTGATGCTGGATCCGGATGACACCTGTCGATGGGTCGGCTGAAAGAAGGACCTTATATCAGAAGTCACCAACACATCTTCAAACCGGCCTCTTCTTGCAGGCGCTGTTGGATTGTTACCCACAACTCCTTCTCTGGGAGTGGGAATTGCTCCTCTGCCAGCGCACGCAAAGGCAGAATGCAGCATATCTCGAAGCAAGGCCTGGAAGTGCTCCATTCTGCCAGCCCTCTGTGACGGCGGTAACATTTCCGCCATTTTGTGTTTGTACCGGGGGTCTAAGTACGTTGCCACCCGGTACTGGTCCTTGACCCTTATGCTTTTTATACGGGGGTCCCTATTAAAACACTGGAGCATGAAGGCCCCCATTTGCACTAAAGTGGAAGCGGTGTGGTGGCCTGGCTCCTGCTCATCATCCAGGATAATGTCGTCCTCTTCATTCTCCTCTCCCCATCCACGCACAACAACAGGGATCCCAGAAAGGTTTAAAGCATGCTCTTCTTGCTCCTCCTCATCCGCCCCGACACCATCCTCCTCTGACTCCACTTCAGACTCCTGTTGTTGACTTGTCTCAGATAGAGTAGCCCCCCCTGGGAATTCATCCAGCATTGCGACATCCTCATCTTCCCGCTCCTGCTCCTCCACAGCTTGATCAATGACACGACGCAATGCACGCTCCATAAAGAAGGCATAAGGTACCATGTCACTGATGGCGCCATGGCTGCGACTGACCAGTTTGGTGATCTCCTCAAATGGCCGCAGAAGTCTGCATGCGTCGCGCATGAGCAGCCACTGGCGCGGTGAAAAAAAAAACAGCTCCCCAGAACCTGTGCTGCCGCAGAGTTCATACAGGTAGACGTTAACTGCACGTTTCTGCTGGAGCAGCCTATCAAGCATATAGAAGGTTCAGGTCCATTGCGTCGGGCAATCGCAAATAAGACATCTGACCGGCAGATTGTGTCGCTGCTGAATGTCAGCAAGGCGAGCCATGGCCGTGTAAGATCTTCTGAAATGGGCCGAGATTTTCCTTGCCTGCCGCAAGATGTCCTGGACCCCAGGGTATTTGACAAGGAATCGCTGCACGACCAAGTTTAAGACGTGTGCCATGCATGACACGTGCGTGATTTTGCCCTGTTTCAATGCGCTAAGCAGATTGACACCGTTGTCACACACCACTTTACCAACTGTCAAATTGAGCGGTCTTAGCCACTGATCTGCCTGTGAACGCAAAGCTGAAAGGAGTGCCGGGCCAGTGTGGCTCTTGGCTTCCAGGCACAACAGACGCAGCACGGCATGGCAACGTCTCACCTGGCATGTCAAATAGGTTCTGGGGAGCTTGGGCGGCTCAGCGGAAGAGACGCTAGCAGCGGAAAAGGAGGAGTCAGCTGAGGAGGAGAGGGAGGAGGATGGAGTAGGAGGAGGAGGAGAAGGAGAGTCAGGCCTGCATGCAATCCGTGGCGGTAAAACCAAATCTACACGGGTGCCATGGGTTACATGCTTGACGGCCATCAGAAGGTTCACCCAGTGGGCAGTAAAAGTGATATACCTTCCCTGCCCGTGTTTGCTAGACCACGTGTCTGTGGTCAGATGTATCTTGGCACCGACACTGTGTGCCAGAGATACATTCACTTGCCGCTGAACATGGCCATATAGCTCTGGGATGCCCTTCTGTGAGAAATACTTCCTTCCTGGGACCTTCCATTGTGGTGTTCCAATGGCCACAAATTTGTGAAAGGCCTCCGAGTCCACCAGTTTATATGGCAGTAGTTGGCGGGCTATGAGTTCTGACAAGCCAGCCATCAACCGTTGGGCAAGAGGGTTATCCGGCGTCATCATTTTTTTACGCTCGAACATTAGGCCCACGGAAGCCTGCCTTTTTGCAGAAAAACTTGAACTTGGCGTAATGGAAGGTGGAGTGGAGGACAATTGTGAGGAGAGAGGAGAAGGAGAAGTAGAAGACGAGGCTGGACGGTGAGAGCCTGGAGTGTGGCTTTGTGTGTTCCGTTGCTCCTACTGGGCTCGGTGATGGCTGCTCATGTGCCTTCTTAAGGCGGTCGTCCCTAGGTGAGTGTTGGGCTTACCGCGACTAATGCGTTGACTGCAAAGATTGCAGATGGCAACGCTATTGTCAGCAGCAGACACGTTAAAAAAAGCCCACACTGCGGAGCCATGTGCCGGTGTCCTGGGAGCGCCAGATGTGACCGTACATGGTCGATGACTCGCTCCTGATACATTTGCAGTCTGCTTAGTCCCTCCTGTGCAATGTAAGTTATTCCTGCTTCTCCTCCCTATCTGCTGGTCCATATCTCCCTCTGAACTCCCCTTCTCTTCCTCTCTTGTGGGCACCCACGTGACATCACTAGACACGTCATCATCGACGTCACCTTCCCCACCGCTATAAGTAGAGATCTCGGAGTAGGCAGCAACACCAGGGACCAACCTCCTCCTTGGGCTGACCTGGGTACTGTCGTCAGACTGCTGAGTGGTGCTTGTTGCTACCTCCTCTTCCTGATCCAATACCAAGAGTGGCTGCACATCAGAAATGTCTTGATATGGATCGGAAATAATTCCTGTGACTCAAGCGGAAGGTATGTGGTGGTGCTGGTGTTGTTGGTGGTAGTGTCTTTGGGGGTGCACATAGCAGAGAGTGAAGAAGAGGGTGCAGATCGAGAGGATGAGGAGGGTGCAGAAGAGTAAGGCTGAGTGAGCCACTCAACCAAGTCTGGTGCGTCCTTTAAAGTAATTGAACGCACCTTCTGCAACTTCCCACTTTGGCTCAAGCCTGTTGCTCCTGCCCTACCACTACCACCCCTGCGGAAGGGCCTGCCTCTTCCTCTGCCTGTCATTTTTTAAATGACCCTGTGACAAAACTCTCAGTCCCTATACCGATGAAGGACTGCTGCAGTATAGGTCAGCGGTCAGCAGTAGTGCACCTCAACCCTATGTATTGTGGACAAATACCAGTCCTTATAGAATGGCAGACTGTACCACACTCAACCCTATGTACTGTAGAACCCTAGACAGACCAAGTTACCAGTCCTTATAAGGAACTTTGTGGAACAAGTAGGTTGTGACTGATTAGCAGACTGTACGTCAGTCCCTATACCGATGAAGGACTGCTGCATTATAGGGCAACGGTCAGCAGTAGTGCACCTCAACCCTATGTATTGTGGACCTATACCAGTCCTTATAGAATGGCAGACTGTACCTCACTCAACCCTATGTACTGTAGAACCCTAGACAGACCAAGTTACCAGTCCTTATAAGGACCTTTGTGCAACAAGTAGGTTGTGACTGATTAGCAGACTGTACATCAGTCCCTATACCGATGAAGGACTGCTGCAGTATAGGGCAGCGGTCAGCAGTAGTGCACCTCAACCCTATGTATTGTGGACCTATACCAGTCCTTATAGAATGGCAGACTGCACCTCACTTAACCCTATGTACTGTAGTACCCTATACTTTACCAGTCCTTATAAGGACCTTTGTGGAACAAGTAGGTTGTGACTGATTAGCAAACTGTACGTCAGTCCCTATACCGATGAAGGACTGCTGCAGTATAGGGCAGCGGTCAGCAGTAGTGCACCTCAACCCTATGTATTGTGGACCTATACCAGTCCTTATAGAATAGCAGACTGTACCTCACTCAACCCTATAGCACCCTACACTAGGTTATTACCAGTCCTTATAAAGGACCTTTGTGGAACAAGTAGGTTGTGAATGATTAGCAGACTGCAGCAGAAGGGAAGCAGTCAAGTATAATATTCTTTCTATATTTGGAAGAAAGAATATTATACGTGTACAAGCCTATTACCATACCAGTCCTGAAAAGAACCTTTGTGGAACTAATAGTAACAGCTACTGATTAAACTGACCCTCACTGCCTCACACACTGCTTCCTGCCTGTCCCTATATAAACTGACAAAACAGAGGCTACTGGAACAATAACTGGAATAGCACTTTTGTGGACCTGATAGTAACAGCTAATGACTAAACTGACTGTCCCTACAGCAGCACACACCATCCTGTCCCTTTCTCTAAACTGACTCCCTGCACCACACAGCAACCTCTCCCTATAGTGACAGAAGAAAGAATGTAAAATGGCCGCCGGATCGGGTGTATTTATAAGTTAGGGGGAATGTCCAAGTGTCCATGTACTGTAATGTCTCAATTGGCTGTCCTGTACCCCATGATGGATGTGTCATCATAGGTCAAAGTTCTTTTACACAGTAAACACGGAAGTCTGCCGGGCGAACGGCGGCAATAGTCCGCCGATCGGGCGGATCGCGAACAGCCGAAATTCGCCACGAAACGACCGCCGGGCGAACCGTTCGGTCATCACTATTCGCCAAATTTAGAACATATTTGGTTGTTTGCGAAAAATTCCACGGAATGCCCCATAATGCACTGCAAGATCAATTGGCCAAAGCATGCACTTGACCTACATGCTTAGACCAATCATAGCACGCTCTGCTGTTAGAGCCATGATTGGCCAAAGGCAGGGTGCCTTTGGTCAATCATGGCTCAGGGGGCTAAGTCCACGGCCCACAGTCCTTGCATAGCAGCCGTACATAGTGTAATGAATGAAAGCAGCTAAATTTAATCTGTAAAGGAAAAAATATCATTTAAAACTGCTTGCGGCTGTAATGTATTGACGGGTCCCGGCAATATACATAAAAATCTGTCATGGTTATGCAATAGTTTGTCTGCTTACCTGGCTCCATGTGTTCATCTAGAGACCAGCCGATCCTCACCTGTCTGCTTTTGTAATCCATCCTCTGGCATGGCTCCACCCTAGCTCCTATCAGGGAGCTCTATATTAACCTGTGCACTGCAGGCCAACCCTGCTGATCAACCTTTGTGTGTTAGCTTCCTGTTACCTGCCGTGTGCTCTTCTGTTGTTCCGTTACCGACTTTGGCGTGTCCTTGATTATCCCTGTTTGCCTGTAATCCTGACCTTTTGGCGTGTCCCTGACTATTCCTGTCTGCTTGTGGCCCCGACCTTGGCTTTGTCCCTCACTATACCTATCTTCCTGTTGCCTACTGTGGGTGTGAGCTGGGGGACCCTGGGGGTTGTGACCTGGAGCCAGTTGTAGCCAAGTCCATCCTCACCACTAGAGGCACTGGTGAACACCTGCTGGCTCTTAGACTCCATGCCCCAGGGAATCTTACGCTCTAACCCCAGTGGGATCTGTCTCCCATCTGCAGCAGTCAGCCGTAGGGTCCACAACCTTGCGGTGCACTCCTGATCCCTACGGTGTGCATCTGTCACCTTGCCTCAAGGTGACCTGACAGTTCGATCAGCCATGGACCCGGCCAACGTGCCGCTTCCTACAGTCGATCGGTTGCAGGGCTTAGTTCGCAGACTTGAGTCCCAAGAATCGCATCAGACCCAGGTGATGCGATTCCTTCAAGATCTGGCTTCCCGCTTCGAGCAGCTACAAGCTTCCTTGGGAACCCCGAACATGCAGCCTCAAGTACAGTCAACAGCTGCACCTATCACACCAGTCGCATCCACGCATGCATTATTACTGCCAGCTCCGTCCCGTTTCTCTGGGGACTCCAAGGCTTGCAGGGGGTTCCTTAGCCAGTGCACAATTCATTTTGAACTTCAGCCCCAAAACTTCCTGTCTGATCGGGCAAAAGTAGCATATCTCATATCCCTCCTGTCCGGCGAGGCGCTAGCTTGGGCTGCCCCTCTGTGGGAACTGAATGATCCAGTGGTTTTTAGCCTGTCTGATTTCTTGAAACTTTTTCGGAATATCTTTGAGGAACCGGGTCGTGTCTCCTCAGCGGCTAGCGCTCTTTTACGTCTCCGTAAAGAGTCCCCGTCTGTGGGACAGTATGCTCTTCAGTTGCGTATCCTCACAGCTGAATTGAGCTGGAATAATGAGGCCCTAGTTGCAACCTTTTTACATGGCCTCTCTGATAGAGTGAAGGATGAATTAGCAGGAAGATCCCTTCCTGCTGATCTGGACAGTGTCATCACCTTGTGTAACCAGATCGATATTCGCTTTCAGGAGAGGGCCCTGGAAAAAAGACACCAGCACTCCCCGTTCTTTAGGCAGCCTGAGCCCCCAGTCCCTTCTCTTCGATCCGAGGAGCACCCCCTGCCTACCGAGGAACCTATGCAGTTGGGCTGGACTAAGTTATCCCCCGAAGAACGTGCTAGGCGCAGAACTCTGGGCCTATGTCTCTATTGTGGGGCCAAAGGTAATTTCCATGACACTTGTTCTCTTCGTCCGGAAAAATGCTCAGGGCTAATACATCTGGAAGGTGGAGTATTAGACCCTGAAATATCACCTTCACCTTCTCGTCTTCTCCTTTCTGTGTTGCTTCATGTCAGTGCTTCCTCTCGTTCGGTCTCAGCACATCTGGATTCCGGAGCCGCTGCCAATTTCATGGATTGGAAAACTGCATCCTCCATGAGACTTACCCTTTTGCCCCTTACAACACCATTGGTGGTCTTGGCGATTGATGGCACGGTTCTCCCAGGGGGCCCTATCCGCTTTCAGACTTTTCCTGTTAAGATGTCAGTAGGGACACTCCACCAGGAGTGGATATCCTTCCATGTCTTACCTAAGGCTTCACCTCCTATCATATTAGGTCTTCCTTGGTTACGGCTCCATTCTCCACACGTTGACTGGTCTGCTGGACAGATCCTGGCTTGGGGTTCCTCCCGTTCCTCTTCCTGCCTACTCAAGGGTACCCCAAAGGAGAAACTTCCTGTTACCACCATCCCAGTATCTTCTGCTCTTCCCGCTGTATATAGCAATCTCTGGGATACGTCCTGCAATAGTCAGACTGATGCACTCTCTAGGTCATGTGGTACTCTGGATGAGGGGCCCACCTATGAACCTGAGTCGATCATTCACTCCAGTTCGCATAACCATTTACCTTTGCCTGCCCCTAATCTCTCTTGGACGCACAGCCAGGCTAACTTGTCTGCAAGTTCCACAGTTGCTATGCCCTGTGATGCGATTGAGATGGTCGCTACACCTGACAATACTATTCAGTCGGCCTCTGCACCAGTTATGCCAGTCCAGCCCATGCCCAATGAGCTTCCTGCTTCTTGTTCAGCACCTTCTGTAACCTGGCCTCACCCTACTGCTACTATGTCCGTTCAAACCCGTTTAAGAGGCTCAATCCATCCTTTGGATAGAATACCTCATTCAGCCAGGAGGGGTTTTCAATCTTTTTCTCAGGGTTCTCTGCATTCTGTTTGTGTTGCAGCTATCCAGCTTGACTCTTGTGACATGTCACCTTCTAACCAACCTGACCTCAGGGATCCAATGACCTCTGCCCAGTCTGGTGGTCCTGTTATGGATGCCCAGCTCATCTTTAAGAAGCCTTTAGTCCTCAAGTCCTCTCGTCCTCTCCTTACTTCGGTTCCAGTCTCTGGGGATAATCTAAAATACGAGGTTAGTCAAGTTTTGGATTCCTGGCTCCGTAAAGGCATTCTTCAGTACCTCGTACATTGGAAAGGGTTTGGCTCTGAGGAGAGGTCTTGGATCAATGCATCTGAGGTCTTTGCTCCTAGTCTGTTGAGGAGGTTCCATCTGGAGTTTCCCTTTAAGCCTGGACCCAGGCTGGGGAGGGGGAGGCCTCGTAAGAGGGAAGGTACTGTCATGGTTATGCAATAGTTTGTCTGCTTACCTGGTTCCATGTGTTCATCTAGAGACCAGCCGACCCTCACCTGTCTGCTTTTGTAATCCATCCTCTGGCATGGCTCCACCCTAGCTCCTATCAGGGAGCTCTATATTAACCTGTGCACTGCAGGCCAACCCTGCTGATCAACCCTTGTGTGTTAGCTTCCTGTTACCTGCCGTGTGCTCTTCTGTTGTTCCATTACCAACTTTGGCGTGTCCTTGATTATCCCTGTTTGCCTGTAATCCTGACTTTTTGGCGTGTCCCTGACTATTCCTGTCTGCTTGTGGCCCCGACCTTGGCTTTGTCCCTCACTATCCCTATCCTCCTGTTGCCTACTGTGGGTGTGAGCTGGGGGACCCTGGGGGTTGTGACCTGGAGCCAGTTGCAGCCAAGTCCATCCTCACCACTAGAGGCGCTGGTGAACACCTGCTGGCTCTGTGACTCCACGCCCCAGGGAATCTTACGCTCTAACCCCAGTGGGATCTGTCTCCCGTCTGCAGCAGTCAGCCGTAGGGTCCACAACCTTGCGGTGCACTCCTGATCCCTACGGTGTGCATCTGTCACCTCGCCTCAAGGTGACCTGACAAAATCATTGAAAAAAATGGCATGAGTCCCACCCCCCAGTCCATTTCCAGGCCCTTCAGGTGTGGAAATGGACCCTTAAGGGAATCCCTGCACCAACATTTTTTTTAAATTGGCGTGGGGTCCCCTCAAAATCTATACCAGACCCTTATCCAAGCATGCAACCTGGTGGGCTGCAGGAAAAGGGGGGGCGAGAGAGCACCCCCCTCCTGAACCATACCAGGCCACATGCCCTCAACATGAGGAGGGTGCTTTTGGGTCCCCCCTCCAAAACACCTTGTACCCATGTTAATGGGGACAAGGGCCTCTTCCCCACAACCCTTGCCCAATGGTTCTGGAGGCCTGCGACAGGGGGGCTTATCAGAATCTGAAAGCCCCCCATGTCAATGGGTATTGGGTACATTGTACCCCTACTCATCCACCAAAAGTGTCAAAAAAGTAAAAATGACAGGAGACAGTTTTGGACAATTCCTTTATTCAACAAACAGTGTCCCGCAATGTTCATCCATCTTTTATCACAGCTTCTGATGGTCCCGAAAAATAACAAAAAGAGAAAAACTCCCCCCTCTGACTTCAGCCTTTTCACGATGACAGCTATTATATAGCTGAGGGAGTCTCCACCCGGTAACGTAAATGGGTGATCCCACCCCCTCTGACATCACATGACATCGGATGAGGATGGGTCACCTAGTTAAGTCAATGGGGGGCCCCGCCCTCAGATATATATCAGCTGTCATGTCGAAAAGGCTGCAGTTAGCGGGATGCCTCCCATGGAGGTGGATTTTTTTCAGTTTTTGGGAGGTTTTTACGGCCCGTGGGCGCTGTAATTGAAGATTGATTTACATTGCGGGACACTTCTTATTCTATAGACTGTATAGGACAGTGATGGCGAACCTTGGCACCCCAGAGGTTTTGGAACTACATTTCCCATGATGCTCCACTACACCGCAGAGTGCCAGAGCATCATGGGAAATGTAGTTCCAAAACATCTGGGGTGCCAAGGTTCGCCATCACTGGTATAGGAAGATGTCCTTTAAGTCATTGCCAAAGTTTTGCTGCTGAAGTCAAATGGGTATCCCATAACCTCCCATCTCATCCAAGTTATTAACCCTCAATAAACCACAAAAATAACAAAGTCATGGTTTGTTCTCTATCTCTGAAGTGCCCGGAAATTTGGTGTGCCTGGCTGTGCAGGGTGACAAATCCCCATTCATCTGCAGCTCCTAAATGGGTACTCTACACATGTAATGAAATAAGTTATTTCATATTCTTTCTTAGTGCTGGTGGAGTGAAAATTAGTAACCTTTTTCCACCTAACACCTGCTACTTAGCACATAACACTTGTTACATGGGTAGAAACCCTTTAAATGAGAAAACAAGTGAACTCTTTTAGGAGGGTCTAACATGTTAGGGGCCAAGCAGTCCCTCAAATTTGACATTCTCCTGTATATGATTTCAGGAACGGTGGGTAGACTATCTTTCAAGGTGGGATCCCTAAGGAGAGTCGCCCAGTGTTTCTTTAGGGATTTGTTTTACCTGTCTATATTGTGAGAAGTAAGTTATAAAAGGGCAGATTTTATCACTATTGTCTTTAATAGTTTTATTAGTGGTCAATAAAGACAACCTCTCTATCACCCCTACCTGTTCGATAGACATGTGCAATTTGTTTAGTTCTGAATTCGTTTTTTAACGAGTTTTGACAAATTCATTCATTCCAAAATTTTCCGAAAGTCGAATATTCGAAATTTCGAAAATTTGAATTCGGATGTTTGGAAATTAAAAAATTAGAAATGAGGAAATTTGAATATTTGAAAATTCATAAATTTGAAAATTAAAAAATTTGGAAATTTGAAAATCCAAAAATAATAATGAAAATCTGAAAATTCAAAAGAATGAAAATCTGAAAATTCAAAAACCTGAAATGATAACTAATAATAAATATTAAATTATAAGTATTGGAATTTCCTTTCAAATTTGGCTGTTAGTGAACGTAACGAGTATGAATTTATCTGAAGTTATGAATTATCTGAAATAACAATGCCGTATCTAAACGAATGGAATGTAATGATCTAATAATAATAAATAACAATAATAATAATAATAAAACCTTATTATTATTATTTATTATTAATTTGTTCCATTCCATTTGTTTAGATGTGGCATCTGTTATTTCGGATAATTCGTAACTTCATGATAAATTTGTATTCGTCGTGCCAAATTTGAAAGGAAATTCCAATACCTATAATTTTGTAATTATTTATTATTATTAAGTTATTATTTCAAATTATACTAATTTTCTTTCTTTTTTTCAGATTTTTGGATTTTCACATTTTTTGACTTACCGAATTTCCGAATTTGGAAATTCTAAATTTGAAAATTCTAAATTCAAAAATTCAGACATTTTCAATTTGGAAATTCAAAAATTCTAAAATTCTAAATTTGAAATTTGAATTTTCAAAATTCAAAATTCTAAAATGTGAAAATTCAAAAATTTGTAATTTCGAAAATTCTAAATTTGGAAATTCAGAAATTCTAAATTTGGAAATTCAGAAATTCTAAATTTGGAAATTCAGAAATTCTAAATTTGAAAATTTGGAAATTCTGAAATTCTAAATTTGGAAATTAGAAAATTCTAAATTCAGAAATTAGAAAATTCAAAAATTTTAAATGATGAAATCCAGAAATTTGGAAATGTGAAAATCCACATTTTTTGGATTTCTGGATTTCCAAATTTTCAGGTTTCCGAATTTCAGACAAAAGCAAAAAAAAAGAATAAAATGAAAACAAACACATTTTTTTGTCAGTGCACATGTCTACTGTACAATAGTACAATTTTTCATTATTCTTAGATTGTAAACTCTAAGGAGCAGGGCCCTCTGATTCCTATTTTATTAAAGTGTATTGTATTTGTACCATCTACCCTCAAGTTGTAAAGTGCTACGTAAACTGTTGGCACTATATAAATCCTGTATAATAATAAGAAATAATAATTATACCCTTTTTCCATTCATCTATTTTTCAGGATTCTTGATTGATTTAAATAGTCACCCATCACAGTTCCTCCTCAAACATAGGAACTTTCCGTTGTAAAGTAATTGTGGATGATGACAGCTATCCTTTGGAATAAAACTATTGGTGGGATTGAAACAGGATTTAGTATGTAGTATTTCTCCCTCCACAAACAAAGTTAGGTTGAGAAAATAGCAGTGGGATTAGACTCATGGGTTAAGGATATATTACAACTATTGTTATTCAGAAACTCCAGAACTGCCATTTCATACACTAAAAATATTTTGACCAATCCCCAACTTGGATGGGCCTCCCTGAAATACCCAGACTCAGCCCAGCTGGGGAGGAGTTGTCGGGTGGAAGAGCTGGAGTGAGAGAGTGTGGAGGCTGTCTGGGTCCACAGAGAGCTCCCCAGTCTGGGGGGGGGGGGGGGGTGACCCTGGGCCAAGGCTCGGGTGCATCCAGGAGGAGAGAAGAGATCCTGGCTGGTGAGTGGAACACAGTCGGAAGGACTCGGGAGGCCCGCCTGAGACAACTGGGAGATTGCAGTTTGGGATGGGTGCAGAACCAGAAGAGAGGACTGTGAGAAGGCTGGTGAGGCCTGGAAAGAGCCATCTGGGATTGGTAGCTGAACAGAGGACAGTTAGCACCTGAATTTCTACACAACAGGGACCCAAGGTCCCTGCCCGTGAAAGACAGTTCAGTGAGGACTGGTTAAATTAGTGTGAGGCCTAACTATGCGGTTCTAGCTAGTCTGGAGGAGTAACAGTCTGCAGCAAGGGAAGTGCTGGGGGAGTAACAGTCTGCAGCAAGTGAAGTGCTGGAAGAGTAACGGTATGAAGCAAGCAGGGATGGGCCGAATACGGCCAACAGGCAAAAAGTTCTAGTGAAAATGCTAATCCCATTAAATACTATGGGACACGAGAATAAAAAATCAAAAGAGCTCATTTTAAAGACTTATATGCAAGTTATTGCCATAAAAAGGGAATGGGGATCTGGGTACTGCTCTAGGGGACATGTATCAATGCAAAAAAAAGTTTTTAAAACAACCATTCTTTTCAGCAGCAGTGATTTTAATAATGCTTAAAGTGAGACAATAAAAATGAAATATTCCTTTAAATATCATGCCTGGGGGTCCCCTTAGCCTGCCTGTAAAGTGGTGCACTTGTGTGATGTGTAGAATCGTGCCACAGCCATAATGACATTTCTAAAGGAAAAAATGTCATTCAAACTTAATTGCGGCTGTAATGTATTGCTGGCTCCCGGCAATATAAATTAAAAGCCAAGGAAAAAACAGCATAGGGTCTGGTATGAATTTTAAGGGGAACCCAATGGCAAAATTAAAAAAAAAAATTAGAGTGGGGGTCCCCCAAAATCCATACCAGACCCTTATCCGAGCATGCATCCTGGAGGTCAGGATAGAGGAGGGAACAAGCACCCAACCCCATCCTGACCTTCAGGCTGCATGCTCGGATAAGCCCAGCATGTGCCCGTGATGTACAGCCATCATCAATCACGCCACCCGGACCAGAAGAAAGAAATAAAAATGAAAAAAACTCTGCCTCCATGGGAGGCCTCCCGGCGAATACTTTCTTTTCATTTTGACAGCTCTTATATAGGCAAGGGCGGAGCTACCTGCTGATCTAACTGGATGACCCCAGGGGCGGGTCACTCTGTTACATCACCGGGTTGCCCCACCCTTGCCTATATAACAGCTGTCAAAGCAAAGAGACAGCAGTCGCTGGGAGGCCTCCCATCGAGGTGGAGATTTTAAATTTTTTATCTATTTTTCGGGTCTGTGGGGCTGCGTGATTAAATATGGATGGACATCACGGGACACTTTTTTTTTCTTTTTTAATAAAGGAATTATTAAAAATGGTGTTTTGTGGTTTTTATTTTTTGACACTATTTTGGGGGAATGGGTAGGGGTACAATGTACCCCATACCCATTCACATAAGGGAGGGGACAGGGTCTCGGTGTCCCCTTCCAGATTACGATATGCTCCCCCAGCCGCAGACCCCGACAACCAATGACCAGGGTTATTAGCAAGAGGCTCTCGTCCCCATCAACATGGAGACAAGGTGCTTTGGAGACACCCCAAAGCACCTTACCTATGTTGAGGGCAAGCGGCCTGGTATGGTTTGGGGGTCACTCGCCCCCCCTTTCCTGGCCTGCCAGGCTGCTTGCTCAGATAAGGGTCTGGTGTGACTTTGGGGGGGACCCCACGCCAATTTTATTTTCATTTGGTGTGGAGTTCCCCTTAAAGTCTATGACAGACCCAAAGGTATGGCGTACAGTTCCCCTTAGAATCTATTCCAGACCGAATAAACAGTCCATTAGCTTTGTTTTTACTTTTATTGAAGGGATTGAACTTGGATAGGGCATAGGAAGTATGGGATGCCCAGTGAATTTTAGATCAATTGGTGAATTTTAGAGCAATCAATTGGGACAACTTATATACTCAGGTAAATACAGGCCTGTCAGGGTGCACATGCCAGCAGACAAGTTCGCCCCTCCAGAAGTACTCCAAAGCGCAGAAAAACACTTATTCCCTTTGCTTGTAGGAAAGGGGAATTGGCGCACAGAAGTGAGCATGCGCAAACTGGCACTCAAACAGAAGCCGTTTGACGCTGGCGCCAAAATAGTCTATTTAAACCCAGCCAGTGCCTGGCTCCAGTGCTGCTTTGTCTTCAGTTCCTGTGTACCCTGTTACCTGTGAAACCTGTGTCCTGATCTCTTTGTTAATCCGGCTTGTCTTGACCATCCCTTGAACTTCACCTGCATTGACCTTGGCTTGTCCTGTGACCCTTCTTCTGCCTTCTCCATTGGCTCCTGTTTGTACTCATCTGGTTCCAGACCTGGCTTGCCTCCTGACTATGTTCCTGCCTGCACCCTGCATCTGACTGTCTTGTTATGTATGACCCAGCCTGCCTGACCTTGCTATCTGTTGCTGTCACCTGCACCAGCTGCCTACCTGCCAAGACCTTGCGGTATCTTTTCCAGCCATCCAGGACATCTGCCTTGCTGCCTACCTTCAATAAGGAAACATGAAACACATTAGAGATGTGCATACTAGGAGGAAGGTCCAACGCATGAGCTACTGGGTTAATCCTGCGAAGGATACGGAATGGCCCAATAAAGCGAGGTACAAACTTCAGTGAGGGAACACAAAGCCGGAGACCCTGTCCCCAACCTGGTAGGAAGGCGCAGGCAGGCATCTGCGGTCAGCATGGAGTCTGTACCAATCATTAGCATGACGCAAAGCCTCCTGGACTTGTACCCAAGTGGAACGAAGACCACAGAGATGCTCCTCTAATGCAGGAATACTCTGCGGAACAAACAAGTCAGGCAACATGGAAGGTTGGAAACCATAATTCACCATAAATGGAGACAATCGGGAGGCAGAATTCAAGGCACTGTTGTGAGCAAACACTGCCCAAGGTAATAGGTCAGACCAGTTGTTATGATGGTCAGAAATATAGCAACGTAGGAATTGCTCCAAGGACTGATTGGCTCATTCTGCGGCCCCATTCTTCTGCGGGTAATACGCAGAAGAGAACGCAAGCTGGATTCCCAACTGTGCACAAAAGGCTCGCCAGAACCGGGAGACAAACTGACTGTCCCTATCCGAGACAATCACCTTGGGTAGCCCATGTAAGCGAAAGATCTCCCAAGCAAAAATGGAAGCCAGTTCCTTAGAGGTGGGCAACTTCTTAAGTGGAATACAATGACACATCTTTGAGAACCGGTCAACCACCATAAGGATAACAGTGTTGCCTTGGGAGTTGCGCAATTCCACAATGAAATCCATAGACAGGTGAGTCCAGGGCCTCTCTCCATTGGGTATGGGTTGTAGGAGGCCCACTGGAAGGTGTCGTGGAGTCTTACTCTGAGCACACACGGGACAGGCAGCTACGAAGGCAGTAACATCAGCCCCGTAGACTAGGCCACCAGAATTGTTGGGAGATGGCCCAAATGAGTTGATTCTTCCCAGGATGGCCAGCTGCCTTGGGAGAATGGTAAGTCTGGAGCACTGCAGTACGGAGACTCTCTGGGACAAAGCAGCGGTCACAAGGTTTATCAGGAGGAGCATGGACCTGAGCACCAAGAATTTTGTCACCCAAAGGAGAAGTAAGACTGGTGCGAAGCGTAGCCAAGATACGATCAGGAGGAATCATAGGAACCGGAACCGACTCCGACTTGGAAGTGGAGGAAAATTGTCGTGACAAGGCATCAGCCCTTACATTCTTAGTACCGGGTAAGAATAAGACAATGCAATTAAAGCTTGATAAGAAAAGAGCCATCGCGCCATTCTGGGAGAGAGTCGCTTAGCCTCAGACAAGAATGTAAGATTCTTATGGTCAGTAAGAATAAGAACGGGCACAGTGGTACCTTCAAGGAGATGTCTCCATTCTTTCAGGGCTAAAATGATCGCCAACAGCTCTCTGTCACCAATCTCATAATTGCCCTCAGCAGGTGACAATTTCTTGGAAAAGTAGCCACACGGATGCATAGCACTCTCAGAGTTAGGACGTTGAGACAGAAGGGCGCCAACTCCCGTCTCAGAAGCATCAGCTTCTAGGATAAAAGGCAACATAGGATCAGGATGTGCCAACACAGGGGCAGAAACAAAGGCAGCCTTGAGAGTCTCAAAGGCCTTAATGGACTCCGGAGACCAACTCTGTGGGTTACCATCCTTTCTGGTCATATCAGTCAGAGTCTTGACCAGAGACGAGAAGTTACAAATAAACTTCTGATAGTAGTTGGCAAAGCCCAGGAAACGCTGCAGAGGACGTAAACCCACGGGTCGAGGCCACTGTAGGACTGCTGACAGTTTCTCTGGGTCCATCGAAAAACCAGCACAGGAATGTAACTTGTTCACGATGGAACTCGCACTTCTCCAGTTTACAATAGAGATTGTTCCCTCTTAGTTTCTGAAGTACATGACAGACATCTGTGTGGTGGCTCTCCTGGGACTTGGAAAATATGAGGCTATCATCGAGATAAACCACCACACACAATTGCAACAAATCTCGGAGGACATCGTTAATAAATTCCTGGAGAACTGGGTGTTACAAAGGCCAAAAGGCATTACCAGGTATTCATAATGGCCTGTTTTGGTATTAAACGCAGTTTTACACTCGTCGCCCTCCTTAATGTGCATGAGATTGTATGCCCCTCTCAGGTCAAGCTTTGTGAAAATCGTTGCTCCCTTGAGGTGGTCAAATAACTCCGTAATCAATGTAATCGTGTAGGCATTCTTAATCGTGACACGATTGAGACCCCTATAAACTATACAAGGTCTCAGTTCACCGCTCTTCTTTTTCACAAAGAAGAAGCCAGCACCAGCAGGAGACAAGGACTTGCGGATGAAACCTTGAGAAAGTGCGTCAGCAACATACTCCTCCATGGCCTTATCCTCCAAGACCGACAAAGGGTAAACCCGGCCACGAGGAGGTATGGCATCAGGTTGAAGGTCAATTGTGCAATCATAAGGCCGGTGTGGAGGCAAACTACCAGCTTGACCTTTATCAAAGACATCGCCAAAATCACGGTACTCCTCCGGCAAGGAGGGGAGTGAAGCGGTGCACAGGACCTTGGATACGTTCAGGAAGCATGTCTCACTGCATTGTGGTGACCAGGAGAGAACCTCAGCATGGAGCCAATCAAAGGAGGGGTTGTGCCTCTGTAACCAAGGATAACCAATAACCAGCAGAAATCTGGGTGAGGAAATAACTTGGAATTGGATTATCTCATGGTGAAGAGCCCCTACGGCCATGGACAATGGCAGCTGCAGCGGAATCGAGGGCTGCGAAGCAAATGCAGCATCAATGAAGAGGCCTGCAGCCCCAGAGTCGATTAGAGCCTGTATCTCGATGGATGACTCAGCCCAAGAAAGGGTGACCAAAACCAGATGAAAACAACGCCACCTAAGGTCTGTCCATGACAGGACCTCAAGGTTCGGGCGTTCCCTGGACGAGTAGGACAAGACTTCAAAAAGTGACCTGCCTGGCCACAATAAAGGCACAATCTCTCCCTCCTCCTAAAGGCTCTCTCATCCGCAGAGAGATGCGTGAAGCCCAGGTGCATGGGTTCATCTTCACTGACCAACTCTGTACCAGGAGGCATGGGAGGTGAGGGAGGCATGGGTGGGACTACAAAGCTCGAAAGGCAAACGTACAGGAGGCTTCCACAAGCGCTCCTTAAGAGAAAGTTTCTCTCTGAGTCTGGAGTCAATGAGTATGGCAAACGAGATATCTCGGGCTGCTATCTCATACTTGATGGAATCCGAGAGACCATGAGAAAAATCAGCCACAAGGGCCTCATTGTTCCAAGCAACCTCTGCTGCCAGAGTATGGAATTCAATGGCGTAGTCAGCAACAGTTCTCGTACTCTGTTTGATGGACATGAGGCACTTGGCAGCAGAAGCGGAGCATGTGGGAACGTAAAAACCCTTTTAAAGGAGGCCACAAACTGAGGGTAACTCAAGACAACAGGTTTTTGCGTCTCCCATAGAGGGTTAGCCCAGGTCAAGGCTCTCTCAGAAAGCAAAGATATCACGAAACCTACTTTGCTTCTGTCCGTGGGAAATGCCTGGGGCAGCATTTCGAAGTATATCTCAACCTGATTGAGAAACCCTCTGTATTGAACTGGATCACCCCCAAATCGCTGGGGAAGCGGAGCAGAACCAGATATACCTCTTATATAGGTAATACTCGAGGCAGGTGCCTGCACAGAGACTGGCGCAGCAGCAGGGACGACCTGCAACTCAGCTTGTACCGGAGCAGCCACCATGGGGGATTTCAGGTGAGCCGTGCGATTCAGGAGCGTTTGTAATGCCAAGGCAAACTGATCAACGCGTGATTTTGCTCATCCAATCTGGAAAAAATATTACCAACAAGTGGATTGACTGTATCTTCTGAATTCATGGCCTTCGCATACTGTCAGAAACCATGAAACAGACTGAGACAGAAGTACAATCAAATCACAATAAAAATAAAAAGGTAAATAGAAAAAAAGTGTAGTCAAGCATAGCCAGAGTCCTGTAGCCAGATCGGGTAGTCAGCCAGTCCAAAGTTCATTAACCAGATCGGGTAATCAGCCAGGCCAGAAGTCAGGGATCCAAGGAGAGCAACCACAAGCAGGATAAGAAGCCAGGTGGGATGTCAGCAAGCCAGTCTTGAAACAAACAGCAGGAGATGGTTCCTTGTGATGTGACCAATGTGAAGGCAAATGAAAAAGTGAGCAGGAAGGCTTTAAATAGGCAGGTCAGACGAGCATCATCGGGAATAGCTGGTAACTGTGGAAAGAGAAGACAGCTGAGCGGCCAGCCCAGAGGAGGAAGGGCTAAGCCAGCCCTGACACCCACGTCAGTCTCCGTCTCATCTGCATCTGTAGAACTTCCTCCTGCACCAACTGTAGTAATGCTGCCATCTGAACCCCGGGTACTGACTCCAGAAAAGTTCTCAGGCAATCACAGCAAGTTTAGTACTTTTCATAATGTTTGTAAACTGTACTTTTCATTACAGCCCCAGACCTTTTCTCTTGAAGCTACTAATGTGGGGTATGTCATTTCCCTTCTACAAGGTGAGCCTCAGTCCTGGGCCCACCGTTTGCTGGAGCAGAATAACCTGTCTGTGAAGTCTAACTTCATTCCTCAAGACCATGGCTGAAGTGTATGAGGATCCCCTGCAAACTGCCACAGCCAAGGTGGCCCTACATGCGCTCCAGCAAGGCCCCAGAGCCGCTGAGGACTATGTGACAGACTTTAGACGCTGGAGCGCAGATGTCAAATGGAATGATGCCGCTCTCTGTTACCAATTCCGGTTAGGTTTATCTGAACCTCTAAAAGACAAGATAGCCCGCGTGGGAGTACCTGGTTCCTTGGAAGCATAGATAACTCTGGCGATCCAGATTGACAGAGGTTTAAGAGAACGCAGGGCTGAAAAGTCGGTCAGGCGGATGTTCCCACAGGCTCCCAACTCACCAAATCCAGTACAACTTGGCACGCCTAAGCCCTTTCTTTCTCCAGACGAATGGCAGTATAGCCAAAAGAACTACCTGTGTCTGTACTGTGGAAGGAGTGGCCATTATGTCAGGTCCTGTCCAACCAAGATCCGCAGATGACTGATCTTCTCTTCTGTAAACCAGTCCTCTCTGCCTCACAAGTCTTCTCATCTGGCTATTCAGATCTTACTACAGCTGCCGGATGGGGTCATCCAAGCACCTGCTATTGTTGATTCTGGAGCTTACAGCTGTTTTATTGACTGACTTTTGCCCTACAACATAAGATCCCACTACAGCCAAGATCTAATGGACTTTCGGTTCACCTGGCAGATGGGTCACGCAATAAATCTGGTCCTGTTACTCAAGAGACTGTTCCATTACCGGCCACCATATCTGGTACTCACAGAGAACTGTTACGTTTGGATGCCATAGCTTCACCCTTGTTCCCCATCATTCTGGGTATGCCATGGCTCCAGGCGCACAATCCTTGCATTCATTGGGATTCAGGAAAAATACCTTCTATTTACTGCCAGCAACATTGCTTTTCCAAGCCATCTACTCACCAGTCTCCTCTGCTATGTATAGACTCTGATGCTGAATTGTGTTCTTCTATTCCTGCACCTTACCGAGACTTTACTGATGTGTTTAGTAAGAATGGGGAAGAAACTCTTCCCTCCTCATAGGCCACACGATTGCACAATCAAGCTCCTTCCTGGGGCCGAAATACCATTCAGGCGAATCTTCCCTCTGACGGAACCTGAACTTGTTACTTTGAAAGAGTACATTGATGACAGTCTGAGAAAGGGGTTTATCTATCCCTCCACGTCCCCAGCCAGAGCTGGAATTTTCTTTGTCGAGAAAAAGGATCATTCCCTTCGCCCGTGTGTGGACTACCGGGACCTAGATAAAATAATGATTAAAAATCATTAAAAATCATTACCACCTGCCTTTGGTCCCAGAGCTGTTTCAGAGATTCTGCCATCATCTTTACGAAATTGGATTTACGTGGGGCATATCATTTGGTGCATATTCGTGAAGGTGAGGGGTGGAAAACGGCTTTTCATACCCGATTTGGAAATTTTGAGTGCTTTTCGGTCTTTGCAAAGCCCCAGCAACATTTCAGCACTTTATTATTGGTGTCTTCCAGGACTATTTAGATCTATTTGTTATTGTGTATCTGGATTACATTTTAAAATGTTCTTCTTCCTTATAGACTCATCGTGAACCTGTCAGAAAAGTCCTATCCTGACTGAGACAACACGACCTGTATGCGAAACTCAAAAAATGCGAGTTTGAGCACCATAGTATCCAATTCCTGGGCCTTATCCTGTCCACAGACAGCATCAAGATGGATCCCCAGAAAGTCTCTGCCATCCTGGATTGGCCAGCTCCCACAGACAAGAAGGGGGTACAACACTTTATAGGATTCGTAAATTTCTATAGGAAATTTATTAAGGGATTCTTTGCAATAATTTATCCCATTACTCAGTTGACAAGACAATGCAAACGTTTCCAGTGGTCTTCAGAAGCACAGTCTGCATTTGAAACTCTGAAAGCACTTTTTATATCTGCACCTATACTCCAGCATCCAGATCCTGCTCTACCTTTTGTCTTAGCCCACGTACACACGGTCGGATTTAGTCCGACGGATTGTGTCCGAAACTGTTGCATACACACAGTCGGGCCAAGTTGGCGAAAAATCCGATCTTTCAGAACGTGATGACGTAATTTCGTTACGATGGGACTACATTCAGGCTAGTAGCCAATAGCTTTGATGTAGGAATTTGATCTGAGCATGCGTGGCACTTGGTCCGATGAAAATGCTCTACACATGATCGGATTAGGTCCGTCCGGCCCAGTTCGTCTGGAAATATTTCAAACATGTCGGTAAATTGGGTCGGACGGAGATTCGGACGGAATCAGTCCGATGCATACCACACACAGTCGGATTATCTGACGACGCGGTCCGATAAGACTCATTCCGACAGATTCTCCGACCGTGTGTACAAGGGCTTAGAGGTAGATGTTTCAGAGACGGCAGTGGGAGCAGTTCTGTCTCAACGTCAAGGGGCCAAAGCCTTATTACACCCTGTGGCTTTTTTTCTTTCAAGTTATCCCCAGCTGAAAAAAATTATGATGCAGAAGACCGAGAACTCTTGGCTATTACAGCTGCCCTTGAAGAATGGAGATACGTGCTGGAAGGGGCAGCTCACCCAATCTTGATATTTACTGACCACGAAACATGGAATACTTACGAGCCGCAAGATGTCTGAAACCTTGACAGGCCAGGTGGGCACTATTCTTCACTAGATTTGTCTTCCACATTACTTACAGGCCAGGGTCAAAGAACACAAAGCCGGATGCTCTGTCCTGTATGTTCGGTGTGTCAGAAGAACCTGCCCCTCCAGACACCATTCTTTCCCCTGGGAATTTTCTCTTGCTACAGAAAGATTTCCTGTCCCAGATTAAACAAGCCTCTATTGGTATCTCATCTTCTTCTGGGGTGGTGTTAAAAGCAAGGGATAAACTATTATGGCACAATGACAGAATTTTTGTACCTAAAAAGGTGCGAGTTGCTGTCCTGGGTCTCTGCCATGACCATGCCCTTGCAGAACATTTTGGAATCCACAAGACGTCCAAACTTTTACAACGTACCTTTTGGTGGCCCAGCTTAAGAGAAGACTGTAAAAAGTACACAGAGTCTTGTCCTACCTGTGTTAAGAATAATGCCCTGTACACACGGTCGGACATTCCGATGACAAAATCCGTCTGATTTTTTCAGGCGGATTTTTGCCCAAGCGTGTCTTGCATACACACGGTCGCAAAAAGTTGTCACAAAATCTGATCGTTCAGAACAAGGTGACGTACATCACGTACAATGGCACTCCAAAGAGGCCAGTAGCCAATAGCTTTCGTCTCGTAATTTATTCTGAGCATGCACTTTGTGCATCAGAATTCTCTACACACAATCGGAATTTAAAGGATCGGATTTTGTTGTGGGAAAATTTTAGATCCAGATCCCAAACTTTGTGTGTCGGAAATTCTGACGGAAAATGTCCGATGGAGCCCACACATGATTGGAATGTCTGACAACACAGTCTGATTGCACATTTTCCGTCAGAAAGTCTGACCATCTGTACAGCGCATAAGACCAGCGGGACTAAGTCCTGGGGTCTGCTGAGACCCTTGCCAATTCCACATAGACCTTGGAAAATGATTTCAATGGACTTTATCGTGGAACTTCCTTCTTCCAAAGGTCACTCTACCATCTTTGTGGTCATAGACCGTTTATCAAAAATGGCACATTTCTTACCCATGAGGGGTACACCATCGACTTCAGAGACAGCACAGATCTTTATTAAATAAATTGTAAGACTGCATGGACTTCCTGTTAATATAGTGTCAGACTGCGGAGTCCAGTTCACGTCTAGATTTTGGAGAGCCTTGTGTGAAGTCCTAAAGATTGAGTTGTCCTTTTCTTCAGCGTACCACCCACAGACTAATGGTCAAACTGAAAGAACCAGATGCTGGAAACAGTACGCTGTTTTTCTTCCTTTTCGCAGGATGATTGGGTGGCACTACTACCATTAGCAGAGTTTGCATACAACACCTCAGAACATTCTGCCATGAAGCAGTCCCCCTTTTTTGCCAACTACGGGTTTCACCCTTCCTTTCTGACAACCACAGCCCCTGAACATCCCATTCCAGCAGTTCAAGATACAATGAATTTCTTCAGTTCTAACAACCAACTGTTGCAAAAAAACATGGCCAAAGCCCAGGAAGACTATAAGAAGTTTTTTGACAAGAAGAAATGGGGATATCTGATCCTGGAACCTGGTGATCAGGTTTGGTCAGCTACAACCAATCCAAAATTAGCTTGCCCGTCTAAAAAATTGGGCCCTAAATTTGTGGGTCCATTCGCAGTGAAGAAGAGGATTAACAATGTGGCCTGTGACTTGCCACTACCAGAGTCCTTTAAGTTCCAGCCAGTTTTTCATGTTTCTCTTCTGAAACCTGGTCCCCCTGAACCTGTAATGGTAAATGGTGAAGAAGAATATGGAGTAGAGGCGGTCATGGACTGCAGGAAGAAACAGAATAAAATCCAGTACTTGGTCAAATGGAGGCGGTACGGACCTGAGGAGAACTCTTGGGAACCTGAGGGCAATATTCATGCTGAGAGATTTATCCAAGTTTTTTGTCAGAATCATCCTGAAAAACTAGCCCAGTTGGGCATCTGGAGGCTGCAATGTCAGAGTGCACATGCCAGCAGACAAGTTTGCCCCTCTAGGAGTACTCCAAAGCCCAGAAGAACACTTATTCCCTTTGCTCATAGGAAACGGGCATTGGCGCATAGAATTGCTTCTCCAGCCATCCAGGACATCCACCCTGTTGCCTGCAAGATTCGTGAGACTCTGCACTCCGGCGTCTTCTGTTCACATTATCGGAGGCCCCGAGTCAGAGGTGTAAGGGAGGCCTTCCTCGTCCAATCAGGCTCTACTACCAAGTACGTGATAGGGCCTCTCTTCCTCCAGCACAACACTTACTGCAGACTATTACTCCTCAGCTCCTCCAGCACTCTATTTGGCACAGCTAACACTGCGCGGTTAGGCCTGACACAGGCTCAGCCAGGCCTTAGCGAGTGTCCTTTGCAGGAAGGAACCGCAGGCCCCTATAGTGTAGCAAAATAGAAAGTCTCTGGTGCTAGCTTTCCTACATGTGGTTACTAAGCCCAGTAAACCATCTTCAGGTCCTGTCAGCCCTCCTGGCTGCAGCTGTCCTTCTCCACTGCCCATGACACCACAGTCCATTCCTCTGGTTCTGCATTCATCCCAGACTGCATCCTCCCAGTCCTCTCAGGCATATTTCTGAACTCTGAACTGTATTATATATACTATACAGACTGCACTATATACTCTGAACTGCATTATATATGTAGCGGTACCCTCCGTAAGGCCTGCTAAGTATTGTGGCCCATCTGTCACCCTTGCCCAGCCTGGCATTCAAGACCTCAGTCACTCCAAGGCAATGGACAGTCCATTAGCTTTTTTTCGTTTGTTTTATTGATGGGATTGAACTTGGATGGGGTATAGAAAGTATGTTATGCCCAGTGAATTTTAGAACAATCAACTGGGATGGCTTTTAGAACAATTCATTGGAACATCTTATATACAGTACGGTATATACATATCTCTCTTCCTCCAGCACAACTGTTACTGCAGAGTGCAGACCATTACGTCTCAGTTCATCCAGCACTCTACTTGCGTGAACTCAAAGGCACAGCTAGCACTGCATGGTTAGTCCGGACACTGGCTCAGCCAGCCTTAGCAACCGCAAGGCCCTTTTTACTAGATACTCTGCAGAAAAATTGGGCTTTAGGTATTGGTGGTGCCTGAACACTGTAACCCCTTGCAGTTACTCTTGTTGAGTGCAGGAACATGCTCTGCTGTTAAAAATGTGTAAACATTTTTAATTACATACCCCAGTCAAACAGATGCATAAACATTGGGCATTGGATATTGGTGGTGCCTGAACACTGTAATCCCTCACAGTTACTCTCCTTGGGCGGAGGAATGGGCCCTGCTGTTAAAAAATATTTTAAAAATGTAAATGACATGCCCCTGTTAAACAGTGGATGCCCTGTTAGTGAATGCCCACTTGGAAAGGTCCCCAAGTGAGCTCTTGCCCCTAGATTTTCCTGCACCATATAATGCAGATGCTGCCGATGGTTACCTAAGAGCCCTGGGCACTGAGAACTAAAGAATTGTTTGTTTAAAGGCATCTATCAGCCAGTCACCTTCTCCACTGTTCTTCCTCTGACTGAATGAAGCCTCAGAAACACGTTGTCCAGCACCAGGAAATGGTATCCTGCCAGGGTCTGGAAAGGTGTTACACAAAGATTTCTTCAAGGCGTCCTGGAGATGTTTCATCCTCTGCTCCCTCTACAAAGACCGGATGAGCTCTGTAACTTTACCCTTGTAACAAGGATCAATAAGGGTTTTCAGTCAGTAATGATCCCTCTCCTTGATACCATGAATCCTTGGGTTCTTTTGCAGGCTTTGCAGAATCAGGGAGCCAATTCAGTGTAAGTTTGAAGAGGCATGACATTCTGAGTCCTCTGGGTCACTAATCCAAAGACATGCAGGTAGGTTAATTGGCTTCTGGCTTCTGTCCAAAATTGGCCCTAGTATATGAATGGGGACCTTGGATTGTGGGCTCCTTAAGGGTAGGGACCGATGTGGGTGTAGCAATGTACAGGGAAAGGGACAATTGTAGACACTCACTCAGGTTGAACTGGATGGACTGGTGTCTTTATTCAACCTAACAAACTATGAAACTATGAAACTAAGGATTACATTGTTGGGAACTAACTCCTCCCAGCCACATACTACTCCTTGGGTTCCTAGGGACTGAAAAACACCCCTTGAAGACTGCTGTTATCCTCTACATCCATGCTGACACAATCCTCCTCTTCCTCCTGTGTGCTTGGTGGCCCCCCCAGGAATGGAATCTGCATAAAGGGGCCCTTGAGAGGAAAGGAAGACCTCCTGTTACTCCCGCTGTTCTGCCTCAAGTGCCCTGTCCATGATTCCATGAAGCGCATACTCCAGCACGAAGACTAGAAGAACAGCGTCACTGATGCATGCATTGTCACTGCTCACCAACCTTGTGGCCTTCTCAAATGGTGACAGGACAGTACATGCATCCCTTATCTGTAGCCACTGCTATAGCAAAAAGAAGCCAAGCTCCCATGAGCTTGTCCTGGTGCCATACTCAAACAGATACTTATTGATGGGCCTCTGTTGTGTGTGCAGCCGCTGCAGCAATGTTGAGTTTTACCTGGTGGGCATGTCACGAATGAGACGGTTGGTGGGCAGGTTGAATTCCCGTTGAATATCAGCCAGCCAAGCACTGGCATTGTATGACCACCAGAAATGCTGTCATAGAAATTTGGCTGCTATGCACACAGCCCCATATTCTGCTGTGCTTCCCATAAGCACCCATTTCCATCTTAATGATATAATGCTTTAGGCTTACCTTCCAACACATTCATCCCAATGAACAGACTCAACCATCCTTCTTATGTTCTCAGTTCCATCCTTATGCCCCCCCCCCCCCGGGGGCTCAACATCACCTTTTATTGTCTCCCAAAGAATGACAAACAGGAAGTCCTGCCCCCAAAGGGCAGGCACTTCCTCAGTACAGAAAATGACATCACAGGAAATGACATACATTAAAAGGGAGGGCATTCAGAAGAGGAAGTGCACACGCCCCCTTTTAGTTAGTATGGAGCACAGACCATAGTGTTTTCAAAGTAAACAGTATGGGGTGAGCTCATTATGATTCTTAAAAGCTTGAGACAATCTGTGGGGACATTGCTACTGGTGTTGTTAACATACGGTACTAGTATATTAACAAGGCAGATACCAATGTCCTCTTATTAAAGCAGATATGTATCCAAAAAGGATAACGTAGCCACACAGAGATAAAATAATATGTCTATCTCGTTATGTAGACTTCGCTTCTCTAATGCCCATATTCATTTGAAGGCAAGAAGCCCAGCGCATTGCGCTTGGTACCTACAAACCAACAAACATCCACAGACACAGAGAACACGTCTCAAATCCGATGAGAAGGTTTTCATACTGACTTTTTACCACTGGTCTCGATTTGACCCAAGTACGCTCTGCTAGAGCGCTCCTCGATCAAACCGGACACAGGGAGACAGATGACAATCTATAAAACACACATCCTAGAATAAAATGTTATACAATCAAATTTTCCACAACAATGCCCACATACTTTTCTGGCCTGCCTCAGAAGATCTTGTAAGCCTGGGTACCTGGTCAAGAAATGCCGTAACTACCAAATTTAGGAGGTGTGCCAAGCATGGAACATGTGTCAAGTGTCCCTGTTGGAGGGCGGAAAGAAGGTTGGTGCCATTGTCGCATACAACCATTTCTGACTCAAGCTGCCTTGGCGTCAATCACCTCTGAGTCTTCCCCTGCAGAACTGACAGAATCTCTGCCCAGTGTGGCTCCTGCCCCTAGACAGACAAACTGAAGCACCGCATGGCATCTTTTAGCCTGACTGCTTGTGTAACCCCCTGAGTGCTTAGGAAGCATTGCTGGTTCAGAGAACAATTCAGCAGAAGAGGCCATAGTGGAAGAAGAAGAGGATTGATGGAGCAGACAGATGTGGCAGAATCACCACCAGCTTTTTGGAGGCATGGTGACGGAACAAGCTCCAACACTAAACCCTGTCCTGCATCCTTCCCAGCTGCTAGCAGAGTTAACCAGTGCACCATGAAGGAAATGTAACGTCCCTGACCATGCCTGCTGACCGCCATGTCCAACTAGGCCAAACATTGCCTTCCTGTAAGAGAACTGTCAGAATACATTCTGTGCGCACACGTGCGCATGCACACACTTATGGGCAACAGGCACACACTTACGGGCAACAGCAGATCCGTGCATGCACTTATGAACAGGAGCATGCCCCTAAACCCAGTTGGCACCAGACGGCCTATTTAAAGGGTGCCTTGACTCCTGATCGGTGCTGACTGGTCTTTCAGCTGTGTTCATGATACCCCAAACTTGTGATTTCCTGTCTGAATACCCGTTGCTGACCTTGGCTCCTGTTTGACCCTGCTTCTGGATCCTGATTATCTGATCTCTGGCTTTTGACCCCAGCTCTCCACTGACCTTGCTTCTGGGCTGTGTTTACCTGATCCCTGGTTCCTGATCCCGGCTTCTCATCTGAATTTGCCTTTGCCTGATCTCCTGGTACCTCGCTGCCTGCCTGTTATCGAACCCGGCTTCCTTTGTGACCTCGCTCCAGTGTCCTGTTGGGATCAGCACTTCTGCAACTACAGTCCTGCGACTAGCTGTGACTTCCTGCAACAGGTCTCCGGGTCTTCTCCTCTGGGGACTCATGTTCCTCCTGGCCCTTGGCTCCTTCTGTTCCACCCTCAGCGGGACCTGGGCTGGAGATGCAAGAGAGGCTGACCTCGTCAATTCAGTCTCCTTTCAGGTATGTGACACTTCCACAATGAGAGCTGGAATGGCCTTACATGAAATTTAATTTTGTTTTGCAACCTGCCACTGTGGTACAGCACATTCCACAAATTCACAAAAGAGGGCAGAGTCTACCAGATGAAAAGGCAGCAGTTGTAGTTCTAGCAATTTGGCCAAGCTAGCATTTAGACCCTAAGCTTGTGGATGACTGGGACAGTATTTTTTCAGCAACTGGGGTAGTGAAATTTGCCTGCTGAAATCAACAAGGTGGTGTACTGCTAGCAGATTGGCTGCAAGTACTTGTGGCACCTATTGCTATACCTTCATTCCTCTCAGTGCAAGTTTTTGAGAGGACTTGAGATATAGTAGGGGTTGAGATCCCAGATAAGGAGCAAGGAGAAGTCTGCATATTTTTTCATGATGTGGGTCTTTCAGGTGCTGTTGCCAATGGACTGCATGGCAGGTCGTCATATGTCTTGTCAAGCATGTGGTGCCCAACTGGGTGTTCTTCTGGCCACGCTTGATCTACTTCAGACAGAGATTGCAAACAGCAATGTTGCAATCTACTGCAAATGTGTTGAAAAAAGCCCATACCAATGAACTTTTGGAAGTCAGCAGCACCCTGCACCTGTGGAGATCTGTGGTGTGATGCAATAGTGTGGCTGCCCTTAACCACTTCGAGCCCGTGCTATAGCCAAAAGACAGCTGCAGCGCGGACGCCATCTGCCGGGAGGCCATCCCTGAACATCCTCCCTTTAACTTTCTGTGCTGGCCGTGTCTCCCGGACACAGCCAGTCACAAATCGCTGTAAACGGCCAATCACAGCGGCCGTTTACAGCATGATCGGCGTGTCCAATGAGAGATGATCTCATATGTAAGCATATGAGATCATCTCTCATCACCGGCTTTCCCTCCTCACACAGACAGCGTGTGAGGAGGGAGAGATGAACTGCTGCAGAGATGCAGCGGTTAGTGTAAAAAATAAAATAAAATGAAAATAAAGTGCCCATCTGTCCCCACTGCCATCTGCCCCCACTGCCACCTTTCAGTGCCATGTGCCCCCACTGCCACCTGTCAGTGCCATCTGCCCCCACTGCCACCTGTCATCAGTGCCATCTGTCCCCAGTGCCACCTGTCATCAGTGCCATATTAGTGTCACCAGTGTCACATATTAGTGCCATCAGTCATCAGTGCCACGTATCAGTGCTATCTGTCATCAGTGCCACCTGTCAGTGTCACATGCCATCTGTTATCAGTGTCACGTGTCATCAATGCCAGGTATCAGTGCCATCTGTCATTAGTGTCACGTGTCATCAGTGTCACGCATTAGTGCCATGTGTCATCAGTGCCATGTATTAGTGCCATGTGTCATCAGTGCCACGTATAATTGCCATCTGTCATAAGTGCCACATATTAGTGCCATCTGTCAGTGTCACGTGTCATCAGTGCCATGTATTAGTGGCATCTGTCATCGGTGCCACGTATCAGTGCCATCTGTCATCAGTGCCACGTCGGTATCACATGTCATTGTCCTGGTGCTCCAGGGCCTTCAAAAGTGTAATAGGTAGTCAACAAGTTAGATGTGTAATTTATGCTCCTAGAACATGTGATGGTGCTCCCTGCATGTTGGGCCTCTCTATGTGACAAGGCTGTGGAAAAGTCCCACACATGTGGTATCGTAATACTCAAGAGGAGCAGAATTTATTTTGGGGCATTATTTGTGGTATACACATGCCACGTGAGAGAAATAACCTATTACAATGACAATTTTGTGGAAAAAAAATCAAATCAAATAAAAAATCTTCATTTTTCAAAGAATTGTGGGAAAAATGACAACATCAAAAAGCTCACCATTCCTCTTACTAAATACCTTGGAATGAATACTTTCAAAAAAGGGGTCATTTAGGGGGTATCCTAGCTTGTTAGGGTCACAAGAAATGAGATCGGCCACCAGTATATCAGGTGTGATCAATTTTGTGTGATTCGCACCACAGCTTGTAGACTCTCTAACTTTCACAAAGACCAAATAATATCCACTAATTTGGGCTATTTTTACCAAAGATATGTAGCAGTATAAATTGTGGCCAAAATTTATGAAGAAAAATTTATAATTTGCAAAATTTTATCACAGAAACAAAGAAAAATGTGTTTTTTTCAAAATTTTCATTATTTTTTCATTTATAGCGCAAAAAATAAAAAACCCAGAGGTGTTCAAATACCATCAAAAGAAAGCTATATTTGTGGGAAAAAAAGGACAAAAAATTAATTTGGGTACAGTGTTGCATGACTGAGTAATTGTCATTCAAAGTGTGAGAGCACCGAAAGCTGAAAATTGGTCTGGACAGGAGGGGTGTTTAAGTGCCCAGTAGGCAAGTGGTTAAGCTGGCCCCTGGAGGACATCCTGCCTCAATGGAGTTGTGCTTCCTCCTCACTTTCTGCCTCTCTTCTCTCAGGCACCCAAGTACAGTCAGTGACCTCATCATCCACTTTTCACTGGAGCTAACTTGGCAGTATGCTGCAGCTGGGAGAACATGACTGCTAGTGTCTTGTCCTTCTGTGGCACCCCCTCTCTCAGGGCTCACGTTACTCCTTTCCTCAACCTGGGAGCCAACATCGGAGCCTTCAAATTACTGTGCATCCTCCAGTAGAATGTAACAGACACTATGGTCAAATAATTCTGGTGACTCCTCCATGCATGATGGTGGGGCTATGGAAGGAGTAACTGTGGACAAGGAGGTGGTGGAATGGTCCGCTTTGGCAGCTGCATTAGAAAGCAAACTATTATGAGCCTGGGTGATAGATTATGAGGATGGCTTAGCTATCCACTCCACCGACTCTTCTGCATGTTGTGGCTTAATAACTTGGCCAGCAGCAGAAAAAAAGGACATCCATGCTCAGCCTGCAGAGGATGCACAATGCCTGCGACCACCAGTTTTTACTGTAGACACAGGGGCTACTTGCCCTCTTTTAGTGGCATGCCAGTCTCTGCCTCTCTTTGGTGACCTTCTGGACATGATGGGGATTTTTTTTACACTGCACTACACTGTATTATGTACTGTACACCGCCTGCCATGTATTATATACTGTCAGAGGCGGCTCTCTAATTAGGCTAAGTAGGCGGTGGCCTAAGGCCTCGCCCTCCTAGGGGCCTCGCTCCCGCCTACTTTGCCTAAAGAGCCGCCTCTAGCTATCATCATACATCAGTCCCAGGTGCCTCCTCGTTCAGAGTACAGTCAGCCGCCTCCTCTCTTCTCTGTAACACCCCGCCCCACTCCTGTCATTCTTCATTGGAAGTGGAACTGCAGTGTAGGTGTCCTTCCAGTCAGAACACCAGCAGACACATCTTATGGCCTGCCCCGCCCCGCCCCGCCTGCCCCACCATCAAATCCTGTCCACCCTTTCTTGTGCAAGGGCAGGGCACAGCTAGCATCTCAGCACAGGATTGCCGAGTCTATCCTCCTTCCAGGGCGGGGCTTCCGTAATGGAGGCAGAGCCCATTCAGCCTGTCTGTGTGCACTGTGCAGCTGACGGACTGAACTATGAGGGGACTGAGCCTTGCTATATGTGAGGTAAATGTGACTAGGGGGTGCATGTCACTGGGGGGGTGGTACATGTGACTGGAGGGGGGATGATACAGTGGTGTGGTGTCGGGCTGCTCTGTCTCAACCCTGGTCTCAGTATGCTCTACCTCAGCCCTCATGTCAGTGTGCTCGATCTCAGCCCTGGTGTCAGTGTGCTCTATCTCAGAACTGGTGTCAGTGTGCTCTGTTTCAGAACTGGTGTCAGTGTGCTCTATCTCAGCCCTGGTGTCAGTGTGCTCTATCTCAGCCCTGGTGTCAGTGCGCTCTATCTCAGCCCTGGTGTCAGTTTGCTCTATCTCAGAACTGATGTCAGTGTGCTCTGTGTCAGCCCTGGTCTCAGTGTGCTCTATCTCAGAACTGGTGTCAGTGTGCTCTGCTTCAGAACTGGTGTCAGTGTGCTTTATCTCAGCCCTGGTGTCAGTGTACTCTATCTCAGAACTGGTGTCAGTGTGCTCTGTCTCAGAACGGGTGTCAGTGTGCTCTGTCTCAGAACTGGTGTCAGTGCGCTCTGTCTCAGAACTGGTGTCAGTGTGCTTAGTACTGGTGTCAGTGTGATCAGCGCTGGTGTCAGTGTGCTCTCAGTGTTGGTGTCAGTGTACTCAGCGCTGGTGTCAGTGTGCTCTCAGCGCTGGTATAAGTGTGCTTTCAGCGTTGGTGTCAGTGTACTCAGCGCTGGTGTCAGTGTTCTCTCAGTGTTGGTGTCAGTGTACTCAGCGCTGGTGTCAGTGTGCTCTATCTCAGTGCTGGTGTCAGTGTGCTCTATCTCAGCGCTGGTGTCAGTATGCTCTCAGTGCTGGTGTCAGTGTGCTCTATCTCAGCGCTGGTATCAGTGTGCTCTATCTCAGCACTGGTGTCAGTGTCCTCTCAGCGCTGGTGTCAGTGTGCTCTCAGCGATGGTGTCAGTGTGCTCTCAGCGCTGGTGTCAGTGTGCTCTCAGCGATGGTGTCAGTGTGCTCTCAGCGCTGGTGTCAGTGTGCTCTCAGCGCTGGTGTCAGTGTGCTCTCAGTGTTGGTGTCAGTGTGCTCTCAGCGTTTGTGTCAGTGTGCTCTCAGTGTTGGTGTCAGTTTGCTCTCAGCATTGGTGTCAGTGTGCTCTCAGCACTGGTGTCAGTGTGCTATATCTCAGTGCTGGTGTCAGTGTGCTCTGAGCGTTGGTGTCAGTGTACTCAGCGCTGGTGTCAGTGTGCTCTCAGCGCTGGTGTCTGTGTGCTCTCAGCATTGGTGTCAGTGTACTCAGAGCTGGTGTCAGTGTTCTCTCAAAGTTGGTGCCAGAGTACTCAGCACTGGTGTCAGTGTGCTCTATCTCAGCGCTGGTGTCAGTGTGCTCTATCTCAGCGCTGGTGTCAGTGTGCTCTCAGAGCTGGTGTCAGTGTGCTCTCAGTGCTGGTGTCAGTGTGCTCTCAGTGCTGGTGTCAGTGTGCTCTCAGCATTGGTGTTAGTGTGCTTTCAGCGCTGGTGTCAGTGTGCTCTATCTCATTGCTGGTGTCAGTGTGCTCTCAGCGCTGGTGTCAGTGTGCTATATCTCAGTGCTGGTGTCAGTGTGCTCTTAGCATTGGTGTCAGTGTGATATCAGCGCTGGTGTCAGTGTGCTCTCAGCGTTGGTGTCAGTGTACTCAGCACTGGTGTCAGTGTTCTCTCAGTGTTGGTGCCAGTGTACTCAGCACTGGTGTCAGTGTGCTCTATCTCAGCGCTGGTGTCAGTGTGCTCTCAGTGCTGGTGTCAGTGTGCTCTATCTCAGCACTGGTGTCAGTGTGCTCCATCTCAGCACTGGTGTCAGTGTGCTCTCAGCGCTGGTGTCATTGTGCTCTCAGCGATGGTGTCAGTGTGCTCTCAGCGATGGTGTCAGTGTGCTCTCAGTGCTGGTGTCAGTGTGCTCTCAGCAATGGTGTCCGTGTACTCAGCGCTGGTGTCAGTGGGCTCTCAGCGCTGGTGTCAGTGTGCTCTCAGCGTTGGTGTCAGTGTGCTCTCAGCGTTGGTGTCAGTGTGCTCTCAGCATTGGTGTCAGTGTGCTTTCAGCGTTGGTGTCAGTGTGCTCTCAGCGCTGGTGTCAGTGTGCTCTCAGCGCTGGTATAAGTGTGCTCTCAGTGCTGGTGTCAGTGTGCTCTCAGCGCTGGTGTCAGTGTGCTCTCAGCGCTGGTGTCAGTGTGCTCTCAGCGTTGGTGTCAATGTGATCTCAGCGTTGGTGTGAGTTTGCTCTATCTCAGCGCTGGTGTCAGTGTTCTCTCAGCGCTGGTATCAGTGTTCTCTCAGCGCTGGTGTCAGTGTTCTCTCAGCGCTGGTGTCAGTGTTCTCTCAGAGCTGGTGTCAGTGTGCTCTCAGTGCTGGTGCCAGTGTGCTCTATCTCAGTGCTGGTGTCAGTGTGCTTTCAGCACTGGTGTCAGTGTGCTCTCATCATTGGTGTCAGTGTGCTCTTATCGTTGGTGTCAGTGTGCTCTCAGCGCTGGTGTCAGTGTGCTCTCAGCGCTGGTGTCAGTGTGCTCTCAGCGCTGGTGTCAGTGTGCTCTCAGCGCTGGTGTCAGTGTTCTCTCAGCGCTGTTGTCAGTGTGCTCTCAGCGCTGTTGTCAGTGTGCTCTCAGCGCTGTTGTCAGTGTGCTCTCAGCATTGGTGTCAGTGTGCTCTCAGCGCTGGTGTCAGTGAGCTCTCAGCGCTGGTGTCAGTGTGCTCTTAGCGTTGGATTCAGTGTGCTCTATCTCAGCACTGGTGTCAGTGTGCTCTCAGCGCTGGTGTCAGTGTGCTCTCAGCGCTGGTGTCAGTGTGCTCTCAGCCCTGGTGTCAGTGTGCTCTCAGCCATGGTGTCAGTGTGCTCTCAGCGTTGGTGTCAGTGTGCTCTCAGCATTGGTGTCAGTGTGTTCTTTCTGTGCGCTGGTGTCAGTGTGCTGTCAGTGTTTGTGCCAGTGTGCTCTCAGCGCTGGTGCCAGTGTGCTCTCAGCATTGGTGTCAGTGTGTTCTTTCTGTGCGCTGGTGTCAGTGTGCTGTCAGTGTTTTTGCCAGTGTGCTCTCAGCGCTGGTGTCAGTGGGCTCTCAGCGCTGGTGTCAGTGTTCTCTCAGCGTTGGTGTCAGTGTACTCAGCGCTGGTGTCAGTGTTCTCTCAGTGTTGGGGCCAGTGTACTCAGCACTGGTGTCAGTGTGCTCTATCTCAGCGCTGGTGTCAGTGTGCTCTATCTCAGCGCTGGTGTCAGTGTGCTCTCAGAGCTGGTGTCAGTGTGCTCTCAGTGCTGGTGTCAGTGTGCTCTATCTCAGCGCTGGTGCCAGTGTGCTTTCAGCACTGGTGTCAGTGTGCTCTCAGCGTTGGTGTCAGTGTGCTCTCATCATTGGTGTCAGTGTGCTCTCAGTGCTGGTGTCAGTGTGCTCTATCTCAGCGCTGGTGCCAGTGTGCTTTCAGCACTGGTGTCAGTGTGCTCTCAGCGTTGGTGTCAGTGTGCTCTCATCATTGGTGTCAGTGTGCTCTCATCGTTGGTGTCAGTGTGCTCTCAGCGCTGGTGTCAGTGTGCTCTCAGCGCTGGTGTCAGTGTGCTCTCAGTGCTGGTGTCAGTGTGCTCTCAGCGCTGGTGTCAGTGTGCTCTCAGCGCTGTTGTCAGTGTGCTCTCAGCGCTGTTGTCAGTGTGCTCTCAGCGCTGTTGTCAGTGTGCTCTCAGCATTGGTGTCAGTGTGCTCTCAGCGCTGGTGTCAGTGAGCTCTCAGCGCTGGTGTCAGTGTGCTCTTAGCGTTGGATTCAGTGTGCTCTATCTCAGCGCTGGTGTCAGTGTGCTCTCAGCGCTGGTGTCAGTGTGCTCTCAGCGCTGGTGTCAGTGTGCTCTCAGCGCTGGTGTCAGTGTGCTCTCAGCCCTGGTGTCAGTGTGCTCTCAGCCATGGTGTCAGTGTGTTCTCAGCGTTGGTGTCAGTGTGCTCTCAGCGTTGGTGTCAGTGTGCTCTATCTCAGCGCTGTTGTCAGTGTGCTCTATATCAGCGCTGGTGTTAGTGTGCTCTCAGCACTGTTGTCAGTGTGCTCTATCTCAGTGCTGGTGTCAGTGTGCTGGTGTCAGTGTGCTCTCGTCGTTGGTGTCAGTGTGCTCTCAGCGCTGGTGTCTGTGTGCTCTCAGCGCTGGTGTCAGTGTTCTCTCAGCGCTGGTGTCAGTGTGCTCTCAGCGCTGGTTTCAGTGTGCTCTCAGCGCTGGTGTCAGTGTGCTCTCAGCATTGGTGTCAGTGTGCTCTCAGCGTTGGTGTCAGTGTGCTCTCAGCATTGGTGTCAGTGTGCTTTCAGCGTTGGTGTCAGTGTGCTCTCAGCGCTGGTGTCAGTGTGCTCTCAGCGCTGGTATAAGTTTGCTCTCAGTGCTGGTGTCAGTGTGCTCTCAGCGCTGGTGTCAGTGTGCTCTCAGCGCTGGTGTCAGTGTGCTCTCAGCGTTGGTGTGAGTTTGCTCTATCTCAGCGCTGGTGTCAGTGTTCTCTCAGCGCTGGTATCAGTGTTCTCTCAGCGCTGGTGTCAGTGTTCTCTCAGCGCTGGTGTCAGTGTTCTCTCAGTGCTGGTGTCAGTGTGCTCTCAGCGCTGGTGTCAGTGTGCTCTAAGCATTGGTGTCAGTGTGCTCTGAGTGCTGGTGCCAGTGTGCTCTCAGCGCTGGTGTCAGTGTGCTCTCAGCACTGGTGTCAGTGTGTTCTCAGCGCTGGTGTCATTGTGCTCTCAGCGCTGGTGTCAGTGTGCTCTCAGCCATGGTGTTAGTATACTCTATCTCAGCGCTGGTGTCAGTGTACTGTCAGCGCTGGTTTCAGTGTGTTCTCAGCGCTGGTGTCAGTGTGCTCTCAGCGTTGGTGTCATTGTGCTCTCAGCGCTGGTGTCAGTGTGCTCTCAGCACTGGTGTCAGTGTGCTCTCAGAGCTGGTGTTAGTGTTCTCACAGCGTTGGTGTCAGTGTGCTCTCAGCGCTGGTGTCAGTGTGCTCTCAGCGATGGTGTCCGTGTACTCAGCGCTGGTGTCAGTGTGCTCTCAGCGCTGGTGTCAGTGTGCTCTCAGCGTTGGTATCAGTGTACTCAGCGCTGGTGTCAGTGTTCTCTCAGTGTTGGTGCCAGTGTACTCAGCGCTGGTGTCAGTGTGCTCTATCTCAGCGCTGGTGTCAGTGTGCTCTCAGAGCTGGTGTCAGTGTGCTCTCAGCGCTGGCGTCAGTGTGCTCTATCTCAGCGCTGGTGTCAGTGTGCTTTCAGCACTGGTGTCAGTGTGCTCTCAGCGTTGGTGTCAGTGTGCTCTCATCGTTGGTGTCAGTGTGCTCTCAGCGCTGGTGTCAGTGTGCTCTCAGCGCTGGTGTCAGTGTGCTCTCAGCGCTGTTGTCAGTGTGCTCTCAGCGCTGTTGTCAGTGTGCTCTCAGCGCTGTTGTCAGTGTGCTCTCAGCATTGGTGTCAGTGTGCTCTCAGCGCTGGTGTCAGTGAGCTCTCAGCGCTGGTGTCAGTGAGCTCTCAGCGCTGAGTGTCAGTGTGCTTTTAGCGTTGGATTCAGTGTGCTCTATCTCAGCGCTGGTGTCAGTGTGCTCTCAGCGCTGGTGTCAGTGTGCTCTCAGCGTTGGTGTCAGTGTGCTCTCAGCGCTGTTGTCAGTGTGCTCTCAGCATTGGTGTCAGTGTGCTCTCAGCGCTGGTGTCAGTGAGCTCTCAGCGCTGGTGTCAGTGAGCTCTCAGCGCTGAGTGTCAGTGTGCTTTTAGCGTTGGATTCAGTGTGCTCTATCTCAGCGCTGGTGTCAGTGTGCTCTCAGCGCTGGTGTCAGTGTGCTCTCAGCGTTGGTGTCAGTGTGCTCTCAGCGTTGGTGTCAGTGTGCTCTCAGCATTGGTGTCAGTGTGCTCTATCTCAGCGCTGTTGTCAGTGTGCTCTATATCAGCGCTGGTGTTAGTGTGCTCTCAGCACTGTTGTCAGTGTGCTCTATCTCAGCGCTGGTGTCAGTGTGCTGGTGTCAGTGTGCTCTCATCGTTGGTGTCAGTGTGCTTTCAGCGCTGGTGTCAGTGTGCTCTCAGCGCTGGTGTCAGTGTGCTCTCAGCGCTCGTGTCAGTGTTCTCTCAGCGCTGTTGTCAGTGTTCTCTCAGCGCTGGTGTCAGTGTGCTCTCAGCCATGGTGTCAGTGTGCTCTCAGCGCTGGTGTCAGTGTACTGTCAGCGCTGGTGTCAGTGTGTTCTCAGCGTTGGTGTCATTGTGCTCTCAGCGCTGGTGTCAGTGTGCTCTCAGCGCTGTTGTCAGTGTGCTCTCAGCATTGGTGTCAGTGTGCTCTCCGCATTGGTGTCAGTGTGCTCTCAGTGCTGGTATCAGTGTGCTCTCAGCGCTGGTATAAGTGTGCTCTCAGTGCTGGTGTCAGTGTTCTCTCAGTGTTGGTGTCAGTGGACTCAGCGCTGGTGTCAGTGTGCTCTATCTCAGCGCTGGTGTCAGTGTGCTTTCAGCACTGGTGTCAGTGTGCTCTCAGCGTTGGTGTCAGTGTGCTCTCATCGTTGGTGTCAGTGTGCTCTCAGCGCTGGTGTCAGTGTGCTCTCAGCGCTGGTGTCAGTGTGCTCTCAGCGCTGTTGTCAGTGTGCTCTCAGCGCTGTTGTCAGTGTGCTCTCAGCGCTGTTGTCAGTGTGCTCTCAGCATTGGTGTCAGTGTGCTCTCAGCGCTGGTGTCAGTGAGCTCTCAGCGCTGGTGTCAGTGAGCTCTCAGCGCTGAGTGTCAGTGTGCTTTTAGCGTTGGATTCAGTGTGCTCTATCTCAGCGCTGGTGTCAGTGTGCTCTATCTCAGCGCTGGTGTCAGTGTGCTCTCAGCGCTGGTGTCAGTGTGCTCTCAGCGTTGGTGTCAGTGTGCTCTCAGCGTTGGTGTCAGTGTGCTCTCAGCATTGGTGTCAGTGTGCTCTATCTCAGCGCTGTTGTCAGTGTGCTCTATATCAGCGCTGGTGTTAGTGTGCTCTCAGCACTGTTGTCAGTGTGCTCTATCTCAGCGCTGGTGTCAGTGTGCTGGTGTCAGTGTGCTCTCATCGTTGGTGTCAGTGTGCTTTCAGCGCTGGTGTCAGTGTGCTCTCAGCGCTGGTGTCAGTGTGCTCTCAGCGCTCGTGTCAGTGTTCTCTCAGCGCTGTTGTCAGTGTTCTCTCAGCGCTGGTGTCAGTGTGCTCTCAGCCATGGTGTCAGTGTGCTCTCAGCGCTGGTGTCAGTGTACTGTCAGCGCTGGTGTCAGTGTGTTCTCAGCGCTGGTGTCAGTGTGCTCTCAGCGTTGGTGTCATTGTGCTCTCAGCGCTGGTGTCAGTGTGCTCTCAGCGCTGTTGTCAGTGTGCTCTCAGAATTGGTGTCAGTGTGCTCTTCGCGTTGGTGTCAGTGTGCTCTCAGTGCTGGTATCAGTGTGCTCTCAGCGCTGGTATAAGTGTGCTCTCAGTGCTGGTGTCAGTGTTCTCTCAGTGTTGGTGTCAGTGGACTCAGCGCTGGTGTCAGTGTGCTCTATCTCAGTGTTGGTGTCAGTGTGCTCTCTGCATTGGTGTCAGTGTGCTCTATCTCAGCACTGGTGTCAGTGTGCTCTCAGCGCTGGTGTCAGTATGCTCTCAGCGTTGGTGTCAGTGTGATCTCAGCGTTGGTGTGAGTTTGCTCTATCTCAGCGCTGGTGTCAGTGTTCTCTCAGCGCTGGTGTCAGTGTTCTCTCAGCGCTGGTGTCAGTGTTCTCTCAGCGCTGGTGTCAGTGTTCTCTCAGCGCTGGTGTCAGTGTGATCTCAGCCATGGTGTCAGTGTGCTCTCAGCGTTGGTGTAAGTGTGCTCTCAGCGTTGGTGTCAGTGTGCTCTCAGCGTTGGTGTCAGTGTGCTCTCAGCATTGGTGTCAGTTTGTTCTTTCTGTGCGCTGGTGTCAGTGTGCTCTCAGTGTTGGTGCCAGTGTGCTCTCAGCGCTGGTGCCAGTGTGCTCTCAGCGCTGGTGCCAGTGTGCTCTCAGCGCTGGTGTCAGTGTGCTCTCAGTGCTGGTGTCAGTGTGCTCTCAGCGCTGGTGTCAGTGTGCTCTCAGCGCTGGTGTCAGTGTGCTCTCAGCGTTGGTGTCAATGTGATCTCAGCGTTGATGTGAGTTTGCTCTATCTCAGCGCTGGTGTCAGTGTTCTCTCAGCGCTGGTATCAGTGTTCTCTCAGCGCTGGTGTCAGTGTTCTCTCAGCGCTGGTGTCAGTGTTCTCTCAGTGCTGGTGTCAGTGTGCTCTCAGCGCTGGTGTCAGTGTGCTCTAAGCATTGGTGTCAGTGTGCTCTGAGTGCTGGTGCCAGTGTGCTCTCAGCGCTGGTGTCAGTGTGCTCTCAGCACTGGTGTCAGTGTGTTCTCAGCGCTGGTGTCATTGTGCTCTCAGCGCTGGTGTCAGTGTGCTCTCAGCCACGGTGTTAGTATGCTCTATCTCAGCGCTGGTGTCAGTGTACTGTCAGCGCTGGTTTCAGTGTGATCTCAGCGCTGGTGTCAGTGTACTGTCAGCGCTGGTGTCAGTGTGCTCTCAGCGTTGGTGTCATTGTGCTCTCAGCGCTGGTGTCAGTGTGCTCTCAGCACTGGTGTCAGTGTGCTCTCAGCGCTGGTGTTAGTGTTCTCTCAGCGTTGGTGTCAGTGTGCTCTCAGCGCTGGTGTCAGTGTGCTCTCAGCGATGGTGTCCGTGTACTCAGCGCTGGTGTCAGTGTGCTCTCAGCGCTGGTGTCAGTGTGCTCTCAGCGTTGGTATCAGTGTACTCAGCGCTGGTGTCAGTGTTCTCTCAGTGTTGGTGCCAGTGTACTCAGCACTGGTGTCAGTGTGCTCTATCTCAGCGCTGGTGTCAGTGTGCTCTATCTCAGCGCTGGTGTCAGTGTGCTCTCAGAGCTGGTGTCAGTGTGCTCTCAGTGCTGGTGTCAGTGTGCTCTATCTCAGCACTGGTGTCAGTGTGCTTTCAGCACTGGTGTCAGTGTGCTCTCAGCATTGGTGTCAGTGTGCTCTCAGCGTTGGTGTCAGTGTGCTCTCAGCGCTGGTATAAGTGTGCTCTCAGTGCTGGTGTCAGTGTGCTCTCAGCGCTGGTGTCAGTGTGCTCTCAGCGCTGGTGTCAGTGTGCTCTCAGCGTTGGTGTCAATGTGATCTCAGCGTTGGTGTGAGTTTGCTCTATCTCAGCGCTGGTGTCAGTGTTCTCTCAGCGCTGGTATCAGTGTTCTCTCAGCGCTGGTGTCAGTGTTCTCTCAGCGCTGGTGTCAGTGTTCTCTCAGCGCTGGTGTCAGTGTGCTCTAAGCATTGGTGTCAGTGTGCTCTCAGCGCTGGTGTCAGTGAGCTCTCAGCGCTGGTGTCAGTGTGCTCTTAGCGTTGGATTCAGTGTGCTCTATCTCAGCGCTGGTGTCAGTGTGCTCTCAGCGCTGGTGTCAGTGTGCTCTCAGCGCTGGTGTCAGTGTGCTCTCAGCCCTGGTGTCAGTGTGCTCTCAGCCATGGTGTCAGTGTGCTCTCAGCGTTGGTGTCAGTGTGCTCTCAGCATTGGTGTCAGTGTGTTCTTTCTGTGCGCTGGTGTCAGTGTGCTGTCAGTGTTTGTGCCAGTGTGCTCTCAGCGCTGGTGCCAGTGTGCTCTCAGCATTGGTGTCAGTGTGTTCTTTCTGTGCGCTGGTGTCAGTGTGCTGTCAGTGTTTTTGCCAGTGTGCTCTCAGCGCTGGTGTCAGTGGGCTCTCAGCGCTGGTGTCAGTGTTCTCTCAGCGTTGGTGTCAGTGTACTCAGCGCTGGTGTCAGTGTTCTCTCAGTGTTGGGGCCAGTGTACTTAGCACTGGTGTCAGTGTGCTCTATCTCAGCGCTGGTGTCAGTGTGCTCTATCTCAGCGCTGGTGTCAGTGTGCTCTCAGAGCTGGTGTCAGTGTGCTCTCAGTGCTGGTGTCAGTGTGCTCTATCTCAGCGCTGGTGCCAGTGTGCTTTCAGCACTGGTGTCAGTGTGCTCTCAGCGTTGGTGTCAGTGTGCTCTCATCATTGGTGTCAGTGTGCTCTCAGTGCTGGTGTCAGTGTGCTCTATCTCAGCGCTGGTGCCAGTGTGCTTTCAGCACTGGTGTCAGTGTGCTCTCAGCGTTGGTGTCAGTGTGCTCTCATCATTGGTGTCAGTGTGCTCTCATCGTTGGTGTCAGTGTGCTCTCAGCGCTGGTGTCAGTGTGCTCTCAGCGCTGGTGTCAGTGTGCTCTCAGTGCTGGTGTCAGTGTGCTCTCAGCGCTGGTGTCAGTGTGCTCTCAGCGCTGTTGTCAGTGTGCTCTCAGCGCTGTTGTCAGTGTGCTCTCAGCGCTGTTGTCAGTGTGCTCTCAGCATTGGTGTCAGTGTGCTCTCAGCGCTGGTGTCAGTGAGCTCTCAGCGCTGGTGTCAGTGTGCTCTTAGCGTTGGATTCAGTGTGCTCTCAGCGCTGGTGTCAGTGTGCTCTCAGCGCTGGTGTCAGTGTGCTCTCAGCCCTGGTGTCAGTGTGCTCTCAGCCATGGTGTCAGTGTGTTCTCAGCGTTGGTGTCAGTGTGCTCTCAGCGTTGGTGTCAGTGTGCTCTATCTCAGCGCTGTTGTCAGTGTGCTCTATATCAGCGCTGGTGTTAGTGTGCTCTCAGCACTGTTGTCAGTGTGCTCTATCTCAGTGCTGGTGTCAGTGTGCTGGTGTCAGTGTGCTCTCATCGTTGGTGTCAGTGTGCTCTCAGCGCTGGTGTCTGTGTGCTCTCAGCGCTGGTGTCAGTGTTCTCTCAGCGCTGGTGTCAGTGTGCTCTCAGCGCTGGTTTCAGTGTGCTCTCAGCGCTGGTGTCAGTGTGCTCTCAGCGTTGGTGTCAGTGTGCTCTCAGCGTTGGTGTCAGTGTGCTCTCAGCATTGGTGTCAGTGTGCTTTCAGCGTTGGTGTCAGTGTGCTCTCAGCGCTGGTGTCAGTGTGCTCTCAGCGCTGGTATAAGTGTGCTCTCAGTGCTGGTGTCAGTGTGCTCTCAGCGCTGGTGTCAGTGTGCTCTCAGCGCTGGTGTCAGTGTGCTCTCAGCGTTGGTGTGAGTTTGCTCTATCTCAGCGCTGGTGTCAGTGTTCTCTCAGCGCTGGTATCAGTGTTCTCTCAGCGCTGGTGTCAGTGTTCTCTCAGCGCTGGTGTCAGTGTTCTCTCAGTGCTGGTGTCAGTGTGCTCTCAGCGCTGGTGTCAGTGTGTTCTAAGCATTGGTGTCAGTGTGCTCTGAGTGCTGGTGCCAGTGTGCTCTCAGCGCTGGTGTCAGTGTGCTCTCAGCACTGGTGTCAGTGTGTTCTCAGCGCTGGTGTCATTGTGCTCTCAGCGCTGGTGTCAGTGTGCTCTCAGCCATGGTGTTAGTATGCTCTATCTCAGCGCTGGTGTCAGTGTACTGTCAGCGCTGGTTTCAGTGTGTTCTCAGCGCTGGTGTCAGTGTGCTCTCAGCGTTGGTGTCATTGTGCTCTCAGCGCTGGTGTCAGTGTGCTCTCAGCACTGGTGTCAGTGTGCTCTCAGAGCTGGTGTTAGTGTTCTCACAGCGTTGGTGTCAGTGTGCTCTCAGCGCTGGTGTCAGTGTGCTCTCAGCGATGGTGTCCGTGTACTCAGCGCTGGTGTCAGTGTGCTCTCAGCGCTGGTTTCAGTGTGTTCTCAGCGCTGGTGTCAGTGTGCTCTCAGCGTTGGTGTCATTGTGCTCTCAGCGCTGGTGTCAGTGTGCTCTCAGCACTGGTGTCAGTGTGCTCTCAGAGCTGGTGTTAGTGTTCTCACAGCGTTGGTGTCAGTGTGCTCTCAGCGCTGGTGTCAGTGTGCTCTCAGCGTTGGTATCAGTGTACTCAGCGCTGGTGTCAGTGTTCTCTCAGTGTTGGTGCCAGTGTACTCAGCGCTGGTGTCAGTGTGCTCTATCTCAGCGCTGGTGCCAGTGTGCTCTCAGAGCTGGTGTCAGTGTGCTCTCAGCGCTGGCGTCAGTGTGCTCTATCTCAGCGCTGGTGTCAGTGTGCTTTCAGCACTGGTGTCAGTGTGCTCTCAGCGTTGGTGTCAGTGTGCTCTCATCGTTGGTGTCAGTGTGCTCTCAGCGCTGGTGTCAGTGTGCTCTCAGCGCTGGTGTCAGTGTGCTCTCAGCGCTGTTGTCAGTGTGCTCTCAGCGCTGTTGTCAGTGTGCTCTCAGCGCTGTTGTCAGTGTGCTCTCAGCATTGGTGTCAGTGTGCTCTCAGCGCTGGTGTCAGTGAGCTCTCAGCGCTGGTGTCAGTGAGCTCTCAGCGCTGAGTGTCAGTGTGCTTTTAGCGTTGGATTCAGTGTGCTCTATCTCAGCGCTGGTGTCAGTGTGCTCTATCTCAGCGCTGGTGTCAGTGTGCTCTCAGCGCTGGTGTCAGTGTGCTCTCAGCGTTGGTGTCAGTGTGCTCTCAGCGTTGGTGTCAGTGTGCTCTCAGCATTGGTGTCAGTGTGCTCTATCTCAGCGCTGTTGTCAGTGTGCTCTATATCAGCGCTGGTGTTAGTGTGCTCTCAGCACTGTTGTCAGTGTGCTCTATCTCAGCGCTGGTGTCAGTGTGCTGGTGTCAGTGTGCTCTCATCGTTGGTGTCAGTGTGCTTTCAGCGCTGGTGTCAGTGTGCTCTCAGCGCTGGTGTCAGTGTGCTCTCAGCGCTCGTGTCAGTGTTCTCTCAGCGCTGTTGTCAGTGTTCTCTCAGCGCTGGTGTCAGTGTGCTCTCAGCCATGGTGTCAGTGTGCTCTCAGCGCTGGTGTCAGTGTACTGTCAGCGCTGGTGTCAGTGTGTTCTCAGCGCTGGTGTCAGTGTGCTCTCAGCGTTGGTGTCATTGTGCTCTCAGCGCTGGTGTCAGTGTGCTCTCAGCGCTGTTGTCAGTGTGCTCTCAGCATTGGTGTCAGTGTGCTCTCCGCGTTGGGGTCAGTGTGCTCTCAGTGCTGGTATCAGTGTGCTCTCAGCGCTGGTATAAGTGTGCTCTCAGTGCTGGTGTCAGTGTTCTCTCAGTGTTGGTGTCAGTGGACTCAGCGCTGGTGTCAGTGTGCTCTCAGCGCTGGTGTCAGTGTGCTCTCAGCGTTGGTGTCAATGTGATCTCAGCGTTGGTGTGAGTTTGCTCTATCTCAGCGCTGGTGTCAGTGTTCTCTCAGCGCTGGTATCAGTGTTCTCTCAGCGCTGGTGTCAGTGTTCTCTCAGCGCTGGTGTCAGTGTTCTCTCAGCGCTGGTGTCAGTGTGCTCTAAGCATTGGTGTCAGTGTGCTCTCAGCGCTGGTGTCAGTGAGCTCTCAGCGCTGGTGTCAGTGTGCTCTTAGCGTTGGATTCAGTGTGCTCTATCTCAGCGCTGGTGTCAGTGTGCTCTCAGCGCTGGTGTCAGTGTGCTCTCAGCGCTGGTGTCAGTGTGCTCTCAGCCCTGGTGTCAGTGTGCTCTCAGCCATGGTGTCAGTGTGCTCTCAGCGTTGGTGTCAGTGTGCTCTCAGCATTGGTGTCAGTGTGTTCTTTCTGTGCGCTGGTGTCAGTGTGCTGTCAGTGTTTGTGCCAGTGTGCTCTCAGCGCTGGTGCCAGTGTGCTCTCAGCATTGGTGTCAGTGTGTTCTTTCTGTGCGCTGGTGTCAGTGTGCTGTCAGTGTTTTTGCCAGTGTGCTCTCAGCGCTGGTGTCAGTGGGCTCTCAGCGCTGGTGTCAGTGTTCTCTCAGCGTTGGTGTCAGTGTACTCAGCGCTGGTGTCAGTGTTCTCTCAGTGTTGGGGCCAGTGTACTCAGCACTGGTGTCAGTGTGCTCTATCTCAGCGCTGGTGTCAGTGTGCTCTATCTCAGCGCTGGTGTCAGTGTGCTCTCAGAGCTGGTGTCAGTGTGCTCTCAGTGCTGGTGTCAGTGTGCTCTATCTCAGCGCTGGTGCCAGTGTGCTTTCAGCACTGGCGTCAGTGTGCTCTCAGCGTTGGTGTCAGTGTGCTCTCATCATTGGTGTCAGTGTGCTCTCAGTGCTGGTGTCAGCGTGCTCTATCTCAGCGCTGGTGCCAGTGTGCTTTCAGCACTGGTGTCAGTGTGCTCTCAGCGTTGGTGTCAGTGTGCTCTCATCATTGGTGTCAGTGTGCTCTCATCGTTGGTGTCAGTGTGCTCTCAGCGCTGGTGTCAGTGTGCTCTCAGCGCTGGTGTCAGTGTGCTCTCAGTGCTGGTGTCAGTGTGCTCTCAGCGCTGGTGTCAGTTTGCTCTCAGCGCTGTTGTCAGTGTGCTCTCAGCGCTGTTGTCAGTGTGCTCTCAGCGCTGTTGTCAGTGTGCTCTCAGCATTGGTGTCAGTGTGCTCTCAGCGCTGGTGTCAGTGAGCTCTCAGCGCTGGTGTCAGTGTGCTCTTAGCGTTGGATTCAGTGTGCTCTATCTCAGCGCTGGTGTCAGTGTGCTCTCAGCGCTGGTGTCAGTGTGCTCTCAGCGCTGGTGTCAGTGTGCTCTCAGCGCTGGTGTCAGTGTGCTCTCAGCCCTGGTGTCAGTGTGCTCTCAGCCATGGTGTCAGTGTGTTCTCAGCGTTGGTGTCAGTGTGCTCTCAGCGTTGGTGTCAGTGTGCTCTATCTCAGCGCTGTTGTCAGTGTGCTCTATATCAGCGCTGGTGTTAGTGTGCTCTCAGCACTGTTGTCAGTGTGCTCTATCTCAGTGCTGGTGTCAGTGTGCTGGTGTCAGTGTGCTCTCATCGTTGGTGTCAGTGTGCTCTCAGCGCTGGTGTCTGTGTGCTCTCAGCGCTGGTGTCAGTGTTCTCTCAGCGCTGGTGTCAGTGTGCTCTCAGCGCTGGTTTCAGTGTGCTCTCAGCGCTGGTGTCAGTGTGCTCTCAGCGTTGGTGTCAGTGTGCTCTCAGCGTTGGTGTCAGTGTGCTCTCAGCATTGGTGTCAGTGTGCTTTCAGCGTTGGTGTCAGTGTGCTCTCAGCGCTGGTGTCAGTGTGCTCTCAGCGCTGGTATAAGTGTGCTCTCAGTGCTGGTGTCAGTGTGCTCTCAGCGCTGGTGTCAGTGTGCTCTCAGCGCTGGTGTCAGTGTGCTCTCAGCGTTGGTGTGAGTTTGCTCTATCTCAGCGCTGGTGTCAGTGTTCTCTCAGCGCTGGTATCAGTGTTCTCTCAGCGCTGGTGTCAGTGTTCTCTCAGCGCTGGTGTCAGTGTTCTCTCAGTGCTGGTGTCAGTGTGCTCTCAGCGCTGGTGTCAGTGTGCTCTAAGCATTGGTGTCAGTGTGCTCTGAGTGCTGGTGCCAGTGTGCTCTCAGCGCTGGTGTCAGTGTGCTCTCAGCACTGGTGTCAGTGTGTTCTCAGCGCTGGTGTCATTGTGCTCTCAGCGCTGGTGTCAGTGTGCTCTCAGCCATGGTGTTAGTATGCTCTATCTCAGCGCTGGTGTCAGTGTACTGTCAGCGCTGGTTTCAGTGTGTTCTCAGCGCTGGATGTCAGTGTGCTCTCAGCGTTGGTGTCATTGTGCTCTCAGCGCTGGTGTCAGTGTGCTCTCAGCACTGGTGTCAGTGTGCTCTCAGAGCTGGTGTTAGTGTTCTCACAGCGTTGGTGTCAGTGTGCTCTCAGCGCTGGTGTCAGTGTGCTCTCAGCGATGGTGTCCGTGTACTCAGCGCTGGTGTCAGTGTGCTCTCAGCGCTGGTGTCAGTGTGCTCTCAGCGTTGGTATCAGTGTACTCAGCGCTGGTGTCAGTGTTCTCTCAGTGTTGGTGCCAGTGTACTCAGCGCTGGTGTCAGTGTGCTCTATCTCAGCGCTGGTGCCAGTGTGCTCTCAGAGCTGGTGTCAGTGTGCTCTCAGCGCTGGCGTCAGTGTGCTCTATCTCAGCGCTGGTGTCAGTGTGCTTTCAGCACTGGTGTCAGTGTGCTCTCAGCGTTGGTGTCAGTGTGCTCTCATCGTTGGTGTCAGTGTGCTCTCAGCGCTGGTGTCAGTGTGCTCTCAGCGCTGGTGTCAGTGTGCTCTCAGCGCTGTTGTCAGTGTGCTCTCAGCGCTGTTGTCAGTGTGCTCTCAGCGCTGTTGTCAGTGTGCTCTCAGCATTGGTGTCAGTGTGCTCTCAGCGCTGGTGTCAGTGAGCTCTCAGCGCTGGTGTCAGTGAGCTCTCAGCGCTGAGTGTCAGTGTGCTTTTAGGGTTGGATTCATGGTGCTCTATCTCAGCGCTGGTGTCAGTGTGCTCTATCTCAGCGCTGGTGTCAGTGTGCTCTCAGCGCTGGTGTCAGTGTGCTCTCAGCGTTGGTGTCAGTGTGCTCTCAGCGTTGGTGTCAGTGTGCTCTCAGCATTGGTGTCAGTGTGCTCTATCTCAGCGCTGGTGTCAGTGTGCTCTCAGCGTTGGTGTCAGTGTGCTCTCAGCGTTGGTGTCAGTGTGCTCTCAGCATTGGTGTCAGTGTGCTCTATCTCAGCGCTGTTGTCAGTGTGCTCTATATCAGCGCTGGTGTTAGTGTGCTCTCAGCACTGTTGTCAGTGTGCTCTATCTCAGCGCTGGTGTCAGTGTGCTGGTGTCAGTGTGCTCTCATCGTTGGTGTCAGTGTGCTTTCAGCGCTGGTGTCAGTGTGCTCTCAGTGCTGGTGTCAGTGTGCTCTCAGCGCTCGTGTCAGTGTTCTCTCAGCGCTGTTGTCAGTGTTCTCTCAGCGCTGGTGTCAGTGTGCTCTCAGCCATGGTGTCAGTGTGCTCTCAGCGCTGGTGTCAGTGTACTGTCAGCGCTGGTGTCAGTGTGTTCTCAGCGCTGGTGTCAGTGTGCTCTCAGCGTTGGTGTCATTGTGCTCTCAGCGCTGGTGTCAGTGTGCTCTCAGCGCTGTTGTCAGTGTGCTCTCAGCATTGGTGTCAGTGTGCTCTCCGCGTTGGTGTCAGTGTGCTCTCAGTGCTGGTATCAGTGTGCTCTCAGCGCTGGTATAAGTGTGCTCTCAGTGCTGGTGTCAGTGTTCTCTCAGTGTTGGTGTCAGTGGACTCAGCGCTGGTGTCAGTGTGCTCTATCTCAGTGTTGGTGTCAGTGTGCTCTCTGCATTGGTGTCAGTGTGCTCTATCTCAGCACTGGTGTCAGTGTGCTCTCAGCGCTGGTGTCAGTATGCTCTCAGCGTTGGTGTCAGTGTGATCTCAGCGTTGGTGTGAGTTTGCTCTATCTCAGCGCTGGTGTCAGTGTTCTCTCAGCGCTGGTGTCAGTGTTCTCTCAGCGCTGGTGTCAGTGTTCTCTCAGCGCTGGTGTCAGTGTGATCTCAGCCATGGTGTCAGTGTGCTCTCAGCGTTGGTGTAAGTGTGCTCTCAGCGTTGGTGTCAGTGTGCTCTCAGCGTTGGTGTCAGTGTGCTCTCAGCATTGGTGTCAGTTTGTTCTTTCTGTGCGCTGGTGTCAGTGTGCTCTCAGTGTTGGTGCCAGTGTGCTCTCAGCGCTGGTGCCAGTGTGCTCTCAGCGCTGGTGCCAGTGTGCTCTCAGCGCTGGTGTCAGTGTGCTCTCAGCGCTGGTGTCAGTGTTCTCTCAGCGCTGGTGTCAGTGTGCTCTCAGCCATGGTGTCAGTGTGCTCTCAGCGCTGGTGTCAGTGTACTGTCAGCGCTGGTGTCAGTGTGTTCTCAGCGCTGGTGTCAGTGTGCTCTCAGCGTTGGTGTCATTGTGCTCTCAGCGCTGGTGCCAGTGTGCTCTCAGCGCTGGTGCCAGTGTGCTCTCAGCGCTGGTGTCAGTGTGCTCTCAGCGCTGTTGTCAGTGTTCTCTCAGCGCTGGTGTCAGTGTGCTCTCAGCCATGGTGTCAGTGTGCTCTCAGCGCTGGTGTCAGTGTACTGTCAGCGCTGGTGTCAGTGTGTTCTCAGCGCTGGTGTCAGTGTGCTCTCAGCGTTGGTGTCATTGTGCTCTCAGCGCTGGTGTCAGCGTGCTCTCAGCGCTGTTGTCAGTGTGCTCTCAGCATTGGTGTCAGTGTGCTCTCCGCGTTGGTGTCAGTGTGCTCTCAGTGCTGGTATCAGTGTGCTCTCAGCGCTGGTATAAGTGTGCTCTCAGTGCTGGTGTCAGTGTTCTCTCAGTGTTGGTGTCAGTGGACTCAGCGCTGGTGTCAGTGTGCTCTATCTCAGTGTTGGTGTCAGTGTGCTCTCTGCATTGGTGTCAGTGTGCTCTATCTCAGCACTGGTGTCAGTGTGCTCTCAGCGCTGGTGTCAGTATGCTCTCAGCGTTGGTGTCAGTGTGATCTCAGCACTGGTGTCAGTGTGTTCTCAGCGCTGGTGTCATTGTGCTCTCAGCGCTGGTGTCAGTGTGCTCTCAGCCATGGTGTTAGTATGCTCTATCTCAGCGCTGGTGTCAGTGTACTGTCAGCGCTGGTTTCAGTGTGTTCTCAGCGCTGGATGTCAGTGTGCTCTCAGCGTTGGTGTCATTGTGCTCTCAGCGCTGGTGTCAGTGTGCTCTCAGCACTGGTGTCAGTGTGCTCTCAGAGCTGGTGTTAGTGTTCTCACAGCGTTGGTGTCAGTGTGCTCTCAGCGCTGGTGTCAGTGTGCTCTCAGCGATGGTGTCCGTGTACTCAGCGCTGGTGTCAGTGTGCTCTCAGCGCTGGTGTCAGTGTGCTCTCAGCGTTGGTATCAGTGTACTCAGCGCTGGTGTCAGTGTTCTCTCAGTGTTGGTGCCAGTGTACTCAGCGCTGGTGTCAGTGTGCTCTATCTCAGCGCTGGTGCCAGTGTGCTCTCAGAGCTGGTGTCAGTGTGCTCTCAGCGCTGGTGTCAGTGTGCTTTTAGCACTGGTGTCAGTGTGCTCTCAGCGTTGGTGTCAGTGTGCTCTCATCGTTGGTGTCAGTGTGCTCTCAGCGCTGGTGTCAGTGTGCTCTCAGCGCTGGTGTCAGTGTGCTCTCAGCGCTGTTGTCAGTGTGCTCTCAGCGCTGTTGTCAGTGTGCTCTCAGCGCTGTTGTCAGTGTGCTCTCAGCATTGGTGTCAGTGTGCTCTCAGCGCTGGTGTCAGTGAGCTCTCAGCGCTGGTGTCAGTGAGCTCTCAGCGCTGAGTGTCAGTGTGCTTTTAGGGTTGGATTCAGTGTGCTCTATCTCAGCGCTGGTGTCAGTGTGCTCTCAGCGCTGGTGTCAGTGTGCTCTCAGCGTTGGTGTCAGTGTGCTCTCAGCGTTGGTGTCAGTGTGCTCTCAGCATTGGTGTCAGTGTGCTCTATCTCAGCGCTGTTGTCAGTGTGCTCTATATCAGCGCTGGTGTTAGTGTGCTCTCAGCACTGTTGTCAGTGTGCTCTATCTCAGCGCTGGTGTCAGTGTGCTGGTGTCAGTGTGCTCTCATCGTTGGTGTCAGTGTGCTTTCAGCGCTGGTGTCAGTGTGCTCTCAGCGCTGGTGTCAGTGTGCTCTCAGCGCTCGTGTCAGTGTTCTCTCAGCGCTGTTGTCAGTGTTCTCTCAGCGCTGGTGTCAGTGTGCTCTCAGCCATGGTGTCAGTGTGCTCTCAGCGCTGGTGTCAGTGTACTGTCAGCGCTGGTGTCAGTGTGTTCTCAGCGCTGGTGTCAGTGTGCTCTCAGTGTTGGTGTCATTGTGCTCTCAGCGCTGGTGTCAGTGTGCTCTCAGCGCTGTTGTCAGTGTGCTCTCAGCATTGGTGTCAGTGTGCTCTCCGCGTTGGTGTCAGTGTGCTCTCAGTGCTGGTATCAGTGTGCTCTCAGCGCTGGTATAAGTGTGCTCTCAGTGCTGGTGTCAGTGTGCTCTATCTCAGTGTTGGTGTCAGTGTGCTCTCTGCATTGGTGTCAGTGTGCTCTATCTCAGCACTGGTGTCAGTGTGCTCTCAGCGCTGGTGTCAGTATGCTCTCAGCGTTGGTGTCAGTGTGATCTCAGCGTTGGTGTGAGTTTGCTCTATCTCAGCGCTGGTGTCAGTGTTCTCTCAGCGCTGGTGTCAGTGTTCTCTCAGCGCTGGTGTCAGTGTTCTCTCAGCGCTGGTGTCAGTGTTCTCTCAGCGCTGGTGTCAGTGTGATCTCAGCCATGGTGTCAGTGTGCTCTCAGCGTTGGTGTAAGTGTGCTCTCAGCGTTGGTGTCAGTGTGCTCTCAGCGTTGGTGTCAGTGTGCTCTCAGCATTGGTGTCAGTTTGTTCTTTCTGTGCGCTGGTGTCAGTGTGCTCTCAGTGTTGGTGCCAGTGTGCTCTCAGCGCTGGTGCCAGTGTGCTCTCAGCGCTGGTGCCAGTGTGCTCTCAGCGCTGGTGTCAGTGTGCTCTCAGCGCTGGTGTCAGTGTTCTCTCAGCGCTGGTGTCAGTGTGCTCTCAGCCATGGTGTCAGTGTGCTCTCAGCGCTGGTGTCAGTGTACTGTCAGCGCTGGTGTCAGTGTGTTCTCAGCGCTGGTGTCAGTGTGCTCTCAGCGTTGGTGTCATTGTGCTCTCAGCGCTGGTGCCAGTGTGCTCTCAGCGCTGGTGCCAGTGTGCTCTCAGCGCTGGTGTCAGTGTGCTCTCAGCGCTGTTGTCAGTGTTCTCTCAGCGCTGGTGTCAGTGTGCTCTCAGCCATGGTGTCAGTGTGCTCTCAGCGCTGGTGTCAGTGTACTGTCAGCGCTGGTGTCAGTGTGTTCTCAGCGCTGGTGTCAGTGTGCTCTCAGCGTTGGTGTCATTGTGCTCTCAGCGCTGGTGTCAGCGTGCTCTCAGCGCTGTTGTCAGTGTGCTCTCAGCATTGGTGTCAGTGTGCTCTCCGCGTTGGTGTCAGTGTGCTCTCAGTGCTGGTATCAGTGTGCTCTCAGCGCTGGTATAAGTGTGCTCTCAGTGCTGGTGTCAGTGTTCTCTCAGTGTTGGTGTCAGTGGACTCAGCGCTGGTGTCAGTGTGCTCTATCTCAGTGTTGGTGTCAGTGTGCTCTCTGCATTGGTGTCAGTGTGCTCTATCTCAGCACTGGTGTCAGTGTGCTCTCAGCGCTGGTGTCAGTATGCTCTCAGCGTTGGTGTCAGTGTGATCTCAGCGTTGGTGTGAGTTTGCTCTATCTCAGCGCTGGTGTCAGTGTTCTCTCAGCGCTGGTGTCAGTGTTCTCTCAGCGCTGGTGTCAGTGTTCTCTCAGCGCTGGTGTCAGTGTTCTCTCAGCGCTGGTGTCAGTGTGATCTCAGCCATGGTGTCAGTGTGCTCTCAGCGTTGGTGTAAGTGTGCTCTCAGCGTTGGTGTCAGTGTGCTCTCAGCGTTGGTGTCAGTGTGCTCTCAGCATTGGTGTCAGTTTGTTCTTTCTGTGCGCTGGTGTCAGTGTGCTCTCAGTGTTGGTGCCAGTGTGCTCTCAGCGCTGGTGCCAGTGTGCTCTCAGCGCTGGTGCCAGTGTGCTCTCAGCGCTGGTGTCAGTGTGCTCTCAGTGCTGGTGTCAGTGTGCTCTCAGCGCTGGTGTCAGTGTGCTCTCAGCGCTGGTGTCAGTGTGCTCTCAGCGTTGGTGTCAATGTGATCTCAGCGTTGATGTGAGTTTGCTCTATCTCAGCGCTGGTGTCAGTGTTCTCTCAGCGCTGGTATCAGTGTTCTCTCAGCGCTGGTGTCAGTGTTCTCTCAGCGCTGGTGTCAGTGTTCTCTCAGTGCTGGTGTCAGTGTGCTCTCAGCGCTGGTGTCAGTGTGCTCTAAGCATTGGTGTCAGTGTGCTCTGAGTGCTGGTGCCAGTGTGCTCTCAGCGCTGGTGTCAGTGTGCTCTCAGCACTGGTGTCAGTGTGTTCTCAGCGCTGGTGTCATTGTGCTCTCAGCGCTGGTGTCAGTGTGCTCTCAGCCATGGTGTTAGTATGCTCTATCTCAGCGCTGGTGTCAGTGTACTGTCAGCGCTGGTTTCAGTGTGTTCTCAGCGCTGGTGTCAGTGTGCTCTCAGCGTTGGTGTCATTGTGCTCTCAGCGCTGGTGTCAGTGTGCTCTCAGCACTGGTGTCAGTGTGCTCTCAGCGCTGGTGTTAGTGTTCTCTCAGCGTTGGTGTCAGTGTGCTCTCAGCGCTGGTGTCAGTGTGCTCTCAGCGATGGTGTCCGTGTACTCAGCGCTGGTGTCAGTGTGCTCTCAGCGCTGGTGTCAGTGTGCTCTCAGCGTTGGTATCAGTGTACTCAGCGCTGGTGTCAGTGTTCTCTCAGTGTTGGTGCCAGTGTACTCAGCACTGGTGTCAGTGTGCTCTATCTCAGCGCTGGTGTCAGTGTGCTCTATCTCAGCGCTGGTGTCAGTGTGCTCTCAGAGCTGGTGTCAGTGTGCTCTCAGTGCTGGTGTCAGTGTGCTCTATCTCAGCACTGGTGTCAGTGTGCTTTCAGCACTGGTGTCAGTGTGCTCTCAGCATTGGTGTCAGTGTGCTCTCAGCGTTGGTGTCAGTGTGCTCTCAGCGTTGGTGTCAGTGTGCTCTCAGCGCTGGTATAAGTGTGCTCTCAGTGCTGGTGTCAGTGTGCTCTCAGCGCTGGTGTCAGTGTGCTCTCAGCGTTGGTGTCAATGTGATCTCAGCGTTGATGTGAGTTTGCTCTATCTCAGCGCTGGTGTCAGTGTTCTCTCAGCGCTGGTATCAGTGTTCTCTCAGCGCTGGTGTCAGTGTTCTCTCAGCGCTGGTGTCAGTGTTCTTTCAGTGCTGGTGTCAGTGTGCTCTCAGCGCTGGTGTCAGTGTGCTCTAAGCATTGGCGTCAGTGTGCTCTGAGTGCTGGTGCCAGTGTGCTCTCAGCGCTGGTGGCAGTGTGCTCTCAGCACTGGTGTCAGTGTGTTCTCAGCGCTGGTGTCATTGTGCTCTCAGCGCTGGTGTCAGTGTGCTCTCAGCCATGGTGTTAGTATGCTCTATCTCAGCGCTGGTGTCAGTGTACTGTCAGCGCTGGTTTCAGTGTGTTCTCAGCGCTGGTGTCAGTGTGCTCTCAGCGTTGGTGTCATTGTGCTCTCAGCGCTGGTGTCAGTGTGCTCTCAGCACTGGTGTCAGTGTGCTCTCAGAGCTGGTGTTAGTGTGCTCTCAGCGTTGGTGTCAGTGTGCTCTCAGCGCTGGTGTCAGTGTGCTCTCAGCGATGGTGTCCGTGTACTCAACGCTGGTGTCAGTGTGCTCTCAGCGCTGGTGTCAGTGTGCTCTCAGTGTTGGTATCAGTGTACTCAGCGCTGGTGTCAGTGTTCTCTTAGTGTTGGTGCCAGTGTACTCAGCACTGGTGTCAGTGTGCTCTATCTCAGCGCTGGTGTCAGTGTGCTCTCAGAGCTGGTGTCAGTGTGCTCTCAGCGCTGTTGTCAGTGTGCTCTATCTCAGCGCTGGTGTCAGTGTGCTTTCAGCACTGGTGTCAGTGTGCTCTCAGCGTTGGTGTCAGTGTGCTCTCATCGTTGGTGTCAGTGTGCTCTCAGCGCTGGTGTCAGTGTGCTCTCAGCGCTGGTGTCAGTGTGCTCTCAGCGCTGTTGTCAGTGTGCTCTCAGCGCTGTTGTCAGTGTGCTCTCAGCGCTGTTGTCAGTGTGCTCTCAGCGCTGTTGTCAGTGTGCTCTCAGCATTGGTGTCAGTGTGCTCTCAGCGCTGGTGTCAGTGAGCTCTCAGCGCTGGTGTCAGTGAGCTCTCAGCGCTGAGTGTCAGTGTGCTTTTAGCGTTGGATTCAGTGTGCTCTATCTCAGCGCTGGTGTCAGTGTGCTCTCAGCGCTGGTGTCAGTGTGCTCTCAGCGCTGGTGTCAGTGTGCTCTCAGCATTGGTGTCAGTGTGCTCTCCGCGTTGGTGTCAGTGTGCTCTCAGTGCTGGTATCAGTGTGCTCTCAGCGCTGGTATAAGTGTGCTCTTAGTGCTGGTGTCAGTGTTCTCTCAGTGTTGGTGTCAGTGGACTCAGCGCTGGTGTCAGTGTGCTCTATCTCAGTGTTGGTGTCAGTGTGCTCTCAGCATTGGTGTCACTGTGCTCTATCTCAGCACTGGTGTCAGTGTGCTCTCAGCGCTGGTGTCAGTATGCTCTCAGCGTTGGTGTCAGTGTGATCTCAGCGTTGGTGTGAGTTTGCTCTATCTCAGCGCTGGTGTCAGTGTTCTCTCAGCGCTGGTGTCAGTGTTCTCTCAGCGCTGGTGTCAGTGTGCTCTCAGCGCTGGTGTCAGTGTGCTCTCAGGCATGGTGTCAGTGTGCTCTCAGCGTTGGTGTCAGTGTGCTGTCAGCGTTGGTGTCAGTGTGCTCTCAGCGTTGGTGCCAGTGTGCTCTCAGCATTGGTGTCAGTTTGTTCTTTCTGTGCACTGGTGTCAGTGTGCTCTCAGTGTTGGTGCCAGTGTGCTCTCAGCGCTGGTGCCAGTGTGCTCTCAGCGCTGGTGCCAGTGTGCTCTCAGCGCTGGTGTCAGTGTGCTCTCAGCGCTGGTGTCAGTGTGCTCTCAGCGCTGGTGTCAGTGTGCTCTCAGCGCTGGTGTCAGTGTGCTCTCAGCGTTGGTGTCAATGTGATCTCAGCATTGGTGTGAGTTTGCTCTCAGTGCTGGTGTCAGTGTGCTCTCAGCGCTGGTATAAGTGTGCTCTCAGTGCTGGTGTCAGTGTTCTCTCAGTGTTGGTGTCAGTGGACTCAGCGCTGGTGTCAGTGTGCTCTATCTCAGTGTTGGTGTCAGTGTGCTCTCAGCATTGGTGTCAGTGTGCTCTATCTCAGCACTGGTGTCAGTGTGCTCTCAGCGCTGGTGTCAGTATGCTCTCAGCGTTGGTGTCAGTGTGATCTCAGCGTTGGTGTGAGTTTGCTCTATCTCAGCGCTGGTGTCAGTGTTCTCTCAGCGCTGGTGTCAGTGTTCTCTCAGCGCTGGTGTCAGTGTTCTCTCAGCGCTGGTGTCAGTGTGCTCTCAGCGCTGGTGTCAGTGTGCTCTCAGGCATGGTGTCAGTGTGCTCTCAGCGTTGGTGTCAGTGTGCTGTCAGCGTTGGTGTCAGTGTGCTCTCAGCGTTGGTGCCAGTGTGCTCTCAGCATTGGTGTCAGTTTGTTCTTTCTGTGCACTGGTGTCAGTGTGCTCTCAGTGTTGGTGCCAGTGTGCTCTCAGCGCTGGTGCCAGTGTGCTCTCAGCGCTGGTGCCAGTGTGCTCTCAGCGCTGGTGTCAGTGTGCTCTCAGCGCTGGTGTCAGTGTGCTCTCAGCGCTGGTGTCAGTGTGCTCTCAGCGTTGGTGTCAATGTGATCTCAGCATTGGTGTGAGTTTGCTCTCAGTGCTGGTGTCAGTGTGCTCTCAGCGCTGGTATAAGTGTGCTCTCAGTGCTGGTGTCAGTGTTCTCTCAGTGTTGGTGTCAGTGGACTCAGCGCTGGTGTCAGTGTGCTCTATCTCAGTGTTGGTGTCAGTGTGCTCTCAGCATTGGTGTCAGTGTGCTCTATCTCAGCACTGGTGTCAGTGTGCTCTCAGCGCTGGTGTCAGTATGCTCTCAGCGTTGGTGTCAGTGTGATCTCAGCGTTGGTGTGAGTTTGCTCTATCTCAGCGCTGGTGTCAGTGTTCTCTCAGCGCTGGTGTCAGTGTTCTCTCAGCGCTGGTGTCAGTGTTCTCTCAGCGCTGGTGTCAGTGTGCTCTCAGCCATGGTGTCAGTGTGCTCTCAGCGTTGGTGTCAGTGTGCTCTCAGCGTTGGTGTCAGTGTGCTCTCAGCATTGGTGTCAGTTTGTTCTTTCTGTGCGCTGGTGTCAGTGTGCTCTCAGTGTTGGTGCCAGTGTGCTCTCAGCGCTGGTGCCAGTGTGCTCTCAGCGCTGGTGCCAGTGTGCTCTCAGCGCTGGTGCCAGTGTGCTCTCAGCGCTGGTGTCAGTGTGCTCTCAGCGCTGGTGTCAGTGTGCTCTCAGCGCTGGTGTCAGTGTGCTCTCAGCGTTGGTGTCAATGTGATCTCAGCGTTGGTGTGAGTTTGCTCTATCTCAGCGCTGGTGTCAGTGTTCTCTCAGCGCTGGTATCAGTGTTCTCTCAGCGCTGGTGTCAGTGTTCTCTCAGTGCTGGTGTCAGTGTGCTCTCAGCGCTGGTGTCAGTGTGCTCTAAGCATTGGTGTCAGTGTGCTCTGAGTGCTGGTGCCAGTGTGCTCTCAGCGCTGGTGTCAGTGTGCTCTCAGCACTGGTGTCAGTGTGTTCTCTGCGCTGGTGTCATTGTGCTCTCAGCGCTGGTGTCAGTGTGCTCTCAGCCATGGTGTTAGTATGCTCTATCTCAGCGCTGGTGTCAGTGTACTGTCAGCGCTGGTTTCAGTGTGTTCTCAGCGCTGGTGTCAGTGTGCTCTCAGCGTTGGTGTCATTGTGCTCTCAGCGCTGGTGTCAGTGTGCTCTCAGCACTGGTGTCAGTGTGCTCTCAGCGCTGGAGTTAGTGTGCTCTCAGCGTTGGTGTCAGTGTGCTCTCAGCGTTGGTGTCAGTGTGCTCTCAGCGCTGGTGTCAGTGTGCTCTCAGAGATGGTGTCCGTGTACTCAGCGCTGGTGTCAGTGTGCTCTCAGCGCTGGTGTCAGTGTGCTCTCAGCGTTGGTATCAGTGTACTCAGCGCTGGTGTCAGTGTTCTCTCAGTGTTGGTGCCAGTGTACTCAGCACTGGTGTCAGTGTGCTCTATCTCAGCGCTGGTGTCAGTGTGCTCTATCTCAGCGCTGGTGTCAGTGTGCTCTCAGAGCTGGTGTCAGTGTGCTCTCAGTGCTGGTGTCAGTGTGCTCTCAGCGCTGGTGTCAGTGTGCTCTCAGCGTTGGTGTCAATGTGATCTCAGCGTTGGTGTGAGTTTGCTCTATCTCAGCACTGGTGTCAGTGTTCTCTCAGCGCTGGTATCAGTGTTCTCTCAGCGCTGGTGTCAGTGTTCTCTCAGCGCTGGTGTCAGTGTTCTCTCAGTGCTGGTGTCAGTGTGCTCTCAGCGCTGGTGTCAGTGTGCTCTAAGCATTGGTGTCAGTGTGCTCTGAGTGCTGGTGCCAGTGTGCTCTCAGCGCTGGTGGCAGTGTGCTCTCAGCACTGGTGTCAGTGTGTTCTCTGCGCTGGTGTCATTGTGCTCTCAGCGCTGGTGTCAGTGTGCTCTCAGCCATGGTGTTAGTATGCTCTATCTCAGCGCTGGTGTCAGTGTACTGTCAGCGCTGGTTTCAGTGTGTTCTCAGCGCTGGTGTCAGTGTGCTCTCAGCGTTGGTGTCATTGTGCTCTCAGCGCTGGTGTCAGTGTGCTCTCAGCACTGGTGTCAGTGTGCTCTCAGCGCTGGTGTTAGTGTGCTCTCAGCGTTGGTGTCAGTGTGCTCTCAGCGCTGGTGTCAGTGTGCTCTCAGCGATGGTGTCCGTGTACTCAGCGCTGGTGTCAGTGTGCTCTCAGCGCTGGTGTCAGTGTGCTCTCAGCGCTGGTGTCAGTGTGCTCTCAGCGTTGGTATCAGTGTACTCAGCGCTGGTGTCAGTGTTCTCTCAGTGTTGGTGCCAGTGTACTCAGCACTGGTGTCAGTGTGCTCTATCTCAGCGCTGGTGTCAGTGTGCTCTATCTCAGCGCTGGTGTCAGTGTGCTCTCAGAGCTGGTGTCAGTGTGCTCTCAGTGCTGGTGTCAGTGTGCTCTATCTCAGTGCTGGTGTCAGTGTGCTTTCAGCACTGGTGTCAGTGTGCTCTCAGCGTTGGTGTCAGTGTGCTCTCATCGTTGGTGTCAGTGTGCTCTCAGCGCTGGTGTCAGTGTGCTCTCAGCGCTGGTGTCAGTGTGCTCTCAGCGCTGTTGTCAGTGTGCTCTCAGCGCTGTTGTCAGTGTGCTCTCAGCGCTGTTGTCAGTGTGCTCTCAGCATTGGTGTCAGTGTGCTCTCAGCGCTGGTGTCAGTGTGCTCTCAGCGCTGGTGTCAGTGAGCTCTCAGCGCTGGTGTCAGTGAGCTCTCAGCGCTGAGTGTCAGTGTGATTTTAGCGTTGGATTCAGTGTGCTCTATCTCAGCGCTGGTGTCAGTGTGCTCTCAGCGCTGGTGTCAGTGTGCTCTCAGCGCTGGTGTCAGTGTGCTCTCAGCCCTGGTGTCAGTGTGCTCTCAGCCATGGTGTCAGTGTGCTCTCAGCGTTGGTGTCAGTGTGCTCTCAGCATTGGTGTCAGTGTGCTCTATCTCAGCGCTGTTGTCAGTGTGCTCTATATCAGCGCTGGTGTTAGTGTGCTCTCAGCACTGTTGTCAGTGTGCTCTATCTCAGCGCTGGTGTCAGTGTGCTGGTGTCAGTGTGCTCTCATCGTTGGTGTCAGTGTGCTTTCAGCGCTGGTGTCAGTGTGCTCTCAGCGCTGGTGTCAGTGTGCTCTCAGCGCTCGTGTCAGTGTTCTCTCAGCGCTGTTGTCAGTGTTCTCTCAGCGCTGGTGTCAGTGTGCTCTCAGCCATGGTGTCAGTGTGCTCTCAGCGCTGGTGTCAGTGTACTGTCAGCGCTGGTGTCAGTGTGTTCTCAGCGCTGGTGTCAGTGTGTTCTCAGCGCTGGTGTCAGTGTGCTCTCAGCGTTGGTGTCATTGTGCTCTCAGCGCTGGTGTCAGTGTGCTCTCAGCGCTGGTGTCAGTGTGCTCTCAGCATTGGTGTCAGTGTGCTCTCCGCGTTGGTGTCAGTGTGCTCTCAGTGCTGGTATCAGTGTGCTCTCAGCGCTGGTATGTGTGTTCTCTCAGTGCTGGTGTCAGTGTTCTCTCAGTGTTGGTGTCAGTGGACTCAGCGCTGGTGTCAGTGTGCTCTATCTCAGTGTTGGTGTCAGTGTGCTCTCAGCATTGGTGTCAGTGTGCTCTATCTCAGCACTGGTGTCAGTGTGCTCTCAGCGCTGGTGTCAGTATGCTCTCAGCGTTGGTGTCAGTGTGATCTCAGCGTTGGTGTGAGTTTGCTCTATCTCAGCGCTGGTGTCAGTGTTCTCTCAGCGCTGGTGTCAGTGTTCTCTCAGCGCTGGTGTCAGTGTGCTCTCAGCATTTTTTGTCAGTTTGTTCTTTCTGTGCGCTGGTGTCAGTGTGCTCTCAGTGTTGGTGCCAGTGTGCTCTCAGCGCTGGTGCCAGTGTGCTCTCAGCACTGGTGCCAGTGTGCTCTCAGCGCTGGTGTCAGTGTGCTCTCAGCGCTGGTGTCAGTGTGCTCTCAGCGCTGGTGTCAGTGTGCTCTCAGCGTTGGTGTCAATGTGATCTCAGCGTTGGTGTGAGTTTGCTCTCAGTGCTGGTGTCAGTGTGCTCTCAGCGCTGGTATAAGTGTGCTCTCAGTGCTGGTGTCAGTGTTCTCTCAGTGTTGGTGTCAGTGGACTCAGCGCTGGTGTCAGTGTGCTCTATCTCAGTGTTGGTGTCAGTGTGCTCTCAGCATTGGTGTCAGTGTGCTCTATCTCAGCACTGGTGTCAGTGTGCTCTCAGCGCTGGTGTCAGTATGCTCTCAGCGTTGGTGTCAGTGTGATCTCAGCGTTGGTGTGAGTTTGCTCTATCTCAGCGCTGGTGTCAGTGTTCTCTCAGCGCTGGTGTCAGTGTTCTCTCAGCGCTGGTGTCAGTGTTCTCTCAGCGCTGGTGTCAGTGTGCTCTCAGCCATGGTGTCAGTGTGCTCTCAGCGTTGGTGTCAGTGTGCTCTCAGCGTTGGTGTCAGTGTGCTCTCAGCATTGGTGTCAGATTGTTCTTTCTGTGCGCTGGTGTCAGTGTGCTCTCAGTGTTGGTGCCAGTGTGCTCTCAGCGCTGGTGCCAGTGTGCTCTCAGCGCTGGTGCCAGTGTGCTCTCAGCGCTGGTGTCAGTGTGCTCTCAGCGCTGGTGTCAGTGTGCTCTCAGCGCTGGTGTCAGTGTGCTCTCAGCGCTGGTGTCAGTGTGCTTTCAGCGTTGGTGTCAATGTGATCTCAGCGTTGGTGTGAGTTTGCTCTATCTCAGCGCTGGTGTCAGTGTTCTCTCAGCGCTGGTATCAGTGTTCTCTCAGCGTTGGTGTCAGTGTGCTCTCAGCATTGGTGTCAGTGTGTTCTTTCTGTGCGCTGGTGTCAGTGTGCTGTCAGTGTTTGTGCCAGTGTGCTCTCAGCGCTGGTGCCAGTGTGCTCTCAGCATTGGTGTCAGTGTGTTCTTTCTGTGCGCTGGTGTCAGTGTGCTGTCAGTGTTTTTGCCAGTGTGCTCTCAGCGCTGGTGTCAGTGGGCTCTCAGCGCTGGTGTCAGTGTTCTCTCAGCGTTGGTGTCAGTGTACTCAGCGCTGGTGTCAGTGTTCTCTCAGTGTTGGGGCCAGTGTACTCAGCACTGGTGTCAGTGTGCTCTATCTCAGCGCTGGTGTCAGTGTGCTCTATCTCAGCGCTGGTGTCAGTGTGCTCTCAGAGCTGGTGTCAGTGTGCTCTCAGTGCTGGTGTCAGTGTGCTCTATCTCAGCGCTGGTGCCAGTGTGCTTTCAGCACTGGTGTCAGTGTGCTCTCAGCGTTGGTGTCAGTGTGCTCTCATCATTGGTGTCAGTGTGCTCTCAGTGCTGGTGTCAGTGTGCTCTATCTCAGCGCTGGTGCCAGTGTGCTTTCAGCACTGGTGTCAGTGTGCTCTCAGCGTTGGTGTCAGTGTGCTCTCATCATTGGTGTCAGTGTGCTCTCATCGTTGGTGTCAGTGTGCTCTCAGCGCTGGTGTCAGTGTGCTCTCAGCGCTGGTGTCAGTGTGCTCTCAGTGCTGGTGTCAGTGTGCTCTCAGCGCTGGTGTCAGTGTGCTCTCAGCGCTGTTGTCAGTGTGCTCTCAGCGCTGTTGTCAGTGTGCTCTCAGCGCTGTTGTCAGTGTGCTCTCAGCATTGGTGTCAGTGTGCTCTCAGCGCTGGTGTCAGTGAGCTCTCAGCGCTGGTGTCAGTGTGCTCTTAGCGTTGGATTCAGTGTGCTCTCAGCGCTGGTGTCAGTGTGCTCTCAGCGCTGGTGTCAGTGTGCTCTCAGCCCTGGTGTCAGTGTGCTCTCAGCCATGGTGTCAGTGTGTTCTCAGCGTTGGTGTCAGTGTGCTCTCAGCGTTGGTGTCAGTGTGCTCTATCTCAGCGCTGTTGTCAGTGTGCTCTATATCAGCGCTGGTGTTAGTGTGCTCTCAGCACTGTTGTCAGTGTGCTCTATCTCAGTGCTGGTGTCAGTGTGCTGGTGTCAGTGTGCTCTCATCGTTGGTGTCAGTGTGCTCTCAGCGCTGGTGTCTGTGTGCTCTCAGCGCTGGTGTCAGTGTTCTCTCAGCGCTGGTGTCAGTGTGCTCTCAGCGCTGGTTTCAGTGTGCTCTCAGCGCTGGTGTCAGTGTGCTCTCAGCGTTGGTGTCAGTGTGCTCTCAGCGTTGGTGTCAGTGTGCTCTCAGCATTGGTGTCAGTGTGCTTTCAGCGTTGGTGTCAGTGTGCTCTCAGCGCTGGTGTCAGTGTGCTCTCAGCGCTGGTATAAGTGTGCTCTCAGTGCTGGTGTCAGTGTGCTCTCAGCGCTGGTGTCAGTGTGCTCTCAGCGCTGGTGTCAGTGTGCTCTCAGCGTTGGTGTGAGTTTGCTCTATCTCAGCGCTGGTGTCAGTGTTCTCTCAGCGCTGGTATCAGTGTTCTCTCAGCGCTGGTGTCAGTGTTCTCTCAGCGCTGGTGTCAGTGTTCTCTCAGTGCTGGTGTCAGTGTGCTCTCAGCGCTGGTGTCAGTGTGCTCTAAGCATTGGTGTCAGTGTGCTCTGAGTGCTGGTGCCAGTGTGCTCTCAGCGCTGGTGTCAGTGTGCTCTCAGCACTGGTGTCAGTGTGTTCTCAGCGCTGGTGTCATTGTGCTCTCAGCGCTGGTGTCAGTGTGCTCTCAGCCATGGTGTTAGTATGCTCTATCTCAGCGCTGGTGTCAGTGTACTGTCAGCGCTGGTTTCAGTGTGTTCTCAGCGCTGGTGTCAGTGTGCTCTCAGCGTTGGTGTCATTGTGCTCTCAGCGCTGGTGTCAGTGTGCTCTCAGCACTGGTGTCAGTGTGCTCTCAGAGCTGGTGTTAGTGTTCTCACAGCGTTGGTGTCAGTGTGCTCTCAGCGCTGGTGTCAGTGTGCTCTCAGCGATGGTGTCCGTGTACTCAGCGCTGGTGTCAGTGTGCTCTCAGCGCTGGTTTCAGTGTGTTCTCAGCGCTGGTGTCAGTGTGCTCTCAGCGTTGGTGTCATTGTGCTCTCAGCGCTGGTGTCAGTGTGCTCTCAGCACTGGTGTCAGTGTGCTCTCAGAGCTGGTGTTAGTGTTCTCACAGCGTTGGTGTCAGTGTGCTCTCAGCGCTGGTGTCAGTGTGCTCTCAGCGTTGGTATCAGTGTACTCAGCGCTGGTGTCAGTGTTCTCTCAGTGTTGGTGCCAGTGTACTCAGCGCTGGTGTCAGTGTGCTCTATCTCAGCGCTGGTGCCAGTGTGCTCTCAGAGCTGGTGTCAGTGTGCTCTCAGCGCTGGCGTCAGTGTGCTCTATCTCAGCGCTGGTGTCAGTGTGCTTTCAGCACTGGTGTCAGTGTGCTCTCAGCGTTGGTGTCAGTGTGCTCTCATCGTTGGTGTCAGTGTGCTCTCAGCGCTGGTGTCAGTGTGCTCTCAGCGCTGGTGTCAGTGTGCTCTCAGCGCTGTTGTCAGTGTGCTCTCAGCGCTGTTGTCAGTGTGCTCTCAGCGCTGTTGTCAGTGTGCTCTCAGCATTGGTGTCAGTGTGCTCTCAGCGCTGGTGTCAGTGAGCTCTCAGCGCTGGTGTCAGTGAGCTCTCAGCGCTGAGTGTCAGTGTGCTTTTAGCGTTGGATTCAGTGTGCTCTATCTCAGCGCTGGTGTCAGTGTGCTCTATCTCAGCGCTGGTGTCAGTGTGCTCTCAGCGCTGGTGTCAGTGTGCTCTCAGCGTTGGTGTCAGTGTGCTCTCAGCGTTGGTGTCAGTGTGCTCTCAGCATTGGTGTCAGTGTGCTCTATCTCAGCGCTGTTGTCAGTGTGCTCTATATCAGCGCTGGTGTTAGTGTGCTCTCAGCACTGTTGTCAGTGTGCTCTATCTCAGCGCTGGTGTCAGTGTGCTGGTGTCAGTGTGCTCTCATCGTTGGTGTCAGTGTGCTTTCAGCGCTGGTGTCAGTGTGCTCTCAGCGCTGGTGTCAGTGTGCTCTCAGCGCTCGTGTCAGTGTTCTCTCAGCGCTGTTGTCAGTGTTCTCTCAGCGCTGGTGTCAGTGTGCTCTCAGCCATGGTGTCAGTGTGCTCTCAGCACTGGTGTCAGTGTACTGTCAGCGCTGGTGTCAGTGTGTTCTTAGCGCTGGTGTCAGTGTGCTCTCAGCGTTGGTGTCATTGTGCTCTCAGCGCTGGTGTCAGTGTGCTCTCAGCGCTGTTGTCAGTGTGCTCTCAGCATTGGTGTCAGTGTGCTCTCCGCGTTGGGGTCAGTGTGCTCTCAGTGCTGGTATCAGTGTGCTCTCAGCGCTGGTATAAGTGTGCTCTCAGTGCTGGTGTCAGTGTTCTCTCAGTGTTGGTGTCAGTGGACTCAGCGCTGGTGTCAGTGTGCTCTCAGCGCTGGTGTCAGTGTGCTCTCAGCGTTGGTGTCAATGTGATCTCAGCGTTGGTGTGAGTTTGCTCTATCTCAGCGCTGGTGTCAGTGTTCTCTCAGCGCTGGTATCAGTGTTCTCTCAGCGCTGGTGTCAGTGTTCTCTCAGCGCTGGTGTCAGTGTTCTCTCAGCGCTGGTGTCAGTGTGCTCTAAGCATTGGTGTCAGTGTGCTCTCAGCGCTGGTGTCAGTGAGCTCTCAGCGCTGGTGTCAGTGTGCTCTTAGCGTTGGATTCAGTGTGCTCTATCTCAGCGCTGGTGTCAGTGTGCTCTCAGCGCTGGTGTCAGTGTGCTCTCAGCGCTGGTGTCAGTGTGCTCTCAGCCCTGGTGTCAGTGTGCTCTCAGCCATGGTGTCAGTGTGCTCTCAGCGTTGGTGTCAGTGTGCTCTCAGCATTGGTGTCAGTGTGTTCTTTCTGTGCGCTGGTGTCAGTGTGCTGTCAGTGTTTGTGCCAGTGTGCTCTCAGCGCTGGTGCCAGTGTGCTCTCAGCATTGGTGTCAGTGTGTTCTTTCTGTGCGCTGGTGTCAGTGTGCTGTCAGTGTTTTTGCCAGTGTGCTCTCAGCGCTGGTGTCAGTGGGCTCTCAGCGCTGGTGTCAGTGTTCTCTCAGCGTTGGTGTCAGTGTACTCAGCGCTGGTGTCAGTGTTCTCTCAGTGTTGGGGCCAGTGTACTCAGCACTGGTGTCAGTGTGCTCTATCTCAGCGCTGGTGTCAGTGTGCTCTATCTCAGCGCTGGTGTCAGTGTGCTCTCAGAGCTGGTGTCAGTGTGCTCTCAGTGCTGGTGTCAGTGTGCTCTATCTCAGCGCTGGTGCCAGTGTGCTTTCAGCACTGGCGTCAGTGTGCTCTCAGCGTTGGTGTCAGTGTGCTCTCATCATTGGTGTCAGTGTGCTCTCAGTGCTGGTGTCAGTGTGCTCTATCTCAGCGCTGGTGCCAGTGTGCTTTCAGCACTGGTGTCAGTGTGCTCTCAGCGTTGGTGTCAGTGTGCTCTCATCATTGGTGTCAGTGTGCTCTCATCGTTGGTGTCAGTGTGCTCTCAGCGCTGGTGTCAGTGTGCTCTCAGCGCTGGTGTCAGTGTGCTCTCAGTGCTGGTGTCAGTGTGCTCTCAGCGCTGGTGTCAGTTTGCTCTCAGCGCTGTTGTCAGTGTGCTCTCAGCGCTGTTGTCAGTGTGCTCTCAGCGCTGTTGTCAGTGTGCTCTCAGCATTGGTGTCAGTGTGCTCTCAGCGCTGGTGTCAGTGAGCTCTCAGCGCTGGTGTCAGTGTGCTCTTAGCGTTGGATTCAGTGTGCTCTATCTCAGCGCTGGTGTCAGTGTGCTCTCAGCGCTGGTGTCAGTGTGCTCTCAGCGCTGGTGTCAGTGTGCTCTCAGCGCTGGTGTCAGTGTGCTCTCAGCCCTGGTGTCAGTGTGCTCTCAGCCATGGTGTCAGTGTGTTCTCAGCGTTGGTGTCAGTGTGCTCTCAGCGTTGGTGTCAGTGTGCTCTATCTCAGCGCTGTTGTCAGTGTGCTCTATATCAGCGCTGGTGTTAGTGTGCTCTCAGCACTGTTGTCAGTGTGCTCTATCTCAGTGCTGGTGTCAGTGTGCTGGTGTCAGTGTGCTCTCATCGTTGGTGTCAGTGTGCTCTCAGCGCTGGTGTCTGTGTGCTCTCAGCGCTGGTGTCAGTGTTCTCTCAGCGCTGGTGTCAGTGTGCTCTCAGCGCTGGTTTCAGTGTGCTCTCAGCGCTGGTGTCAGTGTGCTCTCAGCGTTGGTGTCAGTGTGCTCTCAGCGTTGGTGTCAGTGTGCTCTCAGCATTGGTGTCAGTGTGCTTTCAGCGTTGGTGTCAGTGTGCTCTCAGCGCTGGTGTCAGTGTGCTCTCAGCGCTGGTATAAGTGTGCTCTCAGTGCTGGTGTCAGTGTGCTCTCAGCGCTGGTGTCAGTGTGCTCTCAGCGCTGGTGTCAGTGTGCTCTCAGCGTTGGTGTGAGTTTGCTCTATCTCAGCGCTGGTGTCAGTGTTCTCTCAGCGCTGGTATCAGTGTTCTCTCAGCGCTGGTGTCAGTGTTCTCTCAGCGCTGGTGTCAGTGTTCTCTCAGTGCTGGTGTCAGTGTGCTCTCAGCGCTGGTGTCAGTGTGCTCTAAGCATTGGTGTCAGTGTGCTCTGAGTGCTGGTGCCAGTGTGCTCTCAGCGCTGGTGTCAGTGTGCTCTCAGCACTGGTGTCAGTGTGTTCTCAGCGCTGGTGTCATTGTGCTCTCAGCGCTGGTGTCAGTGTGCTCTCAGCCATGGTGTTAGTATGCTCTATCTCAGCGCTGGTGTCAGTGTACTGTCAGCGCTGGTTTCAGTGTGTTCTCAGCGCTGGATGTCAGTGTGCTCTCAGCGTTGGTGTCATTGTGCTCTCAGCGCTGGTGTCAGTGTGCTCTCAGCACTGGTGTCAGTGTGCTCTCAGAGCTGGTGTTAGTGTTCTCACAGCGTTGGTGTCAGTGTGCTCTCAGCGCTGGTGTCAGTGTGCTCTCAGCGATGGTGTCCGTGTACTCAGCGCTGGTGTCAGTGTGCTCTCAGCGCTGGTGTCAGTGTGCTCTCAGCGTTGGTATCAGTGTACTCAGCGCTGGTGTCAGTGTTCTCTCAGTGTTGGTGCCAGTGTACTCAGCGCTGGTGTCAGTGTGCTCTATCTCAGCGCTGGTGCCAGTGTGCTCTCAGAGCTGGTGTCAGTGTGCTCTCAGCGCTGGCGTCAGTGTGCTCTATCTCAGCGCTGGTGTCAGTGTGCTTTCAGCACTGGTGTCAGTGTGCTCTCAGCGTTGGTGTCAGTGTGCTCTCATCGTTGGTGTCAGTGTGCTCTCAGCGCTGGTGTCAGTGTGCTCTCAGCGCTGGTGTCAGTGTGCTCTCAGCGCTGTTGTCAGTGTGCTCTCAGCGCTGTTGTCAGTGTGCTCTCAGCGCTGTTGTCAGTGTGCTCTCAGCATTGGTGTCAGTGTGCTCTCAGCGCTGGTGTCAGTGAGCTCTCAGCGCTGGTGTCAGTGAGCTCTCAGCGCTGAGTGTCAGTGTGCTTTTAGGGTTGGATTCAGTGTGCTCTATCTCAGCGCTGGTGTCAGTGTGCTCTATCTCAGCGCTGGTGTCAGTGTGCTCTCAGCGCTGGTGTCAGTGTGCTCTCAGCGTTGGTGTCAGTGTGCTCTCAGCGTTGGTGTCAGTGTGCTCTCAGCATTGGTGTCAGTGTGCTCTATCTCAGCGCTGTTGTCAGTGTGCTCTATATCAGCGCTGGTGTTAGTGTGCTCTCAGCACTGTTGTCAGTGTGCTCTATCTCAGCGCTGGTGTCAGTGTGCTCTCAGCCATGGTGTCAGTGTGCTCTCAGCGCTGGTGTCAGTGTACTGTCAGCGCTGGTGTCAGTGTGTTCTCAGCGCTGGTGTCAGTGTGCTCTCAGCGTTGGTGTCATTGTGCTCTCAGCGCTGGTGTCAGTGTGCTCTCAGCGCTGTTGTCAGTGTGCTCTCAGCATTGGTGTCAGTGTGCTCTCCGCGTTGGTGTCAGTGTGCTCTCAGTGCTGGTATCAGTGTGCTCTCAGCGCTGGTATAAGTGTGCTCTCAGTGCTGGTGTCAGTGTTCTCTCAGTGTTGGTGTCAGTGGACTCAGCGCTGGTGTCAGTGTGCTCTATCTCAGTGTTGGTGTCAGTGTGCTCTCTGCATTGGTGTCAGTGTGCTCTATCTCAGCACTGGTGTCAGTGTGCTCTCAGCGCTGGTGTCAGTATGCTCTCAGCGTTGGTGTCAGTGTGATCTCAGCGTTGGTGTGAGTTTGCTCTATCTCAGCGCTGGTGTCAGTGTTCTCTCAGCGCTGGTGTCAGTGTTCTCTCAGCGCTGGTGTCAGTGTTCTCTCAGCGCTGGTGTCAGTGTTCTCTCAGCGCTGGTGTCAGTGTGATCTCAGCCATGGTGTCAGTGTGCTCTCAGCGTTGGTGTAAGTGTGCTCTCAGCGTTGGTGTCAGTGTGCTCTCAGCGTTGGTGTCAGTGTGCTCTCAGCATTGGTGTCAGTTTGTCCTTTCTGTGCGCTGGTGTCAGTGTGCTCTCAGTGTTGGTGCCAGTGTGCTCTCAGCGCTGGTGCCAGTGTGCTCTCAGCGCTGGTGCCAGTGTGCTCTCAGCGCTGGTGTCAGTGTGCTCTCAGCGCTGGTGTCAGTGTTCTCTCAGCGCTGGTGTCAGTGTGCTCTCAGCCATGGTGTCAGTGTGCTCTCAGCGCTGGTGTCAGTGTACTGTCAGCGCTGGTGTCAGTGTGTTCTCAGCGCTGGTGTCAGTGTGCTCTCAGCGTTGGTGTCATTGTGCTCTCAGCGCTGGTGCCAGTGTGCTCTCAGCGCTGGTGCCAGTGTGCTCTCAGCGCTGGTGTCAGTGTGCTCTCAGCGCTGTTGTCAGTGTTCTCTCAGCGCTGGTGTCAGTGTGCTCTCAGCCATGGTGTCAGTGTGCTCTCAGCGCTGGTGTCAGTGTACTGTCAGCGCTGGTGTCAGTGTGTTCTCAGCGCTGGTGTCAGTGTGCTCTCAGCGTTGGTGTCATTGTGCTCTCAGCGCTGGTGTCAGCGTGCTCTCAGCGCTGTTGTCAGTGTGCTCTCAGCATTGGTGTCAGTGTGCTCTCCGCGTTGGTGTCAGTGTGCTCTCAGTGCTGGTATCAGTGTGCTCTCAGCGCTGGTATAAGTGTGCTCTCAGTGCTGGTGTCAGTGTTCTCTCAGTGTTGGTGTCAGTGGACTCAGCGCTGGTGTCAGTGTGCTCTATCTCAGTGTTGGTGTCAGTGTGCTCTCTGCATTGGTGTCAGTGTGCTCTATCTCAGCACTGGTGTCAGTGTGCTCTCAGCGCTGGTGTCAGTATGCTCTCAGCGTTGGTGTCAGTGTGATCTCAGCACTGGTGTCAGTGTGTTCTCAGCGCTGGTGTCATTGTGCTCTCAGCGCTGGTGTCAGTGTGCTCTCAGCCATGGTGTTAGTATGCTCTATCTCAGCGCTGGTGTCAGTGTACTGTCAGCGCTGGTTTCAGTGTGTTCTCAGCGCTGGATGTCAGTGTGCTCTCAGCGTTGGTGTCATTGTGCTCTCAGCGCTGGTGTCAGTGTGCTCTCAGCACTGGTGTCAGTGTGCTCTCAGAGCTGGTGTTAGTGTTCTCACAGCGTTGGTGTCAGTGTGCTCTCAGCGCTGGTGTCAGTGTGCTCTCAGCACTGGTGTCAGTGTGCTCTCAGCGCTGGTGTTAGTGTTCTCTCAGCGTTGGTGTCAGTGTGCTCTCAGCGCTGGTGTCAGTGTGCTCTCAGCGATGGTGTCCGTGTACTCAGCGCTGGTGTCAGTGTGCTCTCAGCGCTGGTGTCAGTGTGCTCTCAGCGTTGGTATCAGTGTACTCAGCGCTGGTGTCAGTGTTCTCTCAGTGTTGGTGCCAGTGTACTCAGCACTGGTGTCAGTGTGCTCTATCTCAGCGCTGGTGTCAGTGTGCTCTATCTCAGCGCTGGTGTCAGTGTGCTCTCAGAGCTGGTGTCAGTGTGCTCTCAGTGCTGGTGTCAGTGTGCTCTATCTCAGCACTGGTGTCAGTGTGCTTTCAGCACTGGTGTCAGTGTGCTCTCAGCATTGGTGTCAGTGTGCTCTCAGCGTTGGTGTCAGTGTGCTCTCAGCGCTGGTATAAGTGTGCTCTCAGTGCTGGTGTCAGTGTGCTCTCAGCGCTGGTGTCAGTGTGCTCTCAGCGCTGGTGTCAGTGTGCTCTCAGCGTTGGTGTCAATGTGATCTCAGCGTTGGTGTGAGTTTGCTCTATCTCAGCGCTGGTGTCAGTGTTCTCTCAGCGCTGGTATCAGTGTTCTCTCAGCGCTGGTGTCAGTGTTCTCTCAGCGCTGGTGTCAGTGTTCTCTCAGCGCTGGTGTCAGTGTGCTCTAAGCATTGGTGTCAGTGTGCTCTCAGCGCTGGTGTCAGTGAGCTCTCAGCGCTGGTGTCAGTGTGCTCTTAGCGTTGGATTCAGTGTGCTCTATCTCAGCGCTGGTGTCAGTGTGCTCTCAGCGCTGGTGTCAGTGTGCTCTCAGCGCTGGTGTCAGTGTGCTCTCAGCCCTGGTGTCAGTGTGCTCTCAGCCATGGTGTCAGTGTGCTCTCAGCGTTGGTGTCAGTGTGCTCTCAGCATTGGTGTCAGTGTGTTCTTTCTGTGCGCTGGTGTCAGTGTGCTGTCAGTGTTTGTGCCAGTGTGCTCTCAGCGCTGGTGCCAGTGTGCTCTCAGCATTGGTGTCAGTGTGTTCTTTCTGTGCGCTGGTGTCAGTGTGCTGTCAGTGTTTTTGCCAGTGTGCTCTCAGCGCTGGTGTCAGTGGGCTCTCAGCGCTGGTGTCAGTGTTCTCTCAGCGTTGGTGTCAGTGTACTCAGCGCTGGTGTCAGTGTTCTCTCAGTGTTGGGGCCAGTGTACTTAGCACTGGTGTCAGTGTGCTCTATCTCAGCGCTGGTGTCAGTGTGCTCTATCTCAGCGCTGGTGTCAGTGTGCTCTCAGAGCTGGTGTCAGTGTGCTCTCAGTGCTGGTGTCAGTGTGCTCTATCTCAGCGCTGGTGCCAGTGTGCTTTCAGCACTGGTGTCAGTGTGCTCTCAGCGTTGGTGTCAGTGTGCTCTCATCATTGGTGTCAGTGTGCTCTCAGTGCTGGTGTCAGTGTGCTCTATCTCAGCGCTGGTGCCAGTGTGCTTTCAGCACTGGTGTCAGTGTGCTCTCAGCGTTGGTGTCAGTGTGCTCTCATCATTGGTGTCAGTGTGCTCTCATCGTTGGTGTCAGTGTGCTCTCAGCGCTGGTGTCAGTGTGCTCTCAGCGCTGGTGTCAGTGTGCTCTCAGTGCTGGTGTCAGTGTGCTCTCAGCGCTGGTGTCAGTGTGCTCTCAGCGCTGTTGTCAGTGTGCTCTCAGCGCTGTTGTCAGTGTGCTCTCAGCGCTGTTGTCAGTGTGCTCTCAGCATTGGTGTCAGTGTGCTCTCAGCGCTGGTGTCAGTGAGCTCTCAGCGCTGGTGTCAGTGTGCTCTTAGCGTTGGATTCAGTGTGCTCTCAGCGCTGGTGTCAGTGTGCTCTCAGCGCTGGTGTCAGTGTGCTCTCAGCCCTGGTGTCAGTGTGCTCTCAGCCATGGTGTCAGTGTGTTCTCAGCGTTGGTGTCAGTGTGCTCTCAGCGTTGGTGTCAGTGTGCTCTATCTCAGCGCTGTTGTCAGTGTGCTCTATATCAGCGCTGGTGTTAGTGTGCTCTCAGCACTGTTGTCAGTGTGCTCTATCTCAGTGCTGGTGTCAGTGTGCTGGTGTCAGTGTGCTCTCATCGTTGGTGTCAGTGTGCTCTCAGCGCTGGTGTCTGTGTGCTCTCAGCGCTGGTGTCAGTGTTCTCTCAGCGCTGGTGTCAGTGTGCTCTCAGCGCTGGTTTCAGTGTGCTCTCAGCGCTGGTGTCAGTGTGCTCTCAGCGTTGGTGTCAGTGTGCTCTCAGCGTTGGTGTCAGTGTGCTCTCAGCATTGGTGTCAGTGTGCTTTCAGCGTTGGTGTCAGTGTGCTCTCAGCGCTGGTGTCAGTGTGCTCTCAGCGCTGGTATAAGTGTGCTCTCAGTGCTGGTGTCAGTGTGCTCTCAGCACTGGTGTCAGTGTGCTCTCAGCGCTGGTGTCAGTGTGCTCTCAGCGTTGGTGTGAGTTTGCTCTATCTCAGCGCTGGTGTCAGTGTTCTCTCAGCGCTGGTATCAGTGTTCTCTCAGCGCTGGTGTCAGTGTTCTCTCAGCGCTGGTGTCAGTGTTCTCTCAGTGCTGGTGTCAGTGTGCTCTCAGCGCTGGTGTCAGTGTGTTCTAAGCATTGGTGTCAGTGTGCTCTGAGTGCTGGTGCCAGTGTGCTCTCAGCGCTGGTGTCAGTGTGCTCTCAGCACTGGTGTCAGTGTGTTCTCAGCGCTGGTGTCATTGTGCTCTCAGCGCTGGTGTCAGTGTGCTCTCAGCCATGGTGTTAGTATGCTCTATCTCAGCGCTGGTGTCAGTGTACTGTCAGCGCTGGTTTCAGTGTGTTCTCAGCGCTGGTGTCAGTGTGCTCTCAGCGTTGGTGTCATTGTGCTCTCAGCGCTGGTGTCAGTGTGCTCTCAGCACTGGTGTCAGTGTGCTCTCAGAGCTGGTGTTAGTGTTCTCACAGCGTTGGTGTCAGTGTGCTCTCAGCGCTGGTGTCAGTGTGCTCTCAGCGATGGTGTCCGTGTACTCAGCGCTGGTGTCAGTGTGCTCTCAGCGCTGGTTTCAGTGTGTTCTCAGCGCTGGTGTCAGTGTGCTCTCAGCGTTGGTGTCATTGTGCTCTCAGCGCTGGTGTCAGTGTGCTCTCAGCACTGGTGTCAGTGTGCTCTCAGAGCTGGTGTTAGTGTTCTCACAGCGTTGGTGTCAGTGTGCTCTCAGCGCTGGTGTCAGTGTGCTCTCAGCGTTGGTATCAGTGTACTCAGCGCTGGTGTCAGTGTTCTCTCAGTGTTGGTGCCAGTGTACTCAGCGCTGGTGTCAGTGTGCTCTATCTCAGCGCTGGTGCCAGTGTGCTCTCAGAGCTGGTGTCAGTGTGCTCTCAGCGCTGGCGTCAGTGTGCTCTATCTCAGCGCTGGTGTCAGTGTGCTTTCAGCACTGGTGTCAGTGTGCTCTCAGCGTTGGTGTCAGTGTGCTCTCATCGTTGGTGTCAGTGTGCTCTCAGCGCTGGTGTCAGTGTGCTCTCAGCGCTGGTGTCAGTGTGCTCTCAGCGCTGTTGTCAGTGTGCTCTCAGCGCTGTTGTCAGTGTGCTCTCAGCGCTGTTGTCAGTGTGCTCTCAGCATTGGTGTCAGTGTGCTCTCAGCGCTGGTGTCAGTGAGCTCTCAGCGCTGGTGTCAGTGAGCTCTCAGCGCTGAGTGTCAGTGTGCTTTTAGCGTTGGATTCAGTGTGCTCTATCTCAGCGCTGGTGTCAGTGTGCTCTATCTCAGCGCTGGTGTCAGTGTGCTCTCAGCGCTGGTGTCAGTGTGCTCTCAGCGTTGGTGTCAGTGTGCTCTCAGCGTTGGTGTCAGTGTGCTCTCAGCATTGGTGTCAGTGTGCTCTATCTCAGCGCTGTTGTCAGTGTGCTCTATATCAGCGCTGGTGTTAGTGTGCTCTCAGCACTGTTGTCAGTGTGCTCTATCTCAGCGCTGGTGTCAGTGTGCTGGTGTCAGTGTGCTCTCATCGTTGGTGTCAGTGTGCTTTCAGCGCTGGTGTCAGTGTGCTCTCAGCGCTGGTGTCAGTGTGCTCTCAGCGCTCGTGTCAGTGTTCTCTCAGCGCTGTTGTCAGTGTTCTCTCAGCGCTGGTGTCAGTGTGCTCTCAGCCATGGTGTCAGTGTGCTCTCAGCGCTGGTGTCAGTGTACTGTCAGCGCTGGTGTCAGTGTGTTCTCAGCGCTGGTGTCAGTGTGCTCTCAGCGTTGGTGTCATTGTGCTCTCAGCGCTGGTGTCAGTGTGCTCTCAGCGCTGTTGTCAGTGTGCTCTCAGCATTGGTGTCAGTGTGCTCTCCGCGTTGGGGTCAGTGTGCTCTCAGTGCTGGTATCAGTGTGCTCTCAGCGCTGGTATAAGTGTGCTCTCAGTGCTGGTGTCAGTGTTCTCTCAGTGTTGGTGTCAGTGGACTCAGCGCTGGTGTCAGTGTGCTCTCAGCGCTGGTGTCAGTGTGCTCTCAGCGTTGGTGTCAATGTGATCTCAGCGTTGGTGTGAGTTTGCTCTATCTCAGCGCTGGTGTCAGTGTTCTCTCAGCGCTGGTATCAGTGTTCTCTCAGCGCTGGTGTCAGTGTTCTCTCAGCGCTGGTGTCAGTGTTCTCTCAGCGCTGGTGTCAGTGTGCTCTAAGCATTGGTGTCAGTGTGCTCTCAGCGCTGGTGTCAGTGAGCTCTCAGCGCTGGTGTCAGTGTGCTCTTAGCGTTGGATTCAGTGTGCTCTATCTCAGCGCTGGTGTCAGTGTGCTCTCAGCGCTGGTGTCAGTGTGCTCTCAGCGCTGGTGTCAGTGTGCTCTCAGCCCTGGTGTCAGTGTGCTCTCAGCCATGGTGTCAGTGTGCTCTCAGCGTTGGTGTCAGTGTGCTCTCAGCATTGGTGTCAGTGTGTTCTTTCTGTGCGCTGGTGTCAGTGTGCTGTCAGTGTTTGTGCCAGTGTGCTCTCAGCGCTGGTGCCAGTGTGCTCTCAGCATTGGTGTCAGTGTGTTCTTTCTGTGCGCTGGTGTCAGTGTGCTGTCAGTGTTTTTGCCAGTGTGCTCTCAGCGCTGGTGTCAGTGGGCTCTCAGCGCTGGTGTCAGTGTTCTCTCAGCGTTGGTGTCAGTGTACTCAGCGCTGGTGTCAGTGTTCTCTCAGTGTTGGGGCCAGTGTACTCAGCACTGGTGTCAGTGTGCTCTATCTCAGCGCTGGTGTCAGTGTGCTCTATCTCAGCGCTGGTGTCAGTGTGCTCTCAGAGCTGGTGTCAGTGTGCTCTCAGTGCTGGTGTCAGTGTGCTCTATCTCAGCGCTGGTGCCAGTGTGCTTTCAGCACTGGCGTCAGTGTGCTCTCAGCGTTGGTGTCAGTGTGCTCTCATCATTGGTGTCAGTGTGCTCTCAGTGCTGGTGTCAGCGTGCTCTATCTCAGCGCTGGTGCCAGTGTGCTTTCAGCACTGGTGTCAGTGTGCTCTCAGCGTTGGTGTCAGTGTGCTCTCATCATTGGTGTCAGTGTGCTCTCATCGTTGGTGTCAGTGTGCTCTCAGCGCTGGTGTCAGTGTGCTCTCAGCGCTGGTGTCAGTGTGCTCTCAGTGCTGGTGTCAGTGTGCTCTCAGCGCTGGTGTCAGTTTGCTCTCAGCGCTGTTGTCAGTGTGCTCTCAGCGCTGTTGTCAGTGTGCTCTCAGCGCTGTTGTCAGTGTGCTCTCAGCATTGGTGTCAGTGTGCTCTCAGCGCTGGTGTCAGTGAGCTCTCAGCGCTGGTGTCAGTGTGCTCTTAGCGTTGGATTCAGTGTGCTCTATCTCAGCGCTGGTGTCAGTGTGCTCTCAGCGCTGGTGTCAGTGTGCTCTCAGCGCTGGTGTCAGTGTGCTCTCAGCGCTGGTGTCAGTGTGCTCTCAGCCCTGGTGTCAGTGTGCTCTCAGCCATGGTGTCAGTGTGTTCTCAGCGTTGGTGTCAGTGTGCTCTCAGCGTTGGTGTCAGTGTGCTCTATCTCAGCGCTGTTGTCAGTGTGCTCTATATCAGCGCTGGTGTTAGTGTGCTCTCAGCACTGTTGTCAGTGTGCTCTATCTCAGTGCTGGTGTCAGTGTGCTGGTGTCAGTGTGCTCTCATCGTTGGTGTCAGTGTGCTCTCAGCGCTGGTGTCTGTGTGCTCTCAGCGCTGGTGTCAGTGTTCTCTCAGCGCTGGTGTCAGTGTGCTCTCAGCGCTGGTTTCAGTGTGCTCTCAGCGCTGGTGTCAGTGTGCTCTCAGCGTTGGTGTCAGTGTGCTCTCAGCGTTGGTGTCAGTGTGCTCTCAGCATTGGTGTCAGTGTGCTTTCAGCGTTGGTGTCAGTGTGCTCTCAGCGCTGGTGTCAGTGTGCTCTCAGCGCTGGTATAAGTGTGCTCTCAGTGCTGGTGTCAGTGTGCTCTCAGCGCTGGTGTCAGTGTGCTCTCAGCGCTGGTGTCAGTGTGCTCTCAGCGTTGGTGTGAGTTTGCTCTATCTCAGCGCTGGTGTCAGTGTTCTCTCAGCGCTGGTATCAGTGTTCTCTCAGCGCTGGTGTCAGTGTTCTCTCAGCGCTGGTGTCAGTGTTCTCTCAGTGCTGGTGTCAGTGTGCTCTCAGCGCTGGTGTCAGTGTGCTCTAAGCATTGGTGTCAGTGTGCTCTGAGTGCTGGTGCCAGTGTGCTCTCAGCGCTGGTGTCAGTGTGCTCTCAGCACTGGTGTCAGTGTGTTCTCAGCGCTGGTGTCATTGTGCTCTCAGCGCTGGTGTCAGTGTGCTCTCAGCCATGGTGTTAGTATGCTCTATCTCAGCGCTGGTGTCAGTGTACTGTCAGCGCTGGTTTCAGTGTGTTCTCAGCGCTGGATGTCAGTGTGCTCTCAGCGTTGGTGTCATTGTGCTCTCAGCGCTGGTGTCAGTGTGCTCTCAGCACTGGTGTCAGTGTGCTCTCAGAGCTGGTGTTAGTGTTCTCACAGCGTTGGTGTCAGTGTGCTCTCAGCGCTGGTGTCAGTGTGCTCTCAGCGATGGTGTCCGTGTACTCAGCGCTGGTGTCAGTGTGCTCTCAGCGCTGGTGTCAGTGTGCTCTCAGCGTTGGTATCAGTGTACTCAGCGCTGGTGTCAGTGTTCTCTCAGTGTTGGTGCCAGTGTACTCAGCGCTGGTGTCAGTGTGCTCTATCTCAGCGCTGGTGCCAGTGTGCTCTCAGAGCTGGTGTCAGTGTGCTCTCAGCGCTGGCGTCAGTGTGCTCTATCTCAGCGCTGGTGTCAGTGTGCTTTCAGCACTGGTGTCAGTGTGCTCTCAGCGTTGGTGTCAGTGTGCTCTCATCGTTGGTGTCAGTGTGCTCTCAGCGCTGGTGTCAGTGTGCTCTCAGCGCTGGTGTCAGTGTGCTCTCAGCGCTGTTGTCAGTGTGCTCTCAGCGCTGTTGTCAGTGTGCTCTCAGCGCTGTTGTCAGTGTGCTCTCAGCATTGGTGTCAGTGTGCTCTCAGCGCTGGTGTCAGTGAGCTCTCAGCGCTGGTGTCAGTGAGCTCTCAGCGCTGAGTGTCAGTGTGCTTTTAGGGTTGGATTCATGGTGCTCTATCTCAGCGCTGGTGTCAGTGTGCTCTATCTCAGCGCTGGTGTCAGTGTGCTCTCAGCGCTGGTGTCAGTGTGCTCTCAGCGTTGGTGTCAGTGTGCTCTCAGCGTTGGTGTCAGTGTGCTCTCAGCATTGGTGTCAGTGTGCTCTATCTCAGCGCTGGTGTCAGTGTGCTCTCAGCGTTGGTGTCAGTGTGCTCTCAGCGTTGGTGTCAGTGTGCTCTCAGCATTGGTGTCAGTGTGCTCTATCTCAGCGCTGTTGTCAGTGTGCTCTATATCAGCGCTGGTGTTAGTGTGCTCTCAGCACTGTTGTCAGTGTGCTCTATCTCAGCGCTGGTGTCAGTGTGCTGGTGTCAGTGTGCTCTCATCGTTGGTGTCAGTGTGCTTTCAGCGCTGGTGTCAGTGTGCTCTCAGTGCTGGTGTCAGTGTGCTCTCAGCGCTCGTGTCAGTGTTCTCTCAGCGCTGTTGTCAGTGTTCTCTCAGCGCTGGTGTCAGTGTGCTCTCAGCCATGGTGTCAGTGTGCTCTCAGCGCTGGTGTCAGTGTACTGTCAGCGCTGGTGTCAGTGTGTTCTCAGCGCTGGTGTCAGTGTGCTCTCAGCGTTGGTGTCATTGTGCTCTCAGCGCTGGTGTCAGTGTGCTCTCAGCGCTGTTGTCAGTGTGCTCTCAGCATTGGTGTCAGTGTGCTCTCCGCGTTGGTGTCAGTGTGCTCTCAGTGCTGGTATCAGTGTGCTCTCAGCGCTGGTATAAGTGTGCTCTCAGTGCTGGTGTCAGTGTTCTCTCAGTGTTGGTGTCAGTGGACTCAGCGCTGGTGTCAGTGTGCTCTATCTCAGTGTTGGTGTCAGTGTGCTCTCTGCATTGGTGTCAGTGTGCTCTATCTCAGCACTGGTGTCAGTGTGCTCTCAGCGCTGGTGTCAGTATGCTCTCAGCGTTGGTGTCAGTGTGATCTCAGCGTTGGTGTGAGTTTGCTCTATCTCAGCGCTGGTGTCAGTGTTCTCTCAGCGCTGGTGTCAGTGTTCTCTCAGCGCTGGTGTCAGTGTTCTCTCAGCGCTGGTGTCAGTGTGATCTCAGCCATGGTGTCAGTGTGCTCTCAGCGTTGGTGTAAGTGTGCTCTCAGCGTTGGTGTCAGTGTGCTCTCAGCGTTGGTGTCAGTGTGCTCTCAGCATTGGTGTCAGTTTGTTCTTTCTGTGCGCTGGTGTCAGTGTGCTCTCAGTGTTGGTGCCAGTGTGCTCCCAGCGCTGGTGTCAGTGTTCTCTCAGCGCTGGTGTCAGTGTGCTCTCAGCGCTGGTTTCAGTGTGCTCTCAGCGCTGGTGTCAGTGTGCTCTCAGCGTTGGTGTCAGTGTGCTCTCAGCGTTGGTGTCAGTGTGCTCTCAGCATTGGTGTCAGTGTGCTTTCAGCGTTGGTGTCAGTGTGCTCTCAGCGCTGGTGTCAGTGTGCTCTCAGCGCTGGTATAAGTGTGCTCTCAGTGCTGGTGTCAGTGTGCTCTCAGCGCTGGTGTCAGTGTGCTCTCAGCGCTGGTGTCAGTGTGCTCTCAGCGTTGGTGTGAGTTTGCTCTATCTCAGCGCTGGTGTCAGTGTTCTCTCAGCGCTGGTATCAGTGTTCTCTCAGCGCTGGTGTCAGTGTTCTCTCAGCGCTGGTGTCAGTGTTCTCTCAGTGCTGGTGTCAGTGTGCTCTCAGCGCTGGTGTCAGTGTGCTCTAAGCATTGGTGTCAGTGTGCTCTGAGTGCTGGTGCCAGTGTGCTCTCAGCGCTGGTGTCAGTGTGCTCTCAGCACTGGTGTCAGTGTGTTCTCAGCGCTGGTGTCATTGTGCTCTCAGCGCTGGTGTCAGTGTGCTCTCAGCCATGGTGTTAGTATGCTCTATCTCAGCGCTGGTGTCAGTGTACTGTCAGCGCTGGTTTCAGTGTGTTCTCAGCGCTGGATGTCAGTGTGCTCTCAGCGTTGGTGTCATTGTGCTCTCAGCGCTGGTGTCAGTGTGCTCTCAGCACTGGTGTCAGTGTGCTCTCAGAGCTGGTGTTAGTGTTCTCACAGCGTTGGTGTCAGTGTGCTCTCAGCGCTGGTGTCAGTGTGCTCTCAGCGATGGTGTCCGTGTACTCAGCGCTGGTGTCAGTGTGCTCTCAGCGCTGGTGTCAGTGTGCTCTCAGCGTTGGTATCAGTGTACTCAGCGCTGGTGTCAGTGTTCTCTCAGTGTTGGTGCCAGTGTACTCAGCGCTGGTGTCAGTGTGCTCTATCTCAGCGCTGGTGCCAGTGTGCTCTCAGAGCTGGTGTCAGTGTGCTCTCAGCGCTGGCGTCAGTGTGCTCTATCTCAGCGCTGGTGTCAGTGTGCTTTCAGCACTGGTGTCAGTGTGCTCTCAGCGTTGGTGTCAGTGTGCTCTCATCGTTGGTGTCAGTGTGCTCTCAGCGCTGGTGTCAGTGTGCTCTCAGCGCTGGTGTCAGTGTGCTCTCAGCGCTGTTGTCAGTGTGCTCTCAGCGCTGTTGTCAGTGTGCTCTCAGCGCTGTTGTCAGTGTGCTCTCAGCATTGGTGTCAGTGTGCTCTCAGCGCTGGTGTCAGTGAGCTCTCAGCGCTGGTGTCAGTGAGCTCTCAGCGCTGAGTGTCAGTGTGCTTTTAGGGTTGGATTCAGTGTGCTCTATCTCAGCGCTGGTGTCAGTGTGCTCTATCTCAGCGCTGGTGTCAGTGTGCTCTCAGCGCTGGTGTCAGTGTGCTCTCAGCGTTGGTGTCAGTGTGCTCTCAGCGTTGGTGTCAGTGTGCTCTCAGCATTGGTGTCAGTGTGCTCTATCTCAGCGCTGTTGTCAGTGTGCTCTATATCAGCGCTGGTGTTAGTGTGCTCTCAGCACTGTTGTCAGTGTGCTCTATCTCAGCGCTGGTGTCAGTGTGCTCTCAGCCATGGTGTCAGTGTGCTCTCAGCGCTGGTGTCAGTGTACTGTCAGCGCTGGTGTCAGTGTGTTCTCAGCGCTGGTGTCAGTGTGCTCTCAGCGTTGGTGTCATTGTGCTCTCAGCGCTGGTGTCAGTGTGCTCTCAGCGCTGTTGTCAGTGTGCTCTCAGCATTGGTGTCAGTGTGCTCTCCGCGTTGGTGTCAGTGTGCTCTCAGTGCTGGTATCAGTGTGCTCTCAGCGCTGGTATAAGTGTGCTCTCAGTGCTGGTGTCAGTGTTCTCTCAGTGTTGGTGTCAGTGGACTCAGCGCTGGTGTCAGTGTGCTCTATCTCAGTGTTGGTGTCAGTGTGCTCTCTGCATTGGTGTCAGTGTGCTCTATCTCAGCACTGGTGTCAGTGTGCTCTCAGCGCTGGTGTCAGTATGCTCTCAGCGTTGGTGTCAGTGTGATCTCAGCGTTGGTGTGAGTTTGCTCTATCTCAGCGCTGGTGTCAGTGTTCTCTCAGCGCTGGTGTCAGTGTTCTCTCAGCGCTGGTGTCAGTGTTCTCTCAGCGCTGGTGTCAGTGTTCTCTCAGCGCTGGTGTCAGTGTGATCTCAGCCATGGTGTCAGTGTGCTCTCAGCGTTGGTGTAAGTGTGCTCTCAGCGTTGGTGTCAGTGTGCTCTCAGCGTTGGTGTCAGTGTGCTCTCAGCATTGGTGTCAGTTTGTCCTTTCTGTGCGCTGGTGTCAGTGTGCTCTCAGTGTTGGTGCCAGTGTGCTCTCAGCGCTGGTGCCAGTGTGCTCTCAGCGCTGGTGCCAGTGTGCTCTCAGCGCTGGTGTCAGTGTGCTCTCAGCGCTGGTGTCAGTGTTCTCTCAGCGCTGGTGTCAGTGTGCTCTCAGCCATGGTGTCAGTGTGCTCTCAGCGCTGGTGTCAGTGTACTGTCAGCGCTGGTGTCAGTGTGTTCTCAGCGCTGGTGTCAGTGTGCTCTCAGCGTTGGTGTCATTGTGCTCTCAGCGCTGGTGCCAGTGTGCTCTCAGCGCTGGTGCCAGTGTGCTCTCAGCGCTGGTGTCAGTGTGCTCTCAGCGCTGTTGTCAGTGTTCTCTCAGCGCTGGTGTCAGTGTGCTCTCAGCCATGGTGTCAGTGTGCTCTCAGCGCTGGTGTCAGTGTACTGTCAGCGCTGGTGTCAGTGTGTTCTCAGCGCTGGTGTCAGTGTGCTCTCAGCGTTGGTGTCATTGTGCTCTCAGCGCTGGTGTCAGCGTGCTCTCAGCGCTGTTGTCAGTGTGCTCTCAGCATTGGTGTCAGTGTGCTCTCCGCGTTGGTGTCAGTGTGCTCTCAGTGCTGGTATCAGTGTGCTCTCAGCGCTGGTATAAGTGTGCTCTCAGTGCTGGTGTCAGTGTTCTCTCAGTGTTGGTGTCAGTGGACTCAGCGCTGGTGTCAGTGTGCTCTATCTCAGTGTTGGTGTCAGTGTGCTCTCTGCATTGGTGTCAGTGTGCTCTATCTCAGCACTGGTGTCAGTGTGCTCTCAGCGCTGGTGTCAGTATGCTCTCAGCGTTGGTGTCAGTGTGATCTCAGCACTGGTGTCAGTGTGTTCTCAGCGCTGGTGTCATTGTGCTCTCAGCGCTGGTGTCAGTGTGCTCTCAGCCATGGTGTTAGTATGCTCTATCTCAGCGCTGGTGTCAGTGTACTGTCAGCGCTGGTTTCAGTGTGTTCTCAGCGCTGGATGTCAGTGTGCTCTCAGCGTTGGTGTCATTGTGCTCTCAGCGCTGGTGTCAGTGTGCTCTCAGCACTGGTGTCAGTGTGCTCTCAGAGCTGGTGTTAGTGTTCTCACAGCGTTGGTGTCAGTGTGCTCTCAGCGCTGGTGTCAGTGTGCTCTCAGCACTGGTGTCAGTGTGCTCTCAGCGCTGGTGTTAGTGTTCTCTCAGCGTTGGTGTCAGTGTGCTCTCAGCGCTGGTGTCAGTGTGCTCTCAGCGATGGTGTCCGTGTACTCAGCGCTGGTGTCAGTGTGCTCTCAGCGCTGGTGTCAGTGTGCTCTCAGCGTTGGTATCAGTGTACTCAGCGCTGGTGTCAGTGTTCTCTCAGTGTTGGTGCCAGTGTACTCAGCACTGGTGTCAGTGTGCTCTATCTCAGCGCTGGTGTCAGTGTGCTCTATCTCAGCGCTGGTGTCAGTGTGCTCTCAGAGCTGGTGTCAGTGTGCTCTCAGTGCTGGTGTCAGTGTGCTCTATCTCAGCACTGGTGTCAGTGTGCTTTCAGCACTGGTGTCAGTGTGCTCTCAGCATTGGTGTCAGTGTGCTCTCAGCGTTGGTGTCAGTGTGCTCTCAGCGCTGGTATAAGTGTGCTCTCAGTGCTGGTGTCAGTGTGCTCTCAGCGCTGGTGTCAGTGTGCTCTCAGCGCTGGTGTCAGTGTGCTCTCAGCGTTGGTGTCAATGTGATCTCAGCGTTGGTGTGAGTTTGCTCTATCTCAGCGCTGGTGTCAGTGTTCTCTCAGCGCTGGTATCAGTGTTCTCTCAGCGCTGGTGTCAGTGTTCTCTCAGCGCTGGTGTCAGTGTTCTCTCAGCGCTGGTGTCAGTGTGCTCTAAGCATTGGTGTCAGTGTGCTCTCAGCGCTGGTGTCAGTGAGCTCTCAGCGCTGGTGTCAGTGTGCTCTTAGCGTTGGATTCAGTGTGCTCTATCTCAGCGCTGGTGTCAGTGTGCTCTCAGCGCTGGTGTCAGTGTGCTCTCAGCGCTGGTGTCAGTGTGCTCTCAGCCCTGGTGTCAGTGTGCTCTCAGCCATGGTGTCAGTGTGCTCTCAGCGTTGGTGTCAGTGTGCTCTCAGCATTGGTGTCAGTGTGTTCTTTCTGTGCGCTGGTGTCAGTGTGCTGTCAGTGTTTGTGCCAGTGTGCTCTCAGCGCTGGTGCCAGTGTGCTCTCAGCATTGGTGTCAGTGTGTTCTTTCTGTGCGCTGGTGTCAGTGTGCTGTCAGTGTTTTTGCCAGTGTGCTCTCAGCGCTGGTGTCAGTGGGCTCTCAGCGCTGGTGTCAGTGTTCTCTCAGCGTTGGTGTCAGTGTACTCAGCGCTGGTGTCAGTGTTCTCTCAGTGTTGGGGCCAGTGTACTTAGCACTGGTGTCAGTGTGCTCTATCTCAGCGCTGGTGTCAGTGTGCTCTATCTCAGCGCTGGTGTCAGTGTGCTCTCAGAGCTGGTGTCAGTGTGCTCTCAGTGCTGGTGTCAGTGTGCTCTATCTCAGCGCTGGTGCCAGTGTGCTTTCAGCACTGGTGTCAGTGTGCTCTCAGCGTTGGTGTCAGTGTGCTCTCATCATTGGTGTCAGTGTGCTCTCAGTGCTGGTGTCAGTGTGCTCTATCTCAGCGCTGGTGCCAGTGTGCTTTCAGCACTGGTGTCAGTGTGCTCTCAGCGTTGGTGTCAGTGTGCTCTCATCATTGGTGTCAGTGTGCTCTCATCGTTGGTGTCAGTGTGCTCTCAGCGCTGGTGTCAGTGTGCTCTCAGCGCTGGTGTCAGTGTGCTCTCAGTGCTGGTGTCAGTGTGCTCTCAGCGCTGGTGTCAGTGTGCTCTCAGCGCTGTTGTCAGTGTGCTCTCAGCGCTGTTGTCAGTGTGCTCTCAGCGCTGTTGTCAGTGTGCTCTCAGCATTGGTGTCAGTGTGCTCTCAGCGCTGGTGTCAGTGAGCTCTCAGCGCTGGTGTCAGTGTGCTCTTAGCGTTGGATTCAGTGTGCTCTCAGCGCTGGTGTCAGTGTGCTCTCAGCGCTGGTGTCAGTGTGCTCTCAGCCCTGGTGTCAGTGTGCTCTCAGCCATGGTGTCAGTGTGTTCTCAGCGTTGGTGTCAGTGTGCTCTCAGCGTTGGTGTCAGTGTGCTCTATCTCAGCGCTGTTGTCAGTGTGCTCTATATCAGCGCTGGTGTTAGTGTGCTCTCAGCACTGTTGTCAGTGTGCTCTATCTCAGTGCTGGTGTCAGTGTGCTGGTGTCAGTGTGCTCTCATCGTTGGTGTCAGTGTGCTCTCAGCGCTGGTGTCTGTGTGCTCTCAGCGCTGGTGTCAGTGTTCTCTCAGCGCTGGTGTCAGTGTGCTCTCAGCGCTGGTTTCAGTGTGCTCTCAGCGCTGGTGTCAGTGTGCTCTCAGCGTTGGTGTCAGTGTGCTCTCAGCGTTGGTGTCAGTGTGCTCTCAGCATTGGTGTCAGTGTGCTTTCAGCGTTGGTGTCAGTGTGCTCTCAGCGCTGGTGTCAGTGTGCTCTCAGCGCTGGTATAAGTGTGCTCTCAGTGCTGGTGTCAGTGTGCTCTCAGCGCTGGTGTCAGTGTGCTCTCAGCGCTGGTGTCAGTGTGCTCTCAGCGTTGGTGTGAGTTTGCTCTATCTCAGCGCTGGTGTCAGTGTTCTCTCAGCGCTGGTATCAGTGTTCTCTCAGCGCTGGTGTCAGTGTTCTCTCAGCGCTGGTGTCAGTGTTCTCTCAGTGCTGGTGTCAGTGTGCTCTCAGCGCTGGTGTCAGTGTGTTCTAAGCATTGGTGTCAGTGTGCTCTGAGTGCTGGTGCCAGTGTGCTCTCAGCGCTGGTGTCAGTGTGCTCTCAGCACTGGTGTCAGTGTGTTCTCAGCGCTGGTGTCATTGTGCTCTCAGCGCTGGTGTCAGTGTGCTCTCAGCCATGGTGTTAGTATGCTCTATCTCAGCGCTGGTGTCAGTGTACTGTCAGCGCTGGTTTCAGTGTGTTCTCAGCGCTGGTGTCAGTGTGCTCTCAGCGTTGGTGTCATTGTGCTCTCAGCGCTGGTGTCAGTGTGCTCTCAGCACTGGTGTCAGTGTGCTCTCAGAGCTGGTGTTAGTGTTCTCACAGCGTTGGTGTCAGTGTGCTCTCAGCGCTGGTGTCAGTGTGCTCTCAGCGATGGTGTCCGTGTACTCAGCGCTGGTGTCAGTGTGCTCTCAGCGCTGGTTTCAGTGTGTTCTCAGCGCTGGTGTCAGTGTGCTCTCAGCGTTGGTGTCATTGTGCTCTCAGCGCTGGTGTCAGTGTGCTCTCAGCACTGGTGTCAGTGTGCTCTCAGAGCTGGTGTTAGTGTTCTCACAGCGTTGGTGTCAGTGTGCTCTCAGCGCTGGTGTCAGTGTGCTCTCAGCGTTGGTATCAGTGTACTCAGCGCTGGTGTCAGTGTTCTCTCAGTGTTGGTGCCAGTGTACTCAGCGCTGGTGTCAGTGTGCTCTATCTCAGCGCTGGTGCCAGTGTGCTCTCAGAGCTGGTGTCAGTGTGCTCTCAGCGCTGGCGTCAGTGTGCTCTATCTCAGCGCTGGTGTCAGTGTGCTTTCAGCACTGGTGTCAGTGTGCTCTCAGCGTTGGTGTCAGTGTGCTCTCATCGTTGGTGTCAGTGTGCTCTCAGCGCTGGTGTCAGTGTGCTCTCAGCGCTGGTGTCAGTGTGCTCTCAGCGCTGTTGTCAGTGTGCTCTCAGCGCTGTTGTCAGTGTGCTCTCAGCGCTGTTGTCAGTGTGCTCTCAGCATTGGTGTCAGTGTGCTCTCAGCGCTGGTGTCAGTGAGCTCTCAGCGCTGGTGTCAGTGAGCTCTCAGCGCTGAGTGTCAGTGTGCTTTTAGCGTTGGATTCAGTGTGCTCTATCTCAGCGCTGGTGTCAGTGTGCTCTATCTCAGCGCTGGTGTCAGTGTGCTCTCAGCGCTGGTGTCAGTGTGCTCTCAGCGTTGGTGTCAGTGTGCTCTCAGCGTTGGTGTCAGTGTGCTCTCAGCATTGGTGTCAGTGTGCTCTATCTCAGCGCTGTTGTCAGTGTGCTCTATATCAGCGCTGGTGTTAGTGTGCTCTCAGCACTGTTGTCAGTGTGCTCTATCTCAGCGCTGGTGTCAGTGTGCTGGTGTCAGTGTGCTCTCATCGTTGGTGTCAGTGTGCTTTCAGCGCTGGTGTCAGTGTGCTCTCAGCGCTGGTGTCAGTGTGCTCTCAGCGCTCGTGTCAGTGTTCTCTCAGCGCTGTTGTCAGTGTTCTCTCAGCGCTGGTGTCAGTGTGCTCTCAGCCATGGTGTCAGTGTGCTCTCAGCGCTGGTGTCAGTGTACTGTCAGCGCTGGTGTCAGTGTGTTCTCAGCGCTGGTGTCAGTGTGCTCTCAGCGTTGGTGTCATTGTGCTCTCAGCGCTGGTGTCAGTGTGCTCTCAGCGCTGTTGTCAGTGTGCTCTCAGCATTGGTGTCAGTGTGCTCTCCGCGTTGGGGTCAGTGTGCTCTCAGTGCTGGTATCAGTGTGCTCTCAGCGCTGGTATAAGTGTGCTCTCAGTGCTGGTGTCAGTGTTCTCTCAGTGTTGGTGTCAGTGGACTCAGCGCTGGTGTCAGTGTGCTCTCAGCGCTGGTGTCAGTGTGCTCTCAGCGTTGGTGTCAATGTGATCTCAGCGTTGGTGTGAGTTTGCTCTATCTCAGCGCTGGTGTCAGTGTTCTCTCAGCGCTGGTATCAGTGTTCTCTCAGCGCTGGTGTCAGTGTTCTCTCAGCGCTGGTGTCAGTGTTCTCTCAGCGCTGGTGTCAGTGTGCTCTAAGCATTGGTGTCAGTGTGCTCTCAGCGCTGGTGTCAGTGAGCTCTCAGCGCTGGTGTCAGTGTGCTCTTAGCGTTGGATTCAGTGTGCTCTATCTCAGCGCTGGTGTCAGTGTGCTCTCAGCGCTGGTGTCAGTGTGCTCTCAGCGCTGGTGTCAGTGTGCTCTCAGCCCTGGTGTCAGTGTGCTCTCAGCCATGGTGTCAGTGTGCTCTCAGCGTTGGTGTCAGTGTGCTCTCAGCATTGGTGTCAGTGTGTTCTTTCTGTGCGCTGGTGTCAGTGTGCTGTCAGTGTTTGTGCCAGTGTGCTCTCAGCGCTGGTGCCAGTGTGCTCTCAGCATTGGTGTCAGTGTGTTCTTTCTGTGCGCTGGTGTCAGTGTGCTGTCAGTGTTTTTGCCAGTGTGCTCTCAGCGCTGGTGTCAGTGGGCTCTCAGCGCTGGTGTCAGTGTTCTCTCAGCGTTGGTGTCAGTGTACTCAGCGCTGGTGTCAGTGTTCTCTCAGTGTTGGGGCCAGTGTACTCAGCACTGGTGTCAGTGTGCTCTATCTCAGCGCTGGTGTCAGTGTGCTCTATCTCAGCGCTGGTGTCAGTGTGCTCTCAGAGCTGGTGTCAGTGTGCTCTCAGTGCTGGTGTCAGTGTGCTCTATCTCAGCGCTGGTGCCAGTGTGCTTTCAGCACTGGCGTCAGTGTGCTCTCAGCGTTGGTGTCAGTGTGCTCTCATCATTGGTGTCAGTGTGCTCTCAGTGCTGGTGTCAGCGTGCTCTATCTCAGCGCTGGTGCCAGTGTGCTTTCAGCACTGGTGTCAGTGTGCTCTCAGCGTTGGTGTCAGTGTGCTCTCATCATTGGTGTCAGTGTGCTCTCATCGTTGGTGTCAGTGTGCTCTCAGCGCTGGTGTCAGTGTGCTCTCAGCGCTGGTGTCAGTGTGCTCTCAGTGCTGGTGTCAGTGTGCTCTCAGCGCTGGTGTCAGTTTGCTCTCAGCGCTGTTGTCAGTGTGCTCTCAGCGCTGTTGTCAGTGTGCTCTCAGCGCTGTTGTCAGTGTGCTCTCAGCATTGGTGTCAGTGTGCTCTCAGCGCTGGTGTCAGTGAGCTCTCAGCGCTGGTGTCAGTGTGCTCTTAGCGTTGGATTCAGTGTGCTCTATCTCAGCGCTGGTGTCAGTGTGCTCTCAGCGCTGGTGTCAGTGTGCTCTCAGCGCTGGTGTCAGTGTGCTCTCAGCGCTGGTGTCAGTGTGCTCTCAGCCCTGGTGTCAGTGTGCTCTCAGCCATGGTGTCAGTGTGTTCTCAGCGTTGGTGTCAGTGTGCTCTCAGCGTTGGTGTCAGTGTGCTCTATCTCAGCGCTGTTGTCAGTGTGCTCTATATCAGCGCTGGTGTTAGTGTGCTCTCAGCACTGTTGTCAGTGTGCTCTATCTCAGTGCTGGTGTCAGTGTGCTGGTGTCAGTGTGCTCTCATCGTTGGTGTCAGTGTGCTCTCAGCGCTGGTGTCTGTGTGCTCTCAGCGCTGGTGTCAGTGTTCTCTCAGCGCTGGTGTCAGTGTGCTCTCAGCGCTGGTTTCAGTGTGCTCTCAGCGCTGGTGTCAGTGTGCTCTCAGCGTTGGTGTCAGTGTGCTCTCAGCGTTGGTGTCAGTGTGCTCTCAGCATTGGTGTCAGTGTGCTTTCAGCGTTGGTGTCAGTGTGCTCTCAGCGCTGGTGTCAGTGTGCTCTCAGCGCTGGTATAAGTGTGCTCTCAGTGCTGGTGTCAGTGTGCTCTCAGCGCTGGTGTCAGTGTGCTCTCAGCGCTGGTGTCAGTGTGCTCTCAGCGTTGGTGTGAGTTTGCTCTATCTCAGCGCTGGTGTCAGTGTTCTCTCAGCGCTGGTATCAGTGTTCTCTCAGCGCTGGTGTCAGTGTTCTCTCAGCGCTGGTGTCAGTGTTCTCTCAGTGCTGGTGTCAGTGTGCTCTCAGCGCTGGTGTCAGTGTGCTCTAAGCATTGGTGTCAGTGTGCTCTGAGTGCTGGTGCCAGTGTGCTCTCAGCGCTGGTGTCAGTGTGCTCTCAGCACTGGTGTCAGTGTGTTCTCAGCGCTGGTGTCATTGTGCTCTCAGCGCTGGTGTCAGTGTGCTCTCAGCCATGGTGTTAGTATGCTCTATCTCAGCGCTGGTGTCAGTGTACTGTCAGCGCTGGTTTCAGTGTGTTCTCAGCGCTGGATGTCAGTGTGCTCTCAGCGTTGGTGTCATTGTGCTCTCAGCGCTGGTGTCAGTGTGCTCTCAGCACTGGTGTCAGTGTGCTCTCAGAGCTGGTGTTAGTGTTCTCACAGCGTTGGTGTCAGTGTGCTCTCAGCGCTGGTGTCAGTGTGCTCTCAGCGATGGTGTCCGTGTACTCAGCGCTGGTGTCAGTGTGCTCTCAGCGCTGGTGTCAGTGTGCTCTCAGCGTTGGTATCAGTGTACTCAGCGCTGGTGTCAGTGTTCTCTCAGTGTTGGTGCCAGTGTACTCAGCGCTGGTGTCAGTGTGCTCTATCTCAGCGCTGGTGCCAGTGTGCTCTCAGAGCTGGTGTCAGTGTGCTCTCAGCGCTGGCGTCAGTGTGCTCTATCTCAGCGCTGGTGTCAGTGTGCTTTCAGCACTGGTGTCAGTGTGCTCTCAGCGTTGGTGTCAGTGTGCTCTCATCGTTGGTGTCAGTGTGCTCTCAGCGCTGGTGTCAGTGTGCTCTCAGCGCTGGTGTCAGTGTGCTCTCAGCGCTGTTGTCAGTGTGCTCTCAGCGCTGTTGTCAGTGTGCTCTCAGCGCTGTTGTCAGTGTGCTCTCAGCATTGGTGTCAGTGTGCTCTCAGCGCTGGTGTCAGTGAGCTCTCAGCGCTGGTGTCAGTGAGCTCTCAGCGCTGAGTGTCAGTGTGCTTTTAGGGTTGGATTCATGGTGCTCTATCTCAGCGCTGGTGTCAGTGTGCTCTATCTCAGCGCTGGTGTCAGTGTGCTCTCAGCGCTGGTGTCAGTGTGCTCTCAGCGTTGGTGTCAGTGTGCTCTCAGCGTTGGTGTCAGTGTGCTCTCAGCATTGGTGTCAGTGTGCTCTATCTCAGCGCTGGTGTCAGTGTGCTCTCAGCGTTGGTGTCAGTGTGCTCTCAGCGTTGGTGTCAGTGTGCTCTCAGCATTGGTGTCAGTGTGCTCTATCTCAGCGCTGTTGTCAGTGTGCTCTATATCAGCGCTGGTGTTAGTGTGCTCTCAGCACTGTTGTCAGTGTGCTCTATCTCAGCGCTGGTGTCAGTGTGCTGGTGTCAGTGTGCTCTCATCGTTGGTGTCAGTGTGCTTTCAGCGCTGGTGTCAGTGTGCTCTCAGTGCTGGTGTCAGTGTGCTCTCAGCGCTCGTGTCAGTGTTCTCTCAGCGCTGTTGTCAGTGTTCTCTCAGCGCTGGTGTCAGTGTGCTCTCAGCCATGGTGTCAGTGTGCTCTCAGCGCTGGTGTCAGTGTACTGTCAGCGCTGGTGTCAGTGTGTTCTCAGCGCTGGTGTCAGTGTGCTCTCAGCGTTGGTGTCATTGTGCTCTCAGCGCTGGTGTCAGTGTGCTCTCAGCGCTGTTGTCAGTGTGCTCTCAGCATTGGTGTCAGTGTGCTCTCCGCGTTGGTGTCAGTGTGCTCTCAGTGCTGGTATCAGTGTGCTCTCAGCGCTGGTATAAGTGTGCTCTCAGTGCTGGTGTCAGTGTTCTCTCAGTGTTGGTGTCAGTGGACTCAGCGCTGGTGTCAGTGTGCTCTATCTCAGTGTTGGTGTCAGTGTGCTCTCTGCATTGGTGTCAGTGTGCTCTATCTCAGCACTGGTGTCAGTGTGCTCTCAGCGCTGGTGTCAGTATGCTCTCAGCGTTGGTGTCAGTGTGATCTCAGCGTTGGTGTGAGTTTGCTCTATCTCAGCGCTGGTGTCAGTGTTCTCTCAGCGCTGGTGTCAGTGTTCTCTCAGCGCTGGTGTCAGTGTTCTCTCAGCGCTGGTGTCAGTGTGATCTCAGCCATGGTGTCAGTGTGCTCTCAGCGTTGGTGTAAGTGTGCTCTCAGCGTTGGTGTCAGTGTGCTCTCAGCGTTGGTGTCAGTGTGCTCTCAGCATTGGTGTCAGTTTGTTCTTTCTGTGCGCTGGTGTCAGTGTGCTCTCAGTGTTGGTGCCAGTGTGCTCTCAGCGCTGGTGCCAGTGTGCTCTCAGCGCTGGTGCCAGTGTGCTCTCAGCGCTGGTGTCAGTGTGCTCTCAGCGCTGGTGTCAGTGTTCTCTCAGCGCTGGTGTCAGTGTGCTCTCAGCCATGGTGTCAGTGTGCTCTCAGCGCTGGTGTCAGTGTACTGTCAGCGCTGGTGTCAGTGTGTTCTCAGCGCTGGTGTCAGTGTGCTCTCAGCGTTGGTGTCATTGTGCTCTCAGCGCTGGTGCCAGTGTGCTCTCAGCGCTGGTGCCAGTGTGCTCTCAGCGCTGGTGTCAGTGTGCTCTCAGCGCTGTTGTCAGTGTTCTCTCAGCGCTGGTGTCAGTGTGCTCTCAGCCATGGTGTCAGTGTGCTCTCAGCGCTGGTGTCAGTGTACTGTCAGCGCTGGTGTCAGTGTGTTCTCAGCGCTGGTGTCAGTGTGCTCTCAGCGTTGGTGTCATTGTGCTCTCAGCGCTGGTGTCAGCGTGCTCTCAGCGCTGTTGTCAGTGTGCTCTCAGCATTGGTGTCAGTGTGCTCTCCGCGTTGGTGTCAGTGTGCTCTCAGTGCTGGTATCAGTGTGCTCTCAGCGCTGGTATAAGTGTGCTCTCAGTGCTGGTGTCAGTGTTCTCTCAGTGTTGGTGTCAGTGGACTCAGCGCTGGTGTCAGTGTGCTCTATCTCAGTGTTGGTGTCAGTGTGCTCTCTGCATTGGTGTCAGTGTGCTCTATCTCAGCACTGGTGTCAGTGTGCTCTCAGCGCTGGTGTCAGTATGCTCTCAGCGTTGGTGTCAGTGTGATCTCAGCACTGGTGTCAGTGTGTTCTCAGCGCTGGTGTCATTGTGCTCTCAGCGCTGGTGTCAGTGTGCTCTCAGCCATGGTGTTAGTATGCTCTATCTCAGCGCTGGTGTCAGTGTACTGTCAGCGCTGGTTTCAGTGTGTTCTCAGCGCTGGATGTCAGTGTGCTCTCAGCGTTGGTGTCATTGTGCTCTCAGCGCTGGTGTCAGTGTGCTCTCAGCACTGGTGTCAGTGTGCTCTCAGAGCTGGTGTTAGTGTTCTCACAGCGTTGGTGTCAGTGTGCTCTCAGCGCTGGTGTCAGTGTGCTCTCAGCGATGGTGTCCGTGTACTCAGCGCTGGTGTCAGTGTGCTCTCAGCGCTGGTGTCAGTGTGCTCTCAGCGTTGGTATCAGTGTACTCAGCGCTGGTGTCAGTGTTCTCTCAGTGTTGGTGCCAGTGTACTCAGCGCTGGTGTCAGTGTGCTCTATCTCAGCGCTGGTGCCAGTGTGCTCTCAGAGCTGGTGTCAGTGTGCTCTCAGCGCTGGTGTCAGTGTGCTTTCAGCACTGGTGTCAGTGTGCTCTCAGCGTTGGTGTCAGTGTGCTCTCATCGTTGGTGTCAGTGTGCTCTCAGCGCTGGTGTCAGTGTGCTCTCAGCTCTGGTGTCAGTGTGCTCTCAGCGCTGTTGTCAGTGTGCTCTCAGCGCTGTTGTCAGTGTGCTCTCAGCATTGGTGTCAGTGTGCTCTCAGCGCTGGTGTCAGTGAGCTCTCAGCGCTGGTGTCAGTGAGCTCTCAGCGCTGAGTGTCAGTGTGCTTTTAGGGTTGGATTCAGTGTGCTCTATCTCAGCGCTGGTGTCAGTGTGCTCTATCTCAGCGCTGGTGTCAGTGTGCTCTCAGCGCTGGTGTCAGTGTGCTCTCAGCGTTGGTGTCAGTGTGCTCTCAGCGTTGGTGTCAGTGTGCTCTCAGCATTGGTGTCAGTGTGCTCTATCTCAGCGCTGTTGTCAGTGTGCTCTATACCAGCGCTGGTGTTAGTGTGCTCTCAGCACTGTTGTCAGTGTGCTCTATCTCAGCGCTGGTGTCAGTGTGCTGGTGTCAGTGTGCTCTCATCGTTGGTGTCAGTGTGCTTTCAGCGCTGGTGTCAGTGTGCTCTCAGCGCTGGTGTCAGTGTGCTCTCAGCGCTCGTGTCAGTGTTCTCTCAGCTCTGTTGTCAGTGTTCTCTCAGCGCTGGTGTCAGTGTGCTCTCAGCCATGGTGTCAGTGTGCTCTCAGCGCTGGTGTCAGTGTACTGTCAGCGCTGGTGTCAGTGTGTTCTCAGCGCTGGTGTCAGTGTGCTCTCAGCGTTGGTGTCATTGTGCTCTCAGCGCTGGTGTCAGTGTGCTCTCAGCGCTGTTGTCAGTGTGCTCTCAGCATTGGTGTCAGTGTGCTCTCCGCGTTGGTGTCAGTGTGCTCTCAGTGCTGGTATCAGTGTGCTCTCAGCGCTGGTATAAGTGTGCTCTCAGTGCTGGTGTCAGTGTGCTCTATCTCAGTGTTGGTGTCAGTGTGCTCTCTGCATTGGTGTCAGTGTGCTCTATCTCAGCACTGGTGTCAGTGTGCTCTCAGCGCTGGTGTCAGTATGCTCTCAGCGTTGGTGTCAGTGTGATCTCAGCGTTGGTGTGAGTTTGCTCTATCTCAGCGCTGGTGTCAGTGTTCTCTCAGCGCTGGTGTCAGTGTTCTCTCAGCGCTGGTGTCAGTGTTCTCTCAGCGCTGGTGTCAGTGTTCTCTCAGCGCTGGTGTCAGTGTGATCTCAGCCATGGTGTCAGTGTGCTCTCAGCGTTGGTGTAAGTGTGCTCTCAGCGTTGGTGTCAGTGTGCTCTCAGCGTTGGTGTCAGTGTGCTCTCAGCATTGGTGTCAGTTTGTTCTTTCTGTGCGCTGGTGTCAGTGTGCTCTCAGTGTTGGTGCCAGTGTGCTCTCAGCGCTGGTGCCAGTGTGCTCTCAGCGCTGGTGCCAGTGTGCTCTCAGCGCTGGTGTCAGTGTGCTCTCAGCGCTGGTGTCAGTGTTCTCTCAGCGCTGGTGTCAGTGTGCTCTCAGCCATGGTGTCAGTGTGCTCTCAGCGCTGGTGTCAGTGTACTGTCAGCGCTGGTGTCAGTGTGTTCTCAGCGCTGGTGTCAGTGTGCTCTCAGCGTTGGTGTCATTGTGCTCTCAGCGCTGGTGCCAGTGTGCTCTCAGCGCTGGTGCCAGTGTGCTCTCAGCGCTGGTGTCAGTGTGCTCTCAGCGCTGTTGTCAGTGTTCTCTCAGCGCTGGTGTCAGTGTGCTCTCAGCCATGGTGTCAGTGTGCTCTCAGCGCTGGTGTCAGTGTACTGTCAGCGCTGGTGTCAGTGTGTTCTCAGCGCTGGTGTCAGTGTGCTCTCAGCGTTGGTGTCATTGTGCTCTCAGCGCTGGTGTCAGCGTGCTCTCAGCGCTGTTGTCAGTGTGCTCTCAGCATTGGTGTCAGTGTGCTCTCCGCGTTGGTGTCAGTGTGCTCTCAGTGCTGGTATCAGTGTGCTCTCAGCGCTGGTATAAGTGTGCTCTCAGTGCTGGTGTCAGTGTTCTCTCAGTGTTGGTGTCAGTGGACTCAGCGCTGGTGTCAGTGTGCTCTATCTCAGTGTTGGTGTCAGTGTGCTCTCTGCATTGGTGTCAGTGTGCTCTATCTCAGCACTGGTGTCAGTGTGCTCTCAGCGCTGGTGTCAGTATGCTCTCAGCGTTGGTGTCAGTGTGATCTCAGCGTTGGTGTGAGTTTGCTCTATCTCAGCGCTGGTGTCAGTGTTCTCTCAGCGCTGGTGTCAGTGTTCTCTCAGCGCTGGTGTCAGTGTTCTCTCAGCGCTGGTGTCAGTGTTCTCTCAGCGCTGGTGTCAGTGTGATCTCAGCCATGGTGTCAGTGTGCTCTCAGCGTTGGTGTAAGTGTGCTCTCAGCGTTGGTGTCAGTGTGCTCTCAGCGTTGGTGTCAGTGTGCTCTCAGCATTGGTGTCAGTTTGTTCTTTCTGTGCGCTGGTGTCAGTGTGCTCTCAGTGTTGGTGCCAGTGTGCTCTCAGCGCTGGTGCCAGTTTGCTCTCAGCGCTGGTGCCAGTGTGCTCTCAGCGCTGGTGTCAGTGTGCTCTCAGTGCTGGTGTCAGTGTGCTCTCAGCGCTGGTGTCAGTGTGCTCTCAGCGCTGGTGTCAGTGTGCTCTCAGCGTTGGTGTCAATGTGATCTCAGCGTTGATGTGAGTTTGCTCTATCTCAGCGCTGGTGTCAGTGTTCTCTCAGCGCTGGTATCAGTGTTCTCTCAGCGCTGGTGTCAGTGTTCTCTCAGCGCTGGTGTCAGTGTTCTCTCAGTGCTGGTGTCAGTGTGCTCTCAGCGCTGGTGTCAGTGTGCTCTAAGCATTGGTGTCAGTGTGCTCTGAGTGCTGGTGCCAGTGTGCTCTCAGCGCTGGTGTCAGTGTGCTCTCAGCACTGGTGTCAGTGTGTTCTCAGCGCTGGTGTCATTGTGCTCTCAGCGCTGGTGTCAGTGTGCTCTCAGCCATGGTGTTAGTATGCTCTATCTCAGCGCTGGTGTCAGTGTACTGTCAGCGCTGGTTTCAGTGTGTTCTCAGCGCTGGTGTCAGTGTGCTCTCAGCGTTGGTGTCATTGTGCTCTCAGCGCTGGTGTCAGTGTGCTCTCAGCACTGGTGTCAGTGTGCTCTCAGCGCTGGTGTTAGTGTTCTCTCAGCGTTGGTGTCAGTGTGCTCTCAGCGCTGGTGTCAGTGTGCTCTCAGCGATGGTGTCCGTGTACTCAGCGCTGGTGTCAGTGTGCTCTCAGCGCTGGTGTCAGTGTGCTCTCAGCGTTGGTATCAGTGTACTCAGCGCTGGTGTCAGTGTTCTCTCAGTGTTGGTGCCAGTGTACTCAGCACTGGTGTCAGTGTGCTCTATCTCAGCGCTGGTGTCAGTGTGCTCTATCTCAGCGCTGGTGTCAGTGTGCTCTCAGAGCTGGTGTCAGTGTGCTCTCAGTGCTGGTGTCAGTGTGCTCTATCTCAGCACTGGTGTCAGTGTGCTTTCAGCACTGGTGTCAGTGTGCTCTCAGCATTGGTGTCAGTGTGCTCTCAGCGTTGGTGTCAGTGTGCTCTCAGCGTTGGTGTCAGTGTGCTCTCAGCGCTGGTATAAGTGTGCTCTCAGTGCTGGTGTCAGTGTGCTCTCAGCGCTGGTGTCAGTGTGCTCTCAGCGCTGGTGTCAGTGTGCTCTCAGCGTTGGTGTCAATGTGATCTCAGCGTTGGTGTGAGTTTGCTCTATCTCAGCGCTGGTGTCAGTGTTCTCTCAGCGCTGGTATCAGTGTTCTCTCAGCGCTGGTGTCAGTGTTCTCTCAGCGCTGGTGTCAGTGTTCTTTCAGTGCTGGTGTCAGTGTGCTCTCAGCGCTGGTGTCAGTGTGCTCTAAGCATTGGCGTCAGTGTGCTCTGAGTGCTGGTGCCAGTGTGCTCTCAGCGCTGGTGGCAGTGTGCTCTCAGCACTGGTGTCAGTGTGTTCTCAGCGCTGGTGTCATTGTGCTCTCAGCGCTGGTGTCAGTGTGCTCTCAGCCATGGTGTTAGTATGCTCTATCTCAGCGCTGGTGTCAGTGTACTGTCAGCGCTGGTTTCAGTGTGTTCTCAGCGCTGGTGTCAGTGTGCTCTCAGCGTTGGTGTCATTGTGCTCTCAGCGCTGGTGTCAGTGTGCTCTCAGCACTGGTGTCAGTGTGCTCTCAGAGCTGGTGTTAGTGTGCTCTCAGCGTTGGTGTCAGTGTGCTCTCAGCGCTGGTGTCAGTGTGCTCTCAGCGATGGTGTCCGTGTACTCAGCGCTGGTGTCAGTGTGCTCTCAGCGCTGGTGTCAGTGTGCTCTCAGTGTTGGTATCAGTGTACTCAGCGCTGGTGTCAGTGTTCTCTTAGTGTTGGTGCCAGTGTACTCAGCACTGGTGTCAGTGTGCTCTATCTCAGCGCTGGTGTCAGTGTGCTCTCAGAGCTGGTGTCAGTGTGCTCTCAGCGCTGGTGTCAGTGTGCTTTCAGCACTGGTGTCAGTGTGCTCTCAGCGTTGGTGTCAGTGTGCTCTCATCGTTGGTGTCAGTGTGCTCTCAGCGCTGGTGTCAGTGTGCTCTCAGCGCTGGTGTCAGTGTGCTCTCAGCGCTGTTGTCAGTGTGCTCTCAGCGCTGTTGTCAGTGTGCTCTCAGCGCTGTTGTCAGTGTGCTCTCAGCGCTGTTGTCAGTGTGCTCTCAGCATTGGTGTCAGTGTGCTCTCAGCGCTGGTGTCAGTGAGCTCTCAGCGCTGGTGTCAGTGAGCTCTCAGCGCTGAGTGTCAGTGTGCTTTTAGCGTTGGATTCAGTGTGCTCTATCTCAGCGCTGGTGTCAGTGTGCTCTCAGCGCTGGTGTCAGTGTGCTCTCAGCGCTGGTGTCAGTGTGCTCTCAGCATTGGTGTCAGTGTGCTCTCTGCGTTGGTGTCAGTGTGCTCTCAGTGCTGGTATCAGTGTGCTCTCAGCGCTGGTATAAGTGTGCTCTTAGTGCTGGTGTCAGTGTTCTCTCAGTGTTGGTGTCAGTGGACTCAGCGCTGGTGTCAGTGTGCTCTATCTCAGTGTTGGTGTCAGTGTGCTCTCAGCATTGGTGTCACTGTGCTCTATCTCAGCACTGGTGTCAGTGTGCTCTCAGCGCTGGTGTCAGTATGCTCTCAGCGTTGGTGTCAGTGTGATCTCAGCGTTGGTGTGAGTTTGCTCTATCTCAGCGCTGGTGTCAGTGTTCTCTCAGCGCTGGTGTCAGTGTTCTCTCAGCGCTGGTGTCAGTGTGCTCTCAGCGCTGGTGTCAGTGTGCTCTCAGGCATGGTGTCAGTGTGCTCTCAGCGTTGGTGTCAGTGTGCTGTCAGCGTTGGTGTCAGTGTGCTCTCAGCGTTGGTGCCAGTGTGCTCTCAGCATTGGTGTCAGTTTGTTCTTTCTGTGCACTGGTGTCAGTGTGCTCTCAGTGTTGGTGCCAGTGTGCTCTCAGCGCTGGTGCCAGTGTGCTCTCAGCGCTGGTGCCAGTGTGCTCTCAGCGCTGGTGTCAGTGTGCTCTCAGCGCTGGTGTCAGTGTGCTCTCAGCGCTGGTGTCAGTGTGCTCTCAGCGCTGGTGTCAGTGTGCTCTCAGCGTTGGAGTCAATGTGATCTCAGCATTGGTGTGAGTTTGCTCTCAGTGCTGGTGTCAGTGTGCTCTCAGCGCTGGTATAAGTGTGCTCTCAGTGCTGGTGTCAGTGTTCTCTCAGTGTTGGTGTCAGTGGACTCAGCGCTGGTGTCAGTGTGCTCTATCTCAGTGTTGGTGTCAGTGTGCTCTCAGCATTGGTGTCAGTGTGCTCTATCTCAGCACTGGTGTCAGTGTGCTCTCAGCGCTGGTGTCAGTATGCTCTCAGCGTTGGTGTCAGTGTGATCTCAGCGTTGGTGTGAGTTTGCTCTATCTCAGCGCTGGTGTCAGTGTTCTCTCAGCGCTGGTGTCAGTGTTCTCTCAGCGCTGGTGTCAGTGTTCTCTCAGCGCTGGTGTCAGTGTGCTCTCAGCGCTGGTGTCAGTGTGCTCTCAGGCATGGTGTCAGTGTGCTCTCAGCGTTGGTGTCAGTGTGCTGTCAGCGTTGGTGTCAGTGTGCTCTCAGCGTTGGTGCCAGTGTGCTCTCAGCATTGGTGTCAGTTTGTTCTTTCTGTGCACTGGTGTCAGTGTGCTCTCAGTGTTGGTGCCAGTGTGCTCTCAGCGCTGGTGCCAGTGTGCTCTCAGCGCTGGTGCCAGTGTGCTCTCAGCGCTGGTGTCAGTGTGCTCTCAGCGCTGGTGTCAGTGTGCTCTCAGCGCTGGTGTCAGTGTGCTCTCAGCGTTGGTGTCAATGTGATCTCAGCATTGGTGTGAGTTTGCTCTCAGTGCTGGTGTCAGTGTGCTCTCAGCGCTGGTATAAGTGTGCTCTCAGTGCTGGTGTCAGTGTTCTCTCAGTGTTGGTGTCAGTGGACTCAGCGCTGGTGTCAGTGTGCTCTATCTCAGTGTTGGTGTCAGTGTGCTCTCAGCATTGGTGTCAGTGTGCTCTATCTCAGCACTGGTGTCAGTGTGCTCTCAGCGCTGGTGTCAGTATGCTCTCAGCGTTGGTGTCAGTGTGATCTCAGCGTTGGTGTGAGTTTGCTCTATCTCAGCGCTGGTGTCAGTGTTCTCTCAGCGCTGGTGTCAGTGTTCTCTCAGCGCTGGTGTCAGTGTTCTCTCAGCGCTGGTGTCAGTGTGCTCTCAGCCATGGTGTCAGTGTGCTCTCAGCGTTGGTGTCAGTGTGCTCTCAGCGTTGGTGTCAGTGTGCTCTCAGCATTGGTGTCAGTTTGTTCTTTCTGTGCGCTGGTGTCAGTGTGCTCTCAGTGTTGGTGCCAGTGTGCTCTCAGCGCTGGTGCCAGTGTGCTCTCAGCGCTGGTGCCAGTGTGCTCTCAGCGCTGGTGCCAGTGTGCTCTCAGCGCTGGTGTCAGTGTGCTCTCAGCGCTGGTGTCAGTGTGCTCTCAGCGCTGGTGTCAGTGTGCTCTCAGCGTTGGTGTCAATGTGATCTCAGCGTTGGTGTGAGTTTGCTCTATCTCAGCGCTGGTGTCAGTGTTCTCTCAGCGCTGGTATCAGTGTTCTCTCAGCGCTGGTGTCAGTGTTCTCTCAGTGCTGGTGTCAGTGTGCTCTCAGCGCTGGTGTCAGTGTGCTCTAAGCATTGGTGTCAGTGTGCTCTGAGTGCTGGTGCCAGTGTGCTCTCAGCGCTGGTGTCAGTGTGCTCTCAGCACTGGTGTCAGTGTGTTCTCTGCGCTGGTGTCATTGTGCTCTCAGCGCTGGTGTCAGTGTGCTCTCAGCCATGGTGTTAGTATGCTCTATCTCAGCGCTGGTGTCAGTGTACTGTCAGCGCTGGTTTCAGTGTGTTCTCAGCGCTGGTGTCAGTGTGCTCTCAGCGTTGGTGTCATTGTGCTCTCAGCGCTGGTGTCAGTGTGCTCTCAGCACTGGTGTCAGTGTGCTCTCAGCGCTGGAGTTAGTGTGCTCTCAGCGTTGGTGTCAGTGTGCTCTCAGCGTTGGTGTCAGTGTGCTCTCAGCGCTGGTGTCAGTGTGCTCTCAGAGATGGTGTCCGTGTACTCAGCGCTGGTGTCAGTGTGCTCTCAGCGCTGGTGTCAGTGTGCTCTCAGCGTTGGTATCAGTGTACTCAGCGCTGGTGTCAGTGTTCTCTCAGTGTTGGTGCCAGTGTACTCAGCACTGGTGTCAGTGTGCTCTATCTCAGCGCTGGTGTCAGTGTGCTCTATCTCAGCGCTGGTGTCAGTGTGCTCTCAGAGCTGGTGTCAGTGTGCTCTCAGTGCTGGTGTCAGTGTGCTCTCAGCGCTGGTGTCAGTGTGCTCTCAGCGTTGGTGTCAATGTGATCTCAGCGTTGGTGTGAGTTTGCTCTATCTCAGCACTGGTGTCAGTGTTCTCTCAGCGCTGGTATCAGTGTTCTCTCAGCGCTGGTGTCAGTGTTCTCTCAGCGCTGGTGTCAGTGTTCTCTCAGTGCTGGTGTCAGTGTGCTCTCAGCGCTGGTGTCAGTGTGCTCTAAGCATTGGTGTCAGTGTGCTCTGAGTGCTGGTGCCAGTGTGCTCTCAGCGCTGGTGGCAGTGTGCTCTCAGCACTGGTGTCAGTGTGTTCTCTGCGCTGGTGTCATTGTGCTCTCAGCGCTGGTGTCAGTGTGCTCTCAGCCATGGTGTTAGTATGCTCTATCTCAGCGCTGGTGTCAGTGTACTGTCAGCGCTGGTTTCAGTGTGTTCTCAGCGCTGGTGTCAGTGTGCTCTCAGCGTTGGTGTCATTGTGCTCTCAGCGCTGGTGTCAGTGTGCTCTCAGCACTGGTGTCAGTGTGCTCTCAGCGCTGGTGTTAGTGTGCTCTCAGCGTTGGTGTCAGTGTGCTCTCAGCGCTGGTGTCAGTGTGCTCTCAGCGATGGTGTCCGTGTACTCAGCGCTGGTGTCAGTGTGCTCTCAGCGCTGGTGTCAGTGTGCTCTCAGCGCTGGTGTCAGTGTGCTCTCAGCGTTGGTATCAGTGTACTCAGCGCTGGTGTCAGTGTTCTCTCAGTGTTGGTGCCAGTGTACTCAGCACTGGTGTCAGTGTGCTCTATCTCAGCGCTGGTGTCAGTGTGCTCTATCTCAGCGCTGGTGTCAGTGTGCTCTCAGAGCTGGTGTCAGTGTGCTCTCAGTGCTGGTGTCAGTGTGCTCTATCTCAGTGCTGGTGTCAGTGTGCTTTCAGCACTGGTGTCAGTGTGCTCTCAGCGTTGGTGTCAGTGTGCTCTCATCGTTGGTGTCAGTGTGCTCTCAGCGCTGGTGTCAGTGTGCTCTCAGCGCTGGTGTCAGTGTGCTCTCAGCGCTGTTGTCAGTGTGCTCTCAGCGCTGTTGTCAGTGTGCTCTCAGCGCTGTTGTCAGTGTGCTCTCAGCATTGGTGTCAGTGTGCTCTCAGCGCTGGTGTCAGTGTGCTCTCAGCGCTGGTGTCAGTGAGCTCTCAGCGCTGGTGTCAGTGAGCTCTCAGCGCTGAGTGTCAGTGTGATTTTAGCGTTGGATTCAGTGTGCTCTATCTCAGCGCTGGTGTCAGTGTGCTCTCAGCGCTGGTGTCAGTGTGCTCTCAGCGCTGGTGTCAGTGTGCTCTCAGCCCTGGTGTCAGTGTGCTCTCAGCCATGGTGTCAGTGTGCTCTCAGCGTTGGTGTCAGTGTGCTCTCAGCATTGGTGTCAGTGTGCTCTATCTCAGCGCTGTTGTCAGTGTGCTCTATATCAGCGCTGGTGTTAGTGTGCTCTCAGCACTGTTGTCAGTGTGCTCTATCTCAGCGCTGGTGTCAGTGTGCTGGTGTCAGTGTGCTCTCATCGTTGGTGTCAGTGTGCTTTCAGCGCTGGTGTCAGTGTGCTCTCAGCGCTGGTGTCAGTGTGCTCTCAGCGCTGGTGTCAGTGTTCTCTCAGCGCTGTTGTCAGTGTTCTCTCAGCGCTGGTGTCAGTGTGCTCTCAGCCATGGTGTCAGTGTGCTCTCAGCGCTGGTGTCAGTGTACTGTCAGCGCTGGTGTCAGTGTGTTCTCAGCGCTGGTGTCAGTGTGTTCTCAGCGCTGGTGTCAGTGTGCTCTCAGCGTTGGTGTCATTGTGCTCTCAGCGCTGGTGTCAGTGTGCTCTCAGCGCTGGTGTCAGTGTGCTCTCAGCATTGGTGTCAGTGTGCTCTCCGCGTTGGTGTCAGTGTGCTCTCAGTGCTGGTATCAGTGTGCTCTCAGCGCTGGTATGTGTGTTCTCTCAGTGCTGGTGTCAGTGTTCTCTCAGTGTTGGTGTCAGTGGACTCAGCGCTGGTGTCAGTGTGCTCTATCTCAGTGTTGGTGTCAGTGTGCTCTCAGCATTGGTGTCAGTGTGCTCTATCTCAGCACTGGTGTCAGTGTGCTCTCAGCGCTGGTGTCAGTATGCTCTCAGCGTTGGTGTCAGTGTGATCTCAGCGTTGGTGTGAGTTTGCTCTATCTCAGCGCTGGTGTCAGTGTTCTCTCAGCGCTGGTGTCAGTGTTCTCTCAGCGCTGGTGTCAGTGTGCTCTCAGCATTTTTTGTCAGTTTGTTCTTTCTGTGCGCTGGTGTCAGTGTGCTCTCAGTGTTGGTGCCAGTGTGCTCTCAGCGCTGGTGCCAGTGTGCTCTCAGCACTGGTGCCAGTGTGCTCTCAGCGCTGGTGTCAGTGTGCTCTCAGCGCTGGTGTCAGTGTGCTCTCAGCGCTGGTGTCAGTGTGCTCTCAGCGTTGGTGTCAATGTGATCTCAGCGTTGGTGTGAGTTTGCTCTCAGTGCTGGTGTCAGTGTGCTCTCAGCGCTGGTATAAGTGTGCTCTCAGTGCTGGTGTCAGTGTTCTCTCAGTGTTGGTGTCAGTGGACTCAGCGCTGGTGTCAGTGTGCTCTATCTCAGTGTTGGTGTCAGTGTGCTCTCAGCATTGGTGTCAGTGTGCTCTATCTCAGCACTGGTGTCAGTGTGCTCTCAGCGCTGGTGTCAGTATGCTCTCAGCGTTGGTGTCAGTGTGATCTCAGCGTTGGTGTGAGTTTGCTCTATCTCAGCGCTGGTGTCAGTGTTCTCTCAGCGCTGGTGTCAGTGTTCTCTCAGCGCTGGTGTCAGTGTTCTCTCAGCGCTGGTGTCAGTGTGCTCTCAGCCATGGTGTCAGTGTGCTCTCAGCGTTGGTGTCAGTGTGCTCTCAGCGTTGGTGTCAGTGTGCTCTCAGCATTGGTGTCAGATTGTTCTTTCTGTGCGCTGGTGTCAGTGTGCTCTCAGTGTTGGTGCCAGTGTGCTCTCAGCGCTGGTGCCAGTGTGCTCTCAGCGCTGGTGCCAGTGTGCTCTCAGCGCTGGTGTCAGTGTGCTCTCAGCGCTGGTGTCAGTGTGCTCTCAGCGCTGGTGTCAGTGTGCTCTCAGCGCTGGTGTCAGTGTGCTTTCAGCGTTGGTGTCAATGTGATCTCAGCGTTGGTGTGAGTTTGCTCTATCTCAGCGCTGGTGTCAGTGTTCTCTCAGCGCTGGTATCAGTGTTCTCTCAGCGTTGGTGTCAGTGTGCTCTCAGCATTGGTGTCAGTGTGTTCTTTCTGTGCGCTGGTGTCAGTGTGCTGTCAGTGTTTGTGCCAGTGTGCTCTCAGCGCTGGTGCCAGTGTGCTCTCAGCATTGGTGTCAGTGTGTTCTTTCTGTGCGCTGGTGTCAGTGTGCTGTCAGTGTTTTTGCCAGTGTGCTCTCAGCGCTGGTGTCAGTGGGCTCTCAGCGCTGGTGTCAGTGTTCTCTCAGCGTTGGTGTCAGTGTACTCAGCGCTGGTGTCAGTGTTCTCTCAGTGTTGGGGCCAGTGTACTCAGCACTGGTGTCAGTGTGCTCTATCTCAGCGCTGGTGTCAGTGTGCTCTATCTCAGCGCTGGTGTCAGTGTGCTCTCAGAGCTGGTGTCAGTGTGCTCTCAGTGCTGGTGTCAGTGTGCTCTATCTCAGCGCTGGTGCCAGTGTGCTTTCAGCACTGGTGTCAGTGTGCTCTCAGCGTTGGTGTCAGTGTGCTCTCATCATTGGTGTCAGTGTGCTCTCAGTGCTGGTGTCAGTGTGCTCTATCTCAGCGCTGGTGCCAGTGTGCTTTCAGCACTGGTGTCAGTGTGCTCTCAGCGTTGGTGTCAGTGTGCTCTCATCATTGGTGTCAGTGTGCTCTCATCGTTGGTGTCAGTGTGCTCTCAGCGCTGGTGTCAGTGTGCTCTCAGCGCTGGTGTCAGTGTGCTCTCAGTGCTGGTGTCAGTGTGCTCTCAGCGCTGGTGTCAGTGTGCTCTCAGCGCTGTTGTCAGTGTGCTCTCAGCGCTGTTGTCAGTGTGCTCTCAGCGCTGTTGTCAGTGTGCTCTCAGCATTGGTGTCAGTGTGCTCTCAGCGCTGGTGTCAGTGAGCTCTCAGCGCTGGTGTCAGTGTGCTCTTAGCGTTGGATTCAGTGTGCTCTCAGCGCTGGTGTCAGTGTGCTCTCAGCGCTGGTGTCAGTGTGCTCTCAGCCCTGGTGTCAGTGTGCTCTCAGCCATGGTGTCAGTGTGTTCTCAGCGTTGGTGTCAGTGTGCTCTCAGCGTTGGTGTCAGTGTGCTCTATCTCAGCGCTGTTGTCAGTGTGCTCTATATCAGCGCTGGTGTTAGTGTGCTCTCAGCACTGTTGTCAGTGTGCTCTATCTCAGTGCTGGTGTCAGTGTGCTGGTGTCAGTGTGCTCTCATCGTTGGTGTCAGTGTGCTCTCAGCGCTGGTGTCTGTGTGCTCTCAGCGCTGGTGTCAGTGTTCTCTCAGCGCTGGTGTCAGTGTGCTCTCAGCGCTGGTTTCAGTGTGCTCTCAGCGCTGGTGTCAGTGTGCTCTCAGCGTTGGTGTCAGTGTGCTCTCAGCGTTGGTGTCAGTGTGCTCTCAGCATTGGTGTCAGTGTGCTTTCAGCGTTGGTGTCAGTGTGCTCTCAGCGCTGGTGTCAGTGTGCTCTCAGCGCTGGTATAAGTGTGCTCTCAGTGCTGGTGTCAGTGTGCTCTCAGCGCTGGTGTCAGTGTGCTCTCAGCGCTGGTGTCAGTGTGCTCTCAGCGTTGGTGTGAGTTTGCTCTATCTCAGCGCTGGTGTCAGTGTTCTCTCAGCGCTGGTATCAGTGTTCTCTCAGCGCTGGTGTCAGTGTTCTCTCAGCGCTGGTGTCAGTGTTCTCTCAGTGCTGGTGTCAGTGTGCTCTCAGCGCTGGTGTCAGTGTGCTCTAAGCATTGGTGTCAGTGTGCTCTGAGTGCTGGTGCCAGTGTGCTCTCAGCGCTGGTGTCAGTGTGCTCTCAGCACTGGTGTCAGTGTGTTCTCAGCGCTGGTGTCATTGTGCTCTCAGCGCTGGTGTCAGTGTGCTCTCAGCCATGGTGTTAGTATGCTCTATCTCAGCGCTGGTGTCAGTGTACTGTCAGCGCTGGTTTCAGTGTGTTCTCAGCGCTGGTGTCAGTGTGCTCTCAGCGTTGGTGTCATTGTGCTCTCAGCGCTGGTGTCAGTGTGCTCTCAGCACTGGTGTCAGTGTGCTCTCAGAGCTGGTGTTAGTGTTCTCACAGCGTTGGTGTCAGTGTGCTCTCAGCGCTGGTGTCAGTGTGCTCTCAGCGATGGTGTCCGTGTACTCAGCGCTGGTGTCAGTGTGCTCTCAGCGCTGGTTTCAGTGTGTTCTCAGCGCTGGTGTCAGTGTGCTCTCAGCGTTGGTGTCATTGTGCTCTCAGCGCTGGTGTCAGTGTGCTCTCAGCACTGGTGTCAGTGTGCTCTCAGAGCTGGTGTTAGTGTTCTCACAGCGTTGGTGTCAGTGTGCTCTCAGCGCTGGTGTCAGTGTGCTCTCAGCGTTGGTATCAGTGTACTCAGCGCTGGTGTCAGTGTTCTCTCAGTGTTGGTGCCAGTGTACTCAGCGCTGGTGTCAGTGTGCTCTATCTCAGCGCTGGTGCCAGTGTGCTCTCAGAGCTGGTGTCAGTGTGCTCTCAGCGCTGGCGTCAGTGTGCTCTATCTCAGCGCTGGTGTCAGTGTGCTTTCAGCACTGGTGTCAGTGTGCTCTCAGCGTTGGTGTCAGTGTGCTCTCATCGTTGGTGTCAGTGTGCTCTCAGCGCTGGTGTCAGTGTGCTCTCAGCGCTGGTGTCAGTGTGCTCTCAGCGCTGTTGTCAGTGTGCTCTCAGCGCTGTTGTCAGTGTGCTCTCAGCGCTGTTGTCAGTGTGCTCTCAGCATTGGTGTCAGTGTGCTCTCAGCGCTGGTGTCAGTGAGCTCTCAGCGCTGGTGTCAGTGAGCTCTCAGCGCTGAGTGTCAGTGTGCTTTTAGCGTTGGATTCAGTGTGCTCTATCTCAGCGCTGGTGTCAGTGTGCTCTATCTCAGCGCTGGTGTCAGTGTGCTCTCAGCGCTGGTGTCAGTGTGCTCTCAGCGTTGGTGTCAGTGTGCTCTCAGCGTTGGTGTCAGTGTGCTCTCAGCATTGGTGTCAGTGTGCTCTATCTCAGCGCTGTTGTCAGTGTGCTCTATATCAGCGCTGGTGTTAGTGTGCTCTCAGCACTGTTGTCAGTGTGCTCTATCTCAGCGCTGGTGTCAGTGTGCTGGTGTCAGTGTGCTCTCATCGTTGGTGTCAGTGTGCTTTCAGCGCTGGTGTCAGTGTGCTCTCAGCGCTGGTGTCAGTGTGCTCTCAGCGCTCGTGTCAGTGTTCTCTCAGCGCTGTTGTCAGTGTTCTCTCAGCGCTGGTGTCAGTGTGCTCTCAGCCATGGTGTCAGTGTGCTCTCAGCACTGGTGTCAGTGTACTGTCAGCGCTGGTGTCAGTGTGTTCTTAGCGCTGGTGTCAGTGTGCTCTCAGCGTTGGTGTCATTGTGCTCTCAGCGCTGGTGTCAGTGTGCTCTCAGCGCTGTTGTCAGTGTGCTCTCAGCATTGGTGTCAGTGTGCTCTCCGCGTTGGGGTCAGTGTGCTCTCAGTGCTGGTATCAGTGTGCTCTCAGCGCTGGTATAAGTGTGCTCTCAGTGCTGGTGTCAGTGTTCTCTCAGTGTTGGTGTCAGTGGACTCAGCGCTGGTGTCAGTGTGCTCTCAGCGCTGGTGTCAGTGTGCTCTCAGCGTTGGTGTCAATGTGATCTCAGCGTTGGTGTGAGTTTGCTCTATCTCAGCGCTGGTGTCAGTGTTCTCTCAGCGCTGGTATCAGTGTTCTCTCAGCGCTGGTGTCAGTGTTCTCTCAGCGCTGGTGTCAGTGTTCTCTCAGCGCTGGTGTCAGTGTGCTCTAAGCATTGGTGTCAGTGTGCTCTCAGCGCTGGTGTCAGTGAGCTCTCAGCGCTGGTGTCAGTGTGCTCTTAGCGTTGGATTCAGTGTGCTCTATCTCAGCGCTGGTGTCAGTGTGCTCTCAGCGCTGGTGTCAGTGTGCTCTCAGCGCTGGTGTCAGTGTGCTCTCAGCCCTGGTGTCAGTGTGCTCTCAGCCATGGTGTCAGTGTGCTCTCAGCGTTGGTGTCAGTGTGCTCTCAGCATTGGTGTCAGTGTGTTCTTTCTGTGCGCTGGTGTCAGTGTGCTGTCAGTGTTTGTGCCAGTGTGCTCTCAGCGCTGGTGCCAGTGTGCTCTCAGCATTGGTGTCAGTGTGTTCTTTCTGTGCGCTGGTGTCAGTGTGCTGTCAGTGTTTTTGCCAGTGTGCTCTCAGCGCTGGTGTCAGTGGGCTCTCAGCGCTGGTGTCAGTGTTCTCTCAGCGTTGGTGTCAGTGTACTCAGCGCTGGTGTCAGTGTTCTCTCAGTGTTGGGGCCAGTGTACTCAGCACTGGTGTCAGTGTGCTCTATCTCAGCGCTGGTGTCAGTGTGCTCTATCTCAGCGCTGGTGTCAGTGTGCTCTCAGAGCTGGTGTCAGTGTGCTCTCAGTGCTGGTGTCAGTGTGCTCTATCTCAGCGCTGGTGCCAGTGTGCTTTCAGCACTGGCGTCAGTGTGCTCTCAGCGTTGGTGTCAGTGTGCTCTCATCATTGGTGTCAGTGTGCTCTCAGTGCTGGTGTCAGTGTGCTCTATCTCAGCGCTGGTGCCAGTGTGCTTTCAGCACTGGTGTCAGTGTGCTCTCAGCGTTGGTGTCAGTGTGCTCTCATCATTGGTGTCAGTGTGCTCTCATCGTTGGTGTCAGTGTGCTCTCAGCGCTGGTGTCAGTGTGCTCTCAGCGCTGGTGTCAGTGTGCTCTCAGTGCTGGTGTCAGTGTGCTCTCAGCGCTGGTGTCAGTTTGCTCTCAGCGCTGTTGTCAGTGTGCTCTCAGCGCTGTTGTCAGTGTGCTCTCAGCGCTGTTGTCAGTGTGCTCTCAGCATTGGTGTCAGTGTGCTCTCAGCGCTGGTGTCAGTGAGCTCTCAGCGCTGGTGTCAGTGTGCTCTTAGCGTTGGATTCAGTGTGCTCTATCTCAGCGCTGGTGTCAGTGTGCTCTCAGCGCTGGTGTCAGTGTGCTCTCAGCGCTGGTGTCAGTGTGCTCTCAGCGCTGGTGTCAGTGTGCTCTCAGCCCTGGTGTCAGTGTGCTCTCAGCCATGGTGTCAGTGTGTTCTCAGCGTTGGTGTCAGTGTGCTCTCAGCGTTGGTGTCAGTGTGCTCTATCTCAGCGCTGTTGTCAGTGTGCTCTATATCAGCGCTGGTGTTAGTGTGCTCTCAGCACTGTTGTCAGTGTGCTCTATCTCAGTGCTGGTGTCAGTGTGCTGGTGTCAGTGTGCTCTCATCGTTGGTGTCAGTGTGCTCTCAGCGCTGGTGTCTGTGTGCTCTCAGCGCTGGTGTCAGTGTTCTCTCAGCGCTGGTGTCAGTGTGCTCTCAGCGCTGGTTTCAGTGTGCTCTCAGCGCTGGTGTCAGTGTGCTCTCAGCGTTGGTGTCAGTGTGCTCTCAGCGTTGGTGTCAGTGTGCTCTCAGCATTGGTGTCAGTGTGCTTTCAGCGTTGGTGTCAGTGTGCTCTCAGCGCTGGTGTCAGTGTGCTCTCAGCGCTGGTATAAGTGTGCTCTCAGTGCTGGTGTCAGTGTGCTCTCAGCGCTGGTGTCAGTGTGCTCTCAGCGCTGGTGTCAGTGTGCTCTCAGCGTTGGTGTGAGTTTGCTCTATCTCAGCGCTGGTGTCAGTGTTCTCTCAGCGCTGGTATCAGTGTTCTCTCAGCGCTGGTGTCAGTGTTCTCTCAGCGCTGGTGTCAGTGTTCTCTCAGTGCTGGTGTCAGTGTGCTCTCAGCGCTGGTGTCAGTGTGCTCTAAGCATTGGTGTCAGTGTGCTCTGAGTGCTGGTGCCAGTGTGCTCTCAGCGCTGGTGTCAGTGTGCTCTCAGCACTGGTGTCAGTGTGTTCTCAGCGCTGGTGTCATTGTGCTCTCAGCGCTGGTGTCAGTGTGCTCTCAGCCATGGTGTTAGTATGCTCTATCTCAGCGCTGGTGTCAGTGTACTGTCAGCGCTGGTTTCAGTGTGTTCTCAGCGCTGGATGTCAGTGTGCTCTCAGCGTTGGTGTCATTGTGCTCTCAGCGCTGGTGTCAGTGTGCTCTCAGCACTGGTGTCAGTGTGCTCTCAGAGCTGGTGTTAGTGTTCTCACAGCGTTGGTGTCAGTGTGCTCTCAGCGCTGGTGTCAGTGTGCTCTCAGCGATGGTGTCCGTGTACTCAGCGCTGGTGTCAGTGTGCTCTCAGCGCTGGTGTCAGTGTGCTCTCAGCGTTGGTATCAGTGTACTCAGCGCTGGTGTCAGTGTTCTCTCAGTGTTGGTGCCAGTGTACTCAGCGCTGGTGTCAGTGTGCTCTATCTCAGCGCTGGTGCCAGTGTGCTCTCAGAGCTGGTGTCAGTGTGCTCTCAGCGCTGGCGTCAGTGTGCTCTATCTCAGCGCTGGTGTCAGTGTGCTTTCAGCACTGGTGTCAGTGTGCTCTCAGCGTTGGTGTCAGTGTGCTCTCATCGTTGGTGTCAGTGTGCTCTCAGCGCTGGTGTCAGTGTGCTCTCAGCGCTGGTGTCAGTGTGCTCTCAGCGCTGTTGTCAGTGTGCTCTCAGCGCTGTTGTCAGTGTGCTCTCAGCGCTGTTGTCAGTGTGCTCTCAGCATTGGTGTCAGTGTGCTCTCAGCGCTGGTGTCAGTGAGCTCTCAGCGCTGGTGTCAGTGAGCTCTCAGCGCTGAGTGTCAGTGTGCTTTTAGGGTTGGATTCAGTGTGCTCTATCTCAGCGCTGGTGTCAGTGTGCTCTATCTCAGCGCTGGTGTCAGTGTGCTCTCAGCGCTGGTGTCAGTGTGCTCTCAGCGTTGGTGTCAGTGTGCTCTCAGCGTTGGTGTCAGTGTGCTCTCAGCATTGGTGTCAGTGTGCTCTATCTCAGCGCTGTTGTCAGTGTGCTCTATATCAGCGCTGGTGTTAGTGTGCTCTCAGCACTGTTGTCAGTGTGCTCTATCTCAGCGCTGGTGTCAGTGTGCTCTCAGCCATGGTGTCAGTGTGCTCTCAGCGCTGGTGTCAGTGTACTGTCAGCGCTGGTGTCAGTGTGTTCTCAGCGCTGGTGTCAGTGTGCTCTCAGCGTTGGTGTCATTGTGCTCTCAGCGCTGGTGTCAGTGTGCTCTCAGCGCTGTTGTCAGTGTGCTCTCAGCATTGGTGTCAGTGTGCTCTCCGCGTTGGTGTCAGTGTGCTCTCAGTGCTGGTATCAGTGTGCTCTCAGCGCTGGTATAAGTGTGCTCTCAGTGCTGGTGTCAGTGTTCTCTCAGTGTTGGTGTCAGTGGACTCAGCGCTGGTGTCAGTGTGCTCTATCTCAGTGTTGGTGTCAGTGTGCTCTCTGCATTGGTGTCAGTGTGCTCTATCTCAGCACTGGTGTCAGTGTGCTCTCAGCGCTGGTGTCAGTATGCTCTCAGCGTTGGTGTCAGTGTGATCTCAGCGTTGGTGTGAGTTTGCTCTATCTCAGCGCTGGTGTCAGTGTTCTCTCAGCGCTGGTGTCAGTGTTCTCTCAGCGCTGGTGTCAGTGTTCTCTCAGCGCTGGTGTCAGTGTTCTCTCAGCGCTGGTGTCAGTGTGATCTCAGCCATGGTGTCAGTGTGCTCTCAGCGTTGGTGTCAGTGTGCTCTCAGCGTTGGTGTCAGTGTGCTCTCAGCGTTGGTGTCAGTGTGCTCTCAGCATTGGTGTCAGTTTGTCCTTTCTGTGCGCTGGTGTCAGTGTGCTCTCAGTGTTGGTGCCAGTGTGCTCTCAGCGCTGGTGCCAGTGTGCTCTCAGCGCTGGTGCCAGTGTGCTCTCAGCGCTGGTGTCAGTGTGCTCTCAGCGCTGGTGTCAGTGTTCTCTCAGCGCTGGTGTCAGTGTGCTCTCAGCCATGGTGTCAGTGTGCTCTCAGCGCTGGTGTCAGTGTACTGTCAGCGCTGGTGTCAGTGTGTTCTCAGCGCTGGTGTCAGTGTGCTCTCAGCGTTGGTGTCATTGTGCTCTCAGCGCTGGTGCCAGTGTGCTCTCAGCGCTGGTGCCAGTGTGCTCTCAGCGCTGGTGTCAGTGTGCTCTCAGCGCTGTTGTCAGTGTTCTCTCAGCGCTGGTGTCAGTGTGCTCTCAGCCATGGTGTCAGTGTGCTCTCAGCGCTGGTGTCAGTGTACTGTCAGCGCTGGTGTCAGTGTGTTCTCAGCGCTGGTGTCAGTGTGCTCTCAGCGTTGGTGTCATTGTGCTCTCAGCGCTGGTGTCAGCGTGCTCTCAGCGCTGTTGTCAGTGTGCTCTCAGCATTGGTGTCAGTGTGCTCTCCGCGTTGGTGTCAGTGTGCTCTCAGTGCTGGTATCAGTGTGCTCTCAGCGCTGGTATAAGTGTGCTCTCAGTGCTGGTGTCAGTGTTCTCTCAGTGTTGGTGTCAGTGGACTCAGCGCTGGTGTCAGTGTGCTCTATCTCAGTGTTGGTGTCAGTGTGCTCTCTGCATTGGTGTCAGTGTGCTCTATCTCAGCACTGGTGTCAGTGTGCTCTCAGCGCTGGTGTCAGTATGCTCTCAGCGTTGGTGTCAGTGTGATCTCAGCACTGGTGTCAGTGTGTTCTCAGCGCTGGTGTCATTGTGCTCTCAGCGCTGGTGTCAGTGTGCTCTCAGCCATGGTGTTAGTATGCTCTATCTCAGCGCTGGTGTCAGTGTACTGTCAGCGCTGGTTTCAGTGTGTTCTCAGCGCTGGATGTCAGTGTGCTCTCAGCGTTGGTGTCATTGTGCTCTCAGCGCTGGTGTCAGTGTGCTCTCAGCACTGGTGTCAGTGTGCTCTCAGAGCTGGTGTTAGTGTTCTCACAGCGTTGGTGTCAGTGTGCTCTCAGCGCTGGTGTCAGTGTGCTCTCAGCGATGGTGTCCGTGTACTCAGCGCTGGTGTCAGTGTGCTCTCAGCGCTGGTGTCAGTGTGCTCTCAGCGTTGGTATCAGTGTACTCAGCGCTGGTGTCAGTGTTCTCTCAGTGTTGGTGCCAGTGTACTCAGCGCTGGTGTCAGTGTGCTCTATCTCAGCGCTGGTGCCAGTGTGCTCTCAGAGCTGGTGTCAGTGTGCTCTCAGCGCTGGCGTCAGTGTGCTCTATCTCAGCGCTGGTGTCAGTGTGCTTTCAGCACTGGTGTCAGTGTGCTCTCAGCGTTGGTGTCAGTGTGCTCTCATCGTTGGTGTCAGTGTGCTCTCAGCGCTGGTGTCAGTGTGCTCTCAGCGCTGGTGTCAGTGTGCTCTCAGCGCTGTTGTCAGTGTGCTCTCAGCGCTGTTGTCAGTGTGCTCTCAGCGCTGTTGTCAGTGTGCTCTCAGCATTGGTGTCAGTGTGCTCTCAGCGCTGGTGTCAGTGAGCTCTCAGCGCTGGTGTCAGTGAGCTCTCAGCGCTGAGTGTCAGTGTGCTTTTAGGGTTGGATTCAGTGTGCTCTATCTCAGCGCTGGTGTCAGTGTGCTCTATCTCAGCGCTGGTGTCAGTGTGCTCTCAGCGCTGGTGTCAGTGTGCTCTCAGCGTTGGTGTCAGTGTGCTCTCAGCGTTGGTGTCAGTGTGCTCTCAGCATTGGTGTCAGTGTGCTCTATCTCAGCGCTGTTGTCAGTGTGCTCTATATCAGCGCTGGTGTTAGTGTGCTCTCAGCACTGTTGTCAGTGTGCTCTATCTCAGCGCTGGTGTCAGTGTGCTGGTGTCAGTGTGCTCTCATCGTTGGTGTCAGTGTGCTTTCAGCGCTGGTGTCAGTGTGCTCTCAGCGCTGGTGTCAGTGTGCTCTCAGCGCTCGTGTCAGTGTTCTCTCAGCGCTGTTGTCAGTGTTCTCTCAGCGCTGGTGTCAGTGTGCTCTCAGCCATGGTGTCAGTGTGCTCTCAGCGCTGGTGTCAGTGTACTGTCAGCGCTGGTGTCAGTGTGTTCTCAGCGCTGGTGTCAGTGTGCTCTCAGCGTTGGTGTCATTGTGCTCTCAGCGCTGGTGTCAGTGTGCTCTCAGCGCTGTTGTCAGTGTGCTCTCAGCATTGGTGTCAGTGTGCTCTCCGCGTTGGTGTCAGTGTGCTCTCAGTGCTGGTATCAGTGTGCTCTCAGCGCTGGTATAAGTGTGCTCTCAGTGCTGGTGTCAGTGTTCTCTCAGTGTTGGTGTCAGTGGACTCAGCGCTGGTGTCAGTGTGCTCTATCTCAGTGTTGGTGTCAGTGTGCTCTCTGCATTGGTGTCAGTGTGCTCTATCTCAGCACTGGTGTCAGTGTGCTCTCAGCGCTGGTGTCAGTATGCTCTCAGCGTTGGTATCAGTGTGATCTCAGCGTTGGTGTGAGTTTGCTCTATCTCAGCGCTGGTGTCAGTGTTCTCTCAGCGCTGGTGTCAGTGTTCTCTCAGCGCTGGTGTCAGTGTTCTCTCAGCGCTGGTGTCAGTGTGCTCTCAGCGCTGGTGTCAGTGTGATCTCAGCCATGGTGTCAGTGTGCTCTCAGCGTTGGTGTAAGTGTGCTCTCAGCGTTGGTGTCAGTGTGCTCTCAGCGTTGGTGTCAGTGTGCTCTCAGCATTGGTGTCAGTTTGTTCTTTCTGTGCGCTGGTGTCAGTGTGCTCTCAGTGTTGGTGCCAGTGTGCTCTCAGCGCTGGTGCCAGTGTGCTCTCAGCGCTGGTGCCAGTGTGCTCTCAGCGCTGGTGTCAGTGTGCTCTCAGCGCTGGTGTCAGTGTTCTCTCAGCGCTGGTGTCAGTGTGCTCTCAGCCATGGTGTCAGTGTGCTCTCAGCGCTGGTGTCAGTGTACTGTCAGCGCTGGTGTCAGTGTGTTCTCAGCGCTGGTGTCAGTGTGCTCTCAGCGTTGGTGTCATTGTGCTCTCAGCGCTGGTGTCAGCGTGCTCTCAGCGCTGTTGTCAGTGTGCTCTCAGCATTGGTGTCAGTGTGCTCTCCGCGTTGGTGTCAGTGTGCTCTCAGTGCTGGTATCAGTGTGCTCTCAGCGCTGGTATAAGTGTGCTCTCAGTGCTGGTGTCAGTGTTCTCTCAGTGTTGGTGTCAGTGGACTCAGCGCTGGTGTCAGTGTGCTCTATCTCAGTGTTGGTGTCAGTGTGCTCTCTGCATTGGTGTCAGTGTGCTCTATCTCAGCACTGGTGTCAGTGTGCTCTCAGCGCTGGTGTCAGTATGCTCTCAGCGTTGGTGTCAGTGTGATCTCAGCGTTGGTGTGAGTTTGCTCTATCTCAGCGCTGGTGTCAGTGTTCTCTCAGCGCTGGTGTCAGTGTTCTCTCAGCGCTGGTGTCAGTGTTCTCTCAGCGCTGGTGTCAGTGTGATCTCAGCCATGGTGTCAGTGTGCTCTCAGCGTTGGTATAAGTGTGCTCTCAGCGTTGGTGTCAGTGTGCTCTCAGCGTTGGTGTCAGTGTGCTCTCAGCATTGGTGTCAGTTTGTTCTTTCTGTGCGCTGGTGTCAGTGTGCTCTCAGTGTTGGTGCCAGTGTGCTCTCAGCGCTGGTGCCAGTGTGCTCTCAGCGCTGGTGCCAGTGTGCTCTCAGCGCTGGTGTCAATGTGCTCTCAGCGCTGGTGTCAGTGTGCTCTCAGCGCTGGTGTCAGTGTGCTCTCAGCGCTGGTGTCAGTGTGCTCTCAGCGCTGGTGTCAGTGTGCTCTCAGCGTTGGTGTCAATGTGATCTCAGCGTTGATGTGAGTTTGCTCTATCTCAGCGCTGGTGTCAGTGTTCTCTCAGCGCTGGTATCAGTGTTCTCTCAGCGCTGGTGTCAGTGTTCTCTCAGCGCTGGTGTCAGTGTTCTCTCAGTGCTGGTGTCCGTGTGCTCTCAGCGCTGGTGTCAGTGTGCTCTAAGCATTGGTGTCAGTGTGCTCTGAGTGCTGGTGCCAGTGTGCTCTCAGCGCTGGTGTCAGTGTGCTCTCAGCACTGGTGTCAGTGTGTTCTCAGCGCTGGTGTCATTGTGCTCTCAGCGCTGGTGTCAGTGTGCTCTCAGCCATGGTGTTAGTATGCTCTATCTCAGCGCTGGTGTCAGTGTACTGTCAGCGCTGGTTTCAGTGTGTTCTCAGCGCTGGTGTCAGTGTGCTCTCAGCGTTGGTGTCATTGTGCTCTCAGCGCTGGTGTCAGTGTGCTCTCAGCACTGGTGTCAGTGTGCTCTCAGCGCTGGTGTTAGTGTTCTCTCAGCGTTGGTGTCAGTGTGCTCTCAGCGCTGGTGTCAGTGTGCTCTCAGCGATGGTGTCCGTGTACTCAGCGCTGGTGTCAGTGTGCTCTCAGCGCTGGTGTCAGTGTGCTCTCAGCGTTGGTATCAGTGTACTCAGCGCTGGTGTCAGTGTTCTCTCAGTGTTGGTGCCAGTGTACTCAGCACTGGTGTCAGTGTGCTCTATCTCAGCGCTGGTGTCAGTGTGCTCTATCTCAGCGCTGGTGTCAGTGTGCTCTCAGAGCTGGTGTCAGTGTGCTCTCAGTGCTGGTGTCAGTGTGCTCTATCTCAGCACTGGTGTCAGTGTGCTTTCAGCACTGGTGTCAGTGTGCTCTCAGCATTGGTGTCAGTGTGCTCTCAGCGTTGGTGTCAGTGTGCTCTCAGCGTTGGTGTCAGTGTGCTCTCAGCGCTGGTATAAGTGTGCTCTCAGTGCTGGTGTCAGTGTGCTCTCAGCGCTGGTGTCAGTGTGCTCTCAGCGCTGGTGTCAGTGTGCTCTCAGCGTTGGTGTCAATGTGATCTCAGCGTTGGTGTGAGTTTGCTCTATCTCAGCGCTGGTGTCAGTGTTCTCTCAGCGCTGGTATCAGTGTTCTCTCAGCGCTGGTGTCAGTGTTCTCTCAGCGCTGGTGTCAGTGTTCTTTCAGTGCTGGTGTCAGTGTGCTCTCAGCGCTGGTGTCAGTGTGCTCTAAGCATTGGCGTCAGTGTGCTCTGAGTGCTGGTGCCAGTGTGCTCTCAGCGCTGGTGGCAGTGTGCTCTCAGCACTGGTGTCAGTGTGTTCTCAGCGCTGGTGTCATTGTGCTCTCAGCGCTGGTGTCAGTGTGCTCTCAGCCATGGTGTTAGTATGCTCTATCTCAGCGCTGGTGTCAGTGTACTGTCAGCGCTGGTTTCAGTGTGTTCTCAGCGCTGGTGTCAGTGTGCTCTCAGCGTTGGTGTCATTGTGCTCTCAGCGCTGGTGTCAGTGTGCTCTCAGCACTGGTGTCAGTGTGCTCTCAGAGCTGGTGTTAGTGTGCTCTCAGCGTTGGTGTCAGTGTGCTCTCAGCGCTGGTGTCAGTGTGCTCTCAGCGATGGTGTCCGTGTACTCAGCGCTGGTGTCAGTGTGCTCTCAGCGCTGGTGTCAGTGTGCTCTCAGTGTTGGTATCAGTGTACTCAGCGCTGGTGTCAGTGTTCTCTCAGTGTTGGTGCCAGTGTACTCAGCACTGGTGTCAGTGTGCTCTATCTCAGCGCTGGTGTCAGTGTGCTCTCAGAGCTGGTGTCAGTGTGCTCTCAGCGCTGGTGTCAGTGTGCTCTATCTCAGCGCTGGTGTCAGTGTGCTTTCAGCACTGGTGTCAGTGTGCTCTCAGCGTTGGTGTCAGTGTGCTCTCATCGTTGGTGTCAGTGTGCTCTCAGCGCTGGTGTCAGTGTGCTCTCAGCGCTGGTGTCAGTGTGCTCTCAGCGCTGGTGTCAGTGTGCTCTCAGCGCTGTTGTCAGTGTGCTCTCAGCGCTGTTGTCAGTGTGCTCTCAGCGCTGTTGTCAGTGTGCTCTCAGCATTGGTGTCAGTGTGCTCTCAGCGCTGGTGTCAGTGAGCTCTCAGCGCTGGTGTCAGTGAGCTCTCAGCGCTGAGTGTCAGTGTGCTTTTAGCGTTGGATTCAGTGTGCTCTATCTCAGCGCTGGTGTCAGTGTGCTCTCAGCGCTGGTGTCAGTGTGCTCTCAGCGCTGGTGTCAGTGTGCTCTCAGCATTGGTGTCAGTGTGCTCTCCGCGTTGGTGTCAGTGTGCTCTCAGTGCTGGTATCAGTGTGCTCTCAGCGCTGGTATAAGTGTGCTCTTAGTGCTGGTGTCAGTGTTCTCTCAGTGTTGGTGTCAGTGGACTCAGCGCTGGTGTCAGTGTGCTCTATCTCAGTGTTGGTGTCAGTGTGCTCTCAGCATTGGTGTCACTGTGCTCTATCTCAGCACTGGTGTCAGTGTGCTCTCAGCGCTGGTGTCAGTATGCTCTCAGCACTGGTGTCAGTGTGTTCTCAGCGCTGGTGTCATTGTGCTCTCAGCGCTGGTGTCAGTGTGCTCTCAGCCATGGTGTTAGTATGCTCTATCTCAGCGCTGGTGTCAGTGTACTGTCAGCGCTGGTTTCAGTGTGTTCTCAGCGCTGGTGTCAGTGTGCTCTCAGCGTTGGTGTCATTGTGCTCTCAGCGCTGGTGTCAGTGTGCTCTCAGCACTGGTGTCAGTGTGCTCTCAGCGCTGGTGTTAGTGTTCTCTCAGCGTTGGTGTCAGTGTGCTCTCAGCGCTGGTGTCAGTGTGCTCTCAGCGATGGTGTCCGTGTACTCAGCGCTGGTGTCAGTGTGCTCTCAGCGCTGGTGTCAGTGTGCTCTCAGCGTTGGTATCAGTGTACTCAGCGCTGGTGTCAGTGTTCTCTCAGTGTTGGTGCCAGTGTACTCAGCACTGGTGTCAGTGTGCTCTATCTCAGCGCTGGTGTCAGTGTGCTCTATCTCAGCGCTGGTGTCAGTGTGCTCTCAGAGCTGGTGTCAGTGTGCTCTCAGTGCTGGTGTCAGTGTGCTCTATCTCAGCACTGGTGTCAGTGTGCTTTCAGCACTGGTGTCAGTGTGCTCTCAGCATTGGTGTCAGTGTGCTCTCAGCGTTGGTGTCAGTGTGCTCTCAGCGTTGGTGTCAGTGTGCTCTCAGCGCTGGTATAAGTGTGCTCTCAGTGCTGGTGTCAGTGTGCTCTCAGCGCTGGTGTCAGTGTGCTCTCAGCGCTGGTGTCAGTGTGCTCTCAGCGTTGGTGTCAATGTGATCTCAGCGTTGGTGTGAGTTTGCTCTATCTCAGCGCTGGTGTCAGTGTTCTCTCAGCGCTGGTATCAGTGTTCTCTCAGCGCTGGTGTCAGTGTTCTCTCAGCGCTGGTGTCAGTGTTCTTTCAGTGCTGGTGTCAGTGTGCTCTCAGCGCTGGTGTCAGTGTGCTCTAAGCATTGGCGTCAGTGTGCTCTGAGTGCTGGTGCCAGTGTGCTCTCAGCGCTGGTGGCAGTGTGCTCTCAGCACTGGTGTCAGTGTGTTCTCAGCGCTGGTGTCATTGTGCTCTCAGCGCTGGTGTCAGTGTGCTCTCAGCCATGGTGTTAGTATGCTCTATCTCAGCGCTGGTGTCAGTGTACTGTCAGCGCTGGTTTCAGTGTGTTCTCAGCGCTGGTGTCAGTGTGCTCTCAGCGTTGGTGTCATTGTGCTCTCAGCGCTGGTGTCAGTGTGCTCTCAGCACTGGTGTCAGTGTGCTCTCAGAGCTGGTGTTAGTGTGCTCTCAGCGTTGGTGTCAGTGTGCTCTCAGCGCTGGTGTCAGTGTGCTCTCAGCGCTGGTGTCAGTGTGCTCTCAGCGATGGTGTCCGTGTACTCAGCGCTGGTGTCAGTGTGCTCTCAGCGCTGGTGTCAGTGTGCTCTCAGTGTTGGTATCAGTGTACTCAGCGCTGGTGTCAGTGTTCTCTCAGTGTTGGTGCCAGTGTACTCAGCACTGGTGTCAGTGTGCTCTATCTCAGCGCTGGTGTCAGTGTGCTCTCAGAGCTGGTGTCAGTGTGCTCTCAGCGCTGGTGTCAGTGTGCTCTATCTCAGCGCTGGTGTCAGTGTGCTTTCAGCACTGGTGTCAGTGTGCTCTCAGCGTTGGTGTCAGTGTGCTCTCATCGTTGGTGTCAGTGTGCTCTCAGCGCTGGTGTCAGTGTGCTCTCAGCGCTGGTGTCAGTGTGCTCTCAGCGCTGTTGTCAGTGTGCTCTCAGCGCTGTTGTCAGTGTGCTCTCAGCGCTGTTGTCAGTGTGCTCTCAGCGCTGTTGTCAGTGTGCTCTCAGCATTGGTGTCAGTGTGCTCTCAGCGCTGGTGTCAGTGAGCTCTCAGCACTGGTGTCAGTGAGCTCTCAGCGCTGAGTGTCAGTGTGCTTTTAGCGTTGGATTCAGTGTGCTCTATCTCAGCGCTGGTGTCAGTGTGCTCTCAGCGCTGGTGTCAGTGTGCTCTCAGCGCTGGTGTCAGTGTGCTCTCAGCATTGGTGTCAGTGTGCTCTCCGCGTTGGTGTCAGTGTGCTCTCAGTGCTGGTATCAGTGTGCTCTCAGCGCTGGTATAAGTGTGCTCTTAGTGCTGGTGTCAGTGTTCTCTCAGTGTTGGTGTCAGTGGACTCAGCGCTGGTGTCAGTGTGCTCTATCTCAGTGTTGGTGTCAGTGTGCTCTCAGCATTGGTGTCACTGTGCTCTATCTCAGCACTGGTGTCAGTGTGCTCTCAGCGCTGGTGTCAGTATGCTCTCAGCGTTGGTGTCAGTGTGATCTCAGCGTTGGTGTGAGTTTGCTCTATCTCAGCGCTGGTGTCAGTGTTCTCTCAGCGCTGGTGTCAGTGTTCTCTCAGCGCTGGTGTCAGTGTGCTCTCAGCGCTGGTGTCAGTGTGCTCTCAGGCATGGTGTCAGTGTGCTCTCAGCGTTGGTGTCAGTGTGCTGTCAGCGTTGGTGTCAGTGTGCTCTCAGCGTTGGTGCCAGTGTGCTCTCAGCATTGGTGTCAGTTTGTTCTTTCTGTGCACTGGTGTCAGTGTGCTCTCAGTGTTGGTGCCAGTGTGCTCTCAGCGCTGGTGCCAGTGTGCTCTCAGCGCTGGTGCCAGTGTGCTCTCAGCGCTGGTGTCAGTGTGCTCTCAGCGCTGGTGTCAGTGTGCTCTCAGCGCTGGTGTCAGTGTGCTCTCAGCGCTGGTGTCAGTGTGCTCTCAGCGTTGGTGTCAATGTGATCTCAGCATTGGTGTGAGTTTGCTCTCAGTGCTGGTGTCAGTGTGCTCTCAGCGCTGGTATAAGTGTGCTCTCAGTGCTGGTGTCAGTGTTCTCTCAGTGTTGGTGTCAGTGGACTCAGCGCTGGTGTCAGTGTGCTCTATCTCAGTGTTGGTGTCAGTGTGCTCTCAGCATTGGTGTCAGTGTGCTCTATCTCAGCACTGGTGTCAGTGTGCTCTCAGCGCTGGTGTCAGTATGCTCTCAGCGTTGGTGTCAGTGTGATCTCAGCGTTGGTGTGAGTTTGCTCTATCTCAGCGCTGGTGTCAGTGTTCTCTCAGCGCTGGTGTCAGTGTTCTCTCAGCGCTGGTGTCAGTGTTCTCTCAGCGCTGGTGTCAGTGTGCTCTCAGCGCTGGTGTCAGTGTGCTCTCAGGCATGGTGTCAGTGTGCTCTCAGCGTTGGTGTCAGTGTGCTGTCAGCGTTGGTGTCAGTGTGCTCTCAGCGTTGGTGCCAGTGTGCTCTCAGCATTGGTGTCAGTTTGTTCTTTCTGTGCACTGGTGTCAGTGTGCTCTCAGTGTTGGTGCCAGTGTGCTCTCAGCGCTGGTGCCAGTGTGCTCTCAGCGCTGGTGCCAGTGTGCTCTCAGCGCTGGTGTCAGTGTGCTCTCAGCGCTGGTGTCAGTGTGCTCTCAGCGCTGGTGTCAGTGTGCTCTCAGCGTTGGTGTCAATGTGATCTCAGCATTGGTGTGAGTTTGCTCTCAGTGCTGGTGTCAGTGTGCTCTAAGCGCTGGTATAAGTGTGCTCTCAGTGCTGGTGTCAGTGTTCTCTCAGTGTTGGTGTCAGTGGACTCAGCGCTGGTGTCAGTGTGCTCTATCTCAGTGTTGGTGTCAGTGTGCTCTCAGCATTGGTGTCAGTGTGCTCTATCTCAGCACTGGTGTCAGTGTGCTCTCAGCGCTGGTGTCAGTATGCTCTCAGCGTTGGTGTCAGTGTGATCTCAGCGTTGGTGTGAGTTTGCTCTATCTCAGCGCTGGTGTCAGTGTTCTCTCAGCGCTGGTGTCAGTGTTCTCTCAGCGCTGGTGTCAGTGTTCTCTCAGCGCTGGTGTCAGTGTGCTCTCAGCCATGGTGTCAGTGTGCTCTCAGCGTTGGTGTCAGTGTGCTCTCAGCGTTGGTGTCAGTGTGCTCTCAGCATTGGTGTCAGTTTGTTCTTTCTGTGCGCTGGTGTCAGTGTGCTCTCAGTGTTGGTGCCAGTGTGCTCTCAGCGCTGGTGCCAGTGTGCTCTCAGCGCTGGTGCCAGTGTGCTCTCAGCGCTGGTGCCAGTGTGCTCTCAGCGCTGGTGTCAGTGTGCTCTCAGCGCTGGTGTCAGTGTGCTCTCAGCGCTGGTGTCAGTGTGCTCTCAGCGTTGGTGTCAATGTGATCTCAGCGTTGGTGTGAGTTTGCTCTATCTCAGCGCTGGTGTCAGTGTTCTCTCAGCGCTGGTATCAGTGTTCTCTCAGCGCTGGTGTCAGTGTTCTCTCAGTGCTGGTGTCAGTGTGCTCTCAGCGCTGGTGTCAGTGTGCTCTAAGCATTGGTGTCAGTGTGCTCTGAGTGCTGGTGCCAGTGTGCTCTCAGCGCTGGTGTCAGTGTGCTCTCAGCACTGGTGTCAGTGTGTTCTCTGCGCTGGTGTCATTGTGCTCTCAGCGCTGGTGTCAGTGTGCTCTCAGCCATGGTGTTAGTATGCTCTATCTCAGCGCTGGTGTCAGTGTACTGTCAGCGCTGGTTTCAGTGTGTTCTCAGCGCTGGTGTCAGTGTGCTCTCAGCGTTGGTGTCATTGTGCTCTCAGCGCTGGTGTCAGTGTGCTCTCAGCACTGGTGTCAGTGTGCTCTCAGCGCTGGAGTTAGTGTGCTCTCAGCGTTGGTGTCAGTGTGCTCTCAGCGTTGGTGTCAGTGTGCTCTCAGCGCTGGTGTCAGTGTGCTCTCAGAGATGGTGTCCGTGTACTCAGCGCTGGTGTCAGTGTGCTCTCAGCGCTGGTGTCAGTGTGCTCTCAGCGTTGGTATCAGTGTACTCAGCGCTGGTGTCAGTGTTCTCTCAGTGTTGGTGCCAGTGTACTCAGCACTGGTGTCAGTGTGCTCTATCTCAGCGCTGGTGTCAGTGTGCTCTATCTCAGCGCTGGTGTCAGTGTGCTCTCAGAGCTGGTGTCAGTGTGCTCTCAGTGCTGGTGTCAGTGTGCTCTCAGCGCTGGTGTCAGTGTGCTCTCAGCGTTGGTGTCAATGTGATCTCAGCGTTGGTGTGAGTTTGCTCTATCTCAGCACTGGTGTCAGTGTTCTCTCAGCGCTGGTATCAGTGTTCTCTCAGCGCTGGTGTCAGTGTTCTCTCAGCGCTGGTGTCAGTGTTCTCTCAGTGCTGGTGTCAGTGTGCTCTCAGCGCTGGTGTCAGTGTGCTCTAAGCATTGGTGTCAGTGTGCTCTGAGTGCTGGTGCCAGTGTGCTCTCAGCGCTGGTGGCAGTGTGCTCTCAGCACTGGTGTCAGTGTGTTCTCTGCGCTGGTGTCATTGTGCTCTCAGCGCTGGTGTCAGTGTGCTCTCAGCCATGGTGTTAGTATGCTCTATCTCAGCGCTGGTGTCAGTGTACTGTCAGCGCTGGTTTCAGTGTGTTCTCAGCGCTGGTGTCAGTGTGCTCTCAGCGTTGGTGTCATTGTGCTCTCAGCGCTGGTGTCAGTGTGCTCTCAGCACTGGTGTCAGTGTGCTCTCAGCGCTGGTGTTAGTGTGCTCTCAGCGTTGGTGTCAGTGTGCTCTCAGCGCTGGTGTCAGTGTGCTCTCAGCGATGGTGTCCGTGTACTCAGCGCTGGTGTCAGTGTGCTCTCAGCGCTGGTGTCAGTGTGCTCTCAGCGCTGGTGTCAGTGTGCTCTCAGCGTTGGTATCAGTGTACTCAGCGCTGGTGTCAGTGTTCTCTCAGTGTTGGTGCCAGTGTACTCAGCACTGGTGTCAGTGTGCTCTATCTCAGCGCTGGTGTCAGTGTGCTCTATCTCAGCGCTGGTGTCAGTGTGCTCTCAGAGCTGGTGTCAGTGTGCTCTCAGTGCTGGTGTCAGTGTGCTCTATCTCAGTGCTGGTGTCAGTGTGCTTTCAGCACTGGTGTCAGTGTGCTCTCAGCGTTGGTGTCAGTGTGCTCTCATCGTTGGTGTCAGTGTGCTCTCAGCGCTGGTGTCAGTGTGCTCTCAGCGCTGGTGTCAGTGTGCTCTCAGCGCTGTTGTCAGTGTGCTCTCAGCGCTGTTGTCAGTGTGCTCTCAGCGCTGTTGTCAGTGTGCTCTCAGCATTGGTGTCAGTGTGCTCTCAGCGCTGGTGTCAGTGTGCTCTCAGCGCTGGTGTCAGTGAGCTCTCAGCGCTGGTGTCAGTGAGCTCTCAGCGCTGAGTGTCAGTGTGATTTTAGCGTTGGATTCAGTGTGCTCTATCTCAGCGCTGGTGTCAGTGTGCTCTCAGCGCTGGTGTCAGTGTGCTCTCAGCGCTGGTGTCAGTGTGCTCTCAGCCCTGGTGTCAGTGTGCTCTCAGCCATGGTGTCAGTGTGCTCTCAGCGTTGGTGTCAGTGTGCTCTCAGCATTGGTGTCAGTGTGCTCTATCTCAGCGCTGTTGTCAGTGTGCTCTATATCAGCGCTGGTGTTAGTGTGCTCTCAGCACTGTTGTCAGTGTGCTCTATCTCAGCGCTGGTGTCAGTGTGCTGGTGTCAGTGTGCTCTCATCGTTGGTGTCAGTGTGCTTTCAGCGCTGGTGTCAGTGTGCTCTCAGCGCTGGTGTCAGTGTGCTCTCAGCGCTCGTGTCAGTGTTCTCTCAGCGCTGTTGTCAGTGTTCTCTCAGCGCTGGTGTCAGTGTGCTCTCAGCCATGGTGTCAGTGTGCTCTCAGCGCTGGTGTCAGTGTACTGTCAGCGCTGGTGTCAGTGTGTTCTCAGCGCTGGTGTCAGTGTGTTCTCAGCGCTGGTGTCAGTGTGCTCTCAGCGTTGGTGTCATTGTGCTCTCAGCGCTGGTGTCAGTGTGCTCTCAGCGCTGGTGTCAGTGTGCTCTCAGCATTGGTGTCAGTGTGCTCTCCGCGTTGGTGTCAGTGTGCTCTCAGTGCTGGTATCAGTGTGCTCTCAGCGCTGGTATGTGTGTTCTCTCAGTGCTGGTGTCAGTGTTCTCTCAGTGTTGGTGTCAGTGGACTCAGCGCTGGTGTCAGTGTGCTCTATCTCAGTGTTGGTGTCAGTGTGCTCTCAGCATTGGTGTCAGTGTGCTCTATCTCAGCACTGGTGTCAGTGTGCTCTCAGCGCTGGTGTCAGTATGCTCTCAGCGTTGGTGTCAGTGTGATCTCAGCGTTGGTGTGAGTTTGCTCTATCTCAGCGCTGGTGTCAGTGTTCTCTCAGCGCTGGTGTCAGTGTTCTCTCAGCGCTGGTGTCAGTGTGCTCTCAGCATTTTTTGTCAGTTTGTTCTTTCTGTGCGCTGGTGTCAGTGTGCTCTCAGTGTTGGTGCCAGTGTGCTCACAGCGCTGGTGCCAGTGTGCTCTCAGCGCTGGTGCCAGTGTGCTCTCAGCGCTGGTGTCAGTGTGCTCTCAGCGCTGGTGTCAGTGTGCTCTCAGCGCTGGTGTCAGTGTGCTCTCAGCGTTGGTGTCAATGTGATCTCAGCGTTGGTGTGAGTTTGCTCTCAGTGCTGGTGTCAGTGTGCTCTCAGCGCTGGTATAAGTGTGCTCTCAGTGCTGGTGTCAGTGTTCTCTCAGTGTTGGTGTCAGTGGACTCAGCGCTGGTGTCAGTGTGCTCTATCTCAGTGTTGGTGTCAGTGTGCTCTCAGCATTGGTGTCAGTGTGCTCTATCTCAGCACTGGTGTCAGTGTGCTCTCAGCGCTGGTGTCAGTATGCTCTCAGCGTTGGTGTCAGTGTGATCTCAGCGTTGGTGTGAGTTTGCTCTATCTCAGCGCTGGTGTCAGTGTTCTCTCAGCGCTGGTGTCAGTGTTCTCTCAGCGCTGGTGTCAGTGTTCTCTCAGCGCTGGTGTCAGTGTGCTCTCAGCCATGGTGTCAGTGTGCTCTCAGCGTTGGTGTCAGTGTGCTCTCAGCGTTGGTGTCAGTGTGCTCTCAGCATTGGTGTCAGATTGTTCTTTCTGTGCGCTGGTGTCAGTGTGCTCTCAGTGTTGGTGCCAGTGTGCTCTCAGCGCTGGTGCCAGTGTGCTCTCAGCGCTGGTGCCAGTGTGCTCTCAGCGCTGGTGCCAGTGTGCTCTCAGCGCTGGTGTCAGTGTGCTCTCAGCGCTGGTGTCAGTGTGCTCTCAGCGCTGGTGTCAGTGTGCTTTCAGCGTTGGTGTCAATGTGATCTCAGCGTTGGTGTGAGTTTGCTCTATCTCAGCGCTGGTGTCAGTGTTCTCTCAGCGCTGGTATCAGTGTTCTCTCAGCGCTGGTGTCAGTGTTCTCTCAGCGCTGGTGTCAGTGTTCTCTCAGTGCTGGTGTCAGTGTGCTCTCAGCGCTGGTGTCAGTGTGCTCTAAGCATTGGTGTCAGTGTGCTCTGAGTGCTGGTGCCAGTGTGCTCTCAGCGCTGGTGTCAGTGTGCTCTCAGCACTGGTGTCAGTGTGTTCTCTGCGCTGGTGTCATTGTGCTCTCAGCGCTAGTGTCAGTGTGCTCTCAGCCATGGTGTTAGTATGCTCTATCTCAGCGCTGGTGTCAGTGTACTGTCAGCGCTGGTTTCAGTGTGTTCTCAGCGCTGGTGTCAGTGTGCTCTCAGCGTTGGTGTCATTGTGCTCTCAGCGCTGGTGTTAGTGTGCTCTCAGCACTGGTGTCAGTGTGCTCTCAGCGCTGGTGTTAGTGTGCTCTCAGCATTGGTGTCAGTGTGCTCTCAGCGCTGGTGTCAGTGTGCTCTCAGCGATGGTGTCCCTGTACTCAGCGCTGGTGTCAGTGTGCTCTCAGCGCTGGTGTCAGTGTGCTCTCAGCGTTGGTATCAGTGTACTCAGCGCTGGTGTCAGTGTTCTCTCAGTGTTGGTGCCAGTGTACTCAGCGCTGGTGTCAGTGTGCTCTATCTCAGCGCTGGTGTCAGTGTGCTCTCAGAGCTGGTGTCAGTGTGCTCTCAGTGCTGGTGTCAGTGTGCTCTATCTCAGTGCTGGTGTCAGTGTGCTTTCAGCACTGGTGTCAGTGTGCTCTCAGCGTTGGTGTCAGTGTGCTCTCATCGTTGGTGTCAGTGTGCTCTAAGCGCTGGTGTCAGTGTGCTCTCAGCGCTGGTGTCAGTGTGCTCTCAGCGCTGTTGTCAGTGTGCTCTCAGCGCTGTTGTCAGTGTGCTCTCAGCATTGGTGTCAGTGTGCTCTCAGCGCTGGTGTCAGTGAGCTCTCAGCGCTGGTGTCAGTGAGCTCTCAGCGCTGAGTGTCAGTGTGCTTTTAGCGTTGGATTTAGTGTGCTCTCAGCGCTGGTGTCAGTGAGCTCTCAGCGCTGGTGTCAGTGAGCTCTCAGCGCTGAGTGTCAGTGTGCTTTTAGCGTTGGATTCAGTGTGCTCTATCTCAGCGCTGGTGTCAGTGTGCTCTCAGCGCTGGTGTCAGTGTGCTCTCAGCCCTGGTGTCAGTGTGCTCTCAGCCATGGTGTCAGTGTGCTCTCAGCGTTGGTGTCAGTGTGCTCTCAGCATTGGTGTCAGTGTGCTCTATCTCAGCGCTGTTGTCAGTGTGCTCTATATCAGCGCTGGTGTTAGTGTGCTCTCAGCACTGTTGTCAGTGTGCTCTATCTCAGCGCTGGTGTCAGTGTGCTGGTGTCAGTGTGCTCTCATCGTTGGTGTCAGTGTGCTTTCAGCGCTGGTGTCAGTGTGCTCTCAGCGCTGGTGTCAGTGTGCTCTCAGCGCTCGTGTCAGTGTTCTCTCAGCGCTGTTGTCAGTGTTCTCTCAGCGCTGGTGTCAGTGTGCTCTCAGCCATGGTGTCAGTGTGCTCTCAGCGCTGGTGTCAGTGTACTGTCAGCGCTGGTGTCAGTGTGTTCTCAGCGCTGGTGTCAGTGTGCTCTCAGCGCTGGTGTCATTGTGCTCTCAGCGCTGGTGTCAGTGTGCTCTCAGCGCTGGTGTCAGTGTGCTCTCAGCATTGGTGTCAGTGTGCTCTCCGCGTTGGTGTCAGTGTGCTCTCAGTGCTGGTATCAGTGTGCTCTCAGCGCTGGTATAAGTGTGCTCTCAGTGCTGGTGTCAGTGTTCTCTCAGTGTTGGTGTCAGTGTGCTCTATCTCAGTGTTGGTGTCAGTGTGCTCTCAGCATTGGTGTCAGTATGCTCTATCTCAGCACTGGTGTCAGTGTGCTCTCAGCGCTGGTGTCAGTATGCTCTCAGCGTTGGTGTCAGTGTGATCTCAGCGTTGGTGTGAGTTTGCTCTATCTCAGCGCTGGTGTCAGTGTTCTCTCAGCGCTGGTGTCAGTGTTCTCTCAGCGCTGGTGTCAGTGTGCTCTCAGCGCTGGTGTCAGTGTGCTCTCAGCCATGGTGTCAGTGTGCTCTCAGCGTTGGTGTCAGTGTGCTCTCAGCATTGGTGTCAGTTTGTTCTTTCTGTGCGCTGGTGTCAGTGTGCTCTCAGTGTTGGTGCCAGTGTGCTCTCAGCGCTGGTGCCAGTGTGCTCTCAGCGCTGGTGCCAGTGTGCTCTCAGCGCTGGTGTCAGTGTGCTCTCAGCGCTGGTGTCAGTGTGCTCTCAGCGCTGGTGTCAGTGTGCTCTCAGCGCTGGTGTCAGTGTGCTCTCAGCGTTGGTGTCAATGTGATCTCAGCATTGGTGTGAGTTTGCTCTCAGTGCTGGTGTCAGTGTGCTCTCAGCGCTGGTATAAGTGTGCTCTCAGTGCTGGTGTCAGTTTTCTCTCAGTGTTGGTGTCAGTGGACTCAGCGCTGGTGTCAGTGTGCTCTATCTCAGTGTTGGTGTCAGTGTGCTCTCAGCATTGGTGTCAGTGTGCTCTATCTCAGCACTGGTGTCAGTGTGCTCTCAGCGCTGGTGTCAGTATGCTCTCAGCGTTGGTGTCAGTGTGATCTCAGCGTTGGTGTGAGTTTGCTCTATCTCAGCGCTGGTGTCAGTGTTCTCTCAGCGCTGGTGTCAGTGTTCTCTCAGCGCTGGTGTCAGTGTTCTCTCAGCGCTGGTGTCAGTGTGCTCTCAGCCATGGTGTCAGTGTGCTCTCAGCGTTTGTGTCAGTGTGCTCTCAGCGTTGGTGTCAGTGTGCTCTCAGCATTGGTGTCAGTTTGTTCTTTCTGTGCGCTGGTGTCAGTGTGCTCTCAGCGTTGGTGCCAGTGTGCTCTCAGCGCTGGTGCCAGTGTGCTCTCAGCGCTGGTGCCAGTGTGCTCTCAGCGCTGGTGTCAGTGTTCTCTCAGTGCTGGTGTCAGTGTGCTCTCAGCGCTGGTGTCAGTGTGCTCTAAGCATTGGTGTCAGTGTGCTCTGAGTGCTGGTGCCAGTGTGCTCTCAGCGCTGGTGTCAGTGTGCTCTCTGCGCTGGTGTCATTGTGCTCTAAGCGCTGGTGTCAGTGTGCTCTCAGCCATGGTGTTAGTGTGTTCTCAGCGTTGGTGTCAGTGTGCTCTCAGCGCTGGTGTCAGTGTGCTCTCAGCGATGGTGTCCGTGTACTCAGCGCTGGTGTCAGTGTGCTCTCAGCGCTGGTGTCAGTGTGCTCTCAGCGTTGGTATCAGTGTACTCAGCGCTGGTGTCAGTGTTCTCTCAGTGTTGGTGCCAGTGTACTCAGCACTGGTGTCAGTGTGCTCTATCTCAGCGCTGGTGTCAGTGTGCTCTCAGTGCTGGTGTCAGTGTGCTCTATCTCAGTGCTGGTGTCAGTGTGCTTTCAGCACTGGTGTCAGTGTGCTCTCAGCGTTGGTGTCAGTGTGCTCTCATCGTTGGTGTCAGTGTGCTCTCAGCGCTGGTGTCAGTGTGCTCTCAGCGCTGGTGTCAGTGTGCTCTCAGCGCTGTTGTCAGTGTGCTCTCAGCGCTGTTGTCAGTGTGCTCTCAGCATTGGTGTCAGTGTGCTCTCAGCGCTGGTGTCAGTGAGCTCTCAGCGCTGGTGTCAGTGAGCTCTCAGCGCTGAGTGTCAGTGTGCTTTTAGCGTTGGATTCAGTGTGCTCTATCTCAGCGCTGGTGTCAGTGTGCTCTCAGCGCTGGTGTCAGTGTGCTCTCAGCCCTGGTGTCAGTGTGCTCTCAGCCATGGTGTCAGTGTGCTCTCAGCGTTGGTGTCAGTGTGCTCTCAGCATTGGTGTCAGTGTGCTCTATCTCAGCGCTGTTGTCAGTGTGCTCTATATCAGCGCTGGTGTTAGTGTGCTCTCAGCACTGTTGTCAGTGTGCTCTATCTCAGCGCTGGTGTCAGTGTGCTGGTGTCAGTGTGCTCTCATCGTTGGTGTCAGTGTGCTTTCAGCGCTGGTGTCAGTGTGCTCTCAGCGCTGGTGTCAGTGTGCTCTCAGCGCTCGTGTCTGTGTTCTCTCAGCGCTGTTGTCAGTGTTCTCTCAGCGCTGGTGTCAGTGTGCTCTCAGCCATGGTGTCAGTGTGCTCTCAGCGCTGGTGTCAGTGTACTGTCAGCGCTGGTGTCAGTGTGTTCTCAGCGCTGGTGTCAGTGTGCTCTCAGCGCTGGTGTCAGTGTGCTCTCAGCGCTGGTGTCAGTGTGCTCTCAGCATTGGTGTCAGTGTGCTCTCCGCGTTGGTGTCAGTGTGCTCTCAGTGCTGGTATCAGTGTGCTCTCAGCGCTGGTATTAGTGTGCTCTCAGTGCTGGTGTCAGTGTTCTCTCAGTGTTGGTGTCAGTGGACTCAGCGCTGGTGTCAGTGTGCTCTATCTCAGTGTTGGTGTCAGTGTGCTCTCAGCATTGGTGTCAGTGTGCTCTATCTCAGCACTGGTGTCAGTGTGCTCTCAGCGCTGGTGTCAGTATGCTCTCAGCGTTGGTGTCAGTGTGATCTCAGCGTTGGTGTGAGTTTGCTCTATCTCAGCGCTGGTGTCAGTGTTCTCTCAGCGCTGGTGTCAGTGTTCTCTCAGCGCTGGTGTCAGTGTGCTCTCAGCGCTGGTGCCAGTGTGCTCTCAGCGCTGGTGCCAGTGTGCTCTCAGCGCTGGTGTCAGTGTGCTCTCAGCGCTGGTGTCAGTGTGCTCTCAGCGCTGGTGTCAGTGTGCTCTCAGCGCTGGTGTCAGTGTGCTCTCAGCGTTGGTGTCAATGTGATCTCAGCGTTGGTGTGAGTTTGCTCTCAGTGCTGGTGTCAGTGTGCTCTCAGCGCTGGTATAAGTGTGCTCTCAGTGCTGGTGTCAGTGTTCTCTCAGTGTTGGTGTCAGTGGACTCAGCGCTGGTGTCAGTGTGCTCTATCTCAGTGTTGGTGTCAGTGTGCTCTCAGCGTTGGTGTGAGTTTGCTCTATCTCAGCGCTGGTGTCAGTGTTCTCTCAGCGCTGGTGTCAGTGTTCTCTCAGCGCTGGTGTCAGTGTTCGCTCAGCGCTGGTGTCAGTGTTCTCTCAGCGCTGGTGTCAGTGTGCTCTCAGCCATGGTGTCAGTGTGCTCTCAGCGCTGGTGTCAGTGTGCTCTCAGCGTTGGTGTCAATGTGATCTCAGCGTTGGTGTGAGTTTGCTCTCAGTGCTGGTGTCAGTGTGCTCTATCTCAGTGTTGGTGTCAGTGTGCTCTCAGCATTGGTGTCAGTGTGCTCTATCTCAGCACTGGTGTCAGTGTGCTCTCAGCGCTGGTGTCAGTATGCTCTCAGCGTTGGTGTCAGTGTGATCTCAGCGTTGGTGTGAGTTTGCTCTATCTCAGCGCTGGTGTCAGTGTTCTCTCAGCGCTGGTGTCAGTGTTCTCTCAGCGCTGGTGTCAGTGTGCTCTCAGCGCTGGTGTCAGTGTGCTCTCAGCCATGGTGTCAGTGTGCTCTCAGCGTTGGTGTCAGTGTGCTCTCAGCGTTGGTGTCAGTGTGCTCTCAGCGTTGGTGCCAGTGTGCTCTCAGCATTGGTGTCAGTTTGTTCTTTCTGTGCGCTGGTGTCAGTGTGCTCTCAGTGTTGGTGCCAGTGTGCTCTCAGCGCTGGTCCCAGTGTGCTCTCAGCGCTGGTGCCAGTGTGCTCTCAGCGCTGGTGTCAGTGTGCTCTCAGCGCTGGTGTCAGTGTGCTCTCAGCGCTGGTGTCAGTGTGCTCTCAGCGCTGGTGTCAGTGTGCTCTCAGCGTTGGTGTCAATGTGATCTCAGCGTTGGTGTGAGTTTGCTCTCAGTGCTGGTGTCAGTGTGCTCTCAGCGCTGGTATAAGTGTGCTCTCAGTGCTGGTGTCAGTGTTCTCTCAGTGTTGGTGTCAGTGGACTCAGCGCTGGTGTCAGTGTGCTCTATCTCAGTGTTGGTGTCAGTGTGCTCTCAGCATTGGTGTCAGTGTGCTCTCAGCGCTGGTGTCAGTGTGCTCTCAGCGCTGGTGTCAGTATGCTCTCAGCGTTGGTGTCAGTGTGATCTCAGCGTTGGTGTGAGTTTGCTCTATCTCAGCGCTGGTGTCAGTGTTCTCTCAGCGCTGGTGTCAGTGTTCTCTCAGCGCTGGTGTCAGTGTTCTCTCAGCGCTGGTGTCAGTGTTCTCTCAGCGTTGGTGTCAGTGTGCTCTCAGCCATGGTGTCAGTGTGCTGCAGGCGTTGGTGTCAGTGTGCTCTCAGCGTTGGTGTCAGTGTGCTCTCAGCGTTGGTGTCAGTGTGCTCTCAGCATTGGTGTCAGTTTGTTCTTTCTGTGCGCTGGTGTCAGTGTGCTCTCAGTGTTGGTGCCAGTGTGCTCTCAGCGCTGGTGCCAGTGTGCTCTCAGCGCTGGTGCCAGTGTGCTCTCAGCGCTGGTGTCAGTGTGCTCTCAGCGCTGGTGTCAGTGTGCTCTCAGCGTTGGTGTCAGTGTGCTCTCAGCGTTGGTGTCAGTGTGCTCTCAGCGTTGGTGTCAGTGTGCTCTCAGCATTGGTGTCAGTTTGTTCTTTCTGTGCGCTGGTGTCAGTGTGCTCTCAGTGTTGGTGCCAGTGTGCTCTCAGCGCTGGTGCCAGTGTGCTCTCAGCGCTGGTGCCAGTGTGCTCTCAGCGCTGGAGTCAGTGTGCTCTCAGCGCTGGTGTCAGTGTGCTCTCAGCGCTGGTGTCAGTGTGCTCTCAGCGTTGGTGTCAATGTGATCTCAGCGTTGGTGTGAGTTTGCTCTATCTCAGCGCTGGTGTCAGTGTTCTCTCAGCGCTGGTATCAGTGTTCTCTCAGCGCTGGTGTCAGTGTTCTCTCAGCGCTGGTGTCAGTGTTCTCTCAGTGCTGGTGTCAGTGTGCTCTCAGCGCTGGTGTCAGTGTGCTCTAAGCATTGGTGTCAGTGTGCTCTCAGCGCTGGTGTCAGTGTGCTCTCAGCATTGGTGTCAGTGTGCTCTCCGCGTTGGTGTCAGTGTGCTCTCAGTGCTGGTATCAGTGTGCTCTCAGCGCTGGTATAAGTGTGCTCTCAGTGCTGGTGTCAGTGTTCTCTCAGTGTTGGTGTCAGTGTGCTCTATCTCAGTGTTGGTGTCAGTGTGCTCTCAGCATTGGTGTCAGTATGCTCTATCTCAGCACTGGTGTCAGTGTGCTCTCAGCGCTGGTGTCAGTATGCTCTCAGCGTTGGTGTCAGTGTGATCTCAGCGTTGGTGTGAGTTTGCTCTATCTCAGCGCTGGTGTCAGTGTTCTCTCAGCGCTGGTGTCAGTGTTCTCTCAGCGCTGGTGTCAGTGTGCTCTCAGCGCTGGTGTCAGTGTGCTCTCAGCCATGGTGTCAGTGTGCTCTCAGCGTTGGTGTCAGTGTGCTCTCAGCATTGGTGTCAGTTTGTTCTTTCTGTGCGCTGGTGTCAGTGTTCTCTCAGTGTTGGTGCCAGTGTGCTCTCAGCGCTGGTGCCAGTGTGCTCTCAGCGCTGGTGCCAGTGTGCTCTCAGCGCTGGTGTCAGTGTGCTCTCAGCGCTGGTGTCAGTGTGCTCTCAGCGCTGGTGTCAGTGTGCTCTCAGCGCTGGTGTCAGTGTGCTCTCAGCGTTGGTGTCAATGTGATCTCAGCATTGGTGTGAGTTTGCTCTCAGTGCTGGTGTCAGTGTGCTCTCAGCGCTGGTATAAGTGTGCTCTCAGTGCTGGTGTCAGTTTTCTCTCAGTGTTGGTGTCAGTGGACTCAGCGCTGGTGTCAGTGTGCTCTATCTCAGTGTTGGTGTCAGTGTGCTCTCAGCATTGGTGTCAGTGTGCTCTATCTCAGCACTGGTGTCAGTGTGCTCTCAGCGCTGGTGTCAGTATGCTCTCAGCGTTGGTGTCAGTGTGATCTCAGCGTTGGTGTGAGTTTGCTCTATCTCAGCGCTGGTGTCAGTGTTCTCTCAGCGCTGGTGTCAGTGTTCTCTCAGCGCTGGTGTCAGTGTGCTCTCAGCCATGGTGTCAGTGTGCTCTCAGCGTTTGTGTCAGTGTGCTCTCAGCGTTGGTGTCAGTGTGCTCTCAGCATTGGTGTCAGTTTGTTCTTTCTGTGCGCTGGTGTCAGTGTGCTCTCAGCGTTGGTGCCAGTGTGCTCTCAGCGCTGGTGCCAGTGTGCTCTCAGCGCTGGTGCCAGTGTGCTCTCAGCGCTGGTGTCAGTGTTCTCTCAGTGCTGGTGTCAGTGTGCTCTCAGCGCTGGTGTCAGTGTGCTCTAAGCATTGGTGTCAGTGTGCTCTGAGTGCTGGTGCCAGTGTGCTCTCAGCGCTGGTGTCAGTGTGCTCTCTGCGCTGGTGTCATTGTGCTCTAAGCGCTGGTGTCAGTGTGCTCTCAGCCATGGTGTTAGTGTGTTCTCAGCGTTGGTGTCAGTGTGCTCTCAGCGCTGGTGTCAGTGTGCTCTCAGCGATGGTGTCCGTGTACTCAGCGCTGGTGTCAGTGTGCTCTCAGCGCTGGTGTCAGTGTGCTCTCAGCGTTGGTATCAGTGTACTCAGCGCTGGTGTCAGTGTTCTCTCAGTGTTGGTGCCAGTGTACTCAGCACTGGTGTCAGTGTGCTCTATCTCAGCGCTGGTGTCAGTGTGCTCTCAGTGCTGGTGTCAGTGTGCTCTATCTCAGTGCTGGTGTCAGTGTGCTTTCAGCACTGGTGTCAGTGTGCTCTCAGCGTTGGTGTCAGTGTGCTCTCATCGTTGGTGTCAGTGTGCTCTCAGCGCTGGTGTCAGTGTGCTCTCAGCGCTGGTGTCAGTGTGCTCTCAGCGCTGTTGTCAGTGTGCTCTCAGCGCTGTTGTCAGTGTGCTCTCAGCATTGGTGTCAGTGTGCTCTCAGCGCTGGTGTCAGTGAGCTCTCAGCGCTGGTGTCAGTGAGCTCTCAGCGCTGAGTGTCAGTGTGCTTTTAGCGTTGGATTCAGTGTGCTCTATCTCAGCGCTGGTGTCAGTGTGCTCTCAGCACTGGTGTCAGTGTGCTCTCAGCCCTGGTGTCAGTGTGCTCTCAGCCATGGTGTCAGTGTGCTCTCAGCGTTGGTGTCAGTGTGCTCTCAGCATTGGTGTCAGTGTGCTCTATCTCAGCGCTGTTGTCAGTGTGCTCTATATCAGCGCTGGTGTTAGTGTGCTCTCAGCACTGTTGTCAGTGTGCTCTATCTCAGCGCTGGTGTCAGTGTGCTGGTGTCAGTGTGCTCTCATCGTTGGTGTCAGTGTGCTTTCAGCGCTGGTGTCAGTGTGCTCTCAGCGCTGGTGTCAGTGTGCTCTCAGCGCTCATGTCAGTGTTCTCTCAGCGCTGTTGTCAGTGTTCTCTCAGCCATGGTGTCAGTGTGCTCTCAGCGCTGGTGTCAGTGTACTGTCAGCGCTGGTGTCAGTGTGTTCTCAGCGCTGGTGTCAGTGTGCTCTCAGCGTTGGTGTCATTGTGCTCTCAGCGCTGGTGTCAGTGTGCTCTCAGCACTGGTGTCAGTGTGCTCTCAGCATTGGTGTCAGTGTGCTCTCCGCGTTGGTGTCAGTGTGCTCTCAGTGCTGGTATCAGTGTGCTCTCAGCGCTGGTATAAGTGTGCTCTCAGTGCTGGTGTCAGTGTTCTCTCAGTGTTGGTGTCAGTGGACTCAGCGCTGGTGTCAGTGTGCTCTATCTCAGCGCTGGTGTCAGTGTGCTCTCAGAGCTGGTGTCAGTGTGCTCTCAGTGCTGGTGTCAGTGTGCTCTATCTCAGTGCTGGTGTCAGTGTGCTTTCAGCACTGGTGTCAGTGTGCTCTCAGCATTGGTGTCAGTGTGCTCTCATCGTTGGTGTCAGTGTGCTCTCAGCGCTGGTGTCAGTGTGCTCTCAGCGCTGGTGTCAGTGTGCTCTCAGCGCTGTTGTCAGTGTGCTCTCAGCGCTGTTGTCAGTGTGCTCTCAGCGCTGTTGTCAGTGTGCTCTCAGCATTGGTGTCAGTGTGCTCTCAGCGCTGGTGTCAGTGAGCTCTCAGCGCTGGTGTCAGTGAGCTCTCAGCGCTGAGTGTCAGTGTGCTTTTAGCGTTGGATTCAGTGTGCTCTCAGCGCTGGTGTCAGTGTGCTCTCAGCGCTGGTGTCAGTGTGCTCTCAGCCCTGGTGTCAGTGTGCTCTCAGCCATGGTGTCAGTGTGCTCTCAGCGTTGGTGTCAGTGTGCTCTCAGCGTTGGTGTCAGTGTGCTCTCATCGTTGGTGTCAGTGTGCTCTCAGCGCTGGTGTCAGTGTGCTCTCAGCGCTGGTGTCAGTGTGCTCTCAGCCATGGTGTCAGTGTGCTCTCAGTGTTGGTGTCAGTGTGCTCTCAGCATTGGTGTCAGTGTGCTCTATCTCAGCGCTGTTGTCAGTGTGCTCTATATCAGCACTGGTGTCAGTGTGCTCTATCTCAGTGTTGGTGTCAGTGTGCTCTCAGCATTGGTGTCAGTGTGCTCTATCTCAGCACTGGTGTCAGTGTGCTCTCAGCGCTGGTGTCAGTATGCTCTCAGCGTTGGTATCAGTGTGATCTCAGCGTTGGTGTGAGTTTGCTCTCAGTGCTGGTGTCAGTATGCTCTCAGCGCTGGTATAAGTGTGCTCTCAGTGCTGGTGTCAGTGTTATCTCAGTGTTGGTGTCAGTGGACTCAGCGCTGGTGTCAGTGTGCTCTATCTCAGTGTTGGTGTCAGTGTGCTCTCAGCATTGGTGTCAGTGTGCTCTATCTCAGCACTGGTGTCAGTGTGCTCTCAGCGCTGGTGTCAGTATGCTCTCAGCGTTGGTGTCAGTGTGATCTCAGCGTTGGTGTGAGTTTGCTCTATCTCAGCGCTGGTGTCAGTGTTCTCTCAGCGCTGGTGTCAGTGTTCTCTCAGCGCTGGTGTCAGTGTTCGCTCAGCGCTGGTGTCAGTGTTCTCTCAGCGCTGGTGTCAGTGTGCTCTCAGCCATGGTGTCAGTGTGCTCTCAGCGCTGGTGTCAGTGTGCTCTCAGCGTTGGTGTCAATGTGATCTCAGCGTTGGTGTGAGTTTGCTCTCAGTGCTGGTGTCAGTGTGCTCTCAGCGCTGGTATAAGTGTGCTCTCAGTGCTGGTGTCAGTGGACTCAGCGCTGGTGTCAGTGTGCTCTATCTCAGTGTTGGTGTCAGTGTGCTCTCAGCATTGGTGTCAGTGTGCTCTATCTCAGCACTGGTGTCAGTGTGCTCTCAGCGCTGGTGTCAGTGTGCTCTCAGCACTGGTGTCAGTGTGTTCTCTGCGCTGGTGTCATTGTGCTCTAAGCGCCGGTGTCAGTGTGCTCTCAGCCATGGTGTTAGTATGCTCTATCTCAGCGCTGGTGTCAGTGTACTGTCAGCGCTGGTTTCAGTGTGTTCTCAGCGCTGGTGTCAGTGTGCTCTCAGCGTTGGTGTCATTGTGCTCTCAGCGCTGGTGTCAGTGTGCTCTCAGCACTGGTGTCAGTGTGCTCTCAGCGCTGGTGTTAGTGTGCTCTCAGCGTTGGTGTCAGTGTGCTCTCAGCGCTGGTGTCAGTGTGCTCTCAGCGATGGTGTCCGTGTACTCAGCGCTGGTGTCAGTGTGCTCTCAGCGCTGGTGTCAGTGTGCTCTCAGCGTTGGTATCAGTGTACTCAGCGCTGGTGTCAGTGTTCTCTCAGTGTTGGTGCCAGTGTACTCAGCACTGGTGTCAGTGTGCTCTATCTCAGCGCTGGTGTCAGTGTGCTCTATCTCAGCGCTGGTGTCAGTGTGCTCTCAGAGCTGGTGTCAGTGTGCTCTCAGTGCTGGTGTCAGTGTGCTCTATCTCAGTGCTGGTGTCAGTGTGCTTTCAGCACTGGTGTCAGTGTGCTCTCAGCGTTGGTGTCAGTGTGCTCTCATCGTTGGTGTCAGTGTGCTCTCAGCGCTGGTGTCAGTGTGCTCTCAGCGCTGGTGTCAGTGTGCTCTCAGCGCTGGTGTCAGTGTGCTCTCAGCGCTGTTGTCAGTGTGCTCTCAGCGCTGTTGTCAGTGTGCTCTCAGAATTGGTGTCAGTGTGCTCTCAGCGCTGGTGTCAGTGAGCTCTCAGCGCTGGTGTCAGTGAGCTCTCAGCATTGGTGTCAGTGTGCTCTATCTCAGCGCTGTTGTCAGTGTGCTCTATATCAGCGCTGGTGTTAGTGTGCTCTCAGCACTGTTGTCAGTGTGCTCTATCTCAGCGCTGGTGTCAGTGTGCTGGTGTCAGTGTGCTCTCATCGTTGGTGTCAGTGTGCTTTTAGCGTTGGATTCAGTGTGCTCTATCTCAGCGCTGGTGTCAGTGTGCTCTCAGCGCTGGTGTCAGTGTGCTCTCAGCGCTGGTGTCAGTGTGCTCTCAGCCCTGGTGTCAGTGTGCTCTCAGCCATGGTGTCAGTGTGCTCTCAGCGTTGGTGTCAGTGTGCTCTCAGCATTGGTGTCAGTGTGCTCTATCTCAGCGCTGTTGTCAGTGTGCTCTATATCAGCGCTGGTGTTAGTGTGCTCTCAGCACTGTTGTCAGTGTGCTCTATCTCAGCGCTGGTGTCAGTGTGCTGGTGTCAGTGTGCTCTCATCGTTGGTGTCAGTGTGCTTTCAGCGCTGGTGTCAGTGTGCTCTCAGCGCTGGTGTCAGTGTGCTCTCAGCGCTCGTGTCTGTGTTCTCTCAGCGCTGTTGTCAGTGTTCTCTCAGCGCTGGTGTCAGTGTGCTCTCAGCCATGGTGTCAGTGTGCTCTCAGCGCTGGTGTCAGTGTACTGTCAGCGCTGGTGTCAGTGTGTTCTCAGCGCTGGTGTCAGTGTGCTCTCAGCGCTGGTGTCAGTGTGCTCTCAGCGCTGGTGTCAGTGTGCTCTCAGCATTGGTGTCAGTGTGCTCTCCGCGTTGGTGTCAGTGTGCTCTCAGTGCTGGTATCAGTGTGCTCTCAGCGCTGGTATTAGTGTGCTCTCAGTGCTGGTGTCAGTGTTCTCTCAGTGTTGGTGTCAGTGGACTCAGCGCTGGTGTCAGTGTGCTCTATCTCAGTGTTGGTGTCAGTGTGCTCTCAGCATTGGTGTCAGTGTGCTCTATCTCAGCACTGGTGTCAGTGTGCTCTCAGCGCTGGTGTCAGTATGCTCTCAGCGTTGGTGTCAGTGTGATCTCAGCGTTGGTGTGAGTTTGCTCTATCTCAGCGCTGGTGTCAGTGTTCTCTCAGCGCTGGTGTCAGTGTTCTCTCAGCGCTGGTGTCAGTGTGCTCTCAGCGCTGGTGCCAGTGTGCTCTCAGCGCTGGTGCCAGTGTGCTCTCAGCGCTGGTGTCAGTGTGCTCTCAGCGCTGGTGTCAGTGTGCTCTCAGCGCTGGTGTCAGTGTGCTCTCAGCGCTGGTGTCAGTGTGCTCTCAGCGTTGGTGTCAATGTGATCTCAGCGTTGGTGTGAGTTTGCTCTCAGTGCTGGTGTCAGTGTGCTCTCAGCGCTGGTATAAGTGTGCTCTCAGTGCTGGTGTCAGTGTTCTCTCAGTGTTGGTGTCAGTGGACTCAGCGCTGGTGTCAGTGTGCTCTATCTCAGTGTTGGTGTCAGTGTGCTCTCAGCGTTGGTGTGAGTTTGCTCTATCTCAGCGCTGGTGTCAGTGTTCTCTCAGCGCTGGTGTCAGTGTTCTCTCAGCGCTGGTGTCAGTGTTCGCTCAGCGCTGGTGTCAGTGTTCTCTCAGCGCTGGTGTCAGTGTGCTCTCAGCCATGGTGTCAGTGTGCTCTCAGCGCTGGTGTCAGTGTGCTCTCAGCGTTGGTGTCAATGTGATCTCAGCGTTGGTGTGAGTTTGCTCTCAGTGCTGGTGTCAGTGTGCTCTATCTCAGTGTTGGTGTCAGTGTGCTCTCAGCATTGGTGTCAGTGTGCTCTATCTCAGCACTGGTGTCAGTGTGCTCTCAGCGCTGGTGTCAGTATGCTCTCAGCGTTGGTGTCAGTGTGATCTCAGCGTTGGTGTGAGTTTGCTCTATCTCAGCGCTGGTGTCAGTGTTCTCTCAGCGCTGGTGTCAGTGTTCTCTCAGCGCTGGTGTCAGTGTGCTCTCAGCGCTGGTGTCAGTGTGCTCTCAGCCATGGTGTCAGTGTGCTCTCAGCGTTGGTGTCAGTGTGCTCTCAGCGTTGGTGTCAGTGTGCTCTCAGCGTTGGTGCCAGTGTGCTCTCAGCATTGGTGTCAGTTTGTTCTTTCTGTGCGCTGGTGTCAGTGTGCTCTCAGTGTTGGTGCCAGTGTGCTCTCAGCGCTGGTCCCAGTGTGCTCTCAGCGCTGGTGCCAGTGTGCTCTCAGCGCTGGTGTCAGTGTGCTCTCAGCGCTGGTGTCAGTGTGCTCTCAGCGCTGGTGTCAGTGTGCTCTCAGCGCTGGTGTCAGTGTGCTCTCAGCGTTGGTGTCAATGTGATCTCAGCGTTGGTGTGAGTTTGCTCTCAGTGCTGGTGTCAGTGTGCTCTCAGCGCTGGTATAAGTGTGCTCTCAGTGCTGGTGTCAGTGTTCTCTCAGTGTTGGTGTCAGTGGACTCAGCGCTGGTGTCAGTGTGCTCTATCTCAGTGTTTAGTGATGGCCGAACGGTTCGCCCGGCGGTCGTTTCGCGGCGAATTTCCGACTTTCGCCGTCCGCGGGTTCGAACGCCTTTTTCCGTCGTTCGCCCCGGCGGACTTACGTGTTTAATGTATACAAGAACTTTAACCTTTCGTGACACGTTTATCATGTGTTACAGGACAACCAATTGAGACATGACAGCTCATGGACACTTGGACATTCCCCCTAACCTATAAATACACCCGATCCGGTGGCCATTTTACATTCTTTCTTCTGTCACTGTAGGGAAAGGATCCTGTGTGGAGTAGGGACAGAGAAAACGCTAGCTATTTGGTACACAAAAGTTCTTTTCAGGACTGGTATAGGTGTTAGGTCAGCAGCCTGAGTTTCTTTTGTCAGTTTAGATAAAGGGACAGAGCGCTGTATGCTGCTATTTTAGGGACAGCTCAGCCAGATTAGTCTTTCTTCATCATCATCATCATCATCATCATTAGCTGTTACTATCAGGTCCACAAAAGAGCTGTTCCAGCTAATCGTTCCAGCCTACTCTTTTTTGCCAATTTGTATAGGGACAGGCAGGAAGCAGTGTGTCAGGCAGTGAGGATAATTTTAAAGACTTGCTGTTACTATTAGTTCCACAAAGGTTCTTTTCAGGACTGGTATCAGTGGTACGGTAATAGGCTTGTACACGTATAATATTCTTTCTTCCAAATATAGAAAGAATATTATACTTGACTGCTGCCCTTCTGCTGCAGTCTGCTAATCATTCACAACTCACTTGTTCCACAAAGCTCTTTATCAGGACTGGTAACTTGGTCTGTCTAGGGTGCTACGGTACATAGGCTTGGGTGCGGTACAGTCTGCTGTTCTGTAAGGACCGCTATCGGTCCACAATACATAGGGTTGCCGTGCACTACTGCTGACCGCTGCCCTATACTGCAGCAGTCCTTCATTGGTATAGGGACTGACGTACAGTCTGCTAATCACTAACACACAACCTGCTTGGTCCACAAAAGTTCTTATAAGGACTGGTAACTTGGTATAGGGTGCTACGGTACATAGGCCTGAGTGCGTTACAGTCTGCTGTTCTGTAAGGACCGCTATCGGTCCACAATACATAGGGTTGCCGTGCACTACTGCTGACCGCTGCCCTATACTGCAGCAGTCCTTCAGCGGTATAGGGACTGACGCACAGTCTGCTAAACACTAACACACAACCTGCTTGGTCCACAAAAGTTTTTATAAGGACTGGTAACTTGGTATAGGGTGCTACGGTACATAGGCCTGAGTGCAGTACAGTCTGCTGTTCTGTAAGGACCGCTATCGGTCCACAATACATAGGGTTGCCGTGCACTACTGCTGACCGCTGCCCTATACTGCAGCAGTCCTTCATTGGTATAGGGACTGACGTACAGTCTGCTAATCACTAACACACAACCTGCTTGGTCCACAAAAGTTCTTATAAGGACTGGTAACTTGGTATAGGGTGCTACGGTACATAGGCCTGAGTGCGTTACAGTCTGCTGTTCTGTAAGGACCGCTATCGGTCCACAATACATAGGGTTGCCGTGCACTACTGCTGACCGCTGCCCTATACTGCAGCAGTCCTTCATTGGTATAGGGACTGACGTACAGTCTGCTAATCACTAACACACAACCTGCTTGTTCCACAAAAGTTCTTATAAGGACTGGTAACTTGGTATAGGGTGCTACGGTACATAGGCTTGAGTGCGGTACAGTCTGCTGTTCTGTAAGGACCGCTATCGGTCCACAATAGATAGGGTTGACGTGCACCACTGCTGACCGCTGCCCTATACTGCAGCAGTCCTTCAGCGGTATAGGGACTGACGTACAGTCTGCTAAACACTAATACACAACCTGCTTGGTCCACAAAAGTTCTTATAAGGACTGGTAACTTGGTATAGGGTGCTACGGTACATAGGCTTGAGTGCGGTACAGTCTGCTGTTCTGTAAGGACCGCTATCGGTCCACAATAGATAGGGTTGACGTGCACCACTGCTGACCGCTGCCCTATACTGCAGCAGTCCTTCAGCGGTATAGGGACTGACGCACAGTCTGCTAAACACTAACACACAACCTGCTTGGTCCACAAAAGTTTTTATAAGGACTGGTAACTTGGTATAGGGTGCTACGGTACATAGGCCTGAGTGCGTTACAGTCTGCTGTTCTGTAAGGACCGCTATCGGTCCACAATACATAGGGTTGCCGTGCACTACTGCTGACCGCTGCCCTATACTGCAGCAGTCCTTCATTGGTATAGGGACTGACGTACAGTCTGCTAATCACTAACACACAACCTGCTTGGTCCACAAAAGTTCTTATAAGGACTGGTAACTTGGTATAGGGTGCTACGGTACATAGGCCTGAGTGCGTTACAGTCTGCTGTTCTGTAAGGACCGCTATCGGTCCACAATACATAGGGTTGCCGTGCACTACTGCTGACCGCTGCCCTATACTGCAGCAGTCCTTCAGCGGTATAGGGACTGACGCACAGTCTGCTAAACACTAACACACAACCTGCTTGGTCCACAAAAGTTCTTATAAGGACTGGTAACTTGGTATAGGGTGCTACGGTACATAGGCCTGAGTGCAGTACAGTCTGCTGTTCTGTAAGGACCGCTATCGGTCCACAATACATAGGGTTGCCGTGCACTACTGCTGACCGCTGCCCTATACTGCAGCAGTCCTTCATTGGTATAGGGACTGACGTACAGTCTGCTAATCACTAACACACAACCTGCTTGTTCCACAAAAGTTCTTATAAGGACTGGTAACTTGGTATAGGGTGCTACGGTACATAGGCTTGAGTGCGGTACAGTCTGCTGTTCTGTAAGGACCGCTATCGGTCCACAATAGATAGGGTTGACGTGCACCACTGCTGACCGCTGCCCTATACTGCAGCAGTCCTTCAGCGGTATAGGGACTGACGTACAGTCTGCTAAACACTAATACACAACCTGCTTGGTCCACAAAAGTTCTTATAAGGACTGGTAACTTGGTATAGGGTGCTACGGTACATAGGCTTGAGTGCGGTACAGTCTGCTGTTCTGTAAGGACCGCTATCGGTCCACAATAGATAGGGTTGACGTGCACCACTGCTGACCGCTGCCCTATACTGCAGCAGTCCTTCAGCGGTATAGGGACTGACGCACAGTCTGCTAAACACTAACACACAACCTGCTTGGTCCACAAAAGTTTTTATAAGGACTGGTAACTTGGTATAGGGTGCTACGGTACATAGGCCTGAGTGCGTTACAGTCTGCTGTTCTGTAAGGACCGCTATCGGTCCACAATACATAGGGTTGCCGTGCACTACTGCTGACCGCTGCCCTATACTGCAGCAGTCCTTCATTGGTATAGGGACTGACGTACAGTCTGCTAATCACTAACACACAACCTGCTTGGTCCACAAAAGTTCTTATAAGGACTGGTAACTTGGTATAGGGTGCTACGGTACATAGGCCTGAGTGCGTTACAGTCTGCTGTTCTGTAAGGACCGCTATCGGTCCACAATACATAGGGTTGCCGTGCACTACTGCTGACCGCTGCCCTATACTGCAGCAGTCCTTCAGCGGTATAGGGACTGACGCACAGTCTGCTAAACACTAACACACAACCTGCTTGGTCCACAAAAGTTCTTATAAGGACTGGTAACTTGGTATAGGGTGCTACGGTACATAGGCTTGAGTGCGGTACAGTCTGCTGTTCTGTAAGGACCGCTATCGGTCCACAATAGATAGGGTTGACGTGCACCACTGCTGACCGCTGCCCTATACTGCAGCAGTCCTTCAGCGGTATAGGGACTGACGTACAGTCTGCTAAACACTAATACACAACCTGCTTGGTCCACAAAAGTTCTTATAAGGACTGGTAACTTGGTATAGGGTGCTACGGTACATAGGCTTGAGTGCGGTACAGTCTGCTGTTCTGTAAGGACCGCTATAGGTCCACAATAGATAGGGTTGACGTGCACCACTGCTGACCGCTCACCTATACTGCAGCAGTCCTTCAGCGGTATAGGGACTAAGAGTTTTGTCACAGGGTCATTTAAAAAATGACATGCAGAGGAAGAGGCAGGCCCTTCCGCAGGGGTGGTAGGGGTAGGGCAGGAGCAACAGGCTTGAGCCAAAGTGGGAAGTTGCAGAAGGTGCGTTCAATTACTTTAAAGGATGCACCAGACTTGGTTGAGTGGCTCGCTCAGCCTTACTCTTCTGCACCCTCCTCATCCTCTCGATCTGCACCCTCTTCTTCACTCTCTGCTATGTGCACCCCCAAAGACACTACCACCAACAACACGACCACCACCACCACCACCACATACCTTCCGCTTGAGTCACTGGAATTATTTTCCGATCCATATCAAGAGGACATTTCTGATGCGCAGCCACTCTTGGTATTGGATCAGGAAGAGGAGGTAGCAACAAGCGCTACTCAGCAGTCTGACGCCAGTACCCAGATCAGCCCAAGGAGGAGGTTGGTCCCCGGTGTTGCTGCCTACTCTACTTATAGCGGTGGGGAAGGTGACGTTGATGATGACGTGTCTAGTGATGTCACGTGGGTGCCCACAAGAGAGGAAGAGGAGGGGAGTTCAGAGGGAGATATGGACCAGCAGATAGGGAGGAGAAGCAGCAATGACTTACATTGCACAGCAGGGACAAAGCAGACTGCAAATGTATCAGGAGCGAGTCATCGACCATGTACGGTCACATCTGGCGCTCCCAGGACACCGGCACATGGCTCCGCAGTGTGGGCTTTTTTTAACGTGTCCGCTGCTGACAATAGCGTTGCCATCTGCAATCTTTGCAGTCAACGCGTTAGTCGCGGTAAGCCCAATACTCACCTAGGGACGACCGCCTTAAGAAGGCACATGAGCAGCCATCACCGAGCCCAGTGGGAGCAACGGAACACACAAAGCCACACTGCAGGCTCTCACCGTCCAGCCTCGTCTTCTACTTCTCCTTCTCCTCTCTCCTCACAATTGTCCTCCACTCCACCTTCCATCACGCCAAGCTCACATTTTTCTGCAAAAAGGCAGGCTTCCGTGGGCCTAATGTTTGAGCGTAAAAAAATGATGACGCCGGATAACCCTCTTGCCCAACGGTTGGCGGCTGGCTTGTCAGAACTCATAGCCCGCCAACTACTGCCATATAAACTGGTGGACTCGGAGGCCTTTCGCAAATTTGTGGCCATTGGAACACCACAATGGAAGGTCCCAGGAAGGAAGTATTTCTCAGAGAAGGGCATCCCAGAGCTATATGGCCATGTTCAGCGGCAAGTGAATGTATCTCTGGCACACAGTGTCGGTGCCAAGATACATCTGACCACAGACACGTGGTCTAGCAAACACGGGCAGGGAAGGTATATCAGTTTTACTGCCCACTGGGTGAACCTTCTGACGGCCGTCAAGCATGTAACCCGTGGCACCCGTGTAGATTTGGTTTTACCGCCACGGATTGCATGCAGGCCTGACTCTTCTTCTCCTCCTCCTACTCCATCCTCCTCCCTCTCCTCCTCAGCTGCCTCCTCCTTTTCCGCTGCTAGCGTCTCTTCCACTGCACCGCCCAAGCTCCCCAGAACCTATTCCACATGCCAGGTGAGACGTTGCCATGCCGTGCTGCGTCTGTTGTGCCTGGAAGCAAAGAGCCACACTGGCCCGGCACTCCTTTCAGCTTTGCGTTCACAGGCAGATGAGTGGCTAACACCGCTCAATTTGACAGTTGGTAAAGTGGTGTGTGACAACGGTGCCAATCTGCTTAGCGCATTGAAACAGGGCAAAATCACGCACGTGCCGTGCATGGCACACGTCTTAAACTTGGTCGTGCAGCGATTCCTTGTCAAATACCCTGGGGTCCAGGACATCTTGCGGCAGGCAAGGAAAATCTCGGCCCATTTCAGAAGATCTTACACGGCCATGGCTCGCCTTGCTGACATTCAGCGGCGACACCATCTGCCGGTCAGACGTCTTATTTGCGATTGCCCGACGCGATGGAACTCAACCTTCTATATGCTTGATAGGCTGCTCCAGCAGAAACGTGCAGTTAACGTCTACCTGTATGAACTCTGCGAAAGAAACGGTTCTGGGGAGCTGGGTTTTTTTTCACCGCGCCAGTGGCTGCTCATGCGCGACACATGCAGACTTCTGCGGCCATTTGAGGAGATCACCAAACTGGTCAGTCGCAGCCATGGCGCCATCAGTGACATGGTACCTTATGCCTTCTTTCTGGAGCGTGCATTGCGTCGTGTCATTGATCAGGCTGTGGAGGAGCAGGAGCGGGAAGATGAGGAAGTCGCAATGCTGGATGAATTCCCAGGGGGGGCTACTCTATCTGAGACAAGTCAACAACAGGAGTCTGATGAGGAGTCAGAGGAGGATGGTGCCGGGGCGGATGAGCAGGAGCAAGAAGAGCATGCTTTAAACCTTTCTGGGATCCCTGTTGTGCGAGGATGGGGAGAGGAGAATGAAGAGGACGACATTATCCTGGATGATGAGCAGGAGCCAGGCCACCACACCGCTTCCACTTTAGTGCAAATGGGGGCCTTCATGCTCCAGTGTTTTAATAGGGACCCCCGTATAAAAAGCATGAGGGTCAAGGACCAGTACTGGGTGGCAACGTACTTAGACCCCCGGTACAAACACAAAATGGCGGAAATGTTACCGCCGTCGCAGAGGGCTGTCAGAATGCAGCACTTCCAGGCCTTGCTTCGAGAAATGCTGCATTCTGCTTTTGCGTGCGCTGGCAGAGGAGCAATTCCCACTCCCAGAGAAGGATTTGCGGGTACCAATCCAACAGCGCCTGCAAGAAGAGGCCGGTTTGAAGATGTGTTGGTGACTTCGGATATGAGGTCATTCTTTCAGCCGACCCATCGACAGGTGTCATCCGGATCCAGCATCAGGGAACGCCTAGACCGTCAGGTGTCCGACTACATTGGGTTAACGGCCGATGTGGACGCTCTGAGGAGTGATGAACCCCTAGACTACTGGGTGGGCAGGCTTGACCTCTGGCCAGAGCTTGCCCAATTTGCAATCGAACTGTTGGCTTGCCCCTCATCCAGTGTCCTGTCCGAAAGGACGTTCAGCGCAGCAGGGGGGATTGTGACCGATAAGCGTACTCGCCTAGCTCACCACAGTGTTAACTACCTCACATTTCTAAAAATGAATGAGGCATGGATCTCGGAGGAATTCAACACATGTGATCAGTAGACCATGTATATGTCTATAAACAATTTTTGGAATCAAGCACACAGACCTTCTTAATTCATTTGGCTCACTTCCCTGACCCAAAAAAGCACACCGTACTATATGCCCCTACCCTCCTCTTTGAAGAGGTTGAGCGGTGTCATATTTCTACTGGGGCTGCTTATTATGAGGGGTTCCCACCATCCCTGTGCTGTGCTGACTTCCTCCTGGGTGTTCTTATTATGAGGGGCTCCCACCATCCCTGTGCTGTGCTGACTTCCTCCTGGGGGTTCTTATTATGAGGGGATCACACCATCCCTGTGCTGTGCTGACTTCCTCCTGGGGCTGCTTACGGTGCTGCTGTCAGCGCTGTATGTCACGGAGCTGCTGTCAGCGCTGTATGTCACGGAGCTGCTGTCAGCGCTGTATGTCACGGAGCTGCTGTCAGCGCTGTATGTCACGGAGCTGCTGTCAGCGCTGTATGTCACGGAGCTGCTGTCAGCGCTGTATGTCACGGAGCTGCTGTCAGCGCTGTATGTCACGGAGCTGCTGTCAGCGCTGTATGTCACGGAGCTGCTGTCAGCGCTGTATGTCACGGAGCTGCTGTCAGCGCTGTATGTCACGGAGCTGCTGTCAGCGCTGTATGTCACGGTGCTGCTGTCAGCGCTGTATGTCACGGAGCTGCTGTCAGCGCTGTATGTCACGGAGCTGCTGTCAGTGCTGTATGTCACGGAGCTGCTGTCAGCGCTGTATGTCACGGAGCTGCTGTCAGCGCTGTATGTCACGGAGCTGCTGTCAGCGCTGTATGTCACGGTGCTGCTGTCAGCGCTGTATGTCACGGAGCTGCTGTCAGCGCTGTATGTCACGGAGCTGCTGTCAGCGCTGTATGTCACGGAGCTGCTGTCAGCGCTGTATGTCACGGAGCTGCTGTCAGCGCTGTATGTCACGGAGCTGCTGTCAGCGCTGTATGTCACGGTGCTGATGTCAGTGCTCTGTATTACGGTGCTGCTGTCAGTGCTCTGTATCTCCTGCACCCTCTTGTTTGCCTACCCTGGTCCCTGACCTTCCCTCTCCTCCATTGCCTTCATTAGCTCCATAGTCCTGAATTGTCAGAACAATTTCCCAAATAAAAAAAAAATGCTTGTAGTTATCGATCCCAAATTCACCTCATACATGTATTATGCTATTGTCCAGGTGGTGGGACTACGTGCTACCCCCTAATAATTACCCCGTGGCCGCAAATTCGACCTAAAGGTTTGCGAAATTCGCCTCCCATTGAAGTCAATGGAGCCCGCGGCGAACGGTCGTTTTCGCGAACGTTTGTGTCCGTTCGCGTTTCGCGTTCGCGAAACGTCCCGTCGGAAGTTCGTCCATCACTATCAGTGTTGGTGTCAGTGTGCTCTCAGCATTGGTGTCAGTGTGCTCTATCTCAGCACTGGTGTCAGTGTGCTCTCAGCGCTGGTGTCAGTATGCTCTCAGCGTTGGTGTCAGTGTGATCTCAGCGTTGGTGTGAGTTTGCTCTATCTCAGCGCTGGTGTCAGTGTTCTCTCAGCGCTGGTGTCAGTGTTCTCTCAGCGCTGGTGTCAGTGTTCTCTCAGCGCTGGTGTCAGTGTTCTCTCAGCGTTGGTGTCAGTGTGCTCTCAGCCATGGTGTCAGTGTGCTGCAGGCGTTGGTGTCAGTGTGCTCTCAGCGTTGGTGTCAGTGTGCTCTCAGCGTTGGTGTCAGTGTGCTCTCAGCATTGGTGTCAGTTTGTTCTTTCTGTGCGCTGGTGTCAGTGTGCTCTCAGTGTTGGTGCCAGTGTGCTCTCAGCGCTGGTGCCAGTGTGCTCTCAGCGCTGGTGCCAGTGTGCTCTCAGCGCTGGTGTCAGTGTGCTCTCAGCGCTGGTGTCAGTGTGCTCTCAGCGTTGGTGTCAGTGTGCTCTCAGCGTTGGTGTCAGTGTGCTCTCAGCGTTGGTGTCAGTGTGCTCTCAGCATTGGTGTCAGTTTGTTCTTTCTGTGCGCTGGTGTCAGTGTGCTCTCAGTGTTGGTGCCAGTGTGCTCTCAGCGCTGGTGCCAGTGTGCTCTCAGCGCTGGAGTCAGTGTGCTCTCAGCGCTGGTGTCAGTGTGCTCTCAGCGCTGGTGTCAGTGTGCTCTCAGCGTTGGTGTCAATGTGATCTCAGCGTTGGTGTGAGTTTGCTCTATCTCAGCGCTGGTGTCAGTGTTCTCTCAGCGCTGGTATCAGTGTTCTCTCAGCGCTGGTGTCAGTGTTCTCTCAGCGCTGGTGTCAGTGTTCTCTCAGTGCTGGTGTCAGTGTGCTCTCAGCGCTGGTGTCAGTGTGCTCTAAGCATTGGTGTCAGTGTGCTCTGAGTGCTGGTGCCAGTGTGTTCTCAGCGCTGGTGTCAGTGTGCTCTCAGCACTGGTGTCAGTGTGTTCTCAGCGCTGGTGTCATTGTGCTCTCAGCGCTGGTGTCAGTGTGCTCTCAGCCATGGTGTTAGTATGCTCTATCTCAGCGCTGGTGTCAGTGTACTGTCAGCGCTGGTTTTAGTGTGTTCTCAGCGCTGGTGTCAGTGTGCTCTCAACGTTGGTGTCATTGTGCTCTCAGCGTTGGTGTCAGTGTGCTCTCAGCGCTGGTGTCAGTGTGCTCTTAGCGATGGTGTCCGTGTACTCAGCGCTGGTGTCAGTGTGCTCTCAGCGCTGGTGTCAGTGTGCTCTCAGCGTTGGTATCAGTGTACTCAGCGCTGGTGTCAGTGTTCTCTCAGTGTTGGTGCCAGTGTACTCAGCACTGCTGTCAGTGTGCTCTATCTCAGCTCTGGTGTCAGTGTGCTCTATCTCAGCGCTGGTGTCAGTGTGCTTTCAGCACTGGTGTCAGTGTGCTCTCAGCGTTGGTGTCAGTGTGCTCTCATCGTTGGTGTCAGTGTGCTCTCAGCGCTGGTGTCAGTGTGCTCTCAGCGCTGGTGTCAGTGTGCTCTCAGCGTTGGTGTCAGTGTGCTCTCACCGCTGTTATCAGTGTGCTCTATCTCAGCGCTTCTGTCAGTGTGCTCTCAGCACTGGTGTCAGTGTGCTCCCAGCGTTGGTGTCAGTGTGCTCTCAGCGTTGGTGTCAGTGTGCTCTCAGCGCTGGTGTTAGGCCGCGTACACACGGGCGGACTGTTCGCCCAACCTTGTCCGCTGAACAGTGTTTGGGCGTACAGTCCGCTCGTGTGTGGGCTTTCAGCGGACAGTTTCAGCGGACAGTTGGACGGACAAAGTCTTTCGGAAATTCTGAAAAACTGTCCGCTGAAACTGTGTTTGAGCGAACAGTCCGCCCGTGTGTGGGCCTGTCCGCTGTACTTTCGAAATGAGCGGACTGTTCCCGCTCGGAAAGTCCGCCCATTTCGAGCGCGTGTACAGGTAGGCGGGGCCCCGAAGGAGACGTCGCGGGCTCCGCCGCCTGGAATGGGCTTAAAGGGGAACCCCAACGCCGAAAAAAATCGGCGTGGGGGTTCCCCCAAAGTCCACACCAGACCCTTGTCCGAGCACGCTACCCGGCCGGCCAGGAAAGGGGGGCGAGCGAGCGCGCCCCCCCTCCTGAGCCGTACCAGGCCGCGTGCCCTCAACATGGGGGGGTGCCTTGGGGAAGGGGGGGCCGCGCGGCCCCCCCACCCCAAAGCACCTTGTCCCCGTGTTGATGAGGACAAGGGCCTCTTCCCGACAACCCTGGCCGTTGGTTGTCGGGGTCTGCGGGCGGGGGGCTTATCGGAATCCGGGAGCCCCCTTTAAGAAGGGGGCCCCCGGATACCGGCCCCCCACCCTATGTGAATGAGTATGGGGTACAATGTACCCCTACCCATTCACCTGTGAAATAAAGTACAAAAAAAAAACACAACACAGGGGAAAAAATATTTTATTGCACAGCTCCGGGGGTCTTCCGTCTTCGGGGGTCTTCTCGCCGGACTCCTCCGCTATCTGTGTGTAGCTCTTTTACTAGCGGAGGAGTCCGGCTTTCTTCCTCCCCGCCGCCGGCCTCTTCTCCCGACTTCGGGGGTCTTGTCCCCCTCTTCGGTTCTTCTGCCGGGCCACCGCGCCTTCTTGTAGCTCTTTTGCAGGCGGTGGCCCGGTCTTCTGTCGCCGCTGCCTTCCGTTCTTCTGTCGCCGCCTTCGGTTCTTCTGCCGGGCCACCGCGCCTTCTTGTAGCTCTTTTACAGGCGGTGGAAGAACAAGAACAAGAACAAGAACGGAAGGCGGCGGCGACGACATCGGCGACAGAAGACCGGGCCACCGCCTGTAAAAGAGCTACAAGAAGGCGCGGTGGCCCGGCAGAAGAACCGAAGGCGGCGACAGAAGAACGGAAGGCAGCGGCGACAGAAGACCGGGCCACCGCCTGCAAAAGAGCTACAAGAAGGCGCGGTGGCCCGGCAGAAGAACCGAAGAGGGGGACAAGACCCCCGAAGTCGGGAGAAGAGGCCGGCGGCGGGGAGGAAGAAAGCCGGACTCCTCCGCTAGTAAAAGAGCTACACACAGATAGCGGAGGAGTCCGGCGAGAAGACCCCCGAAGACGGAAGACCCCCGGAGCTGTGCAATAAAATATTTTTTCCCCTGTGTTGTGTTTTTTTTTTGTACTTTATTTCACAGGTGAATGGGTAGGGGTACATTGTACCCCATACTCATTCACATAGGGTGGGGGGCCGGTATCCGGGGGCCCCCTTCTTAAAGGGGGCTCCCGGATTCCGATAAGCCCCCCGCCCGCAGACCCCGACAACCAACGGCCAGGGTTGTCGGGAAGAGGCCCTTGTCCTCATCAACATGGGGACAAGGTGCTTTGGGGTGGGGGGGCCGCGCGGCCCCCCCTTCCCCAAGGCACCCCCCCATGTTGAGGGCACGCGGCCTGGTACGGCTCAGGAGGGGGGGCGCGCTTGCTCGCCCCCTTTTCCTGGCCGGCCGGGTAGCGTGCTCGGACAAGGGTCTGGTGTGGACTTTGGGGGAACCCCCACGCCGATTTTTTTCGGTGTTGGGGTTCCCCTTTAAGCCCATTCCAGGCGGCGGAGCCCGCGACGTCTCCTTCGCGGGCCCCGCCTACCTGTACACGCGCTCGAAATGGGCGGACTTTCCGAGCGGGAACAGTCCACTCATTTCGAAAGTACAGCGGACAGGCCCACACACGGGCGGACTGTTCGCTCAAACACAGTTTCAGCGGACAGTTTTTCGGAATTTCCGAAAGACTTTGTCCGTCCAACTGTCCGCTGAAACTGTCCGCTGAAAGCCCACACACGAGCGGACTGTCCGCCCAAACACTGTTCAGCGGACAAGGTTGTGCGAACAGTCCGCCCGTGTGTACGCGGCCTCAGTGTGCTCTCATCGTTGGTGTCAGTGTGCTCTCAGCGCTGGTGTCAGTGTGCTCTCAGCGTTGGTGTCAGTGTGCTCTCAGCGCTGTTATCAGTGTGCTCTATCTCAGCGCTTCTGTCAGTGTGCTCTCAGCACTGGTGTCAGTGTGCTCCCAGCGTTGGTGTCAGTGTGCTCTCAGCGTTGGTGTCAGTGTGCTCTCAGCGCTGGTGTCAGTGTGCTCTCAGCGCTGATATAAGTGTGCTCTCAGTGCTGGTTTCAGTGTTCTCTCAGTGTTTCTTGTCAGTGTTCTCTCAGCGCTGGTGTCAGTGTGCTCTCAGCATTTGTGTCAGTGTACTCAGCGCTGGTGTCAGTGTGCTCTATCTCAGTGTTGGTGTCAGTGTGCTCTATCTCAGTGCTGGTGTCAGTGTACTCTCAGCATTGGTGTCAGTGTGCTCTATCTCAGTGTTGGTGTCAGTGTGCTCTATCTCAGCGCTGGTGTCAGTGTGCTCTCAGCCATGGTGTCAGTGTGCTCTCAGCGTTGGTGTCAGTGTGCTCTCAGCGTTGGTGTCAGTGTGCTCTCAGCGCTGGTGTCAGTGTGCTCTCAGCGCTGGTGTCAGTGTGCTCTCAGCGCTGGTTTCAGTGTGCTCTCAGCTTTGGTGTCAATGTGATCTCAGCGTTGGTGTGAGTTTGCTCTCAGTGCTGGTGTCAGTGTGCTCTCAGCGCTGGTATAAGTGTGCTCTCAGTGCTGGTGTCAGTGTTCTCTCAGTGTTGGTGTCAGTGGACTCAGCGCTGGTGTCAGTGTGTTCTATCTCAGTGTTGGTGTCAGTGTGCTCTCAGCATTGGTGTCAGTGTGCTCTATCTCAGCACTGGTGTCAGTGTGCTCTCAGCGCTGGTGTCAGTATGCTCTCAGCGTTGGTGTCAGTGTGATCTCAGCGTTGGTGTGAGTTTGCTCTATCTCAGCGCTGGTGTCAGTGTTCTCTCAGCGCTGGTGTCAGTGTTCTCTCAGCGCTGGTGTCAGTGTTCTCTCAGCGCTGGTGTCAGTGTGCTCTCAGCCATGGTGTCAGTGTGCTCTCAGCGTTGGTGTCAGTGTGCTCTCAGCGTTGGTGTCAGTGTGCTCTCAGCATTGGTGTCAGTTTGTTCTTTCTGTGCGCTGGTGTCAGTGTGCTCTCAGCGCTGGTGCCAGTGTGCTCTCAGCGCTGGTGTCAGTGTGCTCTCAGTGCTGGTGTCAGTGTGCTCTCGGTGCTGGTGTCAGTGTGCTCTCAGCGCTGGTGTCAGTGTGCTCTCAACGCTGGTGTCAGTGTGCTCTCAGCGTTGGTGTCAATGTGATCTCAGCGTTGGTGTGAGTTTGCTCTATCTCAGCGCTGGTGTCAGTGTTCTCTCAGCGCTGGTATCAGTGTTCTCTCAGCGCTGGTGTCAGTGTTCTCTCAGCGCTGGTGTCAGTGTTCTCTCAGTGCTGGTGTCAGTGTGCTCTCAGCGCTGGTGTCAGTGTGCTCTAAGCATTGGTGTCAGTGTGCTCTGAGTGCTGGTGCCAGTGTGCTCTCAGCGCTGGTGTCAGTGTGCTCTCAGCACTGGTGTCAGTGTGTTCTCAGCGCTGGTGTCATTGTGCTCTCAGCGCTGGTGTCAGTGTGCTCTCAGCCATGGTGTTAGTATGCTCTATCTCAGCGCTGGTGTCAGTGTACTGTCAGCGCTGGTTTTAGTGTGTTCTCAGCGCTGGTGTCAGTGTGCTCTCAGCGTTGGTGTCATTGTGCTCTCAGCGCTGGTGTCAGTGTGCTCTCAGCACTGGTGTCAGTGTGCTCTCAGCGCTGGTGTTAGCCTGCTCTCAGCGTTGGTGTCAGTGTGCTCTCAGCGCTGGTGTCAGTGTGCTCTCAGCGATGGTGTCCGTGTACTCAGCGCTGGTGTCAGTGTGCTCTCAGCGCTGGTTTCAGTGTGCTCTCAGCGTTGGAATCAGTGTACTCAGCGCTGGTGTCAGTGTTCTCTCAGTGTTGGTGCCAGTGTACTCAGCACTGCTGTCAGTGTGCTCTATCTCAGCGCTGGTGTCAGTGTGCTCTATCTCAGCGCTGGTGTCAGTGTGCTCTCAGAGCTGGTGTCAGTGTGCTCTCAGCGCTGGTGTCAGTGTGCTCTATTTCAGCGCTGGTGTCAGTGTGCTTTCAGCACTGGAGTCAGTGTGCTCTCAGCGTTGGTGTCAGTGTGCTCTCATCGTTGGTGTCAGTGTGCTCTCAGTGCTGGTGTCAGTGTGCTCTCAGCGCTGGTGTCAGTGTGCTCTCAGTGCTGGTGTCAGTGTGCTCTCATCGTTGGTGTCAGTGTGCTCTCAGTGCTGGTGTCAGTGTGCTCTCAGCGCTGGTGTCAGTGTGCTCTCAGTGCTGGTGTCAGTGTGCTCTCAGCGTTGGTGTCAGTGTGCTCTCAGCGCTGTTATCAGTGTGCTCTATCTCAGCGCTTCTGTCAGTTTGCTCTCAGTGCTGGTGTCAGTGTGCTCTCAGTGTTGGTGTCAGTGTGCTCTCAGCGCTGGTGTCAGTGTGCTCTATTTCAGCGCTGGTGTCAGTGTGCTTTCAGCACTGGAGTCAGTGTGCTCTCAGCGTTGGTGTCAGTGTGCTCTCATCGTTGGTGTCAGTGTGCTCTCAGTGCTGGTGTCAGTGTGCTCTCAGCGCTGGTGTCAGTGTGCTCTCAGTGCTGGTGTCAGTGTGCTCTCATCGTTGGTGTCAGTGTGCTCTCAGTGCTGGTGTCAGTGTGCTCTCAGCGCTGGTGTCAGTGTGCTCTCAGTGCTGGTGTCAGTGTGCTCTCAGCGTTGGTGTCAGTGTGCTCTCAGCGCTGTTATCAGTGTGCTCTATCTCAGCGCTTCTGTCAGTTTGCTCTCAGCACTGGTGTCAGTGTGCTCCCAGCGTTGGTGTCAGTGTGCTCTCAGCGTTGGTGTCAGTGTGCTCTCAGCGCTGGTGTCAGTGTGCTCTCAGCGCTGGTATAAGTGTGCTCTCAGTGCTGGTGTCAGTGTTCTCTCAGTGTTTCTTGTCAGTGTTCTCTCAGCGCTGGTGTCAGTGTGCTCTCAGCATTTGTGTCAGTGTGCTCAGCGCTGGTGTCAGTGTGCTCTATCTCAGTGTTGGTGTCAGTGTGCTCTATCTCAGTGCTGTTGTCAGTGTGCTCTCAGCATTGGTGTCAGTGTGCTCTATCTCAGCGCTGGTGTCAGTGTGCTCTCAGCCATGGTGTCAGTGTGCTCTCAGCGTTGGTGTCAGTGTGCTCTCAGCATTGGTGTCAGTGTGCTCTCAGCGTTGGTGTCAGTGTGCTCTCAGCCATGGTGTCAGTATGCTCTATCTCAGCGCTGGTGTCAGTGTACTGTCAGCGCTGGTGTCAGTGTGCTCTCAGCGTTGGTGTCATTGTGCTCTCAGCGCTGGTGTCAGTGTGCTCTCAGCACTGGTGTCAGTGTGCTCTCAGCATTCGTGTAAGTGTGCTCTCAGCGTTGGTGTCAGTGTGCTCTCAGTGCTGGTATCAGTGTGCTCTCAGCGTTGGTGTCAGTGTGCTCTCAGCGCTGGTGTCATTGTGCTCTCAGTGCTGGTGTCAGTGTTCTCTCAGTGTTGGTGTCAGTGGACTCAGCGCTGGTGTCAGTGTGCTCTATCTCAGTGCTGGTGTCAGTGTGCTCTCAGCATTGGTGTCAGTGTGCTCTAGCTCAGCTCTGGTGTCAGTGTGCTCTCAGCGCTGGTGTCAGTGTGCTCTCAGCTTTGGTGTCAGTGTGATCTCAGCGTTGGTGTGAGTTTGCTCTATCTCAGCGATGGTGTCAGTGTTCTCTCAGCATTGGTGTCAGTGTGTTCTTTCTGTGCGCTGGTGTCAGTGTGCTCTCAGTGTTGGTGCCAGTGTGCTCTCAGCCATGGTGTCAGTATGCTCTATCTCAGCTCTGGTGTCAGTGTACTGTCAGCGCAGGTTTCAGTGTGTTCTCAGCGCTGGTGTCAGTGTGCTCTCAGCGTTGGTGTCATTGTGCTCTCAGCACTGGTGTCAGTGTGCTCTCAGTGCTGGTGTCAGTGTGCTCTCAGCGCTGGTGTCAGTGTGCTCTAAGCATTGGTGTCAGTGTGCTCTCAGCGTTATCAGTGTGCTCTATCTCAGCGATTCTGTCAGTGTGCTCTTAGCGCTGGTGTCAGTGTGCTCTCAGTGCTGGTGTCAGTGTGCTCTCAGCATTGGTGTCAGTGTGCTCTCAGCGCTGGTGTCAGTGTGCTCTCAGCGCTGGTGTCAGTTTGCTCTCACCGCTGGTGTCAGTGTGCTCTCAGCGCTTCTGTCAATGTGCTCTCACCACTGGTGTCAGTGTGCTCTCAGCGCTGGTGTCAGTGTGCTCTCAGCGCTGGTGTCAGTGTGCTCTCAGTATTGGTGTCAGTGTGCTCTCAGCGCTGGTGTCAATGTGCTCTCAGCGCTGGTGTCAATGTGCTCTCAGCGTTGGTGTCAGTGTGCTCTCAGCACTGGTGTCGGTGTGCTCTCAGCGCTGGTGTCAGTGTGCTCTATCTCAGCGCTGGTGTCAGTGTGCTCTCAGCCATGGTGTCAGTGTGCTCTCAGCGCTGGTGTCAGTGTGCTCTCAGCGTTGGTGTCAGTGTGCTCTCAGCGTTGGTGTCAGTGTGCTCTCAGCGCTGTTATCAGTGTGCTCTCAGCGCTGGTGTCAGTTTGTTCTTTCTGTGCGCTGGTGTCAGTGTGCTCTCAGCGCTGGTGCCAGTGTGCTCTCAGCCATGGTGTCAGTGTGCTCTCAGCGTTGGTGTCAGTGTGCTCTCAGCGTTGGTGTCAGTGTGCTCTCAGCATTGGTGTCAGTTTGTTCTTTCTGTGCGCTGGTGTCAGTGTGCTCTCAGCGCTGGTGCCAGTGTGCTCTCAGCGCTGGTGTCAGTGTGCTCTCAGTGCTGGTGTCAGTGTGCTCTCGGTGCTGGTGTCAGTGTGCTCTCAGCGCTGGTGTCAGTGTGCTCTCAACGCTGGTGTCAGTGTGCTCTCAGCGTTGGTGTCAATGTGATCTCAGCGTTGGTGTGAGTTTGCTCTATCTCAGCGCTGGTGTCAGTGTTCTCTCAGCGCTGGTATCAGTGTTCTCTCAGCGCTGGTGTCAGTGTTCTCTCAGCGCTGGTGTCAGTGTTCTCTCAGTGCTGGTGTCAGTGTGCTCTCAGCGCTGGTGTCAGTGTGCTCTAAGCATTGGTGTCAGTGTGCTCTGAGTGCTGGTGCCAGTGTGCTCTCAGCGCTGGTGTCAGTGTGCTCTCAGCACTGGTGTCAGTGTGTTCTCAGCGCTGGTGTCATTGTGCTCTCAGCGCTGGTGTCAGTGTGCTCTCAGCCATGGTGTTAGTATGCTCTATCTCAGCGCTGGTGTCAGTGTACTGTCAGCGCTGGTTTTAGTGTGTTCTCAGCGCTGGTGTCAGTGTGCTCTCAGCGTTGGTGTCATTGTGCTCTCAGCGCTGGTGTCAGTGTGCTCTCAGCACTGGTGTCAGTGTGCTCTCAGCGCTGGTGTTAGCCTGCTCTCAGCGTTGGTGTCAGTGTGCTCTCAGCGCTGGTGTCAGTGTGCTCTCAGCGATGGTGTCCGTGTACTCAGCGCTGGTGTCAGTGTGCTCTCAGCGCTGGTTTCAGTGTGCTCTCAGCGTTGGAATCAGTGTACTCAGCGCTGGTGTCAGTGTTCTCTCAGTGTTGGTGCCAGTGTACTCAGCACTGCTGTCAGTGTGCTCTATCTCAGCGCTGGTGTCAGTGTGCTCTATCTCAGCGCTGGTGTCAGTGTGCTCTCAGAGCTGGTGTCAGTGTGCTCTCAGCGCTGGTGTCAGTGTGCTCTATTTCAGCGCTGGTGTCAGTGTGCTTTCAGCACTGGAGTCAGTGTGCTCTCAGCGTTGGTGTCAGTGTGCTCTCATCGTTGGTGTCAGTGTGCTCTCAGTGCTGGTGTCAGTGTGCTCTCAGCGCTGGTGTCAGTGTGCTCTCAGTGCTGGTGTCAGTGTGCTCTCATCGTTGGTGTCAGTGTGCTCTCAGTGCTGGTGTCAGTGTGCTCTCAGCGCTGGTGTCAGTGTGCTCTCAGTGCTGGTGTCAGTGTGCTCTCAGCGTTGGTGTCAGTGTGCTCTCAGCGCTGTTATCAGTGTGCTCTCAGCGCTGGTGTCAGTGTGCTCTCAGTGCTGGTGTCAGTGTGCTCTGAGTGTTGGTGTCAGTGTGCTCTCAGCGCTGGTGTCAGTGTGCTCTATTTCAGCGCTGGTGTCAGTGTGCTTTCAGCACTGGAGTCAGTGTGCTCTCAGCGTTGGTGTCAGTGTGCTCTCATCGTTGGTGTCAGTGTGCTCTCAGTGCTGGTGTCAGTGTGCTCTCAGCGCTGGTGTCAGTGTGCTCTCAGTGCTGGTGTCAGTGTGCTCTCATCGTTGGTGTCAGTGTGCTCTCAGTGCTGGTGTCAGTGTGCTCTCAGCGCTGGTGTCAGTGTGCTCTCAGTGCTGGTGTCAGTGTGCTCTCAGCGTTGGTGTCAGTGTGCTCTCAGCGCTGTTATCAGTGTGCTCTATCTCAGCGCTTCTGTCAGTTTGCTCTCAGCACTGGTGTCAGTGTGCTCCCAGCGTTGGTGTCAGTGTGCTCTCAGCGTTGGTGTCAGTGTGCTCTCAGCGCTGGTGTCAGTGTGCTCTCAGCGCTGGTATAAGTGTGCTCTCAGTGCTGGTGTCAGTGTTCTCTCAGTGTTTCTTGTCAGTGTTCTCTCAGCGCTGGTGTCAGTGTGCTCTCAGCATTTGTGTCAGTGTGCTCAGCGCTGGTGTCAGTGTGCTCTATCTCAGTGTTGGTGTCAGTGTGCTCTATCTCAGTGCTGTTGTCAGTGTGCTCTCAGCATAGGTGTCAGTGTGCTCTATCTCAGCGCTGGTGTCAGTGTGCTCTCAGCCATGGTGTCAGTGTGCTCTCAGCGTTGGTGTCAGTGTGCTCTCAGCATTGGTGTCAGTGTGCTCTCAGCGTTGGTGTCAGTGTGCTCTCAGCCATGGTGTCAGTATGCTCTATCTCAGCGCTGGTGTCAGAGTACTGTCAGCGCTGGTGTCAGTGTGCTCTCAGCGTTGGTGTCATTGTGCTCTCAGCGCTGGTGTCAGTGTGCTCTCAGCACTGGTGTCAGTGTGCTCTCAGCATTGGTGTCAGTGTGCTCTCAGCGTTGGTGTCAGTGTGCTCTCAGTGCTGGTATCAGTGTGCTCTCAGCGTTGGTGTCAGTGTGCTCTCAGCGCTGGTGTCATTGTGCTCTCAGTGCTGGTGTCAGTGTTCTCTCAGTGTTGGTGTCAGTGGACTCAGCGCTGGTGTCAGTGTGCTCTATCTCAGTGCTGGTGTCAGTGTGCTCTCAGCATTGGTGTCAGTGTGCTCTAGCTCAGCTCTGGTGTCAGTGTGCTCTCAGCGCTGGTGTCAGTGTGCTCTCAGCGTTGGTGTCAGTGTGATCTCAGCGTTGGTGTGAGTTTGCTCTATCTCAGCGATGGTGTCAGTGTTCTCTCAGCATTGGTGTCAGTGTGTTCTTTCTGTGCGCTGGTGTCAGTGTGCTCTCAGTGTTGGTGCCAGTGTGCTCTCAGCCATGGTGTCAGTATGCTCTATCTCAGCTCTGGTGTCAGTGTACTGTCAGCACAGGTTTCAGTGTGTTCTCAGCGCTGGTGTCAGTGTGCTCTCAGCGTTGGTGTCATTGTGCTCTCAGCACTGGTGTCAGTGTGCTCTCAGTGCTGGTGTCAGTGTGCTCTCAGCGCTGGTGTCAGTGTGCTCTAAGCATTGGTGTCAGTGTGCTCTCAGCGTTATCAGTGTGCTCTATCTCAGCGATTCTGTCAGTGTGCTCTCATTGCTGGTGTCAGTGTGCTCTTAGCGCTGGTGTCAGTGTGCTCTCAGTGCTGGTGTCAGTGTGCTCTCAGCATTGGTGTCAGTGTGCTCTCAGCGCTGGTGTCAGTGTGCTCTCAGCGCTGGTGTCAGTTTGCTCTCACCGCTGGTGTCAGTGTGCTCTCAGCGCTTCTGTCAATGTGCTCTCACCACTGGTGTCAGTGTGCTCTCAGCGCTGGTGTCAGTGTGCTCTCAGCGCTGGTGTCAGTGTGCTCTCAGTATTGGTGTCAGTGTGCTCTCAGCGCTGGTGTCAATGTGCTCTCAGCGCTGGTGTCAATGTGCTCTCAGCGTTGGTGTCAGTGTGCTCTCAGCACTGGTGTCGGTGTGCTCTCAGCGCTGGTGTCAGTGTGCTCTATCTCAGCGCTGGTGTCAGTGTGCTCTCAGCCATGGTGACAGTGTGCTCTCAGCGCTGGTGTCAGTGTGCTCTCAGCGTTGGTGTCAGTGTGCTCTCAGCGTTGGTGTCAGTGTGCTCTCAGCGCTGTTATCAGTGTGCTCTCAGCGCTGGTGTCAGTGTGCTCTCAGTGTTGGTGTCAGTGTGCTCTCAGTGTTGGTGTCAGTGTGCTCTCAGCGCTGGTGTCAGTGTGCTCTATTTCAGCGCTGGTGTCAGTGTGCTTTCAGCACTGGAGTCAGTGTGCTCTCAGCGTTGGTGTCAGTGTGCTCTCATCGTTGGTGTCAGTGTGCTCTCAGTGCTGGTGTCAGTGTGCTCTCAGCGCTGGTGTCAGTGTGCTCTCAGTGCTGGTGTCAGTGTGCTCTCATCGTTGGTGTCAGTGTGCTCTCAGTGCTGGTGTCAGTGTGCTCTCAGCGCTGGTGTCAGTGTGCTCTCAGTGCTGGTGTCAGTGTGCTCTCAGCGTTGGTGTCAGTGTGCTCTCAGCGCTGTTATCAGTGTGCTCTATCTCAGCGCTTCTGTCAGTTTGCTCTCAGCACTGGTGTCAGTGTGCTCCCAGCGTTGGTGTCAGTGTGCTCTCAGCGTTGGTGTCAGTGTGCTCTCAGCGCTGGTGTCAGTGTGCTCTCAGCGCTGGTATAAGTGTGCTCTCAGTGCTGGTGTCAGTGTTCTCTCAGTTTTTCTTGTCAGTGTTCTCTCAGCGCTGGTGTCAGTGTGCTCTCAGCATTTGTGTCAGTGTGCTCAGCGCTGGTGTCAGTGTGCTCTATCTCAGTGTTGGTGTCAGTGTGCTCTATCTCAGTGCTGTTGTCAGTGTGCTCTCAGCATTGGTGTCAGTGTGCTCTATCTCAGCGCTGGTGTCAGTGTGCTCTCAGCCATGGTGTCAGTGTGCTCTCAGCGTTGGTGTCAGTGTGCTCTCAGCATTGGTGTCAGTGTGCTCTCAGCGTTGGTGTCAGTGTGCTCTCAGCCATGGTGTCAGTATGCTCTATCTCAGCGCTGGTGTCAGTGTACTGTCAGCGCTGGTGTCAGTGTGCTCTCAGCGTTGGTGTCATTGTGCTCTCAGCGCTGGTGTCAGTGTGCTCTCAGCACTGGTGTCAGTGTGCTCTCAGCATTGGTGTCAGTGTGCTCTCAGCGTTGGTGTCAGTGTGCTCTCAGTGCTGGTATCAGTGTGCTCTCAGCGTTGGTGTCAGTGTGCTCTCAGCGCTGGTGTCATTGTGCTCTCAGTGCTGGTGTCAGTGTTCTCTCAGTGTTGGTGTCAGTGGACTCAGCGCTGGTGTCAGTGTGCTCTATCTCAGTGCTGGTGTCAGTGTGCTCTCAGCATTGGTGTCAGTGTGCTCTAGCTCAGCTCTGGTGTCAGTGTGCTCTCAGCGCTGGTGTCAGTGTGTTCTCAGCGTTGGTGTCAGTGTGATCTCAGCGTTGGTGTGAGTTTGCTCTATCTCAGCGATGGTGTCAGTGTTCTCTCAGCATTGGTGTCAGTGTGTTCTTTCTGTGCGCTGGTGTCAGTGTGCTCTCAGTGTTGGTGCCAGTGTGCTCTCAGCCATGGTGTCAGTATGCTCATATCTCAGCTCTGGTGTCAGTGTACTGTCAGCACAGGTTTCAGTGTGTTCTCAGCGCTGGTGTCAGTGTGCTCTCAGCGTTGGTGTCAGTGTGCTCTCAGCGCTGTTATCAGTGTGCTCTCAGCGCTGGTGTCAGTGTGCTCTCAGTGCTGGTGTCAGTGTGCTCTGAGTGTTGGTGTCAGTGTGCTCTCAGCGCTGGTGTCAGTGTGCTCTATTTCAGCGCTGGTGTCAGTGTGCTTTCAGCACTGGAGTCAGTGTGCTCTCAGCGTTGGTGTCAGTGTGCTCTCATCGTTGGTGTCAGTGTGCTCTCAGTGCTGGTGTCAGTGTGCTCTCAGCGCTGGTGTCAGTGTGCTCTCAGTGCTGGTGTCAGTGTGCTCTCATCGTTGGTGTCAGTGTGCTCTCAGTGCTGGTGTCAGTGTGCTCTCAGCGCTGGTGTCAGTGTGCTCTCAGTGCTGGTGTCAGTGTGCTCTCAGCGTTGGTGTCAGTGTGCTCTCAGCGCTGTTATCAGTGTGCTCTATCTCAGCGCTTCTGTCAGTTTGCTCTCAGCACTGGTGTCAGTGTGCTCCCAGCGTTGGTGTCAGTGTGCTCTCAGCGTTGGTGTCAGTGTGCTCTCAGCGCTGGTGTCAGTGTGCTCTCAGCGCTGGTATAAGTGTGCTCTCAGTGCTGGTGTCAGTGTTCTCTCAGTGTTTCTTGTCAGTGTTCTCTCAGCGCTGGTGTCAGTGTGCTCTCAGCATTTGTGTCAGTGTGCTCAGCGCTGGTGTCAGTGTGCTCTATCTCAGTGTTGGTGTCAGTGTGCTCTATCTCAGTGCTGTTGTCAGTGTGCTCTCAGCATAGGTGTCAGTGTGCTCTATCTCAGCGCTGGTGTCAGTGTGCTCTCAGCCATGGTGTCAGTGTGCTCTCAGCGTTGGTGTCAGTGTGCTCTCAGCATTGGTGTCAGTGTGCTCTCAGCGTTGGTGTCAGTGTGCTCTCAGCCATGGTGTCAGTATGCTCTATCTCAGCGCTGGTGTCAGTGTACTGTCAGCGCTGGTGTCAGTGTGCTCTCAGCGTTGGTGTCATTGTGCTCTCAGCGCTGGTGTCAGTGTGCTCTCAGCACTGGTGTCAGTGTGCTCTCAGCATTGGTGTCAGTGTGCTCTCAGCGTTGGTGTCAGTGTGCTCTCAGTGCTGGTATCAGTGTGCTCTCAGCGTTGGTGTCAGTGTGCTCTCAGCGCTGGTGTCATTGTGCTCTCAGTGCTGGTGTCAGTGTTCTCTCAGTGTTGGTGTCAGTGGACTCAGCGCTGGTGTCAGTGTGCTCTATCTCAGTGCTGGTGTCAGTGTGCTCTCAGCATTGGTGTCAGTGTGCTCTAGCTCAGCTCTGGTGTCAGTGTGCTCTCAGCGCTGGTGTCAGTGTGCTCTCAGCGTTGGTGTCAGTGTGATCTCAGCGTTGGTGTGAGTTTGCTCTATCTCAGCGATGGTGTCAGTGTTCTCTCAGCATTGGTGTCAGTGTGTTCTTTCTGTGCGCTGGTGTCAGTGTGCTCTCAGTGTTGGTGCCAGTGTGCTCTCAGCCATGGTGTCAGTATGCTCTATCTCAGCTCTGGTGTCAGTGTACTGTCAGCACAGGTTTCAGTGTGTTCTCAGCGCTGGTGTCAGTGTGCTCTCAGCGTTGGTGTCATTGTGCTCTCAGCACTGGTGTCAGTGTGCTCTCAGTGCTGGTGTCAGTGTGCTCTCAGCGCTGGTGTCAGTGTGCTCTAAGCATTGGTGTCAGTGTGCTCTCAGCGTTATCAGTGTGCTCTATCTCAGCGATTCTGTCAGTGTGCTCTCATTGCTGGTGTCAATGTGCTCTCAGCGCTGGTGTCAATGTGCTCTCAGCGTTGGTGTCAGTGTGCTCTCAGCACTGGTGTCGGTGTGCTCTCAGCGCTGGTGTCAGTGTGCTCTATCTCAGCGCTGGTGTCAGTGTGCTCTCAGCCATGGTGTCAGTGTGCTCTCAGCGCTGGTGTCAGTGTGCTCTCAGCGTTGGTGTCAGTGTGCTCTCAGCGTTGGTGTCAGTGTGCTCTCAGCGCTGTTATCAGTGTGCTCTCAGCGCTGGTGTCAGTGTGCTCTCAGTGTTGGTGTCAGTGTGCTCTCAGTGTTGGTGTCAGTGTGCTCTCAGCGCTGGTGTCAGTGTGCTCTATTTCAGCGCTGGTGTCAGTGTGCTTTCAGCACTGGAGTCAGTGTGCTCTCAGCGTTGGTGTCAGTGTGCTCTCATCGTTGGTGTCAGTGTGCTCTCAGTGCTGGTGTCAGTGTGCTCTCAGCGCTGGTGTCAGTGTGCTCTCAGTGCTGGTGTCAGTGTGCTCTCATCGTTGGTGTCAGTGTGCTCTCAGTGCTGGTGTCAGTGTGCTCTCAGCGCTGGTGTCAGTGTGCTCTCAGTGCTGGTGTCAGTGTGCTCTCAGCGTTGGTGTCAGTAAGCTCTCAGCGCTGTTATCAGTGTGCTCTATCTCAGCGCTTCTGTCAGTTTGCTCTCAGCACTGGTGTCAGTGTGCTCCCAGCGTTGGTGTCAGTGTGCTCTCAGCGTTGGTGTCAGTGTGCTCTCAGCGCTGGTGTCAGTGTGCTCTCAGCGCTGGTATAAGTGTGCTCTCAGTGCTGGTGTCAGTGTTCTCTCAGTGTTTCTTGTCAGTGTTCTCTCAGCGCTGGTGTCAGTGTGCTCTCAGCATTTGTGTCAGTGTGCTCAGCGCTGGTGTCAGTGTGCTCTATCTCAGTGTTGGTGTCAGTGTGCTCTATCTCAGTGCTGTTGTCAGTGTGCTCTCAGCATTGGTGTCAGTGTGCTCTATCTCAGCGCTGGTGTCAGTGTGCTCTCAGCCATGGTGTCAGTGTGCTCTCAGCGTTGGTGTCAGTGTGCTCTCAGCATTGGTGTCAGTGTGCTCTCAGCGTTGGTGTCAGTGTGCTCTCAGCCATGGTGTCAGTATGCTCTATCTCAGCGCTGGTGTCAGTGTACTGTCAGCGCTGGTGTCAGTGTGCTCTCAGCGTTGGTGTCATTGTGCTCTCAGCGCTGGTGTCAGTGTGCTCTCAGCACTGGTGTCAGTGTGCTCTCAGCATTGGTGTCAGTGTGCTCTCAGCGTTGGTGTCAGTGTGCTCTCAGTGCTGGTATCAGTGTGCTCTCAGCGTTGGTGTCAGTGTGCTCTCAGCGCTGGTGTCATTGTGCTCTCAGTGCTGGTGTCAGTGTTCTCTCAGTGTTGGTGTCAGTGGACTCAGCGCTGGTGTCAGTGTGCTCTATCTCAGTGCTGGTGTCAGTGTGCTCTCAGCATTGGTGTCAGTGTGCTCTAGCTCAGCTCTGGTGTCAGTGTGCTCTCAGCGCTGGTGTCAGTGTGCTCTCAGCGTTGGTGTCAGTGTGATCTCAGCGTTGGTGTGAGTTTGCTCTATCTCAGCGATGGTGTCAGTGTTCTCTCAGCATTGGTGTCAGTGTGTTCTTTCTGTGCGCTGGTGTCAGTGTGCTCTCAGTGTTGGTGCCAGTGTGCTCTCAGCCATGGTGTCAGTATGCTCTATCTCAGCTCTGGTGTCAGTGTACTGTCAGCGCAGGTTTCAGTGTGTTCTCAGCGCTGGTGTCAGTGTGCTCTCAGCGTTGGTGTCATTGTGCTCTCAGCACTGGTGTCAGTGTGCTCTCAGTGCTGGTGTCAGTGTGCTCTCAGCGCTGGTGTCAGTGTGCTCTAAGCATTGGTGTCAGTGTGCTCTCAGCGTTATCAGTGTGCTCTATCTCAGCGATTCTGTCAGTGTGCTCTCATTGCTGGTGTCAGTGTGCTCTTAGCGCTGGTGTCAGTGTGCTCTCAGTGCTGGTGTCAGTGTGCTCTCAGCATTGGTGTCAGTGTGCTCTCAGCGCTGGTGTCAGTGTGCTCTCAGCGCTGGTGTCAGTTTGCTCTCACCGCTGGTGTCAGTGTGCTCTCAGCGCTTCTGTCAATGTGCTCTCACCACTGGTGTCAGTGTGCTCTCAGCGCTGGTGTCAGTGTGCTCTCAGCGCTGGTGTCAGTGTGCTCTCAGTATTGGTGTCAGTGTGCTCTCAGCGCTGGTGTCAATGTGCTCTCAGCGCTGGTGTCAATGTGCTCTCAGCGTTGGTGTCAGTGTGCTCTCAGCACTGGTGTCGGTGTGCTCTCAGCGCTGGTGTCAGTGTGCTCTATCTCAGCGCTGGTGTCAGTGTGCTCTCAGCCATGGTGTCAGTGTGCTCTCAGCGCTGATGTCAGTGTGCTCTCAGCGTTGGTGTCAGTGTGCTCTCAGCGTTGGTGTCAGTGTGCTCTCAGTGCTGGTATCAGTGTGCTCTCATCTTTGGTGTCAGTGTGCTCTCAGCGCTGGTGTCATTGTGCTCTCAGTGCTGGTGTCAGTGTTCTCTCAGCGCTGGTGTCAGTGTGCTCTATCTCAGTGCTGGTGTCAGTGTGCTCTCAGCATTGATGTCAGTGTGCTCTATCTCAGCGCTGGTGTCAGTGTGCTCTCAGCATTGATGTCAGTGTGCTCTATCTCAGCGCTGGTGTCAGTGTGCTCTCAGCGCTGGTGTCAGTGTCCTCTCAGCGTTGGTGTTAGTGTGATCTCAGCGTTGGTGTGAGTTTGCTCTATCTCAGCGATGGTGACAGTGTTCTCTCAGCGCTGGTGTCAGTGTGCTCTCAGCGCTGGTGTCAGTGTGCTCTCAGTGCTGGTGTCAGTGTGCTCTCAGCGCTGGTGTCAGTGTGCTCTAAGCATTGGTGTCAGTGTGCTCTGAGTGCTGGTGCCAGTGTGCTCTATCTCATTGCTGGTGCCAGTGTGCTCTCACCGCTCTCAGTGCTGGTGTCGGTGTGCTCTCAGCATTGGTGTCAGTGTGCTCTATTTCAGCGCTGGTGTCAGTGTGCTCTCAGCGCTGGTGTCAGTGTGCTCTCAACGCTGGTGTCAGTGTGCTCTCAGCGCTGGTGTCAGTGTGCTCTCAGCATTTGTGTCAGTGTACTCAGCGCTGGTGTCAGTGTGCTCTCAGCGTTTGTGTCAGTGTGCTCTAAGCGTTGGTGTCAGTGTGCTCTTTCTCTGCGCTGGTGTCAGTCTGCTCTCAGCGTTGGTGTCAGTGTGCTCTCAGCGCTGGTGTCAGTGAGCTCTCAGTGCTGGTGTCGGTGTGCTCTCAGCATTGGTGTCGGTGTGCTCTAAGCATTGGTGTCAGTGTGCTCTCAGCGTTATCAGTGTGCTCTATCTCAGCGATTCTGTCAGTGTGGTCTCATTGCTGGTGTCAGTGTGCTCTCAGCGCTGGTGTCAGTGTGCTCTTAGCGCTGGTGTCAGTGTGCTCTAAGCATTGGTGTCAGTGTGCTCTCAGCGTTATCAGTGTGCTCTGTCTCAGCGCTTCTGTCAATGTGCTCTCACCGCTGGTGTCAGTGTGCTCTCAGCGCTGGTGTCAGTGTGCTCCCAGCGTTGGTGTCAGTGTGCTCTCAGCGTTGGTGTCAGTGTGCTCTCAGCGCTGGTATAAGTGTGCTCTCAGTGCTGGTGTCAGTGTGCTCTCAGCGCTGGTGTCAGTGTGCTCCCAGCGTTGGTGTCAGTGTGCTCTCAGCGCTGGTGTCAGTGTGCTCTCAGCGCTGGTGTCAGTGTGCTCTAAGCATTGGTGTCAGTGTGCTCTCAGCGTTATCAGTGTGCTCTGTCTCAGCGCTTCTGTCAATGTGCTCTCACCGCTGGTGTCAGTGTGCTCTCAGCGCTGGTGTCAGTGTGCTCTCAGCGCTGGTGTCAGTGTGCTCTCAGTGCTGGTGTCAGTGTGCTCTCAGTGCTGGTGTCAGTGTGCTCTCAGCGCTGTTATCAGTGTGCTCTATCTCAGCGCTTCTGTCAGTGTGCTCTCAGCGCTGGTGTCAGTGTGCTCCCAGCGTTGGTGTCAGTGTGCTCTCAGCGTTGGTGTCAGTGTGCTCTCAGTGCTGGTATAAGTGTGCTCTCAGTGCTGGTGTCAGTGTTCTCTCAGTGTTGGTGTCAGTGTACTCAGCGCTGGTGTCAGTGTGCTCTATCTCAGTGCTGGTGTCAGTGTGCTCTATCTCAGTGCTAGTGTCAGTGTGCTCTATCTCAGTGCTGGTGTCAGTGTGCTCTCAGCATTGGTGTCAGTGTTCTCTATCTCAGCGCTGGTGTCAGTGTGCTCTCAGCCATGGTGTCAGTGTGCTCTATCTCAGCGCTGGTGTCAGTGTGCTCTCAGCGCTGGTGTCAGTGTGCTCTCAGTGCTGGTGTCAGTGTGCTCTCAGCATTGGTGTCAGTGTGCTCTCAGCGCTGGTGTCAGTGTGCTCTATCTCATTGCTGGTGTCAGTGTGCTCTCAGCGCTGGTGTCAGTGTGCTCTCAGCGCTGGTGTCAGTGTGCTCTCAGCGCTGTTATCAGTGTGCTCTATCTCAGCGCTTCTGTCAGCGTGCTCTCAGCGCTGGTGTCAGTGTACTCCCAGCGTTGGTGTCAGTGTACTCAGCGCTGGTGTCAGTGTGCTCTATCTCAGTGCTGGTGTCAGTGTGCTCTATCTCAGTGCTGGTGTCAGTGTGCTCTCAGCATTGGTGTCAGTGTGCTCTATCTCAGCGCTGGTGTCAGTGTGCTCTCAGCCATGGTGTCAGTGTGCTCTCAGCGCTGGTGTCAGTGTGCTCTCAGCGCTGGTGTCAGTGAGCACTCAGCGCTGGTGTCAGTGAGCACTCAGCGCTGGTGTCAGTGAGCTCTCAGCGCTGGTGTCAGTGAGCTCTCAGTGCTGGTGTCGGTGTGCTCTCAGCATTGGTGTCAGTGTGCTCTCAGCGCTTGGGTCAGTGTGCTCTATCTCAGCGCTGGTGTCAATGTTCTCTCAGTGCTGGTGTCAGTGTTCTCTCAGCGCTGGTGTCAGTGTGCTCTCAGCATTGGTGTCAGTGTGCTCTCAGCCATGGTGTCAGTGTGCTCTATCTCAGTGCTGGTGTCAGTGTGCTCTCAGCATTGGTGTCAGTGTGCTCTCAGCCATGGTGTCAGTGTGCTCTCAGCGCTGGTGTCAGTGTGCTCTCAGCGCTGGTGTCAGTGTGCTCTCAGCGCTGGTGTCAGTGAGCTCTCAGTGCTGGTGTCGGTGTGCTCTCAGCATTGGTGTCGGTGTGCTCTAAGCATTGGTGTCAGTGTGCTCTCAGCTTTATCAGTGTGCTCTATCTCAGCGATTCTGTCAGTGTGCTCTCATTGCTGGTGTCAGTGTGCTCTCAGCGCTGGTGTCAGTGTGCTCTCAGCGCTGGTGTCAGTGTGCTCTAAGCATTGGTGTCAGTGTGCTCTCAGCGTTATCAGTGTGCTCTGTCTCAGCGCTTCTGTCAATGTGCTCTCACCGCTGGTGTCAGTGTGCTCTCAGCGCTGGTGTCAGTGTGCTCCCAGCGTTGGTGTCAGTGTGCTCTCAGCGTTGGTGTCAGTGTGCTCTCAGCGCTGGTATAAGTGTGCTCTCAGTGCTGGTGTCAGTGTTCTCTCAGTGTTGGTGTCAGTGTACTCAGCGCTGGTGTCAGTGTGCTCTATCTCAGTGCTGGTGTCAGTGTGCTCTCAGCGCTGGTGTCAGTGTGCTCTCAGCGCTGGTGTCAGTGTGCTCTCAGCGCTGGTGTCAGTGTGCTCTCAGCATTTGTGTCAGTGTACTCAGCGCTGGTGTCAGTGTGCTATATCTCAGTGCTGGTGTCAGTGTGCTCTCAGCATTGGTGTCAGTGTGCTTTCAGCGCTGTTATCAGTGTGCTCTATCTCAACGCTTCTGTCAGTGTGCTCTCAGCGCTGGTGTCAGTGTGCTCCCAGCGTTGGTGTCAGTGTGCTCTCAGCGTTGGTGTCAGTGTGCTCTCAGTGATGGTATAAGTGTGCTCTCAGTGCTGGTGTCAGTGTTCTCTCAGTGTTGGTGTCAGTGTACTCAGCGCTGGTGTCAGTGTGCTCTATCTCAGTGCTGGTGTCAGTGTGCTCTCAGCATTGGTGTCAGTGTGCTCTATCTCAGCGCTGGTGTCAGTGTGCTCTCAGCCATGGCGTCAGTGTGCTCTCAGCGCTGGTGTCAGTGTGCTCTCAGCGCTGGTGTCAGTGAGCACTCAGCGCTGGTGTCAGTGAGCTCTCAGCGCTGGTGTCAGTGAGCTCTCAGTGCTGGTGTCGGTGTGCTCTCAGCATTGGTGTCAGTGTGCTCTCAGCGCTGGTGTCAGTGTGCTCTATCTCAGCGCTGGTGTCAGTGTTCTCTCAGCGCTAGTGTCAGTGTTCTCTCAGCGCTGGTGTCAGTGTTCTCTCAGCGCTGGTGTCAGTGTGCTCTCAGCATTTGTGTCAGTGTACTCAGCGCTGGTGTCAGTGTGCTCTATCTCAGTGCTGGTGTCAGTGTGCTCTATCTCAGTGCTGGTGTCAGTGTGCTCTCAGCATTGGTGTCAGTGTGCTCTATCTCAGCCCTGGTGTCAGTGTGCTCTCAGCCATGGTGTCAGTGTGCTTTCAGCGCTGGTGTCAGTGTGCTCTCAGCGCTGGTGTCAGTGTGCTCTCAGCGCTGTTGTCAGTGAGCTCTCAGTGCTGGTGTCGGTGTGCTCTCAGCATTGGTGTCGGTGTGCTCTAAGCATTGGTGTCAGTGTGCTCTCAGCGTTATCAGTGTGCTCTATCTCAGCGATTCTGTCAGTGTGCTCTCATTGCTGGTGTCAGTGTGCTCTCAGCGCTGGTGTCAGTGTGCTCTCAGTGCTGGTGTCAGTGTGCTCTAAGCATTGGTGTCAGTGTGCTCTCAGCGTTATCAGTGTGCTCTGTCTCAGCGCTTCTGTCAATGTGCTCTCACCGCTGGTGTCAGTGTGCTCTCAGCGCTGGTGTCAGTGTGCTCTCAGCGCTGGTGTCAGTGTGCTCTCAGCGCTGTTATCAGTGTGCTCTATCTCAGCGCTTCTGTCAGTGTGCTCTCAGCGCTGGTGTCAGTGTGCTCCCAGCGTTGGTGTCAGTGTGCTCTCAGCGTTGGTGTCAGTGTGCTCTCAGCGCTGGTATAAGCGTGCTCTCAGTGCTGGTGTCAGTGTTCTCTCAGTGTTGGTGTCAGTGTACTCAGCGCTGGTGTCAGTGTGCTCTATCTCAGTGCTGGTGTCAGTGTGCTCTATCTCAGTGCTGGTGTCAGTGTGCTCTCAGCATTGGTGTCAGTGTGCTCTATTTCAGCGCTGGTGTCAGTGTGCTCTCAGCGCTGGTGTCAGTGTGCTCTCAGCGCTGGTGTCAGTGTGCTCTCAGCATTTGTGTCAGTGTACTCAGCGCTGGTGTCAGTGTGCTCTATCTCAGTGCTGGTGTCAGTGTGCTATATCTCAGTGCTGGTGTCAGTGTGCTCTCAGCATTGGTGTCAGTGTGCTCTATCTCAGTGCTGGTGTCAGTGTGCTCTCAGCGCTGGTGTCAGTGTGCTCTCAGCCATGGTGTCAGTGTGCTCTCAGCATTGGTGTCAGTGTGCTCTCAGCGTTGGTGTCAGTGTGCTCTCAGCGTTGGTGTCAGTGTGCTCTCAGCGTTGGTGTCAGTGTGCTCTCAGCGCTGGTGTCAGTGTGCTCTCAGCGCTGGTGTCAGTGTGCTCTCAGCATTTGTGTCAGTGTACTCAGCGCTGGTGTCAGTGTGCTATATCTCAGTGCTGGTGTCAGTGTGCTCTCAGCATTGGTGTCAGTGTGCTTTCAGCGCTGTTATCAGTGTGCTCTATCTCAACGCTTCTGTCAGTGTGCTCTCAGCGCTGGTGTCAGTGTGCTCCCAGCGTTGGTGTCAGTGTGCTCTCAGCGTTGGTGTCAGTGTGCTCTCAGTGATGGTATAAGTGTGCTCTCAGTGCTGGTGTCAGTGTTCTCTCAGTGTTGGTGTCAGTGTACTCAGCGCTGGTGTCAGTGTGCTCTCAGCGCTGGTGTCAGTGAGCACTCAGCGCTGGTGTCAGTGAGCTCTCAGCGCTGGTGTCAGTGAGCTCTCAGTGCTGGTGTCGGTGTGCTCTCAGCATTGGTGTCAGTGTGCTCTCAGCGCTGGTGTCAGTGTGCTCTATCTTAGCGCTGGTGTCAGTGTTCTCTCAGCGCTGGTGTCAGTGTTCTCTCAGCGCTGGTGTCAGTGTGCTCTCAGCATTTGTGTCAGTGTACTCAGCGCTGGTGTCAGTGTGCTCTCAGCGTTGGTGTCAGTGTGCTCTCAGCGCTGGTATAAGTGTGCTCTCAGTGCTGGTGTCAGTGTTCTCTCAGTGTTGGTGTCAGTGTACTCAGCGCTGGTGTCAGTGTGCTCTATCTCAGTGCTGGTGTCAGTGTGCTCTCAGCGCTGGTGTCAGTGTGCTCTCAGCGCTGGTGTCAGTGTGCTCTCAGCATTTGTGTCAGTGTACTCAGCGCTGGTGTCAGTGTGCTATATCTCAGTGCTGGTGTCAGTGTGCTCTCAGCATTGGTGTCAGTGTGCTTTCAGCGCTGTTATCAGTGTGCTCTATCTCAACGCTTCTGTCAGTGTGCTCTCAGCGCTGGTGTCAGTGTGCTCCCAGCGTTGGTGTCAGTGTGCTCTCAGCGTTGGTGTCAGTGTGCTCTCAGTGATGGTATAAGTGTGCTCTCAGTGCTGGTGTCAGTGTTCTCTCAGTGTTGGTGTCAGTGTACTCAGCGCTGGTGTCAGTGTGCTCTCAGCATTGGTGTCAGTGTGCTCTCAGCGCTGGTGTCAGTGTGCTCTATCTCATTGCTGGTGTCAGTGTGCTCTCAGCGCTGGTGTCAGTGTGCTCTCAGCGCTGGTGTCAGTGTGCTCTCAGCGCTGTTATCAGTGTGCTCTATCTCAGCGCTTCTGTCAGCGTGCTCTCAGCGCTGGTGTCAGTGTACTCCCAGCGTTGGTGTCAGTGTACTCAGCGCTGGTGTCAGTGTGCTCTATCTCAGTGCTGGTGTCAGTGTGCTCTATCTCAGTGCTGGTGTCAGTGTGCTCTCAGCATTGGTGTCAGTGTGCTCTATCTCAGCGCTGGTGTCAGTGTGCTCTCAGCCATGGTGTCAGTGTGCTCTCAGCGCTGGTGTCAGTGTGCTCTCAGCGCTGGTGTCAGTGAGCACTCAGCGCTGGTGTCAGTGAGCACTCAGCGCTGGTGTCAGTGAGCTCTCAGCGCTGGTGTCAGTGAGCTCTCAGTGCTGGTGTCGGTGTGCTCTCAGCATTGGTGTCAGTGTGCTCTCAGCGCTTGGGTCAGTGTGCTCTATCTCAGCGCTGGTGTCAATGTTCTCTCAGTGCTGGTGTCAGTGTTCTCTCAGCGCTGGTGTCAGTGTGCTCTCAGCATTGGTGTCAGTGTGCTCTCAGCCATGGTGTCAGTGTGCTCTATCTCAGTGCTGGTGTCAGTGTGCTCTCAGCATTGGTGTCAGTGTGCTCTCAGCCATGGTGTCAGTGTGCTCTCAGCGCTGGTGTCAGTGTGCTCTCAGCGCTGGTGTCAGTGTGCTCTCAGCGCTGGTGTCAGTGAGCTCTCAGTGCTGGTGTCGGTGTGCTCTCAGCATTGGTGTCGGTGTGCTCTAAGCATTGGTGTCAGTGTGCTCTCAGCTTTATCAGTGTGCTCTATCTCAGCGATTCTGTCAGTGTGCTCTCATTGCTGGTGTCAGTGTGCTCTCAGCGCTGGTGTCAGTGTGCTCTCAGCGCTGGTGTCAGTGTGCTCTAAGCATTGGTGTCAGTGTGCTCTCAGCGTTATCAGTGTGCTCTGTCTCAGCGCTTCTGTCAATGTGCTCTCACCGCTGGTGTCAGTGTGCTCTCAGCGCTGGTGTCAGTGTGCTCCCAGCGTTGGTGTCAGTGTGCTCTCAGCGTTGGTGTCAGTGTGCTCTCAGCGCTGGTATAAGTGTGCTCTCAGTGCTGGTGTCAGTGTTCTCTCAGTGTTGGTGTCAGTGTACTCAGCGCTGGTGTCAGTGTGCTCTATCTCAGTGCTGGTGTCAGTGTGCTCTCAGCGCTGGTGTCAGTGTGCTCTCAGCGCTGGTGTCAGTGTGCTCTCAGCGCTGGTGTCAGTGTGCTCTCAGCATTTGTGTCAGTGTACTCAGCGCTGGTGTCAGTGTGCTATATCTCAGTGCTGGTGTCAGTGTGCTCTCAGCATTGGTGTCAGTGTGCTTTCAGCGCTGTTATCAGTGTGCTCTATCTCAACGCTTCTGTCAGTGTGCTCTCAGCGCTGGTGTCAGTGTGCTCCCAGCGTTGGTGTCAGTGTGCTCTCAGCGTTGGTGTCAGTGTGCTCTCAGTGATGGTATAAGTGTGCTCTCAGTGCTGGTGTCAGTGTTCTCTCAGTGTTGGTGTCAGTGTACTCAGCGCTGGTGTCAGTGTGCTCTATCTCAGTGCTGGTGTCAGTGTGCTCTCAGCATTGGTGTCAGTGTGCTCTATCTCAGCGCTGGTGTCAGTGTGCTCTCAGCCATGGCGTCAGTGTGCTCTCAGCGCTGGTGTCAGTGTGCTCTCAGCGCTGGTGTCAGTGAGCACTCAGCGCTGGTGTCAGTGAGCTCTCAGCGCTGGTGTCAGTGAGCTCTCAGTGCTGGTGTCGGTGTGCTCTCAGCATTGGTGTCAGTGTGCTCTCAGCGCTGGTGTCAGTGTGCTCTATCTCAGCGCTGGTGTCAGTGTTCTCTCAGCGCTGGTGTCAGTGTTCTCTCAGCGCTGGTGTCAGTGTTCTCTCAGCGCTGGTGTCAGTGTGCTCTCAGCATTTGTGTCAGTGTACTCAGCGCTGGTGTCAGTGTGCTCTATCTCAGTGCTGGTGTCAGTGTGCTCTATCTCAGTGCTGGTGTCAGTGTGCTCTCAGCATTGGTGTCAGTGTGCTCTATCTCAGCCCTGGTGTCAGTGTGCTCTCAGCCATGGTGTCAGTGTGCTTTCAGCGCTGGTGTCAGTGTGCTCTCAGCGCTGGTGTCAGTGTGCTCTCAGCGCTGTTGTCAGTGAGCTCTCAGTGCTGGTGTCGGTGTGCTCTCAGCATTGGTGTCGGTGTGCTCTAAGCATTGGTGTCAGTGTGCTCTCAGCGTTATCAGTGTGCTCTATCTCAGCGATTCTGTCAGTGTGCTCTCATTGCTGGTGTCAGTGTGCTCTCAGCGCTGGTGTCAGTGTGCTCTCAGTGCTGGTGTCAGTGTGCTCTAAGCATTGGTGTCAGTGTGCTCTCAGCGTTATCAGTGTGCTCTGTCTCAGCGCTTCTGTCAATGTGCTCTCACCGCTGGTGTCAGTGTGCTCTCAGCGCTGGTGTCAGTGTGCTCTCAGCGCTGGTGTCAGTGTGCTCTCAGCGCTGTTATCAGTGTGCTCTATCTCAGCGCTTCTGTCAGTGTGCTCTCAGCGCTGGTGTCAGTGTGCTCCCAGCGTTGGTGTCAGTGTGCTCTCAGCGTTGGTGTCAGTGTGCTCTCAGCGCTGGTATAAGCGTGCTCTCAGTGCTGGTGTCAGTGTTCTCTCAGTGTTGGTGTCAGTGTACTCAGCGCTGGTGTCAGTGTGCTCTATCTCAGTGCTGGTGTCAGTGTGCTCTATCTCAGTGCTGGTGTCAGTGTGCTCTCAGCATTGGTGTCAGTGTGCTCTATTTCAGCGCTGGTGTCAGTGTGCTCTCAGCGCTGGTGTCAGTGTGCTCTCAGCGCTGGTGTCAGTGTGCTCTCAGCATTTGTGTCAGTGTACTCAGCGCTGGTGTCAGTGTGCTCTATCTCAGTGCTGGTGTCAGTGTGCTATATCTCAGTGCTGGTGTCAGTGTGCTCTCAGCATTGGTGTCAGTGTGCTCTATCTCAGTGCTGGTGTCAGTGTGCTCTCAGCGCTGGTGTCAGTGTGCTCTCAGCCATGGTGTCAGTGTGCTCTCAGCATTGGTGTCAGTGTGCTCTCAGCGTTGGTGTCAGTGTGCTCTCAGCGTTGGTGTCAGTGTGCTCTCAGCGTTGGTGTCAGTGTGCTCTCAGCGCTGGTGTCAGTGTGCTCTCAGCGCTGGTGTCAGTGTGCTCTCAGCATTTGTGTCAGTGTACTCAGCGCTGGTGTCAGTGTGCTATATCTCAGTGCTGGTGTCAGTGTGCTCTCAGCATTGGTGTCAGTGTGCTTTCAGCGCTGTTATCAGTGTGCTCTATCTCAACGCTTCTGTCAGTGTGCTCTCAGCGCTGGTGTCAGTGTGCTCCCAGCGTTGGTGTCAGTGTGCTCTCAGCGTTGGTGTCAGTGTGCTCTCAGTGATGGTATAAGTGTGCTCTCAGTGCTGGTGTCAGTGTTCTCTCAGTGTTGGTGTCAGTGTACTCAGCGCTGGTGTCAGTGTGCTCTCAGCGCTGGTGTCAGTGAGCACTCAGCGCTGGTGTCAGTGAGCTCTCAGCGCTGGTGTCAGTGAGCTCTCAGTGCTGGTGTCGGTGTGCTCTCAGCATTGGTGTCAGTGTGCTCTCAGCGCTGGTGTCAGTGTGCTCTATCTTAGCGCTGGTGTCAGTGTTCTCTCAGCGCTGGTGTCAGTGTTCTCTCAGCGCTGGTGTCAGTGTGCTCTCAGCATTTGTGTCAGTGTACTCAGCGCTGGTGTCAGTGTGCTCTCAGCGTTGGTGTCAGTGTGCTCTCAGCGCTGGTATAAGTGTGCTCTCAGTGCTGGTGTCAGTGTTCTCTCAGTGTTGGTGTCAGTGTACTCAGCGCTGGTGTCAGTGTGCTCTATCTCAGTGCTGGTGTCAGTGTGCTCTCAGCGCTGGTGTCAGTGTGCTCTCAGCGCTGGTGTCAGTGTGCTCTCAGCATTTGTGTCAGTGTACTCAGCGCTGGTGTCAGTGTGCTATATCTCAGTGCTGGTGTCAGTGTGCTCTCAGCATTGGTGTCAGTGTGCTTTCAGCGCTGTTATCAGTGTGCTCTATCTCAACGCTTCTGTCAGTGTGCTCTCAGCGCTGGTGTCAGTGTGCTCCCAGCGTTGGTGTCAGTGTGCTCTCAGCGTTGGTGTCAGTGTGCTCTCAGTGATGGTATAAGTGTGCTCTCAGTGCTGGTGTCAGTGTTCTCTCAGTGTTGGTGTCAGTGTACTCAGCGCTGGTGTCAGTGTGCTCTATCTCAGTGCTGGTGTCAGTGTGCTCTCAGCATTGGTGTCAGTGTGCTCTATCTCAGCGCTGGTGTCAGTGTGCTCTCAGCCATGGCGTCAGTGTGCTCTTAGCGCTGGTGTCAGTGTGCTCTCAGCGCTGGTGTCAGTGAGCACTCAGCGCTGGTGTCAGTGAGCTCTCAGCGCTGGTGTCAGTGAGCTCTCAGTGCTGGTGTCGGTGTGCTCTCAGCATTGGTGTCAGTGTGCTCTCAGCGCTGGTGTCAGTGTGCTCTATCTCAGCGCTGGTGTCAGTGTTCTCTCAGCGCTGGTGTCAGTGTTCTCTCAGCGCTGGTGTCAGTGTTCTCTCAGCGCTGGTGTCAGTGTGCTCTCAGCATTTGTGTCAGTGTACTCAGCGCTGGTGTCAGTGTGCTCTATCTCAGTGCTGGTGTCAGTGTGCTCTATCTCAGTGCTGGTGTCAGTGTGCTCTCAGCATTGGTGTCAGTGTGCTCTATCTCAGCCCTGGTGTCAGTGTGCTCTCAGCCATGGTGTCAGTGTGCTCTCAGCGCTGGTGTCAGTGTGCTCTCAGCGCTGGTGTCAGTGTGCTCTCAGCGCTGTTGTCAGTGAGCTCTCAGTGCTGGTGTCGGTGTGCTCTCAGCATTGGTGTCGGTGTGCTCTAAGCATTGGTGTCAGTGTGCTCTCAGCGTTATCAGTGTGCTCTATCTCAGCGATTCTGTCAGTGTGCTCTCATTGCTGGTGTCAGTGTGCTCTCAGCGCTGGTGTCAGTGTGCTCTCAGTGCTGGTGTCAGTGTGCTCTAAGCATTGGTGTCAGTGTGCTCTCAGCGTTATCAGTGTGCTCTGTCTCAGCGCTTCTGTCAATGTGCTCTCACCGCTGGTGTCAGTGTGCTCTCAGCGCTGGTGTCAGTGTGCTCTCAGCGCTGGTGTCAGTGTGCTCTCAGCGCTGTTATCAGTGTGCTCTATCTCAGCGCTTCTGTCAGTGTGCTCTCAGCGCTGGTGTCAGTGTGCTCCCAGCGTTGGTGTCAGTGTGCTCTCAGCGTTGGTGTCAGTGTGCTCTCAGCGCTGGTATAAGCGTGCTCTCAGTGCTGGTGTCAGTGTTCTCTCAGTGTTGGTGTCAGTGTACTCAGCGCTGGTGTCAGTGTGCTCTATCTCAGTGCTGGTGTCAGTGTGCTCTATCTCAGTGCTGGTGTCAGTGTGCTCTCAGCATTGGTGTCAGTGTGCTCTATTTCAGCGCTGGTGTCATTATGTTCTCAGCGCTGGTGTCAGTGTGCTCTCAGCGCTGGTGTCAGTGTGCTCTCAGCATTTGTGTCAGTGTACTCAGCGCTGGTGTCAGTGTGCTCTATCTCAGTGCTGGTGTCAGTGTGCTATATCTCAGTGCTGGTGTCAGTGTGCTCTCAGCCATGGCGTCAGTGTGCTCTTAGCGCTGGTGTCAGTGTGCTCTCAGCGCTGGTGTCAGTGAGCACTCAGCGCTGGTGTCAGTGAGCTCTCAGCGCTGGTGTCAGTGAGCTCTCAGTGCTGGTGTCGGTGTGCTCTCAGCATTGGTGTCAGTGTGCTCTCAGCGCTGGTGTCAGTGTGCTCTATCTCAGCGCTGGTGTCAGTGTTCTCTCAGCGCTGGTGTCAGTGTTCTCTCAGCGCTGGTGTCAGTGTTCTCTCAGCGCTGGTGTCAGTGTGCTCTCAGCATTTGTGTCAGTGTACTCAGCGCTGGTGTCAGTGTGCTCTATCTCAGTGCTGGTGTCAGTGTGCTCTATCTCAGTGCTGGTGTCAGTGTGCTCTCAGCATTGGTGTCAGTGTGCTCTATCTCAGCCCTGGTGTCAGTGTGCTCTCAGCCATGGTGTCAGTGTGCTTTCAGCGCTGGTGTCAGTGTGCTCTCAGCGCTGGTGTCAGTGTGCTCTCAGCGCTGTTGTCAGTGAGCTCTCAGTGCTGGTGTCGGTGTGCTCTCAGCATTGGTGTCGGTGTGCTCTAAGCATTGGTGTCAGTGTGCTCTCAGCGTTATCAGTGTGCTCTATCTCAGCGATTCTGTCAGTGTGCTCTCATTGCTGGTGTCAGTGTGCTCTCAGCGCTGGTGTCAGTGTGCTCTCAGTGCTGGTGTCAGTGTGCTCTAAGCATTGGTGTCAGTGTGCTCTCAGCGTTATCAGTGTGCTCTGTCTCAGCGCTTCTGTCAATGTGCTCTCACCGCTGGTGTCAGTGTGCTCTCAGCGCTGGTGTCAGTGTGCTCTCAGCGCTGGTGTCAGTGTGCTCTCAGCGCTGTTATCAGTGTGCTCTATCTCAGCGCTTCTGTCAGTGTGCTCTCAGCGCTGGTGTCAGTGTGCTCCCAGCGTTGGTGTCAGTGTGCTCTCAGCGTTGGTGTCAGTGTGCTCTCAGCGCTGGTATAAGCGTGCTCTCAGTGCTGGTGTCAGTGTTCTCTCAGTGTTGGTGTCAGTGTACTCAGCGCTGGTGTCAGTGTGCTCTATCTCAGTGCTGGTGTCAGTGTGCTCTATCTCAGTGCTGGTGTCAGTGTGCTCTCAGCATTGGTGTCAGTGTGCTCTATTTCAGCGCTGGTGTCAGTGTGCTCTCAGCGCTGGTGTCAGTGTGCTCTCAGCGCTGGTGTCAGTGTGCTCTCAGCATTTGTGTCAGTGTACTCAGCGCTGGTGTCAGTGTGCTCTATCTCAGTGCTGGTGTCAGTGTGCTATATCTCAGTGCTGGTGTCAGTGTGCTCTCAGCATTGGTGTCAGTGTGCTCTATCTCAGTGCTGGTGTCAGTGTGCTCTCAGCGCTGGTGTCAGTGTGCTCTCAGCCATGGTGTCAGTGTGCTCTCAGCATTGGTGTCAGTGTGCTCTCAGCGTTGGTGTCAGTGTGCTCTCAGCGTTGGTGTCAGTGTGCTCTCAGCGTTGGTGTCAGTGTGCTCTCAGCGCTGGTGTCAGTGTGCTCTCAGCGCTGGTGTCAGTGTGCTCTCAGCATTTGTGTCAGTGTACTCAGCGCTGGTGTCAGTGTGCTATATCTCAGTGCTGGTGTCAGTGTGCTCTCAGCATTGGTGTCAGTGTGCTTTCAGCGCTGTTATCAGTGTGCTCTATCTCAACGCTTCTGTCAGTGTGCTCTCAGCGCTGGTGTCAGTGTGCTCCCAGCGTTGGTGTCAGTGTGCTCTCAGCGTTGGTGTCAGTGTGCTCTCAGTGATGGTATAAGTGTGCTCTCAGTGCTGGTGTCAGTGTTCTCTCAGTGTTGGTGTCAGTGTACTCAGCGCTGGTGTCAGTGTGCTCTCAGCGCTGGTGTCAGTGAGCACTCAGCGCTGGTGTCAGTGAGCTCTCAGCGCTGGTGTCAGTGAGCTCTCAGTGCTGGTGTCGGTGTGCTCTCAGCATTGGTGTCAGTGTGCTCTCAGCGCTGGTGTCAGTGTGCTCTATCTTAGCGCTGGTGTCAGTGTTCTCTCAGCGCTGGTGTCAGTGTTCTCTCAGCGCTGGTGTCAGTGTGCTCTCAGCATTTGTGTCAGTGTACTCAGCGCTGGTGTCAGTGTGCTCTCAGCGTTGGTGTCAGTGTGCTCTCAGCGCTGGTATAAGTGTGCTCTCAGTGCTGGTGTCAGTGTTCTCTCAGTGTTGGTGTCAGTGTACTCAGCGCTGGTGTCAGTGTGCTCTATCTCAGTGCTGGTGTCAGTGTGCTCTCAGCGCTGGTGTCAGTGTGCTCTCAGCGCTGGTGTCAGTGTGCTCTCAGCATTTGTGTCAGTGTACTCAGCGCTGGTGTCAGTGTGCTATATCTCAGTGCTGGTGTCAGTGTGCTCTCAGCATTGGTGTCAGTGTGCTTTCAGCGCTGTTATCAGTGTGCTCTATCTCAACGCTTCTGTCAGTGTGCTCTCAGCGCTGGTGTCAGTGTGCTCCCAGCGTTGGTGTCAGTGTGCTCTCAGCGTTGGTGTCAGTGTGCTCTCAGTGATGGTATAAGTGTGCTCTCAGTGCTGGTGTCAGTGTTCTCTCAGTGTTGGTGTCAGTGTACTCAGCGCTGGTGTCAGTGTGCTCTATCTCAGTGCTGGTGTCAGTGTGCTCTCAGCATTGGTGTCAGTGTGCTCTATCTCAGCGCTGGTGTCAGTGTGCTCTCAGCCATGGCGTCAGTGTGCTCTTAGCGCTGGTGTCAGTGTGCTCTCAGCGCTGGTGTCAGTGAGCACTCAGCGCTGGTGTCAGTGAGCTCTCAGCGCTGGTGTCAGTGAGCTCTCAGTGCTGGTGTCGGTGTGCTCTCAGCATTGGTGTCAGTGTGCTCTCAGCGCTGGTGTCAGTGTGCTCTATCTCAGCGCTGGTGTCAGTGTTCTCTCAGCGCTGGTGTCAGTGTTCTCTCAGCGCTGGTGTCAGTGTTCTCTCAGCGCTGGTGTCAGTGTGCTCTCAGCATTTGTGTCAGTGTACTCAGCGCTGGTGTCAGTGTGCTCTATCTCAGTGCTGGTGTCAGTGTGCTCTATCTCAGTGCTGGTGTCAGTGTGCTCTCAGCATTGGTGTCAGTGTGCTCTATCTCAGCCCTGGTGTCAGTGTGCTCTCAGCCATGGTGTCAGTGTGCTCTCAGCGCTGGTGTCAGTGTGCTCTCAGCGCTGGTGTCAGTGTGCTCTCAGCGCTGTTGTCAGTGAGCTCTCAGTGCTGGTGTCGGTGTGCTCTCAGCATTGGTGTCGGTGTGCTCTAAGCATTGGTGTCAGTGTGCTCTCAGCGTTATCAGTGTGCTCTATCTCAGCGATTCTGTCAGTGTGCTCTCATTGCTGGTGTCAGTGTGCTCTCAGCGCTGGTGTCAGTGTGCTCTCAGTGCTGGTGTCAGTGTGCTCTAAGCATTGGTGTCAGTGTGCTCTCAGCGTTATCAGTGTGCTCTGTCTCAGCGCTTCTGTCAATGTGCTCTCACCGCTGGTGTCAGTGTGCTCTCAGCGCTGGTGTCAGTGTGCTCTCAGCGCTGGTGTCAGTGTGCTCTCAGCGCTGTTATCAGTGTGCTCTATCTCAGCGCTTCTGTCAGTGTGCTCTCAGCGCTGGTGTCAGTGTGCTCCCAGCGTTGGTGTCAGTGTGCTCTCAGCGTTGGTGTCAGTGTGCTCTCAGCGCTGGTATAAGCGTGCTCTCAGTGCTGGTGTCAGTGTTCTCTCAGTGTTGGTGTCAGTGTACTCAGCGCTGGTGTCAGTGTGCTCTATCTCAGTGCTGGTGTCAGTGTGCTCTATCTCAGTGCTGGTGTCAGTGTGCTCTCAGCATTGGTGTCAGTGTGCTCTATTTCAGCGCTGGTGTCATTATGTTCTCAGCGCTGGTGTCAGTGTGCTCTCAGCGCTGGTGTCAGTGTGCTCTCAGCATTTGTGTCAGTGTACTCAGCGCTGGTGTCAGTGTGCTCTATCTCAGTGCTGGTGTCAGTGTGCTATATCTCAGTGCTGGTGTCAGTGTGCTCTCAGCATTGGTGTCAGTGTGCTCTATCTCAGTGCTGGTGTCAGTGTGCTCTCAGCCATGGCGTCAGTGTGCTCTTAGCGCTGGTGTCAGTGTGCTCTCAGCGCTGGTGTCAGTGAGCACTCAGCGCTGGTGTCAGTGAGCTCTCAGCGCTGGTGTCAGTGAGCTCTCAGTGCTGGTGTCGGTGTGCTCTCAGCATTGGTGTCAGTGTGCTCTCAGCGCTGGTGTCAGTGTGCTCTATCTCAGCGCTGGTGTCAGTGTTCTCTCAGCGCTGGTGTCAGTGTTCTCTCAGCGCTGGTGTCAGTGTTCTCTCAGCGCTGGTGTCAGTGTGCTCTCAGCATTTGTGTCAGTGTACTCAGCGCTGGTGTCAGTGTGCTCTATCTCAGTGCTGGTGTCAGTGTGCTCTATCTCAGTGCTGGTGTCAGTGTGCTCTCAGCATTGGTGTCAGTGTGCTCTATCTCAGCCCTGGTGTCAGTGTGCTCTCAGCCATGGTGTCAGTGTGCTTTCAGCGCTGGTGTCAGTGTGCTCTCAGCGCTGGTGTCAGTGTGCTCTCAGCGCTGTTGTCAGTGAGCTCTCAGTGCTGGTGTCGGTGTGCTCTCAGCATTGGTGTCGGTGTGCTCTAAGCATTGGTGTCAGTGTGCTCTCAGCGTTATCAGTGTGCTCTATCTCAGCGATTCTGTCAGTGTGCTCTCATTGCTGGTGTCAGTGTGCTCTCAGCGCTGGTGTCAGTGTGCTCTCAGTGCTGGTGTCAGTGTGCTCTAAGCATTGGTGTCAGTGTGCTCTCAGCGTTATCAGTGTGCTCTGTCTCAGCGCTTCTGTCAATGTGCTCTCACCGCTGGTGTCAGTGTGCTCTCAGCGCTGGTGTCAGTGTGCTCTCAGCGCTGGTGTCAGTGTGCTCTCAGCGCTGTTATCAGTGTGCTCTATCTCAGCGCTTCTGTCAGTGTGCTCTCAGCGCTGGTGTCAGTGTGCTCCCAGCGTTGGTGTCAGTGTGCTCTCAGCGTTGGTGTCAGTGTGCTCTCAGCGCTGGTATAAGCGTGCTCTCAGTGCTGGTGTCAGTGTTCTCTCAGTGTTGGTGTCAGTGTACTCAGCGCTGGTGTCAGTGTGCTCTATCTCAGTGCTGGTGTCAGTGTGCTCTATCTCAGTGCTGGTGTCAGTGTGCTCTCAGCATTGGTGTCAGTGTGCTCTATTTCAGCGCTGGTGTCAGTGTGCTCTCAGCGCTGGTGTCAGTGTGCTCTCAGCGCTGGTGTCAGTGTGCTCTCAGCATTTGTGTCAGTGTACTCAGCGCTGGTGTCAGTGTGCTCTATCTCAGTGCTGGTGTCAGTGTGCTATATCTCAGTGCTGGTGTCAGTGTGCTCTCAGCATTGGTGTCAGTGTGCTCTATCTCAGTGCTGGTGTCAGTGTGCTCTCAGCGCTGGTGTCAGTGTGCTCTCAGCCATGGTGTCAGTGTGCTCTCAGCATTGGTGTCAGTGTGCTCTCAGCGTTGGTGTCAGTGTGCTCTCAGCGTTGGTGTCAGTGTGCTCTCAGCGTTGGTGTCAGTGTGCTCTCAGCGCTGGTGTCAGTGTGCTCTCAGCATTTGTGTCAGTGTACTCAGCGCTGGTGTCAGTGTGCTATATCTCAGTGCTGGTGTCAGTGTGCTCTCAGCATTGGTGTCAGTGTGCTTTCAGCGCTGTTATCAGTGTGCTCTATCTCAACGCTTCTGTCAGTGTGCTCTCAGCGCTGGTGTCAGTGTGCTCCCAGCGTTGGTGTCAGTGTGCTCTCAGCGTTGGTGTCAGTGTGCTCTCAGTGATGGTATAAGTGTGCTCTCAGTGCTGGTGTCAGTGTTCTCTCAGTGTTGGTGTCAGTGTACTCAGCGCTGGTGTCAGTGTGCTCTCAGCGCTGGTGTCAGTGAGCACTCAGCGCTGGTGTCAGTGAGCTCTCAGCGCTGGTGTCAGTGAGCTCTCAGTGCTGGTGTCGGTGTGCTCTCAGCATTGGTGTCAGTGTGCTCTCAGCGCTGGTGTCAGTGTGCTCTATCTTAGCGCTGGTGTCAGTGTTCTCTCAGCGCTGGTGTCAGTGTTCTCTCAGCGCTGGTGTCAGTGTGCTCTCAGCATTTGTGTCAGTGTACTCAGCGCTGGTGTCAGTGTGCTCTCAGCGTTGGTGTCAGTGTGCTCTCAGCGCTGGTATAAGTGTGCTCTCAGTGCTGGTGTCAGTGTTCTCTCAGTGTTGGTGTCAGTGTACTCAGCGCTGGTGTCAGTGTGCTCTATCTCAGTGCTGGTGTCAGTGTGCTCTCAGCGCTGGTGTCAGTGTGCTCTCAGCGCTGGTGTCAGTGTGCTCTCAGCATTTGTGTCAGTGTACTCAGCGCTGGTGTCAGTGTGCTATATCTCAGTGCTGGTGTCAGTGTGCTCTCAGCATTGGTGTCAGTGTGCTTTCAGCGCTGTTATCAGTGTGCTCTATCTCAACGCTTCTGTCAGTGTGCTCTCAGCGCTGGTGTCAGTGTGCTCCCAGCGTTGGTGTCAGTGTGCTCTCAGCGTTGGTGTCAGTGTGCTCTCAGTGATGGTATAAGTGTGCTCTCAGTGCTGGTGTCAGTGTTCTCTCAGTGTTGGTGTCAGTGTACTCAGCGCTGGTGTCAGTGTGCTCTATCTCAGTGCTGGTGTCAGTGTGCTCTCAGCATTGGTGTCAGTGTGCTCTATCTCAGCGCTGGTGTCAGTGTGCTCTCAGCCATGGCGTCAGTGTGCTCTTAGCGCTGGTGTCAGTGTGCTCTCAGCGCTGGTGTCAGTGAGCACTCAGCGCTGGTGTCAGTGAGCTCTCAGCGCTGGTGTCAGTGAGCTCTCAGTGCTGGTGTCGGTGTGCTCTCAGCATTGGTGTCAGTGTGCTCTCAGCGCTGGTGTCAGTGTGCTCTATCTCAGCGCTGGTGTCAGTGTTCTCTCAGCGCTGGTGTCAGTGTTCTCTCAGCGCTGGTGTCAGTGTTCTCTCAGCGCTGGTGTCAGTGTGCTCTCAGCATTTGTGTCAGTGTACTCAGTGCTGGTGTCAGTGTGCTCTATCTCAGTGCTGGTGTCAGTGTGCTCTCAGCATTGGTGTCAGTGTGCTCTATCTCAGCCCTGGTGTCAGTGTGCTCTCAGCCATGGTGTCAGTGTGCTCTCAGCGCTGGTGTCAGTGTGCTCTCAGCGCTGGTGTCAGTGTGCTCTCAGCGCTGTTGTCAGTGAGCTCTCAGTGCTGGTGTCGGTGTGCTCTCAGCATTGGTGTCGGTGTGCTCTAAGCATTGGTGTCAGTGTGCTCTCAGCGTTATCAGTGTGCTCTATCTCAGCGATTCTGTCAGTGTGCTCTCATTGCTGGTGTCAGTGTGCTCTCAGCGCTGGTGTCAGTGTGCTCTCAGTGCTGGTGTCAGTGTGCTCTAAGCATTGGTGTCAGTGTGCTCTCAGCGTTATCAGTGTGCTCTGTCTCAGCGCTTCTGTCAATGTGCTCTCACCGCTGGTGTCAGTGTGCTCTCAGCGCTGGTGTCAGTGTGCTCTCAGCGCTGGTGTCAGTGTGCTCTCAGCGCTGTTATCAGTGTGCTCTATCTCAGCGCTTCTGTCAGTGTGCTCTCAGCGCTGGTGTCAGTGTGCTCCCAGCGTTGGTGTCAGTGTGCTCTCAGCGTTGGTGTCAGTGTGCTCTCAGCGCTGGTATAAGCGTGCTCTCAGTGCTGGTGTCAGTGTTCTCTCAGTGTTGGTGTCAGTGTACTCAGCGCTGGTGTCAGTGTGCTCTATCTCAGTGCTGGTGTCAGTGTGCTCTATCTCAGTGCTGGTGTCAGTGTGCTCTCAGCATTGGTGTCAGTGTGCTCTATTTCAGCGCTGGTGTCAGTGTGCTCTCAGCGCTGGTGTCAGTGTGCTCTCAGCGCTGGTGTCAGTGTGCTCTCAGCATTTGTGTCAGTGTACTCAGCGCTGGTGTCAGTGTGCTCTATCTCAGTGCTGGTGTCAGTGTGCTATATCTCAGTGCTGGTGTCAGTGTGCTCTCAGCATTGGTGTCAGTGTGCTCTATCTCAGTGCTGGTGTCAGTGTGCTCTCAGCGCTGGTGTCAGTGTGCTCTCAGCCATGGTGTCAGTGTGCTCTCAGCATTGGTGTCAGTGTGCTCTCAGCGTTGGTGTCAGTGTGCTCTCAGCGTTGGTGTCAGTGTGCTCTCAGCGTTGGTGTCAGTGTGCTCTCAGCGCTGGTGTCAGTGTGCTCTCAGCGCTGGTGTCAGTGTGCTCTCAGCATTTGTGTCAGTGTACTCAGCGCTGGTGTCAGTGTGCTATATCTCAGTGCTGGTGTCAGTGTGCTCTCAGCATTGGTGTCAGTGTGCTTTCAGCGCTGTTATCAGTGTGCTCTATCTCAACGCTTCTGTCAGTGTGCTCTCAGCGCTGGTGTCAGTGTGCTCCCAGCGTTGGTGTCAGTGTGCTCTCAGCATTGGTGTCAGTGTGCTCTCAGTGATGGTATAAGTGTGCTTTCAGTGCTGGTGTCAGTGTTCTCTCAGTGTTGGTGTCAGTGTACTCAGCGCTGGTGTCAGTGTGCTCTCAGCGCTGGTGTCAGTGAGCACTCAGCGCTGGTGTCAGTGAGCTCTCAGCGCTGGTGTCAGTGAGCTCTCAGTGCTGGTGTCGGTGTGCTCTCAGCATTGGTGTCAGTGTGCTCTCAGCGCTGGTGTCAGTGTGCTCTATCTCAGCGCTGGTGTCAGTGTTCTCTCAGCGCTGGTGTCAGTGTTCTCTCAGCGCTGGTGTCAGTGTGCTCTCAGCATTTGTGTCAGTGTACTCAGCGCTGGTGTCAGTGTGCTCTATCTCAGTGCTGGTGTCAGTGTGCTCTATCTCAGTGCTGGTGTCAGTGTGCTCTCAGCATTGGTGTCAGTGTGCTCTATCTCAGCCCTGGTGTCAGTGTGCTCTCAGCCATGGTGTCAGTGTGCTCTCAGCGCTGGTGTCAGTGTGCTCTCAGCGCTGGTGTCAGTGTGCTCTCAGCGCTGTTGTCAGTGAGCTCTCAGTGCTGGTGTCGGTGTGCTCTCAGCATTGGTGTCGGTGTGCTCTAAGCATTGGTGTCAGTGTGCTCTCAGCGTTATCAGTGTGCTCTATCTCAGCGATTCTGTCAGTGTGCTCTCATTGCTGGTGTCAGTGTGCTCTCAGCGCTGGTGTCAGTGTGCTCTCAGTGCTGGTGTCAGTGTGCTCTAAGCATTGGTGTCAGTGTGCTCTCAGCGTTATCAGTGTGCTCTGTCTCAGCGCTTCTGTCAATGTGCTCTCACCGCTGGTGTCAGTGTGCTCTCAGCGCTGGTGTCAGTGTGCTCTCAGCGCTGGTGTCAGTGTGCTCTCAGCGCTGTTATCAGTGTGCTCTATCTCAGCGCTTCTGTCAGTGTGCTCTCAGCGCTGGTGTCAGTGTGCTCCCAGCGTTGGTGTCAGTGTGCTCTCAGCGTTGGTGTCAGTGTGCTCTCAGCGCTGGTATAAGCGTGCTCTCAGTGCTGGTGTCAGTGTTCTCTCAGTGTTGGTGTCAGTGTACTCAGCGCTGGTGTCAGTGTGCTCTATCTCAGTGCTGGTGTCAGTGTGCTCTATCTCAGTGCTGGTGTCAGTGTGCTCTCAGCATTGGTGTCAGTGTGCTCTATTTCAGCGCTGGTGTCAGTGTGCTCTCAGCGCTGGTGTCAGTGTGCTCTCAGCGCTGGTGTCAGTGTGCTCTCAGCATTTGTGTCAGTGTACTCAGCGCTGGTGTCAGTGTGCTCTATCTCAGTGCTGGTGTCAGTGTGCTATATCTCAGTGCTGGTGTCAGTGTGCTCTCAGCATTGGTGTCAGTGTGCTCTATCTCAGTGCTGGTGTCAGTGTGCTCTCAGCGCTGGTGTCAGTGTGCTCTCAGCCATGGTGTCAGTGTGCTCTCAGCATTGGTGTCAGTGTGCTCTCAGCGTTGGTGTCAGTGTGCTCTCAGCGTTGGTGTCAGTGTGCTCTCAGCGTTGGTGTCAGTGTGCTCTCAGCGCTGGTGTCAGTGTGCTCTCAGCGCTGGTGTCAGTGTGCTCTCAGCATTTGTGTCAGTGTACTCAGCGCTGGTGTCAGTGTGCTATATCTCAGTGCTGGTGTCAGTGTGCTCTCAGCATTGGTGTCAGTGTGCTTTCAGCGCTGTTATCAGTGTGCTCTATCTCAACGCTTCTGTCAGTGTGCTCTCAGCGCTGGTGTCAGTGTGCTCCCAGCGTTGGTGTCAGTGTGCTCTCAGCGTTGGTGTCAGTGAGCTCTCAGTGATGGTATAAGTGTGCTCTCAGTGCTGGTGTCAGTGTTCTCTCAGTGTTGGTGTCAGTGTACTCAGCGCTGGTGTCAGTGTGCTCTCAGCGCTGGTGTCAGTGAGCACTCAGCGCTGGTGTCAGTGAGCTCTCAGCGTTGGTGTCAGTGAGCTCTCAGTGCTGGTGTCGGTGTGCTCTCAGCATTGGTGTCAGTGTGCTCTCAGCGCTGGTGTCAGTGTGCTCTATCTCAGCGCTGGTGTCAGTGTTCTCTCAGCGCTGGTGTCAGTGTTCTCTCAGCGCTGGTGTCAGTGTGCTCTCAGCATTTGTGTCAGTGTACTCAGCGCTGGTGTCAGTGTGCTCTATCTCAGTGCTGGTGTCAGTGTGCTCTAGCTCAGTGCTGGTGTCAGTGTGCTCTCAGCATTGGTGTCAGTGTGCTCTATCTCAGCCCTGGTGTCAGTGTGCTCTCAGCCATGGTGTCAGTGTGCTCTCAGCGCTGGTGTCAGTGTGCTCTCAGCGCTGGTGTCAGTGTGCTCTCAGCGCTGTTGTCAGTGAGCTCTCAGTGCTGGTGTCGGTGTGCTCTCAGCATTGGTGTCGGTTTGCTCTAAGCATTGGTGTCAGTGTGCTCTCAGCGTTATCAGTGTGCTCTATCTCAGCGATTCTGTCAGTGTGCTCTCATTGCTGGTGTCAGTGTGCTCTCAGCGCTGGTGTCAGTGTGCTCTCAGTGCTGGTGTCAGTGTGCTCTAAGCATTGGTGTCAGTGTGCTCTCAGCGTTATCAGTGTGCTCTGTCTCAGCGCTTCTGTCAATGTGCTCTCACCGCTGGTGTCAGTGTGCTCTCAGCGCTGGTGTCAGTGTGCTCTCAGCGCTGGTGTCAGTGTGCTCTCAGCGCTGTTATCAGTGTGCTCTATCTCAGCGCTTCTGTCAGTGTGCTCTCAGCGCTGGTGTCAGTGTGCTCCCAGCGTTGGTGTCAGTGTGCTCTCAGCGTTGGTGTCAGTGTGCTCTCAGCGCTGGTATAAGCGTGCTCTCAGTGCTGGTGTCAGTGTTCTCTCAGTGTTGGTGTCAGTGTACTCAGCGCTGGTGTCAGTGTGCTCTATCTCAGTGCTGGTGTCAGTGTGCTCTATCTCAGTGCTGGTGTCAGTGTGCTCTCAGCATTGGTGTCAGTGTGCTCTATTTCAGCGCTGGTGTCAGTGTGCTCTCAGCGCTGGTGTCAGTGTGCTCTCAGCGCTGGTGTCAGTGTGCTCTCAGCATTTGTGTCAGTGTACTCAGCGCTGGTGTCAGTGTGCTCTATCTCAGTGCTGGTGTCAGTGTGCTATATCTCAGTGCTGGTGTCAGTGTGCTCTCAGCATTGGTGTCAGTGTGCTCTATCTCAGTGCTGGTGTCAGTGTGCTCTCAGCGCTGGTGTCAGTGTGCTCTCAGCCATGGTGTCAGTGTGCTCTCAGCGCTGTTATCAGTGTGCTCTATCTCAGCGCTTCTGTCAGTGTGCTCTCAGCGCTGGTGTCAGTGTGCTCCCAGCGTTGGTGTCAGTGTGCTCTCAGCGTTGGTGTCAGTGTGCTCCCAGCGCTGGTATAAGCGTGCTCTCAGTGCTGGTGTCAGTGTTCTCTCAGTGTTGGTGTCAGTGTACTCAGCGCTGGTGTCAGTGTGCTCTATCTCAGTGCTGGTGTCAGTGTGCTCTATCTCAGTGCTGGTGTCAGTGTGCTCTCAGCATTGGTGTCAGTGTGCTCTATTTCAGCGCTGGTGTCAGTGTGCTCTCAGCGCTGGTGTCAGTGTGCTCTCAGCGCTGGTGTCAGTGTGCTCTCAGCATTTGTGTCAGTGTACTCAGCGCTGGTGTCAGTGTGCTCTATCTCAGTGCTGGTGTCAGTGTGCTATATCTCAGTGCTGGTGTCAGTGTGCTCTCAGCATTGGTGTCAGTGTGCTCTATCTCAGTGCTGGTGTCAGTGTGCTCTCAGCGCTGGTGTCAGTGTGCTCTCAGCCATGGTGTCAGTGTGCTCTCAGCATTGGTGTCAGTGTGCTCTCAGCGTTGGTGTCAGTGTGCTCTCAGTGATGGTATAAGTGTGCTCTCAGTGCTGGTGTCAGTGTTCTCTCAGTGTTGGAGTCAGTGTACTCAGCGCTGGTGTCAGTGTGCTCTATCTCAGTGCTGGTGTCAGTGTGCTCTATCTCAGTGCTGGTGTCAGTGTGCTCTCAGCATTGGTGTCAGTGTGCTCTATCTCAGCGCTGGTGTCAGTGTGCTCTCAGCCATGGCGTCAGTGTGCTCTCAGCGCTGGTGTCAGTGTGCTCTCAGCGCTGGTGTCAGTGAGCACTCAGCGCTGGTGTCAGTGAGCGCTCAGCGCTGGTGTCAGTGAGCTCTCAGTGCTGGTGTCGGTGTGCTCTCAGCATTGGTGTCAGTGTGCTCTCAGCGCTGGTGTCAGTGTGCTCTATCTCAGCGCTGGTGTCAGTGTTCTCTCAGCGCTGGTGTCAGTGTTCTCTCAGCGCTGGTGTCAGTGTTCTCTCAGCGCTGGTGTCAGTGTGCTCTCAGCATTTGTGTCAGTGTACTCAGCGCTGGTGTCAGTGTGCTCTATCTCAGTGCTGGTGTCAGTGTGCTCTATCTCAGTGCTGGTGTCAGTGTGCTCTCAGCATTGGTGTCAGTGTGCTCTATCTCAGCCCTGGTGTCAGTGTGCTCTCAGCCATGGTGTCAGTGTGCTCTCAGCGCTGGTGTCAGTGTGCTCTCAGCGCTGGTGTCAGTGTGCTCTCAGCGCTGTTGTCAGTGAGCTCTCAGTGCTGGTGCCGGTGTGCTCTCAGCATTGGTGTCGGTGTGCTCTAAGCATTGGTGTCAGTGTGCTCTCAGCGTTATCAGTGTGCTCTATCTCAGCGATTCTGTCAGTGTGCTCTCATTGCTGGTGTCAGTGTGCTCTCAGCGCTGGTGTCAGTGTGCTCTCAGTGCTGGTGTCAGTGTGCTCTAAGCATTGGTGTCAGTGTGCTCTCAGCGTTATCAGTGTGCTCTGTCTCAGCGCTTCTGTCAATGTGCTCTCACCGCTGGTGTCAGTGTGCTCTCAGCGCTGGTGTCAGTGTGCTCTCAGCGCTGGTGTCAGTGTGCTCTCAGCGCTGTTATCAGTGTGCTCTATCTCAGCGCTTCTGTCAGTGTGCTCTCAGCGCTGGTGTCAGTGTGCTCCCAGCGTTGGTGTCAGTGTGCTCTCAGCGTTGGTGTCAGTGTGCTCTCAGCGCTGGTATAAGCGTGCTCTCAGTGCTGGTGTCAGTGTTCTCTCAGTGTTGGTGTCAGTGTACTCAGCGCTGGTGTCAGTGTGCTCTATCTCAGTGCTGGTGTCAGTGTGCTCTATCTCAGTGCTGGTGTCAGTGTGCTCTCAGCATTGGTGTCAGTGTGCTCTATTTCAGCGCTGGTGTCAGTGTGCTCTCAGCGCTGGTGTCAGTGTGCTCTCAGCGCTGGTGTCAGTGTGCTCTCAGCATTTGTGTCAGTGTACTCAGCGCTGGTGTCAGTGTGCTCTATCTCAGTGCTGGTGTCAGTGTGCTATATCTCAGTGCTGGTGTCAGTGTGCTCTCAGCATTGGTGTCAGTGTGCTCTATCTCAGTGCTGGTGTCAGTGTGCTCTCAGCGCTGGTGTCAGTGTGCTCTCAGCCATGGTGTCAGTGTGCTCTCAGCATTGGTGTCAGTGTGCTCTCAGCGTTGGTGTCAGTGTGCTCTCAGCGTTGGTGTCAGTGTGCTCTCAGCGTTGGTGTCAGTGTGCTCTCAGCGCTGGTGTCAGTGTGCTCTCAGCATTTGTGTCAGTGTACTCAGCGCTGGTGTCAGTGTGCTATATCTCAGTGCTGGTGTCAGTGTGCTCTCAGCATTGGTGTCAGTGTGCTTTCAGCGCTGTTATCAGTGTGCTCTATCTCAACGCTTCTGTCAGTGTGCTCTCAGCGCTGGTGTCAGTGTGCTCCCAGCGTTGGTGTCAGTGTGCTCTCAGCGCTGGTGTCAGTGTGCTCTCAGCATTTGTGTCAGTGTACTCAGCGCTGGTGTCAGTGTGCTCTATCTCAGTGCTGGTGTCAGTGTGCTATATCTCAGTGCTGGTGTCAGTGTGCTCTCAGCATTGGTGTCAGTGTGCTCTATCTCAGTGCTGGTGTCAGTGTGCTCTCAGCGCTGGTGTCAGTGTGCTCTCAGCCATGGTGTCAGTGTGCTCTCAGCATTGGTGTCAGTGTGCTCTCAGCGTTGGTGTCAGTGTGCTCTCAGCGTTGGTGTCAGTGTGCTCTCAGCGTTGGTGTCAGTGTGCTCTCAGCGCTGGTGTCAGTGTGCTCTCAGCATTTGTGTCAGTGTACTCAGCGCTGGTGTCAGTGTGCTATATCTCAGTGCTGGTGTCAGTGTGCTCTCAGCATTGGTGTCAGTGTGCTTTCAGCGCTGTTATCAGTGTGCTCTATCTCAACGCTTCTGTCAGTGTGCTCTCAGCGCTGGTGTCAGTGTGCTCCCAGCGTTGGTGTCAGTGTGCTCTCAGCGCTGGTGTCAGTGTGCTCTCAGCGCTGTTATCAGTGTGCTCTATCTCAGCGCTTCTGTCAGTGTGCTCTCAGCGCTGGTGTCAGTGTGCTCCCAGCGTTGGTGTCAGTGTGCTCTCAGCGTTGGTGTCAGTGTGCTCTCAGCGCTGGTATAAGCGTGCTCTCAGTGCTGGTGTCAGTGTTCTCTCAGTGTTGGTGTCAGTGTACTCAGCGCTGGTGTCAGTGTGCTCTATCTCAGTGCTGGTGTCAGTGTGCTCTATCTCAGTGCTGGTGTCAGTGTGCTCTCAGCATTGGTGTCAGTGTGCTCTATTTCAGCGCTGGTGTCAGTGTGCTCTCAGCGCTGGTGTCAGTGTGCTCTCAGCGCTGGTGTCAGTGTGCTCTCAGCATTTGTGTCAGTGTACTCAGCGCTGGTGTCAGTGTGCTCTATCTCAGTGCTGGTGTCAGTGTGCTATATCTCAGTGCTGGTGTCAGTGTGCTCTCAGCATTGGTGTCAGTGTGCTCTATCTCAGTGCTGGTGTCAGTGTGCTCTCAGCGCTGGTGTCAGTGTGCTCTCAGCCATGGTGTCAGTGTGCTCTCAGCATTGGTGTCAGTGTGCTCTCAGCGTTGGTGTCAGTGTGCTCTCAGCGTTGGTGTCAGTGTGCTCTCAGCGTTGGTGTCAGTGTGCTCTCAGCGCTGGTGTCAGTGTGCTCTCAGCATTTGTGTCAGTGTACTCAGCGCTGGTGTCAGTGTGCTATATCTCAGTGCTGGTGTCAGTGTGCTCTCAGCATTGGTGTCAGTGTGCTTTCAGCGCTGTTATCAGTGTGCTCTATCTCAACGCTTCTGTCAGTGTGCTCTCAGCGCTGGTGTCAGTGTGCTCCCAGCGTTGGTGTCAGTGTGCTCTCAGCGTTGGTGTCAGTGTGCTCTCAGTGATGGTATAAGTGTGCTCTCAGTGCTGGTGTCAGTGTTCTCTCAGTGTTGGTGTCAGTGTACTCAGCGCTGGTGTCAGTGTGCTCTCAGCGCTGGTGTCAGTGAGCACTCAGCGCTGGTGTCAGTGAGCTCTCAGCGCTGGTGTCAGTGAGCTCTCAGTGCTGGTGTCGGTGTGCTCTCAGCATTGGTGTCAGTGTGCTCTCAGCGCTGGTGTCAGTGTGCTCTATCTCAGCGCTGGTGTCAGTGTTCTCTCAGCGCTGGTGTCAGTGTTCTCTCAGCGCTGGTGTCAGTGTTCTCTCAGCGCTGGTGTCAGTGTGCTCTCAGCATTTGTGTCAGTGTACTCAGCGCTGGTGTCAGTGTGCTCTATCTCAGTGCTGGTGTCTGTGTGCTCTATCTCAGTGCTGGTGTCAGTGTGCTCTCAGCATTGGTGTCAGTGTGCTCTATCTCAGCCCTGGTGTCAGTGTGCTCTCAGCCATGGTGTCAGTGTGCTCTCAGCGCTGGTGTCAGTGTGCTCTCAGCGCTGGTGTCAGTGTGCTCTCAGCGCTGTTGTCAGTGAGCTCTCAGTGCTGGTGTCGGTGTGCTCTCAGCATTGGTGTCGGTGTGCTCTAAGCATTGGTGTCAGTGTGCTCTCAGCGTTATCAGTGTGCTCTATCTCAGCGATTCTGTCAGTGTGCTCTCATTGCTGGTGTCAGTGTGCTCTCAGCGCTGGTGTCAGTGTGCTCTCAGTGCTGGTGTCAGTGTGCTCTAAGCATTGGTGTCAGTGTGCTCTCAGCGTTATCAGTGTGCTCTGTCTCAGCGCTTCTGTCAATGTGCTCTCACCGCTGGTGTCAGTGTGCTCTCAGCGCTGGTGTCAGTGTGCTCTCAGCGCTGGTGTCAGTGTGCTCTCAGCGCTGTTATCAGTGTGCTCTATCTCAGCGCTTCTGTCAGTGTGCTCTCAGCGCTGGTGTCAGTGTGCTCCCAGCGTTGGTGTCAGTGTGCTCTCAGCGTTGGTGTCAGTGTGCTCTCAGCGCTGGTATAAGCGTGCTCTCAGTGCTGGTGTCAGTGTTCTCTCAGTGTTGGTGTCAGTGTACTCAGCGCTGGTGTCAGTGTGCTCTATCTCAGTGCTGGTGTCAGTGTGCTCTATCTCAGTGCTGGTGTCAGTGTGCTATATCTCAGTGCTGGTGTCAGTGTGCTCTCAGCATTGGTGTCAGTGTGCTCTATCTCAGTGCTGGTGTCAGTGTGCTCTCAGCGCTGGTGTCAGTGTGCTCTCAGCCATGGTGTCAGTGTGCTCTCAGCATTGGTGTCAGTGTGCTCTCAGCGTTGGTGTCAGTGTGCTCTCAGCGTTGGTGTCAGTGTGCTCTCAGCGTTGGTGTCAGTGTGCTCTCAGCGCTGGTGTCAGTGTGCTCTCAGCGCTGGTGTCAGTGTGCTCTCAGCATTTGTGTCAGTGTACTCAGCGCTGGTGTCAGTGTGCTATATCTCAGTGCTGGTGTCAGTGTGCTCTCAGCATTGGTGTCAGTGTGCTTTCAGCGCTGTTATCAGTGTGCTCTATCTCAACGCTTCTGTCAGTGTGCTCTCAGCGCTGGTGTCAGTGTGCTCCCAGCGTTGGTGTCAGTGTGCTCTCAGCGTTGGTGTCAGTGTGCTCTCAGTGATGGTATAAGTGTGCTCTCAGTGCTGGTGTCAGTGTTCTCTCAGTGTTGGTGTCAGTGTACTCAGCGCTGGTGTCAGTGTGCTCTCAGCGCTGGTGTCAGTGAGCACTCAGCGCTGGTGTCAGTGAGCTCTCAGCGTTGGTGTCAGTGAGCTCTCAGTGCTGGTGTCGGTGTGCTCTCAGCATTGGTGTCAGTGTGCTCTCAGCGCTGGTGTCAGTGTGCTCTATCTCAGCGCTGGTGTCAGTGTTCTCTCAGCGCTGGTGTCAGTGTTCTCTCAGCGCTGGTGTCAGTGTGCTCTCAGCATTTGTGTCAGTGTACTCAGCGCTGGTGTCAGTGTGCTCTATCTCAGTGCTGGTGTCAGTGTGCTCTAGCTCAGTGCTGGTGTCAGTGTGCTCTCAGCATTGGTGTCAGTGTGCTCTATCTCAGCCCTGGTGTCAGTGTGCTCTCAGCCATGGTGTCAGTGTGCTCTCAGCGCTGGTGTCAGTGTGCTCTCAGCGCTGGTGTCAGTGTGCTCTCAGCGCTGTTGTCAGTGAGCTCTCAGTGCTGGTGTCGGTGTGCTCTCAGCATTGGTGTCGGTTTGCTCTAAGCATTGGTGTCAGTGTGCTCTCAGCGTTATCAGTGTGCTCTATCTCAGCGATTCTGTCAGTGTGCTCTCATTGCTGGTGTCAGTGTGCTCTCAGCGCTGGTGTCAGTGTGCTCTCAGTGCTGGTGTCAGTGTGCTCTAAGCATTGGTGTCAGTGTGCTCTCAGCGTTATCAGTGTGCTCTGTCTCAGCGCTTCTGTCAATGTGCTCTCACCGCTGGTGTCAGTGTGCTCTCAGCGCTGGTGTCAGTGTGCTCTCAGCGCTGGTGTCAGTGTGCTCTCAGCGCTGTTATCAGTGTGCTCTATCTCAGCGCTTCTGTCAGTGTGCTCTCAGCGCTGGTGTCAGTGTGCTCCCAGCGTTGGTGTCAGTGTGCTCTCAGCGTTGGTGTCAGTGTGCTCTCAGCGCTGGTATAAGCGTGCTCTCAGTGCTGGTGTCAGTGTTCTCTCAGTGTTGGTGTCAGTGTACTCAGCGCTGGTGTCAGTGTGCTCTATCTCAGTGCTGGTGTCAGTGTGCTCTATCTCAGTGCTGGTGTCAGTGTGCTCTCAGCATTGGTGTCAGTGTGCTCTATTTCAGCGCTGGTGTCAGTGTGCTCTCAGCGCTGGTGTCAGTGTGCTCTCAGCGCTGGTGTCAGTGTGCTCTCAGCATTTGTGTCAGTGTACTCAGCGCTGGTGTCAGTGTGCTCTATCTCAGTGCTGGTGTCAGTGTGCTATATCTCAGTGCTGGTGTCAGTGTGCTCTCAGCATTGGTGTCAGTGTGCTCTATCTCAGTGCTGGTGTCAGTGTGCTCTCAGCGCTGGTGTCAGTGTGCTCTCAGCCATGGTGTCAGTGTGCTCTCAGCGCTGTTATCAGTGTGCTCTATCTCAGCGCTTCTGTCAGTGTGCTCTCAGCGCTGGTGTCAGTGTGCTCCCAGCGTTGGTGTCAGTGTGCTCTCAGCGTTGGTGTCAGTGTGCTCTCAGCGCTGGTATAAGCGTGCTCTCAGTGCTGGTGTCAGTGTTCTCTCAGTGTTGGTGTCAGTGTACTCAGCGCTGGTGTCAGTGTGCTCTATCTCAGTGCTGGTGTCAGTGTGCTCTATCTCAGTGCTGGTGTCAGTGTGCTCTCAGCATTGGTGTCAGTGTGCTCTATTTCAGCGCTGGTGTCAGTGTGCTCTCAGCGCTGGTGTCAGTGTGCTCTCAGCGCTGGTGTCAGTGTGCTCTCAGCATTTGTGTCAGTGTACTCAGCGCTGGTGTCAGTGTGCTCTATCTCAGTGCTGGTGTCAGTGTGCTATATCTCAGTGCTGGTGTCAGTGTGCTCTCAGCATTGGTGTCAGTGTGCTCTATCTCAGTGCTGGTGTCAGTGTGCTCTCAGCGCTGGTGTCAGTGTGCTCTCAGCCATGGTGTCAGTGTGCTCTCAGCATTGGTGTCAGTGTGCTCTCAGCGTTGGTGTCAGTGTGCTCTCAGTGATGGTATAAGTGTGCTCTCAGTGCTGGTGTCAGTGTTCTCTCAGTGTTGGAGTCAGTGTACTCAGCGCTGGTGTCAGTGTGCTCTATCTCAGTGCTGGTGTCAGTGTGCTCTATCTCAGTGCTGGTGTCAGTGTGCTCTCAGCATTGGTGTCAGTGTGCTCTATCTCAGCGCTGGTGTCAGTGTGCTCTCAGCCATGGCGTCAGTGTGCTCTCAGCGCTGGTGTCAGTGTGCTCTCAGCGCTGGTGTCAGTGAGCACTCAGCGCTGGTGTCAGTGAGCGCTCAGCGCTGGTGTCAGTGAGCTCTCAGTGCTGGTGTCGGTGTGCTCTCAGCATTGGTGTCAGTGTGCTCTCAGCGCTGGTGTCAGTGTGCTCTATCTCAGCGCTGGTGTCAGTGTTCTCTCAGCGCTGGTGTCAGTGTTCTCTCAGCGCTGGTGTCAGTGTTCTCTCAGCGCTGGTGTCAGTGTGCTCTCAGCATTTGTGTCAGTGTACTCAGCGCTGGTGTCAGTGTGCTCTATCTCAGTGCTGGTGTCAGTGTGCTCTATCTCAGTGCTGGTGTCAGTGTGCTCTCAGCATTGGTGTCAGTGTGCTCTATCTCAGCCCTGGTGTCAGTGTGCTCTCAGCCATGGTGTCAGTGTGCTCTCAGCGCTGGTGTCAGTGTGCTCTCAGCGCTGGTGTCAGTGTGCTCTCAGCGCTGTTGTCAGTGAGCTCTCAGTGCTGGTGTCGGTGTGCTCTCAGCATTGGTGTCGGTGTGCTCTAAGCATTGGTGTCAGTGTGCTCTCAGCGTTATCAGTGTGCTCTATCTCAGCGATTCTGTCAGTGTGCTCTCATTGCTGGTGTCAGTGTGCTCTCAGCGCTGGTGTCAGTGTGCTCTCAGTGCTGGTGTCAGTGTGCTCTAAGCATTGGTGTCAGTGTGCTCTCAGCGTTATCAGTGTGCTCTGTCTCAGCGCTTCTGTCAATGTGCTCTCACCGCTGGTGTCAGTGTGCTCTCAGCGCTGGTGTCAGTGTGCTCTCAGCGCTGGTGTCAGTGTGCTCTCAGCGCTGTTATCAGTGTGCTCTATCTCAGCGCTTCTGTCAGTGTGCTCTCAGCGCTGGTGTCAGTGTGCTCCCAGCGTTGGTGTCAGTGTGCTCTCAGCGTTGGTGTCAGTGTGCTCTCAGCGCTGGTATAAGCGTGCTCTCAGTGCTGGTGTCAGTGTTCTCTCAGTGTTGGTGTTAGTGTACTCAGCGCTGGTGTCAGTGTGCTCTATCTCAGTGCTGGTGTCAGTGTGCTCTCAGCATTGGTGTCAGTGTGCTCTATTTCAGCGCTGGTGTCAGTGTGCTCTCAGCGCTGGTGTCAGTGTGCTCTCAGCGCTGGTGTCAGTGTGCTCTCAGCATTTGTGTCAGTGTACTCAGCGCTGGTGTCAGTGTGCTCTATCTCAGTGCTGGTGTCAGTGTGCTATATCTCAGTGCTGGTGTCAGTGTGCTCTCAGCATTGGTGTCAGTGTGCTCTATCTCAGTGCTGGTGTCAGTGTGCTCTCAGCGCTGGTGTCAGTGTGCTCTCAGCCATGGTGTCAGTGTGCTCTCAGCATTGGTGTCAGTGTGCTCTCAGCGTTGGTGTCAGTGTGCTCTCAGCGTTGGTGTCAGTGTGCTCTCAGCGTTGGTGTCAGTGTGCTCTCAGCGCTGGTGTCAGTGTGCTCTCAGCGCTGGTGTCAGTGTGCTCTCAGCATTTGTGTCAGTGTACTCAGCGCTGGTGTCAGTGTGCTATATCTCAGTGCTGGTGTCAGTGTGCTCTCAGCATTGGTGTCAGTGTGCTTTCAGCGCTGTTATCAGTGTGCTCTATCTCAACGCTTCTGTCAGTGTGCTCTCAGCGCTGGTGTCAGTGTGCTCCCAGCGTTGGTGTCAGTGTGCTCTCAGCGTTGGTGTCAGTGTGCTCTCAGTGATGGTATAAGTGTGCTCTCAGTGCTGGTGTCAGTGTTCTCTCAGTGTTGGTGTCAGTGTACTCAGCGCTGGTGTCAGTGTGCTCTCAGCGCTGGTGTCAGTGAGCACTCAGCGCTGGTGTCAGTGAGCTCTCAGCGCTGGTGTCAGTGAGCTCTCAGTGCTGGTGTCGGTGTGCTCTCAGCATTGGTGTCAGTGTGCTCTCAGCGCTGGTGTCAGTGTGCTCTATCTCAGCGCTGGTGTCAGTGTTCTCTCAGCGCTGGTGTCAGTGTTCTCTCAGCGCTGGTGTCAGTGTGCTCTCAGCATTTGTGTCAGTGTACTCAGCGCTGGTGTCAGTGTGCTCTATCTCAGTGCTGGTGTCAGTGTGCTCTATCTCAGTGCTGGTGTCAGTGTGCTCTCAGCATTGGTGTCAGTGTGCTCTATCTCAGCCCTGGTGTCAGTGTGCTCTCAGCCATGGTGTCAGTGTGCTCTCAGCGCTGGTGTCAGTGTGCTCTCAGCGCTGGTGTCAGTGTGCTCTCAGCGCTGTTGTCAGTGAGCTCTCAGTGCTGGTGTCGGTGTGCTCTCAGCATTGGTGTCGGTGTGCTCTAAGCATTGGTGTCAGTGTGCTCTCAGCGTTATCAGTGTGCTCTATCTCAGCGATTCTGTCAGTGTGCTCTCATTGCTGGTGTCAGTGTACTCAGCGCTGGTGTCAGTGTGCTATATCTCAGTGCTGGTGTCAGTGTGCTCTCAGCATTGGTGTCAGTGTGCTTTCAGCGCTGTTATCAGTGTGCTCTATCTCAACGCTTCTGTCAGTGTGCTCTCAGCGCTGGTGTCAGTGTGCTCCCAGCGTTGGTGTCAGTGTGCTCTCAGCGTTGGTGTCAGTGTGCTCTCAGTGATGGTATAAGTGTGCTCTCAGTGCTGGTGTCAGTGTTCTCTCAGTGTTGGTGTCAGTGTACTCAGCGCTGGTGTCAGTGTGCTCTCAGCGCTGGTGTCAGTGAGCACTCAGCGCTGGTGTCAGTGAGCTCTCAGCGCTGGTGTCAGTGAGCTCTCAGTGCTGGTGTCGGTGTGCTCTCAGCATTGGTGTCAGTGTGCTCTCAGCGCTGGTGTCAGTGTGCTCTATCTCAGCGCTGGTGTCAGTGTTCTCTCAGCGCTGGTGTCAGTGTTCTCTCAGCGCTGGTGTCAGTGTTCTCTCAGCGCTGGTGTCAGTGTGCTCTCAGCATTTGTGTCAGTGTACTCAGCGCTGGTGTCAGTGTGCTCTATCTCAGTGCTGGTGTCTGTGTGCTCTATCTCAGTGCTGGTGTCAGTGTGCTCTCAGCATTGGTGTCAGTGTGCTCTATCTCAGCCCTGGTGTCAGTGTGCTCTCAGCCATGGTGTCAGTGTGCTCTCAGCGCTGGTGCCAGTGTGCTCTCAGCGCTGGTGTCAGTGTGCTCTCAGCGCTGTTGTCAGTGAGCTCTCAGTGCTGGTGTCGGTGTGCTCTCAGCATTGGTGTCAGTGTGCTCTAAGCATTGGTGTCAGTGTGCTCTCAGCGTTATCAGTGTGCTCTATCTCAGCGATTCTGTCAGTGTGCTCTCATTGCTGGTGTCAGTGTGCTCTCAGCGCTGGTGTCAGTGTGCTCTCAGTGCTGGTGTCAGTGTGCTCTAAGCATTGGTGTCAGTGTGCTCTCAGCGTTATCAGTGTGCTCTGTCTCAGCGCTTCTGTCAATGTGCTCTCACCGCTGGTGTCAGTGTGCTCTCAGCGCTGGTGTCAGTGTGCTCTCAGCGCTGGTGTCAGTGTGCTCTCAGCGCTGTTATCAGTGTGCTCTATCTCAGCGCTTCTGTCAGTGTGCTCTCAGCGCTGGTGTCAGTGTGCTCCCAGCGTTGGTGTCAGTGTGCTCTCAGCGTTGGTGTCAGTGTGCTCTCAGCGCTGGTATAAGCGTGCTCTCAGTGCTGGTGTCAGTGTTCTCTCAGTGTTGGTGTCAGTGTACTCAGCGCTGGTGTCAGTGTGCTCTATCTCAGTGCTGGTGTCAGTGTGCTCTATCTCAGTGCTGGTGTCAGTGTGCTCTCAGCATTGGTGTCAGTGTGCTCTATTTCAGCGCTGGTGTCAGTGTGCTCTCAGCGCTGGTGTCAGTGTGCTCTCAGCGCTGGTGTCAGTGTGCTCTCAGCATTTGTGTCAGTGTACTCAGCGCTGGTGTCAGTGTGCTCTATCTCAGTGCTGGTGTCAGTGTGCTATATCTCAGTGCTGGTGTCAGTGTGCTCTCAGCATTGGTGTCAGTGTGCTCTCAGCGTTGGTGTCAGTGTGCTCTCAGTGATGGTATAAGTGTGCTCTCAGTGCTGGTGTCAGTGTTCTCTCAGTGTTGGTGTCAGTGTACTCAGCGCTGGTGTCAGTGTGCTCTCAGCGCTGGTGTCAGTGAGCACTCAGCGCTGGTGTCAGTGAGCTCTCAGTGCTGGTGTCGGTGTGCTCTCAGCATTGGTGTCGGTTTGCTCTAAGCATTGGTGTCAGTGTGCTCTCAGCGTTATCAGTGTGCTCTATCTCAGCGATTCTGTCAGTGTGCTCTCATTGCTGGTGTCAGTGTGCTCTCAGCGCTGGTGTCAGTGTGCTCTCAGTGCTGGTGTCAGTGTGCTCTAAGCATTGGTGTCAGTGTGCTCTCAGCGTTATCAGTGTGCTCTGTCTCAGCGCTTCTGTCAATGTGCTCTCACCGCTGGTGTCAGTGTGCTCTCAGCGCTGGTGTCAGTGTGCTCTCAGCGCTGGTGTCAGTGTGCTCTCAGCGCTGTTATCAGTGTGCTCTATCTCAGCGCTTCTGTCAGTGTGCTCTCAGCGCTGGTGTCAGTGTTCTCTCAGTGTTGGAGTCAGTGTACTCAGCGCTGGTGTCAGTGTGCTCTATCTCAGTGCTGGTGTCAGTGTGCTCTATCTCAGTGCTGGTGTCAGTGTGCTCTCAGCATTGGTGTCAGTGTGCTCTATCTCAGCGCTGGTGTCAGTGTGCTCTCAGCCATGGCGTCAGTGTGCTCTCAGCGCTGGTGTCAGTGTGCTCTCAGCGCTGGTGTCAGTGAGCACTCAGCGCTGGTGTCAGTGAGCGCTCAGCGCTGGTGTCAGTGAGCTCTCAGTGCTGGTGTCGGTGTGCTCTCAGCATTGGTGTCAGTGTGCTCTCAGCGCTGGTGTCAGTGTGCTCTATCTCAGCGCTGGTGTCAGTGTTCTCTCAGCGCTGGTGTCAGTGTTCTCTCAGCGCTGGTGTCAGTGTTCTCTCAGCGCTGGTGTCAGTGTGCTCTCAGCATTTGTGTCAGTGTACTCAGCGCTGGTGTCAGTGTGCTCTATCTCAGTGCTGGTGTCAGTGTGCTCTATCTCAGTGCTGGTGTCAGTGTGCTCTCAGCATTGGTGTCAGTGTGCTCTATCTCAGCCCTGGTGTCAGTGTGCTCTCAGCCATGGTGTCAGTGTGCTCTCAGCGCTGGTGTCAGTGTGCTCTCAGCGCTGGTGTCAGTGTGCTCTCAGCGCTGTTGTCAGTGAGCTCTCAGTGCTGGTGTCGGTGTGCTCTCAGCATTGGTGTCGGTGTGCTCTAAGCATTGGTGTCAGTGTGCTCTCAGCGTTATCAGTGTGCTCTATCTCAGCGATTCTGTCAGTGTGCTCTCATTGCTGGTGTCAGTGTGCTCTCAGCGCTGGTGTCAGTGTGCTCTCAGTGCTGGTGTCAGTGTGCTCTAAGCATTGGTGTCAGTGTGCTCTCAGCGTTATCAGTGTGCTCTGTCTCAGCGCTTCTGTCAATGTGCTCTCACCGCTGGTGTCAGTGTGCTCTCAGCGCTGGTGTCAGTGTGCTCTCAGCGCTGGTGTCAGTGTGCTCTCAGCGCTGTTATCAGTGTGCTCTATCTCAGCGCTTCTGTCAGTGTGCTCTCAGCGCTGGTGTCAGTGTGCTCCCAGCGTTGGTGTCAGTGTGCTCTCAGCGTTGGTGTCAGTGTGCTCTCAGCGCTGGTATAAGCGTGCTCTCAGTGCTGGTGTCAGTGTTCTCTCAGTGTTGGTGTCAGTGTACTCAGCGCTGGTGTCAGTGTGCTCTATCTCAGTGCTGGTGTCAGTGTGCTCTCAGCATTGGTGTCAGTGTGCTCTATTTCAGCGCTGGTGTCAGTGTGCTCTCAGCGCTGGTGTCAGTGTGCTCTCAGCGCTGGTGTCAGTGTGCTCTCAGCATTTGTGTCAGTGTACTCAGCGCTGGTGTCAGTGTGCTCTATCTCAGTGCTGGTGTCAGTGTGCTATATCTCAGTGCTGGTGTCAGTGTGCTCTCAGCATTGGTGTCAGTGTGCTCTATCTCAGTGCTGGTGTCAGTGTGCTCTCAGCGCTGGTGTCAGTGTGCTCTCAGCCATGGTGTCAGTGTGCTCTCAGCATTGGTGTCAGTGTGCTCTCAGCGTTGGTGTCAGTGTGCTCTCAGCGTTGGTGTCAGTGTGCTCTCAGCGTTGGTGTCAGTGTGCTCTCAGCGCTGGTGTCAGTGTGCTCTCAGCGCTGGTGTCAGTGTGCTCTCAGCATTTGTGTCAGTGTACTCAGCGCTGGTGTCAGTGTGCTATATCTCAGTGCTGGTGTCAGTGTGCTCTCAGCATTGGTGTCAGTGTGCTTTCAGCGCTGTTATCAGTGTGCTCTATCTCAACGCTTCTGTCAGTGTGCTCTCAGCGCTGGTGTCAGTGTGCTCCCAGCGCTGGTGTCAGTGTGCTCTCAGCGCTGGTGTCAGTGAGCACTCAGCGCTGGTGTCAGTGAGCTCTCAGCGCTGGTGTCAGTGAGCTCTCAGTGCTGGTGTCGGTGTGCTCTCAGCATTGGTGTCAGTGTGCTCTCAGCGCTGGTGTCAGTGTGCTCTATCTCAGCGCTGGTGTCAGTGTTCTCTCAGCGCTGGTGTCAGTGTTCTCTCAGCGCTGGTGTCAGTGTGCTCTCAGCATTTGTGTCAGTGTACTCAGCGCTGGTGTCAGTGTGCTCTATCTCAGTGCTGGTGTCAGTGTGCTCTATCTCAGTGCTGGTGTCAGTGTGCTCTCAGCATTGGTGTCAGTGTGCTCTATCTCAGCCCTGGTGTCAGTGTGCTCTCAGCCATGGTGTCAGTGTGCTCTCAGCGCTGGTGTCAGTGTGCTCTCAGCGCTGGTGTCAGTGTGCTCTCAGCGCTGTTGTCAGTGAGCTCTCAGTGCTGGTGTCGGTGTGCTCTCAGCATTGGTGTCGGTGTGCTCTAAGCATTGGTGTCAGTGTGCTCTCAGCGTTATCAGTGTGCTCTATCTCAGCGATTCTGTCAGTGTGCTCTCATTGCTGGTGTCAGTGTACTCAGCGCTGGTGTCAGTGTGCTATATCTCAGTGCTGGTGTCAGTGTGCTCTCAGCATTGGTGTCAGTGTGCTTTCAGCGCTGTTATCAGTGTGCTCTATCTCAACGCTTCTGTCAGTGTGCTCTCAGCGCTGGTGTCAGTGTGCTCCCAGCGTTGGTGTCAGTGTGCTCTCAGCGTTGGTGTCAGTGTGCTCTCAGTGATGGTATAAGTGTGCTCTCAGTGCTGGTGTCAGTGTTCTCTCAGTGTTGGTGTCAGTGTACTCAGCGCTGATGTCAGTGTGCTCTCAGCGCTGGTGTCAGTGAGCACTCAGCGCTGGTGTCAGTGAGCTCTCAGCGCTGGTGTCAGTGAGCTCTCAGTGCTGGTGTCGGTGTGCTCTCAGCATTGGTGTCAGTGTGCTCTCAGCGCTGGTGTCAGTGTGCTCTATCTCAGCGCTGGTGTCAGTGTTCTCTCAGCGCTGGTGTCAGTGTTCTCTCAGCGCTGGTGTCAGTGTTCTCTCAGCGCTGGTGTCAGTGTGCTCTCAGCATTTGTGTCAGTGTACTCAGCGCTGGTGTCAGTGTGCTCTATCTCAGTGCTGGTGTCTGTGTGCTCTATCTCAGTGCTGGTGTCAGTGTGCTCTCAGCATTGGTGTCAGTGTGCTCTATCTCAGCCCTGGTGTCAGTGTGCTCTCAGCCATGGTGTCAGTGTGCTCTCAGCGCTGGTGCCAGTGTGCTCTCAGCGCTGGTGTCAGTGTGCTCTCAGCGCTGTTGTCAGTGAGCTCTCAGTGCTGGTGTCGGTGTGCTCTCAGCATTGGTGTCAGTGTGCTCTAAGCATTGGTGTCAGTGTGCTCTCAGCGTTATCAGTGTGCTCTATCTCAGCGATTCTGTCAGTGTGCTCTCATTGCTGGTGTCAGTGTGCTCTCAGCGCTGGTGTCAGTGTGCTCTCAGTGCTGGTGTCAGTGTGCTCTAAGCATTGGTGTCAGTGTGCTCTCAGCGTTATCAGTGTGCTCTGTCTCAGCGCTTCTGTCAATGTGCTCTCACCGCTGGTGTCAGTGTGCTCTCAGCGCTGGTGTCAGTGTGCTCTCAGCGCTGGTGTCAGTGTGCTCTCAGCGCTGTTATCAGTGTGCTCTATCTCAGCGCTTCTGTCAGTGTGCTCTCAGCGCTGGTGTCAGTGTGCTCCCAGCGTTGGTGTCAGTGTGCTCTCAGCGTTGGTGTCAGTGTGCTCTCAGCGCTGGTATAAGCGTGCTCTCAGTGCTGGTGTCAGTGTTCTCTCAGTGTTGGTGTCAGTGTACTCAGCGCTGGTGTCAGTGTGCTCTATCTCAGTGCTGGTGTCAGTGTGCTCTATCTCAGTGCTGGTGTCAGTGTGCTCTCAGCATTGGTGTCAGTGTGCTCTATTTCAGCGCTGGTGTCAGTGTGCTCTCAGCGCTGGTGTCAGTGTGCTCTCAGCGCTGGTGTCAGTGTGCTCTCAGCATTTGTGTCAGTGTACTCAGCGCTGGTGTCAGTGTGCTCTATCTCAGTGCTGGTGTCAGTGTGCTATATCTCAGTGCTGGTGTCAGTGTGCTCTCAGCATTGGTGTCAGTGTGCTCTCAGCGTTGGTGTCAGTGTGCTCTCAGTGATGGTATAAGTGTGCTCTCAGTGCTGGTGTCAGTGTTCTCTCAGTGTTGGTGTCAGTGTACTCAGCGCTGGTGTCAGTGTGCTCTCAGCGCTGGTGTCAGTGAGCACTCAGCGCTGGTGTCAGTGAGCTCTCAGCGCTGGTGTCAGTGAGCTCTCAGTGCTGGTGTCGGTGTGCTCTCAGCATTGGTGTCAGTGTGCTCTCAGCGCTGGTGTCAGTGTGCTCTATCTCAGCGCTGGTGTCAGTGTTCTCTCAGCGCTGGTGTCAGTGTTCTCTCAGCGCTGGTGTCAGTGTTCTCTCAGCGCTGGTGTCAGTGTGCTCTCAGCATTTGTGTCAGTGTACTCAGCGCTGGTGTCAGTGTGCTCTATCTCAGTGCTGGTGTCTGTGTGCTCTATCTCAGTGCTGGTGTCAGTGTGCTCTCAGCATTGGTGTCAGTGTGCTCTATCTCAGCCCTGGTGTCAGTGTGCTCTCAGCCATGGTGTCAGTGTGCTCTCAGCGCTGGTGTCAGTGTGCTCTCAGCGCTGGTGTCAGTGTGCTCTCAGCGCTGGTGTCAGTGTGCTCTCAGCGCTGTTGTCAGTGAGCTCTCAGTGCTGGTGTCGGTGTGCTCTCAGCATTGGTGTCGGTGTGCTCTAAGCATTGGTGTCAGTGTGCTCTCAGCGTTATCAGTGTGCTCTATCTCAGCGATTCTGTCAGTGTGCTCTCATTGCTGGTGTCAGTGTTCTCTCAGCGCTGGTGTCAGTGTGCTCTCAGCATTTGTGTCAGTGTACTCAGCGCTGGTGTCAGTGTGCTCTATCTCAGTGCTGGTGTCAGTGTGCTCTATCTCAGTGCTGGTGTCAGTGTGCTCTCAGCATTGGTGTCAGTGTGCTCTATCTCAGCCCTGGTGTCAGTGTGCTCTCAGCCATGGTGTCAGTGTGCTCTCAGCGCTGGTGTCAGTGTGCTCTCAGCGCTGGTGTCAGTGTGCTCTCAGCGCTGTTGTCAGTGAGCTCTCAGTGCTGGTGTCGGTGTGCTCTCAGCATTGGTGTCGGTGTGCTCTAAGCATTGGTGTCAGTGTGCTCTCAGCGTTATCAGTGTGCTCTATCTCAGCGATTCTGTCAGTGTGCTCTCATTGCTGGTGTCAGTGTACTCAGCGCTGGTGTCAGTGTGCTATATCTCAGTGCTGGTGTCAGTGTGCTCTCAGCATTGGTGTCAGTGTGCTTTCAGCGCTGTTATCAGTGTGCTCTATCTCAACGCTTCTGTCAGTGTGCTCTCAGCGCTGGTGTCAGTGTGCTCCCAGCGTTGGTGTCAGTGTGCTCTCAGCGTTGGTGTCAGTGTGCTCTCAGTGATGGTATAAGTGTGCTCTCAGTGCTGGTGTCAGTGTTCTCTCAGTGTTGGTGTCAGTGTACTCAGCGCTGGTGTCAGTGTGCTCTCAGCGCTGGTGTCAGTGAGCACTCAGCGCTGGTGTCAGTGAGCTCTCAGCGCTGGTGTCAGTGAGCTCTCAGTGCTGGTGTCGGTGTGCTCTCAGCATTGGTGTCAGTGTGCTCTCAGCGCTGGTGTCAGTGTGCTCTATCTCAGCGCTGGTGTCAGTGTTCTCTCAGCGCTGGTGTCAGTGTTCTCTCAGCGCTGGTGTCAGTGTTCTCTCAGCGCTGGTGTCAGTGTGCTCTCAGCATTTGTGTCAGTGTACTCAGCGCTGGTGTCAGTGTGCTCTATCTCAGTGCTGGTGTCTGTGTGCTCTATCTCAGTGCTGGTGTCAGTGTGCTCTCAGCATTGGTGTCAGTGTGCTCTATCTCAGCCCTGGTGTCAGTGTGCTCTCAGCCATGGTGTCAGTGTGCTCTCAGCGCTGGTGCCAGTGTGCTCTCAGCGCTGGTGTCAGTGTGCTCTCAGCGCTGTTGTCAGTGAGCTCTCAGTGCTGGTGTCGGTGTGCTCTCAGCATTGGTGTCAGTGTGCTCTAAGCATTGGTGTCAGTGTGCTCTCAGCGTTATCAGTGTGCTCTATCTCAGCGATTCTGTCAGTGTGCTCTCATTGCTGGTGTCAGTGTGCTCTCAGCGCTGGTGTCAGTGTGCTCTCAGTGCTGGTGTCAGTGTGCTCTAAGCATTGGTGTCAGTGTGCTCTCAGCGTTATCAGTGTGCTCTGTCTCAGCGCTTCTGTCAATGTGCTCTCACCGCTGGTGTCAGTGTGCTCTCAGCGCTGGTGTCAGTGTGCTCTCAGCGCTGGTGTCAGTGTGCTCTCAGCGCTGTTATCAGTGTGCTCTATCTCAGCGCTTCTGTCAGTGTGCTCTCAGCGCTGGTGTCAGTGTGCTCCCAGCGTTGGTGTCAGTGTGCTCTCAGCGTTGGTGTCAGTGTGCTCTCAGCGCTGGTATAAGCGTGCTCTCAGTGCTGGTGTCAGTGTTCTCTCAGTGTTGGTGTCAGTGTACTCAGCGCTGGTGTCAGTGTGCTCTATCTCAGTGCTGGTGTCAGTGTGCTCTATCTCAGTGCTGGTGTCAGTGTGCTCTCAGCATTGGTGTCAGTGTGCTCTATTTCAGCGCTGGTGTCAGTGTGCTCTCAGCGCTGGTGTCAGTGTGCTCTCAGCGCTGGTGTCAGTGTGCTCTCAGCATTTGTGTCAGTGTACTCAGCGCTGGTGTCAGTGTGCTCTATCTCAGTGCTGGTGTCAGTGTGCTATATCTCAGTGCTGGTGTCAGTGTGCTCTCAGCATTGGTGTCAGTGTGCTCTCAGCGTTGGTGTCAGTGTGCTCTCAGTGATGGTATAAGTGTGCTCTCAGTGCTGGTGTCAGTGTTCTCTCAGTGTTGGTGTCAGTGTACTCAGCGCTGGTGTCAGTGTGCTCTCAGCGCTGGTGTCAGTGAGCACTCAGCGCTGGTGTCAGTGAGCTCTCAGCGCTGGTGTCAGTGAGCTCTCAGTGCTGGTGTCGGTGTGCTCTCAGCATTGGTGTCAGTGTGCTCTCAGCGCTGGTGTCAGTGTGCTCTATCTCAGCGCTGGTGTCAGTGTTCTCTCAGCGCTGGTGTCAGTGTTCTCTCAGCGCTGGTGTCAGTGTTCTCTCAGCGCTGGTGTCAGTGTGCTCTCAGCATTTGTGTCAGTGTACTCAGCGCTGGTGTCAGTGTGCTCTATCTCAGTGCTGGTGTCTGTGTGCTCTATCTCAGTGCTGGTGTCAGTGTGCTCTCAGCATTGGTGTCAGTGTGCTCTATCTCAGCCCTGGTGTCAGTGTGCTCTCAGCCATGGTGTCAGTGTGCTCTCAGCGCTGGTGTCAGTGTGCTCTCAGCGCTGGTGTCAGTGTGCTCTCAGCGCTGTTGTCAGTGAGCTCTCAGTGCTGGTGTCGGTGTGCTCTCAGCATTGGTGTCGGTGTGCTCTAAGCATTGGTGTCAGTGTGCTCTCAGCGTTATCAGTGTGCTCTATCTCAGCGATTCTGTCAGTGTGCTCTCATTGCTGGTGTCAGTGTGCTCTCAGCGCTGGTGTCAGTGTGCTCTCAGTGCTGGTGTCAGTGTGCTCTAAGCATTGGTGTCAGTGTGCTCTCAGCGTTATCAGTGTGCTCTGTCTCAGCGCTTCTGTCAATGTGCTCTCACCGCTGGTGTCAGTGTGCTCTCAGCGCTGGTGTCAGTGTGCTCTCAGCGCTGGTGTCAGTGTGCTCTCAGCGCTGTTATCAGTGTGCTCTATCTCAGCGCTTCTGTCAGTGTGCTCTCAGCGCTGGTGTCAGTGTGCTCCCAGCGTTGGTGTCAGTGTGCTCTCAGCGTTGGTGTCAGTGTGCTCTCAGCGCTGGTATAAGCGTGCTCTCAGTGCTGGTGTCAGTGTTCTCTCAGTGTTGGTGTCAGTGTACTCAGCGCTGGTGTCAGTGTGCTCTATCTCAGTGCTGGTGTCAGTGTGCTCTATCTCAGTGCTGGTGTCAGTGTGCTCTCAGCATTGGTGTCAGTGTGCTCTATTTCAGCGCTGGTGTCAGTGTGCTCTCAGCGCTGGTGTCAGTGTGCTCTCAGCGCTGGTGTCAGTGTGCTCTCAGCCATGGTGTCAGTGTGCTCTCAGCATTGGTGTCAGTGTGCTCTCAGCGTTGGTGTCAGTGTGCTCTCAGCGTTGGTGTCAGTGTGCTCTCAGCGTTGGTGTCAGTGTGCTCTCAGCGCTGGTGTCAGTGTGCTCTCAGCGCTGGTGTCAGTGTGCTCTCAGCATTTGTGTCAGTGTACTCAGCGCTGGTGTCAGTGTGCTATATCTCAGTGCTGGTGTCAGTGTGCTCTCAGCATTGGTGTCAGTGTGCTTTCAGCGCTGTTATCAGTGTGCTCTATCTCAACGCTTCTGTCAGTGTGCTCTCAGCGCTGGTGTCAGTGTGCTCCCAGCGTTGGTGTCAGTGTGCTCTCAGCGTTGGTGTCAGTGTGCTCTCAGTGATTGTATAAGTGTGCTCTCAGTGCTGGTGTCAGTGTTCTCTCAGTGTTGGTGTCAGTGTACTCAGCGCTGGTGTCAGTGTGCTCTATCTCAGTGCTGGTGTCAGTGTGCTCTATCTCAGTGCTGGTGTCAGTGTGCTCTCAGCATTGGTGTCAGTGTGCTCTATCTCAGCGCTGGTGTCAGTGTGCTCTCAGCCATGGCGTCAGTGTGCTCTCAGCGCTGGTGTCAGTGTGCTCTCAGCGCTGGTGTCAGTGAGCACTCAGCGCTGGTGTCAGTGAGCTCTCAGCGCTGGTGTCAGTGAGCTCTCAGTGCTGGTGTCGGTGTGCTCTCAGCATTGGTGTCAGTGTGCTCTCAGCGCTGGTGTCAGTGTGCTCTATCTCAGCGCTGGTGTCAGTGTTCTCTCAGCGCTGGTGTCAGTGTTCTCTCAGCGCTGGTGTCAGTGTTCTCTCAGCGCTGGTGTCAGTGTGCTCTCAGCATTTGTGTCAGTGTACTCAGCGCTGGTGTCAGTGTGCTCTATCTCAGTGCTGGTGTCAGTGTGCTCTATCTCAGTGCTGGTGTCAGTGTGCTCTCAGCATTGGTGTCAGTGTGCTCTATCTCAGCCCTGGTGTCAGTGTGCTCTCAGCCATGGTGTCAGTGTGCTCTCAGCGCTGGTGTCAGTGTGCTCTCAGCGCTGGTGTCAGTGTGCTCTCAGCGCTGTTGTCAGTGAGCTCTCAGTGCTGGTGTCGGTGTGCTCTCAGCATTGGTGTCGGTGTGCTCTAAGCATTGGTGTCAGTGTGCTCTCAGCGTTATCAGTGTGCTCTATCTCAGCGATTCTGTCAGTGTGCTCTCATTGCTGGTGTCAGTGTGCTCTCAGCGCTGGTGTCAGTGTGCTCTCAGTGCTGGTGTCTGTGTGCTCTAAGCATTGGTGTCAGTGTGCTCTCAGCGTTATCAGTGTGCTCTGTCTCAGCGCTTCTGTCAATGTGCTCTCACCGCTGGTGTCAGTGTGCTCTCAGCGCTGGTGTCAGTGTGCTTTCAGCGCTGGTGTCAGTGTGCTCTCAGCGCTGTTATCAGTGTGCTCTATCTCAGCGCTTCTGTCAGTGTGCTCTCAGCGCTGGTGTCAGTGTGCTCCCAGCGTTGGTGTCAGTGTGCTCTCAGCGTTGGTGTCAGTGTGCTCTCAGCGCTGGTATAAGCGTGCTCTCAGTGCTGGTGTCAGTGTTCTCTCAGTGTTGGTGTCAGTGTACTCAGCGCTGGTGTCAGTGTGCTCTATCTCAGTGCTGGTGTCAGTGTGCTCTATCTCAGTGCTGGTGTCAGTGTGCTCTCAGCATTGGTGTCAGTGTGCTCTATTTCAGCGCTGGTGTCAGTGTGCTCTCAGCGCTGGTGTCAGTGTGCTCTCAGCGCTGGTGTCAGTGTGCTCTCAGCATTTGTGTCAGTGTACTCAGCGCTGGTGTCAGTGTGCTATATCTCAGTGCTGGTGTCAGTGTGCTCTCAGCATTGGTGTCAGTGTGCTCTATCTCAGTGCTGGTGTCAGTGTGCTCTCAGCGCTGGTGTCAGTGTGCTCTCAGCCATGGTGTCAGTGTGCTCTCAGCATTGGTGTCAGTGTGCTCTCAGCGTTGGTGTCAGTGTGCTCTCAGCGTTGGTGTCAGTGTGCTCTCAGCGTTGGTGTCAGTGTGCTCTCAGCGCTGGTGTCAGTGTGCTCTCAGCGCTGTTATCAGTGTGCTCTATCTCAGCGCTTCTGTCAGTGTGCTCTCAGCGCTGGTGTCAGTGTGCTCCCAGCGTTGGTGTCAGTGTGATCTCAGCGTTGGTGTCAGTGTGCTCTCAGTGCTGGTGTCAGTGTTCTCTCAGTGTTGGTGTCAGTGTACTCAGCGTTGGTGTCAGTGTGCTCTCAGCGCTGGTATAAGTGTGCTCTCAGTGCTGGTGTCAGTGTTCTCTCAGTGTTGGTGTCAGTGTACTCAGTGCTGGTGTCAGTGTGCTCTCAGCGCTGGTGTCAGTATGCTCTCAGCGCTGGTGTCAGTGTGCTCTCAGCGCTGGTGTCAGTGTGCTTTCAGCGTTGGTGTCAGTGTGCTCTCAGCGTTGGAGTGAGTTTGCTCTATCTCAGCGCTGGTGTCAGTGTTCTCTCAGCGCTGGTGTCAGTGTTCTCTTAGCGCTGGTGTCAGTGTGCTCTCAGCATTTGTGTCAGTGTACTCAGCGCTGGTGTCAGTGTGCTCTATCTCAGTGCTGGTGTCAGTGTGCTCTCAGCCATGGTGTCAGTGTGCTCTATCTCAGCGCTGGTGTCAGTGTGCTCTCAGCGCTGGTGTCAGTGTGCTCTCAGCGCTGGTGTCAGTGTGCTCTCAGCGCTGGTGTCAGTGAGCTCTCAGTGCTGGTGTCGGTGTGCTCTCAGCATTGGTGTCAGTGTGCTCTCAGCGCTGGTGTCAGTGTGCTCTATCTCAGTGCTGGTGTCAGTGTGCTCTCAGCGCTGGTGTCAGTGTGCTCTCAGCGCTGGTGTCAGTGTGCTCTCAGCGCTAGTGTCAGTGTGCTTTCAGCGTTGGTGTCAGTGTGCTCTCAGCGTTGGAGTGAGTTTGCTCTATCGCAGCGCTGGTGTCAGTGTTCTCTCAGCGCTGGTGTCAGTGTTCTCTTAGCGCTGGTGTCAGTGTGCTCTCAGCATTTGTGTCAGTGTACTCAGCGCTGGTGTCAGTGTGCTCTATCTCAGTGCTGGTGTCAGTGTGCTCTCAGCCATGGTGTCAGTGTGCTCTATCTCAGCGCTGGTGTCAGTGTGCTCTCAGCCATGGTGTCAGTGTGCTCTCAGCGCTGGTGTCAGTGTGCTCTCAGCGCTGGTGTCAGTGTGCTCTCAGCGCTGGTGTCAGTGTGCTCTCAGCGCTGGTGTCAGTGTGCTCTCAGCGCTGGTGTCAGTGAGCTCTCAGTGCTGGTGTCGGTGTGCTCTCAGCATTGGTGTCAGTGTGCTCTCAGCGCTGGTGTCAGTGTGCTCTATCTCAGTGCTGGTGTCAGTGTGCTCTCAGCGCTGGTGTCAGTGTGCTCTCAGCGCTGGTGTCAGTGTGCTCTCAGCGCTGGTGTCAGTGTGCTTTCAGCGTTGGTGTCAGTGTTCTCTCAGCGTTGGAGTGAGTTTGCTCTATCTCAGCGCTGGTGTCAGTGTTCTCTCAGCGCTGGTGTCAGTGTTCTCTCAGCGCTGGTGTCAGTGTGCTCTCAGCATTTGTGTCAGTGTACTCAGCGCTGGTGTCAGTGTGCTCTATCTCAGTGCTGGTGTCAGTGTGCTCTATCTCAGTGCTGGTGTCAGTGTGCTCTATCTCAGTGCTGGTGTCAATGTGCTCTCAGCATTGGTGTCAGTGTGCTCTATCTCAGCCCTGGTGTCAGTGTGCTCTCAGCCATGGTGTCAGTGTGCTCTCAGCGCTGGTGTCAGTGTGCTCTCAGTGCTGGTGTCAGTGTGCTCTAAGCATTGGTGTCAGTGTGCTCTCAGCGTTATCAGTGTGCTCTGTCTCAGCGCTTCTGTCAATGTGCTCTCACCGCTGGTGTCAGTGTGCTCTCAGCGCTGGTGTCAGTGTGCTCTCAGCGCTGGTGTCAGTGTGCTCTCAGTGCTGGTGTCAGTGTGCTCTCAGCATTGGTGTCAGTGTACTCAGCACTGGTGTCAGTGTGCTCTATCTCATTGCTGGTGTCAGTGTGCTCTCAGCGCTGGTGTCAGTGTGCTCTCAGCGCTGGTGTCAGTGTGCTCTCAGCGCTGTTATCAGTGTGCTCTATCTCAGCGCTTCTGTCAGTGTGCTCTCAGCGCTGGTGTCAGTGTGCTCCCAGTGTTGGTGTCAGTGTGCTCTCAGCTTTGGTGTCAGTGTGCTCTCAGCGCTGGTATAAGTGTGCTCTCAGTGCTGGTGTCAGTGTTCTCTCAGTGTTGGTGTCAGTGTACTCAGCGCTGGTGTCAGTGTGCTCTATCTCAGTGCTGGTGTCAGTGTGCTCTATCTCAGTGCTGGTGTCAGTGTGCTCTCAGCATTGGTGTCAGTGTGCTCTATTTCAGCGCTGGTGTCAGTGTGCTCTCAGCGCTGGTGTCAGTGTGCTCTCAGCGCTGGTGTCAGTGTGCTCTCAGTGCTGGTGTCAGTGTTCTCTCAGTGTTGGTGTCAGTGTACTCAGCGCTGGTGTCAGTGTGCTCTATCTCAGTGCTGGTGTCAGTGTGCTCTATCTCAGTGCTGGTGTCAGTGTGCTCTCAGCATTGGTGTCAGTGTGCTCTATTTTAGCGCTGGTGTCAGTGTGCTCTCAGCGCTGGTGTCAGTGTGCTCTCAGCGCTGGTGTCAGTGTGCTCTCAGCGCTGGTGTCAGTGTGCTCTCAGCATTTGTGTCAGTGTACTCAGCGCTGGTGTCAGTGTGCTCTATCTCAGTGCTGGTGTCAGTGTGCTATATCTCAGTGATGGTGTCAGTGTGCTCTCAGCATTGGTGTCAGTGTGCTCTATCTCAGTGCTGGTGTCAGTGTGCTCTCAGCATTGGTGTCAGTGTGCTCTATCTCAGCCCTGGTGTCAGTGTGCTCTCAGCCATGGTGTCAGTGTGCTCTCAACGCTGGTGTCAGTGTGCTCTCAGCGCTGGTGTCAGTGTGCTCTCAGCGCTGGTGTCAGTGAGCTCTCAGTGCTGGTGTCGGTGTGCTCTCAGCATTGGTGTCGGTGTGCTCTAAGCATTGGTGTCAGTGTGCTCTCAGAGTTATCAGTGTGCTCTATCTCAGCGATTCTGTCAGTGTGCTCTCATTGCTGGTGTCAGTGTGCTCTCAGCGCTGGTGTCAGTGTGCTCTCAGTGCTGGTGTCAGTGTGCTCTAAGCATTGGTGTCAGTGTGCTCTCAGCGTTATCAGTGTGCTCTGTCTCAGCGCTTCTGTCAATGTGCTCTCACCGCTGGTGTCAGTGTGCTCTCAGCGCTGGTGTCAGTGTGCTCTCAGTGCTGGTGTCAGTGTGCTCTCAGCATTGGTGTCAGTGTACTCAGCACTGGTGTCAGTGTGCTCTATCTCATTGCTGGTGTCAGTGTGCTCTTAGCGCTGGTGTCAGTGTGCTCTCAGCGCTGGTGTCAGTGTGCTCTCAGCGCTGTTATCAGTGTGCTCTATCTCAGCGCTTCTGTCAGTGTGCTCTCAGCGCTGGTGTCAGTGTGCTCCCAGCGTTGGTGTCAGTGTGCTCTCAGCGTTGGTGTCAGTGTGCTCTCAGCGCTGGTATAAGTGTGCTCTCAGTGCTGGTGTCAGTGTTCTCTCAGTGTTGGTGTCAGTGTACTCAGCGCTGGTGTCAGTGTGCTCTATCTCAGTGCTGGTGTCAGTGTGCTCTATCTCAGTGCTGGTGTCAGTGTGCTCTCAGCATTGGTGTCAGTGTGCTCTATCTCAGTGCTGGTGTCAGTGTGCTCTCAGCGCTGGTGTCAGTGTGCTCTCAGCGCTGGTGTCAGTGTTCTCTCAGCGCTGGTGTCAGTGTTCTCTCAGCGCTGGTGTCAGTGTGCTCTCAGCATTTGTGTCAGTGTACTCAGCGCTGGTGTCAGTGTGCTCTATATCAGTGCTGGTGTCAGTGTGCTATATCTCAGTGCTGGTGTCAGTGTGCTCTCAGCATTGGTGTCACTGTGCTCTATCTCAGTGCTGGTGTCAGTGTGCTCTCAGCGCTGGTGTAAGTGTGCTCTCAGCCATGGTGTCAGTGTGCTCTCAGCATTGGTGTCAGTGTGCTCTCAGCGTTGGTGTCAGTGTGCTCTCAGCGTTGGTGTCAGTGTGCTCTCAGCGCTGGTGTCAGTGTGCTCTCAGCGCTGTTATCAGTGTGCTCTATCTCAGCGCTTCTGTCAGTGTGCTCTCAGCGCTGGTGTCAGTGTGCTCCCAGCGTTGGTGTCAGTGTGATCTCAGCGTTGGTGTCAGTGTGCTCTCAGCGCTGGTATAAGTGTGCTCTCAGTGCTGGTGTCAGTGTTCTCTCAGTGTTGGTGTCAGTGTACTCAGCGTTGGTGTCCGTGTGCTCTCAGCACTGGTATAAGTGTGCTCTCAGTGCTGGTGTCAGTGTTCTCTCAGTGTTGGTGTCAGTGTGCTCAGTGCTGGTGTCAGTGTGCTCTCAGCGCTGGTGTCAGTATGCTCTCAGCGCTGGTGTCAGTGTGCTCTCAGCGCTGGTGTCAGTGTGCTTTCAGCGTTGGTGTCAGTGTGCTCTCAGCGTTGGAGTGAGTTTGCTCTATCTCAGCACTGGTGTCAGTGTTCTCTCAGCGCTGGTGTCAGTGTTCTCTTAGCGCTGGTGTCAGTGTGCTCTCAGCATTTGTGTCAGTGTACTCAGCGCTGGTGTCAGTGTGCTCTATCTCAGTGCTGGTGTCAGTGTGCTCTCAGCCATGGTGTCAGTGTGCTCTCAGCGCTGGTGTCAGTGTGCTCTATCTCAGTGCTGGTGTCAGTGTGCTCTCAGCGCTGGTGTCAGTGTGCTCTCAGCGCTGGTGTCAGTGTGCTTTCAGCGTTGGTGTCAGTGTGCTCTCAGCGTTGGAGTGAGTTTGCTCTATCTCAGCGCTGGTGTCAGTGTGCTCTCAGCATTTGTGTCAGTGTACTCAGCGCTGGTGTCAGTGTGCTCTATCTCAGTGCTGGTGTCAGTGTGCTCTATCTCAGTGCTGGTGTCAGTGTGCTCTCAGCATTGGTGTCAGTGTGCTCTATCTCAGCGCTGGTGTCAGTGTGCTCTTAGCGCTGGTGTCAGTGTGCTCTCAGCGCTGGTGTCAGTGTGCTCTCAGCGCTGGTGTCAGTGTGCTCTCAGCGCTGGTGTCAGTGAGCTCTCAGTGCTGGTGTCGGTGTGCTCTCAGCATTGGTGTCAGTGTGCTCTCAGCGCTGGTGTCAGTGTGCTCTATCTCAGTGCTGGTGTCAGTGTGCTCTCAGCATTGGTGTCAGTGTGCTCTATCTCAGCGCTGGTGTCAGTGTGCTCTCAGCGCTGGTGTCAGTGTTCACTCAGCGCTGGTGTCAGTGTTCTCTCAGCGCTGGTGTCAGTGTGCTCTCAGCATTTGTGTCAGTGTACTCAGCGCTGGTGTCAGTGTGCTCTCAGTGCTGGTGTCAGTGTTCTCTCAGTGTTGGTGTCAGTGTACTCAGCGTTGGTGTCAGTGTGCTCTCAGCACTGGTATAAGTGTGCTCTCAGTGCTGGTGTCAGTGTTCTCTCAGTGTTGGTGTCAGTGTACTCAGTGCTGGTGTCAGTGTGCTCTCAGCGCTGGTGTCAGTATGCTCTCAGCGCTGGTGTCAGTGTGCTCTCAGCGCTGGTGTCAGTGTGCTTTCAGCGTTGGTGTCAGTGTGCTCTCAGCGTTGGAGTGAGTTTGCTCTATCTCAGCGCTGGTGTCAGTGTTCTCTCAGCGCTGGTGTCAGTGTTCTCTTAGCGCTGGTGTCAGTGTGCTCTCAGCATTTGTGTCCGTGTACTCAGCGCTGGTGTCAGTGTGCTCTATCTCAGTGCTGGTGTCAGTGTGCTCTCAGCCATGGTGTCAGTGTGCTCTCAGCGCTGGTGTCAGTGTGCTCTATCTCAGTGCTGGTGTCAGTGTGCTCTCAGCGCTGGTGTCAGTGTGCTCTCAGCGCTGGTGTCAGTGTGCTCTCAGCGCTGGTGTCAGTGTGCTTTCAGCGTTGGTGTCAGTGTGCTCTCAGCGTTGGAGTGAGTTTGCTCTATCTCAGCGCTGGTGTCAGTGTTCTCTCAGCGCTGGTGTCAGTGTTCTCTTAGCGCTGGTGTCAGTGTGCTCTCAGCATTTGTGTCAGTGTACTCAGCGCTGGTGTCAGTGTGCTCTATCTCAGTGCTGGTGTCAGTGTGCTCTATCTCAGTGCTGGTGTCAGTGTGCTCTCAGCATTGGTGTCAGTGTGCTCTATCTCAGCGCTGGTGTCAGTGTGCTCTCAGCGCTGGTGTCAGTGTTCTCTCAGCGCTGGTGTCAGTGTTCTCTCAGCGCTGGTGTCAGTGTGCTCTCAGCATTTGTGTCAGTGTACTCAGCGCTGGTGTCAGTGTGCTCTATCTCAGTGCTGGTGTCAGTTGCTCTATCTCAGTGCTGGTGTCAGTGTGCTCTCAGCATTGGTGTCAGTGTGCTCTATCTCAGAGCTGGTGTCAGTGTGCTCTCAGCATTGGTGTCAGTGTGCTCTATCTCAGAGCTGGTGTCAGTGTGCTCTCAGCACTGGTGTCAGTGTGCTCTCAGCGCTGGTGTCAGTGTGCTCTCAGCGCTGGTGTCAGTGTGCTCTCAGCATTTGTGTCAGTGTACTCAGCACTGGTGTCAGTGTGCTCTATCTCAGTGCTGGTGTCAGTGTGCTCTATCTCAGTGCTGGTGTCAGTGTGCTCTTAGCATTGGTGTCAGTGTGCTCTATCTCAGCGCTGGTGTCAGTGTGCTCTCAGCCATGGTGTCAGTGTGCTCTCAGCGCTGGTGTCAGTGAGCTCTCAGTGCTGGTTTTGGTGTGCTCTCAGCATTGGTGTCAGTGTGCTCTCAGCGCTGTTGTCAGTGTGCTCTATCTCAGTGCTGGTGTCAGTGTGCTCTCAGCATTGGTGTCAGTGTGCTCTATCTCAGCGCTGGTGTCAGTGTGCTCTCAGCGCTGGTGTCAGTGTGCTCTCAGCGTTGGTGTCAGTGTGCTCTCAGCGTTGGTGTCAGTGTGCTCTCAGCGTTGGAGTGAGTTTGCTCTATCTCAGCGCTGGTGTCAGTGTTCTCTCAGCGCTGGTGTCAGTGTTCTCTTAGCGCTGGTGTCAGTGTGCTCTCAGCATTTGTGTCAGTGTACTCAGCGCTGGTGTCAGTGTGCTCTATCTCAGTGCTGGTGTCAGTGTGCTCTATCTCAGTGCTGGTGTCAGTGTGCTCTCAGCATTGGTGTCAGTGTGCTCTATCTCAGCGCTGGTGTCAGTGTGCTCTCAGCGCTGGTGTCAGTGTTCTCTCAGCGCTGGTGTCAGTGTGCTCTCAGCATTTGTGTCAGTGTACTCAGCGCTGGTGTCAGTGTGCTCTATCTCAGTGCTGGTGTCAGTTGCTCTATCTCAGTGCTGGTGTCAGTGTGCTCTCAGCATTGGTGTCAGTGTGCTCTATCTCAGAGCTGGTGTCAGTGTGCTCTCAGCATTGGTGTCAGTGTGCTCTATCTCAGAGCTGGTGTCAGTGTGCTCTCAGCACTGGTGTCAGTGTGCTCTCAGCGCTGGTGTCAGTGTGCTCTCAGCGCTGGTGTCAGTGTGCTCTCAGCATTTGTGTCAGTGTACTCAGCACTGGTGTCAGTGTGCTCTATCTCAGTGCTGGTGTCAGTGTGCTCTATCTCAGTGCTGGTGTCAGTGTGCTCTTAGCATTGGTGTCAGTGTGCTCTATCTCAGCGCTGGTGTCAGTGTGCTCTCAGCCATGGTGTCAGTGTGCTCTCAGCGCTGGTGTCAGTGAGCTCTCAGTGCTGGTTTTGGTGTGCTCTCAGCATTGGTGTCAGTGTGCTCTCAGCGCTGTTGTCAGTGTGCTCTATCTCAGTGCTGGTGTCAGTGTGCTCTCAGCATTGGTGTCAGTGTGCTCTATCTCAGCGCTGGTGTCAGTGTGCTCTCAGCGCTGGTGTCAGTGTGCTCTCAGCGTTGGTGTCAGTGTGCTCTCAGCACTGGTGTCAGTGTGCTATATCTCAGTGCTGGTGTCAGTGTGCTCTCAGCATTGGTGTCAGTGTGCTCTATCTCAGCGCTGGTGTCAGTGTGCTCTCAGCACTGGTGTCAGTGTGCTCTCAGCGCTGGTGTCAGTGTGCTCTCAGCGCTGGTGTCAGTGTGCTCTCAGCATTTGTGTCAGTGTACTCAGCACTGGTGTCAGTGTGCTCTATCTCAGTGCTGGTGTCAGTGTGCTCTATCTCAGTGCTGGTGTCAGTGTGCTCTCAGCGTTGGTGTCAGTGTGATCTCAGTGTTGGTGTGAGTTTGCTCTATCTCAGCGCTGGTGTCAGTGTTCTCTCAGCGCTGTTGTCAGTGTTCTCTCAGCGCTGGTGTCAGTGTGCTCTCAGCCATGGTGTCAGTGTGCTCTCAGCGTTGGTGTCAGTGTGCTCTCAGCGTTGGTGTCAGTGTGCTCTCAGCGTTGGTGTCAGTGTGCTCTCAGCATTGGTGTCAGTGTGTTCTTTCTGTGCGCTGGTGTCAGTGTGCTCTCATTGTTGGTGCCAGTGTGCTCTCAGCGCTGGTGCCAGTGTGCTCTCAACACTGGTGCCAGTGTGCTCTCAGCGCTGGTGCCAGTGTGCTCTCAGCGCTGGTGTCAGTGTGCTCTGAGTGCTGGTGTCAGTATGCTCTATCTCAGTGCTGGTGTCAGTGTGCCCTCAGCATTTGTGTCAGTGTACTCAGCGCTGGTGTCAGTGTGCTCTCAGCGTTGGTGTCATTGTGCTCTCAGCGCTGGTGTCAGTGTGCTCTCAGCGCTGGTGTCAGTATGCTCTCAGCGCTGGTGTCAGTGTGCTCTCAGCGCTGGTGTCAGTGTGCTCTCAGCGCTGGTGTCAGTGAGCTCTCAGCGTTGGTGTCAGTGTGATCTCAGTGTTGGTGTGAGTTTGCTCTATCTCAGCGCTGGTGTCAGTGTTCTCTCAGCGCTGTTGTCAGTGTTCTCTCAGCGCTGGTGTCAGTGTGCTCTCAGCCATGGTGTCAGTGTGCTCTCAGCATTGGTGTCAGTGTGCTCTATCTCAGCGCTGGTGTCAGTGTGCTCTCAGCGCTGGTGTCAGTGTTCTCTCAGCGCTGGTGTCAGTGTTCTCTCAGCGCTGGTGTCAGTGTGCTCTCAGCATTTGTGTCAGTGTACTCAGCGCTGGTGTCAGTGTGCTCTATCTCAGTGCTGGTGTCAGTTGCTCTATCTCAGTGCTGGTGTCAGTGTGCTCTCAGCATTGGTGTCAGTGTGCTCTATCTCAGAGCTGGTGTCAGTGTGCTCTCAGCACTGGTGTCAGTGTGCTCTCAGCGCTGGTGTCAGTGTGCTCTCAGCGCTGGTGTCAGTGTGCTCTCAGCATTTGTGTCAGTGTACTCAGCACTGGTGTCAGTGTGCTCTATCTCAGTGCTGGTGTCAGTGTGCTCTTAGCATTGGTGTCAGTGTGCTCTATCTCAGCGCTGGTGTCAGTGTGCTCTCAGCCATGGTGTCAGTGTGCTCTCAGCGCTGGTGTCAGTGAGCTCTCAGTGCTGGTTTTGGTGTGCTCTCAGCATTGGTGTCAGTGTGCTCTCAGCGCTGTTGTCAGTGTGCTCTATCTCAGTGCTGGTGTCAGTGTGCTCTCAGCATTGGTGTCAGTGTGCTCTATCTCAGCGCTGGTGTCAGTGTGCTCTCAGCGCTGGTGTCAGTGTGCTCTCAGCGTTGGTGTCAGTGTGCTCTCAGCACTGGTGTCAGTGTGCTATATCTCAGTGCTGGTGTCAGTGTGCTCTCAGCATTGGTGTCAGTGTGCTCTATCTCAGCGCTGGTGTCAGTGTGCTCTCAGCACTGGTGTCAGTGTGCTCTCAGCGCTGGTGTCAGTGTGCTCTCAGCGCTGGTGTCAGTGTGCTCTCAGCGCTGGTGTCAGTGTGCTCTCAGCATTTGTGTCAGTGTACTCAGCACTGGTGTCAGTGTGCTCTATCTCAGTGCTGGTGTCAGTGTGCTCTATCTCAGTGCTGGTGTCAGTGTGCTACTTCAAATACTCAGCTGAAGTTCTGCACAGACTAAGGAACATCAACACCACATTGCCATCTTCCATACAAAAAATACTTCAAAGAGAACAACTATTAAAAACCGGACGACAAGCAGCTCCCAACCACAGGAAGACATCTACTCGACCACTACAATTAGATTGCGCCTTGATTAACGCCAGGTCTGCAGTCAAACATAGACTGGAAGTACACGACTTCATCATCGAGAACAATGTAGATTGTCTCTTCATCACCGAAAGCTGGTTAACCTCTGACTGCAACACCATCCTCACCGAATTGGTGCCGGAAAACTACAGGATCCTAACCGAACACCGGATAGGGAAAAAAGGAGGAGGCCTAGCAGTGATCTTTAAAGGTCACCTGGATCTCACTAAACCATCATCTCAGAACCCAGTGTCTTTTATGGAAACCCTGACGCTACATTTTCAACCAACACCCCATGACACCACTCATATTCTACTGTGCTACAGACCACCGGGACCAAAGTCCAATCTTCTTTCACCCCTCACGGAATCCTTTGCAATGCACACCCTAAAATTCAAAAATTTCCTGGCACTCGGAGATTTCAACCTTTGGGCAAACGAGCCTAAAGACCCCATCGCGACTGCCTGCATCAATCAACTAGAAGAACTGGGTCTACAGCAACTGATAAAGACTCCCACGCATGGGTCAGGACACACCCTGGACCTCATTTTCAAACAGAACATCGACGTCAACATATGCGACAACATAACTCTGCCATGGACGGATCACCACGCCATCAAATTCAAAATCACTACCAACATCACCAACGCAAAACGGAAACCTGTAACAACGCACTGGACCAGATCGCATAAAAAACTGTACTCCGAAGCCTTCAAAACCACTCTGTCCAAAAAAATATCTACAATAACCTTAAACCACTCTACGGAGGAAACACTCAACTCCCTGAACAAGGCATTACTGCAATCAGCAGACTCGGTAGCACCAAAACGCAGGGCTCTCATCAGGAAGAAAAATGCTGGATGGTTTAATAGCTCCCTCTCCGTACTAAAGCAAGAACGCAGAAGAGCGGAAAGAACATGGAGAAGAAATCCCACCGAGGAAAACCTATTTAACTACAAAGGTCTGACAGAGAATTATCGGAAAGCAATCTTCAAAGCCAAAAAGGACCACTTCTCATATACAATCTCAACGGCCGCAAACCAACCACGGGAACTGTTTAAACTGGTTAATCAATCAATGAATCCGGTGTGCCTAGAACCCCCAGAAAGCGAATCCCAGGATTACTGTGACAAACTGTCAGATTTTTTCATCGATAAAGTCAAAACCATCAGGGAAACAATTTGTCAGAAGAAAACATCCGACCTCAGCCAGCAAATACATAAAGAGGATGTCCGCACCAACATACCGCAACCGCCAAAATTTTCACTATCCCCAATTACCGTAGACACCGCAAAAAACATCATTAATAAACTGCGTGACAGTACCTCACCTATTGACATCATCCCCACAAAACTACTGAAAGAATGCTCCGACATCGTGGCTCCAACCATAACCCACCTCATAAACCGATCATTCCACGAAGGGATTGTTCCCAGCATCCTCAAACAAGGCATCGTCAAACCTCTACTCAAGAAACCAAACCTGGACCCTCAGGATCCAAACAACCGTAGGCCAATTACAAGCCTCAACACCATTTCTAAGATCATGGAGAAAGCTGTAGTACATCAGCTACAACTTCACCTGGATACTCACAAACTCCTGGACCCGCTGCAATCAGGCTTCCACCCGGGTCATGGAACAGAAACAGCTCTCCTCAAGATTTGGGATGACGCCCTCGAATCGGCAGATGACGGAGAGCCGTGTCTCCTCGTACTGCTAGACCTAAGTGCAGCGTTTGATACAGTAGATCACAATACTCTACTCGTCCGCCTCACAGAAGTAGCCGGAGTCCAAGACATAGATCTCCATTGGTTCGCGTCCTTCCTAGGAAATCGGTCACAGACAGTGAAACTAGGAAAATTCCTCTCCGAAACTCGGGCAGTCACCTGCGGAGTCCCTCAAGGCTCTCTGTTGTCACCCGTTCTCTTCAACATTTACATTCGCCCACTCCTTCAAATCATCAGATGCTCAGATCTCTGCTTCCACTCTTACGCTGACGACACGCAACTTTATTTCCGGATCAATGGGAAAAAAGATCACCAACAACAACTTGAAAACTGCCTCAAATCAATAGAGGACTGGATGACCACCAACTCCCTCCAGCTGAACCAATCAAAGACAGAGCTTCTTATCTTACACCCAAATCATAAGCCCGCAACCAAAACCTCCTGGTCTCCACCAACCGTCTTTGGGCAGACTATCTCCCCAAAGACCAAAGCGAAGAGTCTCGGGGTTATTTTAGACGCACAAATGTCAATGGATGCGCAAATAGGAGCAGTAGTCAGTCGATCTCACCATCTGCTGCGCATGCTTCGCAGACTCATCCCTTTTATCCCAAAGAATGACAAAGCAGTGGTAGTTGGACAATCATTAATTCACGACTGGACTACGCAAACTCGCTTTACATAGGATTACCACAATATCAACTTGCGCGATTACAACTGATCCAAAACACGGCGGCAAGGCTGATAACAGGAAAAAAACCCTGGGAATCCATTTCTCCTTCACTGAGGAGCTTACATTGGCTAACCGTAAAAAATCGGATCACGTTCAAGACCCTTTGCCTCACCCACAAATGCGTGCATAGAGAAGCTCCGCAATACCTAATGGAGAAAATAAATCATTACACACCAAACCGCAGTCTTCGATCAGCCAACAAAAACCTCCTCCTCGTGCCCAAAGCCCGGTATAAATCCAAGGGGGATCGGAGATTCGCTGTCCAAGGGCCTCGGCTATGGAATGCTCTACCAATAAACATCCGCCTGGAAGAAAATCACCTGGCTTTTAGGAAAAAACTCAAGACCTTCCTCTTTTAGCAGATGATCAAAGCTCGCCACAGCGCCTAGAGGCGATTCAGTTCGCATTGTGCGCTATATAAGTATTTCATTCATTCATTCATTCAGTGTGCTCTTAGCATTGGTGTCAGTGTGCTCTATCTCAGCGCTGGTGTCAGTGTGCTCTCAGCCATGGTGTCAGTGTGCTCTCAGCGCTGGTGTCAGTGAGCTCTCAGTGCTGGTTTTGGTGTGCTCTCAGCATTGGTGTCAGTGTGCTCTCAGCGCTGTTGTCAGTGTGCTCTATCTCAGTGCTGGTGTCAGTGTGCTCTCAGCATTGGTGTCAGTGTGCTCTATCTCAGCGCTGGTGTCAGTGTGCTCTCAGCGCTGGTGTCAGTGTGCTCTCAGCGTTGGTGTCAGTGTGATCTCAGTGTTGGTGTGAGTTTGCTCTATCTCAGCGCTGGTGTCAGTGTTCTCTCAGCGCTGCTGTCAGTGTTCTCTCAGCGCTGGTGTCAGTGTGCTCTCAGCCATGGTGTCAGTGTGCTCTCAGCGTTGGTGTCAGTGTGCTCTCAGCGTTGGTGTCAGTGTGCTCTCAGCGTTGGTGTCAGTGTGCTCTCAGCATTGGTGTCAGTGTGTTCTTTCTGTGCGCTGGTGTCAGTGTGCTCTCATTGTTGGTGCCAGTGTGCTCTCAGCGCTGGTGCCAGTGTGCTCTCAACGCTGGTGCCAGTGTGCTCTCAGCGCTGGTGCCAGTGTGCTCTCAGCGCTGGTGTCAGTGTGCTCTGAGTGCTGGTGTCAGTATGCTCTATCTCAGTGCTGGTGTCAGTGTGCCCTCAGCATTTGTGTCAGTGTACTCAGCGCTGGTGTCAGTGTGCTCTCAGCGTTGGTGTCATTGTGCTCTCAGCGCTGGTGTCAGTGTGCTCTCAGCGCTGGTGTCAGTATGCTCTCAGCGCTGGTGTCAGTGTGCTCTCAGCGCTGGTGTCAGTGTGCTCTCAGCGCTGGTGTCAGTGAGCTCTCAGTGCTGGTGTCGGTGTGCTCTCAGCATTGGTGTCAGTGTGCTCTCAGCGCTGGTGTCAGTGTGCTCTATCTCGGTGCTGGTGTCAGTGTGCTCTCAGCGCTGGTGTCAGTGTGCTCTCAGCTCTGGTGTCAGTGTGCTTTCAGCGTTGGTGTCAGTGTGCTCTCAGCGTTGGAGTGAGTTTGCTCTATCTCAGCGCTGGTGTCAGTGTTCTCTCAGCGCTGGTGTCAGTGTTCTCTTAGCGCTGGTGTCAGTGTGCTCTCAGCATTTGTGTCAGTGTACTCAGCGCTGGTGTCAGTGTGCTCTATCTCAGTGCTGGTGTCAGTGTGCTCTATCTCAGTGCTGGTGTCAGTGTGCTCTCAGCATTGGTGTCAGTGTGCTCTATCTCAGCGCTGGTGTCAGTGTGCTCTCAGCGCTGGTGTCAGTGTTCTCTCAGCGCTGGTGTCAGTGTGCTCTCAGCGCTGGTGTCAGTGTGCTCTCAGCGCTGGTGTCAGTGAGCTCTCAGTGCTGGTGTCGGTGTGCTCTCAGCATTGGTGTCAGTGTGCTCTCAGCGCTGGTGTCAGTGTGCTCTATCTCAGTGCTGGTGTCAGTGTGCTCTCAGCATTGGTGTCAGTGTGCTCTATCTCAGCGCTGGTGTCAGTGTGCTCTCAGCGCTGGTGTCAGTGTTCTCTCAGCGCTGGTGTCAGTGTTCTCTCAGCGCTGGTGTCAGTGTGCTCTCAGCATTTGTGTCAGTGTACTCAGCGCTGGTGTCAGTGTGCTCTCAGTGCTGGTGTCGGTGTGCTCTCAGCATTGGTGTCAGTGTGCTCTCAGCGCTGGTGTCAGTGTGCTCTATCTCAGTGCTGGTGTCAGTGTGCTCTCAGCGCTGGTGTATGTGTGCTCTCAGGGCTGGTGTCAGTGTGCTCTCAGCGCTGGTGTCAGTGTGCTTTCAGCGTTGGTGTCAGTGTGCTCTCAGCGTTGGAGTGAGTTTGCTCTATCTCAGCGCTGGTGTCAGTGTTCTCTCAGCGCTGGTGTCAGTGTTCTCTCAGCATTTGTGTCAGTGTACTCAGCGCTGGTGTCAGTGTGCTCTATCTCAGTGCTGGTGTCAGTGTGCTCTCAGCATTGGTGTCAGTGTGCTCTATCTCAGTGCTGGTGTCAGTGTGCTCTCAGCGCTGGTGTCAGTGTGCTCTCAGCGCTGGTGTCAGTGTGCTCTCAGCGCTGGTGTCAGTGAGCTCTCAGTGCTGGTGTCGGTGTGCTCTCAGCATTGGTGTCAGTGTGCTCTCAGCGCTGGTGTCAGTGTGCTCTATCTCAGTGCTGGTGTCAGTGTGCTCTCAGCGCTGGTGTCAGTGTTCTCTCAGCGCTGGTGTCAGTGTTCTCTCAGCGCTGGTGTCAGTGTGCTCTCAGCATTTGTGTCAGTGTACTCAGCGCTGGTGTCAGTGTGCTCTATCTCAGTGCTGGTGTCAGTGTGCTCTATCTCAGTGCTGGTGTCAGTGTGCTCTCAGCATTGGTGTCAGTGTGCTCTCAGCGTTGGTGTCATTGTGCTCTCAGCGCTGGTGTCAGTGTGCTCTCAGCGCTGGTGTCAGTATGCTCTCAGCGCTGGTGTCAGTGTGCTCTCAGCGCTGGTGTCAGTGTGCTCTCAGCGCTGGTGTCAGTGAGCTCTCAGTGCTGGTGTCGGTGTGCTCTCAGCATTGGTGTCAGTGTGCTCTCAGCGCTGGTGTCAGTGTGCTCTTTCTCAGTGCTGGTGTCAGTGTGCTCTCAGCGCTGGTGTCAGTGTGCTCTCAGCGCTGGTGTCAGTGTGCTCTCAGCGCTGGTGTCAGTGTGCTTTCAGCGTTGGTGTCAGTGTGCTCTCAGCGTTGGAGTGAGTTTGCTCTATCTCAGCGCTGGTGTCAGTGTTCTCTCAGCGCTGGTGTCAGTGTTCTCTTAGAGCTGGTGTCAGTGTGCTCTCAGCATTTGTGTCAGTGTACTCAGCGCTGGTGTCAGTGTGCTCTATCTCAGTGCTGGTGTCAGTGTGCTCTATCTCAGTGCTGGTGTCAGTGTGCTCTCAGCATTGGTGTCAGTGTGCTCTATCTCAGTGCTGGTGTCAGTGTGCTCTATCTCAGTGCTGGTGTCAGTGTGCTCTCAGCGCTGGTGTCAGTGTGCTCTCAGCGCTGGTGTCAGTGTGCTCTCAGCGCTGGTGTCAGTGTGCTCTCAGCGCTGGTGTCAGTTATCTCTCAGTGCTGGTGTCGGTGTGCTCTCAGCATTGGTGTCAGTGTGCTCTCAGCGCTGGTGTCAGTGTGCTCTATCTCAGTGCTGGTGTCAGTGTGCTCTCAGCATTGGTGTCAGTGTGCTCTATCTCAGCGCTGGTGTCAGTGTGCTCTCAGCGCTGGTGTCAGTGTTCTCTCAGCGCTGGTGTCAGTGTGCTCTCAGCGCTGGTGTCAGTGTGCTCTCAGCGCTGGTGTCAGTTATCTCTCAGTGCTGGTGTCGGTGTGCTCTCAGCATTGGTGTCAGTGTGCTCTCAGCGCTGGTGTCAGTGTGCTCTATCTCAGTGCTGGTGTCAGTGTGCTCTCAGCATTGGTGTCAGTGTGCTCTATCTCAGCGCTGGTGTCAGTGTGCTCTCAGCGCTGGTGTCAGTGTTCTCTCAGCGCTGGTGTCAGTGTTCTCTCAGCGCTGGTGTCAGTGTGCTCTCAGCATTTGTGTCAGTGTACTCAGCGCTGGTGTCAGTGTGCTCTCAGTGCTGGTGTCGGTGTGCTCTCAGCATTGGTGTCAGTGTGCTCTCAGCGCTGGTGTCAGTGTGCTCTATCTCAGTGCTGGTGTCAGTGTGCTCTCAGCGCTGGTGTCAGTGTGCTCTCAGCGCTGGTGTCAGTGTGCTCTCAGCGCTGGTGTCAGTGTGCTTTCAGCGTTGGTGTCAGTGTGCTCTCAGCGTTAGAGTGAGTTTGCTCTATCTCAGCGCTGGTGTCAGTGTTCTCTCAGCGCTGGTGTCAGTGTTCTCTTAGCGCTGGTGTCAGTGTGCTCTCAGCATTTGTGTCAGTGTACTCAGCGCTGGTGTCAGTGTGCTCTATCTCAGTGCTGGTGTCAGTGTGCTCTATTTCAGTGCTGGTGTCAGTGTGCTCTCAGCATTGGTGTCAGTGTGCTCTCAGCGCTGGTGTCAGTGTTCTCTTAGCGCTGGTGTCAGTGTGCTCTCAGCATTTGTGTCAGTGTACTCAGCGCTGGTGTCAGTGTGCTCTATCTCAGTGCTGGTGTCAGTGTGCTCTATTTCAGTGCTGGTGTCAGTGTGCTCTCAGCATTGGTGTCAGTGTGCTCTCAGCGCTGGTGTCAGTGTGCTCTCAGCGCTGGTGTCAGTGTGCTCTCAGCGCTGGTGTCAGTTAGCTCTCAGTGCTGGTGTCGGTGTGCTCTCAGCATTGGTGTCAGTGTGCTCTCAGCGCTGGTGTCAGTGTGCTCTATCTCAGTGCTGGTGTCAGTGTGCTCTCAGCATTGGTGTCAGTGTGCTCTATCTCAGCGCTGGTGTCAGTGTGCTCTCAACGCTGGTGTATGTGTGCTCTCAGGGCTGGTGTCAGTGTGCTCTCAGCGCTGGTGTCAGTGTGCTTTCAGCATTGGTGTCAGTGTGCTCTCAGCGTTGGAGTGAGTTTGCTCTATCTCAGCGCTGGTGTCAGTGTTCTCTCAGCGCTGGTGTCAGTGTTCTCTCAGCATTTGTGTCAGTGTACTCAGCGCTGGTGTCAGTGTGCTCTATCTCAGTGCTGGTGTCAGTGTGCTCTCAGCGCTGGTGTCAGTGTGCTCTCAGCGCTGGTGTCAGTGTGCTCTCAGCGCTGGTGTCAGTGAGCTCTCAGTGCTGGTGTCGGTGTGCTCTCAGCATTGGTGTCAGTGTGCTCTCAGCGCTGGTGTCAGTGTGCTCTATCTCAGTGCTGGTGTCAGTGTGCTCTCAGCGCTGGTGTCAGTGTTCTCTCAGCGCTGGTGTCAGTGTTCTCTCAGCGCTGGTGTCAGTGTGCTCTCAGCATTTGTGTCAGTGTACTCAGCGCTGGTGTCAGTGTGCTCTATCTCAGTGCTGGTGTCAGTGTGCTCTATCTCAGTGCTGGTGTCAGTGTGCTCTCAGCATTGGTGTCAGTGTGCTCTCAGCGTTGGTGTCATTGTGCTCTCAGCGCTGGTGTCAGTGTGCTCTCAGCGCTGGTGTCAGTATGCTCTCAGCGCTGGTGTCAGTGTGCTCTCAGCGCTGGTGTCAGTGTGCTCTCAGCGCTGGTGTTAGTGAGCTCTCAGTGCTGGTGTCGGTGTGCTCTCAGCATTGGTGTCAGTGTGCTCTCAGCGCTGGTGTCAGTGTGCTCTATCTCAGTGCTGGTGTCAGTGTGCTCTCAGCGCTGGTGTCAGTGTGCTCTCAGCGCTGGTGTCAGTGTGCTCTCAGCGCTGGTGTCAGTGTGCTTTCAGCGTTGGTGTCAGTGTGCTCTCAGCGTTGGAGTGAGTTTGCTCTATCTCAGCGCTGGTGTCAGTGTTCTCTCAGCGCTGGTGTCAGTGTTCTCTTAGAGCTGGTGTCAGTGTGCTCTCAGCATTTGTGTCAGTGTACTCAGCGCTGGTGTCAGTGTGCTCTATCTCAGTGCTGGTGTCAGTGTGCTCTATCTCAGTGCTGGTGTCAGTGTGCTCTCAGCATTGGTGTCAGTGTGCTCTATCTCAGTGCTGGTGTCAGTGTGCTCTATCTCAGTGCTGGTGTCAGTGTGCTCTCAGCGCTGGTGTCAGTGTGCTCTCAGCGCTGGTGTCAGTGTGCTCTCAGCGCTGGTGTCAGTGTGCTCTCAGCGCTGGTGTCAGTTATCTCTCAGTGCTGGTGTCGGTGTGCTCTCAGCATTGGTGTCAGTGTGCTCTCAGCGCTGGTGTCAGTGTGCTCTATCTCAGTGCTGGTGTCAGTGTGCTCTCAGCATTGGTGTCAGTGTGCTCTATCTCAGCGCTGGTGTCAGTGTGCTCTCAGCGCTGGTGTCAGTGTTCTCTCAGCGCTGGTGTCAGTGTGCTCTCAGCGCTGGTGTCAGTGTGCTCTCAGCGCTGGTGTCAGTTATCTCTCAGTGCTGGTGTCGGTGTGCTCTCAGCATTGGTGTCAGTGTGCTCTCAGCGCTGGTGTCAGTGTGCTCTATCTCAGTGCTGGTGTCAGTGTGCTCTCAGCATTGGTGTCAGTGTGCTCTATCTCAGCGCTGGTGTCAGTGTGCTCTCAGCGCTGGTGTCAGTGTTCTCTCAGCGCTGGTGTCAGTGTTCTCTCAGCGCTGGTGTCAGTGTGCTCTCAGCATTTGTGTCAGTGTACTCAGCGCTGGTGTCAGTGTGCTCTCAGTGCTGGTGTCGGTGTGCTCTCAGCATTGGTGTCAGTGTGCTCTCAGCGCTGGTGTCAGTGTGCTCTATCTCAGTGCTGGTGTCAGTGTGCTCTCAGCGCTGGTGTCAGTGTGCTCTCAGCGCTGGTGTCAGTGTGCTCTCAGCGCTGGTGTCAGTGTGCTTTCAGCGTTGGTGTCAGTGTGCTCTCAGCGTTAGAGTGAGTTTGCTCTATCTCAGCGCTGGTGTCAGTGTTCTCTCAGCGCTGGTGTCAGTGTTCTCTTAGCGCTGGTGTCAGTGTGCTCTCAGCATTTGTGTCAGTGTACTCAGCGCTGGTGTCAGTGTGCTCTATCTCAGTGCTGGTGTCAGTGTGCTCTCAGCATTGGTGTCAGTGTGCTCTCAGCGCTGGTGTCAGTGTGCTCTCAGCGCTGGTGTCAGTGTGCTCTCAGCGCTGGTGTCAGTTAGCTCTCAGTGCTGGTGTCGGTGTGCTCTCAGCATTGGTGTCAGTGTGCTCTCAGCGCTGGTGTCAGTGTGCTCTATCTCAGTGCTGGTGTCAGTGTGCTCTCAGCATTGGTGTCAGTGTGCTCTATCTCAGCGCTGGTGTCAGTGTGCTCTCAACGCTGGTGTCAGTGTTCTCTCAGCGCTGGTGTCAGTGTGCTCTCAGCGCTGGTGTCAGTGAGCTCTCAGTGCTGGTGTCGGTGTGCTCTCAGCATTGGTGTCAGTGTGCTCTCAGCGCTGGTGTCAGTGTGCTCTATCTCAGTGCTGGTGTCAGTGTGCTCTCAGCATTGGTGTCAGTGTTCTCTCAGCGCTGGTGTCAGTGTTCTCTCAGCGCTGGTGTCAGTGTGCTCTCATCATTTGTGTCAGTGTACTCAGAGCTGGTGTCAGTGTGCTCTATCTCAGTGCTGTTGTCAGTGTGCTCTTAGCATTGGTGTCAGTGTACTCTATCTCAGCGCTGGTGTCAGTGTGCTCTCAGCCATGGTGTCAGTGTGCTCTCAGCGCTGGTGTCAGTGTGCTCTATCTCAGTGCTGCTGTCAGTGTGCTCTCAGCATTGGTGTCAGTGTGCTCTATCTCAGCGCTGATGTCAGTGTGCTCTCAGCGCTGGTGTCAGTGTTCTCTCAGCGCTGGTGTCAGTGTTCTCTCAGCGCTGGTGTCAGTGTGCTCTCAGCATTTGTGTCAGTGTACTCAGCGCTGGTGTCAGTGTGCTGTATCTCAGTGCTGGTGTCAGTGTGCTCTATCTCAGTGCTGGTGTCAGTGTGCTCTCAGCATTGGTGTCAGTGTGCTCTCAGCGTTGGTGTCATTGTGCTCTCAGCGCTGGTGTCAGTGTGCTCTCAGCGCTGGTGTCAGTATGCTCTCAGCGCTGGTGTCAGTGTGCTCTCAGCGCTGGTGTCAGTGTGCTCTCAGCGCTGGTGTCAGTGAGCTCTCAGTGCTGGTGTCGGTGTGCTCTCAGCATTGGTGTCAGTGTGCTCTCAGCGCTGGTGTCAGTGTGCTCTATCTCAGTGCTGGTGTCAGTGTGCTCTCAGCGCTGGTGTCAGTGTGCTCTCAGCGCTGGTGTCAGTGTGCTCTCAGCGCTGGTGTCAGTGTGCTTTCAGCGTTGGTGTCAGTGTGCTCTCAGCGTTGGAGTGAGTTTGCTCTATCTCAGCGCTGGTGTCAGTGTTCTCTCAGCGCTGGTGTCAGTGTTCTCTTAGCGCTGGTGTCAGTGTGCTCTCAGCATTTGTGTCAGTGTACTCAGCGCTGGTGTCAGTGTGCTCTATCTCAGTGCTGGTGTCAGTGTGCTCTCAGCATTGGTGTCAGTGTGCTCTATCTCAGCGCTGGTGTCAGTGTGCTCTCAGCGCTGGTGTCAGTGTGCTCTCAGCGCTGGTGTCAGTGTGCTCTCAGCGCTGGTGTCAGTGTGCTCTCAGCGCTGGTGTCAGTGAGCTCTCAGTGCTGGTGTCGGTGTGCTCTCAGCATTGGTGTCAGTGTGCTCTCAGCGCTGGTGTCAGTGTGCTCTATCTCAGCGCTGGTGTCAGTGTGCTCTCAGCGCTGGTGTCAGTGTTCTCTCAGCGCTGGTGTCAGTGTTCTCTCAGCGCTGGTGTCAGTGTGCTCTCAGCATTTGTGTCAGTGTACTCAGCGCTGGTGTCAGTGTGCTCTCAGTGCTGGTGTCGGTGTGCTCTCAGCATTGGTGTCAGTGTGCTCTCAGCGCTGGTGTCAGTGTGCTCTATCTCAGTGCTGGTGTCAGTGTGCTCTCAGCGCTGGTGTCAGTGTGCTCTCAGCGCTGGTGTCAGTGTGCTCTCAGCGCTGGTGTCAGTGTGCTCTCAGCGCTGGTGTCAGTGTGCTTTCAGCGTTGGTGTCAGTGTGCTCTCAGCGTTGGAGTGAGTTTGCTCTATCTCAGCGCTGGTGTCAGTGTTCTCTCAGCGCTGGTGTCAGTGTTCTCTTAGCGCTGGTGTCAGTGTGCTCTCAGCATTTGTGTCAGTGTACTCAGCGCTGGTGTCAGTGTGCTCTATCTCAGTGCTGGTGTCAGTGTGCTCTATCTCAGTGCTGGTGTCAGTGTGCTCTCAGCATTGGTGTCAGTGTGCTCTATCTCAGCGCTGGTGTCAGTGTGCTCTCAGCGCTGGTGTCAGTGTGCTCTCAGCGCTGGTGTCAGTGAGCTCTCAGTGCTGGTGTCGGTGTGCTCTCAGCATTGGTGTCAGTGTGCTCTCAGCGCTGGTGTCAGTGTGCTCTATCTCAGTGCTGGTGTCAGTGTGCTCTCAGCATTGGTGTCAGTGTGCTCTATCTCAGCGCTGGTGTCAGTGTGCTCTCAGCGCTGGTGTCAGTGTTCTCTCAGCGCTGGTGTCAGTGTTCTCTCAGCGCTGGTGTCAGTGTTCTCTCAGCGCTGGTGTCAGTGTGCTCTCAGCATTTGTGTCAGTGTACTCAGCGCTGGTGTCAGTGTGCTCTATCTCAGTGCTGGTGTCAGTGTGCTCTCAGCATTGGTGTCAGTGTGCTCTATCTCAGCGCTGGTGTCAGTGTGCTCTCAGCGCTGGTGTCAGTGTGCTCTCAGCGCTGGTGTCAGTGTGCTCTCAGCGCTGGTGTCAGTGTGCTCTCAGCATTTGTGTCAGTGTACTCAGCACTGGTGTCAGTGTGCTCTATCTCAGTGCTGGTGTCAGTGTGCTCTATCTCAGTGCTGGTGTCAGTGTGCTCTTAGCATTGGTGTCAGTGTGCTCTATCTCAGCGCTGGTGTCAGTGTGCTCTCAGCCATGGTGTCAGTGTGCTCTCAGCGCTGGTGTCAGTGAGCTCTCAGTGCTGGTTTTGGTGTGCTCTCAGCATTGGTGTCAGTGTGCTCTCAGCGCTGTTGTCAGTGTGCTCTATCTCAGTGCTGGTGTCAGTGTGCTCTCAGCATTGGTGTCAGTGTGCTCTATCTCAGCGCTGGTGTCAGTGTGCTCTCAGCGCTGGTGTCAGTGTGCTCTCAACGTTGGTGTCAGTGTGATCTCAGTGTTGGTGTGAGTTTGCTCTATCTCAGCGCTGGTGTCAGTGTTCTCTCAGCGCTGTTGTCAGTGTTCTCTCAGCGCTGGTGTCAGTGTGCTCTCAGCGCTGGTGTCAGTGAGCTCTCAGTGCTGGTGTCGGTGTGCTCTAAGCATTGGTGTCAGTGTGCTCTCAGCGCTGGTGTCAGTGTGCTCTATCTCAGTGCTGGTGTCAGTGTGCTCTCAGCATTGGTGTCAGTGTGCTCTATCTCAGCGCTGGTGTCAGTGTGCTCTCAGCGCTGGTGTCAGTGTTCTCTCAGCGCTGGTGTCAGTGTTCTCTCAGCGCTGGTGTCAGTGTGCTCTCAGCATTTGTGTCAGTGTACTCAGCGCTGGTGTCAGTGTGCTCTATCTCAGTGCTGGTGTCAGTGTGCTCTATCTCAGTGCTGGTGTCAGTGTGCTCTCAGCATTGGTGTCAGTGTGCTCTATCTCAGCGCTGGTGTCAGTGTGCTCTCAGCGCTGGTGTCAGTGTGCTCTCAGCGCTGGTGTCAGTGTGCTCTCAGCGCTGGTGTCAGTGTGCTCTCAGCATTTGTGTCAGTGTACTCAGCACTGGTGTCAGTGTGCTCTATCTCAGTGCTGGTGTCAGTGTGCTCTATCTCAGTGCTGGTGTCAGTGTGCTCTTAGCATTGGTGTCAGTGTGCTCTATCTCAGCGCTGGTGTCAGTGTGCTCTCAGCCATGGTGTCAGTGTGCTCTCAGCGCTGGTGTCAGTGTGCTCTATCTCAGTGCTGGTGTCAGTGTGCTCTCAGCATTGGTGTCAGTGTGCTCTATCTCAGCGCTGGTGTCAGTGTGCTCTCAGCGCTGGTGTCAGTGTTCTCTCAGCGCTGGTGTCAGTGTTCTCTCAGCGCTGGTGTCAGTGTGCTCTCAGCATTTGTGTCAGTGTACTCAGCGCTGGTGTCAGTGTGCTCTATCTCAGTGCTGGTGTCAGTGTGCTCTATCTCAGTGCTGGTGTCAGTGTGCTCTCAGCATTGGTGTCAGTGTGCTCTATCTCAGCGCTGGTGTCAGTGTGCTCTCAGCGCTGGTGTCAGTGTGCTCTCAGCGCTGGTGTCAGTGTGCTCTCAGCGCTGGTGTCAGTGTGCTCTCAGCATTTGTGTCAGTGTACTCAGCACTGGTGTCAGTGTGCTCTATCTCAGTGCTGGTGTCAGTGTGCTCTATCTCAGTGCTGGTGTCAGTGTGCTCTTAGCATTGGTGTCAGTGTGCTCTATCTCAGCGCTGGTGTCAGTGTGCTCTCAGCCATGGTGTCAGTGTGCTCTCAGCGCTGGTGTCAGTGAGCTCTCAGTGCTGGTTTTGGTGTGCTCTCAGCATTGGTGTCAGTGTGCTCTCAGCGCTGTTGTCAGTGTGCTCTATCTCAGTGCTGGTGTCAGTGTGCTCTCAGCATTGGTGTCAGTGTGCTCTATCTCAGCGCTGGTGTCAGTGTGCTCTCAGCGCTGGTGTCAGTGTGCTCTCAGCGTTGGTGTCAGTGTGATCTCAGTGTTGGTGTGAGTTTGCTCTATCTCAGCGCTGGTGTCAGTGTTCTCTCAGCGCTGTTGTCAGTGTTCTCTCAGCGCTGGTGTCAGTGTGCTCTCAGCGCTGGTGTCAGTGAGCTCTCAGTGCTGGTGTCGGTGTGCTCTAAGCATTGGTGTCAGTGTGCTCTCAGCGCTGGTGTCAGTGTGCTCTATCTCAGTGCTGGTGTCAGTGTGCTCTCAGCATTGGTGTCAGTGTGCTCTATCTCAGCGCTGGTGTCAGTGTGCTCTCAGCGCTGGTGTCAGTGTTCTCTCAGCGCTGGTGTCAGTGTTCTCTCAGCGCTGGTGTCAGTGTGCTCTCAGCATTTGTGTCAGTGTACTCAGCGCTGGTGTCAGTGTGCTCTATCTCAGTGCTGGTGTCAGTGTGCTCTATCTCAGTGCTGGTGTCAGTGTGCTCTCAGCATTGGTGTCAGTGTGCTCTATCTCAGCGCTGGTGTCAGTGTGCTCTCAGCGCTGGTGTCAGTGTGCTCTCAGCGCTGGTGTCAGTGTGCTCTCAGCGCTGGTGTCAGTGTGCTCTCAGCATTTGTGTCAGTGTACTCAGCACTGGTGTCAGTGTGCTCTATCTCAGTGCTGGTGTCAGTGTGCTCTATCTCAGTGCTGGTGTCAGTGTGCTCTTAGCATTGGTGTCAGTGTGCTCTATCTCAGCGCTGGTGTCAGTGTGCTCTCAGCCATGGTGTCAGTGTGCTCTCAGCGCTGGTGTCAGTGTGCTCTATCTCAGTGCTGGTGTCAGTGTGCTCTCAGCATTGGTGTCAGTGTGCTCTATCTCAGCGCTGGTGTCAGTGTGCTCTCAGCGCTGGTGTCAGTGTTCTCTCAGCGCTGGTGTCAGTGTTCTCTCAGCGCTGGTGTCAGTGTGCTCTCAGCATTTGTGTCAGTGTACTCAGCGCTGGTGTCAGTGTGCTCTATCTCAGTGCTGGTGTCAGTGTGCTCTATCTCAGTGCTGGTGTCAGTGTGCTCTCAGCATTGGTGTCAGTGTGCTCTATCTCAGCGCTGGTGTCAGTGTGCTCTCAGCGCTGGTGTCAGTGTGCTCTCAGCGCTGGTGTCAGTGTGCTCTCAGCGCTGGTGTCAGTGTGCTCTCAGCATTTGTGTCAGTGTACTCAGCACTGGTGTCAGTGTGCTCTATCTCAGTGCTGGTGTCAGTGTGCTCTATCTCAGTGCTGGTGTCAGTGTGCTCTTAGCATTGGTGTCAGTGTGCTCTATCTCAGCGCTGGTGTCAGTGTGCTCTCAGCCATGGTGTCAGTGTGCTCTCAGCGCTGGTGTCAGTGAGCTCTCAGTGCTGGTTTTGGTGTGCTCTCAGCATTGGTGTCAGTGTGCTCTCAGCGCTGTTGTCAGTGTGCTCTATCTCAGTGCTGGTGTCAGTGTGCTCTCAGCATTGGTGTCAGTGTGCTCTATCTCAGCGCTGGTGTCAGTGTGCTCTCAGCGCTGGTGTCAGTGTGCTCTCAGCGTTGCTGTCAGTGTGATCTCAGTGTTGGTGTGAGTTTGCTCTATCTCAGCGCTGGTGTCAGTGTTCTCTCAGCGCTGTTGTCAGTGTTCTCTCAGCGCTGGTGTCAGTGTGCTCTCAGCGCTGGTGTCAGTGAGCTCTCAGTGCTGGTGTCGGTGTGCTCTAAGCATTGGTGTCAGTGTGCTCTCAGCGCTGGTGTCAGTGTGCTCTATCTCAGTGCTGGTGTCAGTGTGCTCTCAGCATTGGTGTCAGTGTGCTCTATCTCAGCGCTGGTGTCAGTGTGCTCTCAACGCTGGTGTCAGTGTTCTCTTAGCGCTGGTGTCAGTGTGCTCTCAGCATTTGTGTCAGTGTACTCAGCGCTGGTGTCAGTGTGCTCTATCTCAGTGCTGGTGTCAGTGTGCTCTCAGCATTGGTGTCAGTGTGCTCTATCTCAGCGCTGGTGTCAGTGTGCTCTCAGCGCTGGTGTCAGTGTGCTCTCAGCGCTGGTGTCAGTGTGCTCTCAGCGCTGGTGTCAGTGTGCTCTCAGCGCTGGTGTCAGTGAGCTCTCAGTGCTGGTGTCGGTGTGCTCTCAGCATTGGTGTCAGTGTGCTCTCAGCGCTGGTGTCAGTGTGCTCTATCTCAGCGCTGGTGTCAGTGTGCTCTCAGCGCTGGTGTCAGTGTTCTCTCAGCGCTGGTGTCAGTGTTCTCTCAGCGCTGGTGTCAGTGTGCTCTCAGCATTTGTGTCAGTGTACTCAGCGCTGGTGTCAGTGTGCTCTCAGTGCTGGTGTCGGTGTGCTCTCAGCATTGGTGTCAGTGTGCTCTCAGCGCTGGTGTCAGTGTGCTCTATCTCAGTGCTGGTGTCAGTGTGCTCTCAGCGCTGGTGTCAGTGTGCTCTCAGCGCTGGTGTCAGTGTGCTCTCAGCGCTGGTGTCAGTGTGCTCTCAGCGCTGGTGTCAGTGTGCTTTCAGCGTTGGTGTCAGTGTGCTCTCAGCGTTGGAGTGAGTTTGCTCTATCTCAGCGCTGGTGTCAGTGTTCTCTCAGCGCTGGTGTCAGTGTTCTCTTAGCGCTGGTGTCAGTGTGCTCTCAGCATTTGTGTCAGTGTACTCAGCGCTGGTGTCAGTGTGCTCTATCTCAGTGCTGGTGTCAGTGTGCTCTATCTCAGTGCTGGTGTCAGTGTGCTCTCAGCATTGGTGTCAGTGTGCTCTATCTCAGCGCTGGTGTCAGTGTGCTCTCAGCGCTGGTGTCAGTGTGCTCTCAGCGCTGGTGTCAGTGAGCTCTCAGTGCTGGTGTCGGTGTGCTCTCAGCATTGGTGTCAGTGTGCTCTCAGCGCTGGTGTCAGTGTGCTCTATCTCAGTGCTGGTGTCAGTGTGCTCTCAGCATTGGTGTCAGTGTGCTCTATCTCAGCGCTGGTGTCAGTGTGCTCTCAGCGCTGGTGTCAGTGTTCTCTCAGCGCTGGTGTCAGTGTTCTCTCAGCGCTGGTGTCAGTGTTCTCTCAGCGCTGGTGTCAGTGTGCTCTCAGCATTTGTGTCAGTGTACTCAGCGCTGGTGTCAGTGTGCTCTATCTCAGTGCTGGTGTCAGTGTGCTCTCAGCATTGGTGTCAGTGTGCTCTATCTCAGCGCTGGTGTCAGTGTGCTCTCAGCGCTGGTGTCAGTGTGCTCTCAGCGCTGGTGTCAGTGTGCTCTCAGCGCTGGTGTCAGTGTGCTCTCAGCATTTGTGTCAGTGTACTCAGCACTGGTGTCAGTGTGCTCTATCTCAGTGCTGGTGTCAGTGTGCTCTATCTCAGTGCTGGTGTCAGTGTGCTCTTAGCATTGGTGTCAGTGTGCTCTATCTCAGCGCTGGTGTCAGTGTGCTCTCAGCCATGGTGTCAGTGTGCTCTCAGCGCTGGTGTCAGTGAGCTCTCAGTGCTGGTTTTGGTGTGCTCTCAGCATTGGTGTCAGTGTGCTCTCAGCGCTGTTGTCAGTGTGCTCTATCTCAGTGCTGGTGTCAGTGTGCTCTCAGCATTGGTGTCAGTGTGCTCTATCTCAGCGCTGGTGTCAGTGTGCTCTCAGCGCTGGTGTCAGTGTGCTCTCAACGTTGGTGTCAGTGTGATCTCAGTGTTGGTGTGAGTTTGCTCTATCTCAGCGCTGGTGTCAGTGTTCTCTCAGCGCTGTTGTCAGTGTTCTCTCAGCGCTGGTGTCAGTGTGCTCTCAGCGCTGGTGTCAGTGAGCTCTCAGTGCTGGTGTCGGTGTGCTCTAAGCATTGGTGTCAGTGTGCTCTCAGCGCTGGTGTCAGTGTGCTCTATCTCAGTGCTGGTGTCAGTGTGCTCTCAGCATTGGTGTCAGTGTGCTCTATCTCAGCGCTGGTGTCAGTGTGCTCTCAGCGCTGGTGTCAGTGTTCTCTCAGCGCTGGTGTCAGTGTTCTCTCAGCGCTGGTGTCAGTGTGCTCTCAGCATTTGTGTCAGTGTACTCAGCGCTGGTGTCAGTGTGCTCTATCTCAGTGCTGGTGTCAGTGTGCTCTATCTCAGTGCTGGTGTCAGTGTGCTCTCAGCATTGGTGTCAGTGTGCTCTATCTCAGCGCTGGTGTCAGTGTGCTCTCAGCGCTGGTGTCAGTGTGCTCTCAGCGCTGGTGTCAGTGTGCTCTCAGCGCTGGTGTCAGTGTGCTCTCAGCATTTGTGTCAGTGTACTCAGCACTGGTGTCAGTGTGCTCTATCTCAGTGCTGGTGTCAGTGTGCTCTATCTCAGTGCTGGTGTCAGTGTGCTCTTAGCATTGGTGTCAGTGTGCTCTATCTCAGCGCTGGTGTCAGTGTGCTCTCAGCCATGGTGTCAGTGTGCTCTCAGCGCTGGTGTCAGTGTGCTCTATCTCAGTGCTGGTGTCAGTGTGCTCTCAGCATTGGTGTCAGTGTGCTCTATCTCAGCGCTGGTGTCAGTGTGCTCTCAGCGCTGGTGTCAGTGTTCTCTCAGCGCTGGTGTCAGTGTTCTCTCAGCGCTGGTGTCAGTGTGCTCTCAGCATTTGTGTCAGTGTACTCAGCGCTGGTGTCAGTGTGCTCTATCTCAGTGCTGGTGTCAGTGTGCTCTATCTCAGTGCTGGTGTCAGTGTGCTCTCAGCATTGGTGTCAGTGTGCTCTATCTCAGCGCTGGTGTCAGTGTGCTCTCAGCGCTGGTGTCAGTGTGCTCTCAGCGCTGGTGTCAGTGTGCTCTCAGCGCTGGTGTCAGTGTGCTCTCAGCATTTGTGTCAGTGTACTCAGCACTGGTGTCAGTGTGCTCTATCTCAGTGCTGGTGTCAGTGTGCTCTATCTCAGTGCTGGTGTCAGTGTGCTCTTAGCATTGGTGTCAGTGTGCTCTATCTCAGCGCTGGTGTCAGTGTGCTCTCAGCCATGGTGTCAGTGTGCTCTCAGCGCTGGTGTCAGTGAGCTCTCAGTGCTGGTTTTGGTGTGCTCTCAGCATTGGTGTCAGTGTGCTCTCAGCGCTGTTGTCAGTGTGCTCTATCTCAGTGCTGGTGTCAGTGTGCTCTCAGCATTGGTGTCAGTGTGCTCTATCTCAGCGCTGGTGTCAGTGTGCTCTCAGCGCTGGTGTCAGTGTGCTCTCAGCGTTGGTGTCAGTGTGATCTCAGTGTTGGTGTGAGTTTGCTCTATCTCAGCGCTGGTGTCAGTGTTCTCTCAGCGCTGTTGTCAGTGTTCTCTCAGCGCTGGTGTCAGTGTGCTCTCAGCGCTGGTGTCAGTGAGCTCTCAGTGCTGGTGTCGGTGTGCTCTAAGCATTGGTGTCAGTGTGCTCTCAGCGCTGGTGTCAGTGTGCTCTATCTCAGTGCTGGTGTCAGTGTGCTCTCAGCATTGGTGTCAGTGTGCTCTATCTCAGCGCTGGTGTCAGTGTGCTCTCAGCGCTGGTGTCAGTGTTCTCTCAGCGCTGGTGTCAGTGTTCTCTCAGCGCTGGTGTCAGTGTGCTCTCAGCATTTGTGTCAGTGTACTCAGCGCTGGTGTCAGTGTGCTCTATCTCAGTGCTGGTGTCAGTGTGCTCTATCTCAGTGCTGGTGTCAGTGTGCTCTCAGCATTGGTGTCAGTGTGCTCTATCTCAGCGCTGGTGTCAGTGTGCTCTCAGCGCTGGTGTCAGTGTGCTCTCAGCGCTGGTGTCAGTGTGCTCTCAGCGCTGGTGTCAGTGTGCTCTCAGCATTTGTGTCAGTGTACTCAGCACTGGTGTCAGTGTGCTCTATCTCAGTGCTGGTGTCAGTGTGCTCTATCTCAGTGCTGGTGTCAGTGTGCTCTTAGCATTGGTGTCAGTGTGCTCTATCTCAGCGCTGGTGTCAGTGTGCTCTCAGCCATGGTGTCAGTGTGCTCTCAGCGCTGGTGTCAGTGTGCTCTATCTCAGTGCTGGTGTCAGTGTGCTCTCAGCATTGGTGTCAGTGTGCTCTATCTCAGCGCTGGTGTCAGTGTGCTCTCAGCGCTGGTGTCAGTGTTCTCTCAGCGCTGGTGTCAGTGTTCTCTCAGCGCTGGTGTCAGTGTGCTCTCAGCATTTGTGTCAGTGTACTCAGCGCTGGTGTCAGTGTGCTCTATCTCAGTGCTGGTGTCAGTGTGCTCTATCTCAGTGCTGGTGTCAGTGTGCTCTCAGCATTGGTGTCAGTGTGCTCTATCTCAGCGCTGGTGTCAGTGTGCTCTCAGCGCTGGTGTCAGTGTGCTCTCAGCGCTGGTGTCAGTGTGCTCTCAGCGCTGGTGTCAGTGTGCTCTCAGCATTTGTGTCAGTGTACTCAGCACTGGTGTCAGTGTGCTCTATCTCAGTGCTGGTGTCAGTGTGCTCTATCTCAGTGCTGGTGTCAGTGTGCTCTTAGCATTGGTGTCAGTGTGCTCTATCTCAGCGCTGGTGTCAGTGTGCTCTCAGCCATGGTGTCAGTGTGCTCTCAGCGCTGGTGTCAGTGAGCTCTCAGTGCTGGTTTTGGTGTGCTCTCAGCATTGGTGTCAGTGTGCTCTCAGCGCTGTTGTCAGTGTGCTCTATCTCAGTGCTGGTGTCAGTGTGCTCTCAGCATTGGTGTCAGTGTGCTCTATCTCAGCGCTGGTGTCAGTGTGCTCTCAGCGCTGGTGTCAGTGTGCTCTCAGCGTTGCTGTCAGTGTGATCTCAGTGTTGGTGTGAGTTTGCTCTATCTCAGCGCTGGTGTCAGTGTTCTCTCAGCGCTGTTGTCAGTGTTCTCTCAGCGCTGGTGTCAGTGTGCTCTCAGCGCTGGTGTCAGTGAGCTCTCAGTGCTGGTGTCGGTGTGCTCTAAGCATTGGTGTCAGTGTGCTCTCAGCGCTGGTGTCAGTGTGCTCTATCTCAGTGCTGGTGTCAGTGTGCTCTCAGCATTGGTGTCAGTGTGCTCTATCTCAGCGCTGGTGTCAGTGTGCTCTCAGCGCTGGTGTCAGTGTTCTCTCAGCGCTGGTGTCAGTGTTCTCTCAGCGCTGGTGTCAGTGTGCTCTCAGCATTTGTGTCAGTGTACTCAGCGCTGGTGTCAGTGTGCTCTATCTCAGTGCTGGTGTCAGTGTGCTCTATCTCAGTGCTGGTGTCAGTGTGCTCTCAGCATTGGTGTCAGTGTGCTCTATCTCAGCGCTGGTGTCAGTGTGCTCTCAGCGCTGGTGTCAGTGTGCTCTCAGCGCTGGTGTCAGTGTGCTCTCAGCGCTGGTGTCAGTGTGCTCTCAGCGCTGCTGTCAGTGTGCTCTCAGCATTTGTGTCAGTGTACTCAGCACTGGTGTCAGTGTGCTCTATCTCAGTGCTGGTGTCAGTGTGCTCTATCTCAGTGCTGGTGTCAGTGTGCTCTTAGCATTGGTGTCAGTGTGCTCTATCTCAGCGCTGGTGTCAGTGTGCTCTCAGCGCTGGTGTCAGTGTTCTCTCAGCGCTGGTGTCAGTGTGCTCTCAGCCATGGTGTCAGTGTGCTCTCAGCGCTGGTGTCAGTGTGCTCTATCTCAGTGCTGGTGTCAGTGTGCTCTCAGCATTGGTGTCAGTGTGCTCTATCTCAGCGCTGGTGTCAGTGTGCTCTCAGCGCTGGTGTCAGTGTTCTCTCAGCGCTGGTGTCAGTGTTCTCTCAGCGCTGGTGTCAGTGTGCTCTCAGCATTTGTGTCAGTGTACTCAGCGCTGGTGTCAGTGTGCTCTATCTCAGTGCTGGTGTCAGTGTGCTCTTAGCATTGGTGTCAGTGTGCTCTCAGCGTTGGTGTCATTGTGCTCTCAGCGCTGGTGTCAGTGTGCTCTCAGCGCTGGTGTCAGTATGCTCTCAGCGCTGGTGTCAGTGTGCTCTCAGCGCTGGTGTCAGTGTGCTCTCAGCGCTGGTGTCAGTGAGCTCTCAGTGCTGGTGTCGGTGTGCTCTCAGCATTGGTGTCAGTGTGCTCTCAGCGCTGGTGTCAGTGTGCTCTATCTCAGTGCTGCTGTCAGTGTGCTCTCAGCGCTGGTGTCAGTGTGCTCTCAGCGCTGGTGTCAGTGTGCTCTCAGCGCTGGTGTCAGTGTGCTTTCAGCGTTGGTGTCAGTGTGCTCTCAGCGTTGGATTTAGTTTGCTCTATCTCAGCGCTGGTGTCAGTGTTCTCTCAGCGCTGGTGTCAGTGTTCTCTAAGCGCTGGTGTCAGTGTGCTCTCAGCATTTGTGTCAGTGTGCTCTATCTAAGCGCTGGTGTCAGTGTGCTCTCAGCGCTGGTGTCAGTGTGCTCTCAGCGCTGGTGTCAGTGTGCTCTCAGCGCTGGTGTCAGTGTGCTCTCAGCGCTGGTGTCAGTGAGCTCTCAGTGCTGGTGTCGGTGTGCTCTCAGCATTGGTGTCAGTGTGCTCTCAGCGCTGGTGTCAGTGTGCTCTATCTCAGTGCTGGTGTCAGTGTGCTCTCAGCATTGGTGTCAGTGTGCTCTATCTCAGCGCTGGTGTCAGTGTGCTCTCAGCGCTGGTGTCAGTGTTCTCTCAGCGCTGGTGTCAGTGTTCTCTCAGCGCTGGTGTCAGTGTGCTCTCAGCATTTGTGTCAGTGTACTCAGCGCTGGTGTCAGTGTGCTCTCAGTGCTGGTGTCGGTGTGCTCTCAGCATTGGTGTCAGTGTGCTCTCAGCGCTGGTGTCAGTGTGCTCTATCTCAGTGCTGGTGTCAGTGTGCTCTCAGCGCTGGTGTCAGTGTGCTCTCAGCGCTGGTGTCAGTGTGCTCTCAGCGCTGGTGTCAGTGTGCTTTCAGCGTTGGTGTCAGTGTGCTCTCAGCGTTGGAGTGAGTTTGCTCTATCTCAGCGCTGGTGTCAGTGTTCTCTCAGCGCTGGTGTCAGTGTTCTCTTAGCGCTGGTGTCAGTGTGCTCTCAGCATTTGTGTCAGTGTACTCAGCGCTGGTGTCAGTGTGCTCTATCTCAGTGCTGGTGTCAGTGTGCTCTATCTCAGTGCTGGTGTCAGTGTGCTCTCAGCATTGGTGTCAGTGTGCTCTATCTCAGCGCTGGTGTCAGTGTGCTCTCAGCGCTGGTGTCAGTGTGCTCTCAGCGCTGGTGTCAGTGTGCTCTCAGCGCTGGTGTCAGTGAGCTCTCAGTGCTGGTGTCGGTGTGCTCTCAGCATTGGTGTCAGTGTGCTCTCAGCGCTGGTGTCAGTGTGCTCTATCTCAGTGCTGGTGTCAGTGTGCTCTCAGCATTGGTGTCAGTGTGCTCTATCTCAGCGCTGGTGTCAGTGTGCTCTCAGCGCTGGTGTCAGTGTGCTCTATCTCAGTGCTGGTGTCAGTGTGCTCTCAGCATTGGTGTCAGTGTGCTCTATCTCAGCGCTGGTGTCAGTGTGCTCTCAGCGCTGGTGTCAGTGTGCTCTCAGCGCTGGTGTCAGTGTTCTCTCAGCGCTGCTGTCAGTGTGCTCTCAGCATTTGTGTCAGTGTACTCAGCGCTGGTGTCAGTGTGCTCTATCTCAGTGCTGGTGTCAGTGTGCTCTCAGCATTGGTGTCAGTGTGCTCTATCTCAACGCTGGTGTCAGTGTGCTCTCAGCGCTGGTGTCAGTGTGCTCTCAGCACTGGTGTCAGTGTGCTCTCAGCGCTGGTGTCAGTGTGCTCTCAGCACTGGTGTCAGTGTGCTCTCAGTGCTGGTGTCAGTGTGCTCTCAGCATTTGTGTCAGTGTACTCAGCACTGGTGTCAGTGTGCTCTATCTCAGTGCTGGTGTCAGTGTGCTCTATCTCAGTGCTGGTGTCAGTGTGCTCTTAGCATTGGTGTCAGTGTGCTCTATCTCAGCGCTGGTGTCAGTGTGCTCTCAGCCATGGTGTCAGTGTGCTCTCAGCGCTGGTGTCAGTGAGCTCTCAGTGCTGGTTTTGGTATGCTCTCAGCATTGGTGTCAGTGTGCTCTCAGCGCTGTTGTCAGTGTGCTCTATCTCAGTGCTGGTGTCAGTGTGCTCTCAGCATTGGTGTCAGTGTGCTCTATCTCAGCGCTGGTGTCAGTGTGCTCTCAGCGCTGGTGTCAGTGTGCTCTCAGCGTTGGTGTCAGTGTGATCTCAGTGTTGGTGTGAGTTTGCTCTATCTCAGCGCTGGTGTCAGTGTTCTCTCAGCGTTGGTGTCAGTGTGCTCTCAGCATTGGTGTCAGTGTGCTCTCAGCATTGGTGTCAGTGTGTTCTTTCTGTGCGCTGGTGTCAGTGTGCTCTCATTGTTGGTGCCAGTGTGCTCTCAGCGCTGGTGCCAGTGTGCTCTCAACGCTGGTGCCAGTGTGCTCTCAGCGCTGGTGCCAGTGTGCTCTCAGCGCTGGTGTCAGTGTGCTCTGAGTGCTGGTGTCAGTATGCTCTATCTCAGTGCTGGTGTCAGTGTGCTCTCAGCATTTGTGTCAGTGTACTCAGCGCTGGTGTCAGTGTGCTCTCAGCGTTGGTGTCATTGTGCTCTCAGCGCTGGTGTCAGTGTGCTCTCAGGGCTGGTGTCAGTATGCTTTATCTCAGTGCTGGTGTCATTGTGCTCTCAGCGCTGGTGTCAGTGTGCTCTCAGCGTTGGTGTCATTGTGCTCTCAGCGCTGGTGTCAGTGTGCTCTCAGCGCTGGTGTCAGTGTGCTCTCAGTGCTGGTGTCAGTGTGCTCTCAGCGTTGGTGTCAGTGTGCTCTAAGAATTGGTGTCTCTGAGTGCTGGTGCCAGTGTGCTCTATCTCAGCGCTGGTGTCATTGTGCTCTCAGCACTGGTGTCAGTGTGTTCTCAGCGCTGGTGTCAGTGTGCTCTCAGCGTTGGTGTCATTGTGCTCTCAGCGCTGGGGTCAGTGTGCTCTCAGCCATGGTGTCAGTATGCTCTCAGCATTTGTGTCAGTGTACTCAGCGCTGGTGTCAGTGTTCTCTCAGCGCTGGTGTCAGTGTTCTCTCAGCGCTGGTGTCAGTGTGCTCTCAGCATTTGTGTCAGTGTACTCAGCGCTGGTGTCAGTGTGCTCTATCTCAGTGCTGGTGTCAGTGTGCTCTATCTCAGTGCTGGTGTCAGTGTGCTCTCAGCATTGGTGTCACTGTGCTCTATCTCAGCGCTGGTGTCAGTGTGCTCTCAGCCATGGTGTCAGTGTGCTCTCAGCACTGGTGTCAGTGTGCTCTCAGCGCTGGTGTCAGTGTGCTCTCAGAGCTGGTGTCAGTGAGCTCTCAGTGCTGGTGTCGGTGTGCTCTCAGCATTGGTGTCAGTGTGCTCTCAGCGCTGGTGTCAGTGTGCTCTATCTCAGCGCTGGTGTCAGTGTTCTCTCAGCGCTGGTGTCAGTGTTCTCTCAGCGCTGGTGTCAGTGTGCTCTCAGCATTTGTGTCAGTGTACTCAGCGCTGGTGTCAGTGTGCTCTATCTCAGTGCTGGTGTCAGTGTGCTCTATCTCAGTGCTGGTGTCAGTGTGCTCTCAGCATTGGTGTCAGTGTGCTCTATCTCAGCGCTGGTGTCAGTGTGCTCTCAGCCATGGTGTCAGTGTGCTCTCAGCGCTGGTGTCAGTGTGCTCTCAGCGCTAGTCTCAGTGTGCTCTCAGCGCTGGTGTCAGTGAGCTCTCAGTGCTGGTGTCGGTGTGCTCTCAGCATTGGTGTCAGTGTGCTCTAAGCATTGGTGTCAGTGTGCTCTCAGCGTTATCAGTGTGCTCTATCTCAGCGATTCTGTCAGTGTGCTCTCATTGCTGGTGTCAGTGTGCTCTCAGCGCTGGTGTCAGTGTGCTCTCAGCGCTGGTGTCAGTGTGCTCTAAGCATTGGTGTCAGTGTGCTCTCAGCGTTATCAGTGTGCTCTGTCTCAGCGCTTCTGTCAATGTGCTCTCACCGCTGGTGTCAGTGTGCTCTCAGCGCTGGTGTCAGTGTGCTCTCAGCGCTGGTGTCAGTGTGCTCTCAGTGCTGGTGTCAGTGTGCTCTCAGCATTGGTGTCAGTGTGCTCTCAGTGCTGGTGTCAGTGTGCTCTATCTCATTGCTGGTGTCAGTGTGCTCTCAGCGCTGGTGTCAGTGTGCTCTCAGCGCTGGTGTCAGTGTGCTCTCAGCGCTGTTATCAGTGTGCTCTATCTCAGCGCTTCTGTCAGTGTGCTCTCAGCACTGGTGTCAGTGTGCTCCCAGCGTTGGTGTCAGTGTACTCTCAGCGTTGGTGTCAGTGTGCTCTCAGCGCTGGTGTCAGTGTGCTCTCAGCGCTGGTGTCAGTGTGCTCTCAGCATTTGTGTCAGTGTACTCAGCGCTGGTGTCAGTGTGCTCTCAGCATTGGTGTCAGTGTGCTCTATCTCAGCGCTGGTGTCAGTGTGCTCTCAGCCATGGTGTCAGTGTGCTCTCAGCATTGGTGTCAGTGTGCTCTCAGCGTTGGTGTCAGTGTGCTCTCAGCGTTGGTGTCAGTGTGCTCTCAGCGCTGGTGTCTGTGTTCTCTCAGCGCTGTTATCAGTGTGCTCCATCTCAGCGCTTCTGTCAGTGTGCTCTCAGCGCTGGTGTCAGTGTGCTCCCAGCGTTGGTGTCAGTGTGATCTCAGCGTTGGTGTCAGTGTGCTCTCAGCGCTGGTATAAGTGTGCTCTCAGTGCTGGTGTCAGTGTTCTCTCAGTGTAGGTGTCAGTGTACTCAGCGCTGGTGTCAGTGTGCTCTATCTCAGTGCTGGTGTCAGTGTGCTCTCAGCGCTGGTGTCAGTGTGCTCTCAGCGTTGGAGTGAGTTTGCTCTATCTCAGCGCTGGTGTCAGTGTTCTCTCAGCGCTGGTGTCAGTGTTCTCTCAGCGCTGGTGTCAGTGTGCTCTCAGCATTTGTGTCAGTGTACTCAGCGCTGGTGTCAGTGTGCTCTATTTCAGTGCTGGTGTCAGTGTGCTCTATCTCAGTGCTGGTGTCAGTGTGCTCTCAGCATTGGTGTCAGTGTGCTCTATCTCAGCGCTGGTGTCAGTGTGCTCTCAGCCATGGTGTCAGTGTGCTCTCAGCGCTGGTGTCAGTGTGCTCTCAGCGCTGGTGTCAGTGTGCTCTCAGCGCTGGTGTCAGTGAGCTCTCAGTGCTGGTGTCGGTGTTCTCTCAGCATTGGTGTCAGTGTGCTCTCAGCGCTGGTGTCAGTGTGCTCTATCTCAGTGCTGGTGTCAGTGTGCTCTCAGCATTGGTGTCAGTGTGCTCTATATCAGCGCTGGTGTCAGTGTGCTCTCAGCGCTGGTGTCAGTGTTCTCTCAGCGCTGGTGTCAGTGTGCTCTCAGCCTTTGTTTCAGTGTACTCAGCGCTGGTGTCAGTGTGCTCTCAGCGTTATCAGTGTGCTCTATCTCAGCGATTCTGTCAGTGTGCTCTCATTGCTGGTGTCAGTGTGCTCTCAGCGCTGGTGTCAGTGTGCTCTCAGCGCTGGTGTCAGTGTGCTCTAAGCATTGGTGTCAGTGTGCTCTCAGCGTTATCAGTGTGCTCTGTCTCAGCGCTTCTGTCAATGTGCTCTCACTGCTTGTGTCAGTGTGCTCTCACCGCTGGTGTCAGTGTGCTCTCACCGCTGGTGTCAGTGTGCTCTCAGCGCTGGTGTCAATGTGCTCTCAGTGTTGGTGTCAGTGTGCTCTCAGTGCTTCTGTCAATGTGCTCTCACCGCTGGTGTCAGTGTGCTCTCAGTGCTGGTGTCAGTATGCTCAATCTCAGTGCTGGTGTCAGTGTGCTCTCAGCGCTGGTGTCAGTGTGCTCTCAGCGCTGGTGTCAGTGTGCTCTCAGCGCTGGTGTCAGTGTGCTCTCTGCGCTGGTGTCAGTGTGCTCCCTGCGCTGGTGTCTGTGTGCTCTCAGTGCTGGTGTCAGTGTGCTCTCAGCATTGGTGTCAATGTGCTCTCAGCGCTGGTGTCAGTGTGCTCTCAGCATTGGTGTCAATGTGCTCTCAGCGCTGGTGTCAGTGTGCTCTATCTCATTGCTGGTGTCAGTGTGCTCTCAGCGCTGGTGTCAGTGTGCTCTCAGCGCTGGTGTCAGTGTGCTCTCAGCGTTGGTGTCAGTGTGCTCTCAGTGCTGTTATCAGTGTGCTCTATCTCAGCGCTTCTGTCAGTGTGCTCTCAGCACTGGTGTCAGTGTGCTCCCAGCGTTGGTGTCAGTGTGCTCTCAGCGCTGGTGTCAATGTGCTCTCAGCGCTGGTATAAGTGTGCTCTCAGTGCTGGTGTCAGTGTTCTCTCAGCATTTGTGTCAGTGTACTCAGCACTGGTGTCAGTGTGCTCTATCTCAGTGCTGGTGTCAGTGTGCTCTATCTCAGTTCTGGTGTCAGTGTGCTCTCAGCATTGGTGTCAGTGTGCTCTATTTCAGCGCTGGTGTCAGTGTGCTCTCAGCGCTGGTGTCAGTGTGCTCTCAGCGCTGGTGTCAGTGTGCTCTCAGCGCTGGTGTCAGTGTGCTCTCAGCATTTGTGTCAGTGTACTCAGCGCTGGTGTCAGTGTGCTCTATCTCAGTGCTGGTGTCAGTGTGCTCTATCTCAGTGCTGGTGTCAGTGTGCTCTCAGCATTGGTGTCAGTGTGCTCTCAGCGCTGGTGTCAGTGTGCTCTCAGCGTTGGTGTCAGTGTGCTCTCAGTGCTGTTATCAGTGTGCTCTATCTCAGCGCTTCTGTCAGTGTGCTCTCAGCACTGGTGTCAGTGTGCTCCCAGCGTTGGTGTCAGTGTGCTCTCAGCGTTGGTGTCAGTGTGCTCTCAGCGCTGGTGTCAGTGTGCTCTCAGCGCTGGTATAAGTGTGCTCTCAGTGCTGGTGTCAGTGTTCTCTCAGCATTTGTGTCAGTGTACTCAGCACTGGTGTTAGTGTGCTCTATCTCAGTGCTGGTGTCAGTGTGCTCTATCTCAGTGCTGGTGTCAGTGTGCTCTCAGCATTGGTGTCAGTGTGCTCTATTTCAGCGCTGGTGTCAGTGTGCTCTCAGCGCTGGTGTCAGTGTGCTCTCAGCGCTGGTGTCAGTGTGCTCTCAGCATTTGTGTCAGTGTACTCAGCGCTGGTGTCAGTGTGCTCTATCTCAGTGCTGGTGTCAGTGTGCTCTATCTCAGTGCTGGTGTCAGTGTGCTCTCAGCATTGGTGTCAGTGTGCTCTATCTCAGCGCTGGTGTCAGTGTGCTCTCAGCCATGGTGTCAGTGTGCTCTCAGCATTGGTGTCAGTGTGCTCTCAGCGTTGGTGTCAGTGTGCTCTCAGCGTTGGTGCCAGTGTGCTCTCAGCGCTGGTGTCTGTGTGCTCTCAGCGCTGTTATCAGTGTGCTCTATCTCAGCGCTTCTGTCAGTGTGCTCTCAGCGCTGGTGTCAGTGTGCTCCCAGCGTTGGTGTCAGTGTGATCTCAGCGTTGGTGTCAGTGTGCTCTCAGCGCTGGTATAAGTGTGCTCTCAGTGCTGGTGTCAGTGTTCTCTCAGTGTTGGTGTCAGTGTACTCAGCGCTGGTGTCAGTGTGCTCTATCTCAGTGCTGGTGTCAGTGTGCTCTCAGCGCTGGTGTCAGTGTGCTCTCAGCGTTGGAGTGAGTTTGCTCTATCTCAGCGCTGGTGTCAGTGTTCTCTCAGCGCTGGTGTCAGTGTTCTCTCAGCGCTGGTGTCAGTGTGCTCTCAGCATTTGTGTCAGTGTACTCAGCGCTGGTGTCAGTGTGCTCTATCTCAGTGCTGGTGTCAGTGTGCTCTCAGCATTGGTGTCAGTGTGCTCTATCTCAGCGCTGGTGTCAGTGTGCTCTCAGCCATGGTGTCAGTGTGCTCTCAGCGCTGGTGTCAGTGTGCTCTCAGCGCTGGTGTCAGTGAGCTCTCAGTGCTGGTGTCGGTGTGCTCTCAGCATTGGTGTCAGTGTGCTCTCAGCGCTGGTGTCAGTGTGCTCTCAGCGCTGGTGTCAGTGTGCTCTCAGCGTTGGTGTCAGTGTGCTCTCAGTGCTGTTATCAGTGTGCTCTATCTCAGCGCTTCTGTCAGTGTGCTCTCAGCACTGGTGTCAGTGTGCTCCCAGCGTTGGTGTCAGTGTGCTCTCAGCGTTGGTGTCAGTGTGCTCTCAGCGCTGGTGTCAGTGTGCTCTCAGCGCTGGTATAAGTGTGCTCTCAGTGCTGGTGTCAGTGTTCTCTCAGCATTTGTGTCAGTGTACTCAGCACTGGTGTTAGTGTGCTATATCTCAGTGCTGGTGTCAGTGTGCTCTATCTCAGTGCTGGTGTCAGTGTGCTCTCAGCATTGGTGTCAGTGTGCTCTATTTCAGCGCTGGTGTCAGTGTGCTCTCAGCGCTGGTGTCAGTGTGCTCTCAGCGCTGGTGTCAGTGTGCTCTCAGCGCTGGTGTCAGTGTGCTCTCAGCATTTGTGTCAGTGTACTCAGCGCTGGTGTCAGTGTGCTCTATCTCAGTGCTGGTGTCAGTGTGCTCTCAGCGCTGGTGTCAGTGTGCTCTCAGCGTTGGAGTGAGTTTGCTCTATCTCAGCGCTGGTGTCAGTGTTCTCTCAGCGCTGGTGTCAGTGTTCTCTTAGCGCTGGTGTCAGTGTGCTCTCAGCATTTGTGTCAGTGTACTCAGCGCTGGTGTCAGTGTGCTCTATCTCAGTGCTGGTGTCAGTGTGCTCTCAGCATTGGTGTCAGTGTGCTCTATCTCAGCGCTGGTGTCAGTGTGCTCTCAGCCATGGTGTCAGTGTGCTCTCAGCGCTGGTGTCAGTGTGCTCTCAGCGCTGGTGTCAGTGAGCTCTCAGTGCTGGTGTCGGTGTGCTCTCAGCATTGGTGTCAGTGTGCTCTCAGCGCTGGTGTCAGTGTGCTCTCAGCGCTGGTGTCAGTGTGCTCTCAGCGTTGGTGTCAGTGTGCTCTCAGTGCTGTTATCAGTGTGCTCTATCTCAGCGCTTCTGTCAGTGTGCTCTCAGCACTGGTGTCAGTGTGCTCCCAGCGTTGGTGTCAGTGTGCTCTCAGCGTTGGTGTCAGTGTGCTCTCAGCGCTGGTGTCAGTGTGCTCTCAGCGCTGGTATAAGTGTGCTCTCAGTGCTGGTGTCAGTGTTCTCTCAGCATTTGTGTCAGTGTACTCAGCACTGGTGTTAGTGTGCTATATCTCAGTGCTGGTGTCAGTGTGCTCTATCTCAGTGCTGGTGTCAGTGTGCTCTCAGCATTGGTGTCAGTGTGCTCTATTTCAGCGCTGGTGTCAGTGTGCTCTCAGCGCTGGTGTCAGTGTGCTCTCAGCGCTGGTGTCAGTGTGCTCTCAGCGCTGGTGTCAGTGTGCTCTCAGCATTTGTGTCAGTGTACTCAGCGCTGGTGTCAGTGTGCTCTATCTCAGTGCTGGTGTCAGTGTGCTCTATCTCAGTGCTGGTGTCAGTGTGCTCTCAGCATTGGTGTCAGTGTGCTCTATCTCAGCGCTGGTGTCAGTGTGCTCTCAGCCATGGTGTCAGTGTGCTCTCAGCATTGGTGTCAGTGTGCTCTCAGCGTTGGTGTCAGTGTGCTCTCAGCGTTGGTGTCAGTGTGCTCTCAGCGCTGGTGTCTGTGTGCTCTCAGCGCTGTTATCAGTGTGCTCTATCTCAGCGCTTCTGTCAGTGTGCTCTCAGCGCTGGTGTCAGTGTGCTCCCAGCGTTGGTGTCAGTGTGATCTCAGCGTTGGTGTCAGTGTGCTCTCAGCGCTGGTATAAGTGTGCTCTCAGTGCTGGTGTCAGTGTTCTCTCAGTGTTGGTGTCAGTGTACTCAGCGCTGGTGTCAGTGTGCTCTATCTCAGTGCTGGTGTCAGTGTGCTCTCAGCGCTGGTGTCAGTGTGCTCTCAGCGTTGGAGTGAGTTTGCTCTATCTCAGCGCTGGTGTCAGTGTTCTCTCAGCGCTGGTGTCAGTGTTCTCTTAGCGCTGGTGTCAGTGTGCTCTCAGCATTTGTGTCAGTGTACTCAGCGCTGGTGTCAGTGTGCTCTATCTCAGTGCTGGTGTCAGTGTGCTCTCAGCATTGGTGTCAGTGTGCTCTATCTCAGCGCTGGTGTCAGTGTGCTCTCAGCCATGGTGTCAGTGTGCTCTCAGCGCTGGTGTCAGTGTGCTCTCAGCGCTGGTGTCAGTGAGCTCTCAGTGCTGGTGTCGGTGTGCTCTCAGCATTGGTGTCAGTGTGCTCTCAGCGCTGGTGTCAGTGTGCTCTATCTCAGTGCTGGTGTCAGTGTGCTCTCAGCATTGGTGTCAGTGTGCTCTATCTCAGCGCTGGTGTCAGTGTGCTCTCAGCGCTGGTGTCAGTGTTCTCTCAGCGCTGGTGTCAGTGTGCTCTCAGCATTTGTTTCAGTGTACTCAGCTCTGGTGTCAGTGTGCTCTATCTCAGTGCTGGTGTCAGTGTGCTCTATCTCAGTGCTGGTGTCAGTGTGCTCTCAGCATTGGTGTCAGTGTGCTCTATCTCAGCGCTGGTGTCAGTGTGCTCTCAGCGCTGGTGTCAGTGTGCTCTCATCGCTGGTGTCAGTGTGCTCTCAGCGCTGGTGTCAGTGTGCTCTCAGCGCTGGTGTCAGGGTGCTCTCAACATTTGTGTCAGTGTACTCAGCACTGGTGTCAGTGTGCTCTATCTCAGTGCTGGTGTCAGTGTGCTCTATCTCAGTGCTGGTGTCAGTGTGCTCTCAGCATTGGTGTCAGTGTGCTCTATCTCAGCGCTGGTGTCAGTGTGCTCTCAGCGCTGGTGTCAGTGTGCTCTCAGCGCTGGTGTCAGTGTGCTCTCAGCGCTGGTGTCAGTGAGCTCTCAGTGCTGGTGTCGGTGTGCTCTCAGCATTGGTGTCAGTGTACTCTCAGCGCTGTTGTCAGTGTGCTCTATCTCAGTGCTGGTGTCAGTGTGCTCTCAGCGCTGGTGTCAGTGTGCTCTCAGCGCTGGTGTCAGTGTGCTCTCAGCGCTGGTGTCAGTGAGCTCTCAGTGCTGGTGTCGGTGTGCTCTCAGCATTGGTGTCAGTGTACTCTCAGCGCTGTTGTCAGTGTGCTCTATCTCAGTGCTGGTGTCAGTGTGCTCTCAGCGCTGGTGTCAGTGTGCTCTCAGCGCTGGTGTCAGTGTGCTCTCAGCGCTGGTGTCAGTGTGCTCTCAGCGCTGGTGTCAGTGTGCTCTCAGCGCTGGTGTCAGTGTGCTCTCAGCGCTGGTGTCAGTGAGCTCTCAGTGCTGGTGTCGGTGTGCTCTCAGCATTGGTGTCAGTGTACTCTCAGTGCTGGTGTCAGTGCGCTCTCAGCATTGGTGTCAGTGTGCTCTATCTCAGCGCTGGTGTCAGTGTGCTCTCTGCGCTGGTGTCAGTGTGCTCTCAGCGTCAGTGTAAGTGTGATCTCAGTGTTGGTGTGAGTTTGCTCTATCTCAGCGCTGGTGTCAGTGTTCTCTCAGCGCTGTTGTCAGTGTTCTCTCAGAGCTGGTGTCAGTGTGCTCTAAGCATTGGTGTCAGTGTGCTCTCAGCGTTATCAGTGTGCTCTATCTCAGCGATTCTGTCAGTGTGCTCTCATTGCTGGTGTCAGTGTGCTCTCTGCGCTGGTGTCAGTGTGCTCTCAGCGCTGGTGTCAGTGTGCTCTAAGCATTGGTGTCAGTGTGCTCTCAGCGTTATCAGTGTGCTCTGTCTCAGCGCTTCTGTCAATGTGCTCTCACCGCTGGTGTCAGTGTGCTCTCAGCGCTGGTGTCAGTGTGCTCTCAGCGCTGGTGTCAGTGTGCTCTCAGTGCTGGTGTCAGTGTGCTCTCAGCATTGGTGTCAGTGTGCTCTCAGTGCTGGTGTCAGTGTGCTCTATCTCATTGCTGGTGTCAGTGTGCTCTCAGCGCTGGTGTCAGTGTGCTCTCAGCGCTGGTGTCAGTGTGCTCTCAGCGCTGGTGTCAGTGTGCTCTCAGTGTTGGTGTCAGTGTGCTCTCAGTGCTTCTGTCAATGTGCTCTCACCGCTGGTGTCAGTGTGCTCTCAGTGCTGGTGTCAGTATGCTCAATCTCAGCGCTGGTGTCAGTGTGCTCTCAGCGCTGGTGTCAGTGTGCTCTCAGCGCTGGTGTCAGTGTGCTCTCAGCGCTGGTGTCAGTCTGCTCTCTGCGCTGGTGTCAGTGTGCTCCCTGCGCTGGTGTCTGTGTGCTCTCAGTGCTGGTGTCAGTGTGCTCTCAGCATTGGTGTCAATGTGCTCTATCTCATTGCTGGTGTCAGTGTGCTCTCAGCGCTGGTATAAGTGTGCTCTCAGTGCTGGTGTCAGTGTTCTCTCAGCATTTGTGTCAGTGTACTCAGCACTGGTGTCAGTGTGCTCTATCTCAGTGCTGGTGTCAGTGTGCTCTATCTCAGTGCTGGTGTCAGTGTGCTCTCAGCATTGGTGTCAGTGTGCTCTATCGCAACGCTGGTGTCAGTGTGCTCTCAGCACTGGTGTCAGTGTGTTCTCAGCGCTGGTGTCAGTGTGCTCTCAGTGCTGGTGTCAGTGTGCTCTCAGTGTTGGTGTCAGTGTGCTCTAAGCATTGGTGTCAGTGTGCTCTGAGTGCTGGTGCCAGTGTGCTCTATCTCAGCTCTGGTGTCAGTGTGCTCTCAGCGTTGGTGTCAGTGTGCTCTCAGCCATGGTGTCAGTATGCTCTATCTCAGCGCTGGTGTCAGTGTACTGTCAGCGCTGGTGTCAGTGTGTTCTCAGCGCTGGTGTCAGTGTGCTCTCAGCATTGGTGTCATCGTGCTCTCAGCGCTGGTGTCAGTGTGCTCTCAGCACTGGTGTCAGTGTGCTCTCAGCGCTGGTGTCAGTGTGCTCTCAGCGCTGGTGTCAGTGTGCTCTAAGCATTGGTGTCAGTGTGCTCTCAGCGTTATCAGTGTGCTCTATCTCAGCGCTTCTGTCAATGTGCTCTCACCGCTGGTGTCAGTGTGCTCTCAGCGCTGGTGTCAGTGTGCTCTCAGCGCTGGTGTCAGTGTGCTCTCATCGCTGGTGTCAGTGTGCTCTCAGTGCTGGTGTCAGTGTGCTCTCAGCATTGGTGTCAGTGTGCTCTCAGCGCTGGTGTCAGTGTTCTCTATCTCATTGCTGGTGTCAGTGTGCTCTCAGCGCTGGTGTCAGTGTGCTCTCAGCGCTGGTGTCAATGTGATCTCAGTGTTGGTGTCAGTGTGCTCTCAGAGCTGGTGTCAGTGTGCTCTCAGCGCTGGTGTCAGTGTGCTCTCAGCGCTGGTGTCAGTGTGCTCTCAGCGCTGGTGTCAGTGTGCTCTCAGCGCTGGAGTCAGTGTGCTCTCAGTGCTGTTGTCAGTGTGCTCTCAGCATTGGTGTCAGTGTGCTCTCAGCGCTGGTGTCAGTGTGCTCTCAGCGCTGGTGTCAGTGTGCTCTCAGCACTGTTATCAGTGTGCTCTATCTCAGCGCTTCTGTCAGTGTGCTCTCAGCGCTGGTGTCAGTGTGCTCCCAGCGTTGGTGTCAGTGTGCTCTCTGCGCTGGTGTCAGTGTGCTCCCTGCGCTGGGGTCTGTGTGCTCTCAGTGCTGGTGTCAGTGTGCTCTCAGCATTGGTGTCAATGTGCTCTCAGTGTTGGTGTCAGTGTACTCAGCGCTGGTGTCAGTGTGCTCTATCTCAGTGCTGGTGTCAGTGTTCTCTATCTCAGCGCAGGTGTCAGTGTGCTCTCAGCGCTGGTGTCAGTGTGCTCTCAGCGCTGGTGTCAGTGTTCTCTCAGCGCTGGTGTCAGTGTGCTCTCAGCGCTGGTGTCAGTGTGCTCTCAGCGCTGGTGTCAATGTGCTCTCAGTGTTGGTGTCAGTGTGCTCTCAGTGCTTCTGTCAATGTGCTCTCACCGCTGGTGTCAGTGTGCTCTCAGCGCTGGTGTCAGTGTGCTCTCTGCGCTGGTGTCAGTGTGCTCCCTGCGCTGGGGTCTGTGTGCTCTCAGTGCTGGTGTCAGTGTGCTCTCAGCATTGGTGTCAATGTGCTCTCAGCGCTGGTGTCAGTGTGCTCTATCTCATTGCTGGTGTCAGTGTGCTCTCAGCGCTGGTATAAGTGTGCTCTCAGTGCTGGTGTCAGTGTTCTCTCAGCATTTGTGTCAGTGTACTCAGCACTGGTGTCAGTGTGCTCTATCTCAGTGCTGGTGTCAGTGTGCTCTATCTCAGTGCTGGTGTCAGTGTGCTCTCAGCATTGGTGTCAGTGTGCTCTATCGCAGCGCTGGTGTCAGTGTGCTCTCAGCACTGGTGTCAGTGTGTTCTCAGCGCTGGTGTCAGTGTGCTCTCAGTGCTGGTGTCAGTGTGCTCTCAGTGTTGGTGTCAGTGTGCTCTAAGCATTGGTGTCAGTGTGCTCTGAGTGCTGGTGCCAGTGTGCTCTATCTCAGCTCTGGTGTCAGTGTGCTCTCAGCGTTGGTGTCAGTGTGCTCTCAGCGTTGGTGTCAGTGTGCTCTCAGCGTTGGTGTCAGTGTGCTCTCAGCCATGGTGTCAGTATGCTCTATCTCAGCGCTGGTGTCAGTGTACTGTCAGCGCTGGTGTCAGTGTGTTCTCAGCGCTGGTGTCAGTGTGCTCTCAGCATTGGTGTCATCGTGCTCTCAGCGCTGGTGTCAGTGTGCTCTCAGCACTGGTGTCAGTGTGCTCTCAACGCTGGTGTCAGTGTGCTCTCAGCGCTGGTGTCAGTGTGCTCTAAGCATTGGTGTCAGTGTGCTCTCAGCGTTATCAGTGTGCTCTATCTCAGCGCTTCTGTCAATGTGCTCTCACCGCTGGTGTCAGTGTGCTCCCAGCGCTGGTGTCAGTGTGCTCTCAGCGCTGGTGTCAGTGTGCTCTCATCGCTGGTGTCAGTGTGCTCTCAGTGCTGGTGTCAGTGTGCTCTCAGCATTGGTGTCAGTGTGCTCTCAGCGCTGGTGTCAGTGTTCTCTATCTCATTGCTGGTGTCAGTGTGCTCTCAGCGCTGGTGTCAGTGTGCTCTCAGCGCTAGTGTCAATGTGATCTCAGTGTTGGTGTCAGTGTGCTCTCAGAGCTGGTGTCAGTGTGCTCTCAGCGCTGGTGTCAGTGTGCTCTCAGCGCTGGTGTCAGTGTGCTCTCAGCGCTGGTGTCAGTGTGCTCTCAGCGCTGGAGTCAGTGTGCTCCCAGTGCTGTTGTCAGTGTGCTCTCAGCATTGGTGTCAGTGTGCTCTCAGCGCTGGTGTCAGTGTGCTCTCAGCGCTGGTGTCAGTGTGCTCTCAGCACTGTTATCAGTGTGCTCTATCTCAGCGCTGGTGTCAGTGTGCTCTCAGCATTTGTGTCAGTGTACTCAGCACTGGTGTCAGTGTGCTCTATCTCAGTGCTGGTGTCAGTGTGCTCTATCTCAGCGTTGGTGTCAGTGTGCTCTCAGCCATGGTGTCAGTATGCTCTATCTCAGCGCTGGTGTCAGTGTACTGTCAGCGCTGGTGTCAGTGTGTTCTCAGCACTGGTGTCAGTGTGCTCTCAGCGTTGGTGTCATTGTGCTCTCAGCGCTGGTGTTAGTGTGCTCTCAGCGCTGGTGTCAGTGTGCTCTCAGCATTGGTGTCAGTGTGCTCTCTGTGCTGGTATCAGTGTGCTCTCAGCGCTGGTGTCAGTGTGCTCCCAGTGTTTTTTGTCAGTGTGCTCTCAGCGTTGGTGTCAGTGTGCTCTCAGCGCTGGTGTCAGTGTGCTCTCAGCGCTGGTATAATTGTGCTCTCAGTGCTGGTGTCAGTGTGCTCTCAGCGCTGGTGTTAGTGTGCTCTCAGTGCTGGTATAAGTGTGCTCTCAGTGCTGGTGTCAGTGTTCTCTCAGTGTTGGTGTCAGTGTACTCAGCGCTGGTGTCAGTGTGCTCTATCTCAGTGCTGGTGTCAGTGTGCTCTCAGCATTGGTGTCAGTGTTCTCTCAGCGTTGGTGTCAGTGTTCTCTCAGCGTTGGTGTCAGTGTGCTCTCAGCATTGGTGTCAGTGTGCTCTATCACAGGGCTGATGTCAGTGTGCTCTCACCGCTGGTGTCAGTGTACTCTCAGTGCTGGTGTCAGTGTGCTCTCAGCGTTGGTGTCAGTGTGCTCTCAGCGCTGGTGCCAGTGTGCTCTCAGCGCTGGTGTCAGTGTGCTCTCAGCGCTGGTGTCAGTGTGCTCTCAGCGCTGGTGTCAGTGTGCTCTGAGTGCTGGTGCCAGTGTGCTCTCAGCGCTGGTGCCAGTATGCTCTCAGCGCTGGTGTCAGTGTGCTCTCAGCGCTGGTGTCAGTGTGCTCCCAGCGCTGGTGTCAGTGTGCTCTGAGTGCTGGTGCCAGTGTGCTCTATCTCAGCGTTGGTGTTAGTGTGCTCTCAGCGTTGGTGTCATTGTGCTCTCAGCATTGGTGTCAGTGTGTTCTTTCTGTGCGCTGGTGTCAGTATGCTCTCAGCGCTGGTGTCAGTGTGCTCTCAGCGTTGGTGTCATTGTGCTCTCAGCGCTGGTGTCAGTGTGCTCTCAGCGCTGGTGTCAGTGTGTTCTCAGTGCTGGTGTCAGTGTGCTCTCAGCGTTGGTGTCAGTGTGCTCTAAGCATTGGTGTCAGTGTGCTCTGAGTGCTGGTGCCAGTGTGCTCTCAGCGCTGGTGCCAGTGTGCTCTCAGCGCTGGTGTCAGTGTGCTCTCAGCGCTGGTGTCAGTGTGCTCTCAGCGTTGGTGTCAGTGTTCTCTCAGCGCCGTGTCAGTGTTCTCTCAGCGCTGGTGTCAGTGTGCTCTCAGCGTTGGTGCCAGTGTGCTCTCAGCGCTGGTGCCAGTGTGCTCTCAGCGCTGGTGTCAGTGTGCTCTCAGCGCTGGTGTCAGTGTGCTCTCAGCGCTGGTGTCAGTGTGCTCTGAGTGCTGGTGCCAGTGTGCTCTCAGCGCTGGTGCCAGTGTGCTCTCAGCGCTGGTGTCAGTGTGCTCTCAGCGCTGGTGTCAGTGTGCTCCCAGCGCTGGTGTCAGTGTGCTCTGAGTGCTGTTGCCAGTGTGCTCTATCTCAGCGTTGGTGTTAGTGTGCTCTCAGCGTTGGTGTCATTGTGCTCTCAGCATTGGTGTCAGTGTGTTCTTTCTGTGCGCTGGTGTCAGTATGCTCTCAGCGCTGGTGTCAGTGTGCTCTCAGCGTTGGTGTCATTGTGCTCTCAGCGCTGGTGTCAGTGTGCTCTCAGCACTGGTGTCAGTGTGTTCTCAGCGCTGGTGTCAGTGTGCTCTCAGCGTTGGTGTCATTGTGCTCTCAGCGCTGGTGTCAGTGTGCTCTCAGCCATGGTGTCAGTATGCTCTATCTCAGCGCTGGTGTCAGTGTACTGTCAGCGCTGGTGTCAGTGTGTTCTCAGCGCTGGTGTCAGTGTGCTCTCAGCGTTGGTGTCATTGTGCTCTCAGCGTTGCTGTCATTGTGCTCTCAGCGCTGGTGTCAGTGTGCTCTCAGCACTGGTGTCAGTGTGCTCTCAGCGCTGGTGTCAGTGTGCTCTCAGCGCTGGTGTCAGTGTGCTCTAAGCATTGGTGTCAGTGTGCTCTGAGTGCTGGTGCCAGTGTGCTCTATCTCAGCGCTGGTGTCAGTGTGCTCTATCTCAGCGCTGGTGTCAGTGTGCTCTATCTCAGCGCTGGTGCCAGTGTGCTCTCACCGCTGGTGTCAGTGTGCTCTCAGCGCTGGTGTCAGTGTGCTCTCAGCGTTGGTGTCATTGTGCTCTCAGTGCTGGTGTCAGTGTGCTCTCAGCGCTGGTGTCAGTATGCTCTATCTCAGCGCTGGTGTCATTGTGCTCTCAGCGCTGGTGTCAGTGTGCTCTCAGCGTTGGTGTCATTGTGCTCTCAGCGCTGGTGTCTGTGTGCTCTCAGCGCTGGTGTCAGTTTGCTCTCAGTGCTGGTGTCAGTGTGCTCTCAGCGTTGGTGTCAGTGTGCTCTAAGCATTGGTGTCAGTGTGCTCTGAGTGCTGGTGCCAGTGTGCTCTATCTCAGCGCTGGTGTCAGTGTGCTCTCAGCACTGGTGTCAGTGTGTTCTCAGCGCTGGTGTCAGTGTGCTCTCAGCGTTGGTGTCATTGTGCTCTCAGCGCTGGTGTCAGTGTGCTCTCAGCCATGGTGTCAGTATGCTCTATCTCAGCGCTGGTGTCAGTGTACTGTCAGCGCTGGTGTCAGTGTGTTCTCAGCGCTGGTGTCAGTGTGCTCTCAGCATTGGTGTCATTGTGCTCTCAGCGCTGGTGTCAGTGTGCTCTCATTGCTGGTGTCAGTGTGCTCTCAGCGCTTCTGTCAGTGTGCTCTCAGCGCTGGTGTCAGTGTGCTCTAAGCATTGGTGTCAGTGTGCTCTCAGAGTTATCAGTGTGCTCTATCTCAGCGCTTCTGTCAATGTGCTCTCACCGCTGGTGTCAGTGTGCTCTCAGCGCTGGTGTCAGTGTACTCTCAGCGCTGGTGTCAGTGTGCTCTCAGCGCTGGTGTCAGTGTGCTCTCAGCGCTGGTGTCAGTATGCTCTCAGTGCTGGTGTCAGTGTGCTCTCAGCATTGGTGTCAGTGTGCTCTCAGCGCTGGTGTCAGTGTGCTCTCAGCGCTGGTGTCAGTGTGCTCTGAGTGCTGGTGCCAGTGTGCTCTATCTCAGCGTTGGTGTTAGTGTGCTCTCAGCGTTGGTGTCATTGTGCTCTCAGCATTGGTGTCAGTGTGTTCTTCCTGTGCGCTGGTGTCAGTGTGCTCTCAGCGCTGGTGTCAGTGTGCTCTCAGCGTTGGTGTCATTGTGCTCTCAGCGCTGGTGTCAGTGTGCTCTCAGCGCTGGTGTCAGTGTGTTCTCAGTGCTGGTGTCAGTGTGCTCTCAGCGTTGGTGTCAGTGTGCTCTAAGCATTGGTGTCAGTGTGCTCTGAGTGCTGGTGCCAGTGTGCTCTATCTCAGCGCTGGTGTCAGTGTGCTCTCAGCACTGGTGTCAGTGTGTTCTCAGCGCTGGTGTCAGTGTGCTCTCAGCGTTGGTGTCATTGTGTTCTCAGCGCTGGTGTCAGTGTGCTCTCAGCCATGGTGTCAGTATGCTCTATCTCAGCGCTGGTGTCAGTGTACTGTCAGCGCTGGTGTCAGTGTGTTCTCAGCGCTGGTGTCAGTGTGCTCTCAGCGTTGGTGTCATTGTGCTCTCAGCGTTGCTGTCATTGTGCTCTCAGCGCTGGTGTCAGTGTGCTCTCAGCACTGGTGTCAGTGTGCTCTCAGCGCTGGTGTCAGTGTGCTCTCAGCGTTGGTGTCAGTGTGCTCTAAGCATTGGTGTCAGTGTGCTCTGAGTGCTGGTGCCAGTGTGCTCTATCTCAGCGCTGGTGTCAGTGTGCTCTATCTCAGCGCTGGTGTCAGTGTGCTCTCAGCACTGGTGTCAGTGTGTTCTCAGCGCTGGTGTCAGTGTGCTCTCAGCGTTGGTGTCATTGTGCTCTCAGTGCTGGTGTCAGTGTGCTCTCAGCGCTGGTGTCAGTATGCTCTATCTCAGCGCTGGTGTCATTGTGCTCTCAGCGCTGGTGTCAGTGTGCTCTCAGCGTTGGTGTCATTGTGCTCTCAGCGCTGGTGTCTGTGTGCTCTCAGCGCTGGTGTCAGTGTGCTCTCAGTGCTGGTGTCAGTGTGCACTCAGCGTTGGTGTCAGTGTGCTCTAAGCATTGGTGTCAGTGTGCTCTGAGTGTTGGTGCCAGTGTGCTCTATCTCAGCGCTGGTGTCAGTGTGCTCTCAGCACTGGTGTCAGTGTGTTCTCAGCGCTGGTGTCAGTGTGCTCTCAGTGTTGGTGTCATTGTGCTCTCAGCGCTGGTGTCAGTGTGCTCTCAGCCATGGTGTCAGTATGCTCTATCTCAGCGCTGGTGTCAGTGTACTGTCAGCGCTGGTGTCAGTGTGTTCTCAGCGCTGGTGTCAGTGTGCTCTCAGCGTTGGTGTCATTGTGCTCTCAGCGCTGGTGTCAGTGTGCTCTCAATGCTGGTGTCAGTGTGCTCTCAGCGCTTGTGTCAGTGTGCTCTCAGCGCTGGTGTCAGTGTGCTCTAAGCATTGGTGTCAGTGTGCTCTCAGCGTTATCAGTGTGCTCTATCTCAGGCATTCTGTCAATGTGCTCTCACCGCTGGTGTCAGTGTGCTCTCAGCGCTGGTGTCAGTGTACTCTCAGCGCTGGTGTCAGTGTGCTCTCAGCGCTGGTGTCAGTGTGCTCTCAGCGCTGGTGTCAGTATGCTCTCAGTGCTGGTGTCAGTGTGCTCTCAGCATTGGTGTCAGTGTGCTCTCAGCGCTGGTGTCAGTGTGCTCTATCTCATTGCTGGTGTCAGTGTGCTCTCACCGCTGGTGTCAGTGTGCTCTCAGCGCTGGTGTCAGTGTGCTCTCAGCGCTGGTGTCAGTGTGCTCTCAGCGTTGGTGTCAGTGTGCTCTCAGGGCTGGTGTCAGTGTGCTCTCAGCGCTGGTATAAGTGTGCTCTCAGCGCTGGTGTCAGTGTTCTCTCAGTGTTGGTTTCAGTGTACTCAGCGCTGGTGTCAGTGTGCTCTATCTCAGTGCTGGTGTCAGTGTGCTCTATCTCAGTGCTGGTGTCAGTGTGCTCTCAGCATTGGTGTCAGTGTGCTCTATCTCAGCGCTGGTGTCAGTGTGCTCTCAGCGCTGGTGTCAGTGTGCTCTCAGCGCTGGTGTCTGTGTGCTCTCAGCGCTGGTGTCAGTGTGCTCTCAGCGTTGGTGTCAGTGTGCTCTCAGCGTTGGTGTGAGTTTGCTCTATCTCAGCGCTGGTGTCAGTGTTCTCTCAGCGCTGGTGTCAGTGTTCTCTCAGCGCTGGTGTCAGTGTTCTCTCAGCGCTGGTGTCAGTGTGCTCTCAGTGCTGGTGTCAGTGTGCTCTCAGCGTTGGTGTCAGTGTGCTCTAAGCATTGGTGTCAGTGTGCTCTGAGTGCTGGTGCCAGTGTGCTCTATCTCAGCGCTGGTGTCAGTGTGCTCTCAGCACTGGTGTCAGTGTGTTCTCAGCGCTGGTGTCAGTGTGCTCTCAGCGTTGGTGTCATTGTGCTCTCAGCGCTGGTGTCAGTGTGCTCTCAGCCATGGTGTCAGTATGCTCTATCTCAGCGCTGGTGTCAGTGTACTGTCAGCACTGGTGTCAGTGTGTTCTCAGCGCTGGTGTCAGTGTGCTCTCAGCATTGGTGTCATTGTGCTCTCAGCGCTGGTGTCAGTGTGCTCTCATTGCTGGTGTCAGTGTGCTCTCAGCGCTTGTGTCAGTGTGCTCTCAGCGCTGGTGTCAGTGTACTCTCAGCGCTGGTGTCAGTGTGCTCTCAGCGCTGGTGTCAGTGTGCTCTCAGCGCTGGTGTCAGTATGCTCTCAGTGCTGGTGTCAGTGTGCTCTCAGCATTGGTGTCAGTGTGCTCTCAGCGCTGGTGTCAGTGTGCTCTATCTCATTGCTGGTGTCAGTGTGCTCTCAGCGCTGGTGTCAGTGTGCTCTCAGCGTTGGTGTCAGTGTGCTCTCAGCGCTGGTGTCAGTGTGCTCTCAGCGCTGGTATAAGTGTGCTCTCAGCGCTGGTGTCAGTGTTCTCTCAGTGTTGGTTTCAGTGTACTCAGCTCTGGTGTCAGTGTGCTCTATCTCAGTGCTGGTGTCAGTGTGCTCTATCTTAGTGCTGGTGTCAGTGTGCTCTCAGCAGTGGTGTCAGTGTGCTCTATCTCAGCGCTGGTGTCAGTGTGCTCTCAGCGCTGGTGTCAGTGTGCTCTCAGCGCTGGTGTCTGTGTGCTCTCAGCGCTGGTGTCAGTGTGCTCTCAGCGTTGGTGTCAGTGTGCTCTCAGCGTTGGTGTGAGTTTGCTCTATCTCAGCGCTGGTGTCAGTGTTCTCTCAGCGCTGGTGTCAGTGTTCTCTCAGCGCTGGTATCAGTGTTCTCTCAGCGCTGGTGTCAGTGTTCTCTCAGCGCTGGTGTCAGTGTGCTCTCAGAATTTGTGTCAGTGTACTCAGCGCTGGTGTCAGTGTGCTCTATCTCAGTGCTGGTGTCAGTGTGCTCTATCTCAGTGCTGGTGTCAGTGTGCTCTCAACATTGGTGTCAGTGTGCTCTATCTCAGCGCTGGTGTCAGTGTGCTGTCAGCGTTGGTGTCAGTGTGCTCTCAGCGTTGGTGTCAGTGTGATCTCAGCGTTAGTGTCAGTGTGCTCTCAGCGTTGGTGTCAGTATGCTCTATCTCAGCGCTGGTGTCAGTGTACTGTCAGCGCTGGTGTCAGTGTGTTCTCAGCGCTGGTGTCAGTGTGCTCTCAGCATTGGTGTCATTGTGCTCTCAGCGCTGGTGTCAGTGTGCTCTCAGCGCTGGTGTCAGTGTGCTCTCAGAGTTGGTGTCAGTGTGCTCTCAGTGCTGGTATCAGTGTGCTCTCAGCGTTGGTGTCAGTGTGCTCTCAGTGCTGGTGTCAGTGTTCTCTCAGTGTTGGTGTCAGTGTACTCAGCGCTGGTGTCAGTGTGCTCTCAGCGTTGGTGTCAGTGTGCTCTCAGCGCTGGTGTCAGTGGGCTCTCAGCGTTGGTGTCATTGTGCTCTCAGCGCTGGTGTCTGTGTGCTCTCAGCGCTGGTGTCAGTGTGCTCTCAGCGCTGGTGTCAGTGTGCTCTGAGTGCTGGTGCCAGTGTGCTCTATCTCAGCGCTGGTGTCAGTGTGCTCTCAGCGCTGGTGTCAGTGTGCTCTAAGCATTGGTGTCAGTGTGCTCTCAGAGTTATCAGTGTGCACTATCTCAGCGCTTCTGTCAATGTGCTCTCACCGCTGGTGTCAGTGTGCTCTCAGCATTGGTGTCAGTGTGCTCTCAGCGCTGGTGTCAGTGTGCTCTCAGCGCTGGTGTCAGTGTGCTCTGAGTGCTGGTGCCAGTGTGCTCTCAGCATTGGTGTCAGTGTGTTCTCAGTGCTGGTGTCAGTGTGCTCTCAGCATTGGTGTCAGTGTGCTCTAAGCATTGGTGTCAGTGTGCTCTGAGTGCTGGTGCCAGTGTGCTCTATCTCAGCGCTGGTGCCAGTGTGCTCTCAGCATTGGTGTCAGTGTGTTCTCAGCGCTGGTGTCAGTGTGCTCTCAGCATTGGTGTCAGTGTGCTCTCAGCGCTGGTGTCAGTGTGCTCTCAGCGCTGGTGTCAGTATGCTCTCAGTGCTGGTGTCAGTGTGCTCTCAGCATTGGTGTCAGTGTTCTCTCAGCGCTGGTGTCAGTGTGCTCTATCTCATTGCTGGTGTCAGTGTGCTCTCACCGCTGGTGTCAGTGTGCTCTCAGCGCTGGTGTCAGTGTGCTCTCAGCGCTGGTGTCAGTGTGCTCTCAGCGCTGGTGTCAGTGTGCTCTCAGCGCTGGTGTCAGTGTGCTCTCAGCGTTGGTGTCAGTGTGCTCTCAGGGCTGGTGTCAGTGTGCTCTCAGGGCTGGTGTCAGTGTTCTCTCAGTGTTGGTTTCAGTGTACTCAGCGCTGGTGTCAGTGTGCTCTATCTCAGTGCTGGTGTCAGTGTGCTCTATCTCAGTGCTGGTGTCAGTGTGCTCTCAGCATTGGTGTCAGTGTGCTCTATCTCAGCGCTGGTGTCAGTGTGCTCTCAGCGCTGGTGTCAGTGTGCTCTCAGCGCTGGTGTCTGTGTGCTCTCAGCGCTGGTGTCAGTGTGCTCTCAGCGTTGGTGTCAGTGTGCTCTCAGCGTTGGTGTGAGTTTGCTCTATCTCAGCGCTGGTGTCAGTGTTCTCTCAGCGCTGGTGTCAGTGTTCTCTCAGCGCTGGTGTCAGTGTTCTCTCAGCGCTGGTGTCAGTGTGCTCTCAGAATTTGTGTCAGTGTACTCAGCGCTGGTGTCAGTGTGCTCTATCTCAGTGCTGGTGTCAGTGTGCTCTCAACATTGGTGTCAGTGTGCTCTATCTCAGCGCTGGTGTCAGTGTGCTCTCAGCCATGGTGTCAGTGTGCTCTCAGCGCTGGTGTCAGTGTGCTCTCAGTGCTGGTGTCAGTGTGCTCTCAGCGTTGGTGTCAGTGTGCTCTAAGCATTGGTGTCAGTGTGCTCTCAGCGCTGGTGTCATTGTGCTATCAGTGCTGGTGTCAGTGTGCTCTCAGCATTGGTGTCAGTGTGCTCTCAGCGCTGGTGTCAGTGTGCTCTATCTCAGTGCTGGTGTCAGTGTGCTCTCAGCATTGGTGTCAGTGTGCTCTCAGCATTGGTGTCATTGTGCTCTCAGCGCTGGTGTCAGTGTGCTCTCAGCGCTGGTGTCAGTGTTCTCTCAGTGCTGGTGTCAGTGTGCTCTCAGCGCTGGTGTCAGTGTGCTTTCACCATTGGTGTCAGTGTGCTCTGAGTGCAGGTGCCAGTGTGCTCTATCTCAGCGCTGGTGTCAGTGTGCTCTCAGCACTGGTGTCAGTGTGTTCTCAGCGCTGGTGTCAGTGTGCTCTCAGCGTTGGTGTCATTGTGCTCTCAGCGCTGGTGTCAGTGTGCCCTCAGCCAGGGTGTCAGTATGCTCTATCTCAGCGCTGGTGTCAGTGTACTGTCAGCGTTGGTGTCAGTGTGTTCTCAGCGCTGGTGTCAGTGTGCTCTCAGCGTTGGTGTCATTGTGCTCTCAACGCTATTGTCAGTGTGCTCTCAGCACTGGTGTCAGTGTGCTCTCAGCACTGGTGTCAGTGTGCTCTCAGAATTGGTGTCAGTGTGCTATCAGCGTTATCAGTGTGCTCTATTTCAGCAATTCTGTCAGTGTGCTCTCATTGCTGGTGTCAGTGTGCTCTCAGAGCTGGTGTCAGTGTGCTCTCAGCGCTGGTGTCAGTGTGCTCTAAGCATTGGTGTCAGTGTGCTCTCAGCGTTATCAGTGTGCTCTATCTCAGCGCTTCTGTCAATGTGCTCTCACCGCTGGTGTCAGTGTGCTCTCAGCGCTGGTGTCAGTGTGCTCTCAGTGCTGGTGTCAGTGTGCTCTCAGTGCTGGTGTCAGTGTGCTTTCATAGTTTCATAGTTAGTTAGGTTGAATAAAGACACCAGTCCATCCAGTTCAACCTGATTGAGTGTCTACAATTGTCCCTATCCCTGTACATTGTACACTCACATTGGTCCCTACCCTCAAGGAGCCCACAATCCAAGGTCCCCATTCATATACTAGGGCCAATTTTGGACAGAAGCCAATTAACCTACCTGCATGTCTTTGGATTGTGGGAGGAAACCAGAGTACCCGGAGGAAACCCACGCAGGCACAGGGAGAACATGCAAACTCCAGGCAGGTAGTGTCATGGTTGGGATTCGAACCAGCAACCCTTCTTACTGCTAGGTGTGAGTGCTAACCACTACACCACTGTGCTGCCCATCAACCACTGTGCTGCCCATAACTCTCAGCGCTGGTGTCAGTGTGCTCTCAGTGCTGGTGTCAGTGTGCTCTCAGCATTGGTGTCAGTGTGCTCTCAGCAGTGGTGTCAGTGTGCTCTATCTCAGTGCTGGTGTCAGTGTGCTCTCAGCATTGGTGTCAGTGTGCTCTATCTCAGTGCTGGTGTCAGTGTGCTCTCAGCGCTGGTGTCAGTGTGCTCTCAGCGTTGGTGTCAGTGTGATCTCAGCGTTGGTGTGAGTTTGCTCTATCTCAGCGCTGGTGTCAGTGTTCTCTCAGCGATGGTGTCAGTGTTCTCTCAGCGCTGGTGTCAGTGTTCTCTCAGCATTGGTGTCAGTGTGCTCTCAGCGCTGGTGTCAGTGTGCTCTCAGCGTTGGTGTCAGTGTGCTCTCAGCATTGGTGTCAGTGTGTTCTCAGCGCTGGTGTCAGTGTGCTCTCAGTGCTGGTGTCAGTGTGCTCTCAGCGCTGGTGTCAGTGTGCTCTCAGTGCTGGTGTCAGTGTGCTCTCAGCGTTGGTGTCAGTGTGCTCTCAGCATTGGTGTCAGTGTGCTCTGAGTGCTGGTGCCAGTGTGCTCTATCTCAGCGCTGGTGTCAGTGTGCTCTCAGCACTGGTGTCAGTGTGTTCTCAGCGCTGGTGTCAGTGTGCTCTCAGCTTTGGTGTCATTGTGCTCTCAGCGCTGGTGTCAGTGTGCTCTCAGCGCTGGTGTCAGTGTGCTCTCAGCGCTGGTGTCAGTGTGCCCTCAGCCATGGTGTCAGTATGCTCTATCTCAGCGCTGGTGTCAGTGTACTGTCAGCGTTGGTGTCAGTGTGTTCTCAGCGCTGGTGTCAGTGTGCTCTCAGCGTTGGTGTCATTGTGCTCTCAACGCTATTGTCAGTGTGCTCTCAGCACTGGTGTCAGTGTGCTCTCAGCACTGGTGTCAGTGTGCTCTCAGCACTGGTGTCAGTGTGCTCTCAGCGCTGGTGTCAGTGTGCTCTAAGCATTGGTGTCAGTGTGCTATCAGCGTTATCAGTGTGCTCTATTTCAGCAATTATGTCAGTGTGCTCTCATTGCTGGTGTCAGTGTGCTCTCAGAGCTGGTGTCAGTGTGCTCTCAGCGCTGGTGTCAGTGTGCTCTCAGCGCTGGTGTCAGTGTGCTCTCAGCACTGGTGTCAGTGTGCTCTCAGCATTGGTGTCAGTGTGCTCTCAGCAGTGGTGTCAGTGTGCTCTATCTCAGTGCTGGTGTCAGTGTGCTCTCAACATTGGTGTCAGTGTGCTCTATCTCAGCGCTGGTGTCAGTGTGCTCTCAGCCATGGTGTCAGTGTGCTCTCAGCGTTGGTGTCAGTGTGCTCTCAGCGTTGGTGTCAGTGTGATCTCAGCGTTAGTGTCAGTGTGCTCTCAGCGTTGGTGTCAGTATGCTCTATCTCAGCGCTGGTGTCAGTGTACTGTCAGCGCTGGTGTCAGTGTGTTCTCAGCGCTGGTGTCAGTGTGCTCTCAGCATTGGTGTCATTGTGCTCTCAGCGCTGGTGTCAGTGTGCTCTCAGTGCTGGTGTCAGTGTGCTCTCAGCGTTGGTGTCAGTGTGATCTCAGCGTTGGTGTGAGTTTGCTCTATCTCAGCGCTGGTGTCAGGCCGCGTACACACGCGGGGACTGTTCGCTGAAACTTTGTTCGTCAAACAGTTGCCGCAACAGTCCGCTCAAAATTTGCATGAGCGGACTTGCCCACACACGAGCGGACTGTTTCAGCGAACTGTTTGCCAAACAGTTCGCTCAACTTTTGAAATGAACGGACTCGCCCACGTAAGGCGGAGGCAAGTCCGCCCATTTCGAGCGCGTGTACAGGTAGGCGGGGCCCGCGAAGGAGACGTCGCGGGCACCGCCGCCTGGAATGGACTTAAAGGGACACCCAACGCCGAAAAAAATCGGCGTGGGGGTTCCCCCAAAGTCCACAACAGACCCTTGTCCGAGCACGCTACCCGGCCGGCCAGGAAAGGGGGGGCGAGCGAGCGCGCCCCCCCCTGAGCCGTACCAGGCCGCGTGCCCTCAACATGGGGGGTGCCTTGGGGAAGGGGGGGCCGCGCGGCCCCCCCACCCCAAAGCACCTTGTCCCCATGTTGATGAGGACAAGGGCCTCTTCCTGACAACCCTGGCCGTTGGTTGTCGGGGTCTGCGGGCGGGGGGCTTATCGGAATCCGGGAGCCCCCTTTAAGAAGGGGGCCCCCGGATACCGGCCCCCCACCCTATGTGAATGAGTATGGGGTACAATGTACCCCTACCCATTCACCTGTGAAAAAAAGTACAAAAAAAAACACAACACAGGGTTAAAATATTTTATTGCACAGCTCCGGGGGTCTTCCGTCTTCGGGGGTCTTCTCCGGACTCCTCCGCTATCTTCGTGTAGCTCTTTTGCTAGCGGAGGAGTCCGGCTTTCTTCCTCCCCGCCGCCGGCCTCTTCTCCCGACTTCGGGGGTCTTGTCCCCCTCTTCGGTTCTTCTGCCGGGCCACCGCGCCTTCTTGTAGCTCTTTTGCAGGCGGTGGCCCGGTCTTCTGTCGCCGCCGCCTTCCGTTCTTCTTCTTCTTCTTGTTCTTCTTCTTCTTCTCCAGGAGATGTTGACACGTCGCTCTCTCCGGCCGGAATGCCAGAGCCGCGCTGTGCTGCCACTTATATAGTGCCAATGGGGCGGTGTCACATGGTATATGTCACATGGGTTGGTCACATGGGTTGATGTCACATGGGGACTATGACATCGTAAGGGGGCGGGGTCACCATGTGACATCAACCCATGTGACCAACCCATGTGACATATACCATGGGACACCGCCCCATTGTCACTATATAAGTGGCAGCGCAGGGCGGCTCTGGCATTCCGGCCGGAGAGAGCGTCGTGTCAACATCTCCTGGAGAAGAAGAAGAAGAACAAGAAGAAGAAGAAGAACGGAAGGCGGCGGCGACAGAAGACCGGGCCACCGCCTGCAAAAGAGCTACAAGAAGGCGTGGTGGCCCGGCAGAAGAACCGAAGAGGGGGACAAGACCCCCGAAGTCGGGAGAAGAGGCCGGCGGCGGGGAGGAAGAAAGCCGGACTCCTCCGCTAGCAAAAGAGCTACACGAAGATAGCGGAGGAGTCCGGAGAAGACCCCCGAAGACGGAAGACCCCCGGAGCTGTGCAATAAAATATTTTAACCCTGTGTTGTGTTTTTTTTTTGTACTTTTTTTCACAGGTGAATGGGTAGGGGTACATTGTACCCCATACTCATTCACATAGGGTGGGGGGCCGGTATCCGGGGGCCCCCTTCTTAAAGGGGGCTCCCGGATTCCGATAAGCCCCCCGCCCGCAGACCCCGACAACCAACGGCCAGGGTTGTCGGGAAGAGGCCCTTGTCCTCATCAACATGGGGACAAGGTGCTTTGGGGTGGGGGGGCCGCGCGGCCCCCCCTTCCCCAAGGCACCCCCCATGTTGAGGGCACGCGGCCTGGTACGGCTCAGGGGGGGGGTGCGCTCGCTCGCCCCCCCTTTCCTGGCCGGCCGGGTAGCGTGCTCGGACAAGGGTCTGTTGTGGACTTTGGGGGAACCCCCACGCCGATTTTTTTCGGCGTTGGGGTTCCCCTTTAAGTCCATTCCAGGCGGCGGAGCCCGCGACGTCTCCGTCGCGGGCCCCGCCTACCTTCACATGCGCTCGAAATGAGCGGACTTTCCTCCGAGCGGGAACAGTTTGCTCATTTCGAAAGTAGCCTACACACGGGCGGACTGTTCGCTCAAACAAAGTTTCAGCGGACAGTTTTTCGGAATTTCCGAAAGACTTTGTCCGTCAAACTGTCCGCTGAAACTGTCCGCTGAAAGCCCACACACGGGCGGACTGTCCGCTGAAACACTGTTCAGCGGACAAAGTTGAGCGAACAGTCCGCCCGTGTGTACGCTGCCTCAGTGTTCTCTCAGCGCTGGTGTCAGTGTTCTCTCAGCGATGGTGTCAGTGTTCTCTCAGCGCTGGTGTCAGTGTTCTCTCAGCATTGGTGTCAGTGTGCTCTCAGCGCTGGTGTCAGTGTGCTCTCAGCGTTGGTGTCAGTGTGCTCTCAGCATTGGTGTCAGTGTGTTCTTTCTGTGCGCTGGTGTCAGTGTGCTCTCAGCGCTGGTGTCAGTGGGCTCTCAGCGTTGGTGTCATTGTGCTCTCAGCGCTGGTGTCAGTGTGCTCTCAGCGCTGGTATCAGTGTGCTCTCAGTGCTGGTGTCAGTGTGCTCTCAGCGCTGGTGTCAGTGTGCTCTCAGCGCTGGTGTCAGTGTGCTCTCAGTGCTGGTGTCAGTGTGCTCTCAGCGTTGGTGTCAGTGTGCTCTCAGCACTGGTGTCAGTGTGCTCTCAGCACTGGTGTCAGTGTGCTCTCAGCGCTGGTGTCAGTGTGCTCTCAGCACTGGTGTCAGTGTGCTCTCAGCTTTGGTGTCAGTGTGCTCTATCTTAAGACTAGTGTCAGTGTGCTCTCAGCGCTGGTGTCACTGTGCTCTAAGCATTGGTGTCAGTGTGCTCTCAGCATTGGTGTCAGTGTGTTCTTTCTGTGCGCTGGTGTCAGTGTGCTCTCAGCGCTGGTGTCAGTGTGCTATCAGCGTTGGTGTCTTTGTGCTCTCAACGCTATTGTCAGTGTGCTCTCAGCACTGGTGTCAGTGTGCTCTCAGCACTGGTGTTAGTGTGCTTTCAGCACTGGTGTCAGTGTGCTCTCAGCATTGGTGTCAGTGTGTTCTTTCTGTGCGCTGGTGTCAGTGTGCTCTCAGCGCTGGTGTCAGTGTGCTCTCAGCGTTGGTGTCATTGTGCTCTCAGCGCTGGTGTCAGTGTGCTCTCAGCGCTGGTGTCAGTGTGCTCTCAGTGCTGGTGTCAGTGTGCTCTCAGCATTGGTGTCAGTGTGCTCTATCTCATTGCTGGTGTCAGTGTGCTCTCAGCGCTGGTGTCAGTGTGCTCTCAGCACTGGTGTCAGTGTGCTCTCAGTGCTGGTGTCAGTGTGCTCTTAGCGCTGGTGTCAGTGTGCTCTATCTCATTGCTGGTGTCAGTGTGCTCTCAGCGCTGGTGTCAGTGTGCTCTCAGCACTGGTGTCAGTGTGCTCTCAGCGCTGTTATCAGTGTGCTCTATCTCAGCGCTTTTGTCAGTGTGCTCTCAGCGCTGGTGTCAGTGTGCTCCCAGCGTTGGTGTCAGTGTGCTCTCAACGTTGGTGTCAGTGTGCTCTCAGCGTTGGTGTCATTGTGCTCTCAGCGCTGGTGTGAGTGTGCTCTCAGCACTGCTGTCAGTGTGCTCTCAGCGCTGGTGTCAGTGTGCTCTAAGCATTGGTGTCAGTGTGCTCTCAGCATTGGTGTCAGTGTGTTCTTTCTGTGCACTGGTGTCAGTGTGCTCTCAGCGCTGGTATCAGTGTGCTCTCAGCGTTGGTGTCATTGTGCTCTCAGCGCTGGTGTCAGTGTGCTCTCAGCGCTGGTGTCAGTGTGCTCTCAGTGCTGGTGTCAGTGTGCTCTCAGCATTGGTGTCAGTGTGCTCTCAGCGCTGGTGTCAGTGTGCTCTATCTCATTGCTGGTGTCAGTGTGCTCTCAGCGCTGGTGTCAGTGTGCTCTCAGCGCTGGTGTCAGTGTGCTCTCAGCGCTGTTATCAGTGTGCTCTATCTCAGCGCTTCTGTCAGTGTGCTCTCAGCGCTGGTGTCAGTGTACTCCCAGCGTTGGTGTCAGTGTACTCAGCGCTGGTGTCAGTGTGCTCTATCTCAGTGCTGGTGTCAGTGTGCTCTATCTCAGTGCTGGTGTCAGTGTGCTCTCAGCATTGGTGTCAGTGTGCTCTATCTCAGCGCTGGTGTCAGTGTGCTCTCAGCGCTGGTGTCAGTGTGTTCTCAGCGCTGGTGTCAGTGTGCTCTCAGCGTTGGTGTCATTGTGCTCTCAGCGCTGGTGTCAGTGTGCTCTCAGCGCTGGTGTCAGTATGCTCTCAGCGATGGTGTCAGTGTGCTCTAAGCATTGGTGTCAGTGTGCTCTAAGCATTGGTGTCAGTGTGCTCTGAGTGCTGGTGCCAGTGTGCTCTATCTCAGCGCTGGTGTCAGTGTGCTCTCAGCACTGGTGTCAGTGTGTTCTCAGCGCTGGTGTCAGTGTGCTCTCAGCGTTGGTGTCAGTGCGCTCTCAGCCATGGTGTCAGTATCCTCTAAGCATTGGTGTCAGTGTGCTCTCAGCATTATCAGTGTGCTCTATCTAAGCGATTCTGTCAGTGTGCTCTCATTGCTGGTGTCAGTGTGCTCTCAGCGCTTGTGTCAGTGTGCTCTCAGCGCTGGTGTCAGTGTGCTCTAAGCATTGGTGTCAGTGTGCTCTCAGCATTATCAGAGTGCTCTATCTCAGCGCTTCTGTCAATGTGCTCTCACCGCTGGTGTCAGTGTGCTCTCAGCGCTGGTGTCAGTGTACTCTCAGCGCTGGTGTCAGTGTGCTCTCAGCACTGGTGTCAGTGTGCTCTCAGCGTTGGTGTCATTGTGCTCTCATCGCTGGTGTCAGTGTGCTCTCAGCATTGGTGTCAGTGTGCTCTCAGCGCTGGTGTCAGTGTGCTCTATCTCATTGCTGGTGTCAGTGTGCTCTCACCGCTGGTGTCAGTGTGCTCTCAGTGCTGGTGTCAGTGTGCTCTCAGCGCTGGTATAAGTGTGCTCTCAGTGCTGGTGTCAGTGTTCTCTCAGTGTTGGTGTCAGTGTACTCAGCGCTGGTGTCAGTGTGCTCTATCTCAGTGCTGGTGTCAGTGTGCTCTCAGCATTGGTGTCAGTGTGCTCTATCTCAGCGCTGGTGTCAGTGTGCTCTCAGCGCTGGTGTCAGTGTGCTCTCAGCGCTGGTGTCAGTGTGCTCTCAGCGCCGGTGTCAGTGTGCTCTCAGCGTTGGTGTCAGTGTGCTCTATCTCAGCGCTGGCTTCAGTGTGCTCTCAGCACTGGTGTCAGTGTGCTCTCAGCATTGGTGTCAGTGTGTTCTTTCTGTGCGCTGGTGTCAGTGTGCTCTCAGCGCTGGTGTCAGTGTGCTCTCAGCGTTGGTGTCATTGTGCTCTCAGCGCTGGTGTCAGTGTGCTCTCAGCGCTGGTGTCAGTGTGCTCTCAGTGCTGGTGTCAGTGTGCTCTCAGCATTGGTGTCAGTGTGCTCTATCTCATTGCTGGTGTCAGTGTGCTCTCAGCGCTGGTGTCAGTGTGCTCTCAGCACTGGTGTCAGTGTGCTCTCAGTGCTGGTGTCAGTGTGCTCTTAGCGCTGGTGTCAGTGTGCTCTATCTCATTGCTGGTGTCAGTGTGCTCTCAGCGCTGGTGTCAGTGTGCTCTCAGCACTGGTGTCAGTGTGCTCTCAGCGCTGTTATCAGTGTGCTCTATCTCAGCGCTTTTGTCAGTGTGCTCTCAGCGCTGGTGTCAGTGTGCTCCCAGCGTTGGTGTCAGTGTGCTCTCAACGTTGGTGTCAGTGTGCTCTCAGCGTTGGTGTCATTGTGCTCTCAGCGCTGGTGTGAGTGTGCTCTCAGCACTGCTGTCAGTGTGCTCTCAGCGCTGGTGTCAGTGTGCTCTCAGCATTGGTGTCAGTGTGTTCTTTCTGTGCACTGGTGTCAGTGTGCTCTCAGCGCTGGTGTCAGTGTGCTCTCAGCGTTGGTGTCATTGTGCTCTCAGCGCTGGTGTCAGTGTGCTCTCAGCGCTGGTGTCAGTGTGCTCTCAGTGCTGGTGTCAGTGTGCTCTCAGCATTGGTGTCAGTGTGCTCTCAGCGCTGGTGTCAGTGTGCTCTATCTCATTGCTGGTGTCAGTGTGCTCTCAGCGCTGGTGTCAGTGTGCTCTCAGCGCTGTTATCAGTGTGCTCTATCTCAGCGCTTCTGTCAGTGTGCTCTCAGCGCTGGTGTCAGTGTACTCCCAGCGTTGGTGTCAGTGTACTCAGCGCTGGTGTCAGTGTGCTCTATCTCAGTGCTGGTGTCAGTGTGCTCTATCTCAGTGCTGGTGTCAGTGTGCTCTCAGCATTGGTGTCAGTGTGCTCTATCTCAGCGCTGGTGTCAGTGTGCTCTCAGCGCTGGTGTCAGTGTGTTCTCAGCGCTGGTGTCAGTGTGCTCTCAGCGTTGGTGTCATTGTGCTCTCAGCGCTGGTGTCAGTGTGCTCTCAGCGCTGGTGTCAGTATGCTCTCAGCGATGGTGTCAGTGTGCTCTAAGCATTGGTGTCAGTGTGCTCTAAGCATTGGTGTCAGTGTGCTCTGAGTGCTGGTGCCAGTGTGCTCTATCTCAGCGCTGGTGTCAGTGTGCTCTCAGCACTGGTGTCAGTGTGTTCTCAGCGCTGGTGTCAGTGTGCTCTCAGCGTTGGTGTCAGTGCGCTCTCAGCCATGGTGTCAGTATCCTCTAAGCATTGGTGTCAGTGTGCTCTCAGCATTATCAGTGTGCTCTATCTAAGCGATTCTGTCAGTGTGCTCTCATTGCTGGTGTCAGTGTGCTCTCAGCGCTTGTGTCAGTGTGCTCTCAGCGCTGGTGTCAGTGTGCTCTAAGCATTGGTGTCAGTGTGCTCTCAGCATTATCAGAGTGCTCTATCTCAGCGCTTCTGTCAATGTGCTCTCACCGCTGGTGTCAGTGTGCTCTCAGCGCTGGTGTCAGTGTACTCTCAGCGCTGGTGTCAGTGTGCTCTCAGCACTGGTGTCAGTGTGCTCTCAGCGTTGGTGTCATTGTGCTCTCATCGCTGGTGTCAGTGTGCTCTCAGCATTGGTGTCAGTGTGCTCTCAGCGCTGGTGTCAGTGTGCTCTATCTCATTGCTGGTGTCAGTGTGCTCTCACCGCTGGTGTCAGTGTGCTCTCAGTGCTGGTGTCAGTGTGCTCTCAGCGCTGGTATAAGTGTGCTCTCAGTGCTGGTGTCAGTGTTCTCTCAGTGTTGGTGTCAGTGTACTCAGCGGTGGTGTCAGTGTGCTCTATCTCAGTGCTGGTGTCACTGTGCTCTCAGCATTGGTGTCAGTGTGCTCTATCTCAGCGCTGGTGTCAGTGTGCTCTCAGCGCTGGTGTCAGTGTGCTCTCAGCGCTGGTGTCAGTGTGCTCTCAGCGCCGGTGTCAGTGTGCTCTCAGCGTTGGTGTCAGTGTGCTCTATCTCAGCGCTGGTGTCAGTGTGCTCTCAGCGCTGGTGTCAGTGTGCTCTCAGCGCTGGTGTCAGTGTGCTCTATCTCAGCGCTTCTGTCAGTGTGCTCTCAGCGCTGGTGTCAGTGTGCTCTCAGCGCTGGTGTCAATGTGCTCTCAGTGTTGGTGTCAGTGGGCTCTCAGAGCTGGTGTCAGTGTGCTCTCAGGACTGGTGTCAGTGTGCTCTCAGCGCTGGTGTCAGTGTGCTCTCAGCGCTGGTGTCAGTGTGCCCTCAGCTCTGGTGTCAGTGTGCTCTCAGCGCTGGTGTCAGTGTGCTCTCAGCTTTGGTGTCAGTGTGCTCTATCTTAAGACTAGTGTCAGTGTGTTCTCAGCGCTGGTGTCAGTGTGCTCTATCTCAGTGCTGGTGTCAGTGTGCTCTCAGTGTTGGTGTCAATGTGCTCTCAGCGTTGGTGTCAATGTGCTCTCAGCACTGGTGTCAGTGTGCACTCAGCGTTGGTGTCAGTATGCTCTATCTCAGCGCTGGTGTCAGTGTACTCTCAGCTCTGGTGTCAGTGTGCTCTCAGCGCTGATGTCAGTGTGCTCTCAGCACTGGTGTCAGTGTGCTCTCAGCGCTGGTGTCAGTGTGCTCTGAGTGCTGGTGTCAGTGTGCTCTATCTCAGCGCTTCTGTCAGTGTGCTCTCAGCGCGGGTGTCAGTGTGCTCTCAACGCTGGTGTCAGTGTGCTCTCAGCGTTGGTGTCAGTGTGCTCTCAGCGCTGATGTCAGTTTGCTCTTAGCACTGGTGTCAGTGTGCTCTTAGCGTTGGTGTCAGTGTGCTCTTAGCGTTGGATTCAGTGTGCTCTCAGTGCTGGTGTCAGTGTGCTCTCAGCGCTGGTGTCAGTGTGCTCTCAGCGCTGTTGTCAGTGTGCTCTCAGCGCTGGTGTCAGTGTGCTCTCAGCGCTGGTGTCAGTGTGCTCTCAGTGTTGGTGTCAGTGTGCTATTAGCGTTAGATTCAGTGTGCTCTCAGCGCTGGTGTCAGTGTGCTCTCAGCGCTGGTGTCAGTGTGCTCTATCTCAGCGCTGATGTCAGTGTGCTCTATCTCAGCGCTGGTGTCAGTGTGCTCTTAGCACTGGTGTCATTGTGCTCTCAGCGTTGGTGTCAGTGTACTCAGTGCTGGTGTCAGTGTGCTCTCAGCGTTGGTGTCAGTGTGCTCTCAGCACTGGTGTCAGTGTGCTCTCGGCGCTGGTCTCAGTGTGCTCTCAGCGCTGGTGTCAGTGTGCTCTATCTCATTGCTGGTGTCAGTGTGCTCTCAGCGTTGGTGTCAGTGTACTCAGTGCTGGTGTCAGTGTGCTCTCACCGCTGGTGTCAGTGTGCTCTCAGTGCTGGTGTCAGTGTGCTCTCAGCGTTGGTGTCAGTGTGCTCTCAGCACTGGTGTCAGTGTGCTCTCAGCGCTGGTGTCAGTGTGCTCTGAGTGCTGGTGTCAGTGTGCTCTATCTCAGCGCTTCTGTCAGTGTGCTCTCAGCGCGGGTGTCAGTGTGCTCTCAACGCTGGTGTCAGTGTGCTCTCAGCGTTGGTGTCAGTGTGCTCTCAGCGCTGATGTCAGTTTGCTCTTAGCACTGGTGTCAGTGTGCTCTTAGCGTTGGTGTCAGTGTGCTCTCAGCGATGGTGTCAGTGTGCTCTCAGCGCTGGTGTCAGTGTGCTCTCAGCGCTGGTGTCAGTGTGCTCTCAGCGCTGGTGTCAGTGTGCTCTCAGTGTTGGTGTCAGTGTGCTATTAGCGTTAGATTCAGTGTGCTCTCAGCCCTGGTGTCAGTGTGCTCTCAGCACTGGTGTCAGTGTGCTCTATCTCAGCGTTGGTGTCAGTGTGCTCTCAGCTTTGGTGTCAGTGTGCTCTATCTTAAGACTGGTGTCAGTGTGCTCTCAGCGTTGGTGTCAGTGTGCTCTCAGCCATGGTGTCAGTATCCTCTAAGCATTGGTGTCAGTGTGCTCTCAGCATTATCAGTGTGCTCTATCTCAGCGATTCTGTCAGTGTGCTCTCATTGCTGGTGTCAGTGTGCTCTCAGCGCTTGTGTCAGTGTGCTCTCAGCGCTGGTGTCAGTGTGCTCTAAGCATTGGTGTCAGTGTGCTCTCAGCGTTATCAGAGTGCTCTATCTCAGCGCTTCTGTCAATGTGCTCTCACCGCTGGTGTCAGTGTGCTCTCAGCGCTGGTGTCAGTGTACTCTCAGCGCTGGTGTCAGTGTGCTCTCAGCACTGGTGTCAGTGTGCTCTCAGCGTTGGTGTCAGTGTGCTCTCAGCGCTGGTGTCAGTGTGCTCTATCTCATTGCTGGTGTCAGTGTGCTCTCACCGCTGGTGTCAGTGTGCTCTCAGCGCTGGTGTCAGTGTGCTCTCAGCGCTGGTATAAGTGTGCTCTCAGTGCTGGTGTCAGTGTTCTCTCAGTGTTGGTGTCAGTGTACTCAGCGCTGGTGTCAGTGTGCTCTATCTCAGTGCTGGTGTCAGTGTGCTCTCAGCATTGGTGTCAGTGTGCTCTATCTCAGCGCTGGTGTCAGTGTGCTCTCAGCGCTGGTGTCAGTGTGCTCTCAGCGCTGGTGTCAGTGTGCTCTCAGCGTTGGTGTCAGTGTACTCAGTGCTGGTGTCAGTGTGCTCTCACCGCTGGTGTCAGTGTGCTCTCAGCGCTGGTGTCAGTGTGCTCCATCTCATTGCTGGTGTCAGTGTGCTCTCAGCGTTGGTGTCAGTGTACTCAGTGCTGGTGTCAGTGTGCTCTCAGCGTTGGTGTCAGTGTGCTCTCAGCACTGGTGTCAGTGTGCTATATCTCAGTGCTGGTGTCAGTGTGCTCTCAGCGTTGGTGTCAGTGTACTCAGCGCTGGTGTCAGTGTGCTCTCAGCGCTGGTCTCAGTGTGCTCTCAGCATTGGTGTCAGTGTACTCAGCGCTGGTGTCAGTGTTCTCTCAGTGTTGGTGCCAGTGTACTCAGCACTGGTGTCAGTGTGCTCTATCTCAGCGCTGGTGTCAGTGTGCTCTATCTCAGCGCTGATGTCAGTGTGCTCTATCTCAGCGCTGGTGTCAGTGTGCTCTTAGCACTGGTGTCAGTGTGCTCTCAGCGTTGGTGTCAGTGTGCTCTCAGCTTTGGTGTCAGTGTGCTCTATCTTAAGACTGGTGTCAGTGTGCTCTCAGCGCTGGTGTCAGTGTGCTCTCAGCGTTGGTGTCAGCGTGCTCTCAGCCATGGTGTCAGTATCCTCTAAGCATTGGTGTCAGTGTGCTCTCAGCATTATCAGTGTGCTCTATCTCAGCGATTCTGTCAGTGTGCTCTCATTGCTGGTGTCAGTGTGCTCTCAGCGCTTGTGTCAGTGTGCTCTCAGCGCTGGTGTCAGTGTGCTCTAAGCATTGGTGTCAGTGTGCTCTCAGTGTTATCAGAGTGCTCTATCTCAGCGCTTCTGTCAATGTGCTCTCACCGCTGGTGTCAGTGTGCTCTCAGCGCTGGTGTCAGTGTACTCTCAGCGCTGGTGTCAGTGTGCTCTCAGCACTGGTGTCAGTGTGCTCTCAGCGTTGGTGTCATTGTGCTCTCAGCGCTGGTGTCAGTGTGCTCTCAGCATTGGTGTCAGTGTGCTCTCAGCGCTGGTGTCAGTGTGCTCTATCTCATTGCTGGTGTCAGTGTGCTCTCACCGCTGGTGTCAGTGTGCTCTCAGCGCTGGTGTCAGTGTGCTCTCAGCGCTGGTATAAGTGTGCTCTCAGTGCTGGTGTCAGTGTTCTCTCAGTGTTGGTGTCAGTGTACTCAGCGCTGGTGTCAGTGTGCTCTATCTCAGTGCTGGTGTCAGTGTGCTCTCAGCATTGGTGTCAGTGTGCTCTCAGCGCTGGTGTCAGTGTGCTCTCAGCTTTGGTGTCAGTGTGCTCTATCTTAAGACTAGTGTCAGTGTGCTCTCAGCGCTGGTGTCAGTGTGCTCTATCTCAGTGCTGGTGTCAGTGTGCTCTCAGTGTTGGTGTCAATGTGCTCTCAGCGTTGGTGTCAGTGTGCTCTCAGTGTTATCAGAGTGCTCTATCTCAGCGCTTCTGTCAATGTGCTCTCACCGCTGGTGTCAGTGTGCTCTCAGCGCTGGTGTCAGTGTACTCTCAGCGCTGGTGTCAGTGTGCTCTCAGCACTGGTGTCAGTGTGCTCTCAGCGCTGGTGTCAGTGTGCTCTGAGTGCTGGTGTCAGTGTGCTCTCAGCACTGGTGTCAGTGTGCACTCAGCGTTGGTGTCAGTATGATCTATCTCAGCGCTGGTGTCAGTGTACTCTCAGCTCTGGTGTCAGTGTGCTCTCAGCGCTGATGTCAGTGTGCTCACAGCACTGGTGTCAGTGTGCTCTCAGCGCTGGTGTCAGTGTGCTCTGAGTGCTGGTGTCAGTGTGCTCTATCTCAGTGCTTCTGTCAGTGTGCTCTCAGCGCGGGTGTCAGTGTGCTCTCAACGCTGGTGTCAGTGTGCTCTCAGCGTTGGTGTCAGTGTGCTCTCAGCGCTGATGTCAGTTTGCTCTTAGCACTGGTGTCAGTGTGCTCTTAGCGTTGGTGTCAGTGTGCTCTTAGCGTTGGATTCAGTGTGCTCTCAGCGCTGGTGTCAGTGTGCTCTCAGCGCTGGTGTCAGTGTGCTCTCAGCGCTGGTGTCAGTGTGCTCTCAGTGTTGGTGTCAGTGTGCTATTAGCGTTAGATTCAGTGTGCTCTCAGCGCTGGTGTCAGTGTGCTCTCAGCGCTGGTGTCAGTGTGCTCTATCTCAGCGCTGATGTCAGTGTGCTCTATCTCAGCGCTGGTGTCAGTGTGCTCTTAGCACTGGTGTCATTGTGCTCTCAGCGTTGGTGTCAGTGTACTCAGCGTTGGTGTCAGTGTGCTCTCAGCACTGGTGTCAGTGTGCTCTCAGCGCTGGTCTCAGTGTGCTCTCAGCGCTGGTGTCAGTGTGCTCTATCTCATTGCTGGTGTCAGTGTGCTCTCAGCGTTGGTGTCAGTGTACTCAGTGCTGGTGTCAGTGTGCTCTCACCGCTGGTGTCAGTGTGCTCTCAGTGCTGGTGTCAGTGTGCTCTCAGCGTTGGTGTCAGTGTGCTCTCAGCACTGGTGTCAGTGTGCTCTCAGCGCTGGTGTCAGTGTGCTCTGAGTGCTGGTGTCAGTGTGCTCTATCTCAGCGCTTCTGTCAGTGTTCTCTCAGCGCGGGTGTCAGTGTGCTCTCAACGCTGGTGTCAGTGTGCTCTCAGCGTTGGTGTCAGTGTGCTCTCAGCGCTGATGTCAGTTTGCTCTTAGCACTGGTGTCAGTGTGCTCTTAGCGTTGGTGTCAGTGTGCTCTTAGCGTTGGATTCAGTGTGCTCTCAGCGATGGTGTCAGTGTGCTCTCAGCGCTGGTGTCAGTGTGCTCTCAGCGCTGGTGTCAGTGTGCTCTCAGCGCTGGTGTCAGTGTGCTCTCAGTGTTGGTGTCAGTGTGCTATTAGCATTAGATTCAGTGTGCTCTCAGCCCTGGTGTCAGTGTGCTCTCAGCACTGGTGTCAGTGTGCTCTATCTCAGCGCTGATGTCAGTGTGCTCTATCTCAGCGCTGGTGTCAGTGTGCTCTTAGCACTGGTGTCAGTGTGCTCTCAGCGTTGGTATCAGTGTACTCAGTGCTGGTGTCAGTGTGCTCTCAGCGTTGGTGTCAGTGTGCTCTCAGCACTGGTGTCAGTGTGCTCTCAGCACTGGTCTCAGTGTGCTCTCAGCGCTGGTGTCAGTGTGCTCCATCTCATTGCTGGTGTCAGTGTGCTCTCAGCGTTGGTGTCAGTGTACTCAGTGCTGGTGTCAGTGTGCTCTCACCGCTGGTGTCAGTGTGCTCTCAGCGTTGGTGTCAGTGTGCTCTCAGCACTGGTGTCAGTGTGCTATATCTCAGTGCTGGTGTCAGTGTGCTCTCAGCATTGGTGTCAGTGTACTCAGCGCTGGTGTCAGTGTGCTCTCAGCGCTGGTCTCAGTGTGCTCTCAGCATTTGTGTCAGTGTACTCAGCGCTGGTGTCAGTGTTCTCTCAGTGTTGGTGCCAGTGTACTCAGCACTGGTGTCAGTGTGCTCTATCTCAGCGCTGGTGTCAGTGTGCTCTATCTCAGCGCTGATGTCAGTGTGCTCTATCTCAGCGCTGGTGTCAGTGTGCTCTTAGCACTGGTGTCAGTGTGCTCTCAGCGTTGGTGTCAGTGTGCTCTCAGCTTTGGTGTCAGTGTGCTCTATCTTAAGACTGGTGTCAGTGTGCTCTCAGCGCTGGTGTCAGTGTGCTCTATCTCAGTGCTGGTGTCAGTGTGCTCTCAGTGTTGGTGTCAGTGTGCTCTAAGCATTGGTGTCAGTGTGCTCTGAGTGCTGGTGCCAGTGTGCTCTATCTTAAGACTGGTGTCAGTGTGCTCTCAGCGCTGGTGTCAGTGTGCTCTATCTCAGCGTTGGTGTCATTGTGCTCTCAGCGCTGGTGTCAGTGTGCTCTCAGCCATGGTGTCAGTATGCTCTATCTCAGCGCTGGTGTCAGTGTACTGTCAGCGTTGGTGTCAGTGTGTTCTCAGCGCTGGTGTCAGTGTGCTCTCAGCGTTGGTGTCATTGTGCTCTCAGCGCTGGTGTCAGTGTGCTCTAAGCATTGGTGTCAGTGTGCTCTCAGCATTGGTGTCAGTGTGTTCTTTCTGTGCGCTGGTCTCAGTGTGCTCTCAGCGCTGGTGTCAGTGTGCTCTCAGCGTTGGTGTCATTGTGCTCTCAGCGCTGGTGTCAGTGTGCTCTCAGCGTTGGTGTCATTGTGCTCTCAGCACTGGTGTCAGTGTGCTCTATCTCAGCGCTGGTGTCAGTGTGCTCTATCTCAGCGCTGATGTCAGTGTGCTCTATCTCAGCGCTGGTGTCAGTGTGTTCTTAGCACTGGTGTCAGTGTGCTCTCAGCGTTGGTGTCAGTGTGCTCTCAGCTTTGGTGTCAGTGTGCTCTATCTTAAGACTGGTGTCAGTGTGCTCTCAGCGCTGGTGTCAGTGTGCTCTATCTCAGTGCTGGTGTCAGTGTGCTCTCAGTGTTGGTGTCAGTGTGCTCTAAGCATTGGTGTCAGTGTGCTCTGAGTGCTGGTGCCAGTGTGCTCTATCTCAGCGCGGGTGTCAGTGTGCTCTCAACGCTGGTGTCAGTGTGCTCTCAGCGTTGGTGTCAGTGTGCTCTCAGCGCTGATGTCAGTTTGCTCTTAGCACTGGTGTCAGTGTGCTCTTAGCGTTGGTGTCAGTGTGCTCTTAGCGTTGGATTCAGTGTGCTCTCAGCGATGGTGTCAGTGTGCTCTCAGCGCTGGTGTCAGTGTGCTCTCAGCGCTGGTGTCAGTGTGCTCTCAGCGCTGGTGTCAGTGTGCTCTCAGTGTTGGTGTCAGTGTGCTATTAGCATTAGATTCAGTGTGCTCTCAGCCCTGGTGTCAGTGTGCTCTCAGCACTGGTGTCAGTGTGCTCTATCTCAGCGCTGATGTCAGTGTGCTCTATCTCAGCGCTGGTGTCAGTGTGCTCTTAGCACTGGTGTCAGTGTGCTCTCAGCGTTGGTGTCAGTGTACTCAGTGCTGGTGTCAGTGTGCTCTCAGCGTTGGTGTCAGTGTGCTCTCAGCACTGGTGTCAGTGTGCTCTCAGCACTGGTCTCAGTGTGCTCTCAGCGCTGGTGTCAGTGTGCTCCATCTCATTGCTGGTGTCAGTGTGCTCTCAGCGTTGGTGTCAGTGTACTCAGTGCTGGTGTCAGTGTGCTCTCACCGCTGGTGTCAGTGTGCTCTCAGCGTTGGTGGCAGTGTGCTCTCAGCACTGGTGTCAGTGTGCTATATCTCAGTGCTGGTGTCAGTGTGCTCTCAGCATTGGTGTCAGTGTACTCAGCGCTGGTGTCAGTGTGCTCTCAGCGCTGGTCTCAGTGTGCTCTCAGCATTTGTGTCAGTGTACTCAGCGCTGGTGTCAGTGTTCTCTCAGTGTTGGTGCCAGTGTACTCAGCACTGGTGTCAGTGTGCTCTATCTCAGCGCTGGTGTCAGTGTGCTCTATCTCAGCGCTGATGTCAGTGTGCTCTATCTCAGCGCTGGTGTCAGTGTGCTCTTAGCACTGGTGTCAGTGTGCTCTCAGCGTTGGTGTCAGTGTGCTCTCAGCTTTGGTGTCAGTGTGCTCTATCTTAAGACTGGTGTCAGTGTGCTCTCAGCGCTGGTGTCAGTGTGCTCTATCTCAGTGCTGGTGTCAGTGTGCTCTCAGTGTTGGTGTCAGTGTGCTCTAAGCATTGGTGTCAGTGTGCTCTGAGTGCTGGTGCCAGTGTGCTCTATCTTAAGACTGGTGTCAGTGTGCTCTCAGCGCTGGTGTCAGTGTGCTCTATCTCAGCGCTGGTGTCAGTGTACTGTCAGCGTTGGTGTCAGTGTGTTCTCAGCGCTGGTGTCAATGTGCTCTCAGCGTTGGTGTCATTGTGCTCTCAGCGCTGGTGTCAGTGTGCTCTCAGCACTGGTGTCAGTGTGCTCTCAGCGCTGGTGTCACTGTGCTCTAAGCATTGGTGTCAGTGTGCTCTCAGCATTGGTGTCAGTGTGTTCTTTCTGTGCGCTGGTCTCAGTGTGCTCTCAGCGCTGGTGTCAGTGTGCTCTCAGCGTTGGTGTCATTGTGCTCTCAGCGCTGGTGTCAGTGTGCTCTCAGCGTTGGTGTCATTGTGCTCTCAGCACTGGTGTCAGTGTGCTCTATGTCAGCGCTGGTGTCAGTGTGCTCTATCTCAGCGCTGATGTCAGTGTGCTCTATCTCAGCGCTGGTGTCAGTGTGCTCTTAGCACTGGTGTCAGTGTGCTCTCAGCGTTGGTGTCAGTGTGCTCTCAGCTTTGGTGTCAGTGTGCTCTATCTTAAGACTGGTGTCAGTGTGCTCTCAGCGCTGGTGTCAGTGTGCTCTATCTCAGTGCTGGTGTCAGTGTGCTCTCAGTGTTGGTGTCAGTGTGCTCTAAGCATTGGTGTCAGTGTGCTCTGAGTGCTGGTGCCAGTGTGCTCTATCTTAAGACTGGTGTCAGTGTGCTCTCAGCGCTGGTGTCAGTGTGCTCTATCTCAGCGTTGGTGTCATTGTGCTCTCAGCGCTGGTGTCAGTGTGCTCTCAGCCATGGTGTCAGTATGCTCTATCTCAGCGCTGGTGTCAGTGTACTGTCAGCGTTGGTGTCAGTGTGTTCTCAGCGCTGGTGTCAGTGTGCTCTCAGCGTTGGTGTCATTGTGCTCTCAGCGCTGGTGTCAGTGTGCTCTCAGCACTGGTGTCAGTGTGCTCTCAGCGCTGGTGTCACTGTGCTCTAAGCATTGGTGTCAGTGTGCTCTCAGCATTGGTGTCAGTGTGTTCTTTCTGTGCGCTGGTCTCAGTGTGCTCTCAGCGCTGGTGTCAGTGTGCTCTCAGCGTTGGTGTCATTGTGCTCTCAGCGCTGGTGTCAGTGTGCTCTCAGCGTTGGTGTCATTGTGCTCTCAGCACTGGTGTCAGTGTGCTCTATCTCAGCGCTGGTGTCAGTGTGCTCTATCTCAGCGCTGATGTCAGTGTGCTCTATCTCAGCGCTGGTGTCAGTGTGCTCTTAGCACTGGTGTCAGTGTGCTCTCAGCGTTGGTGTCAGTGTGCTCTCAGCTTTGGTGTCAGTGTGCTCTATCTTAAGACTGGTGTCAGTGTGCTCTCAGCGCTGGTGTCAGTGTGCTCTATCTCAGTGCTGGTGTCAGTGTGCTCTCAGTGTTGGTGTCAGTGTGCTCTAAGCATTGGTGTCAGTGTGCTCTGAGTGCTGGTGCCAGTGTGCTCTATCTCAGCGCGGGTGTCAGTGTGCTCTCAACGCTGGTGTCAGTGTGCTCTCAGCGTTGGTGTCAGTGTGCTCTCAGCGCTGATGTCAGTTTGCTCTTAGCACTGGTGTCAGTGTGCTCTTAGCGTTGGTGTCAGTGTGCTCTCAGCGCTGGTGTCAGTGTGCTCTATCTCAGTGCTGGTGTCAGTGTGCTCTCAGTGTTGGTGTCAGTGTGCTCTAAGCATTGGTGTCAGTGTGCTCTGAGTGCTGGTGCCAGTGTGCTCTATCTCAGCGCGGGTGTCAGTGTGCTCTCAACGCTGGTGTCAGTGTGCTCTCAGCGTTGGTGTCAGTGTGCTCTCAGCGCTGATGTCAGTTTGCTCTTAGCACTGGTGTCAGTGTGCTCTTAGCGTTGGTGTCAGTGTGCTCTTAGCGTTGGATTCAGTGTGCTCTCAGCGATGGTGTCAGTGTGCTCTCAGCGCTGGTGTCAGTGTGCTCTCAGCGCTGGTGTCAGTGTGCTCTCAGCGCTGGTGTCAGTGTGCTCTCAGTGTTGGTGTCAGTGTGCTATTAGCATTAGATTCAGTGTGCTCTCAGCCCTGGTGTCAGTGTGCTCTCAGCACTGGTGTCAGTGTGCTCTATCTCAGCGCTGATGTCAGTGTGCTCTATCTCAGCGCTGGTGTCAGTGTGCTCTTAGCACTGGTGTCAGTGTGCTCTCAGCGTTGGTGTCAGTGTACTCAGTGCTGGTGTCAGTGTGCTCTCAGCGTTGGTGTCAGTGTGCTCTCAGCACTGGTGTCAGTGTGCTCTCAGCACTGGTCTCAGTGTGCTCTCAGCGCTGGTGTCAGTGTGCTCCATCTCATTGCTGGTGTCAGTGTGCTCTCAGCGTTGGTGTCAGTGTACTCAGTGCTGGTGTCAGTGTGCTCTCACCGCTGGTGTCAGTGTGCTCTCAGCGTTGGTGTCAGTGTGCTCTCAGCACTGGTGTCAGTGTGCTATATCTCAGTGCTGGTGTCAGTGTGCTCTCAGCATTGGTGTCAGTGTACTCAGCGCTGGTGTCAGTGTGCTCTCAGCGCTGGTCTCAGTGTGCTCTCAGCATTTGTGTCAGTGTACTCAGCGCTGGTGTCAGTGTTCTCTCAGTGTTGGTGCCAGTGTACTCAGCACTGGTGTCAGTGTGCTCTATCTCAGCGCTGGTGTCAGTGTGCTCTATCTCAGCGCTGATGTCAGTGTGCTCTATCTCAGCGCTGGTGTCAGTGTGCTCTTAGCACTGGTGTCAGTGTGCTCTCAGCGTTGGTGTCAGTGTGCTCTCAGCTTTGGTGTCAGTGTGCTCTATCTTAAGACTGGTGTCAGTGTGCTCTCAGCGCTGGTGTCAGTGTGCTCTATCTCAGTGCTGGTGTCAGTGTGCTCTCAGTGTTGGTGTCAGTGTGCTCTAAGCATTGGTGTCAGTGTGCTCTGAGTGCTGGTGCCAGTGTGCTCTATCTCAGCGCTGGTGTCAGTGTGCTCTCAGCACTGGTGTCAGTGTGTTCTCAGCGCTGGTGTCAGTGTGCTCTCAGCGTTGGTGTCATTGTGCTCTCAGCGCTGGTGTCAGTGTGCTCTCAGCACTGGTGTCAGTGTGCTCTCAGCACTGGTGTCAGTGTGCTCTCAGCGCTGGTGTCACTGTGCTCTAAGCGTTGGTGTCATTGTGCTTTCAGCACTGGTGTCAGTGTGTTCTCAGCGCTGGTGTCAGTGTGCTCTCAGCGTTGGTGTCATTGTGCTCTCAGCGTTGGTGTCAGTGTGCTCTCAGCCATGGTGTCAGTATGCTCTATCTCAGCGCTGGTGTCAGTGTACTGTCAGCGTTGGTGTCAGTGGGTTCTCAGCGCTGGTGTCAGTGTGCTCTCAGCGTTGGTGTCATTGTGCTCTCAGCGCTGGTGTCAGTGTGCTCTCAGCACTGGTGTCAGTGTGCTCTCAGCACTGGTGTCAGTGTGCTCTCAGCGCTGGTGTCACTGTGCTCTAAGCATTGGTGTCAGTGTGCTCTCAGCATTGGTGTCAGTGTGTTCTTTCTGTGCGCTGGTGTCAGTGTGCTCTCAGCGCTGGTGTCAGTGTGCTCTCAGCGTTGGTGTCATTGTGCTCTCAGCGCTGGTGTCAGTGTGCTCTCAGCGCTGGTGTCAGTGTGCTCTCAGCGCTGGTGTCAGTGTGCTCTCAGCGCTGTTATCAGTGTGCTCTATCTCAGCGCTTTTGTCAGTGTGCTCTCAGCGCTGGTGTCAGTGTGCTCCCAGCGTTGGTGTCAGTGTGCTCTCAGCATTGGTGTCAGTGTGCTCTCAGCGTTGGTGTCATTGTGCTCTCAGCGCTGGTGTCAGTGTGCTCTCAGCACTGGTGTCAGTGTTCTCTCAGCGCTGGTGTCAGTGTGCTCTAAGCATTGGTGTCAGTGTGCTCTCAGCATTGGTGTCAGTGTGTTCTTTCTGTGCGCTGGTGTCAGTGTGCTCTCAGCGCTGGTGTCAGTGTGCTCTCAGCGTTGGTGTCATTGTGCTCTCAGCGCTGGTGTCAGTGTGCTCTCAGCGCTGGTGTCAGTGTGCTCTCAGTGCTGGTGTCAGTGTGCTTTCAGCATTGGTGTCAGTGTGCTCTCAGCGCTGGTGTCAGTGTGCTCTATCTCATTGCTGGTGTCAGTGTGCTCTCAGCGCTGGTGTCAGTGTGCTCTCAGCGCTGGTGTCAGTGTGCTCTCAGCGCTGTTATCAGTGTGCTCTATCTCAGCGCTTCTGTCAGTGTGCTCTCAGCGCTGGTGTCAGTGTGCTCCCAGCGTTGGTGTCAGTGTACTCAGCGCTGGTGTCAGTGGGCTCTATCTCAGTGCTGGTGTCAGTGTGCTCTCAGCATTGGTGTCAGTGTGCTCTATCTCAGCGCTGGTGTCAGTGTGCTCTCAGCACTGGTGTCAGTGTGTTCTCAGCGCTGGTGTCAGTGTGCTCTCAGCGTTGGTGTCATTGTGCTCTCAGCGCTGGTGTCAGTGTGTTCTCAGCGCTGGTGTCAGTGTGCTCTCAGCGTTGGTGTCATTGTGCTCTCAGCGCTGGTGTCAGTGTGCTCTCAGCGCTGGTGTCAGTATGCTCTCAGCGATGGTGTCAGTGTGCTCTAAGCATTGGTGTCAGTGTGCTCTAAGCATTGGTGTCAGTGTGCTCTGAGTGCTGGTGCCAGTGTGCTCTATCTCAGCGCTGGTGTCAGTGTGCTCTCAGCACTGGTGTCAGTGTGTTCTCAGCGCTGGTGTCAGTGTGCTCTCAGTGTTGGTGTCATTGTGCTCTCAGCGCTGGTGTCAGTGTGCTCTCAGCCATGGTGTCAGTATCCTCTAAGCATTGGTGTCAGTGTGCTCTCAGCATTATCAGTGTGCTCTATCTCAGCGATTCTGTCAGTGTGCTCTCATTGCTGGTGTCAGTGTGCTCTCAGCGCTTGTGTCAGTGTGCTCTCAGCGCTGGTGTCAGTGTGCTCTAAGCATTGGTGTCAGTGTGCTCTCAGCGTTATCAGTGTGCTCTATCTCAGCGCTTCTGTCAATGTGCTCTCACCGCTGGTGTCAGTGTGCTCTCAGCGCTGGTGTCAGTGTACTCTCAGCGCTGGTGTCAGTGTGCTCTCAGCGCTGGTGTCAGTGTGCTCTCAGCGCTGGTGTCAGTGTGCTCTCAGCGTTGGTGTCATTGTGCTCTCAGCGCTGGTGTCAGTGTGCTCTCAGCATTGGTGTCAGTGTGCTCTCAGCGCTGGTGTCAGTGTGCTCTATCTCATTGCTGGTGTCAGTGTGCTCTCACCGCTGGTGTCAGTGTGCTCTCAGCGCTGGTGTCAGTGTGCTCTCAGCGCTGGTATAAGTGTGCTCTCAGTGCTGGTGTCAGTGTTCTCTCAGTGTTGGTGTCAGTGTACTCAGCGCTGGTGTCAGTGTGCTCTATCTCAGTGATGGTGTCAGTGTGCTCTCAGCGTTGGTGTCAGTGTACTCAGTGCTGGTGTCAGTGTGCTCTCACCGCTGGTGTCAGTGTGCTCTCAGTGCTGGTGTCAGTGTGCTCTCAGCATTGGTGTCAGTGTGCTCTCAGCACTGGTGTCAGTGTGCTCTCAGCGCTGGTGTCAGTGTGCTCTGAGTGCTGGTGTCAGTGTGCTCTATCTCAGCGCTTCTGTCAGTGTGCTCTCAGCGCGGGTGTCAGTGTGCTCTCAACGCTGGTGTCAGTGCGCTCTCAGCGTTGGTGTCAGTGTTCTCTCAGCGCTGATGTCAGTTTGCTCTTAGCACTGGTGTTAGTGTGCTCTTAGCGTTGGTGTCAGTGTGCTCTTAGCGTTGGATTCAGTGTGCTCTCAGCGATGGTGTCAGTGTGCTCTCAGCGCTGGTGTCAGTGTGCTCTCAGCGCTGGTGTCAGTGTGCTCTATCTCAGTGCTGGTGTCAGTGTGCTCTCAGTGTTGGTGTCAGTGTGCTCTAAGCATTGGTGTCAGTGTGCTCTGAGTGCTGGTGCCAGTGTGCTCTATCTTAAGACTGGTGTCAGTGTGCTCTCAGCGCTGGTGTCAGTGTGCTCTATCTCAGCGTTGGTGTCATTGTGCTCTCAGCGCTGGTGTCAGTGTGCTCTCAGCCATGGTGTCAGTATGCTCTATCTCAGCGCTGGTGTCAGTGTACTGTCAGCGTTGGTGTCAGTGTGTTCTCAGCGCTGGTGTCAGTGTGCTCTCAGCGTTGGTGTCATTGTGCTCTCAGCGCTGGTGTCAGTGTGCTCTCAGCACTGGTGTCAGTGTGCTCTCAGCACTGGTGTCAGTGTGCTCTCAGCGCTGGTGTCACTGTGCTCTAAGCATTGGTGTCAGTGTGCTCTCAGCATTGGTGTCAGTGTGTTCTTTCTGTGCGCTGGTCTCAGTGTGCTCTCAGCGCTGGTGTCAGTGTGCTCTCAGCGTTGGTGTCATTGTGCTCTCAGCGCTGGTGTCAGTGTGCTCTCAGCGTTGGTGTCATTGTGCTCTCAGCACTGGTGTCAGTGTGCTCTATCTCAGCGCTGGTGTCAGTGTGCTCTATCTCAGCGCTGGTGTCAGTGTGCTCTTAGCACTGGTGTCAGTGTGCTCTCAGCGTTGGTGTCAGTGTGCTCTCAGCTTTGGTGTCAGTGTGCTCTATCTTAAGACTGGTGTCAGTGTGCTCTCAGCGCTGGTGTCAGTGTGCTCTATCTCAGTGCTGGTGTCAGTGTGCTCTCAGTGTTGGTGTCAGTGTGCTCTAAGCATTGGTGTCAGTGTGCTCTGAGTGCTGGTGCCAGTGTGCTCTATCTCAGCGCTGGTGTCAGTGTGCTCTCAGCACTGGTGTCAGTGTGTTCTCAGCACTGGTGTCAGTGTGCTCTCAGCGTTGGTGTCATTGTGCTCTCAGCGCTGGTGTCAGTGTGCTCTCAGCCATGGTGTCAGTATGCTCTATCTCAGCGTTGGTGTCAGTGGGTTCTCAGCGCTGGTGTCAGTGTGCTCTCAGCGTTGGTGTCATTGTGCTCTCAGCGCTGGTGTCAGTGTGCTCTAAGCATTGGTGTCAGTGTGCTCTCAGCAATGGTGTCAGTGTGTTCTTTCTGTGCGCTGGTGTCAGTGTGCTCTCAGCGCTGGTGTCAGTGTGCTCTAAGCATTGGTGTCAGTGTGCTCTCAGCAATGGTGTCAGTGTGTTCTTTCTGTGCGCTGGTGTCAGTGTGCTCTCAGCGCTGGTGTCAGTGTGCTCTCAGCGTTGGTGTCATTGTGCTCTCAGCGCTGGTGTCAGTGTGCTCTCAGCGCTGGTGTCAGTGTGCTCTCAGTGCTGGTGTCAGTGTGCTCTCAGCATTGGTGTCAGTGTGCTCTTAGCGCTGGTGTCAGTGTGCTCTATCTCATTGCTGGTGTCAGTGTGCTCTCAGCGCTGGTGTCAGTGTGCTCTCAGCGCTGGTGTCAGTGTGCTCTCAGCGCTGTTATCAGTGTGCTCTATCTCAGCGCTTTTGTCAGTGTGCTCTCAGCGTTGGTGTCAGTGTGCTCTCAGCGTCGGTGTCATTGTGCTCTCAGCGCTGGTGTCAGTGTGCTCTCAGCACTGGTGTCAGTGTGCTCTCAGCGCTGGTGTCAGTGTGCTCTAAGCATTGGTGTCAGTGTGCTCTCAACATTGGTGTCAGTGTGTTCTTTCTGTGCGCTGGTGTCAGTGTGCTCTCAGCGCTGGTGTCAGTGTGCTCTCAGCGCTGGTGTCAGTGTGCTCTCAGTGCTGGTGTCAGTGTGCTCTCAGCATTGGTGTCAGTGTGCTCTCAGCGCTGGTGTCAGTGTGCTCTCAGCGCTGGTGTCAGTGTGCTCTCAGTGCTGGTGTCAGTGTGCTCTCAGCATTGGTGTCAGTGTGCTCTCAGCGCTGGTGTCAGTGTGCTCTATCTCATTGCTGGTGTCAGTGTGCTCTCAGCGCTGGTGTCAGTGTGCTCTCAGCGCTGTTATCAGTGTGCTCTATCTCAGCGCTTCTGTCAGTGTGCTCTCAGCGCTGGTGTCAGTGTACTCAGCGCTGGTGTCAGTGTGCTCTATCTCAGTGCTGGTGTCAGTGTGCTCTCAGCATTGGTGTCAGTGTGCTCTATCTCAGCGCTGGTGTCAGTGTGCTCTCAGCACTGGTGTCAGTGTGTTCTCAGCGCTGGTGTCAGTGTGCTCTCAGCGTTGGTGTCATTGTGCTCTCAGCGCTGGTGTCAGTGTGTTCTCAGAGCTGGTGTCAGTGTGCTCTCAGCGTTGGTGTCATTGTGCTCTCAGCGCTGGTGTCAGTGTGCTCTCAGCGCTGGTGTCAGTATGCTCTCAGCGATGGTGTCAGTGTGCTCTAAGCATTGGTGTCAGTGTGCTCTGAGTGCTGGTGCCAGTGTGCTCTATCTCAGCGCTGGTGTCAGTGTGCTCTCAGCACTGGTGTCAGTGTGTTCTCAGCGCTGGTGTCAGTGTGGTCTCAGCGTTGGTGTCATTGTGCTCTCAGCGCTGGTGTCAGTGTGCTCTCAGCCATGGTGTCAGTATCCTCTAAGCATTGGTGTCAGTGTGCTCTCAGCATTATCAGTGTGCTCTATCTCAGCGATTCTGTCAGTGTGCTCTCATTGCTGGTGTCAGTGTGCTCTCAGCGCTTGTGTCAGTGTGCTCTCAGCGCTGGTGTCAGTGTGCTCTAAGCATTGGTGTCAGTGTGCTCTCAGCGTTATCAGTGTGCTCTATCTCAGCGCTTCTGTCAATGTGCTCTCACCGCTGGTGTCAGTGTGCTCTCAGCGCTGGTGTCAGTGTACTCTCAGCGCTGGTGTCAGTGTGCTCTCAGCGCTGGTGTCAGTGTGCTCTCAGCGTTGGTGTCATTGTGCTCTCAGCGCTGGTGTCAGTGTGCTCTCAGCATTGGTGTCAGTGTGCTCTCAGCGCTGGTGTCAGTGTGCTCTATCTCATTGCTGGTGTCAGTGTACTCTCACCGCTGGTGTCAGTGTGCTCTCAGCGCTGGTGTCAGTGTGCTCTCAGCGCTGGTATAAGTGTGCTCTCAGTGCTGGTGTCAGTGTTCTCTCAGTGTTGGTGTCAGTGTACTCAGCGCTGGTGTCAGTGTGCTCTATCTCAGTGATGGTGTCAGTGTGCTCTCAGCATTGGTGTCAGTGTGCTCTATCTCAGCGCTGGTGTCAGTGTGCTCTCAGCGCTGGTGTCAGTGTGCTCTCAGCGCTGGTGTCAGTGTGCTCTCAGCGTTGGTGTCAGTGTGCTCTATCTCAGCGCTGGTGTCAGTGTGCTCTCAGCGTTGGTGTCAGTGTGCTCTATCTCAGCGCTGGTGTCAGTGTGCTCTCAGCGCTGGTGTCAGTGTGCTCTCAGCGCTGGTGTCAGTGTGCTCTCAGCGCTGGTGTCAGTGTGCTCTATCTCAGCGCTTCTGTCAGTGTGCTCTCACCGCTGGTGTCAGTGTGCTCTCACCGCTGGTGTCAGTGTGCTCTCAGCGCTGGTGTCAATGTGCTCTCAGTGTTGGTGTCAGTGTGCTCTCAGAGCTGGTGTCAGTGTGCTCTCAGCACTGGTGTCAGTGTGCTCTCAGCGCTGGTGTCAGTGTGCTCTCAGCGCTGGTGTCAGTGTGCTCTCAGCGCTGGTGTCAGTGTGCTCTCAGCGCTGGTGTCAGTGTGCTCTCAGCGCTGGTGTCAGTGTGCTCTCAGCTTTGGTGTCAGTGTGCTCTATCTTAAGACTAGTGTCAGTGTGCTCTCAGCGCTGGTGTCAGTGTGCTCTATCTCAGTGCTGGTGTCAGTGTGCTCTCAGTGTTGGTGTCAATGTGCTCTCAGCACTGGTGTCAGTGTGCACTCAGCGTTGGTGTCAGTATGCTTTATCTCAGCGCTGGTGTCAGTGTACTCTCAGCTCTGGTGTCAGTGTGCTCTCAGCGCTGATGTCAGTGTGCTCTCAGCACTGGTGTCAGTGTGCTCTCAGCGCTGGTGTCAGTGTGCTCTGAGTGCTGGTGTCAGTGTGCTCTATCTCAGCGCTTCTGTCAGTGTGCTCTCAGCGCGGGTGTCAGTGTGCTCTCAACGCTGGTGTCAGTGTGCTGTCAGCGTTGGTGTCAGTGTGCTCTCAGCGCTGATGTCAGTTTGCTCTTAGCACTGGTGTCAGTGTGCTCTTAGCGTTGGTGTCAGTGTGCTCTTAGCGTTGGATTCAGTGTGCTCTCAGCGATGGTGTCAGTGTGCTCTCAGCGCTGGTGTCAGTGTGTTCTCAGCGCTGGTGTCAGTGTGCTCTCAGCGTTGGTGTCATTGTGCTCTCAGCGCTGGTGTTAGTGTGCTCTCAACGCTGGTGTCAGTGTGCTCTCAGCGTTGGTGTCAGTGTGCTCTCAGCGCTGATGTCAGTTTGCTCTTAGCACTGGTGTCAGTGTGCTCTTAGCGTTGGTGTCAGTGTGCTCTTAGCGTTGGATTCAGTGTGCTCTCAGCGCTGGTGTCAGTGTGCTCTCAGCGCTGGTGTCAGTGTGCTCTCAGCGCTGGTGTCAGTGTGCTCTCAGTGTTGGTGTCAGTGTGCTATTAGCGTTAGATTCAGTGTGCTCTCAGCGCTGGTGTCAGTGTGCTCTCAGCGCTGGTGTCAGTGTGCTCTATCTCAGCGCTGATGTCAGTGTGCTCTATCTCAGCGCTGGTGTCTGTGTGCTCTTAGCACTGGTGTCAGTGTGCTCTCAGCGTTGGTGTCAGTGTACTCAGTGCTGGTGTCAGTGTGCTCTCAGCGTTGGTGTCAGTGTGCTCTCAGCACTGGTGTCAGTGTGCTCTCAGCGCTGGTCTCAGTGTGCACTCAGCGCTGGTGTCAGTGTGCTCTATCTCATTGCTGGTGTCAGTGTGCTCTCAGCGTTGGTGTCAGTGTACTCAGTGCTGGTGTCAGTGTGCTCTCACCGCTGGTGTCAGTGTGCTCTCAGTGCTGGTGTCAGTGTGCTCTCAGCGTTGGTGTCAGTGTGCTCTCAGCACTGGTGTCAGTGTGCTCTCAGCGTTGGTGTCAGTGTGCTCTGAGTGCTGGTGTCAGTGTGCTCTATCTCAGCGCTTCTGTCAGTGTGCTCTCAACGCTGGTGTCAGTGTGCTCTCAGCGTTGGTGTCAGTGTGCTCTCAGCGCTGATGTCAGTTTGCTCTTAGCGCTGGTGTCAGTGTGCTCTTAGCGTTGGTGTCACTGTGCTCTTAGCGTTGGATTCAGTGTGCTCTCAGCGCTGGTGTCAGTGTGCTCTCAGCGCTGGTGTCAGTGTGCTCTCAGCACTGGTGTCAGTGTGCTCTCAGCACTGGTGTCAGTGTGCTCTCAGCGCTGGTGTCACTGTGCTCTAAGCATTGGTGTCAGTGTGCTCTCAGCATTGGTGTCAGTGTGTTCTTTCTGTGCGCTGGTGTCAGTGTGCTCTCAGCGCTGGTGTCATTGTGCTCTCAGCGCTGGTGCCAGTGTGCTCTCAGCGCTGGTGTCAGTGTGCTCTCAGTGCTGGTGTCAGTGTGCTCTCAGCATTGGTGTCAGTGTGCTCTTAGCGCTGGTGTCAGTGTGCTCTATCTCATTGCTGGTGTCAGTGTGCTCTCAGCGCTAGTGTCAGTGTGCTCTCAGCGCTGGTGTCAGTGTGCTCTCAGCGCTGTTATCAGTGTGCTCTATCTCAGCGCATTTGTCAGTGTGCTCTCAGCGCTGGTGTCAGTGTGCTCCCAGCGTTGGTGTCAGTGTGCTCTCAGCGTTGGTGTCAGTGTGCTCTCAGCGTTGGTGTCATTGTGCTCTCAGCGCTGGTGTCAGTTTGCTCTCAGCACTGGTGTCAGTGTGCTCTCAGCGCTGGTGTCAGTGTGCTCTAAGCATTGGTGTCAGTGTGCTCTCAGCATTGGTGTCAGTGTGTTCTTTCTGTGCGCTGGTGTCAGTGTGCTCTCAGCGCTGGTGTCAGTGTGCTCTCAGCGTTGGTGTCATTGTGCTCTCAGCGCTGGTGTCAGTGTGCTCTCAGCGCTGGTGTCAGTGTGCTCTCAGTGCTGGTGTCAGTGTGCTCTCAGCATTGGTGTCAGTGTGCTCTCAGCGCTGGTGTCAGTGTGCTCTATCTCATTGCTGGTGTCAGTGTGCTCTCAGCGCTGGTGTCAGTGTGCTCTCAGCGCTGGTGTCAGTGTGCTCTCAGCGCTGTTATCAGTGTGCTCTATCTCAGCGCTTCTGTCAGTGTGCTCTCAGCGCTGGTGTCAGTGTGCTCCCAGCGTTGGTGTCAGTGTACTCAGCGCTGGTGTCAGTGTGCTCTATCTCAGTGCTGGTGGCAGTGTGCTCTATCTCAGTGCTGGTGTCAGTGTGCTCTCAGCATTGGTGTCAGTGTGCTCTATCTCAGCGCTGGTGTCAGTGTGCTCTCAGCGCTGGTGTCAGTGTGTTCTCAGCGCTGGTGTCAGTGTGCTCTCAGCGTTGGTGTCATTGTGCTCTCAGCGCTGGTGTCAGTGTGCTCTCAGCGCTGGTGTCAGTATGCTCTCAGCGATGGTGTCAGTGTGCTCTAAGCATTGGTGTCAGTGTGCTCTAAGCATTGGTGTCAGTGTGCTCTGAGTGCTGGTGCCAGTGTGCTCTATCTCAGCGCTGGTGTCAGTGTGCTCTCAGCACTGGTGTCAGTGTGTTCTCAGCGCTGGTGTCAGTGTGCTCTCAGCGTTGGTGTCATTGTGCTCTCAGCGCTGGTGTCCGTGTGCTCTCAGCCATGGTGTCAGTATCCTCTAAGCATTGGTGTCAGTGTGCTCTCAGCATTATCAGTGTGCTCTATCTCAGCGATTCTGTCAGTGTGCTCTCATTGCTGGTGTCAGTGTGCTCTCAGCGCTTGTGTCAGTGTGCTCTCAGCGCTGGTGTCAGTGTGCTCTAAGCATTGGTGTCAGTGTGCTCTCAGCGTTATCAGTGTGCTCTATCTCAGCGCTTCTGTCAATGTGCTCTCACCGCTGGTGTCAGTGTGCTCTCAGCGCTGGTGTCAGTGTACTCTCAGCGCTGGTGTCAGTGTGCTCTCAGCGCTGGTGTCAGTGTGCTCTCAGCGTTGGTGTCATTGTGCTCTCAGCGCTGGTGTCAGTGTGCTCTCAGCATTGGTGTCAGTGTGCTCTCAGCGCTGGTGTCAGTGTGCTCTATCTCATTGCTGGTGTCAGTGTGCTCTCACCGCTGGTGTCAGTGTGCTCTCAGCGCTGGTGTCAGTGTGCTCTCAGCGCTGGTATAAGTGTGCTCTCAGTGCTGGTGTCAGTGTTCTCTCAGTGTTGGTGTCAGTGTACTCAGCGCTGGTGTCAGTGTGCTCTCACCGCTGGTGTCAGTGTGCTCTCAGTGCTGGTGTCAGTGTGCTCTCAGCGTTGGTGTCAGTGTGCTCTCAGCACTGGTGTCAGTGTGCTCTCAGCGTTGGTGTCAGTGTGCTCTGAGTGCTGGTGTCAGTGTGCTCTATCTCAGCGCTTCTGTCAGTGTGCTCTCAACGCTGGTGTCAGTGTGCTCTCAGCGTTGGTGTCAGTGTGCTCTCAGCGCTGATGTCAGTTTGCTCTTAGCGCTGGTGTCAGTGTGCTCTTAGCGTTGGTGTCACTGTGCTCTTAGCGTTGGATTCAGTGTGCTCTCAGCGCTGGTGTCAGTGTGCTCTCAGCGCTGGTGTCAGTGTGCTCTCAGCACTGGTGTCAGTGTGCTCTCAGCACTGGTGTCAGTGTGCTCTCAGCGCTGGTGTCACTGTGCTCTAAGCATTGGTGTCAGTGTGCTCTCAGCATTGGTGTCAGTGTGTTCTTTCTGTGCGCTGGTGTCAGTGTGCTCTCAGCGCTGGTGTCATTGTGCTCTCAGCGCTGGTGCCAGTGTGCTCTCAGCGCTGGTGTCAGTGTGCTCTCAGTGCTGGTGTCAGTGTGCTCTCAGCATTGGTGTCAGTGTGCTCTTAGCGCTGGTGTCAGTGTGCTCTATCTCATTGCTGGTGTCAGTGTGCTCTCAGTGCTGGTGTCAGTGTGCTCTCAGCGCTGGTGTCAGTGTGCTCTCAGCGCTGTTATCAGTGTGCTCTATCTCAGCGCATTTGTCAGTGTGCTCTCAGCGCTGGTGTCAGTGTGCTCCCAGCGTTGGTGTCAGTGTGCTCTCAGCGTTGGTGTCAGTGTGCTCTCAGCGTTGGTGTCATTGTGCTCTCAGCGCTGGTGTCAGTTTGCTCTCAGCACTGGTGTCAGTGTGCTCTCAGCGCTGGTGTCAGTGTGCTCTAAGCATTGGTGTCAGTGTGCTCTCAGCATTGGTGTCAGTGTGTTCTTTCTGTGCGCTGGTGTCAGTGTGCTCTCAGCGCTGGTGTCAGTGTGCTCTCAGCGTTGGTGTCATTGTGCTCTCAGCGCTGGTGTCAGTGTGCTCTCAGCGCTGGTGTCAGTGTGCTCTCAGTGCTGGTGTCAGTGTGCTCTCAGCATTGGTGTCAGTGTGCTCTCAGCGCTGGTGTCAGTGTGCTCTATCTCATTGCTGGTGTCAGTGTGCTCTCAGCGCTGGTGTCAGTGTGCTCTCAGCGCTGGTGTCAGTGTGCTCTCAGCGCTGTTATCAGTGTGCTCTATCTCAGCGCTTCTGTCAGTGTGCTCTCAGCGCTGGTGTCAGTGTGCTCCCAGCGTTGGTGTCAGTGTACTCAGCGCTGGTGTCAGTGTGCTCTATCTCAGTGCTGGTGTCAGTGTGCTCTATCTCAGTGCTGGTGTCAGTGTGCTCTCAGCATTGGTGTCAGTGTGCTCTATCTCAGCGCTGGTGTCAGTGTGCTCTCAGCGCTGGTGTCAGTGTGTTCTCAGCGCTGGTGTCAGTGTGCTCTCAGCGTTGGTGTCATTGTGCTCTCAGCGCTGGTGTCAGTGTGCTCTCAGCGCTGGTGTCAGTATGCTCTCAGCGATGGTGTCAGTGTGCTCTAAGCATTGGTGTCAGTGTGCTCTGAGTGCTGGTGCCAGTGTGCTCTATCTCAGCGCTGGTGTCAGTGTGCTCTCAGCACTGGTGTCAGTGTGTTCTCAGCGCTGGTGTCAGTGTGCTCTCAGCGTTGGTGTCATTGTGCTCTCAGCGCTGGTGTCCGTGTGCTCTCAGCCATGGTGTCAGTATCCTCTAAGCATTGGTGTCAGTGTGCTCTCAGCATTATCAGTGTGCTCTATCTCAGCGATCCTGTCAGTGTGCTCTCATTGCTGGTGTCAGTGTGCTCTCAGCGCTTGTGTCAGTGTGCTCTCAGCGCTGGTGTCAGTGTGCTCTAAGCATTGGTGTCAGTGTGCTCTCAGCGTTATCAGTGTGCTCTATCTCAGCGCTTCTGTCAATGTGCTCTCACCGCTGGTGTCAGTGTGCTCTCAGCGCTGGTGTCAGTGTACTCTCAGCGCTGGTGTCAGTGTGCTCTCAGCGCTGGTGTCAGTGTGCTCTCAGCGTTGGTGTCATTGTGCTCTCAGCGCTGGTGTCAGTGTGCTCTCAGCATTGGTGTCAGTGTGCTCTCAGCGCTGGTGTCAGTGTGCTCTATCTCATTGCTGGTGTCAGTGTGCTCTCACCGCTGGTGTCAGTGTGCTCTCAGCGCTGGTGTCAGTGTGCTCTCAGCGCTGGTATAAGTGTGCTCTCAGTGCTGGTGTCAGTGTTCTCTCAGTGTTGGTGTCAGTGTACTCAGCGCTGGTGTCAGTGTGCTCTATCTCAGTGCTGGTGTCAGTGTGCTCTCAGCATTGGTGTCAGTGTGCTCTATCTCAGCGCTGGTGTCAGTGTGCTCTCAGCGCTGGTGTCAGTGTGCTCTCAGCGCTGGTGTCAGTGTGCTCTCAGCGTTGGTGTCAGTGTGCTCTATCTCAGCGCTGGTGTCAGTGTGCTCTCAGCGCTGGTGTCAGTGTGCTCTCAGCGCTTCTGTCAGTGTGCTCTATCTCAGCGCTTCTGTCAGTGTGCTCTCACCGCTGGTGTCAGTGTGCTCTCAGCGCTGGTGTCAATGTGCTCTCAGTGTTGGTGTCAGTGTGCTCTCAGAGCTGGTGTCAGTGTGCTCTCAGCACTGGTGTCAGTGTGCTCTCAGCGCTGGTGTCAGTGTGCTCTCAGCGCTGGTGTCAGTGTGCTCTCAGCGCTGGTGTCAGTGTGCTCTCAGCTCTGGTGTCAGTGTGCTCTCAGCGCTGGTGTCAGTGTGCTCTCAGCTTTGGTGTCAGTGTGCTCTATCTTAAGACTAGTGTCAGTGTGCTCTCAGCGCTGGTGTCAGTGTGCTCTATCTCAGTGCTGGTGTCAGTGTGCTCTCAGTGTTGGTGTCAATGTGCTCTCAGCGTTGGTGTCAATGTGCTCTCAGCACTGGTGTCAGTGTGCACTCAGCGTTGGTGTCAGTATGCTCTATCTCAGCGCTGGTGTCAGTGTACTCTCAGCTCTGGTGTCAGTGTGCTCTCAGCGCTGATGTCAGTGTGCTCTCAGCACTGGTGTCAGTGCGCTCTCAGTGCTGGTGTCAGTGTGCTCTATCTCAGCGCTTCTGTCAGTGTGCTCTCAGCGCGGGTGTCAGTGTGCTCTCAACGCTGGTGTCAGTGTGCTCTCAGCGTTGGTGTCAGTGTGCTCTCAGCGCTGATGTCAGTTTGCTCTTAGCACTGGTGTCAGTGTGCTCTTAGCGTTGGTGTCAGTGTGCTCTTAGCGTTGGATTCAGTGTGCTCTCAGCGCTGGTGTCAGTGTGCTCTCAGCGCTGGTGTCAGTGTGCTCTCAGCGCTGGTGTCTGTGTGCTCTCAGCGCTGGTGTCAGTGTGCTCTCAGTGTTGGTGTCAGTGTGCTATTAGCGTTAGATTCAGTGTGCTCTCAGCGCTGGTGTCAGTGTGCTCTCAGCGCTGGTGTCAGTGTGCTCTATCTCAGCGCTGATGTCAGTGTGCTCTATCTCAGCGCTGGTGTCAGTGTGCTCTTAGCACAGGTGTCAGTGTGCTCTCAGCGCTGGTGTCAGTGTGCTCTATCTCAGTGCTGGTGTCAGTGTGCTCTCAGTGTTGGTGTCAATGTGCTCTCAGCGTTGGTGTCAATGTGCTCTCAGCACTGGTGTCAGTGTGCACTCAGCGTTGGTGTCAGTATGCTCTATCTCAGCGCTGGTGTCAGTGTACTCTCAGCTCTGGTGTCAGTGTGCTCTCAGCGCTGATGTCAGTGTGCTCTCAGCACTGGTGTCAGTGCGCTCTCAGCGCTGGTGTCAGTGTGCTCTGAGTGCTGGTGTCAGTGTGCTCTATCTCAGCGCTTCTGTCAGTGTGCTCTCAGCACGGGTGTCAGTGTGCTCTCAACGCTGGTGTCAGTGTGCTCTCAGCGTTGGTGTCAGTGTGCTCTCAGCGCTGGTGTCAGTGTGCTCTTAGCGTTGGTGTCAGTGTGCTCTTAGCGTTGGATTCAGTGTGCTCTCAGCGCTGGTGTCAGTGTGCTCTCAGCGCTGGTGTCAGTGTGCTCTCAGCGCTGGTGTCAGTGTGCTCTCAGCGCTGGTGTCAGTGTGCTCTCAGTGTTGGTGTCAGTGTGCTATTAGCGTTAGATTCAGTGTGCTCTCAGCGCTGGTGTCAGTGTGCTCTCAGCGCTGGTGTCAGTGTGCTCTATCTCAGCGCTGATGTCAGTGTGCTCTATCTCAGCGCTGGTGTCAGTGTGCTCTTAGCACAGGTGTCAGTGTGCTCTCAGCGTTGGTGTCAGTGTACTCAGTACTGGTGTCAGTGTGCTCTCAGCGTTGGTGTCAGTGTGCTCTCAGCACTGGTGTCAGTGTGCTCTCAGCGCTGGTCTCAGTGTGCTCTCAGCGCTGGTGTCAGTGTGCTCTATCTCATTGCTGGTGTCAGTGTGCTCTCAGCGTTGGTGTCAGTGTACTCAGTGCTGGTGTCAGTGTGCTCTCACCGCTGGTGTCAGTGTGCTCTCAGTGCTGGTGTCAGTGTGCTCTCAGCGTTGGTGTCAGTGTGCTCTCAGCACTGGTGTCAGTGTGCTCTCAGCGTTGGTGTCAGTGTGCTCTGAGTGCTGGTGTCAGTGTGCTCTATCTCAGCGCTTCTGTCAGTGTGCTCTCAGCGCGGGTGTCAGTGTGCTCTCAACGCTGGTGTCAGTGTGCTCTCAGCGTTGGTGTCAGTGTGCTCTCAGCGCTGATGTCAGTTTGCTCTTAGCACTGGTGTCAGTGTGCTCTCAGCGTTGGTGTCAGTGTGCTCTTAGCGCTGGTGTCAGTGTGCTCTCAGCGCTGGTGTCAGTGTGCTCTCAGTGTTGGTGTCAGTGTGCTATTAGCGTTAGATTCAGTGTGCTCTCAGCCCTGGTCTCAGTGTGCTCTCAGCGATGGTGTCAGTGTGCTCTATCTCAGCGCTGATGTCAGTGTGCTCTATCTCAGCGCTGGTGTCAGTGTGCTCTTAGCACTGGTGTCAGTGTGCTCTCAGCGTTGGTGTCAGTGTGCTCTATCTCAGCGCTTCTGTCAGTGTGCTCTCAGCGCGGGTGTCAGTGTGCTCTCAACGCTGGTGTCAGTGTGCTCTCAGCGTTGTTGTCAGTGTGCTCTCAGCGCTGATGTCAGTGTGCTCTTAGCACAGGTGTCAGTGTGCTCTCAGCGTTGGTGTCAGTGTACTCAGTACTGGTGTCAGTGTGCTCTCAGCGTTGGTGTCAGTGTGCTCTCAGCACTGGTGTCAGTGTGCTCTCAGCGCTGGTCTCAGTGTGCTCTGAGCGCTGGTGTCAGTGTGCTCTATCTCATTGCTGGTGTCAGTGTGCTCTCAGCGTTGGTGTCAGTGTACTCAGTGCTGGTGTCAGTGTGCTCTCACCGCTGGTGTCAGTGTGCTCTCAGTGCTGGTGTCAGTGTGCTCTCAGCGTTGGTGTCAGTGTGCTCTCAGCACTGGTGTCAGTGTGCTCTCAGCGTTGGTGTCAGTGTGCTCTTAGCGTTGGATTCAGTGTGCTCTCAGCGCTGGTGTCAGTGTGCTCTCAGCGCTGGTGTCAGTGTGCTCTCAGCGCTGGTGTCAGTGTGCTCTCAGCGCTGGTGTCAGTGTGCTCTCAGTGTTGGTGTCAGTGTGCTATTAGCGTTAGATTCAGTGTGCTCTCAGCGCTGGTGTCAGTGTGCTCTCAGCGCTGGTGTCAGTGTGCTCTATCTCAGCGCTGATGTCAGTGTGCTCTATCTCAGCGCTGGTGTCAGTGTGCTCTTAGCACAGGTGTCAGTGTGCTCTCAGCGTTGGTGTCAGTGTACTCAGTACTGGTGTCAGTGTGCTCTCAGCGTTGGTGTCAGTGTGCTCTCAGCACTGGTGTCAGTGTGCTCTCAGCGCTGGTCTCAGTGTGCTCTCAGCGCTGGTGTCAGTGTGCTCTATCTCATTGCTGGTGTCAGTGTGCTCTCAGCGTTGGTGTCAGTGTACTCAGTGCTGGTGTCAGTGTGCTCTCACCGCTGGTGTCAGTGTGCTCTCAGTGCTGGTGTCAGTGTGCTCTCAGCGTTGGTGTCAGTGTGCTCTCAGCACTGGTGTCAGTGTGCTCTCAGCGTTGGTGTCAGTGTGCTCTGAGTGCTGGTGTCAGTGTGCTCTATCTCAGCGCTTCTGTCAGTGTGCTCTCAGCGCGGGTGTCAGTGTGCTCTCAACGCTGGTGTCAGTGTGCTCTCAGCGTTGGTGTCAGTGTGCTCTCAGCGCTGATGTCAGTTTGCTCTTAGCACTGGTGTCAGTGTGCTCTCAGCGTTGGTGTCAGTGTGCTCTTAGCGCTGGTGTCAGTGTGCTCTCAGCGCTGGTGTCAGTGTGCTCTCAGTGTTGGTGTCAGTGTGCTATTAGCGTTAGATTCAGTGTGCTCTCAGCCCTGGTCTCAGTGTGCTCTCAGCGATGGTGTCAGTGTGCTCTATCTCAGCGCTGATGTCAGTGTGCTCTATCTCAGCGCTGGTGTCAGTGTGCTCTTAGCACTGGTGTCAGTGTGCTCTCAGCGTTGGTGTCAGTGTGCTCTATCTCAGCGCTTCTGTCAGTGTGCTCTCAGCGCGGGTGTCAGTGTGCTCTCAACGCTGGTGTCAGTGTGCTCTCAGCGTTGTTGTCAGTGTGCTCTCAGCGCTGATGTCAGTGTGCTCTTAGCACAGGTGTCAGTGTGCTCTCAGCGTTGGTGTCAGTGTACTCAGTACTGGTGTCAGTGTGCTCTCAGCGTTGGTGTCAGTGTGCTCTCAGCACTGGTGTCAGTGTGCTCTCAGCGCTGGTCTCAGTGTGCTCTGAGCGCTGGTGTCAGTGTGCTCTATCTCATTGCTGGTGTCAGTGTGCTCTCAGCGTTGGTGTCAGTGTACTCAGTGCTGGTGTCAGTGTGCTCTCACCGCTGGTGTCAGTGTGCTCTCAGTGCTGGTGTCAGTGTGCTCTCAGCGTTGGTGTCAGTGTGCTCTCAGCACTGGTGTCAGTGTGCTCTCAGCGTTGGTGTCAGTGTGCTCTGAGTGCTGGTGTCAGTGTGCTCTATCTCAGCGCTTCTGTCAGTGTGCTCTCAGCGCGGGTGTCAGTGTGCTCTCAACGCTGGTGTCAGTGTGCTCTCAGCGTTGGTGTCAGTGTGCTCTCAGCGCTGATGTCAGTTTGCTCTTAGCACTGGTGTCAGTGTGCTCTTAGCGTTGGTGTCAGTGTGCTCTTAGCGCTGGTGTCAGTGTGCTCTCAGCGCTGGTGTCAGTGTGCTCTCAGTGTTGGTGTCAGTGTGCTATTAGCTTTAGATTCAGTGTGCTCTCAGCCCTGGTCTCAGTGTGCTCTCAGCGATGGTGTCAGTGTGCTCTATCTCAGCGCTGATGTCAGTGTGCTCTATCTCAGCGCTGGTGTCAGTGTGCTCTTAGCACTGGTGTCAGTGTGCTCTCAGCGTTGGTGTCAGTGTGCTCTATCTCAGCGCTTCTGTCAGTGTGCTCTCAGCGCGGGTGTCAGTGTGCTCTCAACGCTGGTGTCAGTGTGCTCTCAGCGTTGTTGTCAGTGTGCTCTCAGCGCTGATGTCAGTGTGCTCTTAGCACAGGTGTCAGTGTGCTCTCAGCGTTGGTGTCAGTGTACTCAGTACTGGTGTCAGTGTGCTCTCAGCGTTGGTGTCAGTGTGCTCTCAGCACTGGTGTCAGTGTGCTCTCAGCGCTGGTCTCAGTGTGCTCTCAGCGCTGGTGTCAGTGTGCTCTATCTCATTGATGGTGTCAGTGTGCTCTCAGCGTTGGTGTCAGTGTACTCAGTGCTGGTGTCAGTGTGCTCTCACCGCTGGTGTCAGTGTGCTCTCAGTGCTGGTGTCAGTGTGCTCTCAGCGTTGGTGTCAGTGTGCTCTCAGCACTGGTGTCAGTGTGCTCTCAGCGTTGGTGTCAGTGTGCTCTGAGTGCTGGTGTCAGTGTGCTCTATCTCAGCGCTTCTGTCAGTGTGCTCTCAGCGCGGGTGTCAGTGTGCTCTCAGCGCTGATGTCAGTTTGCTCTTCGCACTGGTGTCAGTGTGCTCTTAGCGTTGGTGTCAGTGTGCTCTTAGCGTTGGATTCAGTGTGCTCTCAGCGCTGGTGTCAGTGTGCTCTCAGCGCTGGTGTCAGTGTGCTCTCAGCGCTGGTGTCAGTGTGCTCTCAGCGCTGGTGTCAGTGTGCTCTCAGTGTTGGTGTCAGTGTGCTAATAGCGTTAGATTCAGTGTACTCTCAGCCCTGGTCTCAGTGTGCTCTCAGCGCTGGTGTCAGTGTGCTCTATCTCAGCGCTGATGTCAGTGTGCTCTATCTCAGCGCTGGTGTCAGTGTGCTCTTAGCACTGGTGTCAGTGTGCTCTCAGCGTTGGTGTCAGTGTACTCAGTGCTGGTGTCAGTGTGCTCTCAGCGTTGGTGTCAGTGTGCTCTCAGCACTGGTGTCAGTGTGCTCTCAGCGCTGGTCTCAGTGTGCTCTGAGCGCTGGTGTCAGTGTGCTCTATCTCATTGCTGGTGTCAGTGTGCTCTCAGCGTTGGTGTCAGTGTACTCAGTGCTGGTGTCAGTGTGCTCTCACCGCTGGTGTCAGTGTGCTCTCAGTGATGGTGTCAGTGTGCTCTCAGCGTTGGTGTCAGTGTGCTCTCAGCACTGGTGTCAGTGTGCTATATCTCAGTGCTGGTGTCAGTGTGCTCTCAGCGTTGGTGTCAGTGTACTCAGCGCTGGTGTCAGTGTGCTCTCAGCGCTGGTCTCAGTGTGCTCTCAGCATTGGAGTCAGTGTACTCAGCGCTGGTGTCAGTGTTCTCTCAGTGTTGGTGCCAGTGTACTCAGCAATGGTGTCAGTGTGCTCTATCTCAGCGCTGGTGTCAGTGTGCTCTATCTCAGCGCTGATGTCAGTGTGCTCTATCTCAGCGCTGGTGTCAGTATGCTCTTAGCACTGGTGTCAGTGTGCTCTCAGCTTTGGTGTCAGTGTGCTCTATCTTAAGACTGGTGTCAGTGTGCTCTCAGCGCTGGTGTCAGTGTGCTCTATCTCAGTGCTGGTGTCAGTGTGCTCTCAGTGTTGGTGTCAGTGTGCTCTAAGCATTGGTGCCAGTGTGCTCTGAGTGCTGGTGCCAGTGTGCTCTATCTTAAGACTGGTGTCAGTGTGCTCTCAGCGCTGGTCTCAGTGTGCTCTCAGCGCTGGTGTCAGTGTGCTCTATCTCATTGCTGGTGTCAGTGTGCTCTCAGCGTTGGTGTCAGTGTGCTCTCAGCTTTGGTGTCAGTGTGCTCTATCTTAAGACTGGTGTCAGTGTGCTCTCAGCACTGGTGTCAGTGTGTTCTCAGCGCTGGTGTCAGTGTGCTCTCAGCGTTGGTGTCATTGTGCTCTCAGCGCTGGTGTCAGTGTGCTCTCAGCCATGGTGTCAGTGTGCTCTAAGCATTGGTGTCAGTGTGCTCTCAGCATTATCAGTGTGCTCTATCTCAGCGCTGGTGTCAGTGTGCTCTCATTGCTGGTGTCAGTGTGCTCTCAGCGCTTGTGTCAGTGTGCTCTCAGCGCTGGTGTCAGTGTGCTCTAAGCATTGGTGTCAGTGTGCTCTCAGCGTTATCAGTGTGCTCTATCTCAGCGCTTCTGTCAATGTGCTCTCACCGCTGGTGTCAGTGTGCTCTCAGCGCTGGTGTCAGTGTACTCTCAGCGCTGGTGTCAGTGTGCTCTCAGCGCTGGTGTCAGTGTGCTCTCAGCGCTGGTGTCAGTGTGCTCTCAGTGCTGGTGTCAGTGTGCTCTCAGCATTGGTGTCAGTGTGCTCTCAGCGCTTGTGTCAGTGTGCTCTATCTCATTGCTGGTGTCAGTGTGCTCTCACCGCTGGTGTCAGTGTGCTCTCAGCGCTGGTGTCAGTGTGCTCTCAGCGCTGGTGTCAGTGTGCTCTCAGCGCTGGTATAAGTGTGCTCTCAGTGCTGGTGTCAGTGTTCTCTCAGTGTTGGTGTCAGTGTACTCAGCGCTGGTGTCAGTGTGCTCTATCTCAGTGCTGGTGTCAGTGTGCTCTCAGCATTGGTGTCAGTGTGCTCTATCTCAGCGCTGGTGTCAGTGTGCTCTCAGCGCTGGTGTCAGTGTGCTCTCAGCGCTGGTGTCAGTGTGCTCTCAGCGCTGGTGTCAGTGTGCTCTCAGCGTTGGTGTCAGTGTGCTCTATCTCAGCGCTTCTGTCAGTGTGCTCTCAGCGCTGGTGTCAGTGTGCTCTCAGCGCTGGTGTCAGTGTGCTCTCAGCGCTGGTGTCAGTGTGCTCTCAGCGTTGGTGTCAGTGTGCTCTATCTCAGCGCTTCTGTCAGTTTGCTCTCACCGCTGGTGTCAGTGTGCTCTCAGCGCTGGTGTCAATGTGCTCTCAGTGTTGGTGTCAGTGTGCTCTCAGAGCTGGTGTCAGTGTGCTCTCAGCACTGGTGTCAGTGTGCTCTCAGCGCTGGTGTCAGTGTGCTCTCAGCGCTGGTGTCAGTGTGCTCTCAGTGCTGGTGTCAGTGTGCTCTCAGCATTGGTGTCAGTGTTCTCTCAGCGTTGGTGTCAGTGTGCTCTCAGCGTTGGTGTCAGTGTGCTCTCAGTGTTGGTGTCAGTGTGCTCTCAGCCATGGTGTCAGTATGCTCTATCTCAGCGCTGGTGTCAGTGTTCTGTCAGCGCTGGTGTCAGTGTGCTCTCAGCGCTGGTCTCAGTGTGCTCTCAGCATTGGTGTCAGTGTACTCAGCACTGGTGTCAGTGTTCTCTCAGTGTTGGTGCCAGTGTACTCAGCACTGGTGTCAGTGTGCTCTATCTCAGCGCTGGTGTCAGTGTGCTCTATCTCAGCCCTGGTGTCAGTGTGCTCTTAGCACTGGTGTCAGTGTGCTCTCAGCGTTGGTGTCAGTGTGCTCTCAGCTTTGGTGTCAGTGTCCTCTATCTTAAGACTGGTGTCAGTGTGCTCTCAGCGCTGGTGTCAGTGTGCTCTATCTCAGTGCTGGTGTCAGTGTGCTCTCAGCTTTGGTGTCAGTGTCCTCTATCTTAAGACTGGTGTCAGTGTGCTCTCAGCGCTGGTGTCAGTGTGCTCTATCTCAGTGCTGGTGTCAGTGTGCTCTCAGCGTTGGTGTCAATGTGCTCTCAGCACTGGTGTCAGTGTGCACTCAGCGTTGGTGTCAGTATGCTCTATCTCAGCGCTGGTGTCAGTGTACTCTCAGCGCTGGTGTCAGTGTGCTCTCAGCGCTGATGTCAGTGTGCTCTCAGCGCTGGTGTCAGTGTGCTCTCAGCGCTGGTGTCAGTGTGCTCTGAGTGCTGGTGTCAGTGTGCTCTATCTCAGCGCTTCTGTCAGTGTGCTCTCAGCACGGGTGTCAGTGTGCTCTCAACGCTGGTGTCAGTTTGCTCTCAGCGATGGTGTCAGTGTGCTCTCAGCACTGATGTCAGTTTGCTCTTAGCACTGGTGTCAGTGTGCTCTCAGCGTTGGTGTCAGTGTGCTCTTAGCGTTGGATTCAGTGTGCTCTCAGCGCTGGTGTCAGTGTGCTCTCAGCGCTGGTGTCAGTGTGCTCTCAGCGCTGGTGTCAGTGTGCTCTCAGCACTGGTGTCAGTGTGCTCTCAGCGCTGGTGTCAGTGTGCTCTCATTGCTGGTGTCAGTGTGCTCTCAGCGTTGGTGTCAGTGTACTCAGTGCTGGTGTCAGTGTGCTCTCACCGCTGGTTCAGTGTGCTCTCAGTGCTGGTGTCAGTGTGCTCTCAGCGTTGGTGTCAGTGTGCTCTCAGCACTGGTGTCAGTGTGCTATATCTCAGTGCTGGTGTCAGTGTGCTCTCAGCGTTGGTGTCAGTGTACTCAGTGCTGGTGTCAGTGTTCTCTCAGTGTTGGTGCCAGTGTACTCAGCACTGGTGTCAGTGTGCTCTATCTCAGCGCTGGTGTCAGTGTGCTCTATCTCAGTGCTGGTGTCAGTGTGCTCTCAGCATTGGTGTCAGTGTGCTCTATCTTAAGACTGGTGTCAGTGTGCTCTCAGCGCTGGTGTCAGTGTGCTCTATCTCATTGCTGGTGTCAGTGTGCTCTCAGCGCTGGTGTCAGTGTGCTCTCAGCGTTGGTGTCAGTGTGCTCTATCTCAGCGCTTCTGTCAGTGTGCTCTCAGCGCTGGTGTCAGTGTGCTCTCAGCGATGGTGTCAGTGTGCTCTCAGCGATGGTGTCAGTGTGCTCTCAGCGTTGGTGTCAGTGTGCTCTATCTCAGTGCTTCTGTCAGTGTGCTCTCACCGCTGGTGTCAGTGTGCTCTCAGCGCTTCTGTCAGTGTGCTCTCAGCGCTGGTGTCAATGTGCTCTATCTCATTGCTGGTGTCAGTGTGCTCTCAGCGCTGGTGTCAGTGTGCTCTCAGCGTTGGTGTCAGTGTGCTCTATCTCAGCGCTTCTGTCAGTGTGCTCTCACTGCTGGTGTCAGTGTGCTCTCAGCGCTGGTGTCAATGTGCTCTCAGTGTTGGTGTCAGTGTGCTCTCAGAGCTGGTGTCAGTGTGCTCTCAGCACTGGTGTCAGTGTGCTATCAGCACTGGTGTCAGTGTGCTCTCAGCTCTGGTGTCAGTGTGCTCTCAGCGCTGGTGTCAGTGTGCTCTCAGCTCTGGTGTCAGTGTGCTCTCAGCGCTGTTGTCAGTGTGCTCTCAGCGCTGTTGTCAGTGTGCTCTCAGCATTGGTGTCAGTGTGCTCTCAGCGCTGGTGTCAGTGAGCTCTCAGCGCTGGTGTCAGTGTGCTCTCAGCGCTGGTGTCAGTGTGCTCTCAGTGTTGGTGTCAGTGTGCTATTAGCGTTAGATTCAGTGTGCTCTCAGCGCTGGTGTCAGTGTGCTCTCAGCGCTGGTGTCAGTGTGCTCTATCTCAGCGCTGGTGTCAGTGTGCTCTATCTCAGCGCTGGTGTCAGTGTGCTCTTAGCAGTGGTGTCAGTGTGCTCTCAGCGTTGGTGTCAGTGTACTCAGTGCTGGTGTCAGTGTGCTCTCAGCGTTGGTGTCAGTGTGCTCTCAGCACTGGTGTCAGTGTGCTCTCAGCGCTGGTCTCAGTGTGCTCTCAGCGCTTCTGTCAGTGTGCTCTCAGCGCGGGTGTCAGTGTGCTCTATCTCATTGCTGGTGTCAGTGTGCTCTCACCGCTGGTGTCAGTGTGCTATCAACGCTGGTGTCAGTGTGCTCTCAGAGTTGGTGTCAGTCTGCTCTCAGCGCTGGTGTCAGTGTACTCTCAGCGCTGGTGTCAGTGTGATCTCAGCGCTGGTGTCAGTGTGCTCTCAGTGCTGGTGTCAGTGTGCTCTCAGCGCTGGTGTCAGTGTGCTCTCAGCGCTGGTGTCAGTGTGCTCTCAGTGTTGGTGTCAGTGTCCTATTAGCGTTGGATTCAGTGTGCTCTCAGCGCTGGTGTCAGTGTGCTCTCAGCGCTGGTGTCAGTGTGCTCTCAGCGCTGGTGTCAGTGTGCTCTCAGTGTTGGTGTCAGTGTCCTATTAGCGTTGGATTCAGTGTGCTCTCAGCGCTGGTGTCAGTGTGCTCTCAGCGCTGGTGTCAGTGTGCTCTCAGCGTTGGTGTCAGTGTACTCAGTGCTGGTGTCAGTGTGCTCTCACCGCTGGTGTCAGTGTGCTCTCAGTGCTGGTGTCAGTGTGCTCTTAGCGTTGGTGTCAGTGTGCTATATCTCAGTGCTGGAGTCAGTGTGCTCTCAGCACTGGTGTCAGTGTGCTATATCTCAGTGCTGGAGTCAGTGTGCTCTCAGCGTTGGTGTCAGTGTACTCAGCGCTGGTGTCAGTGTGCTCTCAGCGCTGGTGTCAGTGTGCTCTCAGCGTTGGTGCCAGTGTACTCAGCACTGGTGTCAGTGTGCTCTATCTCAGCGCTGGTGTCAGTGTGCTCTATCTCAGCGCTGGTGTCAGTGTGCTCTTAGCACTGGTGTCAGTGTGCTCTCAGCGTTGGTGTCAGTGTGCTCTCAGCTTTGGTGTCAGTGTGCTCTATCTTAAGACTGGTGTCAGTGTGCTCTCAGCGCTGGTGTCAGTGTGCTCTCAGTGTTGGTGTCAGTGTGCTATTAGCGTTGGATTCAGTGTGCTCTCAGCGCTGGTGTCAGTGTGCTCTCAGCGCTGGTGTCAGTGTGCTCTCAGCGTTGGTGTCAGAGTAATCAGTGCTGGTGTCAGTGTTCTCTCACCGCTGGTGTCAGTGTGCTCTCAGTGCTGGTGTCAGTGTGCTCTCAGCGTTGGTGTCAGTGTGCTCTCAGCACTGGTGTCAGTGTGCTCTTAGCGCTGGTGTCAGTGTGCTCTCAGCGCTGGTCTCAGTGTGCTCTCAGCATTGGTGTCAGTGTACTCAGCGCTGGTGTCAGTGTTCTCTCAGTATTGGTGCCAGTGTACTCAGCACTGGTGTCAGTGTGCTCTATCTCAGCGCTGGTGTCAGTGTGCTCTATCTCAGTGCTGGTGTCAGTGTGCTCTTAGCACTGGTGTCAGTGTGCTCTCAGCGTTGGTGTCAGTATGCTCTCAGCTTTGGTGTCAGTGTGCTCTATCTTAAGACTGGTGTCAGTGTGCTCTCAGCGCTGGTGTCAGTGTGCTCTATCTCAGTGCTGGTGTCAGTGTGCTCTCAGTGTTGGTGTCAATGTGCTCTCAGCGTTGGTGTCAATGTGCTCTCAGCACTGGTGTCAGTGTGCACTCAGCGTCGGTGTCAGTATGCTCTATCTCAGCGCTGGTGTCAGTGTACTCTCAGCGCTGGTGTCAGTGTGCTCTCAGCGCTGGTGTCAGTGTGCTCTCAGCGCTTCTGTCAGTTTGCTCTCAGCGCTGGTGTCAGTGTGCTCTATCTCATTGCTGGTGTCAGTGTGCTCTCACCGCTGGTGTCAGTGTGCTATCAACGCTGGTGTCAGTGTGCTCTCAGCGCTGGTGTCAGTGTGGTCTCAGCGCTGGTGTCAGTGTGCTCCCAGCGCTGGTGTCAGTGTGCTCTCAGCGCTGGTGTCAGTGTGCTCTCAGCGTTGGTGTCAGTGTGCTCTCAGCGTTGGTGTCAGTATGCTCTATCTCAGCGCTGGTGTCAGTGTGCTCTCAGCGCTGGTGTCAGTGTACTCTCAGTGTTTGTGTCAGTGTACTCAGCGCTGGTGTCAGTGTACTCTCAGTGTTTGTGTCAGTGTACTCAGCGCTGGTGTCAGTGTGCTCTCAGCGCTGATGTCAGTGTGCTCTCAGTGCTGGTGTCAGTGTGCTCTCAGCGCTGGTGTCAGTGTGCTCCGAGTGCTGGTGTCAGTGTGCTCTATCTCAGCGCTGGTGTCAGTGTGCTCTCAGCGCTGGTGTCAGTGTACTCTCAGTGTTTGTGTCAGTGTGCTCTAAGCGTTGGTGTCAGTGTGCTCTCAGCATTTTTTCAGTGTGCTCTTTCTCTGCGCTGGTGTCAGTGTGCTCTTAGCGCTGGTTTCAGTGTGCTCTCAGCGCTGGTGTCAATGTGCTCTCAGCGCTGGTGTCAGTCTGCTCCCAGCGCTGGTGTCAGTGTGCTCTCAGCGCTGGTGTCAGTGTGCTCTCAGCATTGGTGTCAGTGTGCTCTCAGCGTTGGTGTCAGTGTGCTCTCAGCGCTGGTGTCAGTGTGCTCTCAGCGCTGGTGTCAGTGTGCTCTCAGTGATGGTGTCAGTGTCCTCTCAGTGTTGGTGTCAGTGTGCTCTATCTTAAGACTGGTGTCAGTGTGCTCTCAGCGCTGGTGTCAGTGTGCTCTATCTCAGTGCTGGTGTCAGTGTGCTCTCAGTGTTGGTGTCAATGTGCTCTCAGCGGCTGTGTCAATGTGCTCTCAGCACTGGTGTCAGTGTGCACTCAGCGTTGGTGTCAGTATGCTCTATCTCAGCGCTGGTGTCAGTGTACTCTCAGCGCTGGTGTCAGTGTGCTCTCAGCGCTGGTGTCAGTGTGCTCTCAGCGCTTCTGTCAGTGTGCTCTCAGGGCTGGTGTCAGTGTGCTCTATCTCATTGCTGGTGTCAGTGTGCTCTCACCGCTGGTGTCAGTGTGCTATCAACGCTGGTGTCAGTGTGCTCTCAGCGCTGGTGTCAGTGTGGTCTCAGCGCTGGTGTCAGTGTGCTCCCAGTGCTGGTGTCAGTGTGCTCTCAGCGCTGGTGTCAGTGTGCTCTCAGCGTTGGTGTCAGTGTGCTCTCAGCGTTGGTGTCAGTATGCTCTATCTCAGCGCTGGTGTCAGTGTGCTCTCAGTGCTGGTGTCAGTGTACTCTCAGTGTTTGTGTCAGTGTACTCAGCGCTGGTGTCAGTGTGCTCTCAGTGTTTGTGTCAGTGTACTCAGCGCTGGTGTCAGTGTGCTCTCAGCGCTGATGTCAGTGTGCTCTCAGCGTTGGTGTCAGTGTGCTCTCAGCATTTTTTCAGTGTGCTCTTTCTCTGCGCTGGTGTCAGTGTGCTCTTAGCGCTGGTTTCAGTGTGCTCTCAGCGCTGGTGTCAATGTGCTCTCAGCGCTGGTGTCAGTCTGCTCCCAGCGCTGGTGTCAGTGTGCTCTCAGCGCTGGTGTCAGTGTGCTCTCAGCATTGGTGTCAGTGTGCTCTCAGCGTTGGTGTCAGTGTGCTCTCAGCGCTGGTGTCAGTGTGCTCTCAGCGCTGGTGTCAGTGTGCTCTCAGTGATGGTGTCAGTGTCCTCTCAGTGTTGGTGTCAGTGTGCTCTATCTTAAGACTGGTGTCAGTGTGCTCTCAGCGCTGGTGTCAGTGTGCTCTATCTCAGTGCTGGTGTCAGTGTGCTCTCAGTGTTGGTGTCAATGTGCTCTCAGCGTTGGTGTCAATGTGCTCTCAGCACTGGTGTCAGTGTGCACTCAGCGTTGGTGTCAGTATGCTCTATCTCAGCGCTGGTGTCAGTGTACTCTCAGCGCTGGTGTCAGTGTGCTCTCAGCGCTGGTGTCAGTGTGCTCTCAGCGCTTCTGTCAGTGTGCTCTCAGGGCTGGTGTCAGTGTGCTCTATCTCATTGCTGGTGTCAGTGTGCTCTCACCGCTGGTGTCAGAGTGCTATCAACGCTGGTGTCAGTGTGCTCTCAGCGCTGGTGTCAGTGTGGTCTCAGCGCTGGTGTCAGTGTGCTCCCAGCGCTGGTGTCAGTGTGCTCTCAGCGCTGGTGTCAGTGTGCTCTCAGCGTTGGTGTCAGTGTGCTCTCAGCGTTGGTGTCAGTATGCTCTATCTCAGCGCTGGTGTCAGTGTGCTCTCAGTGCTGGTGTCAGTGTACTCTCAGTGTTTGTGTCAGTGTACTCAGCGCTGGTGTCAGTGTGCTCTCAGTGTTTGTGTCAGTGTACTCAGCGCTGGTGTCAGTGTGCTCTCAGCGCTGATGTCAGTGTGCTCTCAGCGCTGGTGTCAGTGTGCTCTCAGCATTTTTTTCAGTGTGCTCTTTCTCTGCGCTGGTGTCAGTGTGCTCTTAGCGCTGGTGTCAGTGTGCTCTCAGCGCTGGTGTCAATGTGCTCTCAGCGCTGGTGTCAGTCTGCTCCCAGCGCTGGTGTCAGTGTGCTCTCAGCGCTGGTGTCAGTGTGCTCTCAGCGTTGGTGTCAGTGTGCTCTCAGCGTTGGTGTCAGTGTGCTCTCAGCGCTGGTGTCAGTGTGCTCTCAGCGCTGGTGTCAGTTTGCTCTCAGTGATGGTGTCAGTTTGCTCTCAGTGTTGGTGTCAGTGTACTCAGAGCTGGTGTCAGTGTGCTTTATCTCAGCGCTGGTGTCAGTGTGCTTTATCTCAGTGCTGGTGTCAGTGTGCTTTATCTCAGTGCTGGTGTCAGTGTGCTCTATCTCAGCGCTGGTGTCAGTGTTCTCTCAGTGTTCGTGCCAGTGTACTCAGCACTGGTGTCAGTGTGCTCTATCTCAGCGCTAGTGTCAGTGTGCTCTATCTCAGCGCTGATGTCAGTGTGCTCTTAGCACTGGTGTCAGTGTGCTCTCAGCGTTGGTGTCAGTGTGCTCTCAGCTTTGGTGTCAGTGTGCTCTATCTTAAGACTGGTGTCAGTGTGCTCTCAGCGCTGGTGTCAGTGTGCTCTGAGTGCTGGTGTCAGTGTGCTCTATCTCAGCGCTGGTGTCAGTGTGCTCTAAGCGTTGGTGTTAGTGTGCTCTCAGCATTTTTGTCAGTGTGCTCTTTCTCTGCGCTGGTGTCAGTGTGCTCTTTGCGCTGGTGTCAGTGTGCTCTCAGCGCTGGTCTCAGTGTGATCTCAGCATTGGTGTCAGTGTACTCAGCGCTGGTGTCAGTGTTCTCTCAGCGCTGGTGTCAGTGTGCTCTCAGCGTTGGTGTCAGTGTGCTCTCAGCGTTGGTGTCAGTGTGCTCTCAGCGCTGGTGTCAGTGTGCTCTCAGCGCTGGTATAAGTGTGCTCTCAGTGATGGTGTCAGTGTGCTCTCAGTGTTGGTGTCAGTGTACTCAGAGCTGGTGTCAGTGTGCTTTATCTCAGCGCTGGTGTCAGTGTGCTTTATCTCAGTGCTGGTGTCAGTGTGCTTTATCTCAGTGCTGGTGTCAGTGTGCTCTATCTCAGCGCTGGTGTCAGTGTTCTCTCAGTGTTGGTGCCATTGTACTCAGTACTGGTGTCAGTGTGCTCTATCTCAGCGCTGGTGTCAGTGTGCTCTATCTCAGCGCTGATGTCAGTGTGCTCTTAGCACTGGTGTCAGTGTGCTCTCAGCGTTGGTGTCAGTGTGCTCTATCTCAGCGCTGGTGTCAGTGTGCTCTCAGTGCTGGTGTCAGTGTGCTCTCAGCGCTGGTGTCAGTGTGCTCTCAGCGTTGGTGTCAGTGTGCTCTCAGCGTTGGTGTCAGTGTGCTCTCAGCGCTGGTGTCAGTGTGCTCTCAGCGCTGGTATAAGTGTGCTCTCAGTGATGGTGTCAGTGTGCTCTCAGTGTTGGTGTCAGTGTACTCAGAGCTGGTGTCAGTGTGCTTTATCTCAGCGCTGGTGTCAGTGTGCTCTCAGCGTTGGTGTCAGTGTGCTCTCAGCGTTGGTGTCAGTGTGCTCTCAGCGCTGGTGTCAGTGTGCTCTCAGCGCTGGTATAAGTGTGCTCTCAGTGATGGTGTCAGTGTGCTCTCAGTGTTGGTGTCAGTGTACTCAGAGTTGGTGTCAGTGTGCTTTATCTCAGCGCTGGTGTCAGTGTGCTTTATCTCAGTGCTGGTGTCAGTGTGCTTTATCTCAGTGCTGGTGTCAGTGTGCTTTATCTCAGTGCTGGTGTCAGTGTGCTCTATCTCAGCGCTGGTGTCAGTGTTCTCTCAGTGTTGGTGCCATTGTACTCAGTACTGGTGTCAGTGTGCTCTATCTCAGCGCTGGTGTCAGTGTGCTCTATCTCAGCGCTTATGTCAGTGTGCTCTTAGCACTGGTGTCAGTGTGCTCTCAGCGTTGGTGTCAGTGTGCTCTCAGCTTTGGTGTCAGTGTGCTCTATCTTAAGACTGGTGTCAGTGTGCTCTCAGCGCTGGTGTCAGTGTGCTCTATCTCAGTGCTGGTGTCAGTGTGCTCTCAGCGTCGGTTTCAATGTGCTCTCAGCGTTGGTGTCAATGTGCTCTCAGCACTGGTGTCAGTGTGCACTCAGCGTTGGTGTCAGTATGCTCTATCTCAGCGCTGGTGTCAGTGTACTTTCAGCTCTGGTGTCAGTGTGCTCTCAGCGCTGGTGTCAGTGTGCTCTATCTCAACGCTTCTGTCAGTGTGCTCTCAGCGCTGGTGTCATTGTGCTCTATCTCATTGCTGGTGTCAGTGTGCTCTCACCGCTGGTGTCAGTGTGCTCTCACTGCTGGTGTCAAAGTGCTCTCAGCGTTGGTGTCAGTGTGCTCTATCTCAGCGCTGGTGTCAGTCTGCTCTCTGCGCTGGTGTCAGTGTGCTCTCAGCGCTGGTGTCAGTCTGCTCCCAGCGCTGGTGTCAGTGTGCTCTCAGCGCTGGTGTCAGTGTGCTCTCAGCGTTGGTGTCAGTGTGCTCTCAGCGCTGGTGTCAGTGTGCTCTCAGCGCTGGTATAAGTGTGCTCTCAGTGCTGGTGTCAGTGTGCTCTCAGTGTTGGTGTCAGTGTACTCAGCGCTGGTGTCAGTGTGCTTTATCTCAGCGCTGGTGTCAGTGTGCTTTATCTCAGTGCTGGTGTCAGTGTGCTTTATCTCAGTGCTGGTGTCAGTGTGCTCTATCTCAGCGCTGGTGTCAGTGTTCTCTCAGTGTTGGTGCCAATGTACTCTGCTCTGGTGTCAGTGTGCTTTATCTCAGCGCTGATGTCAGTGTGCTCTATCTCAGCGCTGATGTCAGTGTGCTCTTAGCACTGGTGTCAGTGTGCTCTCAGCGTTGGTGTCAGTGCGCTCTCAGCTTTGGTGCCAGTGTGCTCTATCTTAAGACTGGTGTCAGTGTGCTCTCAGCGCTGTTGTCAGTGTGCTGTATCTCAATGCTGGTTTCAGTGTGCTCTCAGCATTGGTGTCAGTATGCTCTTAGCATTGGATTCAGTGTGCTCTATCTCAGCGCTGGTGTCAGTGTGCTCTATCTCAGTGCTGGTGTCAGTGTGCTCTCAGCGTTGGTGTCAATCTGCTCTCAGCGTTGGTGTCAATGTGCTCTCAGCACTGGTGTCAGTGTGCACTCAGCGTTGGTGTCAGTATGCTCTATCTCAGCGCTGTTTTCAGTATACTTTCAGCGCTGGTGTCAGTGTGCTCTCAGCGCTTCTGTCAGTGTGCTCTCAGCGCTGGTGTCAGTGTGCTCTATCTCATTGCTGGTGTCAGTGTGCTCTCATCGCTGGTGTCAGTGTGCTATCAACGCTGGTGTCAGTGTGCTCTCAGCGTTGGTGTCAGTCTGCTCTCAGCGCTGGTGTCAGTGTACTCTCAGCGCTGGTGTCAGTGTGCTCTCAGCGCTGGTGTCAGTGTGCTCTCAGCGCTGGTGTCAGTGTGCTCTCAGCGCTGGTGTCAGTGTGCTCTCAGCGCTTCCTTCAGTGTGCTCTCAGCGCTGGTGTCAGTGTGCTCTATCTCATTGCTGGTGTCAGTGTGCTCTCAGCGTTGGTGTCAGTGTGCTCTATCGCAGCACTGATGTCAGAGTGCTCTCACCGCTGGTGTCAGTGTGCTCTCAGTGCTGGTGTCAGTGTGCTCTCAGCGTTGGTGTCAGTGTTCTCTCAGCGTTGGTGTAAGTGTTCTCTCAGCGTTGGTGTCAGTGTGCTCTCAGCATTGGTGTCAGTGTGCTCTATCTCAGGGCTGATGTCAGTGTGCTATCACCGCTGGTGTCAGTGTGCTCTCAGCGTTGGTGTCAGTGTGCTCTCAGCGATGGTGTCAGTGTGCTCTCAGCGTTGGTGTCAGTGTGCTCTCAGCGTTGGTGTCAGTGTGCTCTCAGCATTGGTGTCAGTGTGCTCTATCTCAGGGCTGATGTCAGTGTGCTCTCACCGCTGGTGTCAGTGTACTCTTAGTGCAGGTGTCAGTGTGCTCTCAGCGTTGGTGTCAGTGTGCTCTCAGCGTTGGTGTCAGTGTTCTCTCAGCGTTGGTGTCAGTGTGCTCTCAGCGTTGGTGTCAGTGTGCTCTCAGCGTTTGTGTCAGTGTGCTCTAAGCGTTGGTGTCAGTCTGCTCTTTCTCTGCGCTGGTGTCAGTCTGCTCTCAGCGTTGATGTCAGTGTGCTCTCAGTGCTGGTGTCAATGTGCTCTCAGCGCTGGTGTCAGTGTGCTCTCAGCGCTGGTGCCAATGTGCTCTCAGCGTTGGTGTCAGTGTGCTCTCAGCGTTGGTGTCAGTGTGCTTTCAGCGCTGGTGTCAGTGTGCTCTCTGCGCTGGTGTCAGTGTGCTCTCAGCGTTGGTGTCAGTGTGCTCTCAGCATTGGTGTCAGTGTGCTCTTAGCGTTGGATTCAGTGTGCTCTATCTCAGCGCTGGTTACAGTGTGCTCTATCTCAGTGCTTGTGTCAGTGTGCGCTCAGCGTTGGTGTCAGTGTACTCAGCGCTGGTGTCAGTGTGCTCTCAGTGCTGGTATAAGTGTCCTCTCAGTGCTGGTGTCAGTGTGCTCTCAGCGTTGGTGTCAGTTTGCTCTCAGTGCTGGTATCAGTGTGCTCTCAGCGTTGGTGTCAGTGTACTCAGCGCTGGTGTCAGTGTGCTCTCAGCGCTGGTATAAGTGTGCTCTCAGTGCTGTTGTCAGTGTTCTCTCAGTGTTGGTGTCAGTGTACTCAGCGCTGGTGTCAGTGTGCTCTATCTCAGCGCTGGTGTCAGTGTGCTCTCAGCGTTGGTGTCAGTGTTCTCTCAGCGTTGGTGCCAGTGTTCTCTCAGCGTTGGTGTCAGTGTGCTTTCAGCATTGGTGTCAGTGTGCCCTATCTCAGGGCTGATGTCAGTGTGCTCTCACCGCTGGTGTCAGTGTACTCTCAGTGCTGGTGTCAGTCTGCTCTCAGCGCTGGTGTCAGTGTGCTCTCAGTGCTGGTGTCAGTGTGCTCTCAGCGCTGGTGTCAGTGTGCTCTCAGCGTTGGTGTCAGTGTGCTCTCAGTGCTGGTGTCAGTTTGCTCTCAGTGCTGGTGTCAGTGTGCTCTCAGTGCTGGTGTCAGTGTGCTCTCAGCGCTGATGTCAGTGTGCTCTATCTCAGCGCTGGTGTCAGTGTGCTCTCAGCGTTGGTGTGAGTGTTCTCTCAGCGTTGGTGACAGTGTTCTCTCAGCGTTGGTGTCAGTGTGCTCTCAGCATTGGTGTCAGTGTGCTCTATCTCAGGACTGATGTCAGTGTGCTCTCACCGCTGGTGTCAGTGTACTCTCAGTGCTGGTGTCAGTGTGCTCTCAGCGTTGGTGTCAGTGTGCTCTCAGCGTTGGTGTCAGTGTGCTCTCAGCGTTGGTGTCAGTGTGCTCTCAGCGTTTGTGTCAGTGTGCTCTAAGCGTTGGTGTCAGTGTGCTCTTTCTCTGCGCTGGTGTCAGTCTGCTCTCAGCGTTGGTGTCAGTGTGATCTCAGTGCTGGTGTCAATGTGCTCTCAGCGCTGGTGTCAGTGTGCTCTCAGCGCTGGTGCCAATGTGCTCTTAGCACTGGTGTCAGTGTGCTCTCAGCGCTGGTGTCAGTGTGCTCTCAGCGCTGGTGTCAGTGTGCTCTCAGCGTTGGTGTCAGTGTGCTCTCAGCGTTGGTGTCAGTGTGCTCTCAGCGCTGGTGTCAGTGTGCTCTCAGCGCTGGTGTCAGTGTGCTCTCAGCGTTGGTGTCAGTGTGCTCTCAGCATTGGTGTCAGTGTGCTCTTAGCGTTGGATTCAGTGTGCTCTATCTTAGCGCTGGTTACAGTGTGCTCTATCTCAGTGCTGGTGTCAGTGTGCGCTCAGCGTTGGTGTCAGTGTTCTCAGCGCTGGTGTCAGTGTGCTCTCAGTGCTGGTATAAGTGTGCTCTCAGTGCTGGTGTCAGTGTGCTCTCAGCGTTGGTGTCAGTTTGCTCTCAGTGCTGGTGTCAGTGTGCTCTCAGCGCTGTTGTCAGTGTGCTCTATCTCAGCGCTGGTGTGAGTGTTCTCTCAGCGTTGGTGTCAGTGTGCTCTCAGCGTTGGTGTCAGTGTGCTCTCAGCGTTTGTGTCAGTGTGCTCTAAGCGTTGGTGTCAGTCTGCTCTTTCTCTGCGCTGGTGTCAGTCTGCTCTCAGCGTTGATGTCAGTGTGCTCTCAGTGCTGGTGTCAATGTGCTCTCAGCGCTGGTGTCAGTGTGCTCTCAGCGCTGGTGCCAATGTGCTCTCAGCGTTGGTGTCAGTGTGCTCTCAGCGTTGGTGTCAGTGTGCTCTCATCGCTGGTGTCAGTGTGCTCTCTGCGCTGGTGTCAGTGTGCTCTCAGCGTTGGTGTCAGTGTGCTCTCAGCATTGGTGTCAGTGTGCTCTTAGCGTTGGATTCAGTGTGCTCTATCTCAGCGCTGGTTACAGTGTGCTCTATCTCAGTGCTTGTGTCAGTGTGCGCTCAGCGTTGGTGTCAGTGTACTCAGCGCTGGTGTCAGTGTGCTCTCAGTGCTGGTATAAGTGTCCTCTCAGTGCTGGTGTCAGTGTGCTCTCAGCGTTGGTGTCAGTTTGCTCTCAGTGCTGGTATCAGTGTGCTCTCAGCGTTGGTGTCAGTGTACTCAGCGCTGGTGTCAGTGTGCTCTCAGCGCTGGTATAAGTGTGCTCTCAGTGCTGTTGTCAGTGTTCTCTCAGTGTTGGTGTCAGTGTACTCAGCGCTGGTGTCAGTGTGCTCTATCTCAGCTCTGGTGTCAGTGTGCTCTCAGCTCTGGTGTCAGTGTTCTCTCAGCGTTGGTGCCAGTGTTCTCTCAGCGTTGGTGTCAGTGTGCTTTCAGCATTGGTGTCAGTGTGCCCTATCTCAGGGCTGATGTCAGTGTGCTCTCACCGCTGGTGTCAGTGTACTCTCAGTGCTGGTGTCAGTCTGCTCTCAGCGCTGGTGTCAGTGTGCTCTCAGTGCTGGTGTCAGTGTGCTCTCAGCGCTGGTGTCAGTGTGCTCTCAGCGTTGGTGTCAGTGTGCTCTCAGTGCTGGTGTCAGTTTGCTCTCAGTGCTGGTGTCAGTGTGCTCTCAGTGCTGGTGTCAGTGTGCTCTCAGCGCTGATGTCAGTGTGCTCTATCTCAGCGCTGGTGTCAGTGTGCTCTCAGCGTTGGTGTGAGTGTTCTCTCAGCGTTGGTGACAGTGTTCTCTCAGCGTTGGTGTCAGTGTGCTCTCAGCATTGGTGTCAGTGTGCTCTATCTCAGGGCTGATGTCAGTGTGCTCTCACCGCTGGTGTCAGTGTACTCTCAGTGCTGGTGTCAGTGTGCTCTCAGCGTTGGTGTCAGTGTGCTCTCAGCGTTGGTGTCAGTGTGCTCTCAGCGTTGGTGTCAGTGTGCTCTCAGCGTTTGTGTCAGTGTGCTCTAAGCGTTGGTGTCAGTGTGCTCTTTCTCTGCGCTGGTGTCAGTCTGCTCTCAGCGTTGGTGTCAGTGTGCTCTCAGTGCTGGTGTCAATGTGCTCTCAGCGCTGGTGTCAGTGTGCTCTCAGCGCTGGGGCCAATGTGCTCTTAGCGCTGGTGTCAGTGTGCTCTCAGCGCTGGTGTCAGTGGGCTCTCAGCGCTGGTGTCAGTGTGCTCTCAGCGTTGGTGTCAGTGTGCTCTCAGCGTTGGTGTCAGTGTGCTCTCAGCGCTGGTGTCAGTGTGCTCTCAGCGCTGGTGTCAGTCTGCTTTCAGCGTTGGTGTCAGTGTGCTCTCAGCATTAGTGTCAGTGTGCTCTTAGCGTTGGATTCAGTGTGCTCTATCTCAGCGCTGGTTACAGTGTGCTCTATCTCAGTGCTGGTGTCAGTGTGCGCTCAGCGTTGGTGTCAGTGTACTCAGCGCTGGTGTCAGTGTGCTCTCAGTGCTGGTATAAGTGTGCTCTCAGTGCTGGTGTCAGTGTGCTCTCAGCGTTGGTGTCAGTTTGCTCTCAGTGCTGGTGTCAGTGTGCTCTCAGTGCTGGTGTCAGTGTGCTCTTAGCACTGTTGTCAGTGTGCTCTATCTCAGCGCTGGTGTCAGTGTGCTCTCAGCGTTGGTGTGAGTGTTCTCTCAGCATTTTTGTCAGTGTTCTCTCAGCGTTGGTGTCAGTGTGCTCTCAGCATTGGTGTCAGTGTGCTCTATCTCAGGGCTGATGTCAGTGTGCTCTCACCGCTGGTGTCAGTGTACTCTCAGTGCTGGTGTCAGTGTGCTCTCAGCGTTGGTGTCAGTGTGCTCTCAGCGTTTGTGTCAGTGTGCTCTAAGCGTTGGTGTCAGTGTGCTCTCAGCGTTGGTGTCAGTGTGCTCTCAGCGTTTGTGTCAGTGTGCTCTAAGCGTTGGTGTGAGTGTTCTCTCAGCGTTGGTGACAGTGTTCTCTCAGCGTTGGTGTCAGTGTGCTCTCAGCATTGGTGTCAGTGTGCTCTATCTCAGGGCTGATGTCAGTGTGCTCTCACCGCTGGTGTCAGTGTACTCTCAGCATTGGTGTCAGTGTGCTCTCAGCGTTGGTGTCAGTGTGCTCTCAGCGTTTGTGTCAGTGTGCTCTAAGCGTTGGTGTCAGTGTGCTCTTTCTCTGCGCTGGTGTCAGTCTGCTCTCAGCGTTGGTGTCAGTGTGCTCTCAGTGCTGGTGTCAATGTGCTCTCAGCGCTGGTGTCAGTGTGCTCTCAGCGCTGGTGCCAATGTGCTCTTAGCGCTGGTGTCAGTGTGCTCTCAGCGCTGGTGTCAGTGTGCTCTCAGCGCTGGTGTCAGTATGCTCTCAGCATTGGTGTCAGTGTGCTCTTAGCGTTGGTGTCAGTGTGCTCTCAGCGCTGGTGTCAGTGTGCTCTCAGCGTTGGTGTCAGTGTGCTCTCAGCATTGGTGTCAGTGTGCTCTTAGCGTTGGATTCAGTGTGCTCTATCTCAGCGCTGGTTACAGTGTGCTCTATCTCAGTGCTGGTGTCAGTGTGCGCTCAGCGTTGGTGTCAGTGTACTCAGCGCTGGTGTCAGTGTGCTCTCAGTGCTGGTATAAGTGTGCTCTCAGTGCTGGTGTCAGTGTGCTCTCAGCGTTGGTGTCAGTTTGCTCTCAGTGCTGGTATCAGTGTGCTCTCAGCGTTGGTGTCAGTGTGCTCTAAGCGTTGGTGTCAGTGTGCTCTCAGCGTTGGTGTCAGTGTGCTCTCAGCGTTTGTGTCAGTGTGCTCTAAGCGTTGGTGTCAGTGTGCTCTTTCTCTGCGCTGGTGTCAGTCTGCTCTCAGCGTTGGTGTCAGTGTGCTCTCAGTGCTGGTGTCAATGTGCTCTCAGCGCTGGTGTCAGTGTGCTCTCAGCGCTGGTGCCAATGTGCTCTTAGCGCTGGTGTCAGTGTGCTCTCAGCGCTGGTGTCAGTGTGCTCTCAGCGCTGGTGTCAGTGTGCTCTCAGCGTTGGTGTCAGTGTGCTCTCAGCGTTGGTGTCAGTGTGCTCTCAGCGCTGGTGTCAGTGTGCTCTCAGCGCTGGTGTCAGTGTGCTCTCAGCGTTGGTGTCAGTGTGCTCTCAGCATTGGTGTCAGTGTGCTCTTAGCGTTGGATTCAGTGTGCTCTATCTTAGCGCTGGTTACAGTGTGCTCTATCTCAGTGCTGGTGTCAGTGTGCGCTCAGCGTTGGTGTCAGTGTTCTCAGCGCTGGTGTCAGTGTGCTCTCAGTGCTGGTATAAGTGTGCTCTCAGTGCTGGTGTCAGTGTGCTCTCAGCGTTGGTGTCAGTTTGCTCTCAGTGCTGGTGTCAGTGTGCTCTCAGTGCTGGTGTCAGTGTGCTCTCAGCACTGTTGTCAGTGTGCTCTATCTCAGCGCTGGTGTCAGTGTGCTCTCAGCGTTGGTGTGAGTGTTCTCTCAGCATTTGTGTCAGTGTTCTCTCAGCGTTGGTGTCAGTGTGCTCTCAGCATTGGTGTCAGTGTGCTCTATCTCAGGGCTGATGTCAGTGTGCTCTCAGCGCTGGTGTCAGTGTACTCTCAGTGCTGGTGTCAGTGTGCTCTCAGCGTTGGTGTCAGTGTGCTCTCAGCGTTTGTGTCAGTGTGCTCTAAGCGTTGGTGTCAGTGTGCTCTCAGCGTTGGTGTCAGTGTGCTCTCAGCGTTTGTGTCAGTGTGCTCTAAGCGTTGGTGTGAGTGTTCTCACAGCGTTGGTGACAGTGTTCTCTCAGCGTTGGTTTCAGTGTGCTCTCAGCATTGGTGTCAGTGTGCTCTATCTCAGGGCTGATGTCAGTGTGCTCTCACCGCTGGTGTCAGTGTACTCTCAGTGCTGATGTCAGTGTGCTCTCACCGCTGGTGTCAGTGTACTCTCAGTGCTGGTGTCAGTGTGCTCTCAGCGTTGGTGTCAGTGTGCTCTAAGCGTTGGTGTCAGTGTGCTCTTTCTCTGCGCTGGTGTCAGTCTGCTCTCAGCGTTGGTGTCAGTGTGCTCTCAGTGCTGGTGTCAATGTGCTCTCAGCGCTGGTGTCAGTGTGCTCTCAGCGCTGGTGCCAATGTGCTCTTAGCGCTGGTGTCAGTGTGCTCTCAGCGCTGGTGTCAGTGTGCTCTCAGCGCTGGTGTCAGTGTGCTCTCAGCATTGGTGTCAGTGTGCTCTTAGCGTTGGTGTCAGTGTGCTCTCAGCGCTGGTGTCAGTGTGCTCTCAGCGTTGGTGTCAGTGTGCTCTCAGCATTGGTGTCAGTGTGCTCTTAGCGTTGGATTCAGTGTGCTCTATCTCAGCGCTGGTTACAGTGTGCTCTATCTCAGTGCTGGTGTCAGTGTGCGCTCAGCGTTGGTGTCAGTGTACTCAGCGCTGGTGTCAGTGTGCTCTCAGTGCTGGTATAAGTGTGCTCTCAGTGCTGGTGTCAGTGTGCTCTCAGCGTTGGTGTCAGTTTGCTCTCAGTGCTGGTATCAGTGTGCTCTCAGCGTTGGTGTCAGTGTGCTCTAAGCGTTGGTGTCAGTGTGCTCTCAGCGTTGGTGTCAGTGTGCTCTCAGCGTTGGTGTCAGTGTGCTCTCAGCGCTGGTGTCAGTGTGCTCTCAGCGCTGGTGTCAGTGTGCTCTCAGCGTTGGTGTCAGTGTGCTCTCAGCATTGGTGTCAGTGTGCTCTTAGCGTTGGATTCAGTGTGCTCTATCTTAGCGCTGGTTACAGTGTGCTCTATCTCAGTGCTGGTGTCAGTGTGCGCTCAGCATTGGTGTCAGTGTTCTCAGCGCTGGTGTCAGTGTGCTCTCAGTGCTGGTATAAGTGTGCTCTAAGTGCTGGTGTCAGTGTGCTCTCAGCGTTGGTGTCAGTTTGCTCTCAGTGCTGGTGTCAGTGTGCTCTCAGCGCTGTTGTCAGTGTGCTCTATCTCAGCGCTGGTGTGAGTGTTCTCTCAGCGTTGGTGTGAGTGTTCTCTCAGCGTTGGTGTCAATGTTCTCTCAGCGTTGGTGTCAGTGTGCTCTATCTCAGGGCTGATGTCAGTGTGCTCTCACCGCTGGTGTCAGTGTACTCTCAGTGCTGGTGTCAGTGTGCTCTCAGCGTTGGTGTCAGTGTGCTCTCAGCGTTGGTGTCAGTGTGCTCTCAGCGTTGGTGTCAGTGTGCTCTCAGTGTTTGTGTCAGTGTGCTCTAAGCGTTGGTGTCAGTGTGCTCTTTCTCTGCGCTGGTGTCAGTCTGCTCTCAGCGTTGGTGTCAGTGTGCTCTCAGTGCTGGTGTCAATGTGCTCTCAGCGCTGGTGTCAGTGTGCTCTCAGCGCTGGTGCCAATGTGCTCTTAGCGCTGGTGTCAGTGTGCTCTCAGCGCTGGTGTCAGTGTGCTCTCAGCGCTGGTGTCAGTGTGCTCTCAGCGTTGGTGTCAGTGTGCTCTCAGCGTTGGTGTCAGTGTGCTCTCAGCGCTGGTGTCAGTGTGCTCTCAGCGCTGGTGTCAGTGTGCTCTCAGCGTTGGTGTCAGTGTGCTCTCAGCATTGGTGTCAGTGTGCTTTTAGCGTTGGATTCAGTGTGCTCTATCTCAGCGCTGGTTACAGTGTGCTCTATCTCAGTGCTGGTGTCAGTGTGCGCTCAGCGTTGGTGTCAGTGTACTCAGCGCTGGTGTCAGTGTGCTCTCAGTGCTGGTATAAGTGTGCTCTCAGTGCTGGTGTCAGTGTGCTCTCAGCGTTGGTGTCAGTTTGCTCTCAGTGCTGGTATCAGTGTGCTCTCAGCGTTGGTGTCAGTGTACTCAGCGCTGGTGTCAGTGTGCTCTCAGCGCTGGTATAAGTGTGCTCTCAGTGCTGGTGTCAGTGTGCTCTCAGTGTTGGTGTCAGTGTACTCAGCGCTGTTGTCAGTGTTCTCTCAGTGTTGGTGTCAGTGTACTCAGCGCTGGTGTCAGTGTGCTCTATCTCAGCGCTGGTGTCAGTGTGCTCTCAGCGTTGGTGTCAGTGTTCTCTCAGCGTTGGTGTCAGTGTTCTCTCAGCGTTGGTGTCAGTGTTCTCTCAGCATTGGTGTCAGTGTGCTCTCAGCATTGGTGTCAGTGTGCTCTATCTCAGGGCTGATGTCAGTGTGCTCTCACCGCTGGTGTCAGTGTACTCTCAGTGCTGGTGTCAGTGTGCTCTCAGCGTTGGTGTCAGTGTGCTCTCAGTGTTGGTGTCAGTGTGCTCTCAGCGTTGGTGTCAGTGTGCTCTAAGCGTTGGTGTCAGTGTGCTCTTTCTCTGCGCTGGTGTCAGTGTGCTCTTAGCGCTGGTGTCAGTGTGCTCTCAGCGCTGGTGCCAATGTGCTCTCAGTGCTGGTGTCAGTCTGCTCTCAGCGTTGGTGTCAGTGTGCTCTTAGAGCTGGTGTTAGTGTGCTCTCAGCGCTGGTGCCAATGTGCTCTCAGCTCTGGTGTCAGTCTGCTCTCAGCGTTGGTGTCAGTGTGCTCTCAGTGCTGGTGTCAATGTGCTCTCAGCACTGGTGTCAGTGTGCTCTCAGCGCTGGTGCCAATGTGCTCTTAGCGCTGGTGTCAGTGTGCTCTCAGCGCTGGTGCCAATGTGCTCTCAGCGCTGGTGTCTGTCTGCTCTCAGCGTTGGTGTCAGTGTGCTCTCAGCGCTGGTGTCAGTGTGCTCTCAGCGCTGGTGTCAGTCTGCTCTCAGCGTTGGTGTCAGTGTGCTCTCAGCGCTGGTGTCAGTGTGCTCTCAGCGCTGGTGTCAGTGTGCTCTCAGCGCTGGTGTCAGTGTGCTCTCAGCGCTCGTGTCAGTGTGCTCTCAGCGCTGGTGTCAGTGTGCTCTCAGCGCTGGTGCCAATGTGCTCTCAGCGCTGGTGTCAGTCTGCTCTCAGCGTTGGTGTCAGTGTGCTCTCAGCGCTGGTGTCAGTGTGCTCTCAGCGCTGGTGCCAATGTGCTCTTAGCACTGGTGCCAATGTGCTCTCAGCGCTGGTGTCAGTGTGCTCTCAGCGCTGGTGCCAATGTGCTCTCAGCGCTGGTGTCAGTCTGCTCTTAGCGTTGGTGTCAGTGTGCTCTCAGCGCTGGTGTCAGTGTGCTCTCAGTGCTGGTGTCAGTGTGCTCTCAGCGCTGGTGCCAATGTGCTCTCAGCGCTGGTGTCAGTCTGCTCTCAGCGTTGGTGTCAGTGTGCTCTCAGCGCTGGTGTCAGTGTGCTCTCAGTGCTGGTGTCAGTGTGCTCTCAGCGCTGGTGTCAGTGTGCTCTCAGTGCTGGTGTCAGTGTGCTCTCAGCGTTGGTGTCAGTGTGCTCTCAGCATTGGTGTCAGTGTGCTCTTAGCGTTGGATTCAGTGTGCTCTATCTCAGCGCTGGTGTCAGTGTGCTCTATCTCAGTGCTGGTGTCAGTGTGCGCTCAGCGTTGGTGTCAGTGTACTCAGCGCTGGTGTCAGTGTCCTCTCAGTGCTGGTATAAGTGTGCTCTCAGTGCTGGTGTCAGTGTGCTCTCAGCGTTGGTGTCAGTTTGCTCTCAGTGCTGGTATCAGTGTGCTCTCAGCGTTGCTGTCAGTGTACTCAGCGCTGGTGTCAGTGTGCTCTCAGCGCTGGTATAAGTTTGCTCTCAGTGCTGGTGTCAGTGTGCTCTCAGTGTTGGTGTCAGTGTACTCAGCGCTGTTGTCAGTGTTCTCTCAGTGTTGGTGTCAGTGTACTCAGCACTGGTGTCAGTGTGCTCTATCTCAGTGCTGGTGTCAGTGTGCTCTCAGTGCTGGTGCCAGTGTGCTCTCAGTGCTGGTGTCAGTGTGCTCTCAGTGCTGGTGTCAGTGTGCTCTCAGCGCTTGTGTCAGTGTGCTCTCAGCGTTGGTGTCAGTGTGCTCTCAGCGTTGGTGTCAGTGTGCTCTCAGCGCTGGTGTCAGTGTGCTTTCAGCGCTGGTGTCAGTGTGCTCTCAGCGCTGGTGCCAGTCTGCTCTCAGCGCTGGTGCCAGTGTGCTCTCAGCGCTGGTGTCAGTGTGCTCTCAGCGCTGGTGTCAGTGTGCTCTCAGCGCTGGTGTCAGTGTGCTCTATCTCAGTGCTGGTGTCAGTGTGCGCTCAGCGTTGGTGTCAGTGTACTCAGCGCTGGTGTCAGTGTCCTCTCAGTGCTGGTATAAGTGTGCTCTCAGTGCTGGTGTCAGTGTGCTCTCAGCGTTGGTGTCAGTTTGCTCTCAGTGCTGGTATCAGTGTGCTCTCAGCGTTGCTGTCAGTGTACTCAGCGCTGGTGCTCAGGTTGCTCTCAGCGCTGGTATAAGTTTGCTCTCAGTGCTGGTGTCAGTGTGCTCTCAGTGTTGGTGTCAGTGTACTCAGCGCTGTTGTCAGTGTTCTCTCAGTGTTGGTGTCAGTGTACTCAGCACTGGTGTCAGTGTGCTCTATCTCAGTGCTGGTGTCAGTGTGCTCTCAGCGTTGGTGTCAGTGTGCTCTCAGCATTGGTGTCAGTGTGCTCTTAGCGTTGGATTCAGTGTGCTCTATCTCAGCGCTGGTGTCAGTGTGCTCTCAGCGTTGGTGTCAGTGTGCTCTCAGCGTTGGTGTCAGTGTGCTCTCAGCGCTGGTGTCAGTGTGCTCTCAGCGCTGGTGTCAGTGTGCTCTCAGCGTTGGTGTCAGTGTGCTCTCAGCATTGGTGTCAGTGTGCTTTTAGCGTTGGATTCAGTGTGCTCTATCTCAGCGCTGGTTACAGTGTGCTCTATCTCAGTGCTGGTGTCAGTGTGCGCTCAGCGTTGGTGTCAGTGTACTCAGCGCTGGTGTCAGTGTGCTCTCAGTGCTGGTATAAGTGTGCTCTCAGTGCTGGTGTCAGTGTGCTCTCAGCGTTGGTGTCAGTTTGCTCTCAGTGCTGGTATCAGTGTGCTCTCAGCGTTGGTGTCAGTGTACTCAGCGCTGGTGTCAGTGTGCTCTCAGCGCTGGTATAAGTGTGCTCTCAGTGCTGGTGTCAGTGTGCTCTCAGTGTTGGTGTCAGTGTACTCAGCGCTGTTGTCAGTGTTCTCTCAGTGTTGGTGTCAGTGTACTCAGCGCTGGTGTCAGTGTGCTCTATCTCAGCGCTGGTGTCAGTGTGCTCTCAGCGTTGGTGTCAGTGTTCTCTCAGCGTTGGTGTCAGTGTTCTCTCAGCGTTGGTGTCAGTGTTCTCTCAGCATTGGTGTCAGTGTGCTCTCAGCATTGGTGTCAGTGTGCTCTATCTCAGGGCTGATGTCAGTGTGCTCTCACCGCTGGTGTCAGTGTACTCTCAGTGCTGGTGTCAGTGTGCTCTCAGCGTTGGTGTCAGTGTGCTCTCAGTGTTGGTGTCAGTGTGCTCTCAGCGTTGGTGTCAGTGTGCTCTAAGCGTTGGTGTCAGTGTGCTCTTTCTCTGCGCTGGTGTCAGTGTGCTCTTAGCGCTGGTGTCAGTGTGCTCTCAGCGCTGGTGCCAATGTGCTCTCAGTGCTGGTGTCAGTCTGCTCTCAGCGTTGGTGTCAGTGTGCTCTTAGAGCTGGTGTTAGTGTGCTCTCAGCGCTGGTGCCAATGTGCTCTCAGCTCTGGTGTCAGTCTGCTTTCAGCGTTGGTGTCAGTGTGCTCTCAGTGCTGGTGTCAATGTGCTCTCAGCACTGGTGTCAGTGTGCTCTCAGCGCTGGTGCCAATGTGCTCTTAGCGCTGGTGTCAGTGTGCTCTCAGCGCTGGTGCCAATGTGCTCTCAGCGCTGGTGTCTGTCTGCTCTCAGCGTTGGTGTCAGTGTGCTCTCAGCGCTGGTGTCAGTGTGCTCTCAGCGCTGGTGTCAGTCTGCTCTCAGCGTTGGTGTCAGTGTGCTCTCAGCGCTGGTGTCAGTGTGCTCTCAGCGCTGGTGTCAGTGTGCTCTCAGCGCTGGTGTCAGTGTGCTCTCAGCGCTCGTGTCAGTGTGCTCTCAGCGCTGGTGTCAGTGTGCTCTCAGCGCTGGTGCCAATGTGCTCTCAGCGCTGGTGTCAGTCTGCTCTCAGCGTTGGTGTCAGTGTGCTCTCAGCGCTGGTGTCAGTGTGCTCTCAGCGCTGGTGCCAATGTGCTCTTAGCACTGGTGCCAATGTGCTCTCAGCGCTGGTGTCAGTGTGCTCTCAGCGCTGGTGCCAATGTGCTCTCAGCGCTGGTGTCAGTCTGCTCTTAGCGTTGGTGTCAGTGTGCTCTCAGCGCTGGTGTCAGTGTGCTCTCAGTGCTGGTGTCAGTGTGCTCTCAGCGCTGGTGCCAATGTGCTCTCAGCGCTGGTGTCAGTCTGCTCTCAGCGTTGGTGTCAGTGTGCTCTCAGCGCTGGTGTCAGTGTGCTCTCAGTGCTGGTGTCAGTGTGCTCTCAGCGCTGGTGTCAGTGTGCTCTCAGTGCTGGTGTCAGTGTGCTCTCAGCGTTGGTGTCAGTGTGCTCTCAGCATTGGTGTCAGTGTGCTCTTAGCGTTGGATTCAGTGTGCTCTATCTCAGCGCTGGTGTCAGTGTGCTCTATCTCAGTGCTGGTGTCAGTGTGCGCTCAGCGTTGGTGTCAGTGTACTCAGCGCTGGTGTCAGTGTCCTCTCAGTGCTGGTATAAGTGTGCTCTCAGTGCTGGTGTCAGTGTGCTCTCAGCGTTGGTGTCAGTTTGCTCTCAGTGCTGGTATCAGTGTGCTCTCAGCGTTGCTGTCAGTGTACTCAGCGCTGGTGTCAGTGTGCTCTCAGCGCTGGTATAAGTTTGCTCTCAGTGCTGGTGTCAGTGTGCTCTCAGTGTTGGTGTCAGTGTACTCAGCGCTGTTGTCAGTGTTCTCTCAGTGTTGGTGTCAGTGTACTCAGCACTGGTGTCAGTGTGCTCTATCTCAGTGCTGGTGTCAGTGTGCTCTCAGTGCTGGTGCCAGTGTGCTCTCAGTGCTGGTGTCAGTGTGCTCTCAGTGCTGGTGTCAGTGTGCTCTCAGCGCTTGTGTCAGTGTGCTCTCAGCGTTGGTGTCAGTGTGCTCTCAGCGTTGGTGTCAGTGTGCTCTCAGCGCTGGTGTCAGTGTGCTTTCAGCGCTGGTGTCAGTGTGCTCTCAGCGCTGGTGCCAGTCTGCTCTCAGCGCTGGTGCCAGTGTGCTCTCAGCGCTGGTGTCAGTGTGCTCTCAGCGCTGGTGTCAGTGTGCTCTCAGCGCTGGTGTCAGTGTGCTCTATCTCAGTGCTGGTGTCAGTGTGCGCTCAGCGTTGGTGTCAGTGTACTCAGCGCTGGTGTCAGTGTCCTCTCAGTGCTGGTATAAGTGTGCTCTCAGTGCTGGTGTCAGTGTGCTCTCAGCGTTGGTGTCAGTTTGCTCTCAGTGCTGGTATCAGTGTGCTCTCAGCGTTGCTGTCAGTGTACTCAGCGCTGGTGCTCAGGTTGCTCTCAGCGCTGGTATAAGTTTGCTCTCAGTGCTGGTGTCAGTGTGCTCTCAGTGTTGGTGTCAGTGTACTCAGCGCTGTTGTCAGTGTTCTCTCAGTGTTGGTGTCAGTGTACTCAGCACTGGTGTCAGTGTGCTCTATCTCAGTGCTGGTGTCAGTGTGCTCTCAGCGTTGGTGTCAGTGTGCTCTCAGCATTGGTGTCAGTGTGCTCTTAGCGTTGGATTCAGTGTGCTCTATCTCAGCGCTGGTGTCAGTGTGCTCTCAGCGTTGGTGTCAGTGTGCTCTCAGCGTTGGTGTCAGTGTGCTCTCAGCGCTGGTGTCAGTGTGCTCTCAGCGCTGGTGTCAGTGTGCTCTCAGCGTTGGTGTCAGTGTGCTCTCAGCATTGGTGTCAGTGTGCTTTTAGCGTTGGATTCAGTGTGCTCTATCTCAGCGCTGGTTACAGTGTGCTCTATCTCAGTGCTGGTGTCAGTGTGCGCTCAGCGTTGGTGTCAGTGTACTCAGCGCTGGTGTCAGTGTGCTCTCAGTGCTGGTATAAGTGTGCTCTCAGTGCTGGTGTCAGTGTGCTCTCAGCGTTGGTGTCAGTTTGCTCTCAGTGCTGGTATCAGTGTGCTCTCAGCGTTGGTGTCAGTGTACTCAGCGCTGGTGTCAGTGTGCTCTCAGCGCTGGTATAAGTGTGCTCTCAGTGCTGGTGTCAGTGTGCTCTCAGTGTTGGTGTCAGTGTACTCAGCGCTGTTGTCAGTGTTCTCTCAGTGTTGGTGTCAGTGTACTCAGCGCTGGTGTCAGTGTGCTCTATCTCAGCGCTGGTGTCAGTGTGCTCTCAGCGTTGGTGTCAGTGTTCTCTCAGCGTTGGTGTCAGTGTTCTCTCAGCGTTGGTGTCAGTGTTCTCTCAGCATTGGTGTCAGTGTGCTCTCAGCATTGGTGTCAGTGTGCTCTATCTCAGGGCTGATGTCAGTGTGCTCTCACCGCTGGTGTCAGTGTACTCTCAGTGCTGGTGTCAGTGTGCTCTCAGCGTTGGTGTCAGTGTGCTCTCAGTGTTGGTGTCAGTGTGCTCTCAGCGTTGGTGTCAGTGTGCTCTAAGCGTTGGTGTCAGTGTGCTCTTTCTCTGCGCTGGTGTCAGTGTGCTCTTAGCGCTGGTGTCAGTGTGCTCTCAGCGCTGGTGCCAATGTGCTCTCAGTGCTGGTGTCAGTCTGCTCTCAGCGTTGGTGTCAGTGTGCTCTTAGAGCTGGTGTTAGTGTGCTCTCAGCGCTGGTGCCAATGTGCTCTCAGCTCTGGTGTCAGTCTGCTCTCAGCGTTGGTGTCAGTGTGCTCTCAGTGCTGGTGTCAATGTGCTCTCAGCACTGGTGTCAGTGTGCTCTCAGCGCTGGTGCCAATGTGCTCTTAGCGCTGGTGTCAGTGTGCTCTCAGCGCTGGTGCCAATGTGCTCTCAGCGCTGGTGTCTGTCTGCTCTCAGCGTTGGTGTCAGTGTGCTCTCAGCGCTGGTGTCAGTGTGCTCTCAGCGCTGGTGTCAGTCTGCTCTCAGCGTTGGTGTCAGTGTGCTCTCAGCGCTGGTGTCAGTGTGCTCTCAGCGCTGGTGTCAGTGTGCTCTCAGCGCTGGTGTCAGTGTGCTCTCAGCGCTCGTGTCAGTGTGCTCTCAGCGCTGGTGTCAGTGTGCTCTCAGCGCTGGTGCCAATGTGCTCTCAGCGCTGGTGTCAGTCTGCTCTCAGCGTTGGTGTCAGTGTGCTCTCAGCGCTGGTGTCAGTGTGCTCTCAGCGCTGGTGCCAATGTGCTCTTAGCACTGGTGCCAATGTGCTCTCAGCGCTGGTGTCAGTGTGCTCTCAGCGCTGGTGCCAATGTGCTCTCAGCGCTGGTGTCAGTCTGCTCTTAGCGTTGGTGTCAGTGTGCTCTCAGCGCTGGTGTCAGTGTGCTCTCAGTGCTGGTGTCAGTGTGCTCTCAGCGCTGGTGCCAATGTGCTCTCAGCGCTGGTGTCAGTCTGCTCTCAGCGTTGGTGTCAGTGTGCTCTCAGCGCTGGTGTCAGTGTGCTCTCAGTGCTGGTGTCAGTGTGCTCTCAGTGCTGGTGTCAGTGTGCTCTCAGTGCTGGTGTCAGTGTGCTCTCAGCGTTGGTGTCAGTGTGCTCTCAGCATTGGTGTCAGTGTGCTCTTAGCGTTGGATTCAGTGTGCTCTATCTCAGCGCTGGTGTCAGTGTGCTCTATCTCAGTGCTGGTGTCAGTGTGCGCTCAGCGTTGGTGTCAGTGTACTCAGCGCTGGTGTCAGTGTCCTCTCAGTGCTGGTATAAGTGTGCTCTCAGTGCTGGTGTCAGTGTGCTCTCAGCGTTGGTGTCAGTTTGCTCTCAGTGCTGGTATCAGTGTGCTCTCAGCGTTGCTGTCAGTGTACTCAGCGCTGGTGTCAGTGTGCTCTCAGCGCTGGTATAAGTTTGCTCTCAGTGCTGGTGTCAGTGTGCTCTCAGTGTTGGTGTCAGTGTACTCAGCGCTGTTGTCAGTGTTCTCTCAGTGTTGGTGTCAGTGTACTCAGCACTGGTGTCAGTGTGCTCTATCTCAGTGCTGGTGTCAGTGTGCTCTCAGTGCTGGTGCCAGTGTGCTCTCAGTGCTGGTGTCAGTGTGCTCTCAGTGCTGGTGTCAGTGTGCTCTCAGCGCTTGTGTCAGTGTGCTCTCAGCGTTGGTGTCAGTGTGCTCTCAGCGTTGGTGTCAGTGTGCTCTCAGCGCTGGTGTCAGTGTGCTTTCAGCGCTGGTGTCAGTGTGCTCTCAGCGCTGGTGCCAGTCTGCTCTCAGCGCTGGTGCCAGTGTGCTCTCAGCGCTGGTGTCAGTGTGCTCTCAGCGCTGGTGTCAGTGTGCTCTCAGCGCTGGTGTCAGTGTGCTCTATCTCAGTGCTGGTGTCAGTGTGCGCTCAGCGTTGGTGTCAGTGTACTCAGCGCTGGTGTCAGTGTCCTCTCAGTGCTGGTATAAGTGTGCTCTCAGTGCTGGTGTCAGTGTGCTCTCAGCGTTGGTGTCAGTTTGCTCTCAGTGCTGGTATCAGTGTGCTCTCAGCGTTGCTGTCAGTGTACTCAGCGCTGGTGCTCAGGTTGCTCTCAGCGCTGGTATAAGTTTGCTCTCAGTGCTGGTGTCAGTGTGCTCTCAGTGTTGGTGTCAGTGTACTCAGCGCTGTTGTCAGTGTTCTCTCAGTGTTGGTGTCAGTGTACTCAGCACTGGTGTCAGTGTGCTCTATCTCAGTGCTGGTGTCAGTGTGCTCTCAGCGTTGGTGTCAGTGTGCTCTCAGCATTGGTGTCAGTGTGCTCTTAGCGTTGGATTCAGTGTGCTCTATCTCAGCGCTGGTGTCAGTGTGCTCTATCTCAGTGCTGGTGTCAGTGTGTGCTCAGCGTTGGTGTCAGTGCACTCAGCGCTGGTGTCAGTGTCCTCTCAGTGCTGGTATAAGTGTGCTCTCAGTGCTGGTGTCAGTGTGCTCTCAGCGTTGGTGTCAGTTTGCTCTCAGTGCTGGTATCAGTGTGCTCTCAGCGTTGCTGTCAGTGTACTCAGCGCTGGTGTCAGTGTGCTCTCAGCGCTGGTATAAGTTTGCTCTCAGTGCTGGTGTCAGTGTGCTCTCAGTGTTGGTGTCAGTGTACTCAGCGCTGTTGTCAGTGTTCTCTCAGTGTTGGTGTCAGTGTACTCAGCACTGGTGTCAGTGTGCTCTATCTCAGTGCTGGTGTCAGTGTGCTCTCAGTGCTGGTGCCAGTGTGCTCTCAGTGCTGGTGTCAGTGTGCTCTCAGTGCTGGTGTCAGTGTGCTCTCAGCGCTTGTGTCAGTGTGCTCTCAGCGTTGGTGTCAGTGTGCTCTCAGCGTTGGTGTCAGTGTGCTCTCAGCGCTGGTGTCAGTGTGCTTTCAGCGCTGGTGTCAGTGTGCTCTCAGCGCTGGTGCCAGTCTGCTCTCAGCGCTGGTGCCAGTGTGCTCTCAGCGCTGGTGTCAGTGTGCTCTCAGCGCTGGTGTCAGTGTGCTCTCAGCGCTGGAGCCAGTGTTCTCTCAGCGCTGGTGTCAGTGTTTTCTCACCGCTGGTGTCAGTGTGCTCTTAGCGTTGGTGTCAGTGTGCTCTCAGCGTTGGTGTCAGTGTGCTCTCAGCGTTGGTGTCAGTGTGCTCTATCTCAGCGCTGGTGTCAGTGTGCTCTATCTCAGTGCTGGTGTCAGTGTGCTCTCGGCGTTGGTGTCAGTGTTCTCTCGGCGTTGGTGTCAGTGTGCTCTCGGCGTTGGTGTCAGTGTGCTCTCGGCGCTGGTGTCAGTGTGCTCTGGACGCTTGTGTCAGTGTCCTCTGGGCGCTTGTGTCAGTGTGCTCTCGGCGCTTGTGTCAGTGTGCTCTCGGCGCTTGTGTCAGTGTGCTCTCGGCGCTTGTGTCAGTGTGCTCTCGGCGCTGTTGTCAGTGTGCTCTCGGCGCTGGTGTCAGTGTGCTCTCGGCACTGGTGTCAGTGTGCTCTCGGCGCTGGTGTCAGTGTGCTCTCAGCGCTGGTGTCAGTGTGCTCTATTTCAGCGCTGGTGTCGGTGTGCTCTAAGTACTGGTGTGATTGAGCACATTGACACCAGTACTCTTAATATATGCAATTCATTTTTTTGCTTGAATTATTTTTCCCCCCATTATAGATGTGAATGGGGCCTCATGTCTAGGTTATGCCTAAGGCCTCACAAAGCCTAGAGCCGCCTCTGTATACTGTACGCTCACTGCACTATATACTGTACATTGACTGCAATGTAATATATACTGTACACACTGGGGATGCACCGATGCCACTTTTTTGACACCAAATAAGAGTACCGATACTTGACATCATCTACTTGCTGATATCAATTACCAATACCTATCGCCTACGAAGAGGGGAGGTTTAGGGGGTTGCTGGGTGGTTGTTGTTTGGGAGCCGAGTGATGGCAGGGTGGGAGGCGAGGGGTAGGTGAGGGCAAAGTAGTTGAGGGTGGGGTGAAATAGGGATTGTGGGATTGTTGCCATCATGAAAGTCTTTACCCTCGTCGTCCTCGTCATCGCCATCAGGCGGGGAAGGTACTTGAGGGGAGGATCGTGGATCGGGAAACCTGAAAGCCGATCCATCGTTGGCGGCAGCTAGGCATAGAGATTAATGATGGAAAGATCATCTCTAGGGCTCTGGAGGGGAGGAGGAGCGGGTCCGCTCACAAGTGATGTCCCTTCCAGTATCAGTTTCCGGCATTTGAGCATTTCTGCAAGTGCCAATACTCGCAAAAATGGCTAGTATCGGCACTGATACCGGTATCAGGGGATCCCTAATACACACTGTATTATATATTGTGTATCCCCCCTGAACTTTATTATATACTATACACCGCCTGCACTGTATTATTTTCTGTATACTGACTGCAATGTATTGTGATATTGGGGGGGTGTTTAACTAAAGTGTAGCCCCCGCTAGCGAGAACAGTCCACACAGATGATTACTTTTCTGGGCTTGTTGGTCCACTTTTATTAAAGAAAATCAAACAAAGTTCCATAAATGAAAAACAAAAGTGGTTTCCCTCGCATGGGTGTTTTCGCTCCCAGCAACAAATAAAAGGATATGCAGCCCCCTGGCTTACACATGCAGCATTGCAAAATAGCCAAGCCACCTGGCTCTCTTCAGCAGCGGATGCACCACTGCTCAGGCTCCCACATGGAGCTCTCCTGACTACTGTCAGCAACCTCAGACTCAGGTCTCTGGCTTACACAGTGCAGCCTGCACTCTCTGGCTAGTTCAGTGCACACCTGCACTCTCTGGGCTCTCCCTTGCAAGACTGGACTCCTCGGGAGGGTGGAGCCCAGAGCCATGGTCCTGACTCTACCATCAGGCCAACACACACCTGAACAATCAGTGTGCTGGTGAGTCTCAAATCCCAGAACCAGGACTAGGGATTTCATCCTACCCGAATCTATTAGCCCCTGTACACACGGTCGGAGATTTCCACAACCAAATCCGTCGGATTTTGCCCATCGGATTTTGTCCATCGGATCTTGTCCGAAACTGTTGCATACACACGGTCGGACAAAGTTGGCGAAAAAATCCGATCTTTCAGAACGTGATGACATAATTTTGTTACGATGGGACTACATTCAGGCTAGTAGCCAATAGCTTTGATGTAGGAATTTGATCTGAGCATGCGTGGCACTTGGTCCGATCAAAATTCTCTACACATGATTGGAGTATGTCCGATCGGCCCAGTTGGTCGGGAAATATTTCCAACATGTTGGAAAATTGGGTCCGACGGATATTCCGACGGAATCAGTCCGATGCATACCACACACAGTCGGATTATCCGACAGGACACATTCCGACGGATTCTCTGACCATGTGTAACAAGGGCTTAGCCCCTGTACACACGGTCCGAGATTTCGACAACCAAATCCGTCGGATTTTGTCAGTCGGATTTTGTCAGTCGGATTTTGTCCGTCGGATTTTGTCCGAAACTGTTGCATACACACGGTCAGACTAAGTTGTCGAAAAATCCGATCATTCAGAACGTGATGACGTAATTTCGTTACGATGGGACTACGTTCAGGCTAGTAGCCAATAGCTTTGATGTAGGAATTTGATCTGAGCATGCGTGGCACTTGGTCCGATCAAAATTCTTTACACATGATCGGAGTATGTCCGATCGAACCAGTTGGTCGGGAAATATTTCCAACATGTTGGAAAATTGGGTCCGACGGATATTCCAACGGAATCAGTCCGATGCATACCACACACAGTCGGATTATCCGACAACGCGGTCCGATAGGACACATTCCGACGGATTCTCCGACCGTGTGTACAAGGGCTAAGATATCCCCGGTCCCAGGTCCCAAAGTAGACTTCAGTAAATAACGAGTAAACTGAAAATTCTGTTTCCTCTTCACGTTACAAGCTCCGTTGAGACCCTCAACCCATCTGGTTCAGAATTCTGGGTACATGCACTGGTGGGGTACCACAGTATTATAAACTGTTCACCATCTGAAGTGTATTATATACTATAGACTGCCTGCACTGTATTATATACTGTAAAACACAGACTGCAATGTATTATATACTGTATACTGCCTGCACTTATATACTGTACACTGACTGCACTGTATTATATACTGTACACCGCCAGCACTGTGTATATATTTTACACTGCCTGCACTATACATACATAGCCCTCACAATTTTCCATCACCTGGTCGCATTTGGCGAGTGAAAAAATGAGGATTGCTAGTGTGGAGAGGGCTATGGTGTCCAGGGAATATATAGCCAGTCCTCCCCCCCACCCACTGTGCACAGGCTTGCAGCGCAGGCATTTCAATAGGAGTTAAACACCTGCCTGGGATGGCCCCCTCCACCTCCCTCCTGCCGCACATCCCCGACCTGATTAGGCTCACATTGTGGGCTTTCAATGGGAGTCAGTCAAACAGCCGCCTGGGACTGCCCCCTCCACCTCCCTCCTGCCGCACATGCAAGGAGTGGGGCGGTGCATGTCTCTGCAGGGTAGTTCTAAGTGGGCAGGCTGGAACACTCTCGGTCTGCCCTCATTGTGCACCAATGCTTGACCCCAGTGGCTGCAGCAGGAGAATGTTAAATAATAAAGATGACTATGTGCTGTGGTTGGAAGCAGCACATGTGCTGGAGGCATTGCTATAATGGGGAATTGAAAGTAAGAAAGTATTTGTGTAATATGTGAATCAGTATCCCTTCTCCTAAAGGGTGTGTAGCGGAGATATGTATGTCTTCATCCAAGGCATTTCGAACGTACTTTCAGGAGTAGAAATTGAAGAATCCTTTGTTCGTTCAATAGTTGGTTTATTGTTCAGAAAGATAAGCAAAGACAAGATTGACATCTGGTAACATATGGCATGGTGTTGGCATCAGAAGGAGGAAAGAGACATCTGATCTACATTCTCGAAAGTTCTTTCTCTTCCCACCGATCCTCCCCTCTCTCTCATAATCCTTTATTTGCATATATACCTAATATGGTTCAGTCTATAGATAAGTAGCATAACTCCACCCATTGTCCTGACATAGTAACTCAAAAATAGAAATACCTACTCAGCAAAACCACTCTTCTCTGTACTCTCTGTTGTTCTGTGACCTTCAGAGACCATACTTATTACCGTACATATAACTTACATATATTTTCAGAAACTTTTATCACTTAAAATATTAATTAACTCAAAAACATCTAACAGGAATTGAACAAAATGTGCTGGGAGGCTGGGAGGAAAGCATAGATGTGCTGGATTGGGGGGTTAATAGGAGGCATAGGTATAATGTATTTTTTTATTTTGTGGGGGGGGGGGGGGTGGAATCGAAGGCATAGGTCTGAATCATACCTATGCCTTCAATTCCACCCCCCCCCCCCACTCTATCATATATGTAACATAGTAACATAGTTTGTTCAGGTTGAAAAAAGACATGAGTCCATCTAGTTCAACCACCCTCCCCAATCTATTAAACCTATGCCAATTCCACTCCATCCCCAATCTATCATATCTTATTTGGGTTTAGATTAGGGGGGGGGGAGAATTGGAGGCATATGTATAATAGATTGGGAAGGGGGATGGAATTGAAGGCACATGCATGATAGAGTGGGGGGGGGGGGGGGGTGGAATTAGAGGCTTATGCCGCATACACACAGCCGGAACTTTCGATGGAAACAGTCCAATGGGAGCTTTTCATCGGATTTTCAATCGTGTTTATGCTCATCGGTCTTTTTCAGTTTGCATTTCTGACAGCCTTTAGATTGAGAGGCTGAGAGAAAACGTTTCTATCGGATTTTTCGATCGCGTGTACGCAATTCCGATACGCAAAATTCCAACGCATGCTCGAAAACAATTAGACGCATGCTCGGAAGCATTAAACTTCCCTTTTATAGCGCCGAACGTGTTGTATGTTGCAGTGTTATTGGCCGCCGTAATTTGGTGTGACCGTGTGTAGGCAAGACAGTTTGAGCGAAATTCCATCGGAATTTCGACGGGGAAACCATCAGAGCTTTCTCTGATGAGAATTCTGATCGTGTGTACGTGGCATTAGGTATGATTAACCACATCAGGCAGCAGACAGCTTTCTGGGACAGCGCGGATGATTACTATGTGACATGCCCATTCCCATTGTTTGTTTGTGAGTGTATTTGCCATTCATTTACTTCATTATTAAAACTATTTAACTGCTATGCTTAAAAGGCACCGCTTTTTGTTTCAGATCACCTTCTATCTGCAAGCTTGCAGCTTTCTCTGTTATTAGCATTTCTTCTAGCATTCATATGGACTAATTGTCATGGACTTATTTACCATGCACCTTTTTCTGATGAATTTCTTATGATTGCACCCCTACCCAGAGTATGCTTAATTTATCCATTTTACCCAGTGGATCTGGAAGCATAGGTATGCTGGATTGGGGGGGGTAAAATTTAAGTCATAGGTATAATGGATTGGGGGAAATTGAAAGCATAGATGTGCTGAATTGGGGGAGGAGGGATTAGAGGCATAGGTGTGCTGGAGAGGGGAGGTTGGAAGACGAGGTGGGGCCAAAAAAGCACAGGTGTGCTGGGGGTAAGGAGGCAGGGATATGCTAGGAAGAGGACGTAGAGGTAAAGGTGTGCTGGGGGGATGCATTGGAGGACCGGGGGAGGCATTGGAGGTAGAGGTGTACTGGGGGAGGCATTTGAGGTAGAGGTGTACTGGAGGAGAAGAAACAAAACCAGAGAAATTCCTTTCTCAACTTACTAACCAGCCTGCTAACCAACCACATTTTCCTGTCTGATGAGGCTGAGCTGATGGACACTGGTGAGGCTGCTTTGATGGGCACTGGTGAGGAGGCACTGATAAGCCGCACTGATAGGCAGCATTCCTGGGCACCGATGAGCACTGATAGGTGGCACTGATAAAGTTGTTGTTAATATTTATTTTTGTAACTTAATTCTGCATAAAACATTTAACAGTCTAATTTCACGAGGGCACATTTTTTGGCTGTAGGCAGAGTCATTATAATTAGGGGGTGGGGCATGCATTTGTAGGCATGACATAGCAAAAAAAGAAAGTGGCGTGCATAGCCTGCAGCACCGAGCAATGGGCGTGGTTTACGTGACATAGTGGGCGTGACTTATATGGGCGTGGTTCAAATGGGGGTGTGGTTAGAGTCTGAGATGAATGAGAGATCGAAAAGAAAGGGGAAAAGAGGGAGGGAGAGAGAAAGAAGGAGGGAAGGAGAGAGAAGGAAGGAAAGAGGGATGGAGGGACAGCAGGCCCAAATCCTACACCGCAATAGAAATGTGTATTCCAGAGTTTAACAAATCAGCAGATAAAGATACTCCAAACACCTGGTGTTAACGCTTCAATCATCCCAGCAGCATGGTTGTTGTGGTGTCAGGATGATTAAAGAGCATTATTACTAATATTACATTGTGATATAGAATGAAATCATTCAACTCACCATAATCCAGAATCATTGAAACCCCTGAGCATGTCACCTGCCACATCGCCTGCCCCCAGATGACATCAGGTGCCCCCAGTGGAGTCCGTCCTTGCATCAGGTGCCCCTAGTGGAGTCCGTCCTTGCATCAGGTGCCCCCAGTGGAGTCCGTCCTTGCATCAGGTGCCCCCAGTGGAGTCCGTCCTTGCATCGGGTGCCCCCAGCAGAGTCTGTCCTTACATCAGTGCCCCCAGCAGAGTCCGTCCTTACATCAGGTGCCCCCAGAGGAGTGCGTCCTTACATAATGTGCCCCCAGAAGCAGAGACCCTCCTTACAGATCTGGCAGCGGAGCCCCTCCTTACATAAGGTGTGCCTGCAGCAGAGTTTCTCTTTTCAAATGTTTTTATTGAGATTTTTAGCAGAGTTAGTTACAACAAGGGTTACAAAAAAAAAAAAATAATATATAGTAATAAAAGTAACATAACACAGTATAATGTAGTGACAGGGTTTTCTCAGCATAATATAGCATAGAAACAAATAATCCACAATAAAGAATAAAGTAGTATTCCTAAGTATCTAATATTCATAGTCATAAAGGGACTCGAACAAGAGTAAGTCTCTTAAAATTTGTATAATAAAGTCTGTAATATAATTATTGTAAGATTTATAAATAGCAATATGGATAATGGCCACTTCTGGACCCCAAGACACCCCTCACAGGGATCTATCTGTGTCTTGGAGTACCTAGGCCAACATCCTAAAGGAAATTCAAACACAGTAGTTATCTTTTATGAAGGAAAATAAAGATCTATTCTTACTCCGCAGCTCAATTCAGATAAACAAATATGTGATATATTTGTCACTTTGCTATGAAATTATTTTTAAAGCCATCCAAAAAAAAAAAATATTAAAACACACAGGAGTTCTTTCTTCTATATGATTAAAGAATCAGCATTATCTAAATTGTGGAAGTATAATTTTTAGTACCATGTACTCCAAGGTTCCCATAGTTGTTGTTCCTTAATATATAGGGATTTGTCATTAGGAAATAACAATTCATAGGAGTGGTGGAGTTGGGTTAATTCTATAACTTCTGTCATAGTAGGAAGAGAGTCAGTTTTCCATTTTCTAGTTATGGATAGTCTCGCAGCTAAAAGTATATGTGTTACTACTTTACGATATTGTTTGGGAATCGTATGTAAATTCATATTCAGAATGGCTAGTTCTGGTGAAAGTTGAAGGACAATACCTGTTACGGAAGTGAGTAAATGGGAGATTGCCTGCCAGTAGTTATGTAAGCTTGGGCAGTCCCACATAATATGAAATAGGGTCCCCAATTGGGTACAATTTCTCCAGCAATTAGGTGACGAGTTCCCCTTGAATTTTGCTAGGATATGTGGAGTCAGGTATTGTCTTTGAACAATTTTTTGTTAGACATGTGCAGAGTAAAATATTTCGTTTCGGAATTTCGTTTTCGTCTGAAAACTTAATTTATTTAGTTACTCCCGAAATTCGTTTATATTTATTTCGTTTTTCGTTCAAAAATTGCATTCGTCCGAAAATCCACATGAATCACGGTCGAATCTGTCTTTGAAGGCTTATGGTGTCTGTCGAATGTATAAAGAAGATTCGACGGAGCTAGTATATAGCATACTTTAGAACCCTATTAAAGTCTATGGGACTCCAACGTTCAAAATCTAAAGTGCTCATTTTAAAGGCTAATTTGCAAGTTACTGTCCTAAAAAGTGTTTGGGGACCTGGGTCCTGCCCCAGGGGACATGGATCAATGCAAAAAAAAGTTTTAAAAACGGCCGTTTTTTCGGGAGCAGTGATTTTAATTATGATTAAAGTGAAACAATAAAAGTGTAATATTCCTTTAAATTTCGTAGGGGGGGGTTGTCTATAGTATGCCTGTGAAGGGGCGCATGTTTCCCGTGCTTAGAATTGTCCCTGCACAAAGTGTCATTTATGCAGGAAAAAAAGTCCTTTAAAATCACTCGCAGCTATTATGAATTGTCGGCTCCGTAATACAGAGAACACTCATTGAAAGTCATTGATAAAAAAAAAAAAAAAATAAATAAATAAAAAGCGTGGGGGTCCCCCAAATTCAATTACCAGGCCCTTCAGGTCTGGTATGGATATTAAGGGGAACCCTGCCTCAAATTTAAGAAAAAATTTGACGTGGGGTTCCCCCTAAATATCCATAACCAGACCCTTCAGGTCTGGTATGGATATTAAGGGGAACCCCGCGTCAAATTTAAAAAAAAATTGATGTGGGGTTCCCCCTAAAAATCCATACCAGACCCTTTATCCGAGCACGCAACCTGGCAGGCCGCAGGAAAAGAGGGGGGGACGAGAGAGCGGCCCCCCTCCCTCCTGAACCGTACCAGGCCACATGCCCTCAACATTGGGAGGATGCTTTGGGGGTCTGTGACCCCTCAAAGCACCTTGTCCCCATGTTGATGAAGACAAGGGCCTCATCCCCACAACCCTGGCCAGTGGTTGTGGAGGTCTGCGGGCGGGGGGCTTATCAGAATCTGGAAGCCCCCTTTAACAAGGGGACCCCCAGATCCCGCCCCCCCCCCTGTTTGAAATGGTAAGGGGGTACAAAAGTACCCCTACCATTTCACAAAGAAAGTGTAAAAAATGGTTAAATAAAACAAACACACTTTTGAAAAATTCCTTTATTAAAAATAAAAAAATAAAAAAAAGATTCCAGCGGCGGTAATCCACTCTTGCTATCCAGCGACGGACGGTCATCTCTCCAGCGATGTCTCATCTCATCCAGCGCAGCGATCCATCCTTCTGTCTCCGTGGAGGAGACACTGCAAGGATTCCGGCGGATGACGTTTCTTATATACGGTAGGGTCACCCCTACGTCACAGGGAACCCCGGGTTTCCCCTTGCGTCAGAGGGGGGCGGGGTCAGGTGACGGGTGGCCCCGCCCTCCGTATATTAGAAACGTCAGCCGCCGGAATCCTTGCAGTGTCTCCTCCACGGAGACAGAAGGATGGATCGCTGCGCTGGATGAGATGAGACATCGCTGGAGAGATGACCGTCCGTCGCTGGATAGCAAGAGTGGATTACCGCCGCTGGAATCTTTTTTTTATTTTTTTATTTTTAATAAAGGAATTTTTCAAAAGTGTGTTTGTTTTATTTAACCATTTTTTACACTTTCTTTGTGAAATGGTAGGGGTACTTTTGTACCCCCTTACCATTTCAAACAGGGGGGGGGGCCGGGATCTGGGGGTCCCCTTGTTAAAGGGGGCTTCCAGATTCTGATAAGCCCCCCGCCCGCAGACCTCCACAACCACCGGCCAGGGTTGTGGGGATGAGGCCCTTGTCTTCATCAACATGGGGACAAGGTGCTTTGAGGGGTCACAGACCCCCAAAGCACCCTCCCAATGTTGAGGGCATGTGGCCTGGTACGGTTCAGGAGGGAGGGGGGGCGCTCTCTCGTCCCCCCCTCTTTTCCTGCGGCCTGCCAGGTTGCGTGCTCGGATAAAGGGTCTGGTATGGATTTTTAGGGGGAACCCCACATCATTTTTTTTAAATTAGACGCGGGGTTCCCCTTAATATCCATACCAGACCTGAAGGGTCTGGTTATGGATATTTAGGGGGAACCCCACGTCAAATTTTTTCTTAAATTTGAGGCAGGGTTCCCCTTAATATCCATACCAGACCTGAAGGGCCTGGTAATTGAATTTGGGGGACCCCCACGCTTTTTTTTTTATTTATTATTTTTTTTTTTTATCAATGACTTTCAATGAGTGTTCTCTGTATTACGGGAGCCGACAATTCATTATAGCTGCGAGTGATTTTAAAGGACTTTTTTTCCTGCATAAATGACACTTTGTGCAGGGACAATTCTAAGCACGGGAAACATGCGCCCCTTCACAGGCATACTATAGACAACCCCCCCCTACGAAATTTAAAGGAATATTACACTTTTATTGTTTCACTTTAATCATTATTAAAATCACTGCTCCCGAAAAAACGGCCGTTTTTAAAACTTTTTTTTGCATTGATCCATGTCCCCTGGGGCAGGACCCAGGTCCCCAAACACTTTTTAGGACAGTATCTTGCAGAATCTTTTCTCTCTGTCAAATCTTTTTTCTCTGTCGAATATTTTCTCTATATAATCTTGGACTAATAGAGGTAAGGTTAGGCACATTCGAACACAGGTTCTATAGACACAGATTGTTGTCAGAGTCATGTCGAATCTCCTATTCTATATCGAACTGTTGTAACAATGAAAACGAAAATAAAGCATTTATTTATGTCGGATCTTTCGTTTTTCGGATGTTGAAAACGAATGCACATGTCTATTTTTTGTGCCAGTTCCCATAGTGTAACACATGCAGTGGCCCTATATATGCTTCGTAGGGAAGCCATCCATTGTTTAATTGAAAAGTCTTGCCCCAAATCTTGTTCCCATTTAAGGAAGGAAGGTAGTTTTCTGGGTATGTTTTTTTCCCCTAGAATTGGGTATATTGTAGCTACTCCTTTCTGTGAGGTGGCATGGTTATTGAGGAAAGACCATATTTTAACCGGGATTGAAGCTCTGAGTTGTGGATTGTGTAGCAGACACTTTTCTATTTGAATATATGTAGATCGCTCAGAATTCGGAAGCTGTAATTCATTACTTAACTGAGAAAAAGACTTTAATGAGCCCTGTTGGAAGAAGGAACCAAGTTTGATATCCCCACCCAAATTCCAGTCGTGTATTTGTACGCCAGGAATTAATGTTGGTATAATTGTTAGAGGAGGGTTTAACACCGTGATTGGAGTTTTATCCCATTTGTATGTGATGATTCTCTGCCAAGAGTGTAGCGTCGCTTTCACCGTTGGTGGGTATTGAGCTGTAATTGTGGACTTAATTTTCCTACTAAGTAACCAGAATTGCATATTAGGCTGTCGTGTGATGTCTTTCTCAATTTGTCCCCATAAAGTTTTAGGAGTAGGCAAGAACCATTCTTGCAATTGGGTCAAAAGAGTTGCGTCATAATAATCCTGTAGATCAGGTACGGTCGCACCACCTATATTTCTATGTTTAATTAGTATATGGTATGCGCAACGGGATTTTTTGCCATTCCATAGATATTTTCCCAAACTGCTTTGTAAGGATTTAAAGTAGTATTTAGGGATACATATTGGAAGGGACCTGAGTTGATATAATAATTTTGGTAAGGTCATCATTTTGAAAGCTGCCAGGCGACCAGCCCATGTAAATTCGAATTTACTAAACGTTGTCAGATCTGTTTCAAAATGTTTCTTAAATGGTAAAAAGTTTGTTTTAAATAACTGTTTTGTTTTGTTAGTGAGAGTGATTCCAAAGTAAGAAATCCCCTCGTCTTTCCAGTGGTAGGGGTATTTATTAGACAATAACTGCCTGGTTGTGTTATCTAAACCTAGGTCTAAAATATTGGACTTAGTTTCATTGATTTTATAATATGATGCTGCTCCAAATGTCGTTAGTATATTTTGGAGATTCGGGAGAGATGAAATAGGATCAGACACTATAAGCACTATGTCATCTGCGAACAGACTTATTTTATTATCTATTTGCCCAATTTTTATACCAGATAGTTTTGTGTCAGATCGTATACGTTCTGCTAGAGGTTCGATGGCTAAATTAAATATTAAAGGAGATAAGGGGCAACCTTGTCGTGTTCCATTCGAGATGCCAAAGGGCCGAGACATCATATCATTTGTGTATACTCTCGCTGAGGGGCCCTTATACAGTGCAAAAATTGCCGATAAAATATTTCCATGAAAGCCGAATTTTAAAAGCACTGACTGTAAATAGCCCCAATGGACCCTATCAAACGCCTTCTCTGCATCCAAAGAAAGGAGCAGAGAAGGCGTTTGATGTCTCTCAGTGAAGTGTATAATATCAATCAGACGTCTTGTTGCATCTGAAGATTGTCGACCTTTAGTAAAGCCAGATTGATCTTTGTGAATGAGGTCTGGTATGTAGTTCATCAGTCGATTCGCTATTGCTTTGGCGTATATTTTGATGTCAATGTTCAATAATGAAATCGGTCTGAAATTTTGGGGAGCATTGGGATCTTTGCCTGGTTTCGGCAGTGTTATGATCAAGGCCTGAAGCATCTCAGCCGGAAATTCTGATTTGGATGCCGCTTCGTTAAAAAGTGAGCATAAGTGGGGAGCCAGTATATCTCAAAGTAATTTATAGTATTCTCCTATCATTCCATCTGGGCCCGGAGATTTATTGTTGGGCAGGGAGTCCGTCCTTACATCAGGTGCCCCCAGCGGAGTGCGTCCTTACATCATGTGCCCCCAGAAGCAGAGACCCTCCTTACAGATCTGGCAGCGGAGCCCCTCCTTACATAAGGTGTGCCTGCAGCAGAGTTTCTGACATCATTACCATACATTATTAGTAACAGGCCGAGGTAATCAAGATAGAGGCAGAGCCGGACCTAGTGGCTACATTAGAAACTGAGCTGCGGTTCCACCCACCCCCAACCCTTTCCAAAACAGATCACAAACAGACCGGCAGCCAGACAGGGGTGGGCGGTGCCGCAACTCAATTTCTATTGTCAGCCACCGGGCCAGCTCTGCCTCTTGTTCTTGGTCTTCGATAAAATGGCAGCTGGCGGAGCTCTAGCAGAGGCAGAGGGGAGACACAAAAAATCTGGGAAAAAAAGAATATCCCGGGATATTTCCCGGGAAATGCTAAAAACGGGAAAAAGGTCCAAATCCCAGGAATGTCCCGGGAAATTCGGAACAGTTAGTAAGTATGATAGTGTGGGGTGTAGACTTAGCCCCTGAGCCATCATTGCTCAAAGGCACCCTGCCTTTGGCCAATCATGGCTCTCACAGTACTTTGCGCTGTGATAGGCTCTAGAGACAGGAAAACTGCCTGCATCAATGAATGAGGCTATTGTCATTGTCCTATTGAAAGCGGGTAAAGATGCTCTGTTGGCGGATTATTATAGACCATTCTCTCTGTTAACATCGAACGTAAAACTTTTGACCAAGGTGTTGGCAACAAGATTGTCAAAAGTCATCCATAAGATAGTTCACAGGGATTCATTCCTGCTCGCTCTACAGCTCAAAATCTCAGACGCTTGTTCCTGAACATACAGATACCGACTGATAATACAGGAAACAGAGCAATATTTTCACTGGGTAATGCAAGACTTTCGACAGTGTGGAATGGCACTTACTTTGGGAGGTCTTGGAGCATTTTAAAGTGGGTAAGACCTTTATCAAATGGATACAAGTACTGTACACTGACCCTACTGCCCGCATTAGAGTTAAATGGGGTTTAAGCTAGTGCATTGCTGATTCACCTTTTCCTTTGATTTCCCTTCTAAATGTTTTTTTTCTTTGTTTTCTTTGTCTGAATTTTTCACCTTCTGTTTCTCCTCAGTAAGCTGAACAGTTAAGTAACAGGTAAGTGAACCAACAATGCACTAGCTTAAAGGAACCTATTTAGAAAATAAAAAATTAAGCTTTACAACTCCTTTAACGGTGAGCTCCCTGAGACCTTTGCGCTACACAGGGGCACTAAGCAGGGATGCCTTTTGTCACCCCTGCTATTTGCTCTGGCACTTGAGCCGTTGGCTGCTTGTATTCGTACATCACCGGAGATAGTGGGATTTAAGAGAGGTGAGAGAGCTGATTATTAAAACAAAGAGATGTAGTACTACCTGCTAATAAATAAATAGATATTCGCACTAACCTACCGTGAGTGAATAAATAAATATATAAATTACCATATTTATCGGTGTATAGCACACACTTTTTCCCCTTAAAAGCAGGGGGAAATCGCGGATACGCCGATCCCCCGCAGTTCTGAGCCTTTCGGCCACCTTCAGCCATTATTGGTGGCTTTCGACCACCTTCGGCAGCTTTCGGCCGCCTTTGGCTCTTCTCGGTGCCCGAAAGCTGGAGAGAATGGCCGAAGGCGCCCGAAAGCTGGCGAGAATGGCTGAAGGCGGCCGAAAGCTGCCGAGAATGGCTGAAGGCGGCCGAAAGCTGCCGAGAAGAGCTGGAGGCCGCCGAAAACTACAGCATCATTTTTTAAAATAAAAAAAAGGCAAATGAAACAGACAAGGCTGCATAAGGCTGCAATGGTGGACAAGACTGCATAAGGCTGCAATGGTGGACAAGGCTGCAATGGTGGACAAGGCTGCATAAGGCTGCCATGGTGGACAAGGCTGCAATAGTGGACAAGGCTGCATAAGGCTGAATAATGCATAAGGCTGCATGACAAGGCTTCAATGGTGGACAAGGCTGCATGACGACACTGACAAGGCTGCATTGATAGGCATTTAAATGTAAGTTTTTTTTTTCCCTTAAACTTCCCTCCTAAAAGTTTTTTTCCTTAAAATTCCCTCCTAAACTTGGGGTGCGTGTTATAAGCCGGCAAGTGTTATACGCCCATAAATACGGTACTATATAATAAATAAATGTACAAAATAATGTGAAAAATAGCAAAGACCAACAATGTGCTAATTAATAATAATAGTGACCAAAAAGTGCAAAATCACACATATAGTGCAGTATTTAGCCCACACTTACATGAATATGTGCAAACAAAATCACTAATTCATAAATGAAGTGCAAATAGCAATGAAAAAATTCATCCAATAAAAGTATGGTGATCCACAATGACATCAAGTGCTGTTCAGTAAAGAAATCTCCAATAGTGAAAGTTCTCAATATCCATGCAGTGTCATGAAAGTGTATATAACTCCACACTGAAATAAATGAAATAATGTACGATATTTCAAAGTCTTAAGTATATGTTGAGATCGATCAATCTTGTGCGACGAATTTCCTTAATTAGATCTGAGTCAGCGTAATTCAAAAAATGTGTATTTATTTGTACACATTTAAATACAAAAGGATGCTTACAAAAATAGTACAATGATAATCATTTGTATAAGGTTATTGCATGTGTGGAATAACCCTTTGTCTGCTGTGTATAAGAAAAGTATTAGCTTGCCTGCTTGGTCTTTCAAGAGCACATCTGCCTCGTTATGTGAGCAGGAAACAACAGAGCGAGCCAGTCTGCTGAATATACTATATTAACAGCTCTAATCTCCCGCCCGAAAGATAACCCCTCCTTTACAAAGGTGGGGGCTAAGAGTGGTTGTTATAACAGAGCTAACATGTGTTACCACTTAAAACGCAATTCTATCTTCTAATGAACTGGCAGGAAATGGATATGAGAGAGGATTTCTGTCTAATACAAATATCGTCTCTTATTACATAGAAAAGACCTTCTAAAAACATATATATAATGAACTGGATAAATTAACATAAACAAAATATCACTTACATAGCCCTTAAAAGCATATATAAGATATACAATATTCATCAAAATCCTGACAGGTTTTAAATATTTACTTTTCCAGCTATGCAAGCCACAACACAGAATTAATTGACTCAAAGCTTTTCTTTCACACAGTATGGAAATATTATTATTCTGAATAAAGTATAATAAAGCCAATTAAAATTTAGATATTAAGAATATAACATTCCCCTCTGAAATATGAATACTAATCATATTTTTCAGATTAAAAATTCATCCATCATCATTCATGTCACATTCAAACAAACTTTGATTCAATAACTCCAAATGTTTTGTCCTGCACAATTGGATTCATACCTTCAAAACCCATTTTCCTCTTCAATTTATTTTGTAACAAGTCATCTCCTTTCTTAATATCACTTCTAATTCGATAATATAATTTTTTCATTCTAAACATTAAACATAACTGGAATATAAGGAATAACATGATAATAATAAAAATAATTACAATAGGATGTGATAAAATATTTCCTGCTGCTGAAGTTATCGAAGTTTTTCCCCACATGGATACACTATTACTAAATCTTTTCCACCAATTACTTCCTGAAAATTCTGACCATTGATGTGATATTTCTTGCAAATTACCTTGTTCATGTTTAAACAATACTTCTGCATTCTGCAATTCCTTAGCCAAAGCTATTAATAAACCTTGATCCTTTTGAATTATATTTGCCCATTTTTCCCATGGAAATTCATCTATTTGAGAAATATTATACTGTGTAGGAAGAGCGCTAATATTTTTCATAAACATATTTGTTAAATTTGTTCTCAATCCATTAATACTTATTGCAACAATGTCTCCTTCTATACAATACAACCCTTGATTTAGGTTTTCTGTATTTGTACAAGAAGAGAAAAAAGTTTTAACCCTTTCTGTATCTGACATAATCTGAAAACAAACCTTCTTTTTATCTACATGAGTAATGAATTCAGAATTAATTTTATTTTCAATTCTTGCTGAACATAATGTATGATTATGATAACAAGAATGAAATATGCTTTTATCTTGATTAGGTAAACATATAATTTTAGACTGGAATTGTAAACATGATGACAAATCTAATTGTTCTAATTCAGAATTTTCATTGTTAAATACAAAATCTGTATACTGTAATTTATAGTATAATAATTGTGTATTACTGACAGGTAATCCCAAAACAGTGATTGGAACCAAAATTTGTTCTTTTCCGGCTATTGGAATCATAGAAGAACTATAACATATGTCCTGCTTGCATCCTATCCATTTATTTACCCATAAATCTGTATGATTTATCGCATATAAATATTCTTTGGGTACATACTGTAAAATACCAAGAGGAGTTATTCCACTCTGAAATGCTTGCACAATTATTTTAAAATTAGTGGAATATTCCGTTTGAATCTCTAAGCATGCTCTGGCTATATGAGAATGTTGTTCACTTCTCATCAAATCAAGAGTAATATTTTGAAGATGTAAAATAGATGGACCCATTATATTAGCAGTTTTAATTACCATATTTTCTAAAATCTGATTTAAATGTCTTTGTATTTTAATACCGTTACTTCCCACTAAACCAGCGGTTTCTAGATCAGACTTTAAAGTATTAATATCCATACTATTTGTTATACTCCCGATTGTGCCAATCCCTCCTAAAATACCTTCAACAATACCACGCTTATTTCTGTTATGATTTCTATTATTTATTCCAAACCATCTCTCAATACCCAATTCCATATTAACCAGATGTCCTTGACATTGTGGAAACCTTGTAGAAATTTTCCATTCTGAAACATTAAAGTTCCACAAAATAATGACAAATTTTCCTTCTCTCAAAAGAGTTCTGGATTGGAAATGGTTAATCTGAAAAGGGCTTGCAGAGAAACTTTTCTTATTGACACATGGAATTTTCCTTGGAGACATAACAATAACACTTGCCTTTGCACATTTCACTGGATAATTTTCTATTGATATGCAACATTCATATATGCCAGTATCATTCAAAAATACTCTCATTTGTTGATAAACAAATGTATCATTGATCCAATTCACACTACCAAAAATTCCCTTATGAACTATGATAGTAGAACTATAAAGAAAACTACCCAAAAACTCATCATTCCTTTTCCAAGTCAACAATGAATTTTGAGGTAAAGATATTTTTGTATCACATATCAAATGCAAATTATCTTTATCTTCCATAATTTTCAAAGATTGTGGGAAAATATTAATTTCTGGAACAATCTTATCAACTATAAAGATATCAATTTTGACCCTTATTTCAGTAAATTTTCTTGTAACTTTAAAATCCCATGTTCTTACAACGTCTCCTTTTTCATCTCCAATGATGTCTAAATGTTCTGGATCTAATATTTTTACAAAACTTTGAAAAAGATAAAAATATTGATCTAATGGATAAAGTGATTTTCCAGACCTTGACATACTATTATCCACATCTCCTGACCAAATTGTTGACTCATTACCCTTTAAAAATATAAACCAGAAACTCCTCAACAATATGTTACACTCAAAAGTTCCGGTTTTGTTATTTAGTCTATAAGATCCCTGCATTTTAACAAACTTTGTTTTGGATTCTATTTTAACTTTGATGTCAATATCATTGCTGTGAATGAAATACAATTGTAAACAACAAAGATATCCATCTCCAATACATAAAAATCCATACAAATCTTCTGCTGTATTAATATCAACATCTCTAAAATTATGATTTTTATCATATGCACTAATATCAATAACTCTATCATTTTTGTCCTTTGTAATGATATCAATGTTCTTATTTTTCAGTTCATCTGCATTGATATCAATGTCTACATCTCTCTTATTTCTGAATAACATATGATCTTTGTTGTGTAATTCTTCATTCCTGTTAGTCTTTATATAACTTGAGCAGTTCTTGATATATCTTATCACAAATAAAATTGTCACTAGGGAAAAGATGCATCCTGTAGTGATGATACACTTTCTCTCTTTAAAACTTTTCATTTGTTGTGCTGACATCTTTTTTCTTTTGGAATACGCACTTTCTTCAGGTTCGATTTTTATTTTTAATTCCTGAAAAAATAAAGGCAGCATCATTATCTTGGAATATAAAATTTGTTATACCCACATTTTCCTTTCTACATACTTGTTTCACTGAACTGAGAAAGTATTTGTACCCCTTGAACATCCCAAAATGTCCATGAACTTTCCCAATTACTTTTCCATGTTTCAACTCCTGAAACTCTGTGACGTGCATTTCTGGGTGTGACCTCACATGTAACAATTCTTTAATCATCTTTTATCTTTTCTGTCTTAGACTTGTCTAATTTTATTTTAAATAAACCTTTCTGTTCCTGGTCTACTTAATAGACCGCTTATCTTGTATAAAAGATAATTTTTGGTTTAACAACAAAATAACAAAATGTTACAAAAAACAATATCAATTGTAAAATATCAAAAATAGATTATTCTTACAATGAAGATTAAATCCGATATGTGCGTGGATTTAATAACAATCCTTCATGATATATATAAATATATGTCTTATGTGTACTGGAATGAAACTTCCACTGGAATGTGTGTACTCCATTATTGTCTGTGTCCACTCCTAAAACAAAAAAACAGCCCCCACCTTTTTTTACTTCTAAAGGTTTTTATGAGCATGACAGTTCTACAGAATGAGTATTTTCCCTCCCACCTTTCTAAAACAATGGGTGTCTCATTCTAAATTCCTAAGGGTTGCTATGAATAACCCTTTGTATAAAACCATTTTAAACATACACAAACCTTTTACCTTATCAATATATATACAAATTATTTCTTAATCTCTTAATCAAGAAACATTGTAATATAAAAACTTATATTTTTAACTAACAAAGACACTTTTTATCATGAATTAATTTTCTTTTTCAAACTTAGAAATATGAGGAGGAACCATTTTGTATACCTTCTTCAACCAATTATGACTCCACGAGGCAACACAAACGCCATTTTCCTTTCTCCATTAGACTCAAAAGGAGAATACTTTGTAGCATCAGAAATTGTGCTTCTTACATCCATTAAAAATAACTGGAACAACATCAACCCAAATATTTCCTTTGTCCAACAACATTTATCAATCCTAGATTTAATTATCCGATACATCCTCACAATAATACCTACAAACTGTGAATGTTATCATACATGAAATCTCTGTTCTATTCCCTGATATTACACATCCTCTGTCACAACAGAAGTTTGCTGATATATCCCAAACTAGAAAAACATGATTATTCAACATCTAAACAATAGTTAAAGCATCATCATTAGTGAATCCCACCTGTAGGTGCTGTGAACTATAAATACACAATAATCCTTTTTCATCATGACACAAACTTATGGTCTAATGACCCAAATAATAACTTTGTGGCAACCTATGAGAAATAAAAAAGATCGTGACCTTTTTTTCCTCTGAAATTAAAGGAATTTGTGTGTCCACTTTCTTCACAACATTAATTGATACCATTTCAGGTTGAATTTACTAACTTCCCATGCAAAGCTGTTTCCTTTACCAAAGAATCTGCTGTTCTATTACCTACAGATAACTCACTATCTTTTTTATGTACTGGAATTTTTACAATATCATATGCAAAAGAATTACTCTCTGCAAAGTCAAAAACTACTTCCAATGTCTCTTTCTGCACAAGAGTCTTATTGGATGAATCCACAAAACCTCTACATAGATAACGTACAACATATGAACTATCACTATAAATCACTAGTGAACCTTTCTTCTCTTTCTTGTCAATACTCAATGCCGTTTTCATCAACAAATACAAACTCATCAATTTTCTCTGTCTCTCTTAGTTGTCTATTCATTCAATTGCTAATTGAGTACCATGCTGAAAATGGTCTTCAATTACTGAAAACAAAACTATTCTTACTCTTCTTTTCAAGTGAACTAAACCTTTCAATGTTCAGCCAGAACAAAATAAAAATAAAACCTTAATACTCATGACAATGACACATTGATAAAAAATAATAATTCAATAGATTATCATTGAAAAATATTAAAATTATATCAAAATCCTCAATAATATTACAAACGTCAAAACCAAATCTTTTTAAACTCAAATCAATCCTTATTCATAGCCATTAAACATCAACCAGAAAATTCTTACCATATCTGCAGTTAATTTAACCACTTCAGCCCCGGACCAATAAACACCTTAAGGACCAGAGGTCTTTTTCCAATTTCGCACTGCGCTGCTTTAACTGGTAATTGCGCGGTCATGCAATATTGCACCCAAACGAAATTTGCGTCCTTTTCTTCCCACAAATAGAGCTTTCTTTTGATGGTATTTGATTGCCTCTGCGATTTTTTTTTTTTGCAATATAAATGGAAAAAGAGCGAAAATTTTGAAAAAAAAAGATATTTTCTTCTTTTTGTTATAAGAAAAATCGAATAAACTAAATTTTAGTCATACATTGAGGGCAAAATGTATTCAGCCACATGTCTTTAGTAAAAAAAATGTCAATAAGCGTATATTTTTTGGTTTGCGCAAAAGTTATAGCGTCTACAAACTAGAGTACATTTTCTGGAATTTACACAGCTTTTAATTTATGACTGCCGATCTCATTTCTTGAGGTGCTAAAATGGCAGGGCAGTACAAATCCCCCCCAAATGACCCCATTTTGGAAAGTAGACACCCCAAGGAAATTGCTGATGGGTATGTTGAGCCCATTGAATATTTATTTTTTTTGTCCTAAGGGATTGAATAATGACAAAAAGTTGTCACTAAATGATATATTGCTCACACATGCCATAGTTATATGTGGAATTGCACCCCAAAATATATTCCGCTACTTCTCCCGAGTATGGGGATACCACATGTGTGGGACTTTTTGGGAGTCTAGTCGCGCACGGCACCCCGAAAACCAATCACCACCTTCAGGATTTCTAAGGGTGCAAATTTTTGATTTAACTCCTCACTACCTATCACAGTTTCGAAGGCCATAAAATGCCAAAATAGCACAAAACCCCCCCAAATGACCCCATTTTGGAAAGTAGACACCCCAAGCTATTTACTGAGAGGCATGTTGAGTCCATGAAATATTTTATATTTTGCCAAAAGTTGCGGGAAGATTACAAACTTTTTTTTTTTTTGCACAAAGTTGTCACTAAATGATATATTGCTCACACATGCTATGGGCAGAAGTCAAATTACACCCCAAAATAAATTCTGCTGCTTCTCCCGAGTACGGGGATACCACATGTGGGGGACTTTTTGGGAGCCTAGCCACGTACGGGACCCCGAAAACCAAGCACTGCCTTCCGGATTTAAATATAAAATGCTACCAAAAAACCTGTTAGCGATGGCAGGGATCAGGCCTGACTCTGCGATCGCTGCAGTTATGTGTTTAGTGTTTTGTAAGTGACAGTGATCGATCGATACTGCACTTGGGTGGGCTGGGCAGAGGGGCAAAACGCAGGTGCTAGCAGGTATCTGGGCTGATCCCGCTAACAATGCGTTTTTTTGGAACCCTAAACTGCTGGGGACGCTAGTATAGATCTGATCAGATCAGATATTGATCTGTTCAGATTCTATAGCACTACGGGAGGTGTATGCTTTGCGTGTGGGTGTTAGCGGTACTGGCACTAACCTAGCGCTGCCTGGGGCGACGCAGACCCTGACCCTAAAACCTAATTGATATCACCCGCCGGGTGATCAGGGGGTTAAACCTTTATTGGGTAATAAATGGTGGGTGCCCTGATGCTATAAAAAACAAACTAACCAGAGTCACCCGTAACACTTATACGGTGATCAGTGGTGAAAGGGTTAACTAGGGGCAATCAGGGGGTTCAAATTTTTATTAGGTAGTATATGGGGGTCCCTGGCGCTATATAAAAACCTGACGGGGAACCTAAATAACTAACTGGCTAACCAGCGTCACCAGTGACACTTATACTGTGATCGCTGGTGAAAGGGGGTGAAAGGGTTAACTAGCAGCAATCAGGGGGTTAAAACCATTATTGGGTAGTATATCGGGGTACCTAGCGCTATAAAAACCTGGCGGTGAACCTAAAAAAATAACTAGCTACCTATCGACACTAGCGACACTGATGCAGCGATCAGAAAAATGATCGCTTAGTGACACTGGCAAAAGGGGGTGAAAGGGTTAACTAGCGGCAATCAGGGGGTTAAAACCATTATTGGGTAGTATATCGGGGTACCTAGCGCTATAAAAACCTGGCGGTGAACCTAAAAAAATAACTAGCTACCTAGCGACACATGCAGCGATCAGAAAAATGATCGCTTAGTGACACTGGCAAAAGGGGGTGAAAGGGTTAACTAGCGGCAAACAGGGGGTTAAAACCATTATTGGGTAGTATATCGGGGTACCTAGCGCTATAAAAACCTGGCGGTGAACCTAAAAAAATAACTAGCTACCTAGCGACACTAGCGACACTGATGCAGCGATCAGAAAAATGATCGCTTAGTGACACTGGCAAAAGGGGGTGAAAGGGTTAACTAGCGGCAATCAGGGGGTTAAAACCATTATTGGGTAGTATATCGGGGTACCTAGCGCTATAAAAACCTGGCGGTGAACCTAAAAAAATAACTAGCTACCTAGCGACACATGCAGCGATCAGAAAAATGATCGCTTAGTGACACTGGCAAAAGGGGGTGAAAGGGTTAACTCTAGGGGCAATCAGGGGGTTAAATCTTTATTGGGGGGTGATAGGGGGCTACCCTGGACCTAACACTAACTGTCCTGACAGTTTTTACTGTCACAACTGACACTGAATGCATTGATCAGTAAAGAAATGATCAATGCAATCAGTGACACTGTGACTGGGGGGGGGGGGGGGGCGGGGGGGGGATCGGGGGGCGATCGAGGGGGGGATCGGGGGGGGGTTTGTGTGCCTGTGTGTACCTACATGTCAGTGTAGTGTTGGTGCACACTTACTATTAGTCTTCTCCTCGTAGTCCGGTCAAAAAGACCTCCCCGAGGAGAATGACATCACTTCCTCCTTCCTGTGTAAACAATACACAGTGGGAGGAAGCTTCTCATTGGCCAGGAGTGATCCAGAGGGGGTGGCCGAAAACCAACGGCCATCCCCTCATCACGGAGCGCTCCTGGAGCGAACCGGACCGTCGTATCCAACGGGAGGGGGTCCGATCGGACCCCCCACCCGCTGGAAGGCAATCACGTACATCTACGTGATTGTGCCTGCCTGTGCCATTGTGCTGACGTACATTGGCAATACGGCGGTCCTGAAGTGGTTAAGGACTGCTGACTGTTTTCAGAGTATTATATGCTACATAATTAAACCTTTCCTGTCTTAATGGACTATTTTCAGTTTGCAATCTTTGTCTTTGGGTCTTAGAAGAAAAATGAATTTGCTTATTATGACCTCTATACCTCAGATTACTGTGCCAACGTACAGAATAAACCTCTTGACGCCTGGGCAAAATTTTCGGATAATACAACCTCTTTTGTGTATTATTATTATTCAACTTTTTATAGACTTTCCTCTGAGCATATGGCGATGAAAATCTAAATTTCTGCTTAATATCAGTATTATTGAAGTCAACTGACTTCCCACTCTCATTGTCTGAGGAAATATTAACATTTGACTCATTACAGGATATGACGTTCACGTCTGCCTTTGTCACATGTTCACCATCCTCCATTTTTGAGCACTGAGCATGTGCAGGAATCTCAGCTTGCAATAATTGGGTCTTAAGCAAATTTAAAACATTTCCATGCACACAGCTTTCCAAAAAACCTATTTGATTTTCATTTTCTTTCAGAGATTGCAATAATGCATCAATTTTATGTTCCAATTCAATTTTTTCAGTCAATAATTGTTCAGTATATTTCTTCTCCTGCTTTGCTGCAATTTCTATTGCATTCTCTAAATGTTCAATATACGTACAAAAAGTTTCACAACCTGAACAGCTAGGTTCAAAAAATACATTTTCATGTGTTTGTATATTTTCAGTTACATTTTTACTTGCTGCTTGATTTACTACACAAATCATTTGTTTTTCTGGCTCATCAAATATCATATTATTAAAACTTTTAACAAGTTTCATTACATTACGTACTTTTTTCTTTGTTTTAACTAATGAGAATCTATCCTTCTCAATGTCAGCATTTGCCTGAAAGCATTGATCATACATTAATTTCCATAAAACAGCATCAGAGACCTGTTTCGATAAACCTTTAAATTCTAATGTACTTTCATCAGCTAAAACAGCTACAAATTCCATAATTAATTTTCTACTCACCAAATATAAAACTCGTCAATTTTTCGCTGTCCTCGAAATTCACGTCTGTCAAGACTTCTGTATATCTGAAATTCTCCGGTCTTTCACAATCAATCGATCGATTTTCCTTCTAGGTTCTTTTTCAATCTTTGCGAAGTTTAATCTCTGTTCATCTCTTCCCCTCTGATCAAAGGATGGAAGTTGAAAAAAAAACTTCCGACTTATGATTGACTGGCTGCAGTTCGCCAATGAAATAAATAAAATAAAAATGTACGATATTTCAAAGTCTTAAGTATATGTTGAGATCGATCAATCTTGTGCGACGAATTTCCTTAATTAGATCTGAGTCAGCGTAATTCAAAAAATGTGTATTTATTTGTACACATTTAAATACAAAAGGATGCTTACAAAAATAGTACAATGATAATCATTTGTATAAAGTTATTGCATGTGTGGAATAACCCTTTGTCTGCTGTGTATAAGAAAAGTATCAGCTTGCCTGCTTGGTCTTTCAAGAGCACATCTGCCTCGTTATGTGAGCAGGAAACAACAGAGCGAGCCAGTCTGCTGAATATACTATATTAACAGCTCTAATCTCCCGCCCGAAAGATAACCCCTCCTTTACAAAGGTGGGGGCTAAGAGTGGTTGTTATAACAGAGCTAACATGTGTTACCACTTAAAACGCAATTCTAGCTTCTAATGAACTGGCAGGAAATGGATATGAGAGAGGATTTCTGTCTAATACAAATATCGTCTCTTATTACATAGAAAAGACCTTCTAAAAACATATATATAATGAACTGGATAAATTAACATAAACAAAATATCACTTACATAGCCCTTAAAAGCATATATAAGATATACAATATTCATCAAAATCCTGACAGGTTTTAAATATTTACTTTTCCAGCTATGCAAGCCACAACACAGAATTAATTGACTCAAAGCTTTTCTTTCACACAGTATGGAAATATTATTATTCTGAATAAAGTATAATAAAGCCAATTAAAATTTAGATATTAAGAATATAACACACACTGGTGACAGTCCACCAAAAAACGAACTAATCCTTCAGTGCTCCACTTGTGCACCCCCCGTTTCCCCCAGCCTCTCACCTCAATCCAAGACCCCCACAGGGTCATAAATGCTTTAATAAATTAGATAGTGATCACACTTCCTCTCTTCTTCGTATATCCCCCCTGTTCATATAAGCCAATCTGAGCAATAAGTCAGATAGGGAGAGAAGGGGGACTCTCATGTGTATTAAATCAAGTAAAACTTTAATAAAAAAATATCCACACTTACATAAAAATAAGCTGTAGCGCATGTAAACAATGGGACTTCCGGTCTCGGCCGCGACTGTAAGTGACAAGTAAGACACCTGGCTCCTCCTTGCGTCACAAACACGTGACTTTTTCAAAGGGTCAAGGAGTCAGGTGTCGGCAGAATTTATATCCGGCATGCGGCGCTGTCATAGCAACTGTAAACAACAACCACAACACCACGTAACCATCAATAGCTTATTACAACACCCTTAATACAATAAAAACATTGTAATTGGCATATATTATCACCTAAGTGCATTCTAATTAACATGCACTTCACCATAATTACATATTAAGAAATGCAAATAAAAATAATAACTAGACATAAAAGAGAAACCCCGACACCTTGTGGATGTATAAAATATTACATCTCTCTATTATATAAGACGACCTATTATAGAGGAAGTAAAGGCAAAAAAAATAAACAATAAAAACACACCCTGCAAGGCAAAGGCATAATGAGATAGTATGCATAGCATACTAGCTCATTATGAATAACTTACCTGAGAACGAAGCCCCCGAAGTGGTCCTCCGTCTTCCTCTTCGCCGCTGTCATGTATCCCGGAGCGACTTCTGGGTCTCGCTGCTCTGGCGCTGTGATTCGCCAGAGCCGTGATGACGTCACTTCTGCGCATGCACACGGGAGCAGACACTCGCGGCCTATCGCTGCGATCTGCGACCTGCCCAGTGCACCTGCGCGCCGCTGTCTACGGCACATGCACCTTAGACAGCGGTGGCTGTCTTCCGGTAAATATCTCCTAAACAGTATAGATTTAAGAGATATTTCTTGGACCTACAGGTAAACCTTAATCTAAGCTTACCTGTAGGTCAAAGTGGTTTGTAAGGGTTTACAACCACTTTAATATATAGATGTCTTGAAAGTACTCAATGTGGCCATCTAGTGGTTGAACAAATTAATACCACCAATATATAAAATAAAAATAAAATAAAAAAGATGGAAAGAAACCCTCTTTCGGGCCATCTAGTACAAAATAGACAAAAATTTTAATTTAGACTAGGTCAACACTCAAAAATAATTTTGATAAGGGAAGCCATCTGATAGATCAAATATAATTAATCGAACCCACAGAAGATCAGAAAATTAGTAATAAAAACACTTAAAAATATATTATTTAAAATTATTTTCAAAAAATTTTAATAATTAGAAATAAAACAGTTAAGATCGAACTCTATATATATATATATATATATATATATATATATATATATATATATATATATATATATATATATATATATATATAAATAGACCTGATCTGTCTTTTGTCAGTGTTCCTGTGTGGAGCAGGGAAAGACTGTAGTGACACAAATCGCTAGCTATTAGGTCCACAAAAGTCCTCTTAAGGACTGGTATAGGTGTACAGTATATATTGTTCTGGTGCACTGCTGCTGACTGCTGTGCTGGTGATTGCTGAGTGCACTGCTGACCAATTCTGCAGCTGTCTTTTGTCAGTGTAGGGACAGGACACTGTGTGGAGCAGGGACAGTCAGTTTAATCACTAGCTATTACTATTAGGTCCACAAAGGTCCTTTTAAGGACTGGTATAGGTGTACAGTATATAGGGTTGTACACGTATAATATACTTTCTTTCAAATATACAAAGTATATTATGGTGCACTGCTGACTGCTGTACTGCTGAGTGCTACCCGATTCTGCAGCTGTCTTTCATCAGTGTAGGGACTGAGGAACAGTTTGGTATTTGGAGCAGGGACAGTCTACAAATCACTAGCTACTAGGTCCACCAATTTCCTTTTATAGGTGTACAGTATATAGGGTTGTGCACGTATAATATACTTTCTTTCAAATATACAAAGTATATTATGGTGCACTGCTGACTGCTGTGCTGCTGATTGCTGCCCGATTCTGCAGCTGTCTTTTATCAGTGTAGGGACTGAGGGACAGTTTGGTGTTCTGAGCAGGGGCAGTCTGCAAATCAATAGCTACTGGGTCCACAAAGGTCCTTTTTTTAGGTGTACAGTATATAGGGTTGTACACGTATAATATACTTTCTTTCAAATATACAAAGTATAATATGGTGCACTGCTGACTGCTGTACTGCTGAGTGCTACCCGATTCTGCAGCTGTCTTTCATCAGTGTAGGGACTGAGGAACAGTTTGGTATTTGGAGCAGGGACAGTCTACAAATCACTAGCTACTAGGTCCACAAAGGTCCTTTTATAGGTGTACAGTATATAGGGTTGTGCACGTATAATATACTTTCTTTCAAATATACAAAGTATATTATGGTGCACTGCTGTGCTGCTGATTGCTGCCCGATTCTGCAGCTGTCTTTTATCAGTGTAGGGACTGAGGGACAGTTTGGTGTTCTGAGCAGGGGCAGTCTGCAAATCAATAGCTACTGGGTCCACAAAGGTCCTTTTTTTAGGTGTACAGTATATAGGGTTGTACACGTATAATATACTTTCTTTCAAATATAGACAGCATATTATACTTGACTGCTGTGCTGCTGAGCTGATTGCTGCCCGATTCTGCAGCTGTCTTTTATCAGTGTAGGGACTAAGGGACAGTTTAGTGTTCTAAGCAGGGACAGTCTGCAAATCACTTGCTACTAGGTCCACAAAGGTCCTTTTATAAGTGTACAGTATATAGGGTTGTATACATATAATATACTGTCTTTCAAATATAGAAAGCATATTATAGTGCACTGCATGCAGTGCTGCTGACCGATTCTGCAGCTGTTGTTTCTCAGTGTAGGGAGGGACAGTTTGGTTTTTGGAGCTGGGACTGTCTGCAATTCACTAGCTACTAGCTAACTACTATTAGGTCCACAAAGGTCCTTTAATCACTTTCAGACCGGACCATTTTGCTGGTCAATGACCAGAGGTCTTTTTACAATTTGGCACTGCGCTGCTTTAACTGGTAATTGCGCGGTCATGCAATGTTGTACCCAAACAAAATTTGCGTCCTTTTCTTCCCACAAATAGAGCTTTCTTTTGATGGTATTTGATTGCCTCTGCGATTTTTATTTTTTGCGATATAAACGTTAAAAGAGCGCAAATTTTGAAAAGAAATTATATTTTCTACTTTTTGTTATTAGAAAAATCCAATAAACTCAATTTTAGTCATACATTTAGGCCAAAATGTATTCAGCCACATGTCTTTGGTAAAAAAAAAGTCAATAACTGTATATTTATTGGTTTGCGCAAAAGTTGTCACATCTACAAACTAAGGTACGTTTTCTGGAATTTACGCAGCTTTTAGTTTACGACTGCCTATCTCATTTCTTGAGGTGCTAAAATGGCAGGGCAGTACAAACCCCCCCCAAATGACCCCATTTTGGAAAGTAGACCCCCTAAGGAAATTGATAAGTGGCATTTTGAGCCCATTGAATATTTTATTTTTTTGCCTCAAGCGATTGAATAATGACAAAAAAAATATATTTTTTTTTACACAAAGTTGTCACTAAATGATATATTGCTCACACATGCTATGGGCATATGTGAAATGACACCCCAAAATAAATTCTGCTGCTTCTCCTGAGTACGAGGATACCACATATGTGGGACTTTTTGGGAGCCTAGCCGCGTACGGGGCCCCGAAAACCAAGCACCGCCTTCAGGCTTTCTAAGGGCGTAAATTTTTGATTTCACTTCTCACTACCTATTACAGTTTTGAAGGCCATAAAATGCCAAGATGGCACAAAACCCCCACAAATGACCCCATTTTAGAAAGTAGACACGCCAAGCTATTTGCTGAGAGGCATGTTGAGTCAATGGAATATTTTATATTTTGCCACAAGTTGCGGGAAAATTACAAACTTTAATTTTTTTTAATTTTTTTTTCACAAAGTTGTCACTAAATGATATATTGCTCACACATGCCATGGGCATATGTGAAATGACCCCCCAAAATAAATTCTGCTGCTTCTCCTGAGTACGGGGATACCACATGTGTGGGATTTTTTGGGAGCCTAGCCGCGTACGGGGCCCCGAAAGCCAAGAACCGCCTTCAGGTTTTCTAAGGGCGTAAATATTTGAGTTCACTCCTCACTACCTATTACAGTTTTGAAGGCCATAAAATGCCAAGATGGCACAAAACCCCCACAAATGACCCCATTTTAGAAAGTAGACACCCCAAGCTATTTGCTGAGAGGCATGTTGAGTCCATGGAATATTTTATATTTTGCCACAAGTTGCGGGAAAATTACAAACTTTTTATTTTATTTTATTTTTTTCACAAAGTTGTCACTAAATGATATATTGCTCACGCATGCCATGGGCATATGTGAAATGACACCCCAAAATAAATTCTGCTGCTTCTCCTGAGTACGGGGATACCACATATGTGGGACTTTTTGGGAGCCTAGCCACGTACGGGGCCCCGAAAACCAAGCACCGCCTTCAGGCTTTCTAAGGGCGTTACAGTTTTGAAGGCCATAAAATGCCAAGATGGCACAAACCCCCCCAAATGACCCCATTTTGGAAAGTAGACACCCCTAAACTTAGGGGTACACTAGTGAGACTAGGTAATAAATGGCGGGTGCCCTGAAACTATAAAAAAAATAACTAACCAACCAGCGTCACCTATAACAGTTATATGGTGATCACTGGTGAAAGGGTTAACTAGGGGGCAATCAGGGGGCTTTATGCGGTAGTATACGGGGGTCCCTGGCGCTATAAAAAGCTGCGGCGAACCTAAATACCTACCTGCCTAACTAGCGTCACCTGTGACACTAATACAGCGATCAGAAAAACGATCGCTTATTAGGCTGGGTTCACACTGGAGCGATGCAGGAACGCCACGAATCCGCGGCGGGTTCCCGCATCGCATGCCTCCCGGCGGCAGTTCACACTGCCCTATGCGAACTGCTGGGAGTGTCAGTGAAATGTTAATGACACCCCCAGATCAGTTTGCATATCGCAGTGCGATCTGCAAACTCGGATCGCATGGTGTGAACACCCATGCGATCCGATTCTGCTGCGGACCAAAAAAAGGGTCCCGTGCGAATTTGCGGCGGGTGCGGCGCGAATTCAGCCATACTATCTGTATGGCTGAACTCGAATCGCACAGAGATCGGATGTGATTTGCACTGCAGTGCGGTGCGAATCACATTCGTTCTCATAAACCGCTGCAATGTGAACCCAGCCTTAGTGACACTGGCGACGGGGGGTGATCACGGGGTTAAACCTTTATTGGGGGGTTAGGGGGGTACATTAGAACTAAAGGGGGCTAACCCTAACTGTCCTAACAGTTATTACAGTCACAAATGACACCAATGCAAAAAAAAAAATGCAATTGGTGTCACTGTGACTGGGGGGGCAGGGGTAATTGGGGGGGTGATCGGGGGGTGAAGGGGGGGTGTGAGTGTGCCTGGCATGTTCTACTGTGTAGTGTCGTGTTGGTGCAACTCACCGATCCTCTCTCCTCGGTGCCGGAACGAAAAATACCGTCACGGAGGAGAGATTACATCACTTCCTCTGCCTGTGTTTACATTACAGGAGAGGAAGTGATGTCACGGAGCATTTCCATTCGTCGGGAGCGATCGCGAGTTGGTGGCCATGAATGAATGACCGCCCCCTCATCCCGGATCGCTCCCGAACGAATACCGACCGCCGCAGGCACCGGGGGGGGGCCCGATCGGGCCCCCCACCCGCGGGAAGGCAGGGACGTATATATACGCCCATATGCCTGCCCGTGCCATTCTGTCGACGTATATCGTCGTGCGGCGGTCGGCAAGTGGTTAAGGACTGGTATAGGTGTACTATTTGGTGTGCAGTATATAGTGGTGTAATACACGTTGTACAGGGTCCTGGACGGGTGCTATGTAGCACCTATATTCGGGTTGTGGTCCCTTTAAGGGAATCCTGGTAGGCCTCAGGGGGTCACCCAAAAATGGGTGACAAATTCCGGGGATAGTTTTAGGAGAAGATTGACTCACGGTCCTCTCTATATTAAGAGAGATAGTTGGGACCCGGAATTTGGGGGGCTCTGAAGTGACATTTGGGTGGGAAAGAGTCTCCCTCTCTGACCACAGGGATTCGGCACACAGGGGGTTAACGGCCTCCAAGAAGACAACCTATAAGACAGGAAGTAGTAGAGAGGTGGTGGTGTGGAGGAGAAGGAGATGAACACCTGTCTGAGGAGCTGTCTTGCTGTGTTGCTGCTTTGGAGGCTGCAAAAAGATCTCTGTAAATACTCTAAAAACTTTTGGATGAAGACCTGACTACAGAACTGTAGATGCTTTCTTTTCTTATTATTTGTGCTGAAGATAAGCGGACTTTAATTTACATTTTTGTATGCTGAAGAAAAGCTTTATTTTTGATTTAATTATAAATAAATGTATTTTGGTTTCACCTTATACTGGTTTATGCACTTGGTCCCGCGGAGCTAGTATCCCCAAACTTTACAACGTATAAAATAATTGCACATATAGAGAGCATAGTATAGTGCATTTCCACTGTGCAGCATTGTGACTGCTGAGCGGTTCAGCAGCGATAATACAAAGAGTGACAAACGCAATAAAAAAAAGTATTATAACTGGTGTGATAGACCAGTGGCCCCTAAAAACGACAGATTGAAGCGGGGTGTTATATACCTTCTTCCACATACATACTGCACTTCTCTAGAGACTTTTGTCACAGGGTCATTTAAAAAATGACCAGCAGAGGAAGAGGCAGGCCCTTCCACAGGGGGGGTAGGGCAGGAGCAACAGACTTGAGCCAAAGTGGCAAATTGCAGAAGGTACGTGCGATTATGTCAAAGGACGCACCAGACTTGGTTGAGTGGCTCACTCAGCCTTACTCTTCTGCACCCTCCTCATCCTCTCGATATGCACCCTCTTCTTCACTCTCTGCTGTGTGCACCCCCAAAGTCACTACCACCAACACCACCACCACCATATACCTTCCGCTTGAGTCACAGGAATTATTTTCCGATCCATCACAAGACATTGCCGATGCACAGCCACTCTTGGCATTGGATCAGGAAGAGGAGGTAGCAACAACCGCTACTCAGCAGTCTGACGACAGTACCCAGATCAGCCCAAGGAGGAGGTTGGTCCCCGGTGTTGCTGCCTACTCCGAGATCTCTAATTATAGCGGTGGGGAAGGTGACGTCGATGACGTGTCTAGAAATGTCACATGGGTGCCCACAAGAGAGGAAGAGGAGGGGAGTTCAGAGGGAGATATGGACCAGCAGATAGGGAGGAGAAACAGGTGGAACTTAGATTGCACACGAAGGACAAAGCAGACTGCTAATGTATCAGGAGCGAGGCATCAACCATGTACGGTCACATCTGGGGCTCCCAGGACGCCGGCACATGGCTCCGCAGTGTGGGTTTTTATTAACGTGTCCGCTGCTGACAATAGTGTTGCCATCTGCAGCCTTTGCAGTCAACGCATAAGTTGCGGTAAGCCCAACACTCACCTAGGGATGACCGCCATAAGAAGGCACATGAGCTGCCATCACCAAGCCCAGTGGGAGCAACAGAACCCCCAAAGCCACACTCCAGGCTCTCACCGTCCAGCCTCGTCTTCTACTTCTCCTTCTCCTCTCTCCTCACAATTGTCCTCCACTCCACCTTCCATCATGCCATCCTCATGTTTTTCTGCAAAAAGGCAGGCTTCCATGGGCCAAATGTTCGAGCGTAAAAAAATGATAACGCCGGATAACCCTCTTGCCCAACGGTTGACGGCTGGCTTGTCACAAATGATAGCCTGCCAACTACTGCCATATAAACTGGTGGACTCGGAGGCCTTTCGAAAATTTGTGGCCATTGGAACACCACAACGGAAGGTCCCAGGAAGGAAGTATTTCTCACAGAAGGGCATCCCAGAGCTATATGGCCATGTTCAGCGGCAAGTGAATGTATCTCTGGCACACAGTGTCGGTGCCAAGATACATCCGACCACAGACGCGTGGCCTAGCAAACACGGGCAGGGAAGGTATATAACTTTTACTGCCCACTGGGTGAACCTTCTGACGGCCGTCAAGCATGTAACCCGTGTAGATTTGGTTTTACCGCCACGGATTGCATGCAGGCCTGCCTCTTCTTCTCCTCCTACTCCATCTTCCTCCCTCTCCTCCTCGGCTGACTCCTCCTTTTCCGCTGCTTGCGTCTCTTCCACTGCGCCGCCCACGATCCCCAGAACCTATTTGACATGCCAGGTGAGACGTTGCCATGCTGTGCTGCGTCTGTTGTGCCTGGAAGCCAAGAGTCACACTGGCCCTGCACTTCTTTCAGCTTTGCATTCACAGGCAGATCAGTGGCTAACACCGCTCAATTTGACAGTTGGTAAAGTGGTGTGTGACAACGGTGCCAATCTGCTTAGCGCATTGAAACAGGGCAAAATTACACACGTGTCATGCATGGCACACGTCGTGCAATGATTCATTGTCAAATACCCTGGGGTCCAGGACATCTTGCGGCAGGCAAGGAAAATCTCGGCCCATTTCAGAAGATCTTACACGGCCATGGCTCGCCTTGCTGACATTCAGCGGTGACATAATCTGCCGGTCAGATGTCTTATTTGCGATTGCCCGACGTGATGGAACTCAACCTTCTATATGCTTGATAGGCTGCTCTAGCAGAAACGTGCAGTTAACATCTACCTGTACGAACTCTGAGGCAGAACAGGTTCTGGGGAGCTTGGTTTTTTTCACCACGCCAGTGGCTGCTCATGCGCAACGCATGCAGACTTCTGTGGCCATTTGATGAGATCACCAAACTGGTCAGTCGCAGCAATGGTGCCATTAGTGACATCGTATCTTATGCCTTCTTTATGGAGCGTGCATTGCGTTGTGTCATTGATCAAGCCGTGGAGGAGCAGGAAGATGAGGAAGTCGCAATGCTGGATGAATTCCCAGGGGGGCTACTCTATCTGAGACAAGTCAACAGCCGGAGTCTGAAGAGGAGTCAGAGTAGGATGGTGCCGGGGCGGATGAGGAGGAGCAAGAGCATGCTTTAAACCTTTCTGGGATCCCAGTTGTTGTGCATGGATGTAGAGAGGAGAGCGAGGAGGACGATATTATCCTGGATGATGAGCAGGAGCCAGGCCACCACACCGCTTCCAGTTTAGTGCAAATGGGGGCCTTCATGCTCCAGTGTTTTAATAGGGACCCCCGTATAAAAAGCATAAAGGTCAAGGACCAATACTGGGTAGCAACGTACTTAGACCCCCAGTACAAACACAAAATGGTGGAAATGTTACCAGTACCACCATCACAGAGGGCTGTCAGAATGGAGCACTTACAGACCTTGCTTCGACAACTGCTGCATTCTGCTTTTGCGTGCGCTGGCAGAGGAGGAATTCCCACTCCCAGAGAAAGAGTTGCAGGTACCAATCCAACAGTTCCTGCAAGAGGAGGGTGGTTTGAAGATGTGTTGGTGACTTCTGATATGATATCATTCTTTCAGCCGACCCATCGACAGGTGTCATCCGGATCCAGCATCAGGGAAGGCCTAGACCGACAGGTGTCCGACTACATCGGGTTAATGGCCGATGTAGACGCTCTGAGGAGTGATGAAATACTGGGTTGGCAGGCTTGACCTCTGGCCAGAGCTTGCCCAATTTGCAATGGAACTGTTGGCTTGCCACTCGTTCAGTGTCCTGTCCAAAAGGACATTCAGCGCAGCAGGGGGGATCGTGACCGATATGCGTATTCGCCTAGCTCACGACAGTGACTTCCTCACATTTATAAAAAAGAATGAGGCATGGATCTCCGAGGAATTCAACAAATGTGACCAGTAGACCATGTACTGTATATGCATAACACTATAAACGATTTATTTAATCGAGCACACTGACCTTTTTTCTACCTTTGGCTCACTTCCTTGTACAAAAAAAGCAAACCGTACTATATGCCCGTACCCTCCTGTTTGAAGAGGTTGAGCGAAGTCATATTTTTGGGTCTCACAGCGAGTTGCTGCTGTCAGTGCTCTCTATCTCGGTGCTGGTGTCAGTGCTCTCTATCACGGTGCTGGTGTGGTGTCAGTGATCTCTATCTCGGTGCTGGTCTGGGCTCAGTGCTCTCTATGTCGGTGCTGGTGTGGTGTCAGTGCTCTCTATCTCGGTGCTGGTGTGGTCTCAGTGCTCTCTATCATGGTGCTGGTGTGGTGTCAGTGCTCTCTATCACGGTGCTGGTGTCAATGCTCAGTCTCTATCTCAGTGCTGGTGTCAGTGGGGGAGATGGCAGCGGAGAAGCAAATCAGCAGGCAGTGCCAGCACCATGGCTTAGGATCAGCACTGGACTGGCACCTCCGGACCACCGCAGTGGAGCCCTGCATAGGTGGGGGTAAGGCAGAGGGAGGGGCTCAAGCACAGGTTAACACACTGGGACGCTGGCACAGGACTGTGGCACTGATCATCTCCTGCACCCCCTTCATAGCCTGCCCTGACCTTGCCTCTCCTCCGTGGCCTTCATGCGCTCCTGAATTGTCAAAATTTCACAGACAAAAAAAGAATGCTTGTCGTTGTTGATCCCTGATTCACTTAATACTTTTGTTATGTCAGTGTCCATGTTGTGGGGCTATGTGTGCACAGCTAGTAAGTATTTTGTGGCTGAAAATATGACCTGGAGGTTTTTAAGGTTCACCTGTCATAAAAGTCAATGGGGTCTGCCGCAAACTTTGCGGTTCGCGAACTTTTGGCCGCGTTCGCGGTTCACAAAACGTCCCGTCGGAAGTTCGTCCATACACAGGAGTCACTGTGATGACTTTGGTAAACTGTCAGTATTCTCCATAAATTGGAATAAGTCGGTACTTTTACCTACAGAAAAAAAAACATGCATATTTATGTTGTATAGCATCCAGGTATGTATAACTTTTGTTGGACAGTTCTACAGAGGTTCTGTGCTGGTGAGTGTTTTGTAACATTTCACAAATTAATGTACGCATATTTGATTCAGTCTGTTAAAACATCATGTGTTTCTTTCACAATAAAACATATTTTCTGATTTAAAAAAGAAAAATGGTACAGTGATTATTGTAAGGCCGCGTACACATGGGCGGATTGTCTGCCCAACTTAGTCCGCTGAACCGTGTTTCAGCGGACAATCCGCTCGTGTGTGGGCTTCAGCTGACTTTTTCAGCGGACAGTCTGGCGGACTAAGTCTTTCGGAATTTCCGTAATTTTGTCCGTCCAAACTTGGTTTTGTCCGTCCAAACTTGGTTTCAGCGGACAGTCCGCTCGTGTGTAGGCAAGTTGGACGGACTAAGTATGGCGCATGCTCAGAAAGGATTTACACAGCCGAAGGTTGCATTGCAGTGTATTGGACGTCGTTTTTCTAGTCCCGTCGTACGTGCTGTACACGTCATCGCGCAAGCTTTCAGCGGACTGTCTGTTCATCGTGTGTGGTCAAGTCCGTTCATTCAAATGTTGGACGGACTGTCTGTCGGATTGTCTGACGAACTTAGTTGGGCAGACAATCCGCCCGTGTGTACGCGGCCTAACTAGTTCTAGATTTAAGAAAAAGGAACAAAAATTGAAAGAACACATTAAAGGATATACTATAGACATTATTTATACTAAAGAAAACAAATTTGTACAAGATAGCAATGCCCATGCAAATGGATATGCTTATAAATAGAACCAGAACACTTATACCAGACAATACAATAGACAAACTAGTCAAACCCCTAGGTTGTACCTAATTTATCTTCTGCTTCTTCAATGTCCTCTAGCCAATCTACTCTACAGTATACCATGATCTATGCAAGGATAGACTTTATAAAAAAACAGGCAATTCTGATGTGGCTTCAATTTGGGACTGCTCTATCACGTCGCTCACAAACGGTTCGTTCTAAACATGCACCATCACCATTACCTTCTCTTTCTCATGCTTCACCTCAAACCTCATATGGCCTTCAAGCTTTGGCTTCTCAATCCTCTACCACTACTATACCACTTACTCCTATTCCTTCATCCACCATGCACACGGGCACTATAAACAAGGTGAGTGATGTAGAAACAAATGTATCTTTCTCTATTAATCCATAATTAGCAGACACTATTAATTAATTAATTTATCATTAATTTATCTTTGTATTCATTGTCCACTGATGAAATACAAGTATTAAAACTTGGCCTAACTTTTTGTCCTGATTCAAATACAGACAAATTCATACTGTAGTACCCTGGCGTTTAGGCAGGGTTGCTAGTAAATTTAGTTTGCCAGGTGGTAGCTGCCCTGGTACAGTAGTGTTAGTAGATCCACTGATTTCTCTCTAGTTCTGGACTTGCTGCACCTTCTCTCTTTTGTCGCTATGTGGTGTTAGCTGGCAATATTAGATAGACAAGGGCTTAGCAAGGTCAGGTTATGAATAGATGGGGTGTTTCAGCCAATTGCCGGGGGTTTCTTTAGTCCCTTGGCCTGCTGGGAGAGACTATTTATTTGGGTGGAATCAGGTGATCGGGGTTCTGTGCCATTTGGACGGCTGTCTGGATAAATGTGTGTTATGCTGCCCTGGGCTGCTAGGCCATAAGCCTGAGGCCTATCCCAGGAACATCTGGCTGCTATGCTGTCTGAGGGCCTATCCAGAAGCAGGAGAAGCAGCGCAGGATTGGAGTTCAACCAAGAGCAAGGGTTCAGCTGGACGGGGAGCCAGTTGTTTTCGGAGGTAGAAGGGGAGCTGTAGCCACTAAGGCACCATCAACCTTGTTACCAGGAGTCACTGTGAGTAAGCTGGAACCATTACCAGAGCAGTCTTCTCACCAGCCAGGGACAGTAAAGAAGTGGGAAAACTTCAGCAAGGGCCAAGCCAATGACCAAGCCAGACAGCAGAGGTGACGCATGAGGAGCATCAATGAGTGCCAAGCCAGGGACCTAGCAGGTCAGCAGGAATGACACCTGAGATGTATCTTTGAGTGCCAATCAAGGGACCCAGCACTGAAGCAGAGGGGAAACTTGAGGAAGATACCGAGTTATGGAAGTGGAAGAACTCAGGGGATCCAGTAGCGATTGGGTTTGAGAGTCTAGTGAGAGACTGTGATCTCAGTGAATGAAGACCTACAGCGAGACACTGTAGAGTGTGAGGAGAACTATTTGTTTTACCAATATTCAAATACAACTACCATTAGTGACTCTTTCAAGATTTCTTGCCATAGGAGACAGTGGTCCTACCTGTACAGAAGTGGTGTCTGGCTGGAGGCCTTCCACTGTATAGCTGTCTACCTATAGAAGTTTCGGTGTCTGCCAATTGTCATTGCATCTACTTAAGGGTGTCCTGGCCCTAACCCCCTCTCGCACAGTTCTTGTTCAAGAGACAATGAATCTCTATGCATTCAAAAAGTGTCTGGCGCCAATCACTTCAGCTTGTATTACACCCACCATGCCTGATAACCACTCTACAAGGAAGGATATCAGCTCTCCCTAACCATAGAGGTTACTATTAGGCCTCTTCATCCCTGGGACCTTGCTACATTTGGCGCCCAACGTGGGCCAAAGGCATTGATCCTGCAGCAGTCGCCCAGAAACCAGCTAGTGCTACATCTGGATTTTGTCTGGCTCTGTGGGAAAGTGGCAAGTAACATCTTTACTTTGTATAGACTGTGTTATTGTGCATTCCAAAAATGTGGGGAAGAACCAACATGTCTCATTGCTCATGGGAGGGTATCAGCCTGGTCTTTTGATACTTTACGCCAGTGATGCGAGGGTTAAAATGAAAGTTTTGGCGTGCAGTGAAAGAAAAGATGAGGGCGTTGAAGTTTACAGAAAGTATGTGCACCAATCCTTAGGCGGGGGGGCTCCTGCTCTTCAGAGGAGGATAAGGAAGTGCTGCCACGTGTACCCGATTGGTGAGTGGAAAAGATGGCGCAGCCTGGATATACCTATCAGATTGGAAGATGTATGTTCTAGGTGTTGGTCCTGGTCTGAGCGGGTCTAAGGGCATCCTGACTGACACTGGAGTACGGTATACACCGAACGCTAGCCTTGATCTGTATACAGCTGGAGGTTATGAAGCCTTGGGACTGATTTGCGGAAAGTGTTCTGGCCTAGCCATGCATTTGAGGCCTTGAAATGTCTGTGGATGCTGCAGGGAACCCCTGCTTGAGGTAGTCTCACCAGCCCAACCTCTACGGACATTACAGGTACATTAGAACAAAAATGTTTCCATCCCGGAAGGGAATGGCATTGAGAGTCCTCCTGCTATCACCCGGCTAGTGAGAGAAGCTGCTCATCTTGTTTCTGTAGCTGCCCCAGGACCCAGTGCTTTGGCTATCCCTTGAGGCTGTGGTCGGGTCCACCTGCTCTCCTTGATGGCACAATCACTGGGGAAAAATGCACCAGAGCCAGGCAAGCTGCAAAGGGGGAAAGTAGTGCAACAGTGTGGGAGGTGATACCTGTGGCCAATAAGGGAGACAATGCTGTTGTGCCAATCAAAGACAGCTCCACATGCAACTATCTCCCAGCCGAAGAATGTCCACTATCTCTGATTTGGATATCCCATCTGATCGAGTCTCTGAACTGTTTTCAGACACTTTATTATGGACTGGGAAGTGGACTGATAGTGACGAGGAGCTATTTTGTGACCTAGATGAGGATGAAATTCCCTCTGTGCCAGGGGCCAGTGTCAAAATGTTATTGTCTGCCAGTGCAGCTCTTATGCATTGCCAAGTCCTTTGAGGATTGTTGGGCAAGATGGGTTCCTAAAGTTGCATTGACTAAACCAATCCAGTTGACCAAGTTTGATTGTAAACCAGACATTATTGCAGAATACCCAGTTCAACGTGCACCAGATGCATGAGTCCTAACCAGGTACGGGGACCCTAAAACGCTGCCCAGGCTGTCCAAGACACAGTACATAAATATTAAGAAAGTGGCTGACGAGTATAGCTACCTGTACCCCTATATACTGGCCCATCTACAGTAGAGGAAGAGATCCAGGATAAGGAAACACAATGGTAGATGAAGCTGTGCAGAGCCAAGGTAGCTGAGAGATATACTTCAGTGCTACAAACTTGGGGCTATGGTCGCAAAATCAACTTGGATAATATTACTATTCACCAACCGAACAATAAGGACATCTATCACTTCATTACCACTGTAAATACAAGAGGGGAAATCCTGAAGTTACTGGATCCCAGGTATTACTGGTAAATGACATTGAATTGTGTTCCTTTACTGAAACTGAATGGATTACAAATGTGTGCTTTGTGGAGTTGGGACGCTATGCTGGAAGCAACTCCACTTTCTTCATAGAAATGTTGCTAGTGAGGACACTCCTGTTTGGCTGTACTGCTGGGACTGAGCTCTGCCAGCAGTTGCAGGGAGTTCCTACTTGAGTCACACTGGCTAGTGTTCTGGAATCACTAATGTGCTTTCACTTCAAAAGTAACAGGTTGATCTGATCAGTCAGTGTTTGTTCTTCAATAGGGATGAGCTTGGTGTTCGCGTCGAACGCATGTTCGACTCGAACACCGGCTGTTCGCCCTTTCAGCGAAGCCAGAACTCTGTGGCCGTTTGTGCCAAATTCGTGTGGCGCTCACGGCCCACAATGCACTGCACCATCGCAGTGCATTGCTGGCTCATGATTGGCCACCACATGCTTGGCCAATAGCAGCGCGGGCAGCGAGGAGAGCCATAATTGGCCACAGGCAGGATGCCTGTGGCCAATCATAGCTCAGGCTGTTTAGTGCACACCCCACACTATATAAGGCCACCAGCGTGGCAGCCTTGTGTAGTGTTCTGGCGTCTGCAGGAGTTAGTGGGTGTTGTGTGCCTCCAGCGAAGTATACACCTGTATCTACCTTTTATTGCTGTTCTCTAATTGAGCCATCTGCAGAAGTTAGTGGGTGTTGTGTGCCTCCAGCAAAGTATACACCTGTATCTACCTTTATTGCTGTTCTTTAATAGAGCCATCTGTAGGAGTTAGCGGGTGTTGTATGCTTCCAGCGTAGTATACACCTGTATCTACCCTTTAATGCTGGTTTTCTCTAATACAGCCATCTGCAGGAATTAGTGGGTGTTGTGTGCCTCCAGCACAGCACAATATACACCTGTATCTACCCTTTATTACTGTTCTTTAATAGAGCCATCTGCTGGAGTTATTGGGTGTTGTGTGCTTCCAGCGCAGTATACACCTGTATCTACCCTTTATTGCTGGTGTTCTCTAATACAGCCATCTTCAGGAGTTAGTTGGTGTTGTGTGCCTCCAGCGCAGTGTACACCTGTATCTACCCTTTATTGCTGTTCTGTAATAGAGCCATCTGCAGGAGTTAGTGGGTGTTATGTGCCTCCAGTACAGCACAGTATACACCTGTATCTACCTTTTTATTGCTGGTGTTCTATAATAAAGGCATCTGCAGGAGTTAGTGGGAGTTTTATGCCTCCAGCACAGCACAGTATACACCTGTATCTACCCTTTAATTACTGGTGTTCTATAATAAAGGCATCTGCAGGAGTTAGTGGTGTTTTGTGCCTCCAGCACAGTATACATCTGTATCTACCCTTTATTGCTGGTGTTCTCTAATACAGCCATCTGCAGGAGTTAGTGGGTGTTGTGTGCCTCCAGCGCAATATACACCTGTATCTACCCTTTATTGCTGTTCTAAAATCAAGCCATCTGCAGGAGTTAGTAGGTGTTGTGTGCCTCCAGCACAGCACAGTATACACCTGTATCTACCCTTTATTGCTGGTGTTATCTCATACAGGCATCTGGAGTAGTTAGTGGGTGTTGTGTGCCTCCAGCACAATATACACTACCCAATTGCTGGTTTTCCCATCTCCCTGCAGGCCATTACCATGTCTGGAAGGGCAACAAGGAGAGGCAGACAGGCACGAGCCAATAAAAGAGGGCAAGCAGGCTCTGTATCTAGAGGCAACAGTACTGGTCGTGGACGCGGTGCATCGTCATCAGCACGTGGCCATGGGACACGCTTGTCCTTATTTTCGGCAGCTGGACATGTTGAGCCGCATCATGTTGAAGACTTGGTAGAGTGGATGACAAAGCCATCTTCATCCTCCTCATCCTCTCTCCCCCAGGCTCAGGGTACTAGCAAAGCAGCTGCCAACGCATACTCTTCCCTCATCTCAATGTCATCATCAGTCACTCCTTCCCCTGGCCCACCATGTCCTTCCAAGGAGTCCCCCTAACTGTTTGAGCACAGTGTTGGGTACATGCTCCAGGTGCATGCCCAATGTTTTGTAGGCTCTGATGATGATACTCAGCTAGAGGAAGGCAGTAGTGTGAGCGCAGAGAGAGGAGATGCTCAAGAAGGACAGCAATCTGGCAGTCATGTTCCACAAGCTGCAGCATACTGCCAGGTTTTCTCCAGTGATGAAGAGGGAGGGGATTATGAGGTCACTGACTCCACGTGGGTGCCTGGTAGGAGAGAGGAGGAGGAGGAGGCACATCTCCAATGAGGCAGGATGCCCTCCGGTGGCCAGCTTAGGGGCAGCACACCGACTGAATCACTCCACAGAGCTCCGACTGTGCAGGGCGCTGCCTCTGCGCGTTATTCCAAAAGATCTGTGGTGTGGGCCTTTTTTGAGACGAGTGCATCAGATCGCACCGCTGCTATTTGCAACATATGTCTCAAGCGCAAAATCGCATATACCATGGGTGGTTAGTCCAATATCATAAGATGTGCAAATATCGCAAAAAATATGTGACACAATCACAGTGCAAAATAGCAAAAACCTCCCCAGGGATCTCTTTACCTTCTTTGCTACTGGAGCTTCGCATATATGGAGAGATATCTAATTTTAAAGTAAATTATAGCAAATCGGAAGCGATGGGAGTAGAAATGAATAATGAAATGAAATCTCAGCTAGCGGCGCATTTTACGTTTAGATGGACGGATTCCCATATATGTTATTTAGGGACTAAAATATCAAACAAGTTGAACAGATTGTTGGAACTAAACTTTATCCCATTAATACGTCAGATTAAGCTAGATCTAGAACGGTGGGATAAAACGGTTTTTACATGGTTTGGGAGAATCAATATAATCAAAATGAACGTAATGCCGAGGTTGTTATACTTGTTCCAAACTCTACCGATAAAGCTCCCGGGAAGATATCTGAGAGATTTGAGATCAAGATTCATAAAATTTATATGGGCAGGTAAAAAAGCGAGAATACGTAGGGACATTCTGATATTACCTAAAGAGAGAGGAGGGGTAGGATTCCCAGATCCAGTAGGCTACTATGAGGCATCACATCTAACACGGGTAATAGATTGGTGTAGAATTCAGAAAGAAAAACCTTGGATCGATATGGAACAAGCAATAATCCCGATACCATTGGAAGGAATAGTGTGGCTCTCAGATGTAGAAATACCACAGGAAGTACGGAGACATCCGACAGTGGGTGCCACACTACAGGTAGTCCAAAAGCTATTTAAGAAAACCAGGATATCAGAACATCCAAGCCCTATGATACCAGTACTGGGCACCCCGGGTTTCCAGCCAGGTTTAACAGATAAGGTTTTTAGGGATTTAAGACGAAAGGGAATCAGTAGGATTATACATTTCTCAAATGATAATCATGTAATGTATAAGGAAGAGATCGAACAAGAATTTAGGGAGGACTTGGACCCATTTAGGCGAGTACAGTTAAATGCGTTTCTGCGACTAAGTAGGCAGAGAATACCGGTGATCAGGACATTATCTGAGTTTGAACAGATATGCTTAAAAGGCGAACCACTGAAACATTCCCTCTCATCAATGTACGTATTGCGGATGGAACAAGAAGCTTCACAAGACCTAACTTTTATACGAGCATGGGAGAGGGACCTGGGAGTCACTTTTTCAGACTTACAGAAAAATAAGATCTTCATGTTCACACATAAGGCGTCGATAGCAACTAGATACCAAGAAGGGGGTTACAAAATTTTGTCTAGATGGTACAGGACCCCAGAAGTATTGCACCGGATATACCCACAAGTATCAAATTTGTGCTGGCGCTGCCAGAGAGCCGAGGGAACCTTACTACACATATTTTGGGAGTGTACCGGGGTAAAAGATTTCTGGAAGATGGTATCGGAAACAGTAAAGGAAATAACAGATGTGTCTCTTGGGGGAAATCCGGCGGCCTTTCTGTTGCACGATGTTCCGTTATCTATAGAAAAATATAAAAAATCTCTCTTAAGGCATTTGCTTACAGCAGCAAAAGCATGTATTCCAGTTTTATGGAAAACGACGCTGGCTCCAACCAAATCACAATGGATGAGCAGGGTATCGGAGATTCAACAAATGGAAAATCTGACTATGATACTGAAAGAGCAAGAAGATAGGTATCATGAAGTTTGGAAACCCTATATTTTATATAGGGAACAAAACCAGTAGATGCGGATCCCTGTATGTTTTCGGTTTTTGTTTTTCTTTCTCTTTTTTGGGGAGGGGTGGGGGAGGAGGGGGATGGGAGAGGGGGAGGAGGTTAAGGGAGAACATTTTATTATTTATTTACTTATTTATCTATTTATTTTCTCTCTCTCTTCGTTTTCTTATTTTTTTGTTTTATTATCTGCTTCTTTTTCTTCAAAGATGAATAATCAGGGCTATACCAGGTTAAGAGGGGAAAAAGGGAAGGAAAAATATATAATATAAGGAAATAGGTAATGTAATAAGAGAAATCTAGCACGATGAAATTATGAACGGTTTGGTTTAAATATAAGATGTAGATGTGTATGTGTATAGAAATGAAAGACTGTATCACTATCACTATATTATGAAAATAAAGAATTTATAAAAAAAACAAAATAGCAAAAAAGAAGAAAGTCCATGTGCAATTCAAGTGTTCAAAAATAATCCAGTGCTGTTCAATAACTTGATATCCAATAGTGACAGTTAGTAAATAATCATGCAGTGTTTTCACAGATGCAAGCAAGCTCCACAGATATATCGCTCCACCTTCAGTGCTCAACAAGTGCACCCCCAGTTTCCCCCAGCCTCTCACCTCAATTCAAGACCCCTCAGGGTCAAAAACACTTGTAAGGGGAAATTGCTGGTTTATCTTCTTCAGATGACTCGTTCAGCCACACACTCAGACCATAATAAAACCTGGAGGCCCAGGTCCTCTCTGTGGTCCGCCAACAAATGAAAAAACAGCCGATGACCACTCTTATACTGCCTAGACATGGATATTTGTCATTCTTTTATGGATTTCTCACTCAAGCTTGGTGTTTGATTGTGTCCTTTCTCAGTCTGAGAAAGGACACTGCTGGTGGCTTTGTAACCGATCACAGGGTACGTCTGTCCACCGACTCGGTTGATCAACTGACCTTCATAAAGATGAATCAGTCTTGGGTCACCATCAGCTACCAAACACCTGAAGCTGATGTAGCTGAATAATTTTTTTTAGAAATATCACATCCCTTCAAGACTGCCTATGCTGATGCTGAGTGACTGTCCTGTTATGTTGACTGTCTATCCTCTTCCTCCTCCGCTGACATTTTTGGTTCTGGGTGATGCCACCAGCCCACTTTTTCAGCCCCTGTTTAACAGGGGCGTGTAATTACAATTTTTGATGCAATGCTTTGCAGCAGGGCTCATTCCTGCACTCCAACTAGAGTATATGGTAGAGGTTGCAGTGTATAGGCCCAATTTTTCAGCCCATGTTTAACAGGGGCATGTGATACAATTTCTGATGCAATGCTTTGCAGCAGGACTCATTCCTGCACTCCAACTAGAGTATTTGGGAGAGGCTGCAGTGTTGTGGCACCAGCAAGCAGTGCCTAAGGCCCAATTTTTAAGCCCCTGTTTAACAGGGGCATGTAATTACAATTATTGATATAATATTTCACAGCAGGGCCGTTGCTGTGCCCACCGAGAGTAACTGTGAGGACTTATAGTGTTGTGGCACCAGCACCACCACCACAACCACCAAAGGCTCAATTTTTCTACCACTGTTCAACAATGGCATGTAATTACAATTCTTGATATAATCGTTCACAGCAGGGCATTCCAGCGCCCACCAAGAGTCACTTAGAGGGCTTACAGTGTTGTGGCAACACCAACAACTTAGGCCCCAATTTCTGCAGGGCATATAGGGCAGGCCCCTACTTTCAAACATCCAACTTGAAAACATCTCCTACTTGCAAACGGAAGGAGACAACAGGAAGTGAGATGAAAAAAGATGGACGGCAAAAAAAAATTATACAGGGGTGATAACCCTTCCCTTTGTTTTCCTAAAAGCTTAAAAATAGATTTCCTGACACCTTCATGGCAGCACACACTGGGTTGTGACTCCGCCCCCACAACCTGACAGGATTGGTTAACTATAAATTTGAAGGGGAGACCCCCCGCTGCATTCTTTTTTTCATCCTCACCTGACAGGTTTGATGATCAAGATTTCAAGATATCTACCGATGAATAAGCCTCTTACCGCCATCACCCCAGCAGGTTCAAGCCTCTCCTGTTTGGAAGTCCCTCCTGTACAGTCTCTAAAGGAGCTTTATGGAGGGAACCCCCATTCTGGTGGTCTCAGGGGACATCTGGTTCTGTTTTATAAGCTTTAAATAAGCTTTCATTTCTGCAGTGGACTCCCTTGCTATACTAAAATACTTTTTTTTATTAGGTTCTACCTTTTTTTTTCTTCTTAGATTTGCTGGGGCTTGCTGTCCTCCAGTACAGCTGTCATGGCCGCCGCTAGTGTTCCTGCTGTTCTGTGCATGTCAGTTTTTGCAGCTGGATCGTTTTCTTCTCTGGAGAGAGGTTTTTCCCTTATCCAAGATGGCGCCGGTATCCTCGGGACGCTCTGTGCATGCACGGAGCGTCATTCGGCTGCCGCTTTGGCGCCTTTTTTAAAATCCAGTTGTGTGCTTCTGCATACTGCTGTTGTTTGCCTAATACTGCCCTGTATCCTCTATTTTCTGCTGGATAAAGTAAGACCGTTTTTCTTTCTGTTTAATTACATTGTCTCTCTCTTGCTTATGGCATCTGCAGTCTTTGAGTGTTCTAGGTCTTAAAGGGGCAGGCAAAAAAAATGTTTTATTGTTTTTTTGTTTTTCCTGTTTTTGGTTTGCGAGAAAATTCTTTTTTATTTTCCCTTTAGTCTATACTGTCTACCTTTTTCCATAGAGTGCACTGCTCACGCAGACCACCATCAGCAAGAAAGGTAAGAGGCTCTACCGCTGTAGGTAAGTATTGAAGAAGGGGAGGAAAAAAGAGGTCCGACTGCTAAAATGCTGCATTTTTTTGGCAGCCCTACCAGAGCAAGAGGAGTAAGTTCCAGACATGGAAGAGGATCAAGTCGCACTTCTAGCAGAAGATCACACAGAAGTCGCTCAAGGTCCTCATCTCTTCAGAGAAATGGTCGCTCTCAACACAGCCATTCGCACCACAGTCGCCCCCGGCATTGGCAGGTCGGACCACAGGAGTTCTCCTTCCTCACATCACAGCCGTCACTCCAGACCCACAGCTAACCCCTGCTGGATATGTGGCGCACCAGCCCTGCCAGACACACTCGCCTGCCATTCTTGCTTCAACGAAGCAACTAAAGAGAAGGAGGTGGACACAAGGGTGGCTACTGATCTTATAAGGAAATAAGTACGGGAATCTATTTTGGGGACAACAGTACCCGCTATGGATGTGGCAGTCTCTAGTACATCCGCTGAACAACCCTATCACTCCCAGGCTTCAGAATCTTCTTCTGATAATGATGGTCCGGAAATGTCTGCGGGATTTGATTTTTCTTTGGTGGAGCCCTTCGCAAGATCAGTCAAAGAGTCTATCGGCTGGGAAGACGTTATAACTGAGCCACTGAAAACTCGCAAGTATTTGCCCAATTTGAAGAGACAGCCAGAGTCCTTTCCGTTTATTGAAGAACTCGGAGATCTCATTAAGGACGAGTGGGAGAAATCAGACAAGCGGTCAAGTATTGCTAACAGGCTAGCGAAGATGTATCCTCTAGACGAAGCAAAGGTAAAACCTTTAATTAATGCTCCCATAGTGGATTCCTCTCTGATGCGTCTGGCCCGTCATGTCACCTTACCTATCGAGGTTGCAGTCTCCTTTAAAGACGTACTTGATCGTAAAATGGACTTAGAATTAAAGAAGGCATATTCCATGGCAGGGGGTTCCTGCAGGCTGGCTATTACCATGGCAGCGGTGGCAAGAGCCATTTCGGGATGGGCAACTAAGATAGAGAAGGATCTTCTGGATGGCACAGAGATGGAGAAAATAGTCTTTTCTTTGCAAGAAATCAGGCTGGCAGGTGACTTTGTAGCGGAGGCCTCATTGGACATCATAAGGTCCTCGGCCAGAACAATGTTGCCTTCGTTGACAGCAAGGAAGGACTTATGGCTTAAACCATGGATGGCCGATACAGCATCTAAGCTGAATTGGTGCAAAATTTCTTATGATGGCTCTAATCTGTTTGGTGCCAAACTAGACTCGGCCATTTCCAAAGTCACGGGAGGAAAATCTGGTCTGATTCCCTCCGATAAAAGACCCAAGGCTCAGAGAGGACCTTCTTTTAGACGCAATCTCTCGGTAGAGAATTTAGGAGAGATTGAAAGAATACTAAACCTTCCTTCCTGAGAATGCAGAAGACCAATGCTACACCCAAGGGGGAGCACCCAAAATCATTTTGAAAGTTTGCCCACCCACCCAGCCGAGGTGGGCGCCAGGCTAAGGGTTTTTTTTTCAGATCTGGACAAGGCATATACAGGACCTTTGGGCACTGTCCACAATCAAGGATGGGCACAAGTGGGAGTTCATGAACAAGTTTCCAGGAAACCACTTCCAGGCTACCAGACTACCATCCACACTATTCAGGAGAAATCTCCTTGTAGAATATGTAGCGGAGTTAAAACAAAATTGTAGAGGTCCCGTCGGCTCAAAGAGGGAGAGGATGGGGGGCGTGTCCGGCAGCCGACCTGGAAGCACGCACGGTGTGAGTGCTCTCCTTCAGCCCACCGCTACAAGGCCTTAATCGGGGACCCCACCTGCACATAATGGGGAGATCACGGGCCACACGTTCCTCCTCACTCCGGGGCACGCCTCAGCCTCCGCCGCGGCCTTTAGAAACTACTTCCAGCCGCCCGAGGCCTTGCCGGGCGGCGGAAGCAAGATGGCGCCGGACGGTGCGGAGCCTCACCGCCGGATTCTCTCGGCGCCTTGCTCCACGCCTTCTGACCTCCGGACGGATGCCGCGCATCAGCCCCCGCACCCCCCAGAGACCGCGGGGGAGCGGGATGCCTCCTACCACCCCCCGGACCCTGCTCTGGACTGCCAGGAGGCCCCGGATGGGCCGGCCAGGGATCCTCACCTCGCACTAGGCCGCAACGGCAAGATGGCGCAGATCGGGCGCCCAGCGTCTCCTCAGGTACGCCAGCCCTTCCCCCTGTCTGCAGCCACACAGCCCCTGTCCCTGTCAGCCTTCCCCCGGGACCTCTCGCAGGGCAGGCAGCCTACTTGAGTGGTCACCCAGGGTTGCCCATCTCCCACCCCCCCCCTCTGTGCTCTGGGGGGAGTAGGCCATGGATCCACCACCTTCCCTGCCGCACACCCCATGCTCAGAGGCCTTTCCCCGCCTCCTCGGCACAGCTCCTCTCCCAAGCACGGCCCCCAGCTCCTGTCTATCCCCCACATCCTTGGGCGTTATGGAGGACTCTCAGGCACGCTCGGACTGTTTTTCTGGTGGGGATGCTGGGACGCTCCTTGCGGCTGTGGGGGGGGGATCGGGTGGCATGGCCGCAGCCTGCCTCCCCTAAGGCGCAGAGCCCCCCCCCCGTTCTCGGGACTCTAGTGAGGTCAGGGACCGCTTAGACACCATCCCCTCCTATGCTCAGGTGGCCCGGGCCTCTGGCCACCTTCGAGGAACAGCCCAACTGGACCCCTCACCCTGTCCCCCCCATGCTACCTCCTGGGCTGACCCCAGGGGACCTCTGCCATCGTGGCCCCCCTCTCCTACCCGGGGACTGCAGCGGGGCGAGCCGCCCCTCCACTCTCCACCTTATTCGCCTTCATCCCGACACCATGAGGCCGTCCGCCCTGACTGGCAGATATACCTGCAATCTATGCCGACGAAAGAGGACTTTAAACAGCTCATAACGGAGGTGCAAGCCACTTGCCGCGCTGAGATCCAGTCCCTACACACTGGCCTCAAACATCTATCTGACCGTGTGGAGATGGTGGAAGAGGAGGTTCAGGAGACCAAGCTGGCGGTCCATCGTGCTCAGGTGGAGACCTCTGACCACCGCCTCTTGCTACGGGATATGCAACGCCACGTGGAAGACCTCGACAATAGAGGTCGCAGAAACAACATCCGCATTCGCGTCCTGCCTGAGTCGGAGGGCGCTGAGGACCTTCAGACTTCGCTGCAAACGCTATTCAACGAGATGTTGGGGGAAGATCCGGACAAGCACATAGAAATAGACAGAGCCCATCGGGCCCTAAGACCCAAAGGCCCGGCCTCTAAACCCAGGGACGTTATTTGCAGAATCCACTCCTTCCCACTTAAGGAAGACATTATGCACAAGTCCCGCGCCATCCGTAATTTGGCCTTCGATAACTCACCGATTCAGCTTTACCCGGACCTATCCTGGATCACGCTTCAAAAACGTAGGCTGTTGCAGCCTCTTCTCTGGGCCCTGCAAGACAAGCACGTTCTCTACAGATGGGGCTTCCCCTTCAGCCTGACCGCGAGACATCAAGGAAAGTCGGCGACTCTCCGCTACCCAGAAGATCTTGTCCCCTTTTGTGACACTCTTGACATTCCTGTCCCTCATCTGCCTGATTGGGATCTGGTCGCCTCTCCCCCCCCGATGCCGGTGCTCTGGCAGAAGGTCCCTTCAGCCAAACGGCGCAGAGGCCCGGATCCCCACCACGGGTCACCCAAGCGTGACTGAAGCACTGGCCCTGTCCAACGGACGTCTCCCCTCTACAGTTTTTTCTTTTCCCCTATTTTTGGGGTTTTGTTACTTCTTTCCCCCCGATTGCCGGAGCTACACATTCTACTTGTTTTTCTTCCTCGGGCTGGCCTAGGTAGAGTCCCGAGCCGGATCGACTCCCGGGTTACTGCCCCCCCTGTGGTTTTGCACTTGTTGGTTCCTTTGGTGGAGTGGACTGTTGGTGCCTCCCTAACCCGATTTTTTTTTCTGTTTTTTGGGTTGGGGAGTCGATAAGGAACCGTACAGATCCGGTGTCCCTATAGGACCTCTGGACCTGTTACTTGATAATGTTTTCTTTTATCTTGTACTGTGTTTTTGTTTCTCTTCTTTCCTCTCTCTCTAGGCTTTCTCCTCTTCTTGCCTCCTCAGAGGCGCCATGCCAGTGGTTCTCCCGGTCGCCGTCTCTCCTCCAGTGGTTGCTGCTCCTCCTGAGGTGCCTGGGCCTCCAACGAACCAAGCTAAGTATGCCCTATGCACCACCCCTACTTGACCATGGCTAGGATCCTGTCCCTTAATGTCCATGGCCTGAACTCCAACAAAAAGCGGCACCTGGCGCTTAGGGAGTTCCGACAGGCGGGGGCAGATATAGTGATGGTCCAGGAGACACATTTTAACCTGGGAGACTCCTTTACGTTCGCCTCCAGACATTTCCCTCAGGTCTATCAGGCCTTTAACCCACGGAAAAGAGCGGGAGTGGCCATTCTTTTCCGGCGGGGAGTCCCTTTTACTTGTACCTCCGTGCACCTAGACCCACGGGGCCACTACATTATACTCCGTGGTCTGTGGCGTACGCAGGCACTGACCTTATGCGTTCTCTACGCCCCCCAATGTCCATCAACATATATTCTTGTCTAGGGTGTTTTCCCGTTTGTTTAGGACGCCCCCCGGGCTTCTGGTGATAGGGGGGGATTTTAACTTCACTCAGTCCGCACTCCATGATTGCCTAGCAGTGGGCCCCCGGGCGCCTCAGGCTAGGACCTTAAGAGACTCCAGGCTCTTCCGCCAAATTACCAGAAGGTGGGGTCTTTTTGACGCCTGGCGAGCTCTGCACCCGCAAGACCGCCAGTACACCTTTTTCTCCGCTCCCCACGGCACACACTCGCGTATTGATCATTTTTTTGTCAACAACGCGACACTGCGGGCGGGCCAATCTGCACATATACTCCCCATCTCCTGGTCAGATCACGCCCCCATAACCCTAACCCTAGCACTAGACTTCCCCCTTCATAAGCCCTGCACCTGGAGGCTGAATAACTATCTCCTGCAGCATGCTCCGGCAAAGGCAGAGCTGGAGTCTTCGCTCCGGCACTATTTTGTTGAGAACGACACTCCAGACGTCTCCCTCGCTACCCTCTGGGCCACCCACAAGGCTGTCATCCGGGGGCGCTGTATAGCTCTATCCTCAGCCTTAAAGCGGGACGCACGGACCGCCAGGCTACTGGCTGAGAAACGACTTAAGACCCTTGAGGCCCGTCTTTTGGTCTCCCCCTCCGTCCCCACCATTAAGCAAATCGTCCAGACTAGGCTGACACTTCGGGACCTGGCGTTGGGATCGGTTGAGAAAGCTCTAGTCCGCCTGCGACAACTGTATTATGACAAAGGGAACAAGGCACAGTCACTATTGGCCCGGAAACTGGCGGAGCGTACGGCGACCTCTGCTCCGGCCCAAATTAAAAATAAGGGGGGGACCTTTTGACCCACCCCCAAGCGATAGTGGATGCGTTCGCAGACTATTATACTGACTTGTACAACAGACCGGACATCCCCCACAACACCCCAACCTCGGGCCAGTCCAACCGTATTACCCAGTACTTGGACAATATAGTTCTACCCCGACTGCAAGACGCGGACCTCCGAGAACTGAACGCCCCTATCACTGAAGAGGAGCTCTTGGAGACTGTGAGGACCCTCCCTGCCCACAAGTCCTCGGGACCAGACGGGCTCCCCTACGAATACTACAAGGCGTTTATACCCCTCTTGAGCCCGCATATGACCAAGCTTTTTAACTCCTTTCTCCAACAGACCCCGGTCCCGACCGAAATGCTAGGCTCGTTTATTTCCCTTATTCCCAAGCCAGAGAAAGACCCGACTGCTTGCGCTAGTTACCGACCTATAGCCTTGCTGAACGCTGACCTAAAATTTTTTACGAAGCTCTTAGCGAATCGCCTTAACACGATCCTCCCTTCCCTAATACACAAGGATCAAGTGGGATTTGTCCCCTTGAGACAGGCAGGGGATAACACTAGAAAGATCATTGATCTTATTGACGTGGCGAATAGGGATAACCTAGTATCTTTGGTTCTCAGTTTAGATGCCGAGAAGGCGTTTGACCGCCTCAGCTGGCCCTTCATGGAGGCCACGTTACACCGCATGGGCTTTCGGGGCCCATATCTGCGAGCGGTGCGGCACCTCTACACTACCCCCTCCTCACAGGTTAAGACCCCCTTCGCCACGTCCTCAACTTTCTCTATTACTAATGGCACCCGCCAGGGCTGTCCGCTTTCTCCTCTCCTTTTTGCTCTGTGTGTGGAGCCTCTGGCGGCTGCCGTTAGAAGCAACCCGACATTCGAGGGATCCCGGTCAGGGGCAAGGAATTTAAGATTTCGCTCTTCGCAGATGACGTTATCCTTACCTTGACTCAGCCCGGGATCTCACTCCCCAACCTCCACTCCGAGCTAGACCGATACGGGGAACTTTCGGGCTATAAAATTAATCCATCCAAGTCGGTGGCCCTCCCACTAAACATGGGGGCGGCCGAGATGACCCACTTACGCTCCGCTTTCCCATACAAATGGGAAAGCTCTTCCCTTAAATATTTGGGGCTCCTCCTCACGCCATCATTCCACTCCCTATATCAGGCTAATTTCCCCCCCCTCTATCGGGCGATTAGGGAATTACTACCTAAATGGAAGTCCCACCACATATCGCTCATGGGACGGATGACATCTATTAAAATGGTGATCCTTCCCAAGCTCCTGTATTTGTTCCAGGCACTGCCGATCCCGGTCCCGTATGCACAGCTACGCGCGCTCCAGAAGGACCTGTTGAACTTCGTATGGAACTAGAGAAAACACCGGGTCCCGAGCTCTGTCCTGACGGCCTTACGCTCTGACGGCGGTTTGGCGTTCCCCGATTTAGTCCGCTACTACCAGGCCACTCAGCTGCGGGCCATAGCCTCCTGGTTTGCGCAGAGGTCTTATAATAGATGGTCGGAGATTGAAAAGATCTGGCTGGCTCCAGTTCACCCGAACAGTTTCTTATGGGGCGCAAGGGTCGATATAGACTCGGGTCGGCTACTAGGGCCGATGGCCCAGCTTCGTCTGCTCTGGCGAAAGCTCTCCCGCGAACACAGTCTCCACTCGGAGTTCTCCCTACTGACCTCCTTCCTCTGCAACCCGACTCTACCGGCTAGCCTGACCCACCAGATGTCCTGGCCTTGGGCTTCGCGCGACCTGTTTCACTTGGGGCACCTGGTGGACCCCAGGACACGAAAGCTGTTGTCCTTCTCGGAGCTCCAGGCTAAGCATGACCTCCCCCATCAGACGTTCTACAGCTACCTACAAATTAGACACTTTGCACAATCTAGGGCCCCTCACCTACGGTTCTCCCCGCCCTCTCCCTTCGAACAGATAATTCTGGCAGGACGGAATCGCAGAGGGTTGATTTCAGACATTTATCGCGTCCTCAACGCATACCACTTTCAAACGAAGGGGAAGCACTCCTACATGAGACGCTGGGAGGGGGAGTTGGGTGAGGAGCTCCCCCTTGAGACCTGGCAGGGGGTGTGGCGCCAGGCAGCCAAATCTTCTCTGTGTACACTGTACAAAGAGAATTCCTACAAAATCCTCTTCTTCTGGTACCAGACCCCGGATATTCTCCACAGGATATACCCCTCTACCTCGGATCGCTGCTGGCGATGTCTGAGGGAGTGGGGCTCCTTGTTCCATATCTACTGGGCCTGTCCCCTGATTGCCCCATACTGGCTTATGACTCGTAGGATGCTCCAGCGTTTATTCGACGTTCCTGTACCCCACTCCCCTAAATTCTTCTTGCTGGGCCTGTCCCAACCCGCTCTGGCTCGACCGGGCCGGGCCGGAAGCTCCTTAGGCACATCCTGACAGCGGCCCGCTGCCTGATAGCCCTTAACTGGAAAAATCCATTGCCCCCGTCTAGGGAGGCCCTTTACTCCAGGATCAAGGATGTTGAGCTCATGGAGAAAATGACTGCCAGGGTGAGGGATAGGCTTGAGGAGCATGACCTGGTCTGGGGGAGATGGCGGCTGCTGGAGGACTGATGGTGAACCGATGTGGACATGGTGATGTGGACCGTTGGCATTCTATTCCCTTTTCTATGTCTTTTCCTCTTCCTTTCCTTCTCTCTCTTCTTCTCTTTTCCACTCTTTTTGTTCATACTACTGATGGTCCTTGTTTTGTTTTAAGTTTGGCATATAAGCTAGGCAGCAGACCCTGGGTGGCCTTTTGGTTCCCAGCACGGATAACTGACTTTTGGTGTCTTCCGTCTGCTGTGCACCCTGGGTCGGTTGGCCTGATCTCGCTGCATTTCCCAATACTGTGTTCTTCTGCACTGTCTATTTACAATGGGCCCCCTGTATTTTGGGAGCCATGCTACTATTGCTGTATGCCTGTACTATTACTTTTGTTATGCGACCACGAAAAATAAATAAATTGTTATTTGAAGAAAAGAGGGAGAGGATTCTACTCCCCTTTATTTTTAGTGAAGAAAAGGACAGGAGATTTTCGTCCAGTATTAGATCTCAAAAGGCTCAACAGGAACATCAGAGTGGAAGCCTTCAAGATGGAGAGTCTCCAATCCATACTCCTAGCGATAAGTCTGGGCGATTGGATGCTGTCAGTAGATTTGTCAGACGCCTATCTTCACATCCCAATCCATCCGGCTTTTCAAAAATTTCTTCGATTCGTCATCAATCATTGCCATTTTCAGTTTCGGTGCCTTCCATTCTGCATCTCGTCAGCTCCCAGGACATTCACCAAAGTTCTATTACTGTTAGTGGCATTCCTCAGAGGGAAAGGTCTTGAATTCATCATTACCTAGACGACATCCTACTGTTGGCAAAAAGTCAGGAGATATTGCTTCAGCACCGAGAAATTCTTCTTTCAACTCTCCACAACTTTGGATGGATCATCAATTGGAAGAAGAGCAGTTTACAACACACTCAGAAGATGGTGTTCCTAGGAACACATCTGGACACCAAACTGAACAGAGTGCAACTCCCGCAGGCAAAGATTCAGCCTCTAATACAAAAAATGCAGAGGCTGCTATCAGCAAATTATCTGTCAGCCAGGGTCTGTCTGAGTTTGCTGGGATCTATGTCTACAACCATACCCATGGTGCAATGGTCCCAATGGCACATGAGGACCCTGCAGAACTCTTTTCTCAAGCAGTGGGATGGAGTGTCCATGCATCAGATCATTGTCATCTCCAGGTCGGTGAAGCAATCAATATGGTGGTGGACACACCAAAGCAATTTAAAAAGATACAAGCTAATAGTCCCTTTGGACCCAGAGGTAGTGACTTCGGATGCTTGCCAGAGTGGCTGGGGAGCCCACTATCAGGATCTAGCAGCCCAGGGCCAATGGCAGTTCCAAGCCATAGGAGTGGTTTCCAATATATTGGAACTCAGGGCGGCCTTTCATGCATTGAGGGCATTGACGCCTCTACTGTCGGGAAAAAATGTACTTATCAGAATGGACAACAGGGTGGCAGTGTCTTATGTACAGAAACAGGGAGGTACCAGAAGTGTCACTCTGATGAGGAAAGTTCATCCTATTTTAGAATGGGCTCAGATACACCTGGCAGACTTGAGAGCAGTGTATGTCCCAGCAGCACAAAATGTACTGGCCGACTATCTGAGTCGGAGATCGTTGTCCAACAACGAGTGGTCTTTGAGTCCTCAAATTTTTTCTGGGGACTGGGGGATGCCAGAGATAGACCTAGCAGCCACACCAATGAACACCAAATGTCGCAGGTTCCTGTCAAGAAATCAGTTTCCGTCAGCCGAGGGAATAGACTGTCTGTCTGGTCCATCCATGGAATTTCAAGTTGGGGTACATATTCCCTCCTACTCCATTGATTTCGAGGTTCCTATCCAGACTTCGGAGGTCCTCAGTAACAATAATCGCAGTGATTCCATTCTGGCCAAGGAGGCCGTGGTTTACAACCCTTCTGCAACTCAGTCTTCAACCACCAATTCCTCTTCCATTGAAACCAGACCTTCTCTCACAGGGACAGTTCTTCCATCCAGCTCCCGAGAAGTTGCATCTGATGGCCTGGAAATTGAGAGGTCTAGACTGAGGGCGCAAGGCTGTTCTCAGGAGGTCATCTCTACCTTAATGCAGGCTAGGAAGGTTTCTACTAATTCCATCTATGCAAGGATTTGGGAAAAGTTCTGCCTCATGACCCAAGAGAGAGATTGGAGTCCTCTTTCTTCAGAACCGCCACAAATTCTGGAATTCCTTCAGTCGGGAATTAACAAAGGCCTGAGTTCAAGTACCTTCAATGTGCAGGTTTCTGCTCTTTCCACTAAAACAGGCACAAAATGGGCTTTCCATCCACTGGTCATACAATTTTTTAAAGCTAGCCTGAAGATAAAACCTCCTAAGAAACCTATTTTTCCATCATGGGATCTGTCAGTAGTCCTCCATGCTTTTTCCAATCCACCGTTTATTCCTTTGGAGTCTGTTTCACTATGGGACTTAACTTTGAAACTTTCTTTTCTTATTGCTATAACATCAGCCAAGAGAGTATCAGAAATTCAAACTCTGATTATTTCAGAACCTTATTTGGTTTTCTTTCCGGATAGGGTAGTTCTTAGACCCTCAGATCGTTTCATACCCAAAGTGGCTACTTCCTTTCACTATAACCAAGACATTGTCCTTCCATCCTTCACTGATGATCATGGAGAGCCTCTTTTGCTGGACATTAAAACCACCATCAGCAACTACTTGTCAGCCACCATCTCCTTTAGGAAGACGGACTCTCTCTTGGTCATTCCTCATGGAACCAGACGCGGGCAGGCAGCTTCCTCATGCACTATTGCATCCTGGTTGGTGAGAGCCATTAAAAAGGCATATTCCACTCAACATTTGGCGATTTCAGAAGATATCAGGGCTCATTCTACTAGGGCAGTGGCTACCTCCTGGGCAGCATATTGCAGGGTTTCTCCAGAGACGATTTTTAGGGCAGCAACTTGGTCTTCCGAGCATACTTTCATTTCTCACTATAGAGTGAATTCTGCCCATTTGTCCTTGGCAGATTTTGTTAGATCTGTTATAAGAGCCAATTCTTCTGTGTTGTAGGAATTAAATATTATTTGCATTTACCCACCCGTCTGGCGAGTTATTTCCCAGTGTGTGCTGCCATGAAGGCGTCAGGAAAACGGAAAATTGTATACTCACCTTTCCGTAATTTTCCTTTCCTGACGCATCTTCATGGCACCACACAATGCCCACCCCATTTTGTTTTGTTTGTGATGACATTTACAGAGAATGCAGCGGGGGGTCTCCCCTTCAAATTTATAGTTAGCCAATCCTGTCAGGTTGTGGGGGCAGAGTCACAACCCAGTGTGTGGTGCCATGAAGATGCGTCAGGAAAGGAAAATTACAGAAAGGTGAGTATACAATTTTCCGTTTTTTTTGACTGGCGCTACACTTTAAAAATGTACCAGTTCAAAATTGCAAACAGATTCTACTTAACACAACAAACCTACACAGTCCCTGTTTTGTTCGCACCACCTGTATACTCCTGTTCTGAGTATATAGAGCCTGGGGGCCCCACACCTTTCCTTTTTTTATTATAGGTATGGGGTTCCCCCTAATATCCGTACAAGACCCAAAGGGGCTGGTAATGGGGGGGGGGGGGGCTACCTATGCCATTTTTCTCAATGATTTTCATCCATATTGCTGGAACCAGATATTACAAGCAGTTTTAAATTACTTTTTTTCCGTTAAATGTAATTCTGTGCAGGGACTGTTCTAAACACGGGAAACACGTGGCACTTCACAGGCATACTATAGACACCCCTCAGGCACAATATTTAAAGGAATATTTCACTTTTTTTTCACTTTAATCGTCATTAAAATCAGTGTTCCCGAAAAAAAATCAGTTTTTAAAAACATTTTAGGCATTGACCCATGTCCCCTGGGGCAGGAGCTAGGTCCCCAACCCCTTTTTAGGACAATATCTTGCATATTAGCCATTAAATCAGCACTTTTTATTTCAAATGGTCGAGTCCCATAGACTTCAATGGGGTTCTAAAGTTTGCACAAATTTTCGGTCTGTTCGAAAGTTCTGGTGCGAACCGAATCGGGGGGTGTTCGGCTCATCCCTATTCTTCAACAAGTGAAGAAATCTTTTCTCAGTCCCGGCCGTGTGGACAGACTGAGATTACTAATGCAAGCGGACCTATTTCAAGAAGTGTGGTCCCTTGTACCATGGCATGACTGCTTGTTGTTTGAATGCAGCCATGTTGTCCCTAGGAAGAAGGAAAACTGCTGGGAAATGTTGTTTCACCCCGAGTAAAGGATTGATGGACTTTGGGGCTTCAAAGACACTGGGGTGTTTAGTAAGTTAGGTAGAATAGACTGAATGAATGAATGAATGAATCAAATACTTGTATAGCGCACAATGCGAACTGAATCGCCTCTAGGCGCTCTAGACTGTCGCAAAGAGGGTACGTTTCCACCTTAAAATTGAATAATGGACTAAAAAGTACACAAGGACTGTTTTCTGAATATGCTGGCCACCAGGTAGCCAGCCTGAGTGAGCAATTGTTCACATTATATAACTGTTATATAGGAATTGCTAAGTAAGTTTCTTTAGGTCTGTTATGAAAAAGGGGTGGCAGCCTCGGATGGGGGTAGGGCCCAGTTTCCATCTGTACTCATGTTTAGATATGTCATAAGGTTTGTTTACACTGCTTTGCTGCTCTCGGATGAGGGTAATTCATGTTTACTCAATTTTCTCACAGAAAAGTATTGCAGTAACACATGTTTTGCTATACACATGTTTATCCCCTTTGTGTGTATTGGAACAAAACAAAAAAAGGGAGGAAAAAAAAAGCAAATTGGACATAATGTCACACAAAATTCCAAAAATGGTCTTGTCAAAATTCTTGGCACCCTTTCAAAATTGTGGATAAATAAGATCATGTCAAGCATGTGATGCTCCTTTAAACTCACCTGGGGCAAGTAACAGGTGTGGGCAATATACAAATCACACCTGAAAGCAGATAAAAAGGAGAAAAGTTGAAAGCTGGGGGGGCGTGGCCAGCGCACGAGCTGAATGGAAGCTCTGTGAGAGAGCTCTGTGACAAGAACGGGCATATTAGCGACAATTCACAGCGAATATCGGTAAAAAAGATACGAACAGACGACAGAAGAGTTCCTGAATCCGAAGGTGATGTCGAAAAAGCGGAAAGACGAACGGAAAATGAAAAAATTAACGACATTCTCCTCTCAGTCAGCGGGAGGGAGAAAAAAAGATGGCGCAGATCCTCTCACAGCTGCTGTACCAGCAACGGCCTCCTCAGGGAGAGCGCACTACACTGACATGCCTGATGCTGCTCTAGAAGAATCACCTCACAAAACACATCTGGAATCTCCTCATGAGGAAGATTGCCTCAGCCCTACATGTCGCAGCCCGGCTAAAACTTGTATCAAACTGGATTTCACAGGCCAGGAGGTAAGCCATAAAATACCTCATATTAGTCAAGATAACAGTCATAACTCCTATAGCTTCGCCTATAGCCGCATTCCCCACTAATAACCAGCCTATTCTGGACACCCAATTAAAAGAAATGCTATTAACTTTACATACTTCGCTTCATACGGATATTTTACAACTCACAAATCAATTCTCCAAAGCAGTGAACTCCTTAGGTGAAAGAGTACACACTATTGAGAACTCTATGGGAGACATGACCAATACTATTAATGACTTAATAGATGCTCATGAAGAAAATAAAGCTGAAAAAGAGTGGCTTAAATTAAAAATCGCAGATTTAGAAGACCGCTCAAGGAAGAACAATCTCAAAATCAGGGGTATCCCTGAAAATATACAGCAGTCTGATCTTAAAAAATATGCCACTGACTTATTCTCCAACTTGCTGCCAGCTATACCAGCCTTAGAGCTCACAATTGATCGTATCCATCGGATTCCAAAACCGTCATTTCTCCCTCCACAGATACCACGTGATGTACTACTTAGAGTACACTTCTACCATGTTAAAGAACAAATCCTATATAAAGTGCGACATCTAGGACAACTTCCACAACCATATAATACAATCCAGATTTATGCTGAAGAGAGCCACCAGTACAAATTCACATTGTTACAATGCAGAGCATGTGAGTATATTATACCATCGGATATTGAAAGTCAGGGTCAACAGCATACATATTTCCCGAGGCTATGGGCCAATGCCTTTCTGGAGCCAAACATTCCATAATTTCCAATGTTGTTCAAATATACGAACATGTCCTTGTCTACACGCTAGTATACGCTCAAATGCATAGTTGTATCGTACCATATTAACCACCTCAAGGACACTAGGAGCCTGATTTGTTTTCCACTTTCTAGTGATAAGTAACTTGGCTGCTAGGAAGATATGAGTTACTATTTTACGACAGTCGGGTGGGAATTGTTCTATACCTATATTGAGAATGGCTAGGGCAGCTGTAGGGGGGGGTGAGAATGCAAGTTATCTCTGAGATGACACGAAACAACTTGTTCCAGAAGCTCGTTAGGTGTTTGCAGGTCCAGAAGATGTGCATGATCTGTCCCACTCCCCCACATTCCCTCCAACATAGTGGGGATTGCGACGGGAGAAATTAGGACAATCTATAAGGGGTAAGATACCACCGCAAAGTAATTTTATGGGATAACTCCCAGTGGTTAGCACATTTTGAGGCATGGTAAACCGATTTAGAGGCTGCAACCCATTGGGCTCTGGTGAACGAGGACCCCAACTCCCATTTTAAGTGTGGAGTGGCTTTCTGGAAAACAAGTTTGTTCTGTAAAAAATTATAAAACAGCGAGGTTCCCTTTGCTTTGGGATGTTCTATACTAGTGAGGTATTGCCAACCAGGGGTATATACTGTCAGTTCTGTCGAGTTCAAAGAAGAGATACAATGTAAGATGTGGATGTATTTATGAGTTGGGCACGCCAAATTCAGTTTGGAGTGATTGGAATGTTTTAGGGGAGTGGTTCAGGAGTAGTTGATCCAGAGTTAGAATGCCTAGATCCCTCCATGTTCGAAGAGACATGTTGGGGATCAGTAACTCTAAAACCTCTATCGGGGTTGAGACAAGGTGTTGACGTGTTGGAGGTGGGCCAGTTGCCACAAAGCTTTTCCAGGCTTCCAGAGAGGCCTGGATAGAGAGGAACGGTTTAGCGATCAGGCCGGGTTTCAATGAGTCGGCTATCAGCAGGTGTACCAGGGCCAAGGTGGAAGTAGCTGCTAGTTCAATATTGGTCCATCTATTGGATACCTCAGGTCGAAACCAGCTTCTAATTTGGGCCAGCTGTGAGGCTGTCCAGTAGTCTCTTAGGTCAGCCATACCCATACCACCAGCAAATTTGTGTTTTAGCAGCTGGGCATGGGAACTTCTAGGTTTCATACCCTTCCATATCTGAGCCCTCATCAACCTGCTGAGCGCCATGAAATGGGAACGTTTGGGGAGAATAGGCAATGTTCTGAAGAAGTAAAGAATCTATGGAAGCGTAAACATTTTAAAAGCCGCAAGACGGCCCATCCAAGAAAGTTCATATTTGGTGGAACCTTGGATTTCTCTGGAGAGTTTTTTAATCAGGGAGGAATAGTTAATTTCAGCTAATTGGTTAGCAACAGCCGTCAGTGGGATCCCTAAGTAAGGGATCTCTCCTGCGCTCCATGTGTAGGCAAAGGAGTTCTGTAGGCTTTTACATAAATCAGGTTCAACACCTAAATTAAGGATAAGAGATTTGTTACAATTAACTTTATAGTAAGAGATTCTACTGAAGGTGTTAAGAAGTTGGTGTGTTGCGGCTAGGGACGTTTTAGGTTCTGTCAGAAAGATGATAATGTCATCCGCGAACAAGTTGATAACATGGGAGTTGGTGTCCAGGTTGAAGCCTGTAATCTCGGGTGTAGATCTTATTGCCTGTGCCAAGGGCTCTATCAGAAGATTAAAGATACTTGGGGACAACGGACATCCCTGGCGGGTTCCATTTGTGATTGGGAAGGGGGAGGACAACGTGTTGGTTGTGTAGACCCGTGCTGAGGGAGCGGAGTATAGTGCCAGTATGGCTGTCAAAATAGGACCCTTAAAACCAAATTTCTCCAGAGTAGCTCTCATGTAACCCCAGTGGATACGGTCGAATGCCTTCTCCGCATCCAAAGAGAGGAGCAGCGAAGGCACCCGACCGGACCCAGCATATTGTATTAGATCAATGACCCGTCTGGTTGCATCAGAGGCTTGACACCCTTTCATAAAACTCGTCTGATCAGGGTCAATGAGGGTGGGCAATATAGACGACAACCTATGAGCGATGATTTTTGCATATAACTTGACATCAGTATTGAGCAGGGATATAGGCCTGTAATTAGCTGGACAGGCCGGGTCCTTACCAGGTTTAGGAATGGTTACAACATGAGCCTGTAGCATTTCCGTAGGGAAGGAGGCCGAGGCTGCAGCCGCCGTGAACACCGGAGAGAGATTCGCACTAAGTGTCTCATGAAACTGCTTATAGTAATCATTCGATAGACCATCAGGTCCTGGAGATTTCCCAGAGGGTAGCGATTTAATCGGTTTGCAAATTTCTGAGGGGGAGATTGGGGTGTTCAGATCCAGTAATTGGTCTTCAGTTAGTTCAGGGAGTTGAAGAGAGGACAGACAAGACAATATCTCATCTGGCTGTGGTTGCACAGTCTCAGGGTCATCTTTTAAATTATAGAGCTTGCTATAATAAGCCGCAAAGGTATTGGCAATGCCCTTCGGGTCCAGCGTTTTGGCATTTGAACGGGGGTCTAACAGGTATTCTATTTTGGAATGTAATTTCTTGGCCTTTAATCTACGAGCTAGGAATTTACCTGCTTTGTTGCCCGAGGAATAGCTGGTTAGTTTAAGGGCCCTAACATGTTTATCATGTTGCTCTAAGAGCATTGTTCTCAGTGTCGTACGGAGTTGAGATAATTTTGTAGCAAGGGGTACAGAGGGATTAGATTTGTTGGTGGCCTCAGTCGTGCGAATCTCTTCCAGCACCTCGTCAAGCTGCCTTTGCCTCTGCCTCTTCATGCGTGAACACATTTGGATAAAAATACCTCTGATAAAGGCCTTATGGGCACACCACAGTACAAAAGAGTTGGATACAGAAGGTGCGTTCAACTTGAAATATTCCTGAAGGTGTTTCTCAATGACCGCCACTTGTTGTGGGGAGCTAAAAACTTGAGAGTTAACTCTCCAGAGGTACGCAGGGCTAGGCGTGTGCTCCTCCAGAACCGATACAGAGACAGGTGCATGGTCCGACCACGTAATATTGTGGATGCTGGAGGAGGACACCGCCTGCAATAAAACCCTATCCACCAGGATCATATCTAAGCGTGAGTATGAGGCCGCGTACACACGGGCGGATTGTCTGCCCAACTAAGTTCGTCAGACAATCCGACAGAGAGTCCGTTCAAAATTTGAATGAACGGACTTGACCACACACGATGAGCAGACAGTCCGCTGAAAGCGTGCGCGATGACGTGTACAGCACGTACGACGGGACTAGAAAAACGACGTCCTATACACTGCAATGCAACCTTCGGCCGTGTAAATCCTTTCTGAGCATGCGCCATACTTAGTCCGTCCAACTTGCCTACACACGAGCGGACTGTCCGCTGAAACCAAGTTTGGACGGACAAAACCAAGTTTGAACGGACAAAATTATGGAAATTCCGTAAGACTTTGTTCGTCAGACAGTCCGCTGAAAAAGTCCGCTGAAGCCCACACACGAGCGGATTGTCCGCTGAAACACGGTTCAGCGGACTAAGTTGGACAGACAATCCGCCCGTGTGTACGCGGCCTGAGTTGTGGCGCGCCGAATGAAAGATAAAGTCCCTTTCCTCTGCATGTTGACAGCGCCACACATCATACACATCCTCTGAATGAAAAAGGGGTTGGAGTGCCTTAACTGAGCGCGGACGTTTCCCTGTAGCATCTATGGTTGGGTTGGCTGTCAGGTTAAAGTCTCCACATACAATCAATGCCCCCCTCCTACAACCAGAGATTGTCGAGAACAATTTTCTGGCAAATCTAAATTGTCGTTCATTAGGCGCATAAGCATTGACAAGTGTAAAAAGTCTTTCGTTGATATCACAAATGAGAATCAGAAATCTACCATCAGGATCTTGAATAATATCATGTAGTTTAAAGGCCACCGAGTTCTTAATGGCTATAAGGACACCCTTCCGCTTGCAGGAGGCCGAAGCCATGAAGATATGGGGGAATTGCTTGTGGGTAAACGTTGGGGGGGCTGAGGCTTGGAAATGAGTTTCCTGTATGCATATCAAATCACTCCCCAACTTAAGGGCCTCTTTCCAAAGGGAGGCACGTTTTGCCGGATGGTTGAGTCCACGTACATTAAAAGATGTTATAGTGATAGGCATGCGAGGGCATAGAGTACCTTATTAGTTGTTGCGATCCATCTTTGAGGACATGAAGATCGGTGACCTTTCAAACTTGTAGATGTCTTGAGCGACGGTGTGCCGGCCATGACCATGGGGCTGTGTGAGGCGACAGGTGGCAGGAGGCTGTACATCTGGCTCAGGAAGCTAAAGAAGGACAGAAAAGAAAGGAAAAAAAAGAGACATAAAAAGAAAACCAAGTCTAAGTCTTGTGGTAAAAAGGAGAGAGCGACCGCAAAAGGGGTCTGAATGCAGGTATACTGCACAAGTTCCATGATGGAAGAGGGGATTCACGTGGAAAAGCTCCAGAGGTCCGGGGAAGGTTGCAGAGGGAGTAGATCAAGTGAGTAGGCCAGAGGCGGCGAGGTCCGATGGGTTTGATGTTTCCTCTTATGGGAGACTACTTGCCAATCTTCTTGGGACCGTGTTGCGGAGAGCTGCTGTCGGGGAGTCGGTAGTTGTGCAGGGAGGATATCCCATTTATGGAGGAGAGCCAGTCCCTCTTCCAGATTATTGACCACTGATACAGCGTTGTCCCTGGAGATAACCAGACGAGTAGGGTAACCCCAACGATACAGAATGTCATGGTTCCGCAAGGCTTTAGTGATCGTCAGGAGAGACTTCCTCTTCTGTAATGTGTATTGGGATAAGTCAGCAAACAGTTGGAGGTTTGAGAAGCGTTCAGGCAGTTGTTCTTTTTTACGGAAGCATGCCGCAAGCTGCTCTTTGATGTGAAAGAAGTGGACTCTCATTATCACGTCCCGGGGGACATCATCATGGATGAAAGAGGGCTTAGGCAGTCTATGTATCCTGTCGATGATTACTTCTGTGTCAGGTACATTAGGAATAGCTGTGCGAATCAAGTCACAAGCATATTGATTCAGTTGGCTCACTGGAACTGATTCAGGGACACCTCTGATCTTAAGGTTATTGCGCCTAGCGCGGTCCTCAAGGTCTGCGATTTTAGCTGTGAGTGATTCTATTTGGTCATCTCGGTCATTATGAGTGTCAATAAGCATGTTGTGTGAAGAAGCAAATTCGCCCATTTTGCATTCTATATGTTCCACTCTGTTGCCCAGATCAGTCACATCGGTTTGAACTTTGGCCATACATTGTAAGATGTCGGTATTAAGAGAGGCCCGCAACGAGGTTAACATGTCCTTAAGCACAGTTTCCGAGACAGGCTGGTCTGAGGCAGGGAACGTATGAAAGGAGTCATGCTGGTCCGTGAGAACTAGAGCAGGGCTTTGGTCAGGGCCTACCTCTGTCAGTGTAGCGTCATCCGACAGCCTGGGCTTGCTCTTAGCTGGGCTCTGGGAGATTGGGGTTGTCGGACCCGGAGAACCCTGCCTCGGGCTAGGCGATTTCCCTGTGGATCCGGAGCTAGGATGCGCCGGAGCCTCCCGGGGAAGATCCGCCGGCGCCATCTTGGCCGCGTGTGTGGTGGCGAGGAGGAAAGAAATGGGGAAGTTTCCCCGCACTGACCGTGTCTCGCCCCTTTCTTCCCATCCCGGGGTGCTCTCCGCAGTTGTCTGGTGGAGTGCAAGGCTTTGGGACTCCAAGTTGCCGCCTCTGTCGTCGCTAATCCCCTGCTGTGTAGCGGAGCTGTAGATTCAGGCTGCCATTCAGCCGCGTGGTAGCCACGCCCCAATGAGAACTAGCCATTCTGAATATGAATTTACATACTATTCCCAAACAATATCGTAAAGTAGTAACACATATACTTTTAGCTGCGAGACTATCCATAACTAGAAAATGGAAAACTGACTCTCTTCCTACTATGACAGAAGTTATAGAATTAACCCAACTTCACCACTCCTACGAATTGTTATTTCCTAATGATAAATCCCTATATATTAAGGAACAACAACTATGGGAACCTTGGAGTACATGGTACAAAAATTATACTTCCACAATTTAGATAATGCTGATTCTTTAATCATATAGAAGAAAGAACTTCTGTGCGTTTTAATATTTTTTGGATGGCTTTAAAAATAATTTCATAACAAAGTGACAAATATATCACATGTCTGTTTATCTGAATTGAGCTGCGGAGTAAGGATGGATCTTTATTTTCCTTCATAAAAGATAACTACTGTGTTTGAATTTCCTTTAGGATGTTGGCCTAGGTACTCCAAGACACAGATAGATCCCTGTGAGGGGTGTCTTGGGGTCCAGAAGTGGCCATTATCCATATCGCTATTTATAAATCTTACAATAATTATATTACGGACTTTATTATACAAGTTCTATGAGACTAACTCTTGTTCGAGTCCATTTATGACTATGAATATTAGATACTTGGGAATACTACTTTATTCTTTATTGTGGACTATTTGTTTCTATGCTATATTGTGCTGAGAAAACCTTGTCACTACATTATACTGTGTTATGTTACTTTTATTACTATATATTATTTTTTTTGTTTTGTAACCCTTGTTGTAACTAACTCTGCTAAAAATCTCAATAAAAAATGTGAAAAACAAAAAAAGGAGAAAAGTTCTTTGCATTGTGTGTCTTTGTGTGCCACACTAAGCATGGACAACAGAAAGAGGAGAAGACAACTGTCTGAGGACTTGAGAACCAAAATTGTGGAAAAATATCAACAATCTCAAAGTTACAAGTCCATCTCCAGAGATCTAGATTTGCCTTTGTCCACTGTGTGCAAAAGTATCAAGAAGTTTGCAACCCATGGGACTGTAGCTAATTGATGGTTATAGGAAGCGACTGATTTCAGTTATTTTTTCCAAAGGGTGTGCAACCAAATATTAAGTTAAGGTCGCTAAGAATTTTGTGTGACATTATGTCCAATGTGCTTTTTTTCCTCCCTTTTTTTTTGTTTTGTTCCAATACACACAAAGGGAATAAACCTGTACAGCAAAATATGTATTACTGCAATACTTTTCAGTGAGAAATACTTGATTTTCTGTAAAAATTTCTGGGGTGCCAACAATTTCAGCCATGACTATATATACATATATATAATCACTCTCACAGCCAATAATGTCTAAACCACTGGCAACAAAAGTGAGTACACCTCTAAGTGAAAATGTCCAAATTGGGCCCAACGTGTCAATATTTTGCGTGGCCACCTTTATTTTCCAGCACTGCCTTAACCCTCTTGGGCATGAAGTTCAGCAAAGCTTCACAGGTTTCAACTGGCGTCCTCTTCCACTTATACATGAAAACATCACAGAGCTGGTAGATGTTAGAGACCTTGCGCTCCTCCACCTTCCATTTGAGGATGCCCCACAGATGCTCAATAGGGTTTAGGTCTGGAGACATGCTTGGCCAGTCCATAAACTTTACCCTCAGCTTCTTTATCAAGGCAGTGGTCATCTCCGAGGTGTGTTTGGGGTTGCTATCATGTTGGAATACTGCCCCGAGGCTCAGTCTCTGAAGGGAGGGGATCATGCTCTGCTTTAGAATATATCAGTACATGTTGGCATTCATGATTTCTCAATGAACTGTAGCTCCCCAGTGGCGGCAGCAATCTTGCAGCCCCAGATTATGACACTCCCACCACCATGCTTTACTGTAGGCAAGGCACATTTGTCTTTGTACTCCTCACCTGGTTGCCACCACACATGCTTAATATCATCTGAACCAAATAAGTTTATCTTGGTCTCATCAGACCACAGGACATGGTTCCAGTAATCCATGTCCTTAGTCTGCTTGTCTTCAGCAAACTGTTTACATTCTTTCTTGTGCATCCTCTTAAGAAAATGCTTCCTTCAGGGACGACAGCCATGCAGACCAAATTGATGCAGTGTGTGGTGGCGTATGGTCTGAGCACTGACATTTTGACCCCCCACCCCTTAAACCTCTGCAACAAGGGCTGGCAGCACTCATACATTTATTTCCCAAAGACAACCTCTGGATATGATGCTAAGCATGTGCACTCAACTTCTTTGGTTGACCATGGCAAGGCCTGTTCTGTGTGGAACCTGTCCTGTTAAACCGCTGTATTGTCTTGGCCACATGCTGCAGCTCAGTTTCAGGGTCTTGGCAATCTTCTTATAGCCTACGCCATCCTAATGTAGAGCAACAATTATTTTTTTCAGATCCCCAGAGAGTTCTCTGCCATGAGTTGATATGTTGAATTTACAGTGGCCAGTATGAGAGAACGATAACACCAAATTTAACACACCTGCTCCCTCGTTCACACCTGAGACCTTGTAACACTAATGAGTCACATGACACCAGGAAGGGAAAATGGCTAATTGGGCCCAATTTGGACATTTTTACTTGGGGTGTACTCACTTTTTTTGCCAGCGGTTTAGACATTATTGGCTGTTTATTGAGTTTTTTTGAGGGGACAGCAAAATTACACTGTAATACAAGCTGTATACTCACTACTTTTCATTTTAGAAAAGTGCAATTTTCCCCAGTGTTGTCACATGAAAAGATATTATAAAATATTTACAAAAATGTGAGGGATGTACTTCTCTTTCAGGTGTCCCTGCACCCCAAGCGTTTTCTTGGCTAAGGAGAGACAGTGACTTCAGCTTTTATAACCAAGCTAATATTCCAGGTGCACATAATAGATAGGATATAAGGCTACAGTTTTATATTTTTCCCTTTTATACTGTTTGGGTGGTACGCCACACATAAAATTGTAGCTATCTGCTATTTATATGTCCTTGTGTGAAATATCACTTGCCTATGTATATACACTTTTTAGTTTATTTTATGTGGTACGCCACATGTCTCTTGTTACTTTTTTCTTCTCTCCTTGTTTCCCCACCCATCTCAGTTTTGCTAAGACATCCACTCTCAGTCTTGGGAGTTAAATTATTTTCTTGCATCCCTGAGACTAGTTTCCTAGGCAGGGAGAGGATGTAGCACCCTGGTGTTTAGGCAGGGTTGATAGTAAATTTTGTTTGCCAGGCGGTAGTTGCGCTGGTTAATTGATTCCTCTCTAGTTCTGGACTTGCCGCACCTTCTCTCTACTGTCGCTAGGTGGGGTTATGCTGGTGACATTAGAGAGACAAGGGCTTAGCAAGGTCAGGTCATGAGTAGATGGGTGTCTCAGCCAATTAGTGGGGGGGTTAGTCTCTTGGCCTGCTGGGAAAGCCTATTTATTTGGGTGGAGTCAGGTGATCGGAGTTCCTTGCCACCTGGACAGCTGTCTGGGTGGACATGTGTTATGCTGCCCCGGGCTTGCCGAGCCAGAATCTTGAGGCCTATTTCAGGGACATCTGGCTGCTATGCTCTCTGAGGGCCTACCCAGAAGCAGGAGAAGCCGTGCAGGGTTGAGACTGCAGGATTGGAGTCCATCCGAGTGTAACGGTTCAGCTGGACTGGGAACCAGTTGTGGTCGAAGGTAGAGGGGAAGCTGTCGCCACTAATGGACCATTCACCTTGTTACCAGAGATCACTGTGAGTAAGCAGGAGCCAGTACCAGCCGGGTTACATCTCGATACCTCATGAGGTCTAGCAGCTGTACAATATTTTTTTCAATAAACATGGAGACACTCATTCCAAACAATCACAATTCTTGTTAGACAGTATCCAATTCTGTTTGACACACAATTATTTTACGTTTCTGGATACGTTTTTCTTACAACTTAAGGGCACAGCCATGGGGGCCAGTTTCGCTCCAATGTATGCCAATCTTACCATGGGCCACTGGGAGGACACATTGTACTCTATGGGAGGTACATTGATGATATTGTGCTCATCTGGAGTGGCGGTCCGGACCTGTTCACCTTCTTTTTTTTTTTAAATGTATATTTATTGAAAAAATTTTAAACAGTACAAAAGAGTTGTAAATACGGTACAATAGTCAGTAACATTGGTTAAACATAGTAAGAGCACCATATTGCAGGTTTCGAAAAAGTTAAGTAAAAGAAAAAAAAAATCAATTGTAAGTACCATACGAGACAAAAAGGAGGATACACCATGAATCTGTATACAATAATAATTGCATAATAAAAAAGAAGAAAAAGAAAACCAAGTGTGTGGGTAAGGGTGGGAGGCATTGGTCTGATACGCTATGATATATTAAACACAATATCAGATCTCCCTGAGGCTACTCTAGAAAGGGTTGGCAGAGGGGTCAACAGAGGGTTCTGGGTTGAATAGGGAAATATCCCAGGGATCCCATATCTTGGAAAATTTAGGCAGGGAATCATGAACTACTGCCGTCAAATGTTCCATCCTATGCATTTGAGCAATGGATGAGACCACTTGTGTTTGTGTAGGAGGTATAGGAGAGAGCCAATGGGCCGGTATTACTCTTTTGGCAGCTAGGAGTATAAAAGCCATCAGTTTTTTAGCACATTTAGGGAGACCCAGGATCGGAAGGCCTAAAAGGTAATGTGTTGGATTCAATGGGATAGCTCTCTTTAATACTGATTGGAGAATGGATTGGACCATAGAACAAAAAGGTGTGATCCGTGGACAGTCCCAGAAGATATGGTAGTGTGTGCCTATATCCTGTAGGCACCTCCAGCATAGATGGGATAGTGAGGGATCATATTTATGTAGAACTTCAGGAGTCCTATACCAAAACATCAATACTTTATAAGCAGTCTCTTTCTGCTCTACACATCTCGAGACTTTGGAGATGGAAGTCCAGATCTCCTGCCACTGAGGGAGAGATATAGCAGTGGGTAGAATCTTGGCCCATTTCCGCATATAGAGGTGAGAGTCTAGAGTTGGGGGTAGTGAGTCATGGAGAATCTTGTAGATAGCGGATATGAGACCTTTCTGGTGTGGGCCCTGGGTACACAAAACTTCAAAGGTATTAGGTTTTTCTAGGCTCATGGCAGGAGATATGGAGCAAAAATAGTGTTTAAATTGGAGGTAGGCAAAAACGGACTGTTGTGGAATTTCGAATTTGTTTTGAAGGTCTAGGAAGGGCAAAAGTTTGCGGGTCACTGGGTGGACCAAGTGGCGAAGTTGGAAAATGCCCGCTCGAGTCCAAGGAGTCATAGCCACCTTAGACAGGCTGTCAGGTATGTCCGGGTTGTGAGTAACATTTAAAAGGGGTGGGCAGGAGGAAGAGAGAGAGAATTTCTTGTGGCATTTTTTCCAAATATCTAAAGTAAATAGCTTTGGTGCTAGGCAGATACATTTAAGTTGTGACATAGAAGAGGATAGGTCAGACCATATCATAGAACAAGGATGAACGGGGTAGGTGACACTCATCTCTATCTCTGCCCAACGACTCGTCGCAGAATAAGAGGACCAGGAGACTGACGCAGATAAGTGAACCGCGTAGTAATACCGTATAATATCGGGAGCTCCTAGACCTCCATGTGAGCGCGGAGCAAAGACAACCGTGTGGGCAATTCTATGTGCTTTGTTTCCCCATATAAATTTAGTAAAGGCCCATTGAATACTTCGGAGCTGAGACATGGGAAGAGCAATAGGTAAGGTTTTGAAAAGATACAAAAATTTGGGGAGTATAGCCATTTTGAGAACATTTATCCTACCTAAAAGGGACAGTGGACATTCCATCCATTTACGGAGTAGACTGTGCATTTCTGAGATTAAAGAGAGGAAGTTGGCTTGGTATAGTGTGCGGTAGGACGCCGTTAAATGAATGCCTAAATATTTGAGTGAGTCAGAGCACCATTGATAAGGGAAGGTGTTTTGTAAAGCGACGAGAAGTGGGGGAGGGATGTGAATGGGGAGTAGACATGTGCATTCGTTTTCGTCCGAATGCATTTTCGTCCGAATTTCAGCTATTTTTGTTTTCGTTTTGACAAACGATAACGAAAGCACAAAATCCGAAAAACGAAAGATCCAACATAAATAAATGCTTTATTTTCGTTTTCATTGTTACAACAGTTCGATATAGAATAGGAGATTCGACATGACTCTGACAACAATCTGTGTCTATAGAACCTGTGGTCGAATGTGCTTAACCTTACCTCTATTAGTCCAAGATTATATAGAGAAAATATTCGACAGAGAAAAAAGATTTGACAGAGAGAAAAGATTCTGCAAGTTACTGTCCTAAAAAGTGTTTGGGGACCCGGGTCCTGCCCCAGGGGACATGTATCAATGCAAAAATTTTTTTTTAAAAACGGCCGTTTTTTCGGGAGCAGTGATTTTAATAATGATTAAAGTGAAACAATAAAAGTGTAATATTCCTTTAAATTTCGTAGGGGGTGTTGTCTATAGTATGCCTGTGAAGGGGCGCATGTTTCCCGTGCTTAGAATTGTCCCTGCACAAAGTGTCATTTATGCAGGAAAAAAAGTCCTTTAAAATCACTCGCAGCTATTATGAATTGTCGGCTCCGTAATACAGAGAACACTCATTGAAAGTCATTAATAAAAAAATAAATAAATAAATAAAAAAAAAAGCGTGGGGGTCCCCCAAATTCAATTACCAGGCCCTTCAGGTCTGGTATGGATATTAAGGGGAACCCTGCCTCAAATTTAAGAAAAAATTTGACGTGGGGTTCCCCCTAAATAACCATAACCAGACCCTTCAGGTCTGGTATGGATATTAAGGGGAACCCCGCATCAAATTTAAAAATAAATTGACGTGGGGTTCCCCCTAAAAATCCATACCAGACCCTTTATCCGAGCACGCAACCTGGCAGGCCGCAGGAAAAGAGGGGGGGACGAGAGAGCGGCCCCCCTCCCTCCTGAACCGTACCAGGCCACATGCCCTCAACATTGGGAGGATGCTTTGGGGGTCTGTGACCCCTCAAAGCACCTTGTCCCCATGTTGATGAGGACAAGGGCCTCATCCCCACAACCCTGGCCGGTGGTTGTGGAGGTCTGCGGGCGGGGGGCTTATCAGAATCTGGAAGCCCCCTTTAACAAGGGGACCCCCAGATCCCGCCCCCCCCCCTGTTTGAAATGGTAAGGGGGTACAAAAGTACCCCTACCATTTCACAAAGAAAGTGTAAAAAATGGTTAAATAAAACAAACACACTTTTGAAAAATTCCTTTATTAAAAATAAAAAAATAAAAAAAAGATTCCAGCGGTGGTAATCCACTCTTGCTATCCAGCGACGGACGGTCATCTCTCCAGCAATGTCTCATGTCATCCAGCGCAGCGAATACATCCTTCTTCTGTCTCCTCTACGGAGACACTGCAGGCATTTCGGCGGCTGACGTTTCTTATATACGGAGGGCGGGGCCACCCGTCACCTGACCCCGCCCCCCTCTGATGCAAGGGGAAACCCGGGGTTCCCTGTGACGTAGGGGTGACCCGCACCCCTCTGATGTAACACAGGCAGGTTTCCGTTACATTAGAGGGGGGCGGGGTCACCCATACGTCACGGGGAACCCCGGGTTTCCCCTTGCGTCAGAGGGGGGCGGGGTCAGGTGACGGGTGGCCCCGCCCTCCGTATATAAGAAACGTCAGCCGCCAGAATGCCTGCAGTGTCTCCGTGGAGGAGACAGAAGAAGGATGGAGGATCGCTGCGCTGGATGAGATGAGACATCGCTGGAGAGATGATCGTCCGTCGCTGGATAGCAAGAGTGGATTACCACCGCTGGAATCTTTTTTTTATTTTTTTATTTTTAATAAAGGAATTTTTCAAAAGTGTGTTTGTTTTATTTAACCATTTTTTACACTTTCTTTGTGAAATGGTAGGGGTACTTTTGTACCCCCTTACCATTTCAAACAGGGGGGGGGGGGGCGGGATCTGGGGGTCCCCTTGTTAAAGGGGGCTTCCAGATTCTGATAAGCCCCCCGCCCGCAGACCTCCACAACCACCGGCCAGGGTTGTGGGGATGAGGCCCTTGTCCTCATCAACATGGGGACAAGGTGCTTTGAGGGGTCACGGACCCCCAAAGCATCCTCCCAATGTTGAGGGCATGTGGCCTGGTACAGTTCAGGAGGGAGGGGGGGGGCCGCTCTCTCGTCCCCCCCTCTTTTCCTGCGGCCTGCCAGGTTGCGTGCTCGGATAAAGGGTCTGGTATGGATTTTTAGGGGGAACCCCACGTCAATTTTTTTTTAAATTTGACGCGGGGTTCCCCTTAATATCCATACCAGACCTGAAGGGCCTGGTAATTGAATTTGGGGGACCCCCACGCTTTTTTTTTTATTTATTTATTTATTTTTTTATCAATGACTTTCAATGAGTGTTCTCTGTATTACGGAGCCGACAATTCATAATAGCTGCGAGTGATTTTAAAGGACTTTTTTTCCTGCATAAATGACACTTTGTGCAGGGACAATTCTAAACACGGGAAACATGCGCCCCTTCACAGGCATACTATAGACAACCCCCCCCCTACGAAATTTAAAGGAATATTACACTTTTATTGTTTCACTTTAATCATTATTAAAATCACTGCTCCCGAAAAAACGGCCGTTTTTAAAACTTTTTTTTGCATTGATACATGTCCCCTGGGGCAGGACCCGGGTCCCCAAACACTTTTTAGGACAGTAACTTGCAAATTAGCCTTTAAAATTAGCACTTTAGATTTTGAACGTTGGAGTCCCATAGACTTTAATAGGGTTCTAAAGTATGCTATATAGTTAGCTCCGTCGAATCTTCTTTATACATTCGACAGACACCATAAGCCTTCCAAGACAGATTCGACCGTAATTCATGTGGATTTTCGGACGAATGCAATTTTTGAACGAAAAACGAATTTCGGGAGTAACTAAATAAATTAAGTTTTCGGACGAAAACGAAATTCCGAAACGAAATATTTTACTCTGCACATGTCTAATGGGGAGTGCTTCGGTCTTAGCTGTATTAACTTTATATCCTGAAATTCTGCCGAACGTATCTAATAGGGCGTGGAGGTTGGGGAGTGAGGTGTGTGGTTTTGTTAAAGTAAGCAGTATGTCGTCTGCAAATAAAGACAGTTTATATTCCTTCCGTTGCAAAGAGACCCCCCCTTATGTCCGGGTTTTCCCGGATGCGTGCATCCAAGGGTTCGAGGCACAATATAAATAACAAGGGGGAGAGGGGGCAACCCTGTCTAGTACCATTACCGTGTGTAAATGTTGGGGATATGAAGGATGCCAATTGAACTTGTGAGGTGGGGCGGGAGTAGAGGGCTTGGAGAGCCGATATAAAGGAGCCCGAAAAACCGTATTGCTCAAGTGTGGCAAACATGTAGGGCCAACCAAGCCTATCAAAAGCTTTTTGGGCATCTAAGCTGAGAATAAGGGCAGAGCGAGAGGTTTTATCAAGCATATCAATTAAATCAATGGCACGTCTAGTGTTATCGCCTGCTCGTCTACCCAAAACAAAACCCACCTGATCGTTATGAATAAGGGTGGGGATTATAGAGGAAAGTTTGTTGGCTAAGATTTTAGTAAAGATTTTATAATCCGAGTTGAGTAGGGCTATGGGTCTGTAATTATCTGGCAGAGACGGGGGCTTGCCTGGTTTCGGAAGGACTGTGATATGAGCGTGTAGAAATTGTGAATGTGGAACGATCCCTTTTTGTAGGGAAGAGTAGAGCTTAATAAGTGGGGGCTGAGGATGGGAAGGAAAGTCTTATAATACTGATATGGTAAACCATCAGGCCCAGGAGATTTATGTAAGGGCAGTTCCTTCACTACTGCTGCTAACTCTTCTGGCGAGATACCCGTATTTAGGGTGGCTACCTGTGACGGTGATAGTTTAGGCAGCTTTAAAGGGGAGCAAAAAGAGTCAAATGCCTCTTGAGTAAATAGGTGTTTAGGGTCAGAGGCCAAACAGTTGTACAGTTTATCGTAAAATGTGCCAAAAACTTTGGACATCGTCAATGGACAATGAGTCGGGGAACCATCTGCCTGAAGGAGGAGTTCAGGATAAGATTGAAAAGGACGTGGTTTAAGTTTGTTCACTAGCATCCTATGGGGCTTATTAGCGAACTCATAAAATTTCTGCTTCGCCCAAATTAGGGCCCTAGAGCATTTTTGCATGTCTAATGATCTTAAACGCTCACAAAGGGATGTAACTGTGCGTAGGCGTGTCACTGTAGGGGAAGCCAGAAGTAAATTTTCAGCCTTACGGAGCTGCAAGAGAGTATCCTGCCTCTGAACTGCCGAGTCCCGCTTTAAGCGGGAGCCGGCAGAGATGCATGCATCTCTAAAAAATGCCTTGTGGGCTTCCCATAGGGTAGACACCTCCGCCACCGAGCCCTCATTCAGTTGGAAAAATTCTGATAAATTTTGGGATAATTGTGCCTCAAAAATAGGGTTGCGGAGAAGAAAGTCATTGAGTCTCCAATGACAGGTTCTCGGCGTGGAACAGGCAAGTGCCAGATCAAGCTGAATGGAGGCATGGTCCGACCACGTTATGGGGTTTAGCTCCGACACGACCGCTGATGTCAGTAAAGGCGCTGTTATAAAGAGGTGGTCGAGTCTGGAGTACATCTTATGTGGGGGAGAGAAAAAAGAAAATTGCCTGCTGGTGGGGTGCTTAATTCTCCATATATCCAACAGGTTATGGGCCCTGATTAGTTTGCGAAATGCGGTGGACTGGCGTTCTACTTTAGATGAGGGATTGGAAGGGAAAAGTGTCTGTCTGTCTCCTCTAGGAGACATGATCATGTTAAAATCACCTCCTACAATCGTGAAGGGTTGAGCGTATTTGTCTAAGCTGTCCAATAAGTCAGAGAGAAATTGGATTTGACCCGAGTTAGGAGCGTAAACATTAATCACAGTAAGAGAGCGCGAGAGATATTCGCAGTCCAGGAGAATATATCTACCCCGGGGATCTATAAACGAAGATTTTACCCTCAACGGGCATGATTTCTTAATCAGGATTGCAACCCCCGCTTTGCCAGAGGGGTCAGAAGCCATCAAAGAATTTGGAAAGTGCTTAGCAGCAAATTTAAGAGAACCCCCGGGACGAAAATGAGTCTCCCGGACCAGGACTATGTCTGCAGCTGAAGATTTGAACTCTTTCAGAGCCAACCAGCGTTTGTGAATAGAGTTCAAGCCTTTAACATTATAAGTAAGAACCCTTAAAGCCATCTTTATGGATTGGCATTAGTGCAATGTAAGCATAACAAACACATATTGACCAAAAATACCCGTATGAATTAACTAGGCAACATGTACCATGGTGTATCCTGTGGAAGGAAAGCAGACGTATGCATATAACATCAACCATAAGGAAAGAAGTTACAGAAGACCATGAGTAGTGTAAGTCGAAACTAGCAAATAGGCCAAAAAAAAGGCCTATAAAAAGAAAAAAAAAAGAAAAAACTGGAGAAAAAGAGCCTGGGAGGTAAAAAACCACCCAGGAGTCCACAGCCAAGGCCGTGGAACAAAAGGAGGTACACAAGGGGTTCCATCTCATCTGGAGTGGTCCCCCCCGCCGCCCTCCATCAGCGACTGAAGATAACAAAAACTTAACTTATCTCTAGTCCGTAGGAATGGTGAAAACCCATAATTATGGGTGTAGATGACCCCGAAACAGGGGAAACATGGTGACACATGGGCCGAAGCCAATCCCAGCCAGGTTGTGGGGATGAGTTCACCTCAGGGAGGATGTCTGGCAAACGGAGAGCGTTGAGGGGATAAATGCTTCGCTTTCCTGTAGGTCCCTCATGGAGTATTGAATTCCGTCTTTCGTGGCCGATAGGCGGAAGGGGAACCCCCATCGGTACGGGAATTGATGATTCTCTAGATGTGTGGTCACAGGTCGGAAGCTGCGGCGTTTAGCAAGGGTGATTGGAGACAGGTCGCTGAAAATCTGTATCTTTGCCCCCTTAAACTCTAGGCGGGATTTGTTGCGAGTGGCCACAGTTAAAGCTTATTTACTGTCATAATAATGAAAGCGTACTATGATGTCTCTGGGATTAGCACCTGCTGGGGGCTTAGGGGCCAGGGATCTGTGTGCCCTATCCAGTCTCCAGTCAATGTCCGGAATCCGGGGGGCCACCACATTAAGCAAGCTGAGAAGGTAAGGTCTAATCTCCCCCTCGCTAACGGTCTCAGGCACACCTCTGATACGTAGATTTTGATGGCGTTCCCTATTTTCCAAGTCCTCTTGCTGGGACTGGAGCTGGGAAATTGATTGTTTCAAGCCAGCATTGTCCTCTTCTAGAACGTGACCGTACTGTATCAAATCATCAAATTTCGTTTCCAAGACATCAGTGCATTCACCGATTTGAGCCAGCTCCCCCCGCAGTTCGTGTGCAAGTTTTCCCATTTCCTTAGAGACGTTACTGGTCAGATCTTGCAGGAGGGCCTTTAGTTTGTCATCAAGGACTTCTACCGTGACAGGGGCGGCCATTGTTTCTGGGGTGATGTCTGATGAGAACTTAGAGGCGTTTTGCACCGCAGCTTGAGAAGATGCCTGTGTGGACGAGGTGGCTGCCAAGGGTGGGGGAGGGGACGCAGGTCTATTCAGAAAGCGTTCAAGCGTCTGTGAGGGTCGCAGGTCTGGAGATTGAGACTGAGTGGGATGCTTTGGCCCGTACTTCACCATGAGGCGCTTGGACTAGGTATCAGACAATTGTCCCCCGTTGTAAAGGTGCTTGTTATGCGTTGTAAGGGGGATAGGAAGGCGGCTTGGGTCTATGTAGAATGGTTACATGGCTCTCATCCTATGGGGCCTGATGTGCGGCCCCCACAGTAGAGAATGCAACACATGAAGCAAAGGACAACACGGAGGGGGGGTTGACGTGAAGTCCCTAGTTGAATTGGAGGATTCCGGGGAGGACACGAACACTGCCAGGTAAAAAAGGGGGGGATGAGAAGCTGGTGGGGCTAGGGAGTCAGGAGAGGAGATAGGAACAGTTTTCAATGGAAAGGCCTCGAGAGACCCAATATGGCCGCCAGCTAGGCCAGAGCCCCAACGTTCAGCAGAGGGTGGTTGTAGGGGGGAGACAGAGGTCTGCTGCCCTGCCTGTATTAACAAAGTTCAGAGCCAGGCCAGCGGGAACACCGGTGGTAATAAACTCCCAGGGCGTCTTCCCACTCTAGGCCCCGGGTGTAGCAAGATGGCCACCGGAGCTCACCTGGAGTCTGAAGAGCTGCCTCGCCTCAATGCCGTCCAATAACCCACTACAGGCTCCCCGCTGTGTGTGTGACCAGCCTCCGGGTCGTGCGGTGGACGTGTGGTGGATGGATGTGTCCGCCTTCTGGATGGAGCCCAGAGCCAGCAGGGCCTGATGGCTGAGGTAGGCCGCAAGATGGCGGCGCCGGGACTCCCGCTGTGGCGCCGGCTGCGCACCAGGCCATGGATGGTAAGAGCGCCGCGGAGCGAAAATTCTGCCCGCAAGTCGAGCCGAGTGATTCCCTCAGGGCATTAGGGAACGATCCTGAGTGCGGATGGAGGTGGATGGAGAAGGGGATATACGGAGCTCTTCTCCAATGCGTCCGTCCACCTCGGCTTCCGGCCACGCCCTCGACCTGTTCACCTTCTTTGTGGCCCACTGTAACAACAGCATGTTTGGACTATGATTCACATATGTGATGGACCCTCATGAACTGGTCTTTTTGGACTTGGTCCTATGTCATGATGAACGGGGGATTTTTGCAAAGTCCCACTTATAAGTTACAAGTTAGCTCCCAGTAAAATGGTAACTTTGAACAGGGAATCTTTGTTCGATATAAGATTGTACTTTGATCATAGGTGTATTTCAATGTTGTAAGTTAGGTTGCCTGACTTGCCAGTTCATAATGCATGGTTGTACAAATACTATGACCAACAAGGGTAAAAACTTTCAGATTAAACAATTCATTACTTGTTCAACTGAATTTGCGATTTATGTTCTACGTTGTCCGTGCAAGATGTTATATGTTGGACAGACTATAAGTACTTTAAGAACAAGAATTGGTGAACACCGGAGGTTTAAACACAAAAGGGTGTGATAAACATAGCGTCTCACATCATTTTTAGAAAAAACATAAAATGGATATTCAATGCCTCAAGGTTTTTGCCACTGAAGTTATTCCGATGGGCACACTCATGGCCAATGAATATTTTCTCCTTTGCAGGGATTTCACCTTTTGGATTTTTATGATGGGATCACTTTTGTACCATGGCTTAAATTAAGAACTTGAGATTAATACCCTTATTTATATTTGCCCACCCTGCCTACATTTTATTGTAGGTTAATTTTTAGTATAAAAGGGGAATTTTTTTTTTTTCATGTGTGTGTGTTTATCTGGTTCTGGACCAGCCGTAGCAGTTATACTGCAGCAAGTGAGCCCAGCTGTGCGAAGCACCATAACTATACGTCGCACGCATGTACCCCCTAGGCAGCCGCAATGATAAGATTCGATCCAGAACTGATCACTCCCCAGGTCCAGGCCAATGGTATCTGGCCTGGACCTGGTGATCAGTCCTGGTGAATGAAATCCTTCACCTGCCTGTGTAAGTGTAAACACAGCAGGGGAAGTGATGTAATTTCCCCTCCTGGAACTGCTTTCCATTCCAGAGAGAGGAGAAAGAACATCTCACAGTAAGTGCACCAACACTACACTAACACCAGTTAATGAAGGTACGCTTGCCACCACTCCTTCACCCTCTGTCACTGTGTCACCCAGTGCAGCGTTTATATTTTTTTGATCACTGTACTGGTGTCATTAGTGACAAAAATCAGTGTTAGGATACTTAGTGTAGACCCAGATAGGTCTAACCCTAAGCCCCCAAATAAAGGTTTAACCCCTTGATCCCCCACTATCACCAGTAATCACTGTATTAGTGTCATGGGTGATGCTGGTTAGCTAGTTTTTTTTCATCAGGGCACCCGCCGTATATTACCTAAATAAAGGTCTAACCCCCTGATCCCCCGACGGGTGATCTCAGTTAGGTTTTAGTGTCAGACAGGATTTGCGTTGCCCCAAGCAGCATCAGATTAATGCCAGTAGCACCAACACCCATGAACGCATCATACACCTCCCTTAGTAGTATAGTGTCTGAACGGATCAATATCTGATCTGATCAGCTATATACTATTGTACCCAGCAATTTAAGGTTCCCAAAAACACAGTGTTAGCGAGATCAGCCCAGATACCTGCTAGAACCTGCATTTAGCTCCTCCGCCCAGCCCAGCCCACCCAAGTGCAGTATCAATCAATCACTGTCATTTAAAAAAAACACATAACTGCAGCATTCACAGAGTCAGGCCTGATCCCTGCAAACACCAACAGTATTTTTTGTAGCGTTTGAAGCAGTCGCTGACAGTCTCTTTTTCCTGTGAGTCTCACTACTGTACCAAAAGAGCCAGAATGTAAAATCAAAGGTATAGTAGTGAAGAGGCCTACACGTTTCTGAGCATGACAGATAGTGAAGAGGAAGTCACCCATCAGTCAGATTCAGGCTCAGAATTCGAACCAGTAGACAGCAGCAGCACCCTGACAGATAGCTCTGATGACGGAGTAGTGGTCCCAGCCAAGGTCAGGCATACCAGACACCTTTCTTCTGCTGTCATTGAGGTTGCATTTCGCAGGGCTCTTGGATGGAGCAGAGAGCCAGTACTAGTGCCACTCATCCTTCTGGTGAACTGGCAAGCACCAGAGGCCTAGTACATCCTGGTCATACATCCAGCACTGCAGTAACTCTTGGTGACCTGGCGAGTCCCATAAGTGCTGTTCAAGCTGGTGAGGTGGCTAGCATGGGTAGTGTCCCGCTGCCACCAAGAAGAAGACAAACACAGGGCCATCGAGCCCATAATGCCCTTCCTGCTGCATTTGCCAATCCTAATTGATTGCCCACCAATTCTGCAGCACCTGTACTTTCCCCATTCACTAGTCAACCTGGAATTCAGGTGGAAACAGTTGATTTTATGTCACTTGATTTTTATTCGCTGTTTTTCACGGAAGATCTCTATAGATCTATTAGGGACCAAAGCAATTTGTATGCTGGTCAATTCATCACCGCTAATCCCCATTTGATCCTTGCCAGAGATTGGAAACCTATTATGGTCTCCAAATTTAAGACCTTCCTGGGCCTATACCTCCTCATGGGCATAACTAAAAAGAGTGAGTTGCGGTCATATTGGTCCACCGACTCAATTCACCATATGCCCATGTTCTCTGCCTCCATAACCAGGACATGATACAAGCAGATCTTGCGGTTCATGCACTTTAATGATAATGAACTCTGTCATTTTTAGGGTGACCCTGAATTTGATCGGCTCTACAAAATTCAGCCCCTCATAAACCACTTCAACCAACAGTTTTGAAGCCTTGTTTACTGCCGATAAAGTTGTCTGCGTTGATGAGTCCCTGATTACATTTCTGGCCACGTCTCTATCAAATAGTATCTTCCCAGCACGTGTGTCAGATATGGGGTCAAGATGTATAAGCTTTGTGACAGGGCAACAGGCTATACATATAGTTTTATGGTTTACAAGGATAAGATAGTCATGTAGAGCTCCAGAACTGCCCAGACTACATTGGAAGCGCAGATAAGATTGTGTGGGACTTGGTATCACCCTTATTTGGAAAGGGATACCACTTGTACGTGTACAATTATTACACGAGCGTGCCACTTTTTAGTCACCTTTTTGATTATGGAATTGGCGCATGTGGCACTGTGCAATCTAATCGCAAGGGTTTCCCTCAATGGCTTGTAGAATCCCAACTTAGAAGGGGGAGAGAGCCTGATTGACGTATAATAATTTGTTAGCGGTGAAGTGGAGGGATTCACAGAATGTTTTCGTTCTGTCCTCCCTTCACGCAGATACGACAGTCCAAATTCCTACGACGACTGGTGCTGTGGAGAAACCACTCTGTGTCCACAAATACAACCTTAATATGGGAGGGTTGGACCTCAATGACCAGTTGTTGACACGATACCTAATTACCCATAAGGCCAGACGCTGGTACAAATAAGTGTCTGTATACTTATTTCAATTGGCTCTACTGAACGCTTTTGTGCTATACAAAGCTTCAGGACAAACTGGAGCCTTCCTCAAATTCCAGAAAGAGATCATCACAGCCCTTCTGTTTCCAGACAGTGCTGTGGCCCAACTTCCCAGCGCAAAAATGCATGGGAGACATTTTCCGTATGCCCTTCCTGGTACCCCTACCCAAAGAACACCCCAAAGAAGATGTTGTGCAGAAAATGCGGATTTAGGTGTGACACCCACTTTTATTGCCCCTCCTGTCCTGATCAACCTGGTCTCTGCATCAGTGACTGTTTCAAACGCTACCACACACTAGTGGAGTATTAGCATAGGGTACGGCACTACACAGTCCTAAGGCACACTAACACAGGGTCTCAAAAGATGAGATGACCATCACATTTTGAGAGACCCTAATCTGCAATGTTCAGTTTATGGTTTTTATAAAAGTGAAAAAAAAAACACACGTACACAAAAACACAAAAAAGGTATAAAATAAAAAAGCCAAAAATAGTTGTGGTTTTATTTTTCTTCTGTCTCTCTATTTTTGAAAATGTTGGATAGAAGTTAGCTCCCTAACTGGAAAGCGTGGTACCAACAGCTCAAAATTTAAGATAAATAGAAAAGCTTGGAGATACGGGACTTTAAAGGTACCTAAATAGTATAAATATCACATAATAGTCAATTAAGATATCAAAAAGATTTTTTATTTACACAGAGAAGGTTCCAGAGAGATCTCATTATACACACAAGACAAAACTTGGTCCATAAATAGCCAGAAAACCCGTAAAGAGGGATAGATTCACTACAACATTTCCTGGTTGCCATACAAAATGTAATACCTGTAAAATTAAGAATAATAAGAAAAAGGAATAAACAAATTAAGATGGAGGGAAGCAGGAGAACAGTCCAGAACAGGCCATTGGGGCTGAACTGCACCTACCTCTCACCAAAAAATGAGTAAGGATATATTGAAATAAATCCGGGAGCTCAGGTAAACCGCACATTGGGTAATTGCCTGATGGATAGATGTTCACGTCAACAAGATCTATGTAAAATATCAAATATGTTATATGAGAATAGGCACAAAGAGGGCCTACCTTAATAGTTATATATACCATCTTAATTTGTTTATTCCTTTTTCTTATTCTTAATTTCACAGGTATTACATTTTGTATGGCAACAAGGAAATGTTGTAGTGAATCTATCCCTCTCTACGGGTTTTCTGGCTGTTTATGGACCAAGTTTTGTCTTGTGTGTATAATGGGATCTCTTGGGAAACTTCTCTGTACTGGATCTGACCCACATGCCCCCCTTGTTGGAAAGAGGGGGAACATGCAATATCATGTTTTGCAATGGGACATATTTTTAGTGCTTTTTTCTTTTGGGGATTTGGTGTTGGAAGCCACACATCTGCAAAAATAATTACTGTATCTTGTTTATGTTAATAAAGTCTATGCTTGTTTTTTTTCATGTATTAATTTTTCTTTTTAGTTATATACATCTAAGGATTATACTCTCTTGTGCATTCAGTAAAAGTAGTCTGTATCCCTTTCCTGAAGAAGCCACATAGGCAAAACATGTGGAAAAATGGTAACAGAATGGTTTATACATTAGAATGCTGTAACTTTTTGTCTCTTTGCAATAGGTTATATGTATAGGCCTATGTTAGTAGACATGATTACAGACATTTTTTTTTTGTCTCTTCTTATTTTTTATTTACACAAAATAAAAATAAAAACTTTTTGATATCTTAATTGACTATTATGTGATATTTATACTATTTAGGTATCTTTAAAGTCCCGTATCTCCAAGTGTTTCTATTTCTCTCTCTCTATTGTTCTCTCTCTTATGTTTGCTCCCTGCTGTCCGTGCTTCACTCACTAATGTTCTATATCTATTGTTCTCTCTCTGTTTTATTGTATTTGCTTTGCAGGTATGGTATGTCTTACTGTTATACTCTAATGTTCCTTTGTTTTATTGTTAACCATCATTTGCTTAGCAGTAGGGATGAGCTTGGTCTGTTCATCTGTTCAGCGAATCGCGAACATTATGGGCCGTTCCCTCCAAATTCGAGTGACGCGTCACGGCCCATAATTCCCTGTAGCATCACAGTGCATTGCTGGCTGATGATTGGCCAAGCATGTACTATGATCCGCATGCTTGACCAAGCACAGCGCCATCTGTCTAGCGAGCTGTAATTGGCCAAAGCCAGGGTGGCTTTGGCCAATTATGGCTCAGGGGGTTAAGTACACGCCCCACACTATATAAGGCCACCTGCGCGGCAGCCTTGTGTAGTGTGTTGTGGTGGCAAAGAGAGATAGACGGAGAGACAGTGTGATTTAATTTCATTTGAAGCTGTTTCAAATACAGTCAGTGTATTGTGCCACCTGCACAGTGTACACCTAAAGCTACCCCAATTGTTGGTGTTCTGCTGCTCCTATACCACAGGCAGGCAGCTGCAGCAATTACAGTCAGTGTATTGTGCCACCTGCACAGTGAACACCTAAAGCTACCCCAATTGCAGGTGTTCTGCTGATCCTATCCACAGGCAGCTGTAGCAATTACAGTCGTGTATTGTGCCATCTGCACAGTGTGCACCTAAAGCTACCCCAATTGCTGGTGTTCTTCTGATCCTATACCACAGGCAGGCAGCTGCAGTAATTACAGTCAGTGTATTGTGTCATCTGCACAGTGTGCACTTAAAGCTACCCCAATTGCTGGTGTTCTCATACTAATACTACAAGCAGGCAGTTGATTCTGCTAGCTGCAGTATATACGTTCAAGCTTTTTGCAGCTACATCTCCCTGCAGGCCATTAGTATGTCTGGAGGGCCAACAAGGAGAGGCAGACAGTCACGTGCCAATAAAAGAGGGCAAGCAGGCTCTGTGTCTAGAGGCAACAGTGCTGGTTGTGGACACAGTGCATGCTCATCAGCACATGGCCATGAGAAGCGCTTGTCCTTATTTTCAGGAGCTGAACATGTTGAGCAGCAACATGCCGGAGACTTGGTAGAGTGAATGACCAAGCCATCCTCATCCTCCTCATCCTCTCTGACCCATGCTCAGGGTACTGGCAAAGCAGCTGCCAACGTGGCCTCTTCCATCGGTTCAATGGCATCAGTCACTCCTTCCCTAACCCCACCATGTCATCCTGAGGAATACCCCAAAGTGTTTGAGCACAGTGTTGGGTGCATGCTCCATGAGGATGCCCAGCATTGCACCACTGCTATTTGCAACATATGTCTGGTCAAGCATGTAGTGCCCAAGCGGCTGATGTTTTGGCCACGTGAGATATGCTTGAGACATATGTCGACCTGCCATGCAGTTCATTGGCAAGCATACCTAAAAGACCCACACCAAAGAACAAAGCGGACCTCTCCTTGCTCCTCATCAGCTGGGATCTCCAACCCCACTATACCTTCAGTCCTCTTTGAAACCTGCTCTGAGAGGAATGAAGGTGTAGAATTAGGTGTGTCACAACCAAGTACTTGCGGGCAATCTGCTATCGGTACACCGATGTCTGATTGTACCAGGGAAATTTCCCTGCCCCAGCTGCTGCACCGTCGAAAGAAGTTCACTCCCAGCCATCCACATGACCAGTGGTTGAATGCTAGCTTGGCTAAATTGCTAGCATTTCAACTGCTGCCTTTTCAGTTGGTAGACTCTGCCCCCTTCCGTAAGTTTGTGCAATGTGTGGTTCCTCAGTGGCAGGTTCCCAAACGCCACTTTTTCTCTCGGAAGGCGATTCCGGCTGTCTACCGGCATGTGAAAGGCAATGTCTTGGCCTCGCTGGACAGGGCGGTCATCGTTAAGGTGCATTTTACCGCTGACTCATAGTCCAGCAGACATGGACAGGGACGTTACCTATCTTTCACGGCACATTGGGTAACTCTTCTGGCAGCTATGAAGGATGCAGGACAAGGTGCAGTAGTGTTGGAGGTTGTTCCACCACAATGCCTCAAAAATGCTACTACTGGTGATTCTGACACACCTCTCTCCCCCACCCCCTCCTCTTCTTCTTCCTCCATTGCCTCTTCCTGTGCTTTGTCCTCGGAACCAGCGGTGCTCCATAGGCATTCAAGGGGCTACACAAGTACGCAAGCAAAAAGATGCCATGCCGTGCTTGTGCTGGTGTGCTTGGGGGACAGGAGCCACACTGGGGCAGATATTCTGTCAGCTCTGCAGGGGCAGGCTGAGAGGTGGTTGACGCCACGCCAGCTTAAGGGCCATGATCAGGGATGCATGCACTGTCCTGTCACCATTTGAGGAGGCCACGAGGATGGTGAGCAGTGACAGTGCATGCATCAGTGACACTGTCCCTCTTGTCCACCTGTTGGAGCACACGCTGTGTGGAATAATGGACAGGGCACTTGAGGCAGAACAGAGGCAGGAAGAGGAGGACTTCCTTATCTCTCAAGGCCCCCTTTATCCAGACAGTGTTCCTGCTGGCCCGCCGATCACACAGGAATAGGACGAGGAGGAGGAGGAAGGGGAGGAAGATTGTGTCAGCATGGGGGTGGAGCCTGGCAGTCAGCATCAGCAGCAGTCTTATAGGGATGATTTACAGTCCCAAGAAACCTGTGGACTTGTACGTGGCTGGGAGGAGGTGGCTGCGGATCATGTCGTCCTTAGTGACCCAGAGGACTCCGGACTGATTGCCTCAGCTAACCTATGCTGCATGGCCTCCCTGATCCTGCAAAACCTGCAGAAGGATCCTCGTATTCCTCGGATCATGGAGAGGGACCATTATTTTCTGGCAACCCTCCTTGATCTATGTTACAAGAGTACGTTTTTGGACATTACCTTGCCGTCACAGAGGGAGCAGAGGATGAAACATCTTTGGGAGGCCTTGCAGAAACTGGGAGGTTACCGACTCCTGGTCCTGGACAACGTGTTGCTGAGGTCAGTTGTAGAAGGAGCGGTGGAGAAGGTGGCCGTCTGACTAATGCGTTCAGACAATTTTTTTAATCCGCAGCCCCAAGTTATGATCGGTTCCAGCAACCATCGCCAGCATCTGATTTACATGGTGCAGGAATACATAGGGGACACCTTTCCCACCGAAAATCCTCTGGGTTACTGGGTCTTGAGGATGGATCACTGGCCAGAGCTTGCACAGTATGCAATTGAGCTACTGGCCTGTCCTGCCTCCAGTGTTCTCTCAGAACGCACATTCAATGCTGCTGGAGGCTTTGTAACTGCTCACAGGGTTCGCCTGTCCACTGACTCGGTTGATCGACTGACCTTCATTAAAATGAATCAGTCTTGGATCCCCACCAGCTACCAAGCACCTGATGCTGATGTAACCGAATCATTTATTTTGAAATGTCAGATCCCTTTAAGGCTGCCTATGCTGATGCTGATGCTGAGTGACTATCCTCTTCCTCCTCAATGATCATGCTGATAGCTTGTAAGAACATTTTTGGTTCTGGGCACTGCCACCATTGGCTAAGGCCCAATTTTTCAGCCCCTGTTTAACAGAGGCATGTAATTACAATTTTTGAGGAAATACTTTGCAGCAGGGCTCATTCCTGCGCTCCAACTAGAGTATCAGGGAGGGGTTGCAGTGTTGTGACACCAGTGCCTAAGGCCCAATTTTTGTGCCCCTGTTCAACAAGTGCATGTAATTACAATTCTTGATATATTATTTCACAGCAGGGCCCGTTGCAGCACCCACCAAGAGTAACTGTGAGGACTTACAGTGCTATGGCCCCAGCACCAGCACCACTACCACCAAAGGTCCAATTTTTCTACCACTGTTCAACAATGGCATATAATTACAAGTCTTGATATAACAGTTCACAGCAGGGCATTCCAGCACCCACCAAGAGTCACTTTGAGGGCTTACAGTGTTGTGGCAACACCAACACCTTAGGCCCAAATTTCTGCAGAGCATATAGGGCAGGTCTCTACTTTCAAACATCCAACTTACAAACGTCTCCTACTTGCAAATGGAAGGAGACAACAGGAAGTGAGATGAAATATAACCCTAGGAAGGGAAATTCTCTCCTGTAAGAGTTTATATGTGAAAAAAGTGTCTCCTCTCCACTGATGCTTTATCCCAATCCTTGTTTTACTAAAAAAAATTCAAAAAACATTTGTCATTGGGACAGAAAGTGAGGTGAAATCTTCTGAAAAGGTGCATAGACAGCAACATTTTTTTTACAGGGGTGAGAACCCTTTCCTATGTTTTCCAAAAAGCTTAAAAATAGATTTTTTGACTGGAGCTACACTTTAAAAATTTACCAGTTCAAAATTACAAACAAAATTACAAACAAGTCCCTGTCTTGTTTGCACCGCCTGTATACTGCGGTTCCCTTTAATATCCATACAAGACCCAAAGGGGCTGGTAATGGGCAGGGAGGGGGGTACCCATGCCATTTTTCTCAATGATTTTCATCCATATTGATGGGACCAGATATTACATTAAAACCGCAAGCAGTTTTAAATGAATTTTTTCCCTGTTAGAAATGTCATTTTGTGCAGGTACTCTTCTAAACACGGGAAACATGTGCCACTTCACAGGCATACTACAGACACCCCCCAGGCACGATAGTTAAAGGAATATTTCACTTTTTTCTACTTTAAACATCATTAAAATCAGTGCTCCTGAAAAAACAGCCGTTTTTAAAACTTTTTTTTGCATTGATACATGTCCCCTGGGGCAGGACCCGGGTACCCAAACCCTTTTTAGAACAATAACTTGCATATTAGCCTTTAAAATTAGCACTTTTGATTTTGAACGTTCGAGTCCTATTGATTTTAAAGGGGTTCTAAAGTTTGTGCAAATTTTCAGTCTGTTCGCAGGTTCTGGTGCGAACTGAACCTAGGGGTGTTCGGCTCATCCCTACTTAGCAGGTACACCATTCAGCTGCAGCACGGGTTTATTCTGACAGCAACAGAGTTTGCTCCCATGATATGTATAGCCGTGACTCCAGCGTTGTCAGAGGGGATTTCACCACCACAGTTAAAAAAAGAGCATATATGTTGAATTTGAGCTTGTTGTCGGAAAGTCCGACTGTGTGTATGCTCTATCGAACATTTGCTGTCGGACTTCCCACCAACAAATGCTTGTTAGCAGGTTCTCAAATTTTCCGCCAACAAAACTGTGTTTTCAGAAAGTCCGATTGTGTGTACACAAGTCCACGCACAAAAGTTTGAGCATGCTCGGAATCAAGTACGAGCCGGAAGGTCTTGTAAAACTAGCGTTCGTAATCGAGATATCACATTTGCCACGGGGCAAATTTTGATATCTCTCAATGCAGAGCATTTTTCTCAAGTCATCTTCCAGGACGGCACACCTGAGAGATGAGAGGCTCCTCCCTACAGGAAACACAATCAATCGACAGATCCCCTTGATCTTCAGTTTTTGATTGTGTTTCTCCCTACACAGCGAAACTGTTTGTTTTTTTCCAAATTACCCGAAGCCTGGGGTGGGTGGTCTCCCCCTGGGAGCCGGACCACAAGCTTGGGAAGCCTCTGGGTGTCATGTAACTGGTGGCTGAGCCCACGGATGCTAGGAGCGGCAACTCGTATTCCTCTGGCTCAAGAAATCCTGATAGAGAGGACAGATGTTCAAGAGCGCAGAAGGGGCACAAGCGCCTAGCAGGTCACTGATGCAAGGGCTAGTCCGGCTCCAGGAACAGAGGGAAACCAGATGCAGGCTGGAACTGAGGTCAACAAGGAACAGGAGCTGCAGGAACACACACACGGTATAGGAGGGGAAGGTGTTTTGTAATACGGCACACTCTGCGGACCTTCAAGCAGATGGAGTAGGATGCAGGAAGGCAGGAACAACAGCAGGACGGCAAGCTAGTCGTAGACAGGCCGGGTCAAGTACAGGCAGACGGGTATGGCACCAAATCAGCAGGCAGGAGAATCGTCAGACAAGCCAGGGTCATAGGCAGGCAAGGGGTCGTCAGAGGCAAGCCGTGTAACAAGAGTCAAGCAGAAGTCAAACAGGTTCAGGGGGGTCTCTCAGGAACGCTGTAGACCAGACAGCAAGGAGGCAAAGAAACAGGTCCCTTTAAATAACCCCTTTGGCGCCAACAACTGTAATGCTGCGCGCCCGCGTGCACACACCAACCTTTCCATGCACCCGCGTGTGCCCAACATCACTAGCGCACACCCGCATGCACCCGGCAGCAACAGCGCACACCCGCGTGCGCCCACCAGCGTTAATGCGCACCCACGTGCGCCCATCAGAGAAAACGCGCACACGCGTGCGCCCATCCACGTTAGCGCGCACCCGCGTGCGCTGACTGGCACTTTTACAAAAGACTTCACGGATAGAACTTCCGGGGACAGCCGGACGATCAGAACGACCTTCTTGACACTGGGTCTGGTAGGATATTCTTGTCCTTGGGGGTTCCCCTATCTTTTCCTCAGGGGGGGCAGGAGAAATTGGAAGAGCCCCCCTGAGAGCTTAAGGTCCCTGGGTACAGTGGTGTACTCAGAACTTCTTCAGGGGCCATCATCCTGTCTCCCCTCCTTACCTGTCCAGGTGGCTGTTCAGACGGGGTGCTGGCCATCGGTTCTTTCCAGGGGGATCGTGTCCCCGACTCCTGGGCCCCCGGTAGCTCGCGTGGGCTGCCGGAGCGGGCGCGGCAACAAGCACCCGTGTCATTTTCAAACTTCGGGAAAATGGCGGCGGCATTCTTACCCAGGAGGGAAGGCTGAGAGTCAGCAGGAGCAGGCGCCCACATCCTCCTTTCGCTAGAGCGAGGAGGCACCAGTTCACTACGGTGGATGTCTGCCTTAACCACCTGAGATGGGAATGAGGAATGGAAGGCATTGCCCCCCCCCCCATGTGTATATACTGACTGGTACAGTGCAGGACACAGCCTAACCTTGCACCTCCCTATGGGGACAGTAGTTGGGGGGGGCACTTTGGCAGCTCACCTCCTTGCGTGTGGACCATAAGGATGGAAAAGCAAGCCCGCTGGCCGTGGCAAAGGGGGAAGACGACAACGGTGAGTACTTTCCTTTGCCTTGGGAATTTATCTGCAAAATCCCCAATTCCAGACAGAGGGTTTCTGGGCATTTGAGATAATCTCCCCTGGGATCTGGATTCAAATAGCCCTGAAGCTTCTGCTAAAAACACCAGCCACAACTCCTCTTACATCAGAGACGCTGTATGGTGGACAGGTGGTACAGAGGAACAAGTGTGCCTAAACCACCTCAGATGGGAAAGAGGTAGGTAGGCCATTGCTCCCCTTCCCCATGTATATACTGACTGGTGCAGTGCAGAACCTGGGGTCGGGATACAAATAGCCCAGACGGCGCTGCTAAAACCACCAGCCACAGCTCCCTCTTACAGCAGAGACACTGTGGTTATCGCAGCAGTAGGTTGCCAGCCTCTCCCTACATGCCCAGTTGTGGTACATTAGTAGGGATGAATATAGCGTACAGAGGGGACCTGGTAGATACAAAGTTACTTACAGGCCAGGTATACCACTGAATAAGTTATTAAATGGGCAGTGGTTGGTGGATTCAGAAGCTCCCCTGATCAGCAGGTGCACTAGGTTACCGACCCTATTAGCCCAGCTGCTAGGAATCTGAAGTTGCTTCAAGATGCTTAAAAGCTGACCTAACATTCAAGGATGGGCAGGGACCAAGCTTCTGTGTGGCACAGTAGTGGTTCCCTTGTGACAGATCCTCCTTTTGGGGGTTGCTTGCTATAGGTAACTTTGATATACTCCAAACTCCAACTTCACCTTTACAATGTGGTTATATTATAGTGTAGGAGGTAAGAAAAACATTTTTTGTTGGTTTGGGCTACAATCCACCCAGTGGCAGATCTAAAGGCGATTCACCATAGATCGCTTCCTACATCCTTTTAATTGAGGATTTTCTGTGCAAACCTATGCAAGAGCTACATAATTGCTTGTTTGAAGCCTGCAAGTAGCTATTTACCCCCAGGATAAATTGGTAACCACCTCTTCTAGAGGCTGTCTTAAATTGGTCTCTAGGGCTGGGCTCATTGAGACTTTAGTTGCTAATCAGCCCCACCTGGGTATGAGCTGGCTAGCGTTTGCTCTGTCTATGGAGGTAAGGTATGACAACAACTACTATAGTAGGGTGTCCAACCATTTTAGGATTTGTTCCTTCACTGGTGGTGAAGGTTTAGTATCTACAGCCCAGGCTATGCCTATGAAATAAATTGCCTGTTTGGTTATTTCATAAAGGGATAGACCATGGCCCTTCATTGGCTGCACACCAGTAGACCTCAGTAGTGAAGGTTTGTCCTTGCTGGGATGTTTTTGTGGCACAGCAGAAATACACATTGAGATTTGTGACATCTCTGCTCATAAGGGCTATATTGCTGTACATCAGAAATGTACTGCACTGAAGCTTGTTTGCTGTCCTTTATATCCGAAAGGTACTGCTTTGTTTGGCTACAGATCAGAAAAATACAACAGTGAAGGTGGTCTGTACTTTCTGGTTTTGTGCTACACAGCAGAAATGCACATCATCGAGTCTGGTGACATCTCTGCTCATAATGGTTATATTGCTGCACATCAGACATATACAGGATTAAGGTCTGTGGGGTTTTGTGTCCTGTATTACTGCCTTATCAGAAAGGCAGCAGTGAAAATTGATGGTTCGAATTTGTTGGGCTACATAGCAGAAATACAAATTGAACCCCTGCCAGGTGTAGTGGTGTCGTGCCGATTTTAGCCATGCGATTTGACATGTTGAGTCGCAAGGCCAAATCGCTTCAATATGGATGTGCTATCTCCATTCAGAATTGTTATATTGTTGCACATCAGACATATATAAGATTGAAGCTTGTCTGTCCTTTTTTATGTCTTGCATATACTGCCTTATTGGCTGCATATCAGAAAGGACACAGCAGTGAAGGTTGCTTGTCTTTTTCTGATTTTGTTTTTGCTGCTCAGCTGAGACACATTGAGGATGGTGGCATCTCTGCTCAGTAATGGTATATTGCTACACATCAGACACAAAGATTGAATGTTTGTGTCCTGTATGTCCTATATTTACTGCCTTATCGTTTGTATATCAGGCACAGCAGTGAGCAGTGTTTCTCATTAATCTACCTTTCTGCATCTTAGGGATACACAGCAGGGGGTTGTTGGCTGCACTCCTTCAGGGAGTCCCAGCATTGGGGACCCCTCACTTGTTCAACCTGAAAATTGCTATATTTTTTTTACCTGTGACCTGTGTAATCTTGAGGTCTGTGGATCCAGGAATTGGGGACTGCTGGAGTCGCACAGACATAAATGGTACCCATTGGAAGCCATAGTGTATGACTTCTCATGCATCTTGCAGTCCCAAGTCGCAGGTTGGGTCGCACAGGTGTGGGAGCCCTAAGCTTATCTGTCCCTTCTGGTTGAGGTTTTGCTACACAGCAGGAATACTCATCATGGCGTTATTGTCTTATTTTACAGCAGACCAGAAAGATTGCAGCTGTAAAGGCTTTCTGTCTTTTTCCTCAGTGTCTGCTTTTATGTTGTTGCACAGCAGAAATACTCAAGATTGAAGCTTGTTGGTGCTTTCTGTTACATATTGCCTTGCTTTACTGCTCTTCAGAAAAACGCAATGCTGCAGGTTGCTTGTGTCCTTTCTCAGTGTTGGTTCTATCTGAACTACACTACAGAAGTGCATGACAGAAAGGATTGTCTTGTGTTCTATATTTTACCCTGTGGCATAGCAGAAATGCACAACACGGGAGTTAGTGTTCATATTGATCTTATAACTGTATTTGGTGGTTTGTCAGAAATACGCAACATAGAAGTTTGGGTCTTTCTGTCTTTATATTTATAGCCTTGTTTTGCTGTACATCAGTAAAACACAACAGTAAAGGGGGTTCCTGTCCTTTCTGTATTTTATATATCAGTTATGACCTAGCTAGCTGCACTTCAGAAATACGCAGCATTTAGGGTTTGCTTTTGTCTTAATGTTTTACATCTTGGCAGCACATCAGAAAACCAGACTGTGAGGACTGTTTGACTACATTGAGGTTCAGATTTGGGTTTCTTCCCATATTTGATATATCGGTTTAGCTAGTCACACTCAGGTACACAACATTGTTGTCTATGCTTGTGTCCTTTCTGTCTAAATCTATTGTGCCGTGCCAACAATCTATGATCTTTTTATTTGTGATATTAATAATACATGTATCACCTTTTGTATTTCAGCCTTCTTTTCCATGGAGGGGCCAGGAGTTCGGGCTGCAGATGCCACATGTCAGAAAACCTCAACCCCCTTACATTCAGGGATGCCAGAACCATTTCCTAGGGTTGAAGCCCTGTAGGGTTATGGGACACTGGAGGAAGGGGATAATGATTCGCCCTGTTTAGTAAGAACTTGGAGAGCTCTGTTCCGAGGAGTATTAGGGCCTGAGGGGGAAGTATAAAGATGTATACCCGATCGAATAGGTTTCGGCTCGGTGCATGGCCTTCATTTCACCCTTTTAGCAAAACTAGACATAGCAATATGGGTAGCCTACTCCTGCTAGGGACTTTAATCTCCTGAAGTTGGCTCTCAGGAGTAAGTAAAGCCATAGATTGGGCATGCCTTAAACCCAGGGATCAAGCTTCTGTTAATCTATTACCTTTAAGTAGTCTTCCCTTTAGTCTTTGCTGACATAAAGATAAAAAAGAACAAAAAAGGTTGTCTGTCAGGGCCCTCTTATTGATTAACGTAGTGTCCTTGTCTTACAACACAGGTCTCTGATTTATCTTTTTAGTGGTACTAAGTAGCACCTACAGGCACAATAGGCCATGGTTGTTAGATGTGTGAGACAGGCAACATTGCTAACCTACTGTCATGGTTATGCAGTGATCTTCCTGTGTTTGCTTACCTCCCCACATGTGTTCAGACTAAGAGGCCAGCCACGTCCACCGGGTGGTTTTTATAACCTCTCCTCTAAGCATGGCTCCACCCCAGGCCCTATCAGGGAGCCCTATATTAACCTGTGCACTGCAGGCCATCAGTGCTGATCAACCATTGTGTATTCCTTTGTGTGTTTAGCTTCCTGTTACCTGCCGTGTGCTCTTCTCCTGTTTTCCGTTACCGATGTCTTTGACTATCCCTGTTTGCCTGTGATCCTGACCTTTTGGCGTGTCCCCGACTATTCTTGTCTGCTTGTGGCCCCGACCTTGGCTTTGTCCCTCACCATCCCTATCCCCCTGTTGCCTACTGTGGGTGTGAGCTGGGGGACCCTGGGGGTCGCGACCTGGAGCCAGTTGCAGCCAAGTCCATCCTCACCACTTGAGCCTCTGGTGAACCCCTGCTGGCTCTTAGACTCCGCGCCCCAGGGAATCCTACGCTCTAACCCCGGTGGGACCTGTCTCCCGTCCGCAGCAGTCAGCCGTAGGGTCCACAACCTTGCGGTGCACTCCTGATTCCTACGGTGTGCATCTGTCACCTCGACTCAAGGTGACCTGACACCTACAAGTTTAAAATATTTTCTGATTCCATCTTTAAGAGCCCATTCCACCTAGATACTGCATCCGAAGCGGAAAAGGGAGGGACATCTGTGGAGCAGACCTGCAGATCAGCCGCATGATCCAGCTAAGATACCTTCATCAAGCATATGAGCATATGATGTGGAGGTAAAGCTCACTGCAGAACCAAGGTTTGCCAAGAGGGTTTTGCAGTGGCCCCACCCAAAGGTAGGCCTGAGGTACTTGTTTATCCTCTCAGGTGTGCCGTCCTGGAAGATGACTTGAGAAAGGTACCAGTTACTTACCGGTAACTGTCTTTCTGGGAAATCTTCCAGGACGGCAGACCTACTTCCCACCCATTTGGAGGAGAGAAAATTGTAGAACACTAGAAGGTGAGTGCCTATGAGGAATGATTTCCCTTGTGAACCCGGGTTCAGGAGTTACTTCTCAACAAACTGAGGATCAAGGGGAAGGGTGGGGACTTAAAACAGCTGTCGATTGATTGTGCTTCCTGTAGGGAGGAGCCTCTTATCTCTAAGGTGTGCCGTCCTGGAAGATTTCCATGAAAGACAGCTACCGATAAGTAACTGGTACCTTTTTTCTTCTTTATAATGCTATAAAAATGAAGTTGCTTTGCTGCTGATATTCACAGCATCAAAAGCATTTTTTATTATTTCTCCTGATCTCCTGAATGTTTGTTTTTGTTGGTTTTTTTCTTGTGATCTCCAGAATCTTTTTGTCATTTTGTGTGTCAAGTTCCAACTCACACAGGTGGGTTTGAGTTGTTAGTTGGCCTCTTGTCCCCTTGTTTAGGGTCTTCAGAACTATTTCATCGCAGATTGTGTGTTGGCCCTCCATGTATTCGAGCTTGCACAAACACAAGTGCACTTGTAGTGCAAAGTGCCTTTTCCTTTAGTATGTAGTGGCCATAACCCGTTGCAGGGTGGCCTTGACTTTATGGGCTTACCAGTTACCTTCTCCTGGCCTGCTCTTCCATTTCTAGGGGTTCCTAGGGTTGATACCCAATGACTTGAACACTGACACAGATGAAGTCCTCTTTAAAAGGTTTTATTTTGCAGTAAGAACTCTCAATTAACACAGTCTCTTAGGGAACAGAGGGCATGGGTGAAGAACTCAGGCATCTTGAACTGCAGGTCTAGCAAAGTCTCTATTTCCACCCAGAGAGTAGCCACTCGCAGCTGGGCACTTCAAGGCTGAACAGATCTCTAGCCAGAGATCATGGCAGTCAGCACGTTGACTCAAACTTGAACAATCACCTAAAGGTAAACAGGAACCTTTTTCCTCCGTACCTGGAATGTTTCCCGTCTCCCCAATGGTACTGGAAAAGTATGAATTCGTCAATGTCCTTCTCAACTCAGTAAGCAGGCATTTCTCAGGATGCCACTTGCCTGCCCTCCTCCGAAGAGTCCTCCCCCGGTCACCTCCACGAGCTGCGGTGTCCCTCCAATCCGAGAGCACACCCGGACACTTTGAATCCTTTCTCAGTTACTGCGCCTCGGACCAGCAGGTTCCGAGACTAGGGAACGGACGGATCCCTACCCCAGACCAAACAAGTCTATCAGGGGCCTGATACATAAGTACATAAGTACTTGTTCTGACAAGAACAAGTAAATAATTTTATAATAAAAATAATAAATTTGCCCAAATCAGGCCATTTTAGGGACTACAAGCAATTAATTCATGTAGCTGAAAAGGATGATTACTTTTATCATTAATGCATTACATAAATATTACATTACATTACATTACATACAACAAAAACATTGTGTGTGTGTGTAGCAGACCCACAGCACAACATAACATAATAGTTAGCTAAAGAAGAGATTGTCACCTCATGTATCAAATAAGTTACGTTTGCACTATTGAAGAAAACGGGCAAAAATAAAAGGCCACAGGAGAACCTAGGAGGCAGATAATTAAACTCATATTTTATTTTATTTGTTTCTTATCACATACCTGGTAGTAGAGCATAATTAGACGAGGACAGACACCTCTGACTCAGGGCCTCTGATAATGTGAACAAGAAGGCGATGGAGTGCAGAGTCGCACGAGTGCCAAGGAATCTTGCAGGCAGCAGGGTGGATGTCCTGGATAGCTGGAGAAGATACCACAAGGTCTTGGCAGGTGTGCAACTGGTGCAGGTGACAGCAACAGATAGCAAGGTCAGCCACGCTGGGTCATACACGGCAAGACAATCAGATTCAGGGTGCAGGCAAGAACCTAGTCAGGAGGCAAGCCAGGTCTGGAACCAGATGAGTGCAAACAGGAGCCAAGCGAGAAGGCAGAAGAAAGGTCACAGGACAAGCCGAGGTCAATGCAGGTGAAGGTCAAGACAAGCCGGGTTAACACAGAGATCAGGACACAGGTTTCCCAGGTAACAGGGTAACAGGAGCTGAAGAGGAAGCAGCACTGGAGCCAGTCACTGGCTGGGTTTAAATAGACTATTTTGGCACCAGCGTCAATCACAAATGCACGCAAGCGTTGGCACGCACAGGGATGCACGACGGCTTCTGTTTGAGCATTGGTTTGCGCATGTGCGCCAATGCCCCTTTCCTACGAGCAAAGGTAATAAGTGTTCTTCTGCACTTTGAAGTACTTCTAGAGGGGCAAACTTGTCTGCTGGCATGTGCACCCTGACATTGCCCCCTTCCAATGGGCAGCTTCCGGATGCCCAACTGGGCTAGTTTTTCAGGATGATTCTGGCAAAAAGCTTGAATAAGTCTCTCAGCATGAATATTGCCATCAGGTTTCCAAGAGTTCTCCTCAGGTCCGTACACCCTCCATTTGACCAAGCACTGGATTTGATTCAATTTCTTCATGCAGTCCATGATAGCCTCTACTTCATATTCTTCTTCACCATTTACCATTACAGGCTCAGGAGGACCACTATTCTATTCGGGAAATGAGTCCCAACATGCAGGTTTCAGAAGAGAAATATGAAAAACTAGGTTGATCTTAAAGGACTCTGGTAGTGGCAATTGATAGGCCACGTTGTTAATCCTCTTCTTTACTGAGAATGGACCCACAAATTTAGAGCCCAATTTTTTAGATGGGCAAGCTAACTTTAGATTGGTTGTAGCTAATCAAACCTGATCACCAGGTTCCAGGATCAAATCTTCCCATTTATACTTGTCAAAAGACTTCTTCTAGTCTTCCTGGGCTTTGGCCATGGTTATTTGCAACAGTTGGTTGTTAGAACTGAAGAAATTCATTGTATCTTGAACTGCTGAGATGGGACATTCAGGGGCTGTGGTGGTCAGGAATGAAGAGTGAAACCCGTAGTTGGCAAAAAAGGGGGATTGCTTGATGGCATAATGTTCTGAGTTGTATGCAAACTCTGCTAATGTTAGTAGTACCACCTAATCGTCCTGCAAAAAGGAATAAAAACAGCGTAAATACTGTTCCAGCATTTGGTTGGTCCTTTCAGTTTCAGCATTGGTCTGTGAGTGGTACGCTGAAGAAAAGGATCTTTAGGACTTCACACAAGGCTCTCCAAAATCTAGACGTGAACTAGACTCCGTGGTCTGATACTATATTTACAGGAAGTCCATGCAGTCTCACAATTTCTTTAACAACTTCAGCCCGGACCATTTTGCTGGCCAAAGACCAGACCACTTTTTGCGATTCGGCACTGCGTCGCTTTAACTGACAATTGCAAGGTCATGCGACATGGCTCCCAAACAAAATTGACGTCCTTTTTTTTCCCACAAATAGAGCTTTCTTTTGGTGGTATTTGTTTACCCCTGCAATTTTTATTTTTTGCGCTATAAACAAAAATAGAGCGACAATTTTGAAAAAACGCATTATTTTTTACTTTTTGTTATAATAAATATCCCCCAAAAAATATATAAAATTTTTTTTTTCCCTCAGTTTAGGCCGATACGTATTCTTCTACATATTTTTGGTAAAAAAATCGCAATAAGCGATTATTGATTGGTTTATAGCGTTTATAGGTTTAAAGTTATAGCGTTTACAAAATAGGGGATAGTTTTATGGCATTTCTATTAATTTTTTTTACTAGTAATGGTGGCGATCGGCGTTTTTTTTTATTATTGTAACGGCGACATTATGGCGGACACATCGGACATTTTTGACACATTTTTGGGACCATTGTCATTTATACAGCAAGACTCTATGCACTTTTTACAGTCTTCCCTTAAGCTGGGCCACCAAAAGGTGCGTTGTAAGAGTTCGGATATCTTATGGATTCCAAAATGTCCTGTAAGGGCATGGTTGTGGCAGAGACCTAGGGTGGCAACTTGCACCTTTTCAGGTACAAAAATTATGTTATTGTGCCATAACAGTCTATCCCTTGCTTGTAACACCACCCCAGAAGAAGATGATATACCAATAGAGGCTTGTTTAATCTGGGACAGGAAATCTTCTTGTAGCAAGAGAAAATTCGCAGGGGAAAGAATGGTGTCTGGAGGGGCAGGTTCCTCTGACACACCGAACATTTTTTGTTCTTTGACCATGGACTGTAAGTGATGTGGAAGACAAATCTAGTGAAGAATAGTGCCCACCTGGCCTGTCGAGGTTTCAGACATCTTGTGGCTCGTATGTATTCCATGTTTCGGTGGTCAGTAAATATCAAGATTGAAGATACTTGCTGGAAGGGGCAGCTCACCCACTCTTCAAAGGCAGCTTTAATTGCCAAGAGTTCTCTGTCTCCTATATCATAAATTTTTTTCAGCCGGGAGAACTTGTGAGAAAAAAATAGCCACTGGGTATAATAAGGCTTTGGCCCCTTGACGTTGAGACAGAACTGCTCCCACTGCCGTCTCTGAAGCATTTACCTCTAAGCCCTTGTACACACGGTCAGATATTCCGACGGAAAATGTCCAATCGGACCGTGTTGTCGGATAATCCGACCATCTGTGGGCTCCATCGGACTGTTTTCGTCGGAATATCCGACCAACCAAGTTTGAGAGCTTGGCTATAACATTTTCTGACAACATGATCTAATGCGTGTCAGTTCCGATCGTGTGTAGCCTAGTCCGACGGACAAGGTGCCACGCATGCTCAGAATAAATTCTAAGACGGAAGCGCTCGGTCAGGTAAAACTACCACTCATAATCAATATAGCACATTCGTCACGCTCTTTTTCTTTACAATGCTACAAGAATGAAGTTGTTTTGCTGCTCATATTCACACACATTTCTCCCAAACGTATTTCTTTATTCTTTTTCCTCATTTCATGAATACAATATTTTAATTCGTCACATCTCCCCAATCATTTTTTTTTTGGTTTTAAATTTTGTGGTTGGTTTTTTAATCAAGATTTCCTTTTTTGACAGTTTTCTCATCATCGCAATTTTTTTGGTGTGTTTTGTGTGTCAACTTACCACAACACCATTATTATCTTTTTATTTTATTGTTTTCTTTTTTAATCTAGAGGAGGTTGTTTGGTGTTGGTGCCCCTTGTTATTAATTTGACTTTGTATTTTTGAAATGTACCTGCCTACTCACAAATAAACTGTCTTTTTTTAAGTAAAACACATAGGCGAGTATTTCTTGAACCACAAAAAACATTTATTTAGGTGTCAAACAAATAAACAGGAAGGCAACGCTGGAGAAACTGGTCAATTTGGTGAAGCCTTTAGCCCCCAGGGCAGACATGAAATAATTTGAAAATGCTAAATTGGTGGCCTGAGGAGTAAATATCTCAGGGAGAGCAGTCTGGTCCAGAAGTCCAAGAGATCATGAAGAGCAGATGCCATCTATGTCCCCAGGCTGTGGTCCTATAAGAGGCTGCATCTTCTGTCAGACCAGACTGAACCCAGGCCATCACTCTCTGGTCTTCCTTACGCATTTCCCTCCAGGCTTCCTTCCAGGCTGTGGCTCGGCTCCTGTAGTTGTGGCAGGAGGAGGAGGAGGAGGGTGATGGTCGACCTCCCGGTTGCCACTTGCCACAGCCTCCTCCTGGCTGAGGTCTTCCTGTGTATGAAAATGGGACATCGTTTTATTTTTTTGGTCATCAATCACACAATTTTGTGCTCATGACTGTTGCAAATTGAATGTTAACAAATAGAACAGACTATCATTCTGAGCCCAGCATTTTTCATTCTTGTCCCAATCATTTTTGGTCACTACTGTCTATTGATATGTAAACCCCTTTGTTAAATCACAACTTACTGATTAATAATAACATCTAGCTAACATCATTAAATGTACGACAGGAAATATGTTGAACAATGCTATACCTGTCTCAAGCTGGGCCCCTCCACATGTTGCTGCCTGGAAGGCCCAGGTTGGACATGACATTGGAAGCCTCAGCTGGCCTGGGTTCCCCCTGGTCTGCCAGAAAATGAAAACCCTAATAATAATGTCAGGCTAAACTCTCCTAATCTTGTCCCAACATAGGCCTATATAGAAGCAGTATAGGATAGTGATGTACCAAGTTAAAATTGTACCTTCGTGTGAACGATCGACGCGTCAGCTCCTCACTCTGCTCACAGATCGTACGTACGACACACGCGTGTTGCGTTTTATATACAGTGCGCATGCCTGAAACTCCGCCCATTCCTGACGTTCATTCTAGACTATTCCCCACCCCCTTCTCTTTCAGCACAGTGAGGAGAGCACATGGCGGAGACACAGCAGGTGTGCACTAATAATTCCACGAACGAGGAGAAGGACGAGGAAAGCCCAGAGCCTGAAACGTCCCGATCCCGAGAAGATTTAAGGCCTCAAATATGTCTTTTGGAGAGATGTTGGAGATGGTGGACATATTGAAGAGGAACGACTATGATGGGAAGTATGGACCTTACCCAAACCCAAATGTCAGAAAGGCCAAGATCATATCTAACGTGAAGAGTCTTCAGAAGAATTTTGAGGTACGACGATCCAAGGATCAACTAAGAAAACGCCGGTCAGACCTGAAACTGAGGGAGCACGATCAGTACAGAAGGATCAAGTGAGTTCTTCAAAAAAGTAAATAGTTGTGTGTTCATATTATTATTATTGCTTGCATACTGCTCCATGTGCTTTGATTTAATGTTGTACAGTTTAAAATGGCCACTTTCATGTTCATGGGTTCAATCATTTGTAATAAACATCGTTCGTTAGCCCACTCCAAAAATGATGTTTTGCCAACTTGCACTTGACTACATTTGTTCACACAAAAGGTAAGTATTCCAGCTTTAGAAAGTGTCAAAAATAATGTTTTCACCTTTGAACTCTGCCAAAAAACACAATTGTACGACACTTCCAAGCAATGTTTCATATTCCTATTTCTGCCCTCAAATATCTGTGTGCTAAGTATTCCTTTTTACATTCTCATTGGGGAGAGAAGACTCTGGACGTCTGAGGACACCAGGGACCCCACACCTCACAAAGGGGAAATACCAAAAGCACAAACAGAGGAGGAGGAGGAAGGAGAGATTGTCGAAATTGGCGAAATTGTCACCACAACAGGTGAGTGTCAGAGACCACAGCTTCAGGTAAGCTAATCAATGTATGCCTGCATATTTATAATACATGGTGTGGTTTTTTTTGGTTTCTTTTTAGGTGATATGGATGCTGCAGAAGAAGAATCACATTGGGGAGATAATGGGGTCCAATTGTGATTTACAGAATATACAGAAAAACATCAATGATGTTCAACAAAAAATGAAGAACATCGTTGATGTTTTAGGGAGAGTCTGAAACACCCAAAACTAGCTAGCATCCATTTAAAAAACAAAACAAAAAAAACAAACATTTTTATATTTTTAGAAAAGCCAAATTTGAAAGATGCACACAGCACAGTGTGTCAACATGTGCTATCTCCCATCATGGGGGATCAATGTACGCACGTTTTGTGGGTGCAACCCCTTCCTTGCTACTAAAGTGGCTGAGATGAAGGGGTTGCACCCCCAAAACACGTACATTGATACCTCATGATGGGAGATAGCACATGTTGACATTAGGCATAGGAACAGGAGGAAACTGGCCACTTTACGATTCTCAATTTGTGTGCATCTTCCAAATTTGGCTTTTCCAGGGGTGACGCCCCATCTGATGAAGGCAATATCAGCACAGTTTGTACATACTCATGTCTGATATTGTCTTCACTTTTCAAAGTTGAACTTTGTAAGTTCCTGTGTTCTGTATGTTATGCTTTGATACATGCCTGTTTACACAAAAACGCCAAGTTAAAAAAATGTTACCAAAAATAATGTTTTATATACACCAAATATGTTGGTTTGTTGTAAAACCCTTTTCTAAACGCACATGTGAATGTGCTTTGAGTAAAAAGTTAAATTATCAACAATGTGTGGCTTCCTTTTTCAATGTGCAAAAGCAGTATTTGTAGTAAAGTTGTTGTTTTCTGTGGCAATGGGTGGTATTTACTAAAGGCAAATCCACTTTGCACTCCAAGCGCAGTTTCAGTTGCACTTTTGGAGTGCACTTGTAGTGCATAGTGGATTTGCCTTTAGTAAATAACACCCACGGTGATGTTTAAATTTCCCCAATCATGCCATTTTCATGACCCCATATATTTCTGCCATGGTGCTGAAAATGATCAATATTTTTGTCAGTAACGTACTACATACATTATCAACAAAAACAAGGTGTGTGTGTAGCAGACCCTCAACATAATGAGATTATCGGAATATAGGGTTTGCACTGTTGTAGAAAAAGGCCCCAAAAAACACAAATCAAACCTAGGAGACACCTAAAACAAAGCCAAGCAGTAAATGAAAACAAAGATTATTGGAGTTCCAAAGACAAATTTATTTAAAAAATGCCTCTCAGACATTGTCTGGCATATCAATGGCTCCCCTACCCACAAAGTACTCCACATATCTGGATCTGACCTCGCGGGCGCTTTGGGGGGGGCAAGCCAGGACGAGCAGCTTCAAGGGCCGTGAGGTTTACATTTTCCGTCAAGTCTGCATCAGGGCCAACTGAGGCCACATAGTTTGCTGAATGTTTATTCAAAAAATTGTGCAGAACGCAGTAGGCAAGCACAATATGATGAGTTTATATTCCGCCATGTGTATTGGAGTCAAAAATAGGCAGAACCGGCTGGCCATTATCCCGAAAGTGTTCTCCACTACTCTTCTGTCTCTGGCCGGCCGCACATTAAAGATCCTCAGATCCGGGGTGAGGGTCCTCATCGGGAAAGGCCACAACAGATGATTTTCCAGAGCAAATGCCTCATCCACTAAGAAAACGAAGGGGAGTCCTTTTACATTCTCCTCTGGAGGTGGCAAGCCCAGACTGCCACTCTGGAGACACCAGTAGAACTCCTTTCACGCGAACACTCCACCATCCCACATACAGCCATTTTTCCTCACGTCCAATTACAGGAAGTCATACGTCGCTGACACCACCGCCAACATCACAATACTATTATACCGCTTGTAATTATAATAGTAGGACCCCGAGTTGGGGGGCAGGACGATGCGGACGTGTTTCCCATCAATTGCGCCTCCACAATTGGGAAAGTCCCAACGGCTGGCAAAGTGGGAGGCCACAGTCTGCCATTCCTGTGGCGTTGAAGGAAACTGTGGAGTCAAACAAGAAAAAAAAATGGTCATTTTGCACATCAACATTGCAAGGAGGGATGTTTTGGACAGCTAACCCTCTCCACTTCATTGAGAGCTGAATGCATAAATAATGTGTGATACTTTGGCAAGCCCCTCCTTACTTACACTATTGGCAGCCCATCGGACAGGTAAGAAGTGTCATAATACAAAAAAAAAGGAACAAATGGAAGCACATTTTGACATTCTGCTATTACCTATCAAGATAATAATAGAAGAAAAAAAAACTTTAAATTGTAGCATTTGAAAGTATTGAGGCAGGCCCTTGCACTACATGCTTTGGTGAATTCATCCATAAATCGGACCAGAAAAAGGTTGGTATAGTGTGTATTGGGTTTGGCAGTCAGCAGATAGAGGATTGCTATCAACTGACCTAGAAGTTGGGGGGAGGGGGGTTTCTAATGAGTTTGGCCCACCAAAAAAAAATATCTGGCACTCTGCATGAATTTAAGCACACACATAACATTTGTACTCATTTTAGGGGGTGTTTAGGGGAAAACAATACTATGGAGCTGAAAAAATACATTGCTAAGTGACTAGGCTATAGGTTTATGGCCCCAGAAGAGCATGCTGGGGAAGTTAGTGAAGGAAAATATGCATGAAGGACAAAAAAGGAACTTGAAAAGCTTCCAGCATGCAGGAGAACAAAGGGGCATAGCATATCAATTACAGCATATTGCAATCATGGTAATTAGGGAATGAGGAAAGACATCCAATACATTAGCAAACATTAAATACATAGAATGTGATGTTAAAGGAAAAAACTTACCTTAATATAGTCCTTCTGCAGAACCTGAATTATGGCAGAACAGGTCTCTGGAATAATGATTCCCAGAGCCTGGGGGAGATGCCTGTTGAGAACTTGAGGTCCTGAAGACTTCTCCCTGTCGCCAAGTACCGCAACGTGGCGATGAGCCTCTGCTCCAGAGTGATGGCTTGCCGCATGCAGGTATCCTGCCCGCTGATATAAGGGGACAGTAAAGCCAGCAGACGGTGAAAAACGGGGTCTGTCATCCGGAGATAATTCCTGAAATCATCAGGATTATTCTCCCAGATCTCACGAAAGCAAAGGCATGTGCGAGAACTGGTCACACTGGAGCAACCAATTCTTGGTCCAAAAACGTCTCCTCGTCCTGTTCATGGACCAGGCTTGTGTCAAAGCTAAAAGCCCAACACCAAGCCCCTGCACAGCACAAACTCTAAGATGAGTATGTACATGAAACATGGCTTAAAACGGTCAGCTGGTCAGAACGGACAACAGAAGGCACCGATAAACAGCAAGGCCTGAAAGAACGAACTGAAAACAAGAAACGAGTGGACCATAAGCACTGCAAATCAAAGCGTACTATATACCAAGATATAGTCCACAATGACCAACAATGCTAACTGACTACACACACTGATAAGCAGATACGCACCGACTAGAAAAAACTGAAGAGCATTAACGATCTGAAGCACAAGTCTGAAAAGCGCGAATCGTCTCTAACCAAACTTCTACTAACACGCAATAAACACAAGATCAGCAGAAGGAGCCCAAAGGATGCCGAACGTGGTGCTGAACTTCCCTTTTCTAGTCCCGTCGTACACGGCTAACGTCACCGCGTTCTTGGCGGTCGGAAATTCCGACAACTTAGTCTGACCGTGTGTATGCAACACCACTTCCGGACTAAATCCGTCAGAATTTATCCGACAGATTTTGTTGTCGGAATGTCCGACCGTGTGTACAAGGGCTAAGACAAATGGTAGAACAGGATCTGGATGCCAGAGTATAGGTGCAGATGTAAAAAGTCCTTTCAGAGTTTCAAATGCAGACTGTGCTTCTGAAGACCACTGAAAATGCTTGCATTGTCTTGTCAACTGAGTAATGGGGGAAATTATTGCAGAGAATCACTTAATAAATTTCCTATAGAAATGTATGAATCCTATAAAGCGTTGTACCCACTTCTTGTCTATGGGAGCTGGCCAATCCAGGATGGCAGAGACTTTCTGGGGATCCATCTTGATGCTGTCTGTGAACAAGATAAGGCCCAGGAACTGGATATTATCAAAAGGTGTGTACTAATGCGCTAACAAAGCAATCTTTGCTGACTATGAGGTATATACAAATAAATAGATAAAGTGCTAAATGGAAATAAAAAGCAGATAAACTTCTAAAGTGTTACCAACACCCATAAAAACAGTGTATAAAAAATAAAGTAGCACTAATTAAACCAATCTAGTAAACAGGTGAATACATATCTCACCAATTATTCACAAGGGATATACGTATCCATAAACAGTGATAAGTACGTTCAAAAAATACTAATTATCCCACAACACACGATCTAAATCAATATAAATATAAATGCAATAAAGGCTGATGTGAGGGAAAAAAATCCATTTGTGATGGGATAGCCTTTTCCTGATTGTTTTTTAAATCTATATATGATCAGGCCAAAAATGCATAAAGCGATCATTAGTCTTTGCTTTATATATCTATTTGTTGCCATATTCTTTACTTATTTATCTATTATTTGACATTCCTTTTTCCCCTTAACTTAGTTATTTAAAATCGTGAGATTTTAGTCCGTGTATTTAGTAAAGTCAATTAGTGGAAAGGAAACAAGAATATATATATATATATATATATATATATATATATATATATATATATATATATATATATATAATTGGATACATGATGGACTATTATACATTTTTAATTAATTTATTGAATAGGGAATTTTCATCTTTGTCCTGTTTTATGGATCATATATTGATCTAGAGATAGGAGATATTAAAAATCTAGTGCATTATCCTTCTTTTTCCCTTTTTTTTGTATGTTTCAGCAAAACCCACCTATCTAGCTTGGATATTTATTGTCCTATATGCAGGTGCCATCTTGTGTTCATTTTGTATACTTCTCTCCAAGTAAGTAAATCCCATGCACATTTAAAGAACATCAGGGTTGTCTTCTACGCACCTATGCTATATGGATTATGGCGCCGTTGTACCCAATCATTTTTTCATCATTACATTTTTTTTTATATATTTCTATGCAGTAGCTTTCTGCCTTTCTAAATTATTTCTCTTTATTGTTAGCCTGGTCATTGTGTGTCCTCTATGGGCGCATGGTACCTGCTCTCTTCGGTGGTGCTGTTCCAAATGGTGACTGCCTGGGGGCTTGCTGGGGTAAGCTGTGGGATGGATGGACAATGGCAAATGGTGTCCATACTTTATGTGTAGTTATACTTTTATGTATATATTCTGATATATTTATACGTTTTCTGATAATGTATTTTTCTATATTTCCCTGTACGTTTTCACGTTTTGCGGTGGTTCATAAATCCTCTGATGAAGCCAACATTGGTGAAACATGTTGGGATAACATATGAACCTGTAGCTACCATTTAACCAGAAATTTATTTGCTCGACCACCAATATGGAGATGAAGAGTAAGTGATTTTATGTGGAACATCTTTTAACCATGTCTATATTAAATTTGATGTTTTAATTATTTTTTGTTTCTATTATTATATATTGGCACAGTCATAATCCCACCCCAACCCTTTTCCAATACATGAGATGGGATGTTTGTTTCCATCAGGACTCAATATAGATAAATTGTTACATCTCCAACCGTTGAATTGCTAGATTTTAGCCTTTGTATATACTGTATATGCTAGTTATTGATCGTATTCTATTCTGGTGTGACTAATAAGGATTTTAAGTCACCCTTGGATCAATAATTTAATTTTAACCACTTCAGACCGAAAGAATTGGCCCCCTTCCTGACCAGGCCATGTTTTGCGATATGGCACTGTGTCTATTTAACTGACAATTACACAGTTGTGCGATGTTGTACCCAAACAAAACCTTTTTTCTCCACAAATAGAGCTTTCTTTTGGTGGTATTTGATCACCTCTGTGGTTTGGTTTTTATTTTGTGCGCTATAAAACAAAAAAAGAGCGACAGTTTTAAAAAAAACACAATATTTTGTAGTTTGTGCTATAATAAAGATCCCAAAAACGTAAAAAAATAAATAATTTCTTCATCAGTTTAGGCTGATATGTATTCTTCTACATATTTTTGTTAAAAAAAATCACAATAAGCGTATATTGATTGGTTTGCGCAAAAGTTATAGTGTCTATAAAATAGGGGATAGATTTATGCCATTTTTATTATTATTATTTTTTTTTTGTAATGGCGGCAATCTGCGATTTTTATCGGGACTGAAACATTGCGACAGAAAAATCTGACACTTTTTTGGGACCATTGACATTTATACAGCGACCAGAGCTAAAAATAGCCACTGATTACTGAATAAATGTATATCTATATATATATAATATTAAAACAAGTTAATTTGCATTAAAATACAAAAACATACAGGCTCAGTACATGGTTTACATAACAGAGAGAAATCACATTACATACATGTGCGTACCTAATCTCCTAAGTGACTAGAAACAGAGGCCACATTTATTTATATTTAGTAATTCCCCTGAGTCGCTCCATGCTACACACCACCCACATAAGTGTCTACTTCGATCAATCCAAACCAAGTTTTCTTGCCCATCCACGTATCATCAAGCTCCATATATACATGCCAGTGTAATAGGCCTATGCCGTACAGGTGTCCGAGGTATCGAGACACCTATCCTAGACCTTGTCATATTTATCGGGACACTCCGTGTTGGTATATGACTTTCTTGTGCGGTAATGTTGAATTGATTTCCCCTATCCATGCTTGGACCGTGGGGAAGGCACATCCAGAGCCTTGCTATCATCTTCCTAGCGCAAAATAGTGTCTCATGCAGGAAGATGGCTTGGAACTTGTCAATCGATGTGTCTGGGAGTAAGCCCAACAAACAAGTTTTGGGATCTAGTTTTATGGGTGAGCCCATGCGGTCATGTAAAAAAATTGTATTACTTGTGTCCAATAGGTCTGGATGGGCACACCCATATTAGGTGGTAAAATGAACAACAGCGATCTCCACATCTTGGACACCGCTCGTTCTGTGTGGCCTGATATTTGGCAATCGTTACAGGTGTGAGATAGGATTTGTGTATAATATATAGTTGGGTCAATTGGTCGGACAGTTCAGGGGAAACTTTTTTAGTGTTTTCAAGAATCTCCTCCCAGTCCTCATCCTCTATGGGGCCCATCTCCTCCTCCCATCTATTCTTAGCCGTATATTCAGACCGAGCTACTGAGCAGGTTCTTAGTATGTTATATAAAGTAGAGATCAATTTAGAAGGGTCTACACCTGTTATTACGTCCGTCATGGGTAAGGTTTGTGGATTAGGGAGACCATCATTGAATTGGGCCAGGAGGACATGATGCATCTGTGCATACCTATATGCCATGTGTGGTGGTAGCTCAAATTCATCCTCCAATGTTTGGAAACTACGTAATCCCAATGGGGTGATCACCTGGTACAAGTAAACCACGCTCTTAGATGCCCGCAAATTGGCACCGGGCAGTGTCCTCAGTTCCATCGGTTGAGGATTATTCCAGAGAGGCATATGTGAGTGCACAAAATCGGCACCAGTCATTTGAAGTGCAATTTCCCATATACGTCTGTGGTGCGTAAGCAATAGGTTACAGCCCTCCCCTCCTACCCTCCCCGCCCCTGAGCAGCACCTGCAAAGGGGAATGTGTACAACTGTTTGGCTTTCTGCATGTCAAGGCTTGGTACCTAGGTCTGCCCGTCTTATGCAGGTGGTAGAAGTGGGATAGTTGAGCAGCAATATAGTACATGCGGGTCATATGAGAGTGTGAGAGAATGTGAGGTGGCTGTCTCCATGCTCTCCCCCTGTGATGGATAAGCTGGCGCGCGCTGATTGAGAAGGCGGAGAAGGTGGAGTGGGCTGAGCTGTGTAGAGGAAGAGAGGATCGCAGAGGATTGCCGGAACTCGCCGGGAACTACCGAGTACTGCCGAGGATTGCCGAGCAAGACCGATTGTTCGCAGCGGGATACCACGGGAGGACGAACACGCAGAGTGCACAGGGTCAGGTTTTGGGAGCCCGTGAGTAGCCGGGAGGGAGACCCCCCTGGAGTGTGAGGGGGGCTGGACTGAAAGGCGGAAAACACCGGATGAATGCTCTGCATACTCGGCAACAAGGGAGAGGCAGACCGGCTTGAGAGTATAGGAGAGACAGCTGAGCATGGAAAAGTACTCCTTTGGAGTGAGTGAATCAAACAGGTCAGCTCTTTTCTCCTTTTTCATTTGCCGCTGTTTGGTGTAGTCTGGTTATAAGGATATCAGGGCACCTCGAAGACCCAAAAAAAGGGGAGATCGGCAGTTATTTCCCTCCGAAGGGACCTCACCACAGGACCATGCCAGCCTCCAAGATGGCGTCGACCCGCTCGGCGGCAGCACAGGCAGCACACACTGCCTCTAAGGTACTAGCCTCACAACCTGCACCCTCTCCTCGTTCCCCTGGCCCAGAGAACCGGAGCCCCAGGTAGTGATGGACGAACTTCCGACGGGACGTTTCGCGAACGCGGACCGCGAACGCGGCCGATAGTTCGCGAACCGGAACGTTCGCGGCGGACCCCATTGACTTCAATGGGAGGCGAACTTCGCAAACCTACAGGTCAAATTTGCAGCCACAAAATAATTAATAGCTGTGCAAACATAGTCCCACCACATGGCCAATGACATAACACATGTATGAGGTGAATCTGCGATCGACAACTACAAGCATTCTTTTTTTTATATGGGAAATTGTTGTGACAATTCAGGACTGTGGAGCGCATGAAGGCAATGGAGGAGAGGGAAGGTCAGGGACCAGGGTAGGCAAAGAAGAGGGTGCAGGAGATGATCACCAGCAGCATGACATACAGCAATGACACCTGCACCGTGATAGAGTCATCTGACAACAGCACCGTGATAGAGAGCACTGACATCAGCAGCGTGACATAAAGCACTAACACCAGCACCGTGAAATGCAGCACTGACAGCAGCACCGTGATAAAGAGCACTGACATCAGCAGCGTGACATAAAGCACTAACACCAGCACCGTGATATACAGCACTGACAGCAGCACCGTGATAGAGAGTACTGACATCAACACCGTGATATACATCACTGACACCTGCACCGTAAGCAGCCCCAGGAGGAAGTCAGCATAGCACAGGGATGGTGGGAGCCCTTCATAATGAGCATAGCACAGGGATGGTGGGAGCCCCTCATAATGAGCATAGCATGGGGATGGTGGGAGCCCCTCATAATGAGCATAGCACAGGGATGGTGTGAGCCCCTCATAATAAGCAGCCCCAGGTGGATGTCAGCATAGCACAGGGATGGTGGGAGCCCCTCATAATAAGCAGCCCCAGGAGGAAGTCAGCACAGCACAGGGATGGTGGGAGCCCCTCATAATGAGCATAGCACAGGGATGGTGGGAGCCCCTCATAAGGAGCATAGCACAGGGATGGTGGGAGCCCCTCATAATGAGCATAGCACAGGGATGGTGGGAGCCCCTCATAATAAGCAGCCCCAGGAGGATGTCAGCATAGCACAGGGATGGTGGGAGCCCCTCATAATAAGCAGCCCCAGGAGGAAGTCAGCACAGCACAGGGATGGTGGGAGCCCCTCATAATAAGCAGCCCCAGGAGGAAGTCAGCACAGCACAGGGATGGTGGGAGCCCCTCATAATAAGCAGCCCCAGGAGGAAGTCAGCACAGGGATGGTGGGAGCCCCTCATAATGAGCATAGCACAGGGATGGTAGGAGCCCCTCATAATATGCACAGCAGAGGTACAGCCCCAGGAGGATGTCAGCACAGCACAGGGATGGTGGGAGCCCCTCATAATAAGCAGCTCCAGTAGAAATATGACACCGCTCAACCTCTTCAAAGAGGAGGGTACGGGCATATAGTACGGTGTGCTTTTTTTGGACAAGGAAGTGAGCCAAATGAAGAAAGAAAGTCTCTGTGCTCGATTAAAAAAATTGTTTATAGACATATACATGGTCTACTGGCCACATGTGTTGAATTCCTCCGAGATCCATGCCTCATTCATTTTTAGAAATGTGAGGTAGTTAACACTGTCGTGAGCTAGGCGAGTACGCTTATCGGTCACGATCCCCCCTGCTGCGCTGAACGTCCTTTCGGACAGGACACTGGATGAGGGGCAAGCCAACAGGTCGATTGCAAATTGGGCAAGCTCTGGCCAGAGTTCAAGCCTGCCCACCCAGTAGTCCAGGGGTTCATCACTCCTCAGAGCGTCTACATCGGGCGTTAACCCGATGTAGTCGGACACATTCCCTGATGCTGGATCCGGATGACACCTGTCGATGGGTCGGCTGAAAGAATGACCTCATATCCGAAGTCACCAACACATCTTCAAACCGGCCTCTTCTTGCAGGCGCTGTTGTATTGGTACCCGTAACTTCTTCTCTGGGAGTGGGAATTGCTCCTCTGCCAGCGCAGAATTTCTCGAAGCAAGGCCTGGAAGTGCTGCATTCTGCCAGCCCTCTGTGATGGCAGTAAAATTTCCGCCATTTTGTGTTTGTACCGGGGGTCTAAGTACGTTGCCACCCAGTACTGGTCCTTGAAGCTTATGCTTTTTATACGGGGGTCCCTATTAAAACACTGGAGCATGAAGGCCCCCATTTGCACTAAAGTGGAAGCGGTGTGGTGGCCTGGCTCCTGCTCATCATCCAGGATAATGTCGTCCTCTTCATTCTCCTCTCCCCATCCACGCACAACAGGGATCCCAGAAAGGTTTAAAGCATGCTCTTCTTGCTCCTCCTCATCTGTCCTGGCACCCTCCTCCTCTGACTCCTCTTCAGACTCCTGTTGTTCACTTGTCTCAGATAGAGTAGCCCCCCTGGGAATTCATCCAGCATTACGACTTCCTCATCTTCCCGCTCCTGCTCCTCCACAGCTTGATCAATGATACGACGCAATGCACACTCCATAAAGAAGGCATAAGGTACCATGTCACTGATGGCGCCATGGCTGCGACTGACCAGTTTGGTGATCTCCTCAAATGGGCGCAGGAGTCTGCATGCGTCGCGCATGAGCAGCCACAGGCGCAGTGAAAAAAAAAACCAGCTCCCCAGAACCTGTTCTGCCGCAGAGTTCATACAGGTAGACGTTAACTGCAGGTTTCTGCTGGAGCAGCCTATCAAGCATATAGAAGGTTGAGTTCCATCGCGTCGGGCAATCGCAAATAAGACGTCTGACCGGCAGATTGTGTCGCAGCTGAATGTCAGCAAGGCGAGCCATGGCCGTGTAAGATCTTCTGAAATGGGCCGAGATTTTCCTTGCCTGCCGCAAGATGTCCTGGACCCCAGGGTATTTGACAACGAATCGCTGCACTACCAAGTTTAAGACGTGTGCCATGCATGGCACGTGCGTGATTTTGCCCTGTTTCAATGCGCTAAGCAGATTGGCACCGTTGTCACACACCACTTTACCAACTGTCAAATTGAGCGGTGTTAGCCACTGATCTGCCTGTGAACGCAAAGCTGAAAGGAGTGCCGGGCCAGTGCGGCTCTTGGCTTCCAGGCACAACAGACGCAGCATGGCATGGCAACGTCCCACCTGGCATGTCGAATAGGTTCTGGGGAGCTTGGGCGGCGCAGCGGCAGAGACGCAAGCAGCGGAAAAGGAGGAGTCAGCCGAGGAGGAGAGGGAGGAGGATGGAGTAGGAGGAGGAGGAGAAGAAGAGTCAGGCCTGCACGCAATCCGTGGCGGTAAAACCAAATCTACACGGGTGCCACGGGTTACATGCTTGACGGCCGTCAGAAGGTTCACCCAGTGGGCAGTAAAAGTGATATACCTTCCCTGCCCGTGTTTGCTAGACCACGTGTCTGTGGTCAGATGTATCTTGGCACCGACACTGTGTGCCAGAGATACATTCACTTGCCGCTGAACATGGCCATATAGCTCTGGGATGCCCTTCTGTGAGAAATACTTCCTTCCTGGGACTAGTGATGGCCGAACGGTTCGCCCGGCGGTCGTTTCGCGGCGAATTTCCGACTTTCGCCGTCCGCGGGTTCGAACGCCTTTTTCCGTCGTTCGCCCCGGCGGACTTACGTGTTTAATGTATACAAGAACTTTAACCTTTCGTGACACGTTTATCATGTGTTACAGGACAACCAATTGAGACATGACAGCTCATGGACACTTGGACATTCCCCCTAACCTATAAATACACCCGATCCGGTGGCCATTTTACATTCTTTCTTCTGTCACTGTAGGGAAAGGATCCTGTGTGGAGTAGGGACAGAGAAAACGCTAGCTATTTGGTACACAAAAGTTCTTTTCAGGACTGGTATAGGTGTTAGGTCAGCAGCCTGAGTTTCTTTTGTCAGTTTAGATAAAGGGACAGAGCGCTGTATGCTGCTATTTTAGGGACAGCTCAGCCAGATTAGTCTTTCTTCATCATCATCATCATCATCATCATTAGCTGTTACTATCAGGTCCACAAAAGAGCTGTTCCAGCTAATCGTTCCAGCCTACTCTTTTTTGCCAATTTGTATAGGGACAGGCAGGAAGCAGTGTGTCAGGCAGTGAGGATAATTTTAAAGACTTGCTGTTACTATTAGTTCCACAAAGGTTCTTTTCAGGACTGGTATCAGTGGTACGGTAATAGGCTTGTACACGTATAATATTCTTTCTTCCAAATATAGAAAGAATATTATACTTGACTGCTGCCCTTCTGCTGCAGTCTGCTAATCATTCACAACTCACTTGTTCCACAAAGCTCTTTATCAGGACTGGTAACTTGGTCTGTCTAGGGTGCTACGGTACATAGGCTTGGGTGCGGTACAGTCTGCTGTTCTGTAAGGACCGCTATCGGTCCACAATACATAGGGTTGCCGTGCACTACTGCTGACCGCTGCCCTATACTGCAGCAGTCCTTCATTGGTATAGGGACTGACGTACAGTCTGCTAATCACTAACACACAACCTGCTTGGTCCACAAAAGTTCTTATAAGGACTGGTAACTTGGTATAGGGTGCTACGGTACATAGGCCTGAGTGCGTTACAGTCTGCTGTTCTGTAAGGACCGCTATCGGTCCACAATACATAGGGTTGCCGTGCACTACTGCTGACCGCTGCCCTATACTGCAGCAGTCCTTCAGCGGTATAGGGACTGACGCACAGTCTGCTAAACACTAACACACAACCTGCTTGGTCCACAAAAGTTTTTATAAGGACTGGTAACTTGGTATAGGGTGCTACGGTACATAGGCCTGAGTGCAGTACAGTCTGCTGTTCTGTAAGGACCGCTATCGGTCCACAATACATAGGGTTGCCGTGCACTACTGCTGACCGCTGCCCTATACTGCAGCAGTCCTTCATTGGTATAGGGACTGACGTACAGTCTGCTAATCACTAACACACAACCTGCTTGGTCCACAAAAGTTCTTATAAGGACTGGTAACTTGGTATAGGGTGCTACGGTACATAGGCCTGAGTGCGTTACAGTCTGCTGTTCTGTAAGGACCGCTATCGGTCCACAATACATAGGGTTGCCGTGCACTACTGCTGACCGCTGCCCTATACTGCAGCAGTCCTTCATTGGTATAGGGACTGACGTACAGTCTGCTAATCACTAACACACAACCTGCTTGTTCCACAAAAGTTCTTATAAGGACTGGTAACTTGGTATAGGGTGCTACGGTACATAGGCCTGAGTGCGTTACAGTCTGCTGTTCTGTAAGGACCGCTATCGGTCCACAATACATAGGGTTGCCGTGCACTACTGCTGACCGCTGCCCTATACTGCAGCAGTCCTTCATTGGTATAGGGACTGACGTACAGTCTGCTAATCACTAACACACAACCTGCTTGGTCCACAAAAGTTCTTATAAGGACTGGTAACTTGGTATAGGGTGCTACGGTACATAGGCCTGAGTGCGTTACAGTCTGCTGTTCTGTAAGGACCGCTATCGGTCCACAATACATAGGGTTGCCGTGCACTACTGCTGACCGCTGCCCTATACTGCAGCAGTCCTTCAGCGGTATAGGGACTGACGCACAGTCTGCTAAACACTAACACACAACCTGCTTGGTCCACAAAAGTTTTTATAAGGACTGGTAACTTGGTATAGGGTGCTACGGTACATAGGCCTGAGTGCGTTACAGTCTGCTGTTCTGTAAGGACCGCTATCGGTCCACAATACATAGGGTTGCCGTGCACTACTGCTGACCGCTGCCCTATACTGCAGCAGTCCTTCATTGGTATAGGGACTGACGTACAGTCTGCTAATCACTAACACACAACCTGCTTGTTCCACAAAAGTTCTTATAAGGACTGGTAACTTGGTATAGGGTGCTACGGTACATAGGCCTGAGTGCGTTACAGTCTGCTGTTCTGTAAGGACCGCTATCGGTCCACAATACATAGGGTTGCCGTGCACTACTGCTGACCGCTGCCCTATACTGCAGCAGTCCTTCATTGGTATAGGGACTGACGTACAGTCTGCTAATCACTAACACACAACCTGCTTGTTCCACAAAAGTTCTTATAAGGACTGGTAACTTGGTATAGGGTGCTACGGTACATAGGCTTGAGTGCGGTACAGTCTGCTGTTCTGTAAGGACCGCTATCGGTCCACAATAGATAGGGTTGACGTGCACCACTGCTGACCGCTGCCCTATACTGCAGCAGTCCTTCAGCGGTATAGGGACTGACGTACAGTCTGCTAAACACTAATACACAACCTGCTTGGTCCACAAAAGTTCTTATAAGGACTGGTAACTTGGTATAGGGTGCTACGGTACATAGGCTTGAGTGCGGTACAGTCTGCTGTTCTGTAAGGACCGCTATCGGTCCACAATAGATAGGGTTGACGTGCACCACTGCTGACCGCTGCCCTATACTGCAGCAGTCCTTCAGCGGTATAGGGACTGACGCACAGTCTGCTAAACACTAACACACAACCTGCTTGGTCCACAAAAGTTTTTATAAGGACTGGTAACTTGGTATAGGGTGCTACGGTACATAGGCCTGAGTGCGTTACAGTCTGCTGTTCTGTAAGGACCGCTATCGGTCCACAATACATAGGGTTGCCGTGCACTACTGCTGACCGCTGCCCTATACTGCAGCAGTCCTTCATTGGTATAGGGACTGACGTACAGTCTGCTAATCACTAACACACAACCTGCTTGGTCCACAAAAGTTCTTATAAGGACTGGTAACTTGGTATAGGGTGCTACGGTACATAGGCCTGAGTGCGTTACAGTCTGCTGTTCTGTAAGGACCGCTATCGGTCCACAATACATAGGGTTGCCGTGCACTACTGCTGACCGCTGCCCTATACTGCAGCAGTCCTTCAGCGGTATAGGGACTGACGCACAGTCTGCTAAACACTAACACACAACCTGCTTGGTCCACAAAAGTTTTTATAAGGACTGGTAACTTGGTATAGGGTGCTACGGTACATAGGCCTGAGTGCAGTACAGTCTGCTGTTCTGTAAGGACCGCTATCGGTCCACAATACATAGGGTTGCCGTGCACTACTGCTGACCGCTGCCCTATACTGCAGCAGTCCTTCATTGGTATAGGGACTGACGTACAGTCTGCTAATCACTAACACACAACCTGCTTGTTCCACAAAAGTTCTTATAAGGACTGGTAACTTGGTATAGGGTGCTACGGTACATAGGCTTGAGTGCGGTACAGTCTGCTGTTCTGTAAGGACCGCTATCGGTCCACAATAGATAGGGTTGACGTGCACCACTGCTGACCGCTGCCCTATACTGCAGCAGTCCTTCAGCGGTATAGGGACTGACGTACAGTCTGCTAAACACTAATACACAACCTGCTTGGTCCACAAAAGTTCTTATAAGGACTGGTAACTTGGTATAGGGTGCTACGGTACATAGGCTTGAGTGCGGTACAGTCTGCTGTTCTGTAAGGACCGCTATCGGTCCACAATAGATAGGGTTGACGTGCACCACTGCTGACCGCTGCCCTATACTGCAGCAGTCCTTCAGCGGTATAGGGACTGACGCACAGTCTGCTAAACACTAACACACAACCTGCTTGGTCCACAAAAGTTTTTATAAGGACTGGTAACTTGGTATAGGGTGCTACGGTACATAGGCCTGAGTGCAGTACAGTCTGCTGTTCTGTAAGGACCGCTATCGGTCCACAATACATAGGGTTGCCGTGCACTACTGCTGACCGCTGCCCTATACTGCAGCAGTCCTTCATTGGTATAGGGACTGACGTACAGTCTGCTAATCACTAACACACAACCTGCTTGTTCCACAAAAGTTCTTATAAGGACTGGTAACTTGGTATAGGGTGCTACGGTACATAGGCTTGAGTGCGGTACAGTCTGCTGTTCTGTAAGGACCGCTATCGGTCCACAATAGATAGGGTTGACGTGCACCACTGCTGACCGCTGCCCTATACTGCAGCAGTCCTTCAGCGGTATAGGGACTGACGTACAGTCTGCTAAACACTAATACACAACCTGCTTGGTCCACAAAAGTTCTTATAAGGACTGGTAACTTGGTATAGGGTGCTACGGTACATAGGCTTGAGTGCGGTACAGTCTGCTGTTCTGTAAGGACCGCTATCGGTCCACAATAGATAGGGTTGACGTGCACCACTGCTGACCGCTGCCCTATACTGCAGCAGTCCTTCAGCGGTATAGGGACTGACGCACAGTCTGCTAAACACTAACACACAACCTGCTTGGTCCACAAAAGTTTTTATAAGGACTGGTAACTTGGTATAGGGTGCTACGGTACATAGGCCTGAGTGCGTTACAGTCTGCTGTTCTGTAAGGACCGCTATCGGTCCACAATACATAGGGTTGCCGTGCACTACTGCTGACCGCTGCCCTATACTGCAGCAGTCCTTCATTGGTATAGGGACTGACGTACAGTCTGCTAATCACTAACACACAACCTGCTTGGTCCACAAAAGTTCTTATAAGGACTGGTAACTTGGTATAGGGTGCTACGGTACATAGGCCTGAGTGCGTTACAGTCTGCTGTTCTGTAAGGACCGCTATCGGTCCACAATACATAGGGTTGCCGTGCACTACTGCTGACCGCTGCCCTATACTGCAGCAGTCCTTCAGCGGTATAGGGACTGACGCACAGTCTGCTAAACACTAACACACAACCTGCTTGGTCCAAAAAAGTTCTTATAAGGACTGGTAACTTGGTATAGGGTGCTACGGTACATAGGCTTGAGTGCGGTACAGTCTGCTGTTCTGTAAGGACCGCTATCGGTCCACAATAGATAGGGTTGACGTGCACCACTGCTGACCGCTGCCCTATACTGCAGCAGTCCTTCAGCGGTATAGGGACTGACGTACAGTCTGCTAAACACTAATACACAACCTGCTTGGTCCACAAAAGTTCTTATAAGGACTGGTAACTTGGTATAGGGTGCTACGGTACATAGGCTTGAGTGCGGTACAGTCTGCTGTTCTGTAAGGACCGCTATAGGTCCACAATAGATAGGGTTGACGTGCACCACTGCTGACCGCTCACCTATACTGCAGCAGTCCTTCAGCGGTATAGGGACTAAGAGTTTTGTCACAGGGTCATTTAAAAAATGACATGCAGAGGAAGAGGCAGGCCCTTCCGCAGGGGTGGTAGGGGTAGGGCAGGAGCAACAGGCTTGAGCCAAAGTGGGAAGTTGCAGAAGGTGCGTTCAATTACTTTAAAGGATGCACCAGACTAGGTTGAGTGGCTCGCTCAGCCTTACTCTTCTGCACCCTCCTCATCCTCTCGATCTGCACCCTCTTCTTCACTCTCTGCTATGTGCACCCCCAAAGACACTACCACCAACAACACGACCACCACCACCACCACCACATACCTTCCGCTTGAGTCACTGGAATTATTTTCCGATCCATATCAAGAGGACATTTCTGATGCGCAGCCACTCTTGGTATTGGATCAGGAAGAGGAGGTAGCAACAAGCGCTACTCAGCAGTCTGACGCCAGTACCCAGATCAGCCCAAGGAGGAGGTTGGTCCCCGGTGTTGCTGCCTACTCTACTTATAGCGGTGGGGAAGGTGACGTTGATGATGACGTGTCTAGTGATGTCACGTGGGTGCCCACAAGAGAGGAAGAGGAGGGGAGTTCAGAGGGAGATATGGACCAGCAGATAGGGAGGAGAAGCAGCAATGACTTACATTGCACAGCAGGGACAAAGCAGACTGCAAATGTATCAGGAGCGAGTCATCGACCATGTACGGTCACATCTGGCGCTCCCAGGACACCGGCACATGGCTCCGCAGTGTGGGCTTTTTTTAACGTGTCCGCTGCTGACAATAGCGTTGCCATCTGCAATCTTTGCAGTCAACGCGTTAGTCGCGGTAAGCCCAATACTCACCTAGGGACGACCGCCTTAAGAAGGCACATGAGCAGCCATCACCGAGCCCAGTGGGAGCAACGGAACACACAAAGCCACACTGCAGGCTCTCACCGTCCAGCCTCGTCTTCTACTTCTCCTTCTCCTCTCTCCTCACAATTGTCCTCCACTCCACCTTCCATCACGCCAAGCTCACATTTTTCTGCAAAAAGGCAGGCTTCCGTGGGCCTAATGTTTGAGCGTAAAAAAATGATGACGCCGGATAACCCTCTTGCCCAACGGTTGGCGGCTGGCTTGTCAGAACTCATAGCCCGCCAACTACTGCCATATAAACTGGTGGACTCGGAGGCCTTTCGCAAATTTGTGGCCATTGGAACACCACAATGGAAGGTCCCAGGAAGGAAGTATTTCTCAGAGAAGGGCATCCCAGAGCTATATGGCCATGTTCAGCGGCAAGTGAATGTATCTCTGGCACACAGTGTCGGTGCCAAGATACATCTGACCACAGACACGTGGTCTAGCAAACACGGGCAGGGAAGGTATATCAGTTTTACTGCCCACTGGGTGAACCTTCTGACGGCCGTCAAGCATGTAACCCGTGGCACCCGTGTAGATTTGGTTTTACCGCCACGGATTGCATGCAGGCCTGACTCTTCTTCTCCTCCTCCTACTCCATCCTCCTCCCTCTCCTCCTCAGCTGCCTCCTCCTTTTCCGCTGCTAGCGTCTCTTCCACTGCACCGCCCAAGCTCCCCAGAACCTATTCCACATGCCAGGTGAGACGTTGCCATGCCGTGCTGCGTCTGTTGTGCCTGGAAGCAAAGAGCCACACTGGCCCGGCACTCCTTTCAGCTTTGCGTTCACAGGCAGATGAGTGGCTAACACCGCTCAATTTGACAGTTGGTAAAGTGGTGTGTGACAACGGTGCCAATCTGCTTAGCGCATTGAAACAGGGCAAAATCACGCACGTGCCGTGCATGGCACACGTCTTAAACTTGGTCGTGCAGCGATTCCTTGTCAAATACCCTGGGGTCCAGGACATCTTGCGGCAGGCAAGGAAAATCTCGGCCCATTTCAGAAGATCTTACACGGCCATGGCTCGCCTTGCTGACATTCAGCGGCGACACCATCTGCCGGTCAGACGTCTTATTTGCGATTGCCCGACGCGATGGAACTCAACCTTCTATATGCTTGATAGGCTGCTCCAGCAGAAACGTGCAGTTAACGTCTACCTGTATGAACTCTGCGAAAGAAACGGTTCTGGGGAGCTGGGTTTTTTTTCACCGCGCCAGTGGCTGCTCATGCGCGACACATGCAGACTTCTGCGGCCATTTGAGGAGATCACCAAACTGGTCAGTCGCAGCCATGGCGCCATCAGTGACATGGTACCTTATGCCTTCTTTCTGGAGCGTGCATTGCGTCGTGTCATTGATCAGGCTGTGGAGGAGCAGGAGCGGGAAGATGAGGAAGTCGCAATGCTGGATGAATTCCCAGGGGGGGCTACTCTATCTGAGACAAGTCAACAACAGGAGTCTGATGAGGAGTCAGAGGAGGATGGTGCCGGGGCGGATGAGCAGGAGCAAGAAGAGCATGCTTTAAACCTTTCTGGGATCCCTGTTGTGCGAGGATGGGGAGAGGAGAATGAAGAGGACGACATTATCCTGGATGATGAGCAGGAGCCAGGCCACCACACCGCTTCCACTTTAGTGCAAATGGGGGCCTTCATGCTCCAGTGTTTTAATAGGGACCCCCGTATAAAAAGCATGAGGGTCAAGGACCAGTACTGGGTGGCAACGTACTTAGACCCCCGGTACAAACACAAAATGGCGGAAATGTTACCGCCGTCGCAGAGGGCTGTCAGAATGCAGCACTTCCAGGCCTTGCTTCGAGAAATGCTGCATTCTGCTTTTGCGTGCGCTGGCAGAGGAGCAATTCCCACTCCCAGAGAAGGATTTGCGGGTACCAATCCAACAGCGCCTGCAAGAAGAGGCCGGTTTGAAGATGTGTTGGTGACTTCGGATATGAGGTCATTCTTTCAGCCGACCCATCGACAGGTGTCATCCGGATCCAGCATCAGGGAACGCCTAGACCGTCAGGTGTCCGACTACATTGGGTTAACGGCCGATGTGGACGCTCTGAGGAGTGATGAACCCCTAGACTACTGGGTGGGCAGGCTTGACCTCTGGCCAGAGCTTGCCCAATTTGCAATCGAACTGTTGGCTTGCCCCTCATCCAGTGTCCTGTCCGAAAGGACGTTCAGCGCAGCAGGGGGGATTGTGACCGATAAGCGTACTCGCCTAGCTCACCACAGTGTTAACTACCTCACATTTCTAAAAATGAATGAGGCATGGATCTCGGAGGAATTCAACACATGTGATCAGTAGACCATGTATATGTCTATAAACAATTTTTGGAATCAAGCACACAGACCTTCTTAATTCATTTGGCTCACTTCCCTGACCCAAAAAAGCACACCGTACTATATGCCCCTACCCTCCTCTTTGAAGAGGTTGAGCGGTGTCATATTTCTACTGGGGCTGCTTATTATGAGGGGTTCCCACCATCCCTGTGCTGTGCTGACTTCCTCCTGGGTGTTCTTATTATGAGGGGCTCCCACCATCCCTGTGCTGTGCTGACTTCCTCCTGGGGGTTCTTATTATGAGGGGATCACACCATCCCTGTGCTGTGCTGACTTCCTCCTGGGGCTGCTTACGGTGCTGCTGTCAGCGCTGTATGTCACGGAGCTGCTGTCAGCGCTGTATGTCACGGAGCTGCTGTCAGCGCTGTATGTCACGGAGCTGCTGTCAGCGCTGTATGTCACGGAGCTGCTGTCAGCGCTGTATGTCACGGAGCTGCTGTCAGCGCTGTATGTCACGGAGCTGCTGTCAGCGCTGTATGTCACGGAGCTGCTGTCAGCGCTGTATGTCACGGAGCTGCTGTCAGCGCTGTATGTCACGGAGCTGCTGTCAGCGCTGTATGTCACGGAGCTGCTGTCAGCGCTGTATGTCACGGTGCTGCTGTCAGCGCTGTATGTCACGGAGCTGCTGTCAGCGCTGTATGTCACGGAGCTGCTGTCAGTGCTGTATGTCACGGAGCTGCTGTCAGCGCTGTATGTCACGGAGCTGCTGTCAGCGCTGTATGTCACGGAGCTGCTGTCAGCGCTGTATGTCACGGTGCTGCTGTCAGCGCTGTATGTCACGGAGCTGCTGTCAGCGCTGTATGTCACGGAGCTGCTGTCAGCGCTGTATGTCACGGAGCTGCTGTCAGCGCTGTATGTCACGGAGCTGCTGTCAGCGCTGTATGTCACGGAGCTGCTGTCAGCGCTGTATGTCACGGTGCTGATGTCAGTGCTCTGTATTACGGTGCTGCTGTCAGTGCTCTGTATCTCCTGCACCCTCTTGTTTGCCTACCCTGGTCCCTGACCTTCCCTCTCCTCCATTGCCTTCATTAGCTCCATAGTCCTGAATTGTCAGAACAATTTCCCAAATAAAAAAAAAATGCTTGTAGTTATCGATCCCAAATTCACCTCATACATGTATTATGCTATTGTCCAGGTGGTGGGACTACGTGCTACCCCCTAATAATTACCCCGTGGCCGCAAATTCGACCTAAAGGTTTGCGAAATTCGCCTCCCATTGAAGTCAATGGAGCCCGCGGCGAACGGTCGTTTTCGCGAACGTTTGTGTCCGTTCGCGTTTCGCGTTCGCGAAACGTCCCGTCGGAAGTTCGTCCATCACTACCTGGGACCTTCCATTGTGGTGTTCCAATGGCCACAAATTTGCGAAAGGCCTCCGAGTCCACCAGTTTATATGGCAGTAGTTGGCGGGCTATCAGTTCTGACAAGCCAGCCGTCAACCGTTGGGCAAGAGGGTTATCCGGCGTCATCATTTTTTTACGCTCGAACATTAGGCCCATGAAAGCCTGCCTTTTTGCAGAAAAACGTGAGCTTGGCGTGATGGAAGGTGGAGTGGAGGACAATTGTGAGGAGAGAGGAGAAGGAGAAGTAGAAGACGAGGCTAGACGGTGAGAGCCTGGAGTGTGGCTTTGTGTGTTCCATTGCTCCCACTGGGCTCGGTGATGGCTGCTCATGTGCCTTCTTAAGGCGGTCGTCCCTAGGTGAGTGTTGGGCTTACCGCGACTAATGCGTTGACTGCAAAGATTGCAGATGGCAACGCTATTGTCAGCAGCGGACACGTTAAAAAAGCCCACACTGCGGAGCCATGTGCCGGTGTCCTGGGAGAGCCAGATGTGACCGTACATGGTCGATGACTCACTCCTGATACATTTGCAGTCTGCTTTGTCCCTCCTGTGCAATGTAAGTTATTCCTGCTTCTCCTCCCTATCTGCTGGTCCATATCTCCCTCTGAACTCCCCTCCTCTTCCTCTCTTGTGGGCACCCACGTGACATCACTAGACACGTCATCATCGATGTCACCTTCCCCACCGCTATAAGTAGAGATCTCGGAGTAGGCAGCAACACCGGGGAACAACCTCCTCCTTGAGCTGATCTGGGTACTGTCGCCAGACTACTGAGTAGCGGTTGTTGCTACCTCCTCTTCCTGATCCAATACCAAGAGTGGCTGCGCATCAGAAATGTCTTGATATGGATCAGAAAATAATTCCTGTGACTCAAGCGGAAGGTATGTAGTGGTGGTGGTGGTGTTGTTGGTGGTAGTGTCTTTGGGGGTGCACATAGCAGAGAGTGAAGAAGAGGGTGCAGATCGAGAGGATGAGGAGGGTGCAGAAGAGTAAGGCTGAGAGAGCCACTCAACCAAGTCTGGTGCGTCCTTTAAAGTAATTGAACACACCTTCTGCAACTTCCCACTTTGGCTCAAGCCTGTTGCTCCTGTCCTACCCCTACCACCCCTGCGGAAGGGCCTGCCTCTTCCTCTGCCTGTCATTTTTTAAATGACCCTATGACAAAACTCTCAGTCCCTATACCAATGAAGGACTGCTGCAGTATAGGTCAGCGGTCAGCAGTATATATTGTGGACGTATACCAGTCCTTATAGAATGGCAGACTGTACCTCACTCAACCCTATGTACTGTAGCACCCTAGACAGACCAAGTTACCAGTCCTTATAAGGACCTTTGTGGAACAAGTAGGTTGTGAATGATTAGCAGACTGTACGTCAGTCCCTATACGATGAAGGACTGCTGCAGTATAGGGCAGCGGTCAGCAGTGGAGCACCTCAACCCTATGTATTGTGGAACTATACCAGTCCTTATAGAATGGCAGACTGTACCTCACTCAACCCTATGTACTGTAGCACCCTAGACAGACCAAGTTACCAGTCCTTATAAGGACCTTTGTGGAACAAGTAGGTTGTGACTCATTATCAGACTGTACGTCAGTCCCTATACCGATGAACGACTGCTGCAGTATAGGGCAGCGGTCAGCAGTAGTGCACCTCAACCCTATGTATTGTGGACCTATACCAGTCCTTATAGAATGGCAGACTGTACCTCACTCAACCCTATGTACTGTAGCACCCTAGACAGACCAAGTTACCAGTCCTTATAAGGACCTTTGTGGAACAACTAGGTTGTGACTGATTAGCGGACTGTACGTCAGTCCCTATACCGATGAAGGACTGCTGCAGTATAGGGCAGCGGTCAGCAGTAGTGCACCTCAACCCTATGTATGGTGGACCTATACAAGTCCTTATAGAATGGCAGACTGTACCTCACTCAACCCTATGTACTGTAGAACCCTATACCTTACCAGTCCTTATAAGGACCTTTGTGGAACAAGTAGGTTGTGACTGATTAGCAGACTGTATGTCAGTCCCTATACCGATGAAGGACTGCTGCAGTATAGGGCAGCAGTCAGCAGTAGTGCACCTCAACCCTATATATTGTGGACCTATACCAGTCCTTACAGAATGGCAGACTGTACCTCACTCAACCCTATGTACTGTAGCACCCAAGACAGACCAAGTTACCAGTCCTTATAAGGACCTTTGTGGAACAAGTAGGTTGTGACTGATTAGCAGACTGTACGTCAGTCCTTATACCGATGAAGGACTGCTGCAGTATAGGGCAGCGGTCAGCAGTAGTGCACCTCAACCCTATTTATTGTGGACCTATACTAGTCCTTATAGAATGGCAGACTGAACCTCACTCAACCCTATGTACTGTAGCACCCTAGACAGACCAAGTTACCAGTCCTTATAAGGACCTTTGTGAAACAAGTAGGTTGTGACTGATTATCAGACTGTACATCAGTCCCTATACCGATGAAGCACTGCTGCAGTATAGGGCAGCAGTCAGCAGTAGTGCACCTCAACCATATATATTGTGGACCTATACCACTCCTTATAGAATGGCAGACTGTACCTCACTCAACCCTATGTACTGTAGCACCCAAGAGAGACCAAGTTACCAGTCCTTATAAGGACCTTTTTTGGAACAAGTAGGTTGTGAATGATTAGCAGACTGTACTTCAGTCCCTATACCGATGAAGGACTGCTGCAGTATTGGGCAGCGGTCAGCAGTAGTGCACCTCAACCCTATGTATTGTGGACCTATACCAGTCCTTATAGAATGGCAGACTGTACCTCACTCAACCCTATGTACTGTAGCACCCAAGACAGACCAAGTTACCAGTCCTTATAAAGGACCTTTGTGGAACAAGTAGGTTGTGACTGATTAGCAGACTGTACGTCAGTCCCTATACCGATGAAGGACTGCTGCAGTATAGGGCAGCGGTCAGCAGTAGTGCACCTCAACCCTATTTATTGTGGACCTATACCAGTCCTTATAGAATGGCAGACTGTACCTCACTCAACCCTATGTACTGTAGCACCCTAGAGAGACCAAGTTACCAGTCCTTATAAGGACCTTTGTGGAAGAAGTAGGTTGTGACTGATTAGAAGACTGTACGTCAGTCCTTTTACTGATGAAGGACTGCTGCAGTATAGGGCAGCGGTCAGCAGTAGTGCACCTCAACCCTATGTATTGTGGACCTATACCACTCCTTATAGAATGGCAGACTGTACCTCACTCAACCCTATGTACTGTAGAACCCTAGACAGACCAAGTTACCAGTCCTTATAAGGACCTTTGTGGAACAAGTAGGTTGTGACTGATTAGCAGACTGTACGTCAGTCCCTATACCGATGAAGGACTGCTGCAGTATAGGGCAGCGGTCAGCAGTAGTGCACCTCAACCCTATGTATTGTGGACCTATACCAGTCCTTATAGAATGGCAGACTGTACCTCACTCAACCCTATGTACTGTAGCACCCTAGACAGACCAAGTTACCAGTCCTTATAAAGGACCTTTGTGGAACAAGTAGGTTGTGACTGATTAGCAGACTGTACGTCAGTCCCTATACCGATGAAGGACTGCTGCAGTATAGGGCAGCGGTCAGCAGTAGTGCACCTAAACCCTATGTATTGTGGACCTATACCAGTCCTTATAGAATGGCAGACTGTACCTCACTCAACCCTATGTACTGTAGTATCCTATACCTTACCAGTCCTTATAAGGACCTTTGTGGAACAAGTAGGTTGTGACTGATTAGCAAACTGTACGTCAGTCCCTATACCGATGAAGGACTGCTGCAGTATAGGGCAGCGGTCAGCAGTAGTGCACCTCAGCCCTATGTAGTGTGGACCTATACCAGTCCTTATAGAATGGCAGACTGTACCTCACTCAACCCTATGTACTGTAGAACCCTAGACAGACCAAGTTACCAGTCCTTATCAGGACCTTTGTGGAACAAGTAGGTTGTGACTGATTAGAAGACTGTACGTCAGTCCTTTTACCGATGAAGGACTGCTGCAGTATAGGGCAGCGGTCAGCAGTAGTGCACCTCAACCCTATGTATTGTGGACCTATACCAGTCCTTATAGGATGGCAGACTGTACCTCACTCAACCCTATGTACTGTAGCACCCTAGACAGACCAAGTTACCAGTCCTTATAAAGGACCTTTGTGGAACAAGTAGGTTGTGACTGATTAGCAGACTGTACGTCAGTCCCTATACCGATGAAGGACTGCTGCAGTATAGGGCAGCGGTCAGCAGTAGTGCACCTAAACCCTATGTATTGTGGACCTATAGCAGTCCTTATAGAATGGCAGACTGTACCTCACTCAACCCTATGTACTGTAGTACCCTATACCTTACCAGTCCTTATAAGGACCTTTGTGGAACAAGTAGGTTGTGACTGATTAGCAGACTGTACATCAGTCCCTATAAAGATGAAGGACTGCTGCAGTATAGGGCAGCGGTCAGCAGTAGTGCACCTCAACCCTATGTAATGTGGACCTATACCAGTCCTTATAGAATGGCAGACTGTACCTCACTCAGCCCTATGTACTGTAGCACCCTAGACAGACCAAGTTACCAGTCCTTATAAGGACCTTTGTGGAACAAGTAGGTTGTGACTGATTAGCAGACTGTACATCAGTCCCTATACCGATGAAAGACTGCTGCAGTATAGGGCAGCGGTCAGCAGTAGTGCATCTCAACCCTATGTATTATGGACCTATGCCAGTCCTTATAGAATGGCAGACTGTACCTCACTCAACCCTATGTACTGTAGAACCCTAGACAGACCAAGTTACCAGTCCTTATAAGGACCTTTGTGGAACAAGTAGGTTGTGACATATTAGCAGACTGTACATCAGTCCCTATACCGATGAAGGACTGCTGCAGTATAGGGCAGCAGTCAGCAGTAGTGCACCTCAACCCGATATATTGTGGACCTATACCAGTCCTTATAGAATGGCAGACTGTACCTCACTCAACCCTATGTACTGTAGCACCCAAGACAGACCAAGTTACCAGTCCTTATAAAGGACCTTTGTGGAACAAGTAGGTTGTGACTGATTAGCAGACTGTACGTCAGTCCCTATACCGATGAAGGACTGCTGCAGTATAGGGCAGCAGTCAGCAGTAGTGCACCTCACACCTATATATTGTGGACCTATACCAGTCCTTATAAAATGGCAGACTGTACCTCACTCAACCCTATGTACTGTAGAACCCTAGACAGACCAAGTTACCAGTCCTTATAAGGACCTTTGTGGAAAAAGTAGGTTGTGACTGATTAGCAGACTGTACATCAGTCCCTATACCGATGAAGGACTGCTGCAGTATAGGGCAGCGGTCAGCAGTAGTGCACCTCAACCCTATGTATTGTGGACCTATACCAGTCCTTATAGAATGGCATACTGTACCTCACTCAACCCCATGTACTGTAGCACCCTAGACAGACCAAGTTACCAGTCCTTATAAAGGACCTTTGTGGAACAAGTAGGCTGTGACTGATTAGCAGACTGTACGTCAGTCCCTATACCGATAAAGGACTGCTGCAGTATAGGGCAGCGGTCAGCAGTAGTGCACCTAAACCCTATGTATTGTGGACCTATACCAGTCCTTATAGAATGGCAGACTGTACCTCACTCAACCCTATGTACTGTAGTACCTTATACCTTACCAGTCCTTATAAGGACCTTTGTGGAAAAAGTAGGTTGTGACTGATTAGCAGACTGTACGTCAGTCCCTATACCGATGAAGGACTGCTGCAGTATAGGGCAGCGTTCAGCAGTAGTGCACCTCAACCCTATGAATTGTGGACCTATACCAGTCCTTATAGAATAGCAGACTGTACCTCACTCAACCCTATGTACTGTAGCACCCTAGACAGACCAAGTTACCAGTCCTTATAAGGACCTTTGAGGAGCAAGAAGGCTGTGACTGATTAGCAGACTGTACATCAGTCCCTATACCGATGAAGGATTGCTGCAGTATAGGGCAGCAGTCAGCAGTAGTGCACCTCAACCCGATATATTGTGGACCTATACCAGTCCTTATAGAATGGCAGACTGTACCTCACTCAACCCTATGTACTGTAGCACCCAAGACAGACCAAGTTACCAGTCCTTATAAAGGACCTTTGTGGAACAAGTAGGTTGTGACTGATTAGCAGACTGTACGTCAGTCCCTATACCGATGAAGGACTGCTGCAGTATAGGGCAGCAGTCAGCAGTAGTGCACCTCACACCTATATATTGTGGACCTATAACAGTCCTTATAAAATGGCAGACTGTACCTCACTCAACCCTATGTACTGTAGAACCCTAGACAGACCAAGTTACCAGTCCTTATAAGGACCTTTGTGGAAAAAGTAGGTTGTGACTGATTAGCAGACTGTACATCAGTCCCTATACCGATGAAGGACTGCTGCAGTATAGGGCAGCGGTCAGCAGTAGTGCACCTCAACCCTATGTATTGTGGACCTATACCAGTCCTTATAGAATGGCATACTGTACCTCACTCAACCCCATGTACTGTAGCACCCTAGACAGACCAAGTTACCAGTCCTTATAAAGGACCTTTGTGGAACAAGTAGGCTGTGACTGATTAGCAGACTGTACGTCAGTCCCTATACCGATAAAGGACTGCTGCAGTATAGGGCAGCGGTCAGCAGTAGTGCACCTAAACCCTATGTATTGTGGACCTATACCAGTCCTTATAGAATGGCAGACTGTACCTCACTCAACCCTATGTACTGTAGTACCTTATACCTTACCAGTCCTTATAAGGACCTTTGTGGAAAAAGTAGGTTGTGACTGATTAGCAGACTGTACGTCAGTCCCTATACCGATGAAGGACTGCTGCAGTATAGGGCAGCGTTCAGCAGTAGTGCACCTCAACCCTATGAATTGTGGACCTATACCAGTCCTTATAGAATAGCAGACTGTACCTCACTCAACCCTATGTACTGTAGCACCCTAGACAGACCAAGTTACCAGTCCTTATAAGGACCTTTGAGGAGCAAGAAGGCTGTGACTGATTAGCAGACTGTACATCAGTCCCTATACCGATGAAGGATTGCTGCAGTATAGGGCAGTGGTCAGCAGTAGTGCACCTCAACCCTATGTATTGTGGACCTATACCAGTCCTTATAGAATGGCAGACTGTACCTCACTCAACCCTATGTACTGTAGCACCCTCGACAGTCCAAGTTACCAGTCCTTATAAAGGACCTTTGTGGAACAAGTAGGTTGTGACTGATTAGCAGACTGTACGTCAGTCCCTATACCGATGAAGAACTGCTGCAGTATATGGCAGCGGTCAGCAGTAGTGCACCTCAACCCTATTTATTGTGGACCTATACCAGTCCTTATAGAATGACAGACTGTACCTCACTCAACCCTATGTACTGTAGTACCCTATACCTTACCAGTCCTTATAAAGGACCTTTGTGGAACAAGTAGGTTGTGACTGATTAGCAGACTGTACGTCAGTCCCTATACCGATGAAAGACTGCTGCAGTATAGGGCAGCAGTCAGCAGTAGTGCACCTCAACCCTATATATTGTGGACCTATACCAGTCCTTATAGAATGGCAGACTGTACCTCACTCAACCCTATGTACTGTAGCACCCAAGACAGACCAAGTTACCAGTCCTTATAAGGACCTTTGTGGAACAAGTAGGTTGCAAATGATTAGCAGACTGTACGTCAGTCCCTATACCAATAAAGGACTGCTGCAGTATAGGGCAGCGGTCAGCAGTAGTGCACCTCAACCCTATGTATTGTGGACCTATACCAGTCCTTACAGAATGGCAGACTGTACCTCACTCAACCCTATGTACTGTAGCACCCTAGACAGACCAAGTTACCAGTCCTTATAAAGGACCTTTGTGGAACAAGTAGGTTGTGACTGATTAGCAGACTGTACGTCAGTCCCTATACCGATGAAGGACTGCTGCAGTATAGGGCAGCGTTCAGCAGTAGTGCACCTCAACCCTATGAATTGTGGACCTATACCAGTCCTTATAGAATAGCAGACTGTACCTCACTCAACCCTATGTACTGTAGCACCCTAGACAGACCAAGTTACCAGTCCTTATAAAGGACCTTTGTGGAACAAGTAGGTTGTGACTGATTAGCAGACTGTACGTCAGTCCCTATACCGATGAAGAACTGCTGCAGTATATGGCAGCGGTCAGCAGTAGTGCACCTCAACCCTATTTATTGTGGACCTATACCAGTCCTTATAGAATGGCAGACTGTACCTCACTCAACCCTATGTACTGTAGTACCCTATACCTTACCAGTCCTTATAAAGGACCTTTGTGGAACAAGTAGGTTGTGACTGATTAGCAGACTGTACGTCAGTCCCTATACCGATGAAAGACTGCTGCAGTATAGGGCAGCAGTCAGCAGTAGTGCACCTCAACCCTATATATTGTGGACCTATACCAGTCCTTATAGAATGGCAGACTGTACCTCACTCAACCCTATGTACTGTAGCACCCAAGACAGACCAAGTTACCAGTCCTTATAAGGACCTTTGTGGAACAAGTAGGTTGCAAATGATTAGCAGACTGTACGTCAGTCCCTATACCAATAAAGGACTGCTGCAGTATAGGGCAGCGGTCAGCAGTAGTGCACCTCAACCCTATGTATTGTGGACCTATACCAGTCCTTACAGAATGGCAGACTGTACCTCACTCAACCCTATGTACTGTAGCACCCTAGACAGACCAAGTTACCAGTCCTTATAAAGGACCTTTGTGGAACAAGTAGGTTGTGACTGATTAGCAGACTGTACGTCAGTCCCTATACCGATGAAGGACTGCTGCAGTATAGGGCAGCGGTCAGCAGTAGTGCACCTAAACCCTATGTATTGTGGACCTATACCAGTCCTTATAGAATGGCAGACTGTACCTCACTCAACCCTATGTAATGTAGTACCCTATACCTTACCAGTCCTTATACGGACCTTTGTGGAACAAGTAGGTTGTGACTGATTAGCAGACTGTACGTCAGTCCCTATACCGATGAAGGACTGCTGCAGTATAGGGCAGCGGTCAGCAGTAGTGCACCTCAACCCTATGTATTGTGGACCTACACCAGTCCTTATAGAATGGCAGACTGTACCTCACTCAACCCTATGTACTGTAGCACCCTAGACAGACCAAGTTACCAGTCCTTATAAGGACCTTTGTGGAACAAGTAGGTTGTGACTGATTAGCAGACTGTACGTCAGTCCTTATACCGATGAAGGACTGCTGCAGTATAGGGCAGCGGTCAGCAGTAGTGCACCTCAACCCTATATATTGTGGACCTATACCAGTCCTTATAGAATGGCAGACTGTACCTCACTCAACCCTATGTACTGTAGAACCCTGTACCTTACCAGTCCTTATAAGGACCTTTGTGGAACAAGTAGGTTGTGACTGATTAGCAGACTGTACGTCAGTCCCTATACCGATGAAGGACTGCTGCAGTATAGGGCAGCGGTCAGCAGTAGTGCACCTCAACCCTATGTATTGTGGACCTATACCAGTCCTTATAGAATGGCAGACTGTACCTCACTCAACCCTATGTACTGTAGCACCCTAGACAGACCAAGTTACCAGTCCTTATAAGGACCTTTGTGGAACAAGTAGGTTGTGACTGATTAGCAGACTGTACGTCAGTCCTTATACCGATGAAGGACTGCTGCAGTATAGGGCAGCGGTCAGCAGTAGTGCACCTCAACCCTATATATTGTGGACCTATACCAGTCCTTATAGAATGGCAGACTGTACCTCACTCAACCCTATGTACTGTAGAACCCTATACCTTACCAGTCCTTATAAGGACCTTTGTGGAACAAGTAGGTTGTGACTGATTAGCAGACTGTATGTCAGTCCCTATACCGATGAAGGACTGCTGCAGTATAGGGCAGCAGTCAGCAGTAGTGCACCTCAACCCTATATATTGTGGACCTATACCAGTCCTTACAGAATGGCAGACTGTACCTCACTCAACCCTATGTACTGTAGCACCCAAGACAGACCAAGTTACCAGTCCTTATAAGGACCTTTGTGGAACAAGTAGGTTGTGACTGATTAGCAGACTGTACGTCAGTCCTTATACCGATGAAGGACTGCTGCAGTATAGGGCAGCGGTCAGCAGTAGTGCACCTCAACCCTATTTATTGTGGACCTATACTAGTCCTTATAGAATGGCAGACTTTACCTCACTCAACCCTATGTACTGTAGCACCCTAGACAGACCAAGTTACCAGTCCTTATAAGGACCTTTGTGAAACAAGTAGGTTGTGACTGATTATCAGACTGTACATCAGTCCCTATACCGATGAAGCACTGCTGCAGTATAGGGCAGCAGTCAGCAGTAGTGCACCTCAACCATATATATTGTGGACCTATACCAGTCCATATAGAATGGCAGACTGTACCTCACTCAACCCTATGTACTGTAGCACCCAAGAGAGACCAAGTTACCAGTCCTTATAAGGACCTTTTTTGGAACAAGTAGGTTGTGAATGATTAGCAGACTGTACTTCAGTCCCTATACCGATGAAGGACTGCTGCAGTATTGGGCAGCAGTCAGCAGTAGTGCACCTCAACCCTATGTATTGTGGACCTATACCAGTCCTTATAGAATGGCAGGCTGTACCTCACTCAACCCTATGTACTGTAGCACCCAAGACAGACCAAGTTACCAGTCCTTATAAAGGACCTTTGTGGAACAAGTAGGTTGTGACTGATTAGCAGACTGTACGTCAGTCCCTATACCGATGAAGGACTGCTGCAGTATAGGGCAGCGGTCAGCAGTAGTGCACCTCAACCCTATTTATTGTGGACCTATACCAGTCCTTATAGAATGGCAGACTGTACCTCACTCAACCCTATGTACTGTAGCACCCTAGAGAGACCAAGTTACCAGTCCTTATAAGGACCTTTGTGGAAGAAGTAGGTTGTGACTGATTAGAAGACTGTACGTCAGTCCTTTTACTGATGAAGGACTGCTGCAGTATAGGGCAGCGGTCAGCAGTAGTGCACCTCAACCCTATGTATTGTGGACCTATACCACTCCTTATAGAATGGCAGACTGTACCTCACTCAACCCTATGTACTGTAGAACCCTAGACAGACCAAGTTACCAGTCCTTATAAGGACCTTTGTGGAACAAGTAGGTTGTGACTGATTAGCAGACTGTACGTCAGTCCCTATACCGATGAAGGACTGCTGCAGTATAGGGCAGCGGTCAGCAGTAGTGCACCTCAACCCTATGTATTGTGGACCTATACCAGTCCTTATAGAATGGCAGACTGTACCTCACTCAACCCTATGTACTGTAGCACCCTAGACAGACCAAGTTACCAGTCCTTATAAAGGACCTTTGTGGAACAAGTAGGTTGTGACTGATTAGCAGACTGTACGTCAGTCCCTATACCGATGAAGGACTGCTGCAGTATAGGGCAGCGGTCAGCAGTAGTGCACCTAAACCCTATGTATTGTGGACCTATACCAGTCCTTATAGAATGGCAGACTGTACCTCACTCAACCCTATGTACTGTAGTATCCTATACCTTACCAGTCCTTATAAGGACCTTTGTGGAACAAGTAGGTTGTGACTGATTAGCAAACTGTACGTCAGTCCCTATACCGATGAAGGACTGCTGCAGTATAGGGCAGCGGTCAGCAGTAGTGCACCTCAGCCCTATGTATTGTGGACCTATACCAGTCCTTATAGAATGGCAGACTGTACCTCACTCAACCCTATGTACTGTAGAACCCTAGACAGACCAAGTTACCAGTCCTTATCAGGACCTTTGTGGAACAAGTAGGTTGTGACTGATTAGAAGACTGTACGTCAGTCCTTTTACCGATGAAGGACTGCTGCAGTATAGGGCAGCGGTCAGCAGTAGTGCACCTCAACCCTATGTATTGTGGACCTATACCAGTCCTTATAGGATGGCAGACTGTACCTCACTCAACCCTATGTACTGTAGCACCCTAGACAGACCAAGTTACCAGTCCTTATAAAGGACCTTTGTGGAACAAGTAGGTTGTGACTGATTAGCAGACTGTACGTCAGTCCCTATACCGATGAAGGACTGCTGCAGTATAGGGCAGCGGTCAGCAGTAGTGCACCTAAACCCTATGTATTGTGGACCTATAGCAGTCCTTAAAGAAAGGCAGACTGTACCTCACTCAACCCTATGTACTGTAGTACCCTATACCTTACCAGTCCTTATAAGGACCTTTGTGGAACAAGTAGGTTGTGACTGATTAGCAGACTGTACATCAGTCCCTATAAAGATGAAGGACTGCTGCAGTATAGGGCAGCGGTCAGCAGTAGTGCACCTCAACCCTATGTAATGTGGACCTATACCAGTCCTTATAGAATGGCAGACTGTACCTCACTCAGCCCTATGTACTGTAGCACCCTAGACAGACCAAGTTACCAGTCCTTATAAGGACCTTTGTGGAACAAGTAGGTTGTGACTGATTAGCAGACTGTACATCAGTCCCTATACCGATGAAAGACTGCTGCAGTATAGGGCAGCGGTCAGCAGTAGTGCATCTCAACCCTATGTATTATGGACCTATACCAGTCCTTATAGAATGGCAGACTGTACCTCACTCAACCCTATGTACTGTAGAACCCTAGACAGACCAAGTTACCAGTCCTTATAAGGACCTTTGTGGAACAAGTAGGTTGTGACATATTAGCAGACTGTACATCAGTCCCTATACCGATGAAGGACTGCTGCAGTATAGGGCAGCAGTCAGCAGTAGTGCACCTCAACCCGATATATTGTGGACCTATACCAGTCCTTATAGAATGGCAGACTGTACCTCACTCAACCCTATGTACTGTAGCACCCAAGACAGACCAAGTTACCAGTCCTTATAAAGGACCTTTGTGGAACAAGTAGGTTGTGACTGATTAGCAGACTGTACGTCAGTCCCTATACCGATGAAGGACTGCTGCAGTATAGGGCAGCAGTCAGCAGTAGTGCACCTCACACCTATATATTGTGGACCTATACCAGTCCTTATAAAATGGCAGACTGTACCTCACTCAACCCCATGTACTGTAGCACCCTAGACAGACCAAGTTACCAGTCCTTATAAAGGACCTTTGTGGAACAAGTAGGCTGTGACTGATTAGCAGACTGTACGTCAGTCCCTATACCGATAAAGGACTGCTGCAGTATAGGGCAGCGGTCAGCAGTAGTGCACCTAAACCCTATGTATTGTGGACCTATACCAGTCCTTATAGAATGGCAGACTGTACCTCACTCAACCCTATGTACTGTAGCACCCAAGACAGACCAAGTTACCATTCCTTATAAGGACCTTTGTGGAAAAAGTAGGTTGTGACTGATTAGCAGACTGTACATCAGTCCCTATACCGATGAAGGACTGCTGCAGTATAGGGCAGCGGTCAGCAGTAGTGCACCTCAACCCTATGTATTGTGGACCTATACCAGTCCTTATAGAATGGCATACTGTACCTCACTCAACCCCATGTACTGTAGCACCCTAGACAGACCAAGTTACCAGTCCTTATAAAGGACCTTTGTGGAACAAGTAGGCTGTGACTGATTAGCAGACTGTACGTCAGTCCCTATACCGATAAAGGACTGCTGCAGTATAGGGCAGCGGTCAGCAGTAGTGCACCTAAACCCTATGTATTGTGGACCTATACCAGTCCTTATAGAATGGCAGACTGTACCTCACTCAACCCTATGTACTGTAGTACCCTATACCTTACCAGTCCTTATAAGGACCTTTGTGGAAAAAGTAGGTTGTGACTGATTAGCAGACTGTACGTCAGTCCCTATACCGATGAAGGACTGCTGCAGTATAGGGCAGCGTTGAGCAGTAGTGCACCTCAACCCTATGAATTGTGGACCTATACCAGTCCTTATAGAATAGCAGACTGTACCTCACTCAACCCTATGTACTGTAGCACCCTAGACAGACCAAGTTACCAGTCCTTATAAGGACCTTTGAGGAGCAAGAAGGCTGTGACTGATTAGCAGACTGTACATCAGTCCCTATACCGATGAAGGATTGCTGCAGTATAGGGCAGTGGTCAGCAGTAGTGCACCTCAACCCTATGTATTGTGGACCTATACCAGTCCTTATAGAATGGCAGACTGTACCTCACTCAACCCTATGTACTGTAGCACCCTCGACAGTCCAAGTTACCAGTCCTTATAAAGGACCATTGTGGAACAAGTAGGTTGTGACTGATTAGCAGACTGTACGTCAGTCCCTATACCGATGAAGGACTGCTGCAGTATAGGGCAGCGGTCAGCAGTAGTGCACCTCAACCCTATTTATTGTGGACCTATACCAGTCCTTATAGAATGGCAGACTGTACCTCACTCAACCCTATGTACTGTAGTACCCTATACCTTACCAGTCCTTATAAAGGACCTTTGTGGAAGAAGTAGGTTGTGACTGATTAGAAGACTGTACGTCAGTCCTTTTACTGATGAAGGACTGCTGCAGTATAGGGCAGCGGTCAGCAGTAGTGCACCTCAACCCTATGTATTGTGGACCTATACCACTCCTTATAGAATGGCAGACTGTACCTCACTCAACCCTATGTACTGTAGAACCCTAGACAGACCAAGTTACCAGTCCTTATAAGGACCTTTGTGGAACAAGTAGGTTGTGACTGATTAGCAGACTGTACGTCAGTCCCTATACCGATGAAGGACTGCTGCAGTATAGGGCAGCGGTCAGCAGTAGTGCACCTCAACCCTATGTATTGTGGACCTATACCAGTCCTTATAGAATGGCAGACTGTACCTCACTCAACCCTATGTACTGTAGCACCCTAGACAGACCAAGTTACCAGTCCTTATAAAGGACCTTTGTGGAACAAGTAGGTTGTGACTGATTAGCAGACTGTACGTCAGTCCCTATACCGATGAAGGACTGCTGCAGTATAGGGCAGCGGTCAGCAGTAGTGCACCTAAACCCTATGTATTGTGGACCTATACCAGTCCTTATAGAATGGCAGACTGTACCTCACTCAACCCTATGTACTGTAGTATCCTATACCTTACCAGTCCTTATAAGGACCTTTGTGGAACAAGTAGGTTGTGACTGATTAGCAAACTGTACGTCAGTCCCTATACCGATGAAGGACTGCTGCAGTATAGGGCAGCGGTCAGCAGTAGTGCACCTCAGCCCTATGTATTGTGGACCTATACCAGTCCTTATAGAATGGCAGACTGTACCTCACTCAACCCTATGTACTGTAGAACCCTAGACAGACCAAGTTACCAGTCCTTATCAGGACCTTTGTGGAACAAGTAGGTTGTGACTGATTAGAAGACTGTACGTCAGTCCTTTTACCGATGAAGGACTGCTGCAGTATAGGGCAGCGGTCAGCAGTAGTGCACCTCAACCCTATGTATTGTGGACCTATACCAGTCCTTATAGGATGGCAGACTGTACCTCACTCAACCCTATGTACTGTAGCACCCTAGACAGACCAAGTTACCAGTCCTTATAAAGGACCTTTGTGGAACAAGTAGGTTGTGACTGATTAGCAGACTGTACGTCAGTCCCTATACCGATGAAGGACTGCTGCAGTATAGGGCAGCGGTCAGCAGTAGTGCACCTAAACCCTATGTATTGTGGACCTATAGCAGTCCTTAAAGAAAGGCAGACTGTACCTCACTCAACCCTATGTACTGTAGTACCCTATACCTTACCAGTCCTTATAAGGACCTTTGTGGAACAAGTAGGTTGTGACTGATTAGCAGACTGTACATCAGTCCCTATAAAGATGAAGGACTGCTGCAGTATAGGGCAGCGGTCAGCAGTAGTGCACCTCAACCCTATGTAATGTGGACCTATACCAGTCCTTATAGAATGGCAGACTGTACCTCACTCAGCCCTATGTACTGTAGCACCCTAGACAGACCAAGTTACCAGTCCTTATAAGGACCTTTGTGGAACAAGTAGGTTGTGACTGATTAGCAGACTGTACATCAGTCCCTATACCGATGAAAGACTGCTGCAGTATAGGGCAGCGGTCAGCAGTAGTGCATCTCAACCCTATGTATTATGGACCTATACCAGTCCTTATAGAATGGCAGACTGTACCTCACTCAACCCTATGTACTGTAGAACCCTAGACAGACCAAGTTACCAGTCCTTATAAGGACCTTTGTGGAACAAGTAGGTTGTGACATATTAGCAGACTGTACATCAGTCCCTATACCGATGAAGGACTGCTGCAGTATAGGGCAGCAGTCAGCAGTAGTGCACCTCAACCCGATATATTGTGGAACTATACCAGTCCTTATAGAATGGCAGACTGTACCTCACTCAACCCTATGTACTGTAGCACCCAAGACAGACCAAGTTACCAGTCCTTATAAAGGACCTTTGTGGAACAAGTAGGTTGTGACTGATTAGCAGACTGTACGTCAGTCCCTATACCGATGAAGGACTGCTGCAGTATAGGGCAGCAGTCAGCAGTAGTGCACCTCACACCTATATATTGTGGACCTATACCAGTCCTTATAAAATGGCAGACTGTACCTCACTCAACCCTATGTACTGTAGAACCCTAGACAGACCAAGTTACCAGTCCTTATAAGGACCTTTGTGGAAAAAGTAGGTTGTGACTGATTAGCAGACTGTACATCAGTCCCTATACCGATGAAGGACTGCTGCAGTATAGGGCAGCGGTCAGCAGTAGTGCACCTCAACCCTATGTATTGTGGACCTATACCAGTCCTTATAGAATGGCATACTGTACCTCACTCAACCCCATGTACTGTAGCACCCTAGACAGACCAAGTTACCAGTCCTTATAAAGGACCTTTGTGGAACAAGTAGGCTGTGACTGATTAGCAGACTGTACGTCAGTCCCTATACCGATAAAGGACTGCTGCAGTATAGGGCAGCGGTCAGCAGTAGTGCACCTAAACCCTATGTATTGTGGACCTATACCAGTCCTTATAGAATGGCAGACTGTACCTCACTCAACCCTATGTACTGTAGTACCCTATACCTTACCAGTCCTTATAAGGACCTTTGTGGAAAAAGTAGGTTGTGACTGATTAGCAGACTGTACGTCAGTCCCTATACCGATGAAGGACTGCTGCAGTATAGGGCAGCGTTCAGCAGTAGTGCACCTCAACCCTATGAATTGTGGACCTATACCAGTCCTTATAGAATAGCAGACTGTACCTCACTCAACCCTATGTACTGTAGCACCCTAGACAGACCAAGTTACCAGTCCTTATAAGGACCTTTGAGGAGCAAGAAGGCTGTGACTGATTAGCAGACTGTACATCAGTCCCTATACCGATGAAGGATTGCTGCAGTATAGGGCAGTGGTCAGCAGTAGTGCACCTCAACCCTATGTATTGTGGACCTATACCAGTCCTTATAGAATGGCAGACTGTACCTCACTCAACCCTATGTACTGTAGCACCCTCGACAGTCCAAGTTACCAGTCCTTATAAAGGACCTTTGTGGAACAAGTAGGTTGTGACTGATTAGCAGACTGTACGTCAGTCCCTATACCGATGAAGGACTGCTGCAGTATAGGGCAGCGGTCAGCAGTAGAGCACCTCAACCCTATTTATTGTGGACCTATACCAGTCCTTATAGAATGGCAGACTGTACCTCACTCAACCCTATGTACTGTAGTACCCTATACCTTACCAGTCCTTATAAAGGACCTTTGTGGAACAAGTGGGTTGTGACTGATTAGCAGACTGTACGTCAGTCCCTATACCGATGAAAGACTGCTGCAGTATAGGGCAGCAGTCAGCAGTAGTGCACCTCAACCCTATATATTGTGGACCTATACCAGTCCTTATAGAATGGCAGACTGTACCTCACTCAACCCTATGTACTGTAGCACCCAAGACAGACCAAGTTACCAGTCCTTATAAGGACCTTTGTGGAACAAGTAGGTTGCAAATGATTAGCAGACTGTACGTCAGTCCCTATACCAATAAAGGACTGCTGCAGTATAGGGCAGCGGTCAGCAGTAGTGCACCTCAACCCTATGTATTGTGGACCTATACCAGTCCTTATAGAATGGCAGACTGTACCTCACTCAACCCTATGTACTGTAGCACCCTAGACAGACCAAGTTACCAGTCCTTATAAAGGACCTTTGTGGAACAAGTAGGTTGTGACTGATTAGCAGACTGTACGTCAGTCCCTATACCGATGAAGGACTGCTGCAGTATAGGGCAGCGGTCAGCAGTAGTGCACCTAAACCCTATGTATTGTGGACCTATACCAGTCCTTATAGAATGGCAGACTGTACCTCACTCAACCCTATGTAATGTAGTACCCTATACCTTACTAGTCCTTATACGGACCTTTGTGGAACAAGTAGGTTGTGACTGATTAGCAGACTGTACGTCAGTCCCTATACCGATGAAAGACTGCTGCAGTATAGGGCAGCGGTCAGCAGTAGTGTTCCTCAACCCTATGTATTGTGGACCTACACCAGTCCTTATAGAATGGCAGACTGTACCTCACTCAACCCCATGTACTGTAGCACCCTAGACAGACCAAGTTACCAGTCCTTATAAAGGACCTTTGTGGAACAAGTAGGCTGTGACTGATTAGCAGACTGTACGTCAGTCCCTATACCGATAAAGGACTGCTGCAGTATAGGGCAGCGGTCAGCAGTAGTGCACCTAAACCCTATGTATTGTGGACCTATACCAGTCCTTATAGAATGGCAGACTGTACCTCACTCAACCCTATGTACTGTAGTACCCTATACCTTACCAGTCCTTATAAGGACCTTTGTGGAAAAAGTAGGTTGTGACTGATTAGCAGACTGTACGTCAGTCCCTATACCGATGAAGGACTGCTGCAGTATAGGGCAGCGTTCAGCAGTAGTGCACCTCAACCCTATGAATTGTGGACCTATACCAGTCCTTATAGAATAGCAGACTGTACCTCACTCAACCCTATGTACTGTAGCACCCTAGACAGACCAAGTTACCAGTCCTTATAAGGACCTTTGAGGAGCAAGAAGGCTGTGACTGATTAGCAGACTGTACATCAGTCCCTATACCGATGAAGGATTGCTGCAGTATAGGGCAGTGGTCAGCAGTAGTGCACCTCAACCCTATGTATTGTGGACCTATACCAGTCCTTATAGAATGGCAGACTGTACCTCACTCAACCCTATGTACTGTAGCACCCTCGACAGTCCAAGTTACCAGTCCTTATAAAGGACCTTTGTGGAACAAGTAGGTTGTGACTGATTAGCAGACTGTACGTCAGTCCCTATACCGATGAAGGACTGCTGCAGTATAGGGCAGCGGTCAGCAGTAGTGCACCTCAACCCTATTTATTGTGGACCTATACCAGTCCTTATAGAATGGCAGACTGTACCTCACTCAACCCTATGTACTGTAGTACCCTATACCTTACCAGTCCTTATAAAGGACCTTTGTGGAACAAGTAGGTTGTGACTGATTAGCAGACTGTACGTCAGTCCCTATACCGATGAAAGACTGCTGCAGTATAGGGCAGCAGTCAGCAGTAGTGCACCTCAACCCTATATATTGTGGACCTATACCAGTCCTTATAGAATGGCAGACTGTACCTCACTCAACCCTATGTACTGTAGCACCCAAGACAGACCAAGTTACCAGTCCTTATAAGGACCTTTGTGGAACAAGTAGGTTGCAAATGATTAGCAGACTGTACGTCAGTCCCTATACCAATAAAGGACTGCTGCAGTATAGGGCAGCGGTCAGCAGTAGTGCACCTCAACCCTATGTATTGTGGACCTATACCAGTCCTTATAGAATGGCAGACTGTACCTCACTCAACCCTATGTACTGTAGCACCCTAGACAGACCAAGTTACCAGTCCTTATAAAGGACCTTTGTGGAACAAGTAGGTTGTGACTGATTAGCAGACTGTACGTCAGTCCCTATACCGATGAAGGACTGCTGCAGTATAGGGCAGCGGTCAGCAGTAGTGCACCTAAACCCTATGTATTGTGGACCTATACCAGTCCTTATAGAATGGCAGACTGTACCTCACTCAACCCTATGTAATGTAGTACCCTATACCTTACTAGTCCTTATACGGACCTTTGTGGAACAAGTAGGTTGTGACTGATTAGCAGACTGTACGTCAGTCCCTATACCGATGAAGGACTGCTGCAGTATAGGGCAGCGGTCAGCAGTAGTGTTCCTCAACCCTATGTATTGTGGACCTACACCAGTCCTTATAGAATGGCAGACTGTACCTCACTCAACCCTATGTACTGTAGCACCCTAGACAGACCAAGTTACCAGTCCTTATAAGGACCTTTGTGGAACAAGTAGGTTGTGACTGATTAGCAGACTGTACGTCAGTCCTTATACCGATGAAGGACTGCTGCAGTATAGGGCAGCGGTCAGCAGTAGTGCACCTCAACCCTATATATTGTGGACCTATACCAGTCCTTATAGAATGGCAGACTGTACCTCACTCAACCCTATGTACTGTAGCACCCAAGACAGACCAAGTTACCAGTCCTTATAAGGACCTTTGTGGAACAAGTTGGTTGTTACTGATTAGCAGACTGTACGTCAGTCCTTATACCGATGAAGGACTGCTGCAGTATAAGGCAGCGGTCAGCAGTAGTGCACCTCAACCCTATTTATTGTGGACCTATACCAGTCCTTATAGAATGTCAGACTGTACCTCACTCAACCCTATGTACTGTAGCACCCTAGACAGACCAAGTTACCAGTCCTTATAAGGACCTTTGTGAAACAAGTAGGTTGAGACTGATTATCAGACTGTACATCAGTCTCTATACCGATGAAGGACTGCTGCAGTATAGGGCAGCAGTCAGCAGTAGTGCACCTCAACCCTATATATTGTGGATCTATACCAGTCCTTATAGAATGTCAGACTGTACCTCACTCAACCCTATGTACTGTAGCACCCTAGACAGACCAAGTTACCAGTCCTTATAAGGACCTTTGTGAAACAAGTAGGTTGAGACTGATTATCAGACTGTACATCAGTCTCTATACCGATGAAGGACTGCTGCAGTATAGGGCAGCAGTCAGCAGTAGTGCACCTCAACCCTATATATTGTGGATCTATACCAGTCCTTATAGAATGGCAGACTGTACCTCACTCAACCCTATGTACTGTAGCACCCAAGACAGACCAAGTTACCAGTCCTTATAAGGACCTTTGTGGAACAAGTAGGTTGTGAATGATTAGCAGACTGTACGTCAGTCCCTATACCGATGAAGGACTGCTGCAGTATAGGGCAGCAGTCAGCAGTAGTGCACGTCAACCTATATATTGTGGACCTATACCAGTCCTTATAGAATGGCAGACTGTACCTCACTCAACCCTATGTACTGTAGCACCTAAGACAGACCAAGTTACCAGTCCTTATAAGGACCTTTGTGGAGCAAGTAGGTTGTGACTGATTAGCAGACTGTACGTCAGTCCTTATACCGATGAAGGACTGCTGCAGTATAGGGCAGCGGTCAGCAGTAGTGCACCTCAACCCTATTTATTGTGGACCTATACCAGTCCTTATAGAATGGCAGACTGTACCTCACTCAACCCTATGTACTGTAGCACCCTAGACAGACCAAGTTACCAGTCCTTATAAGGACCTTTGTGAAACAAGTAGGTTGAGACTGATTATCAGACTGTACATCAGTCCCTATACCGATGAAGGACTGCTGCAGTATAGGGCAGCAGTCAGCAGTAGTGCACGTCAACCCTATATATTGTGGATCTATACCAGTCCTTATAGAATGGAAGACTGTACCTCACTCAACCCTATGTACTGTAGCACCCAAGACAGACCAAGTTACCAGTCCTTATAAGGACCTTTGTGGAACAAGTAGGTTGTGAATGATTAGCAGACTGTACGTCAGTCCCTATACCGATGAAGGAACGCTGCAGTATTGGGCAGCGGTCAGCAGTAGTGCACCTCAACCCTATGTATTGTGGACCTATACCAGTCCTTATAGAATGGCAGACTGTACCTCACTCAACCCTATGTACTGTAGTACCCTATACCTTTCCAGTCCTTATAAGGACCTTTGTGGAACAAGTAGGTTGTGACTGATTAGCAGACTGTACGTCAGTCCCTATACCGATGATGGACTGCTGCAGTATAGGGCAGCGGTCAGCAGTAGTACACCTCAACCCTATGAATTGTGGACCTATACCAGTCCCTATAGAATGGCAGACTGTACCTCACTCAACCCTATGTACTGTAGCACCTTAGACAGACCAAGTTACCAGTCCTTATAAAGGACCTTTGTGGAACAAGTAGGTTGTGACTGATTAGCAGACTGTACATCAGTCCCTATACCGATGAAGGACTGCTGCAGTATAGGGCAGCGGTCAGCAGTAGTGCACCTCAACCCTATGTATTGTGGACCTATGCCAGTCCTTATAGAATGGCAGACTGTACCTCACTCAACCCTATGTACTGTAGCACCCTCGACAGACCAAGTTACCAGTCCTTATAAAGGACCTTTGTGGAACAAGTAGGTTGTGACTGATTAGCAGACTGTACGTCAGTCCCTATACCGATGAAGGACTGCTGCAGTATAGGGCAGCGGTCAGCAGTAGTGCACCTCAACCCTATTTATTGTGGACCTATACCAGTCCTTATAGAATGGCAGACTGTACCTCACTCAACCCTATGTACTGTAGAACCCTAGACGGACCAAGTTACCAGTCCTTATAAGGACCTTTGTGGAACAAGTAGGTTGTGACTGATTAGCAGACTGTACGTCAGTCCCTATACCGATGAAGGACTGCTGCAGTATAGGGCAGCGGTCAGCAGTAGTGCACCTCAACCCTATGTATTGTGGACCTACACCAGTCCTTATAGAATGGCAGACTGTACCTCACTCAACCCTATGTAATGTAGTACCCTATACCTTACTAGTCCTTATACGGACCTTTGTGGAACAAGTAGGTTGTGACTGATTAGCAGACTGTACGTCAGTCCCTATACCGATGAAGGACTGCTGCAGTATAGGGCAGCGGTCAGCAGTAGTGCACCTCAACCCTATGTATTGTGGACCTACAACAGTCCTTATAGAATGGCAGACTGTACCTCACTCAACCCTATGTACTGTAGCACCCTAGACAGACCAAGTTTCCAGTCCTTATAAGGACCTTTGTGGAACAAGTAGGTTGTGACTGATTAGCAGACTGTACGTCAGTCCTTATACCGATGAAGGACTGCTGCAGTATAGGGCAGCGGTCAGCAGTAGTGCACCTCAACCCTATATATTGTGGACCTATACCAGTCCTTATAGAATGGCAGACTGTACATCACTCAACCCTATGTACTGTAGAACCCTGTACCTTACCAGTCCTTATAAGGATCTTTGTGGAACAAGTAGGTTGTGACTGATTAGCAGACTGTACGTCAGTCCCTATACCGATGAAGGACTGCTGCAGTATAGGGCAGCGGTCAGCAGTAGTGCACCTCAACCCTATGTATTGTGGACCTATACCAGTCCTTATAGAATGGCAGACTGTACCTCACTCAACCCTATGTACTGTAGCACCCTAGACAGACCAAGTTACCAGTCCTTATAAGGACCTTTGTGGAACAAGTAGGTTGTGACTGATTAGCAGACTGTACGTCAGTCCTTATACCGATGAAGGACTGCTGCAGTATAGGGCAGCGGTCAGCAGTAGTGCACCTCAACCCTATATATTGTGGACCTATACCAGTCCTTATAGAATGGCAGACTGTACCTCACTCAACCCTATGTACTGTAGAACCCTGTACCTTACCAGTCCTTATAAGGACCTTTGTGGAACAAGTAGGTTGTGACTGATTAGCAGACTGTACGTCAGTCCCTATACCGATGAAGGACTGCTGCAGTATAGGGCAGCAGTCAGCAGTAGTGCACCTCAACCCTATATATTGTGGACCTATACCAGTCCTTATAGAATGGCAGACTGTACCTCACTCAACCCTATGTACTGTAGCACCCAAGACAGACCAAGTTACCAGTCCTTATAAGGACCTTTGTGGAACAAGTTGGTTGTTACTGATTAGCAGACTGTACGTCAGTCCTTATACCGATGAAGGACTGCTGCAGTATAAGGCAGCGGTCAGCAGTAGTGCACCTCAACCCTATTTATTGTGGACCTATACCAGTCCTTATAGAATGTCAGACTGTACCTCACTCAACCCTATGTACTGTAGCACCCTAGACAGACCAAGTTACCAGTCCTTATAAGGACCTTTGTGAAACAAGTAGGTTGAGACTGATTATCAGACTGTACATCAGTCTCTATACCGATGAAGGACTGCTGCAGTATAGGGCAGCAGTCAGCAGTAGTGCACCTCAACCCTATATATTGTGGATCTATACCAGTCCTTATAGAATGTCAGACTGTACCTCACTCAACCCTATGTACTGTAGCACCCTAGACAGACCAAGTTACCAGTCCTTATAAGGACCTTTGTGAAACAAGTAGGTTGAGACTGATTATCAGACTGTACATCAGTCTCTATACCGATGAAGGACTGCTGCAGTATAGGGCAGCAGTCAGCAGTAGTGCACCTCAACCCTATATATTGTGGATCTATACCAGTCCTTATAGAATGGCAGACTGTACCTCACTCAACCCTATGTACTGTAGCACCCAAGACAGACCAAGTTACCAGTCCTTATAAGGACCTTTGTGGAACAAGTAGGTTGTGAATGATTAGCAGACTGTACGTCAGTCCCTATACCGATGAAGGACTGCTGCAGTATAGGGCAGCAGTCAGCAGTAGTGCACGTCAACCTATATATTGTGGACCTATACCAGTCCTTATAGAATGGCAGACTGTACCTCACTCAACCCTATGTACTGTAGCACCTAAGACAGACCAAGTTACCAGTCCTTATAAGGACCTTTGTGGAACAAGTAGGTTGTGACTGATTAGCAGACTGTACGTCAGTCCTTATACCGATGAAGGACTGCTGCAGTATAGGGCAGCGGTCAGCAGTAGTGCACCTCAACCCTATTTATTGTGGACCTATACCAGTCCTTATAGAATGGCAGACTGTACCTCACTCAACCCTATGTACTGTAGCACCCTAGACAGACCAAGTTACCAGTCCTTATAAGGACCTTTGTGAAACAAGTAGGTTGAGACTGATTATCAGACTGTACATCAGTCCCTATACCGATGAAGGACTGCTGCAGTATAGGGCAGCAGTCAGCAGTAGTGCACGTCAACCCTATATATTGTGGATCTATACCAGTCCTTATAGAATGGAAGACTGTACCTCACTCAACCCTATGTACTGTAGCACCCAAGACAGACCAAGTTACCAGTCCTTATAAGGACCTTTGTGGAACAAGTAGGTTGTGAATGATTAGCAGACTGTACGTCAGTCCCTATACCGATGAAGGAACGCTGCAGTATTGGGCAGCGGTCAGCAGTAGTGCACCTCAACCCTATGTATTGTGGACCTATACCAGTCCTTATAGAATGGCAGACTGTACCTCACTCAACCCTATGTACTGTAGTACCCTATACCTTTCCAGTCCTTATAAGGACCTTTGTGGAACAAGTAGGTTGTGACTGATTAGCAGACTGTACGTCAGTCCCTATACCGATGATGGACTGCTGCAGTATAGGGCAGCGGTCAGCAGTAGTACACCTCAACCCTATGAATTGTGGACCTATACCAGTCCCTATAGAATGGCAGACTGTACCTCACTCAACCCTATGTACTGTAGCACCTTAGACAGACCAAGTTACCAGTCCTTATAAAGGACCTTTGTGGAACAAGTAGGTTGTGACTGATTAGCAGACTGTACATCAGTCCCTATACCGATGAAGGACTGCTGCAGTATAGGGCAGCGGTCAGCAGTAGTGCACCTCAACCCTATGTATTGTGGACCTATGCCAGTCCTTATAGAATGGCAGACTGTACCTCACTCAACCCTATGTACTGTAGCACCCTCGACAGACCAAGTTACCAGTCCTTATAAAGGACCTTTGTGGAACAAGTAGGTTGTGACTGATTAGCAGACTGTACGTCAGTCCCTATACCGATGAAGGACTGCTGCAGTATAGGGCAGCGGTCAGCAGTAGTGCACCTCAACCCTATTTATTGTGGACCTATACCAGTCCTTATAGAATGGCAGACTGTACCTCACTCAACCCTATGTACTGTAGAACCCTAGACGGACCAAGTTACCAGTCCTTATAAGGACCTTTGTGGAACAAGTAGGTTGTGACTGATTAGCAGACTGTACGTCAGTCCCTATACCGATGAAGGACTGCTGCAGTATAGGGCAGCGGTCAGCAGTAGTGCACCTCAACCCTATATATTGTGGACCTACACCAGTCCTTATAGAATGGCAGACTGTACCTCACTCAACCCTATGTAATGTAGTACCCTATACCTTACTAGTCCTTATACGGACCTTTGTGGAACAAGTAGGTTGTGACTGATTAGCAGACTGTACGTCAGTCCCTATACCGATGAAGGACTGCTGCAGTATAGGGCAGCGGTCAGCAGTAGTGCACCTCAACCCTATGTATTGTGGACCTACAACAGTCCTTATAGAATGGCAGACTGTACCTCACTCAACCCTATGTACTGTAGCACCCTAGACAGACCAAGTTACCAGTCCTTATAAGGACCTTTGTGGAACAAGTAGGTTGTGACTGATTAGCAGACTGTACGTCAGTCCTTATACCGATGAAGGACTGCTGCAGTATAGGGCAGCGGTCAGCAGTAGTGCACCTCAACCCTATATATTGTGGACCTATACCAGTCCTTATAGAATGGCAGACTGTACATCACTCAACCCTATGTACTGTAGAACCCTGTACCTTACCAGTCCTTATAAGGATCTTTGTGGAACAAGTAGGTTGTGACTGATTAGCAGACTGTACGTCAGTCCCTATACCGATGAAGGACTGCTGCAGTATAGGGCAGCGGTCAGCAGTAGTGCACCTCAACCCTATGTATTGTGGACCTATACCAGTCCTTATAGAATGGCAGACTGTACCTCACTCAACCCTATGTACTGTAGCACCCTAGACAGACCAAGTTACCAGTCCTTATAAGGACCTTTGTGGAACAAGTAGGTTGTGACTGATTAGCAGACTGTACGTCAGTCCTTATACCGATGAAGGACTGCTGCAGTATAGGGCAGCGGTCAGCAGTAGTGCACCTCAACCCTATATATTGTGGACCTATACCAGTCCTTATAGAATGGCAGACTGTACCTCACTCAACCCTATGTACTGTAGAACCCTGTACCTTACCAGTCCTTATAAGGACCTTTGTGGAACAAGTAGGTTGTGACTGATTAGCAGACTGTACGTCAGTCCCTATACCGATGAAGGACTGCTGCAGTATAGGGCAGCAGTCAGCAGTAGTGCACCTCAACCCTATATATTGTGGACCTATACCAGTCCTTATAGAATGGCAGACTGTACCTCACTCAACCCTATGTACTGTAGCACCCAAGACAGACCAAGTTACCAGTCCTTATAAGGACCTTTGTGGAACAAGTTGGTTGTTACTGATTAGCAGACTGTACGTCAGTCCTTATACCGATGAAGGACTGCTGCAGTATAAGGCAGCGGTCAGCAGTAGTGCACCTCAACCCTATTTATTGTGGACCTATACCAGTCCTTATAGAATGTCAGACTGTACCTCACTCAACCCTATGTACTGTAGCACCCTAGACAGACCAAGTTACCAGTCCTTATAAGGACCTTTGTGAAACAAGTAGGTTGAGACTGATTATCAGACTGTACATCAGTCTCTATACCGATGAAGGACTGCTGCAGTATAGGGCAGCAGTCAGCAGTAGTGCACCTCAACCCTATATATTGTGGATCTATACCAGTCCTTATAGAATGGCAGACTGTACCTCACTCAACCCTATGTACTGTAGCACCCAAGACAGACCAAGTTACCAGTCCTTATAAGGACCTTTGTGGAACAAGTAGGTTGTGAATGATTAGCAGACTGTACGTCAGTCCCTATACCGATGAAGGACTGCTGCAGTATAGGGCAGCAGTCAGCAGTAGTGCACGTCAACCTATATATTGTGGACCTATACCAGTCTTTATAGAATGGCAGACTGTACCTCACTCAACCCTATGTACTGTAGCACCTAAGACAGACCAAGTTACCAGTCCTTATAAGGACCTTTGTGGAACAAGTAGGTTGTGACTGATTAGCAGACTGTACGTCAGTCCTTATACCGATGAAGGACTGCTGCAGTATAGGGCAGCGGTCAGCAGTAGTGCACCTCAACCCTATTTATTGTGGACCTATACCAGTCCTTATAGAATGGCAGACTGTACCTCACTCAACCCTATGTACTGTAGCACCCTAGAAAGACCAAGTTACCAGTCCTTATAAGGATCTTTGTGAAACAAGTAGGTTGAGACTGATTATCAGACTGTACATCAGTCCCTATACCGATGAAGGACTGCTGCAGTATAGGGCAGCAGTCAGCAGTAGTGCACGTCAACCCTATATATTGTGGATCTATACCAGTCCTTATAGAATGGAAGACTGTACCTCACTCAACCCTATGTACTGTAGCACCCAAGACAGACCAAGTTACCAGTCCTTATAAGGACCTTTGTGGAACAAGTAGGTTGTGAATGATTAGCAGACTGTACGTCAGTCCCTATACCGATGAAGGAACGCTGCAGTATTGGGCAGCGGTCAGCAGTAGTGCACCTCAACCCTATGTATTGTGGACCTATACCAGTCCTTATAGAATGGCAGACTGTACCTCACTCAACCCTATGTACTGTAGTACCCTATACCTTTCCAGTCCTTATAAGGACCTTTGTGGAACAAGTAGGTTGTGACTGATTAGCAGACTGTACGTCAGTCCCTATACCGATGAAGGACTGCTGCAGTATAGGGCAGCGGTCAGCAGTAGTGCACCTCAACCCTATGAATTGTGGACCTATACCAGTCCCTATAGAATGGCAGACTGTACCTCACTCAACCCTATGTACTGTAGCACCTTAGACAGACCAAGTTACCAGTCCTTATAAAGGACCTTTGTGGAACAAGTAGGTTGTGACTGATTAGCAGACTGTACATCAGTCCCTATACCGATGAAGGACTGCTGCAGTATAGGGCAGCGGTCAGCAGTAGTGCACCTCAACCCTATGTATTGTGGACCTATGCCAGTCCTTATAGAATGGCAGACTGTACCTCACTCAACCCTATGTACTGTAGCACCCTCGACAGACCAAGTTACCAGTCCTTATAAAGGACCTTTGTGGAACAAGTAGGTTGTGACTGATTAGCAGACTGTACGTCAGTCCCTATACCGATGAAGGACTGCTGCAGTATAGGGCAGCGGTCAGCAGTAGTGCACCTCAACCCTATTTATTGTGGACCTATACCAGTCCTTATAGAATGGCAGACTGTACCTCACTCAACCCTATGTACTGTAGTACCCTATACCTTACCAGTCCTTATAAGGACCTTTGTGGAACAAGTAGGTTGTGACTGATTAGCAGACTGTACGTCAGTCCCTATACCGATGAAAGACTGCTGCAGTATAGGGCAGCAGTCAGCAGTAGTGCACCTCAACCCTATATATTGTGGACCTATACCAGTCCTTATAGAATGGCAGACTGTACCTCACTCAACCCTATGTACTGTAGCACCCAAGACAGACCAAGTTACCAGTCCTTATAAGGACCTTTGTGGAACAAGTAGGTTGTGAATGATTAGCAGACTGTACGTCAGTCCCTATACCAGTAAAGGACTGCTGCAGTATAGGGCAGCGGTCAGCAGTAGTGCACCTCAACCCTATATATTGTGGACCTATACCAGTCCTTATAGAATGGCAGACTGTACCTCACTCAACCCTATGTACTGTAGAACCCTGTACCTTACCAGTCCTTATAAGGACCTTTGTGGAACAAGTAGGTTGTGACTGATTAGCAGACTGTACGTCAGTCCCTATACCGATGAAGGACTGCTGCAGTATAGGGCAGCAGTCAGCAGTAGTGCACCTCAACCCTATATATTGTGGACCTATACCAGTCCTTATAGAATGGCAGACTGTACCTCACTCAACCCTATGTACTGTAGCACCCAAGACAGACCAAGTTACCAGTCCTTATAAGGACCTTTGTGGAACAAGTTGGTTGTTACTGATTAGCAGACTGTACGTCAGTCCTTATACCGATGAAGGACTGCTGCAGTATAAGGCAGCGGTCAGCAGTAGTGCACCTCAACCCTATTTATTGTGGACCTATACCAGTCCTTATAGAATGTCAGACTGTACCTCACTCAACCCTATGTACTGTAGCACCCTAGACAGACCAAGTTACCAGTCCTTATAAGGACCTTTGTGAAACAAGTAGGTTGAGACTGATTATCAGACTGTACATCAGTCTCTATACCGATGAAGGACTGCTGCAGTATAGGGCAGCAGTCAGCAGTAGTGCACCTCAACCCTATATATTGTGGATCTATACCAGTCCTTATAGAATGGCAGACTGTACCTCACTCAACCCTATGTACTGTAGCACCCAAGACAGACCAAGTTACCAGTCCTTATAAGGACCTTTGTGGAACAAGTAGGTTGTGAATGATTAGCAGACTGTACGTCAGTCCCTATACCGATGAAGGACTGCTGCAGTATAGGGCAGCAGTCAGCAGTAGTGCACGTCAACCTATATATTGTGGACCTATACCAGTCTTTATAGAATGGCAGACTGTACCTCACTCAACCCTATGTACTGTAGCACCTAAGACAGACCAAGTTACCAGTCCTTATAAGGACCTTTGTGGAACAAGTAGGTTGTGACTGATTAGCAGACTGTACGTCAGTCCTTATACCGATGAAGGACTGCTGCAGTATAGGGCAGCGGTCAGCAGTAGTGCACCTCAACCCTATTTATTGTGGACCTATACCAGTCCTTATAGAATGGCAGACTGTACCTCACTCAACCCTATGTACTGTAGCACCCTAGAAAGACCAAGTTACCAGTCCTTATAAGGATCTTTGTGAAACAAGTAGGTTGAGACTGATTATCAGACTGTACATCAGTCCCTATACCGATGAAGGACTGCTGCAGTATAGGGCAGCAGTCAGCAGTAGTGCACGTCAACCCTATATATTGTGGATCTATACCAGTCCTTATAGAATGGAAGACTGTACCTCACTCAACCCTATGTACTGTAGCACCCAAGACAGACCAAGTTACCAGTCCTTATAAGGACCTTTGTGGAACAAGTAGGTTGTGAATGATTAGCAGACTGTACGTCAGTCCCTATACCGATGAAGGAACGCTGCAGTATTGGGCAGCGGTCAGCAGTAGTGCACCTCAACCCTATGTATTGTGGACCTATACCAGTCCTTATAGAATGGCAGACTGTACCTCACTCAACCCTATGTACTGTAGTACCCTATACCTTTCCAGTCCTTATAAGGACCTTTGTGGAACAAGTAGGTTGTGACTGATTAGCAGACTGTACGTCAGTCCCTATACCGATGAAGGACTGCTGCAGTATAGGGCAGCGGTCAGCAGTAGTGCACCTCAACCCTATGAATTGTGGACCTATACCAGTCCCTATAGAATGGCAGACTGTACCTCACTCAACCCTATGTACTGTAGCACCTTAGACAGACCAAGTTACCAGTCCTTATAAAGGACCTTTGTGGAACAAGTAGGTTGTGACTGATTAGCAGACTGTACATCAGTCCCTATACCGATGAAGGACTGCTGCAGTATAGGGCAGCGGTCAGCAGTAGTGCACCTCAACCCTATGTATTGTGGACCTATGCCAGTCCTTATAGAATGGCAGACTGTACCTCACTCAACCCTATGTACTGTAGCACCCTCGACAGACCAAGTTACCAGTCCTTATAAAGGACCTTTGTGGAACAAGTAGGTTGTGACTGATTAGCAGACTGTACGTCAGTCCCTATACCGATGAAGGACTGCTGCAGTATAGGGCAGCGGTCAGCAGTAGTGCACCTCAACCCTATTTATTGTGGACCTATACCAGTCCTTATAGAATGGCAGACTGTACCTCACTCAACCCTATGTACTGTAGTACCCTATACCTTACCAGTCCTTATAAGGACCTTTGTGGAACAAGTAGGTTGTGACTGATTAGCAGACTGTACGTCAGTCCCTATACCGATGAAAGACTGCTGCAGTATAGGGCAGCAGTCAGCAGTAGTGCACCTCAACCCTATATATTGTGGACCTATACCAGTCCTTATAGAATGGCAGACTGTACCTCACTCAACCCTATGTACTGTAGCACCCAAGACAGACCAAGTTACCAGTCCTTATAAGGACCTTTGTGGAACAAGTAGGTTGTGAATGATTAGCAGACTGTACGTCAGTCCCTATACCAGTAAAGGACTGCTGCAGTATAGGGCAGCGGTCAGCAGTAGTGCACCTCAACCCTATGTATGGTGGACCTATACCAGTCCTTATAGAATGGCAGACTGTACCTCACTCAACCCTATGTACTGTAGCACCCTAGACAGACCAAGTTACCAGTCCTTATAAAGGACCTTTGTGGAACAAGTATGTTGTGACTGATTAGCAGACTGTACGTCAGTCCCTATACCGATGAAGGACTGCTGCAGTATATGGCAGCGGTCAGCAGTAGTGCACCTCAACCCTATGTATTGTGGACCTATACCAGTCCTTATAGAATGGCAGACTGTACCTCACTCAACCCTATGTACTGTAGCACCCAAGACAGACCAAGTTACCAGTCCTTATAAGGACCTTTGTGGAACAAGTAGGTTGTGACTGATTAACAGACTGTACGTCAGTCCTTATACCGATGAAGAACTGCTGCAGTATAGGGCAGCGGTCAGCAGTAGTGCACCTCAACTCTATTTATTGCGGACCTATACCAGTCCTTACAGAATTGCAGACTGTACCTCACTCAACCCTATGTACTGTAGAACCCTAGAAAGACCAAGTTACCAGTCCTTATAAGGACCTTTCAGGAACAAGTAGGTTGTGACTTATTAGCAGACTGTACGTCAGTCCCTATACCGATGAACGACTGCTGCAGTATAGGGCAGCGGTCAGCAGTAGTGCACCTCAACCCTATGTATTGTGGACCTATTCCAGTCCTTACAGAATGGCAGACTGTACCTCACTCAACCCTATGTACTGTAGCACCCTAGACAGACCAAGTTACCAGTCCTTATAAGGACCTTTGTGAAACAAGTAGATTGTGACTGATTATCAGACTGTACATCAGTCCCTATAACGATGAAGGACTGCTGCAGTATAGGGCAGCAGTCAGCAGTAGTGCACCTCAACCCTATGTATTGTGGACCTATACCAGTCCTTATAGAATGGCAGACTGTACCTCACTCAACCCTATGTACTGTAGCACCCTAGACAGACCAAGTTACAAGTCCTTATAAGGACCTTTGTGGAACAAATAGGTTGTGAATGATTAGCAGACTGCACGTCAGTCCCTATACCGATGAAGGACTGCTGCAGTATTGGGCAGCGGTCAGCAGTAGTGCACCTCAACCCTATGTATTGTGGACCTATACCAGTCCTTATAGAATGGCAGACTGTACCTCACTCAACCCTATGTACTGTAGCACCCAAGACAGACCAAGTTACCAGTCCTTATAAGGACCTTTGTGGAACAAGTAGGTTGTGACTGATTAACAGACTGTACGTCAGTCCTTATACCGATGAAGGACTGCTGCAGTATAGGGCAGCGGTCAGCAGTAGTGCACCTCAACCCTATTTATTGTGGATCTATACCAGTCTTTATAGAATGGCAGACTGTACCTCACTCAACCCTATGTACTGTAGCACCCTAGACAGACCAAGTTACCAGTCCTTATAAGGACCTGTGTGAAACAAGTAGATTGTGACTGATTATCAGACTGTACATCAGTCCCTATAACGATGAAAGACTGCTGCAGTATAGGGCAGCAGTCAGCAGTAGTGCACCTCAACCCTATGTATTGTGGACCTATACCAGTCTTTATAGAATGGCAGACTGTACCTCACTCAACCCTATGTACTGTAGCACCCAAGACAGAACAAGTTACCAGTCCTTATAAGGACCTTTGTGAAACAAGTAGGTTGTGACTGATTAGCAGACTGTACGTCAGTCCTTATACCGATGAAGGACCGCTGCAGTATAGGGCAGCGGTCAGCAGTAGTGCACCTCAACCCTATTTATTGTGGACCTATACCAGTCCTTATAGAATGGCAGACTGTACCTCACTCAACCCTATGTACTGTAGCACCCTAGACAGATCAAGTTACCAGTCCTTATAAGGACCTGTGTGAAACAAGTAGATTGTGACTGATTATCAGACTGTACATCAGTCCCTATACCGATGAAGGACTGCTGCAGTATAGGGCAGCAGTCAGCAGTAGTTCACCTCAACCCTATGTATTGTGGACCTATACCAGTCCTTATAGAATGGCAGACTGTACCTCACTCAACCCTATGTACTGTAGCACCCTAGACAGACCAAGTTACCAGTCCTTATAAGGACCTTTGTGGAACAAGTAGGTTGTGAATGATTAGCAGAATGTACGTCAGTCCCTATACCGATGAAGGACTGCTGCAGTATTGGGCAGCGGTCAGCAGTTGTGCACCTCAACCCTATTTATTGTGGACCTATACCAGTCCTTATAGAATGGCAGACTGTACCTCACTCAACCCTATGTACTGTAGCACCCTAGACAGACCAAGTTACCAGTCCTTATAAAGGACCTTTGTGGAACAAGTATGTTGTGACTGATTAGCAGACTGTACGTCAGTCCCTATACCGATGAAGGACTGCTGCAGTATATGGCAGCGGTCAGCAGTAGTGCACCTCAACCCTATGTATTGTGGACCTATACCAGTCCTTATAGAATGGCAGACTGTACCTCACTCAACCCTATGTACTGTAGCACCCAAGACAGACCAAGTTACCAGTCCTTATAAGGACCTTTGTGGAACAAGTAGGTTGTGACTGATTAACAGACTGTACGTCAGTCCTTATACCGATGAAGAACTGCTGCAGTATAGGGCAGCGGTCAGCAGTAGTGCACCTCAACTCTATTTATTGCGGACCTATACCAGTCCTTACAGAATGGCAGACTGTACCTCACTCAACCCTATGTACTGTAGAACCCTAGAAAGACCAAGTTACCAGTCCTTATAAGGACCTTTCAGGAACAAGTAGGTTGTGACTTATTAGCAGACTGTACGTCAGTCCCTATACCGATGAACGACTGCTGCAGTATAGGGCAGCGGTCAGCAGTAGTGCACCTCAACCCTATGTATTGTGGACCTATTCCAGTCCTTACAGAATGGCAGACTGTACCTCACTCAACCCTATGTACTGTAGCACCCTAGACAGACCAAGTTACCAGTCCTTATAAGGACCTTTGTGAAACAAGTAGATTGTGACTGATTATCAGACTGTACATCAGTCCCTATAACGATGAAGGACTGCTGCAGTATAGGGCAGCAGTCAGCAGTAGTGCACCTCAACCCTATGTATTGTGGACCTATACCAGTCCTTATAGAATGACAGACTGTACCTCACTCAACCCTATGTACTGTAGCACCCTAGACAGACCAAGTTACAAGTCCTTATAAGGACCTTTGTGGAACAAATAGGTTGTGAATGATTAGCAGACTGCACGTCAGTCCCTATACCGATGAAGGACTGCTGCAGTATTGGGCAGCGGTCAGCAGTAGTGCACCTCAACCCTATGTATTGTGGACCTATACCAGTCCTTATAGAATGGCAGACTGTACCTCACTCAACCCTATGTACTGTAGCACCCAAGACAGACCAAGTTACCAGTCCTTATAAGGACCTTTGTGGAACAAGTAGGTTGTGACTGATTAACAGACTGTACGTCAGTCCTTATACCGATGAAGGACTGCTGCAGTATAGGGCAGCGGTCAGCAGTAGTGCACCTCAACCCTATTTATTGTGGATCTATACCAGTCTTTATAGAATGGCAGACTGTACCTCACTCAACCCTATGTACTGTAGCACCCTAGACAGACCAAGTTACCAGTCCTTATAAGGACCTGTGTGAAACAAGTAGATTGTGACTGATTATCAGACTGTACATCAGTCCCTATAACGATGAAAGACTGCTGCAGTATAGGGCAGCAGTCAGCAGTAGTGCACCTCAACCCTATGTATTGTGGACCTATACCAGTCTTTATAGAATGGCAGACTGTACCTCACTCAACCCTATGTACTGTAGCACCCAAGACAGAACAAGTTACCAGTCCTTATAAGGACCTTTGTGGAACAAATAGGTTGTGAATGATTAGCAGACTGCACGTCAGTCCCTATACCGATGAAGGACTGCTGCAGTATTGGGCAGCGGTCAGCAGTAGTGCACCTCAACCCTATGTATTGTGGACCTATACCAGTCCTTATAGAATGGCAGACTGTACCTCACTCAACCCTATGTACTGTAGCACCCAAGACAGACCAAGTTACCAGTCCTTATAAGGACCTTTGTGGAACAAGTAGGTTGTGACTGATTAACAGACTGTACGTCAGTCCTTATACCGATGAAGGACTGCTGCAGTATAGGGCAGCGGTCAGCAGTAGTGCACCTCAACCCTATTTATTGTGGACCTATACCAGTCCTTATAGAATGGCAGACTGTACCTCACTCAACCCTATGTACTGTAGCACCCTAGACAGATCAAGTTACCAGTCCTTATAAGGACCTGTGTGAAACAAGTAAATTGTGACTGATTATCAGACTGTACATCAGTCCCTATAACGATGAAAGACTGCTGCAGTATAGGGCAGCAGTCAGCAGTAGTGCACCTCAACCCTATGTATTGTGGACCTATACCAGTCTTTATAGAATGGCAGACTGTACCTCACTCAACCCTATGTACTGTAGCACCCAAGACAGAACAAGTTACCAGTCCTTATAAGGACCTTTGTGAAACAAGTAGGTTGTGACTGATTAGCAGACTGTACGTCAGTCCTTATACCGATGAAGGACCGCTGCAGTATAGGGCAGCGGTCAGCAGTAGTGCACCTCAACCCTATTTATTGTGGACCTATACCAGTCCTTATAGAATGGCAGAATGTACCTCACTCAACCCTATGTACTGTAGCACCCTAGACAGACCAAGTTACCAGTCCTTATAAAGGACCTTTGTGGAACAAGTAGGTTGTGACTGATTAGCAGACTGTACGTCAGTCCCTATACCGATGAAGGACTGCTGCAGTATAGTGCAGCGGTCAGAAGTAGTGCACCTCATCCCTATGTATTGTGGACCTATACCAGTCCTTGTAGAATGGCAGACTGTACCTCACTCAACCCTATGTACTGTAGAACCCTAGACAGATCAAGTTACCAGTCCGTATAAGGACCTTTGTGGAACAAGTAGGTTGTGACTGATTAGCAGACTGTACGTCAGTCCCTATACCGATGAAGGACTGCTGCAGTATAGGGCAGCGCTCAGCAGTAGTGCACCTCAACCTTATGTATTGTGGACCTATACCAATCATTATAGAATGGCAGACTGTACCTCACTGAACACTATGTACTGTAGAACTCTAGACAGACCAAGTTACCAGTCCTTATAAAGGACCTTTGTGGAACAAGTAGGTTGTGACTGATTAGCAGACTGTACGTCAGTCCCTATACCGATGAAGGACTGCTGCAGTATAGGGCAGCGGTCAGCAGTAGTGCACCTCAACCCTATGTATTGTGGACCTATACCAGTCCTTATAGAATGGCAGACTGTACCTCACTCAACCCTATGTACTGTAGCACCCAAGACAGAACAAGTTACCAGTCCTTATAAGGACCTTTGTGGAACAAGTAGGTTGTGACTGATTAGCAGACTGTGCGTCAGTCCCTATAACGATGAAGGACTGCTGCAGTATAGGGCAGCGGTCAGCAGTAGTGCACCTCAACCCTATTTATTGTGGACCTATACCAGTCCTTATAGAATGGCAGACTGTACCTCACTCAACCCTATGTACTGTAGCACCCTAGAAAGACCAAGTTACCAGTCCTTATAAAGGACATTTGTGGAACAAGTAGGTTGTGACTGATTAGCAGACTGTACGTCAGTCCCTATACCGATGGAGGACTGCTGCAGTATAGGGCAGCGGTCAGCAGTAGTGCACCTCAACCCTATGTATTGTGGACCTATACCAGTCATTATAGAATGGCAGACTGTACCTCACTGAACACTATGTACTGTAGAACCCTAGACAGACCAAGTTACCAGTCCTTATAAGGACCTTTGTGGAACAAGTAGGTTGCGACTCATTAGCAGACTGTACGTCAGTCCCTATACCGATGAAGGACTGCTGCAGTATAGTGCAGCGGTCAGAAGTAGTGCACCTCATCCCTATGTATTGTGGACCTATACCAGTCCTTGTAGAATGGCAGACTGTACCTCACTCAACCCTATGTACTGTAGAACCCTAGACAGATCAAGTTACCAGTCCGTATAAGGACCTTTGTGGAACAAGTAGGTTGTGACTGATTAGCAGACTGTACATCAGTCCCTATACCAATGAACGACTGCTGCAGTATAGGGCAGCGGTCAGCAGTAGTGCACCTCAACCCTATGTATTGTGGACCTATACCAGTCCTTATAGAATGGCAGACTGTACCTCACTCAACCCTATGTACTGTAGAACCCTAGACAGACCAAGTTACCAGTCCTTATAAGGACCTTTGTGGAACAAGTAGGTTGTGACTGATTAGCAGACTGTACGTCAGTCCCTATACCGATGAAGGACTGCTGCAGTATAGGGCAGCGGTCAGCAGTAGTGCACCTCAACCCTATGTATTGTGGACCTATACCAGTCCTTATAGAATGGCAGACTGTACCTCACTCAACCCTATGTACTGTAGCACCCAAGACAGAACAAGTTACCAGTCCTTATAAGGACCTTTGTGGAACAAGTAGGTTGTGACTGATTAACAGACTGTACGTCAATCCTTATACCGATGAAGGACTGCTGCAGTATAGGGCAGCGGTCAGCAGTAGTGCAACTCAACCCTATTTATTGTGGACCTATACCAGTCCTTATAGAATGGCAGACTGTACCTCACTCAACCCTATGTACTGTAGCACCCTAGACAGACCAAGTTACCAGTCCTTATAAGGACCTGTGTGAAACAAGTAAATTGTGACTGATTATCAGACTGTACATCAGTCCCTATAACGATGAAGGACTGCTGCAGTATAGGGCAGCGGTCAGCAGTAGTGCACCTCAACCCTATGTATTGTGGACCTATACCAGTCCTTATAGAATGGCAGACTGTACCTCACTCAACCCTATGTACTGTAGCACCCTAGACAGATCAAGTTACCAGTCCTTATAAGGACCTTTGTGGAACAAGTAGGTTGTGACTGATTAGCAGACTGTACATCAGTCCCTATAACGATGAAGGACTGCTGCAGTATAGGGCAGCGGTCAGCAGTAGTGCACCTCAACCCTATGTATTGTGGACCTATACCAGTCCTTATAGAATGGCAGACTGTACCTCACTCAACCCTATGTACTGTAGAACCCTAGACAGACCAAGTTACCAGTCCTTATAAGGACCTTTGTGGAACAAGTAGGTTGTGACTGATTAGCAGACTGTACGTCAGTCCCTATACCGATGAAGGACTGCTGCAGTATAGGGCAGCGGTCAGCAGTAGTGCACCTCAACCCTATGTATTGTGGACCTATACCAGTCCTTATAGAATGGCAGACTGTACCTCACTCAACCCTATGTACTGTAGCACCCAAGACAGACCAAGTTACCAGTCCTTATTAGGACCTTTGTGGAACAAGTAGGTTGTGACTGATTAAAAGACTGTACGTCAGTCCCTATACCGATGAACGACTGCTGCAGTATAGGGCAGCGGTCAGCAGTAGTGCACCTCAACCCTATGTATTGTGGAACTATACCAGTCCTTATAGAATGGCAGACTGTACCTCACTCAACCCTATGTACTGTAGAACCCTAGACAGACCAAGTTGCCAGTACTTATAAGGACCTTTGTGGAACAAGTAGGTTGTGACTGATTAGCAGACTGTACGTCAGTCCCTATACCGATGAAGGACTGCTGCAGTATAGGGCAGCGGTCAGCAGTAGTGCACCTCAACCCATTGTAATGTGGACCTATACCAGTCCTTATAGAATTGCAGACTGTACCTCACTCAACCCTATGTACTGTAGCACCCTAGACAGACCAAGTTACCAGTCCTTATAAAGGACCTTTGTGGAACAAGTAGGTTGTGACTGATTAGCAGACTGTACGTCAGTCCCTATACCGATGAAGGACTGCTGCAGTATAGGGCAGTGGTCAGCAGTAGTGCACCTCAACCCTATGTATTGTGGACCTATACCAGTCATTATAGAATGGCAGACTGTACCTCACTGAACACTATGTACTGTAGAACCCTAGACAGATCAAGTTACCAGTCCGTATAAGGACCTTTGTGGAACAAGTAGGTTGTGACTGATTAGCAGACTGTACGTCAGTCCCTATACCGATGAACGACTGCTGCAGTATAGGGCAGCGGTCAGCAGTAGTGCACCTCAACCCTATGTATTGTGGACCTATACCAGTCCTTATAGAATGGCAGACTGTACCTCACTCAACCCTATGTACTGTAGAACCCTAGACAGACCAAGTTACCAGTCCTTATAAAGGACCTTTGTGGAACAAGTAGGTTGTGACTGATTAGCAGACTGTACGACAGTCCCTATACCGATGAAGGACTGCTGCAATATAGGGCAGCGGTCAGCAGTAGTGCACCTCAACCCTATGTATTGTGGACCTATACCAGTCCTTATAGAATGGCAGACTGTACCTCACTCAACCCTATGTACTGTAGCACCCAAGACAGAACAAGTTACCAGTCCTTATAAGGACCTTTGTGGAACAAGTAGGTTGTGACTGATTAGCAGACTGTGCAACAGTCCCTATAACGATGAAGGACTGCTGCAGTATAGGGCAGCGGTCAGCAGTAGTGCACCTCAACCCTATGTATTGTGGACCTATACCAGTCCTTATAGAATGGCAGACTGTACCTCACTCAACCCTATGTACTGTAGAACCCTAGACAGACCAAGTTGCCAGTACTTATAAGGACCTTTGTGGAACAAGTAGGTTGTGACTGATTAGCAGACTGTACGTCAGTCCCTATACCGATGAAGGACTGCTGCAGTATAGGGCAGCGGTCAGCAGTAGTGCACCTCAACCCTATGTATTGTGGACCTATACCAGTCCTTATAGAATTGCAGACTGTACCTCACTCAACCCTATGTACTGTAGCACCCTAGACAGACCAAGTTACCAGTCCTTATAAAGGACCTTTGTGGAACAAGTAGGTTGTGACTGATTAGCAGACTGTACGTCAGTCCCTATACCGATGAAGGACTGCTGCAGTATAGGGCAGCGGTCAGCAGTAGTGCACCTCAACCCTATGTATTGTGGACCTATACCAGTCATTATAGAATGGCAGACTGTACCTCACTGAACACTATGTACTGTAGAACCCTAGACGGATCAAGTTACCAGTCCGTATAAGGGCCTTTGTGGAACAAGTAGGTTGTGACTGATTAGCAGACTGTACGTCAGTCCCTATACCGATGAACGACTGCTGCAGTATAGGGCAGCGGTCAGCAGTAGTGCACCTCAACCCTATGTATTGTGGACCTATACCAGTCCTTATAGAATGGCAGACTGTACCTCACTCAACCCTATGTACTGTAGAACCCTAGACAGACCAAGTTACCAGTCCTTATAAAGGACCTTTGTGGAACAAGTAGGTTGTGACTGATTAGCAGACTGTACGACAGTCCCTATACCGATGAAGGACTGCTGCAATATAGGGCAGCGGTCAGCAGTAGTGCACCTCAACCCTATGTATTGTGGACCTATACCAGTCCTTATAGAATGGCAGACTGTACCTCACTCAACCCTATGTACTGTAGCACCCAAGACAGAACAAGTTACCAGTCCTTATAAGGACCTTTGTGGAACAAGTAGGTTGTGACTGATTAGCAGACTGTGCAACAGTCCCTATAACGATGAAGGACTGCTGCAGTATAGGGCAGCGGTCAGCAGTAGTGCACCTCAACCCTATTTATTGTGGACCTATACCAGTCCTTATAGAATGGCAGACTGTACCTCACTCAACCCTATGTACTGTAGCACCCTAGAAAGACCAAGTTACCAGTCCTTATAAAGGACATTTGTGGAACAAGTAGGTTGTGACTGATTAGCAGACTGTACGTCAGTCCCTATACCGATGGAGGACTGCTGCAGTATAGGGCAGCGGTCAGCAGTAGTGCACCTCAACCCTATGTATTGTGGACCTATACCAGTCATTATAGAATGGCAGACTGTACCTCACTGAACACTATGTACTGTAGAACCCTAGACAGACCAAGTTACCAGTCCTTATAAGGACCTTTGTGGAACAAGTAGGTTGCGACTCATTAGCAGACTGTACGTCAGTCCCTATACCGATGAAGGACTGCTGCAGTATAGTGCAGCGGTCAGAAGTAGTGCACCTCATCCCTATGTATTGTGGACCTATACCAGTCCTTGTAGAATGGCAGACTGTACCTCACTCAACCCTATGTACTGTAGAACCCTAAACAGATCAAGTTACCAGTCCGTATAAGGACCTTTGTGGAACAAGTAGGTTGTGACTGATTAGCAGACTGTACGTCAGTCCCTATACCGATGAAGGACTGCTGCAGTATAGGGCAGCGGTCAGCAGTAGTGCACCTCAACCCTATGTATTGTGGACCTATACCAGTCCTTATAGAATGGCAGACTGTACCTCACTCAACCCTATGTACTGTAGCACCCAAGACAGAACAAGTTACCAGTCCTTATAAGGACCTTTGTGGAACAAGTAGGTTGTGACTGATTAACAGACTGTACGTCAATCCTTATACCGATGAAGGACTGCTGCAGTATAGGGCAGCGGTCAGCAGTAGTGCACCTCAACCCTATTTATTGTGGACCTATACCAGTCCTTATAGAATGGCAGACTGTACCTCACTTAACCCTATGTACTGTAGCACCCTAGACAGACCAAGTTACCAGTCCTTATAAGGACCTGTGTGAAACAAGTAAATTGTGACTGATTATCAGACTGTACATCAGTCCCTATAACGATGAAGGACTGCTGCAGTATAGGGCAGCGGTCAGCAGTAGTGCACCTCAACCCTATGTATTGTGGACCTATACCAGTCCTTATAGAATGGCAGACTGTACCTCACTCAACCCTATGTACTGTAGCACCCTAGACAGATCAAGTTACCAGTCCTTATAAGGACCTTTGTGGAACAAGTAGGTTGTGACTGATTAGCAGACTGTACGTCAGTCCTTATACCGATGAAGGACTGCTGCAGTATAGGGCAGCGGTCAGCAGCAGTGCACCTCAACTCTATTTATTGTGGACCTATACCAGTCCTTACAGAATGGCAGACTGTACCTCACTCAACCCTATGTACTGTAGAACCCTAGACAGACCAAGTTACCAGTCCTTATAAGGACCTTTGTGAAACAAGTAGGTTGTGACTGATTAGCAGACTGTACGTCGGTCCTTATACCGATGAAGGACTGCTGCAGTATAGGGCAGCGGTCAGCAGTAGTGCACCTCAACCCTATGTATTGTGGACCTATACCAGTCCTTATAGAATGGCAGACTGTACCTCACTCAACCCTATGTACTGTAGCACCCTAGACAGACCAAGTTACCAGTCCTTATAAAGGACCTTTGTGGAACAAGTAGGTTGCGACTCATTAGCAGACTGTACGTCAGTCCCTATACCGATGAAGGACTGCTGCAGTATAGTGCAGCGGTCAGAAGTAGTGCACCTCATCCCTATGTATTGTGGACCTATACCAGTCCTTGTAGAATGGCAGACTGTACCTCACTCAACCCTATGTACTGTAGAACCCTAGACAGATCAAGTTACCAGTCCGTATAAGGACCTTTGTGGAACAAGTAGGTTGTGACTGATTAGCAGACTGTACGTCAGTCCCTATACCAATGAACGACTGCTGCAGTATAGGGCAGCGGTCAGCAGTAGTGCACCTCAACCCTATGTATTGTGGACCTATACCAGTCCTTATAGAATGGCAGACTGTACCTCACTCAACCTTATGTACTGTAGAACCCTAGACAGACCAAGTTACCAGTCCTTATAAGGACCTTTGTGGAACAAGTAGGTTGTGACTGATTAGCAGACTGTACGTCAGTCCCTATACCGATGAAGGACTGCTGCAGTATAGGGCAGCGGTCAGCAGTAGTGCACCTCAACCCTATGTATTGTGGACCTATACCAGTCCTTATAGAATGGCAGACTGTACCTTACTCAACCCTATGTACTGTAGCACCCAAGACAGAACAAGTTACCAGTCCTTATAAGGACCTTTGTGGAACAAGTAGGTTGTGACTGATTAGCAGACTGTACGTCAGTCCCTATACCGATGAAGGACTGCTGCAGTATAGGGCAGCGGTCAGCAGTAGTGCACCTCAACCCTATTTATTGTGGACCTATACCAGTCCTTATAGAATGGCAGACTGTACCTCACTCAACCCTATGTACTGTAGCACCCTAGACAGACCAAGTTACCAGTCCTTATAAGGACCTGTGTGAAACAAGTAAATTGTGACTGATTATCAGACTGTACATCAGTCCCTATAACGATGAAGGACTGCTGCAGTATAGGGCAGCGGTCAGCAGTAGTGCACCTCAACCCTATGTATTGTGGACCTATACCAGTCCTTATAGTATGGCAGACTGTACCTCACTCAACCCTATGTACTGTAGCACCCTAGACAGATCAAGTTACCAGTCCTTATAAGGACCTTTGTGGAACAAGTAGGTTGTGACTGATTAGCAGACTGTACATCAGTCCTTATACCGATGAAGGACTGCTGCAGTATAGGGCAGCGGTCAGCAGTAGTGCACCTCAACCCTATGTATTGTGGACCTATACCAGTCCTTATAGAATGGCAGACTGTACCTCACTCAACCCTATGTACTGTAGCACCCAAGACAGACCAAGTTACCAGTCCTTATTAGGACCTTTGTGGAACAAGTAGGTTGTGACTGATTAACAGACTGTACGTCAGTCCCTATACCGATGAACGACTGCTGCAGTATAGGGCAGCGGTCAGCAGTAGTGCACCTCAACCCTATGTATTGTGGAACTATACCAGTCCTTATAGAATGGCAGACTGTACCTCACTCAACCCTATGTACTGTAGAACCCTAGACAGACCAAGTTGCCAGTACTTATAAGGACCTTTGTGGAACAAGTAGGTTGTGACTGATTAGCAGACTGTACGTCAGTCCCTATACCGATGAAGGACTGCTGCAGTATAGGGCAGCGGTCAGCAGTAGTGCACCTCAACCCTATGTATTGTGGACCTATACCAGTCCTTATAGAATTGCAGACTGTACCTCACTCAACCCTATGTACTGTAGCACCCTAGACAGACCAAGTTACCAGTCCTTATAAAGGACCTTTGTGGAACAAGTAGGTTGTGACTGATTAGCAGACTGTACGTCAGTCCCTATACCGATGAAGGACTGCTGCAGTATAGGGCAGCGGTCAGCAGTAGTGCACCTCAACCCTATGTATTGTGGACCTATACCAGTCATTATAGAATGGCAGACTGTACCTCACTGAACACTATGTACTGTAGAACCCTAGACAGATCAAGTTACCAGTCCGTATAAGGACCTTTGTGGAACAAGTAGGTTGTGACTGATTAGCAGACTGTACGTCAGTCCCTATACCGATGAACGACTGCTGCAGTATAGGGCAGCGGTCAGCAGTAGTGCACCTCAACCCTATGTATTGTGGACCTATACCAGTCCTTATAGAATGGCAGACTGTACCTCACTCAACCCTATGTACTGTAGAACCCTAGACAGACCAAGTTACCAGTCCTTATAAAGGACCTTTGTGGAACAAGTAGGTTGTGACTGATTAGCAGACTGTACGTCAGTCCCTATACCGATGAAGGACTGCTGCAGTATAGGGCAGCGGTCAGCAGTAGTGCACCTCAACCCTATGTATTGTGGACCTATACCAGTCCTTATAGAATGGCAGACTGTACCTCACTCAACCCTATGTACTGTAGCACCCAAGACAGAACAAGTTACCAGTCCTTATAAGGACCTTTGTGGAACAAGTAGGTTGTGACTGATTAGCAGACTGTGCGTCAGTCCCTATAACGATGAAGGACTGCTGCAGTATAGGGCAGCGGTCAGCAGTAGTGCACCTCAACCCTATGTATTGTGGACCTATACCAGTCCTTATAGAATGGCAGACTGTACCTCACTCAACCCTATGTACTGTAGCACCCTAGAAAGACCAAGTTACCAGTCCTTATAAAGGACATTTGTGGAACAAGTAGGTTGTGACTAATTAGCAGACTGTACGTCAGTCCCTATACCGATGGAGGACTGCTGCAGTATAGGGCAGCGGTCAGCAGTAGTGCACCTCAACCCTATGTATTGTGGACCTATACCAGTCATTATAGAATGGCAGACTGTACCTCACTGAACACTATGTACTGTAGAACCCTAGACAGACCAAGTTACCAGTCCTTATAAGGACCTTTGTGGAACAAGTAGGTTGCGACTCATTAGCAGACTGTACGTCAGTCCCTATACCGATGAAGGACTGCTGCAGTATAGTGCAGCGGTCAGAAGTAGTGCACCTCATCCCTATGTATTGTGGACCTATACCAGTCCTTGTAGAATGGCAGACTGTACCTCACTCAACCCTATGTACTGTAGAACCCTAGACAGATCAAGTTACCAGTCCGTATAAGGACCTTTGTGGAACAAGTAGGTTGTGACTGATTAGCAGACTGTACGTCAGTCCCTATACCGATGAAGGACTGCTGCAGTATAGGGCAGCGGTCAGCAGTAGTGCACCTCAACCCTATGTATTGTGGACCTATACCAGTCCTTATAGAATGGCAGACTGTACCTCACTCAACCCTATGTACTGTAGCACCCAAGACAGAACAAGTTACCAGTCCTTATAAGGACCTTTGTGGAACAAGTAGGTTGTGACTGATTAACAGACTGTACGTCAATCCTTATACCGATGAAGGACTGCTGCAGTATAGGGCAGCGGTCAGCAGTAGTGCAACTCAACCCTATTTATTGTGGACCTATACCAGTCCTTATAGAATGGCAGACTGTACCTCACTCAACCCTATGTACTGTAGCACCCTAGACAGACCAAGTTACCAGTCCTTATAAGGACCTGTGTGAAACAAGTAAATTGTGACTGATTATCAGACTGTACATCAGTCCCTATAACGATGAAGGACTGCTGCAGTATAGGGCAGCGGTCAGCAGTAGTGCACCTCAACCCTATGTATTGTGGACCTATACCAGTCCTTATAGAATGGCAGACTGTACCTCACTCAACCCTATGTACTGTAGAACCCTAGACAGACCAAGTTACCAGTCCTTATAAGGACCTTTGTGGAACAAGTAGGTTGTGACTGATTAGCAGACTGTACGTCAGTCCCTATACCGATGAAGGACTGCTGCAGTATAGGGCAGCGGTCAGCAGTAGTGCACCTCAACCCTATGTATTGTGGACCTATACCAGTCCTTATAGAATGGCAGACTGTACCTCACTCAACCCTATGTACTGTAGCACCCAAGACAGAACAAGTTACCAGTCCTTATAAGGACCTTTGTGGAACAAGTAGGTTGTGACTGATTAACAGACTGTACGTCAATCCTTATACCGATGAAGGACTGCTGCAGTATAGGGCAGTGGTCAGCAGTAGTGCACCTCAACCCTATTTATTGTGGACCTATACCATTCCTTATAGAATGGCAGACTGTACCTCACTCAACCCTATGTACTGTAGCACCCTAGACAGACCAAGTTACCAGTCCTTACAAGGACCTGTGTGAAACAAGTAAATTTTGACTGATTATCAGACTGTACATCAGTCCCTATAACGATGAAGGACTGCTGCAGTATAGGGCAGCGGTCAGCAGTAGTGCACCTCAACCCTATGTATTGTGGACCTATACCAGTCCTTATAGAATGGCAGACTGTACCTCACTCAACCCTATGTACTGTAGCACCCTAGACAGATCAAGTTACCAGTCCTTATAAGGACCTTTGTGGAACAAGTAGGTTGTGACTGATTAGCAGACTGTACGTCAGTCCTTATACCGATGAAGGACTGCTGCAGTATAGGTCAGCAGCAGTGCACCTCAACTCTATTTTTTGTGGACCTATACCAGTCCTTACAGAATGGCAGACTGTACCTCACTCAACCCTATGTACTGTAGAACCCTAGACAGACCAAGTTACCAGTCCTTATAAGGACCTTTGTGAAACAAGTAGGTTGTGACTGATTAGCAGACTGTACGTCGGTCCTTATACCGATGAAGGACTGCTGCAGTATAGGGCAGCGGTCAGCAGTAGTGCACCTCAACCCTATGTATTGTGGACCTATACCAGTCCTTATAGAATGGCAGACTGTACCTCACTCAACCCTATGTACTGTAGCACCCTAGACAGACCAAGTTACCAGTCCTTATAAAGGACCTTTGTGGAACAAGTAGGTTGTGACTGATTAGCAGACTGTACGTCAGTCCCTATACTGATGAAGGACTGCTGCAGTATAGGGCAGCGGTCAGCAGTAGTGCACCTCAACCCTATGTATTGTGGACCTATACCAGTCCTTGTAGAATGGCAGACTGTACCTCACTCAACCCTATGTACTGTAGAACCCTAGACAGATCAAGTTACCAGTCCGTATAAGGACCTTTGTGGAACAAGTAGGTTGTGACTGATTAGCAGACTGTACGTCAGTCCCTATACCAATGAACGACTGCTGCAGTATAGGGCAGCGGTCAGCAGTAGTGCACCTCAACCCTATGTATTGTGGACCTATACCAGTCCTTATAGAATGGCAGACTGTACCTCACTCAACCCTATGTACTGTAGCACCCTAGACAGACCAAGTTACCAGTCCTTATAAAGGACCTTTGTGAAACAAGTAGGTTGTGACTGATTAGCAGACTGTACGTCGGTCCTTATACCGATGAAGGACTGCTGCAGTATAGGGCAGCGGTCAGCAGTAGTGCACCTCAACCCTATGTATTGTGGACCTATACCAGTCCTTATAGAATGGCAGACTGTACCTCACTCAACCCTATGTACTGTAGCACCCTAGACAGACCAAGTTACCAGTCCTTATAAAGGACCTTTGTGGAACAAGTAGGTTGCGACTCATTAGCAGACTGTACGTCAGTCCCTATACCGATGAAGGACTGCTGCAGTATAGTGCAGCGGTCAGAAGTAGTGCCCCTCATCCCTATGTATTGTGGACCTATACCAGTCCTTGTAGAATGGCAGACTGTACCTCACTCAACCCTATGTACTGTAGAACCCTAGACAGATCAAGTTACCAGTCCGTATAAGGACCTTTGTGGAACAAGTAGGTTGTGACTGATTAGCAGACTGTACGTCAGTCCCTATACCAATGAACGACTGCTGCAGTATAGGGCAGCGGTCAGCAGTAGTGCACCTCAACCCTATGTATTGTGGACCTATACCAGTCCTTATAGAATGGCAGACTGTACCTCACTCAACCCTATGTACTGTAGAACCCTAGACAGACCAAGTTACCAGTCCTTATAAGGACCTTTGTGGAACAAGTAGGTTGTGACTGATTAGCAGACTGTACGTCAGTCCCTATACCGATGAAGGACTGCTGCAGTATAGGGCAGCGGTCAGCAGTAGTGCACCTCAACCCTATGTATTGTGGACCTATACCAGTCCTTATAGAATGGCAGACTGTACCTCACTCAACCCTATGTACTGTAGCACCCAAGACAGAACAAGTTACCAGTCCTTATAAGGACCTTTGTGGAACAAGTAGGTTGTGACTGATTAACAGACTGTACGTCAATCCTTATACCGATGAAGGACTGCTGCAGTATAGGGCAGCGGTCAGCAGTAGTGCACCTCAACCCTATTTATTGTGGACCTATACCAGTCCTTATAGAATGGCAGACTGTACCTCACTCAACCCTATGTACTGTAGCACCCTAGACAGACCAAGTTACCAGTCCTTATAAGGACCTGTGTGAAACAAGTAAATTGTGACTGATTATCAGACTGTACATCAGTCCCTATAACGATGAAGGACTGCTGCAGTATAGGGCAGCGGTCAGCAGTAGTGCACCTCAACCCTATGTATTGTGGACCTATACCAGTCCTTATAGTATGGCAGACTGTACCTCACTCAACCCTATGTACTGTAGCACCCTAGACAGATCAAGTTACCAGTCCTTATAAGGACCTTTGTGGAACAAGTAGGTTGTGACTGATTAGCAGACTGTACATCAGTCCTTATACCGATGAAGGACTGCTGCAGTATAGGGCAGCGGTCAGCAGTAGTGCACCTCAACCCTATGTATTGTGGACCTATACCAGTCCTTATAGAATGGCAGACTGTACCTCACTCAACCCTATGTACTGTAGCACCCTAGACAGACCAAGTTACCAGTCCTTATAAAGGACCTTTGTGGAACAAGTAGGTTGTGACTGATTAGCAGACTGTACGTCAGTCCCTATACCGATGAAGGACTGCTGCAGTATAGGGCAGCGGTCAGCAGTAGTGCACCTCAACCCTATGTATTGTGGACCTATACCAGACCTTATAGAATTGCAGACTGTACCTCACTCAACCCTATGTACTGTAGCACCCTAGACAGACCAAGTTACCAGTCCTTATAAAGGACCTTTGTGGAACAAGTAGGTTGTGACTGATTAGCAGACTGTACGTCAGTCCCTATACCGATGAAGGACTGCTGCAGTATAGGGCAGCGGTCAGCAGTAGTGCACCTCAACCCTATGTATTGTGGACCTATACCAGTCATTATAGAATGGCAGACTGTACCTCACTGAACACTATGTACTGTAGAACCCTAGACAGATCAAGTTACCAGTCCGTATAAGGACCTTTGTGGAACAAGTAGGTTGTGACTGATTAGCAGACTGTACGTCAGTCCCTATACCGATGAACGACTGCTGCAGTATAGGGCAGCGGTCAGCAGTAGTGCACCTCAACCCTATGTATTGTGGACCTATACCAGTCCTTATAGAATGGCAGACTGTACCTCACTCAACCCTATGTACTGTAGAACCCTAGACAGACCAGGTTACCAGTCCTTATAAAGGACCTTTGTGGAACAAGTAGGTTGTGACTGATTAGCAGACTGTACGTCAGTCCCTATACCGATGAAGGACTGCTGCAGTATAGGGCAGCGGTCAGCAGTAGTGCACCTCAACCCTATGTATTGTGGACCTATACCAGTCCTTATAGAATGGCAGACTGTACCTCACTCAACCCTATGTACTGTAGCACCCTAGAAAGACCAAGTTACCAGTCCTTATAAAGGACATTTGTGGAACAAGTAGGTTGTGACTAATTAGCAGACTGTACGTCAGTCCCTATACCGATGGAGGACTGCTGCAGTATAGGGCAGCGGTCAGCAGTAGTGCACCTCAACCCTATGTATTGTGGACCTATACCAGTCATTATAGAATGGCAGACTGTACCTCACTGAACACTATGTACTGTAGAACCCTAGACAGACCAAGTTACCAGTCCTTATAAGGACCTTTGTGGAACAAGTAGGTTGCGACTCATTAGCAGACTGTACGTCAGTCCCTATACCGATGAAGGACTGCTGCAGTATAGTGCAGCGGTCAGAAGTAGTGCACCTCATCCCTATGTATTGTGGACCTATACCAGTCCTTGTAGAATGGCAGACTGTACCTCACTCAACCCTATGTACTGTAGAACCCTAGACAGATCAAGTTACCAGTCCGTATAAGGACCTTTGTGGAACAAGTAGGTTGTGACTGATTAGCAGACTGTACGTCAGTCCTTATACCGATGAAGGACTGCTGCAGTATAGGGCAGCGGTCAGCAGTAGTGCACCTCAACCCTATGTATTGTGGACCTATACCAGTCCTTATAGAATGGCAGACTGTACCTCACTCAATCCTATGTACTGTAGCACCCAAGACAGAACAAGTTACCAGTCCTTATAAGGACCTTTGTGGAACAAGTAGGTTGTGACTGATTAACAGACTGTACGTCAATCCTTATACCGATGAAGGACTGCTGCAGTATAGGGCAGCGGTCAGCAGTAGTGCACCTCAACCCTATTTATTGTGGACCTATACCAGTCCTTATAGAATGGCAGACTGTACCTCACTCAACCCTATGTACTGTAGCACCCTAGACAGACCAAGTTACCAGTCCTTATAAGGACCTGTGTGAAACAAGTAAATTGTGACTGATTATCAGACTGTACATCAGTCCCTATAACGATGAAGGACTGCTGCAGTATAGGGCAGCGGTCAGCAGTAGTACACCTCAACCCTATGTATTGTGGACCTATACCAGTCCTTATAGAATGGCAGACTGTACCTCACTCAACCCTATGTACTGTAGCACCCTAGACAGATCAAGTTACCAGTCCTTATAAGGACCTTTGTGGAACAAGTAGGTTGTGACTGATTAGCAGACTGTACGTCAGTCCCTATACCAATGAACGACTGCTGCAGTATAGGGCAGCGGTCAGCAGTAGTGCACCTCAACCCTATGTATTGTGGACCTATACCAGTCCTTATAGAATGGCAGACTGTACCTCACTCAACCCTATGTACTGTAGAACCCTAGACAGACCAAGTTACCAGTCCTTATAAGGACCTTTGTGGAACAAGTAGGTTGTGACTGATTAGCAGACTGTACGTCAGTCCCTATACCGATGAAGGACTGCTGCAGTATAGGGCAGCGGTCAGCAGTAGTGCACCTCAACCCTATGTATTGTGGACCTATACCAGTCCTTATAGAATGGCAGACTGTACCTCACTCAACCCTATGTACTGTAGCACCCAAGACAGAACAAGTTACCAGTCCTTATAAGGACCTTTGTGGAACAAGTAGGTTGTGACTGATTAACAGACTGTACGTCAATCCTTATACCGATGAAGGACTGCTGCAGTATAGGGCAGCGGTCAGCAGTAGTGCACCTCAACCCTATTTATTGTGGACCTATACCATTCCTTATAGAATGGCAGACTGTACCTCACTCAACCCTATGTACTGTAGCACCCTAGACAGACCAAGTTACCAGTCCTTACAAGGACCTGTGTGAAACAAGTAAATTTTGACTGTTCTGTACATCAGTCCCTATAACGATGAAGGACTGCTGCAGTATAGGGCAGCGGTCAGCAGTAGTGCACCTCAACCCTATGTATTGTGGACCTATACCAGTCCTTACAGAATGGCAGACTGTACCTCACTCAACCCTATGTACTGTAGCACCCTAGACAGACCAAGTTACCAGTCCTTATAAAGGACCTTTGTGGAACAAGTAGGTTGTGACTGATTAGCAGACTGTACGTCAGTCCCTATACTGATGAAGGACTGCTGCAGTATAGGGCAGCGGTCAGCAGTAGTGCACCTCAACCCTATGTATTGTGGACCTATACCAGTCCTTATAGAATGGCAGACTGTACCTCACTCAACCCTATGTACTGTAGAACCCTAGACAGACCAAGTTGCCAGTTCTTATAAGGACCTTTGTGGAACAAGTAGGTTGTGACTGATTAGCAGACTGTACATCAGTCCTTATACCGATGAAGGACTGCTGCAGTATAGGGCAGCGGTCAGCAGTAGTGCACCTCAACCCTATGTATTGTGGACCTATGCCAGTCCTTATAGAATGGCAGACTGTACCTCACTCAACCCTATGTACTGTAGAACCCTAGACAGACCAAGTTACCAGTCCTTATAAAGGACCTTTGTGGAACAAGTAGGTTGTGACTGATTAGCAGACTGTACATCAGTCCCTATAACGATGAAGGACTGCTGCAGTATAGGGCAGCAGTCAGCAGTAGTGCACCTCAACCCTATGTATTGTGGGCCTATACCAGTCCTTATAGAATGGCAGACTGTACCTCACTCAACCCTATGTACTGTAGCACCCAAGACAGACCAAGTTACCAGTCCTTATAAGGACCGTTGTGGAACAAGTAGGTTGTGACTGATTAGCAGACTGTACGTCAGTCCCTATACCGATGAACGACTGCTGCAGTATAGGGCAGCGGTCAGCAGTAGTGCACCTCAACCCTAAGTATTGTGGACCTATACCAGTCCTTATAGAATGGCAGACTGTACCTCACTCAACCCTATGTACTGTAGAACCCTAGACAGATCAAGTTACCAGTCCGTATAAGGACCTTTGTGGAACAAGTAGGTTGTGACTGATTAGCAGACTGTACGTCAGTCCCTATACCGATGAACGACTGCTGCCGTATAGGGCAGCAGTCAGCAGTAGTGCACCTCAACCCTATGTATTGTGGACCTATACCAGTCCTTATAGAATGGCAGACTGTACCTCACTCAACCCTATGTACTATAGCACCCAAGACAGACCAAGTTACCAGTTCTTATAAGGACCTTTGTGGAACAAGTAGGTTGTGACTGATTAACAGACTGTACGTCAGTCCCTATACCGATGAACGACTGCTGCAGTATAGGGCAGCGGTCAGCAGTAGTGCACCTCAACCCTATGTATTGTGGAACTATACCAGTCCTTATAGAATGTCAGACTGTACCTCACTCAACCCTATGTACTGTAGCACCCAAGACAGACCAAGTTACCAGTCCTTATAAGGACCGTTGTGGAACAAGTAGGTTGTGACTGATTAGCAGACTGTACGTCAGTCCCTATACCGATGAACGACTGCTGCAGTATAGGGCAGCGGTCAGCAGTAGTGCACCTCAACCCTATGTATTGTGGACCTATACCAGTCCTTATAGAATGGCAGACTGTACCTCACTCAACCCTATGTACTGTAGCACCCTAGACAGATCAAGTTACCAGTCCTTATAAGGACCTTTGTGGAACAAGTAGGTTGTGACTGATTAGCAGACTGTACGTCAGTCCTTATACCGATGAAGGACTGCTGCAGTATAGGGCAGCGGTCAGCAGCAGTGCACCTCAACTCTATTTATTGTGGACCTATACCAGTCCTTGTAGAATGGCAGACTGTACCTCACTCAACCCTATGTACTGTAGAACCCTAGACAGATCAAGTTACCAGTCCGTATAAGGACCTTTGTGGAACAAGTAGGTTGTGACTGATTAGCAGACTGTACGTCAGTCCCTATACCAATGAACGACTGCTGCAGTATAGGGCAGCGGTCAGCAGTAGTGCACCTCAACCCTATGTATTGTGGACCTATACCAGTCCTTATAGAATGGCAGACTGTACCTCACTCAACCCTATGTACTGTAGAACCCTAGACAGACCAAGTTACCAGTCCTTATAAGGACCTTTGTGGAACAAGTAGGTTGTGACTGATTAGCAGACTGTACGTCAGTCCCTATACCGATGAAGGACTGCTGCAGTATAGGGCAGCGGTCAGCAGTAGTGCACCTCAACCCTATGTATTGTGGACCTATACCAGTCCTTATAGAATGGCAGACTGTACCTCACTCAACCCTATGTACTGTAGCACCCAAGACAGAACAAGTTACCAGTCCTTATAAGGACCTTTGTGGAACAAGTAGGTTGTGACTGATTAACAGACTGTACTTCAATCCTTATACCGATGAAGGACTGCTGCAGTATAGGGCAGCGGTCAGCAGTAGTGCACCTCAACCCTATTTATTGTGGACCTATACCAGTCCTTATAGAATGGCAGACTGTACCTCACTCAACCCTATGTACTGTAGCACCCTAGACAGACCAAGTTACCAGTCCTTACAAGGACCTGTGTGAAACAAGTAAATTGTGACTGATTATCAGACTGTACATCAGTCCCTATAACGATGAAGGACTGCTGCAGTATAGGGCAGCGGTCAGCAGTAGTGCACCTCAACCCTATGTATTGTGGACCTATACCAGTCCTTATAGAATGGCAGACTGTACCTCACTCAACCCTATGTACTGTAGCACCCTAGACAGATCAAGTTACCAGTCCTTATAAGGACCTTTGTGGAACAAGTAGGTTGTGACTGATTAGCAGACTGTACGTCAGTCCTTATACCGATGAAGGACTGCTGCAGTATAGGGCAGCGGTCAGCAGCAGTGCACCTCAACTCTATTTATTGTGGACCTATACCAGTCCTTACAGAATGGCAGACTGTACCTCACTCAACCCTATGTACTGTAGAACCCTAGACAGACCAAGTTACCAGTCCTTATAAGGACCTTTGTGAAACAAGTAGGTTGTGACTGATTAGCAGACTGTACGTCGGTCCTTATACCGATGAAGGACTGCTGCAGTATAGGGCAGCGGTCAGCAGTAGTGCACCTCAACCCTATGTATTGTGGACCTATACCAGTCCTTATAGAATGGCAGACTGTACCTCACTCAACCCTATGTACTGTAGCACCCTAGACAGACCAAGTTACCAGTCCTTATAAAGGACCTTTGTGGAACAAGTAGGTTGTGACTGATTAGCAGACTGTACGTCAGTCCCTATACTGATGAAGGACTGCTGCAGTATAGGGCAGCGGTCAGCAGTAGTGCACCTCAACCCTATGTATTGTGGACCTATACCAGTCCTTATAGAATGGCAGACTGTACCTCACTCAACCCTATGTACTGTAGAACCCTAGACAGACCAAGTTGCCAGTTCTTATAAGGACCTTTGTGGAACAAGTAGGTTGTGACTGATTAGCAGACTGTACATCAGTCCTTATACCGATGAAGGACTGCTGCAGTATAGGGCAGCGGTCAGCAGTAGTGCACCTCAACCCTATGTATTGTGGACCTATGCCAGTCCTTATAGAATGGCAGACTGTACCTCACTCAACCCTATGTACTGTAGAACCCTAGACAGACCAAGTTACCAGTCCTTATAAAGGACCTTTGTGGAACAAGTAGGTTGTGACTGATTAGCAGACTGTACATCAGTCCCTATAACGATGAAGGACTGCTGCAGTATAGGGCAGCAGTCAGCAGTAGTGCACCTCAACCCTATGTATTGTGGGCCTATACCAGTCCTTATAGAATGGCAGACTGTACCTCACTCAACCCTATGTACTGTAGCACCCAAGACAGACCAAGTTACCAGTCCTTATAAGGACCGTTGTGGAACAAGTAGGTTGTGACTGATTAGCAGACTGTACGTCAGTCCCTATACCGATGAACGACTGCTGCAGTATAGGGCAGCGGTCAGCAGTAGTGCACCTCAACCCTATGTATTGTGGACCTATACCAGTCCTTATAGAATGGCAGACTGTACCTCACTCAACCCTATGTACTGTAGAACCCTAGACAGATCAAGTTACCAGTCCGTATAAGGACCTTTGTGGAACAAGTAGGTTGTGACTGATTAGCAGACTGTACGTCAGTCCCTAAACCGATGAACGACTGCTGCAGTATAGGGCAGCGGTCAGCAGTAGTGCACCTCAACCCTATGTATTGTGGACCTATACCAGTCCTTATAGAATGGCAGACTGTACCTCACTCAACCCTATGTACTGTAGCACCCAAGACAGGCCAAGTTACCAGTCCTTATAAGGACCTTTGTGGAACAAGTAGGTTGTGACTGATTAGCAGACTGTACGTCAGTCCCTAAACCGATGAACGACTGCTGCAGTATAGGGCAGCGGTCAGCAGTAGTGCACCTCAACCCTATGTATTGTGGACCTATACCAGTCCTTATAGAATGGCAGACTGTACCTCACTCAACCCTATGTACTGTAGCACCCAAGACAGACCAAGTTACCAGTCCTTATAAGGACCTTTGTGGAACAAGTAGGTTGTGACTGATTAACAGACTGTACGTCAGTCCCTATACCGATGAACGACTGCTGCAGTATAGGGCAGCGGTCAGCAGTAGTGCACCTCAACCCTATGTATTGTGGAACTATACCAGTCCTTATAGAATGGCAGACTGTACCTCACTCAACCCTATGTACTGTAGAACCCTAGACAGACCAAGTTGCCAGTACTTATAAGGACCTTTGTGGAACAAGTAGGTTGTGACTGATTAGCAGACTGTACGTCAGTCCCTATACCGATGAAGGACTGCTGCAGTATAGGGCAGCGGTCAGCAGTAGTGCACCTCAACCCTATGTATTGTGGACCTATACCAGTCCTTATAGAATGGCAGACTGTACCTCACTCAACCCTATGTACTGTAGCACCCTAGACAGACCAAGTTACCAGTCCTTATAAGGACCTTTGTGAAACAAGTAGATTGTGACTGATTATCAGACTGTACATCAGTCCCTATACCGATGAAGGACTGCTGCAGTATAGGGCAGTGGTCAGCAGTAGTGCACCTCAACCCTATGTATTGTGGACCTATACCAGTCCTTACAGAATGGCAGACTGTACCTAGCTCAACCCTATGTACTGTAGAACCCTAGACAGACCAAGTTACCAGTCCTTATAAGGACCTTTGTGAAACAAGTAGGTTGTGACTGATTAGCAGACTGTACATCAGTCCCTATACCGATGAAGGACTGCTGCAGTATAGGGCAGCGGTCAGCAGTAGTGCACCTCAACCCTATGTATCGTGGACCTATACCAGTCCTTATAGAATGGCAGACTGTACCTCACTCAACCCTATGTACTGTAGAACCCTAGACAGACCAAGTTACCAGTCCGTATAAGGACCTTTGTGGAACAAGTAGGTTGTGACTGATTAGCAGACTGTACGTCAGATCCCAATACCGATGAAGGACTGCTGCAGTATAGGGCAGCGGTCAGCATTAGTGCACCTCAACCCTATGTATTGTGGACCTATACCAGTCCTTACAGAATGGCAGACTGTACCTCACTCAACCCTATGTACTGTAGAACCCAAGACAGAACAAGTTACCAGTCCTTATAAGGACCTTTGTGGAACAAGTAGGTTGTGACTGATTAGCAGACTGTGCGTCAGTCCCTATAACGATGAAGGACTGCTGCAGTATAGGGCAGCGGTCAGCAGTAGTGCACCTCAACCCTATTTATTGTGGACCTATACAAGTCCTTATAGAATGGCAGACTGTACCTCACTCAACCCTATGTACTGTAGCACCCTAGACAGACCAAGTTACCAGTCCTTATAAAGGACCTTTGTGGAACAAGTAGGTTGTGACTGATTAGCAGACATGTACGTCAGTCCCTATACCGATGAAGGACTGCTGCAGTATAGGGCAGCGGTCAGCAGTAGTGCACCTCAACCCTATGTATTGTGGACCTATACCAGTCATTATAGAATGGCAGACTGTACCTCACTGAACACTATGTACTGTAGAACCCTAGACAGACCAAGTTACCAATCCTTATAAGGACCTTTGTGGAACAAGTAGGTTGCGACTGATTAGCAGACTGTACGTCAGTCCCTATACCGATGAAGGACTGCTGCAGTATAGTGCAGCGGTCAGAAGTAGTGCACCTCATCCCTATGTATTGTGGACCTATACCAGTCCTTGTAGAATGGCAGACTGTACCTCACTCAACCCTATGTACTGTAGAACTCTAGACAGATCAAGTTACCAGTCCGTATAAGGACCTTTGTGGAACAAGTAGGTTGTGACTGATTAGCAGACTGTACGTCAGTCCCTATACCGATGAACGACTGCTGCAGTATAGGGCAGCGGTCAGCAGTAGTGCACCTCAACCCTATGTATTGTGGACCTATACCAGTCCTTATAGAATGGCAGACTGTACCTCACTCAACCCTATGTACTGTAGCACCCTAGACAGACCAAGTTACCAGTCCTTATAAGGACCTTTGTGAAACAAGTAGATTGTGACTGATTATCAGACTGTACATCAGTCCCTATACCGATGAAGGACTGCTGCAGTATAGGGCAGTGGTCAGCAGTAGTGCACCTCAACCCTATGTATTGTGGACCTATACCAGTCCTTACAGAATGGCAGACTGTACCTCACTCAACCCTATGTACTGTAGAACCCTAGACAGACCAAGTTGCCAGTTCTTATAAGGACCTTTGTGGAACAAGTAGGTTGTGACTGATTAGCAGACTGTACATCAGTCCGTATAACGATGAAGGACTGCTGCAGTATAGGGCAGCGGTCAGCAGTAGTGCACCTCAACCCTATATATTGTGGACCTATACCAGTCCTTATAGAATGGCAGACAGTACCTCACTCAACCCTAGGTACTATAGAACCCTAGACAGACCAAGTTACCAGTCCTTATAAGGACCTTTGTGGAACAAGTAGGTTGTGACTGATTAGCAGACTGTACGTCAGTCCCTATACCGATGAACGACTGCTGCAGTATAGGGCAGCGGTCAGCAGTAGTGCACCTCAACCCTATGTATTGTGGACCTATACCAGTCCTTATAGAATGGCAGACTGTACCTCACTCAACCCTATGTACTGTAGAACCCTAGACAGACCAAGTTACCAGTCCTTATAAAGGACCTTTGTGGAACAAGTAGGTTGTGACTGATTAGCAGACTGTACGTCAGTCCCTATACCGATGAAGGACTGCTGCAGTATAGGGCAGCGGTCAGCAGTAGTGCACCTCAACCCTATGTATTGTGGACCTATACCAGTCCTTATAGAATGGCAGACTGTACCTCACTCAACCCTATGTACTGTAGCACCCAAGACAGAACAAGTTACCAGTCCTTATAAGGACCTTTGTGGAACAAGTAGGTTGTGACTGATTAGCAGACTGTGCGTCAGTCCCTATAACGATGAAGGACTGCTGCAGTATAGGGCAGCGGTCAGCAGTAGTGCACCTCAACCCTATGTATTGTGGACCTATACCAGTCCTTATAGAATGGCAGACTGTACCTCACTCAACCCTATGTACTGTAGCACCCTAGAAAGACCAAGTTACCAGTCCTTATAAAGGACATTTGTGGAACAAGTAGGTTGTGACTAATTAGCAGACTGTACGTCAGTCCCTATACCGATGGAGGACTGCTGCAGTATAGGGCAGCGGTCAGCAGTAGTGCACCTCAACCCTATGTATTGTGGACCTATACCAGTCATTATAGAATGGCAGACTGTACCTCACTGAACACTATGTACTGTAGAACCCTAGACAGACCAAGTTACCAGTCCTTATAAGGACCTTTGTGGAACAAGTAGGTTGCGACTCATTAGCAGACTGTACGTCAGTCCCTATACCGATGAAGGACTGCTGCAGTATAGTGCAGCGGTCAGAAGTAGTGCACCTCATCCCTATGTATTGTGGACCTATACCAGTCCTTGTAGAATGGCAGACTGTACCTCACTCAACCCTATGTACTGTAGAACCCTAGACAGATCAAGTTACCAGTCCGTATAAGGACCTTTGTGGAACAAGTAGGTTGTGACTGATTAGCAGACTGTACGTCAGTCCCTATACCGATGAAGGACTGCTGCAGTATAGGGCAGCGGTCAGCAGTAGTGCACCTCAACCCTATGTATTGTGGACCTATACCAGTCCTTATAGAATGGCAGACTGTACCTCACTCAACCCTATGTACTGTAGCACCCAAGACAGAACAAGTTACCAGTCCTTATAAGGACCTTTGTGGAACAAGTAGGTTGTGACTGATTAACAGACTGTACGTCAATCCTTATACCGATGAAGGACTGCTGCAGTATAGGGCAGCGGTCAGCAGTAGTGCAACTCAACCCTATTTATTGTGGACCTATACCAGTCCTTATAGAATGGCAGACTGTACCTCACTCAACCCTATGTACTGTAGCACCCTAGACAGACCAAGTTACCAGTCCTTATAAGGACCTGTGTGAAACAAGTAAATTGTGACTGATTATCAGACTGTACATCAGTCCCTATAACGATGAAGGACTGCTGCAGTATAGGGCAGCGGTCAGCAGTAGTGCACCTCAACCCTATGTATTGTGGACCTATACCAGTCCTTATAGAATGGCAGACTGTACCTCACTCAACCCTATGTACTGTAGAACCCTAGACAGACCAAGTTACCAGTCCTTATAAGGACCTTTGTGGAACAAGTAGGTTGTGACTGATTAGCAGACTGTACGTCAGTCCCTATACCGATGAAGGACTGCTGCAGTATAGGGCAGCGGTCAGCAGTAGTGCACCTCAACCCTATGTATTGTGGACCTATACCAGTCCTTATAGAATGGCAGACTGTACCTCACTCAACCCTATGTACTGTAGCACCCAAGACAGAACAAGTTACCAGTCCTTATAAGGACCTTTGTGGAACAAGTAGGTTGTGACTGATTAACAGACTGTACGTCAATCCTTATACCGATGAAGGACTGCTGCAGTATAGGGCAGCGGTCAGCAGTAGTGCACCTCAACCCTATTTATTGTGGACCTATACCATTCCTTATAGAATGGCAGACTGTACCTCACTCAACCCTATGTACTGTAGCACCCTAGACAGACCAAGTTACCAGTCCTTACAAGGACCTGTGTGAAACAAGTAAATTTTGACTGATTATCAGACTGTACATCAGTCCCTATAACGATGAAGGACTGCTGCAGTATAGGGCAGCGGTCAGCAGTAGTGCACCTCAACCCTATGTATTGTGGACCTATACCAGTCCTTATAGAATGGCAGACTGTACCTCACTCAACCCTATGTACTGTAGCACCCTAGACAGATCAAGTTACCAGTCCTTATAAGGACCTTTGTGGAACAAGTAGGTTGTGACTGATTAGCAGACTGTACGTCAGTCCTTATACCGATGAAGGACTGCTGCAGTATAGGGCAGCGGTCAGCAGTAGTGCACCTCAACCCTATGTATCGTGGACCTATACCAGTCCTTATAGAATGGCAGACTGTACCTCACTCAACCCTATGTACTGTAGCACCCTAGACAGACCAAGTTACCAGTCCTTATAAGGACCTGTGTGAAACAAGTAAATTGTGACTGATTATCAGACTGTACATCAGTCCCTATAACGATGAAGGACTGCTGCAGTATAGGGCAGCGGTCAGCAGTAGTGCACCTCAACCCTATGTATTGTGGACCTATACCAGTCCTTATAGAATGGCAGACTGTACCTCACTCAACCCTATGTACTGTAGAACCCTAGACAGACCAAGTTACCAGTCCTTATAAGGACCTTTGTGGAACAAGTAGGTTGTGACTGATTAGCAGACTGTACGTCAGTCCCTATACCGATGAAGGACTGCTGCAGTATAGGGCAGCGGTCAGCAGTAGTGCACCTCAACCCTATGTATTGTGGACCTATACCAGTCCTTATAGAATGGCAGACTGTACATCACTCAACCCTATGTACTGTAGCACCCAAGACAGAACAAGTTACCAGTCCTTATAAGGACCTTTGTGGAACAAGTAGGTTGTGACTGATTAACAGACTGTACGTCAATCCTTATACCGATGAAGGACTGCTGCAGTATAGGGCAGCGGTCAGCAGTAGTGCACCTCAACCCTATTTATTGTGGACCTATACCATTCCTTATAGAATGGCAGACTGTACCTCACTCAACCCTATGTACTGTAGCACCCTAGACAGACCAAGTTACCAGTCCTTACAAGGACCTGTGTGAAACAAGTAAATTTTGACTGATTATCAGACTGTACATCAGTCCCTATAACGATGAAGGACTGCTGCAGTATAGGGCAGCGGTCAGCAGTAGTGCACCTCAACCCTATGTATTGTGGACCTATACCAGTCCTTATAGAATGGCAGACTGTACCTCACTCAACCCTATGTACTGTAGCACCCTAGACAGATCAAGTTACCAGTCCTTATAAGGACCTTTGTGGAACAAGTAGGTTGTGACTGATTAGCAGACTGTACGTCAGTCCTTATACCGATGAAGGACTGCTGCAGTATAGGTCAGCAGCAGTGCACCTCAACTCTATTTTTTGTGGACCTATACCAGTCCTTACAGAATGGCAGACTGTACCTCACTCAACCCTATGTACTGTAGAACCCTAGACAGACCAAGTTACCAGTCCTTATAAGGACCTTTGTGAAACAAGTAGGTTGTGACTGATTAGCAGACTGTACGTCGGTCCTTATACCGATGAAGGACTGCTGCAGTATAGGGCAGCGGTCAGCAGTAGTGCACCTCAACCCTATGTATTGTGGACCTATACCAGTCCTTATAGAATGGCAGACTGTACCTCACTCAACCCTATGTACTGTAGCACCCTAGACAGACCAAGTTACCAGTCCTTATAAAGGACCTTTGTGGAACAAGTAGGTTGTGACTGATTAGCAGACTGTACGTCAGTCCCTATACTGATGAAGGACTGCTGCAGTATAGGGCAGCGGTCAGCAGTAGTGCACCTCAACCCTATGTATTGTGGACCTATACCAGTCCTTGTAGAATGGCAGACTGTACCTCACTCAACCCTATGTACTGTAGAACCCTAGACAGATCAAGTTACCAGTCCGTATAAGGACCTTTGTGGAACAAGTAGGTTGTGACTGATTAGCAGACTGTACGTCAGTCCCTATACCAATGAACGACTGCTGCAGTATAGGGCAGCGGTCAGCAGTAGTGCACCTCAACCCTATGTATTGTGGACCTATACCAGTCCTTATAGAATGGCAGACTGTACCTCACTCAACCCTATGTACTGTAGCACCCTAGACAGACCAAGTTACCAGTCCTTATAAAGGACCTTTGTGAAACAAGTAGGTTGTGACTGATTAGCAGACTGTACGTCGGTCCTTATACCGATGAAGGACTGCTGCAGTATAGGGCAGCGGTCAGCAGTAGTGCACCTCAACCCTATGTATTGTGGACCTATACCAGTCCTTATAGAATGGCAGACTGTACCTCACTCAACCCTATGTACTGTAGCACCCTAGACAGACCAAGTTACCAGTCCTTATAAAGGACCTTTGTGGAACAAGTAGGTTGCGACTCATTAGCAGACTGTACGTCAGTCCCTATACCGATGAAGGACTGCTGCAGTATAGTGCAGCGGTCAGAAGTAGTGCACCTCATCCCTATGTATTGTGGACCTATACCAGTCCTTGTAGAATGGCAGACTGTACCTCACTCAACCCTATGTACTGTAGAACCCTAGACAGATCAAGTTACCAGTCCGTATAAGGACCTTTGTGGAACAAGTAGGTTGTGACTGATTAGCAGACTGTACGTCAGTCCCTATACCAATGAACGACTGCTGCAGTATAGGGCAGCGGTCAGCAGTAGTGCACCTCAACCCTATGTATTGTGGACCTATACCAGTCCTTATAGAATGGCAGACTGTACCTCACTCAACCCTATGTACTGTAGAACCCTAGACAGACCAAGTTACCAGTCCTTATAAGGACCTTTGTGGAACAAGTAGGTTGTGACTGATTAGCAGACTGTACGTCAGTCCCTATACCGATGAAGGACTGCTGCAGTATAGGGCAGCGGTCAGCAGTAGTGCACCTCAACCCTATGTATTGTGGACCTATACCAGTCCTTATAGAATGGCAGACTGTACCTCACTCAACCCTATGTACTGTAGCACCCAAGACAGAACAAGTTACCAGTCCTTATAAGGACCTTTGTGGAACAAGTAGGTTGTGACTGATTAACAGACTGTACGTCAATCCTTATACCGATGAAGGACTGCTGCAGTATAGGGCAGCGGTCAGCAGTAGTGCACCTCAACCCTATTTATTGTGGACCTATACCAGTCCTTATAGAATGGCAGACTGTACCTCACTCAACCCTATGTACTGTAGCACCCTAGACAGACCAAGTTACCAGTCCTTATAAAGGACCTTTGTGGAACAAGTAGGTTGCGACTCATTAGCAGACTGTACGTCAGTCCCTATACCGATGAAGGACTGCTGCAGTATAGTGCAGCGGTCAGAAGTAGTGCACCTCATCCCTATGTATTGTGGACCTATACCAGTCCTTGTAGAATGGCAGACTGTACCTCACTCAACCCTATGTACTGTAGAACCCTAGACAGATCAAGTTACCAGTCCGTATAAGGACCTTTGTGGAACAAGTAGGTTGTGACTGATTAGCAGACTGTACGTCAGTCCCTATACCAATGAACGACTGCTGCAGTATAGGGCAGCGGTCAGCAGTAGTGCACCTCAACCCTATGTATTGTGGACCTATACCAGTCCTTATAGAATGGCAGACTGTACCTCACTCAACCCTATGTACTGTAGAACCCTAGACAGACCAAGTTACCAGTCCTTATAAGGACCTTTGTGGAACAAGTAGGTTGTGACTGATTAGCAGACTGTACGTCAGTCCCTATACCGATGAAGGACTGCTGCAGTATAGGGCAGCGGTCAGCAGTAGTGCACCTCAACCCTATGTATTGTGGACCTATACCAGTCCTTATAGAATGGCAGACTGTACCTCACTCAACCCTATGTACTGTAGCACCCAAGACAGAACAAGTTACCAGTCCTTATAAGGACCTTTGTGGAACAAGTAGGTTGTGACTGATTAACAGACTGTACGTCAATCCTTATACCGATGAAGGACTGCTGCAGTATAGGGCAGCGGTCAGCAGTAGTGCACCTCAACCCTATTTATTGTGGACCTATACCAGTCCTTATAGAATGGCAGACTGTACCTCACTCAACCCTATGTACTGTAGCACCCTAGACAGACCAAGTTACCAGTCCTTATAAGGACCTGTGTGAAACAAGTAAATTGTGACTGATTATCAGACTGTACATCAGTCCCTATAACGATGAAGGACTGCTGCAGTATAGGGCAGCGGTCAGCAGTAGTGCACCTCAACCCTATGTATTGTGGACCTATACCAGTCCTTATAGTATGGCAGACTGTACCTCACTCAACCCTATGTACTGTAGCACCCTAGACAGATCAAGTTACCAGTCCTTATAAGGACCTTTGTGGAACAAGTAGGTTGTGACTGATTAGCAGACTGTACATCAGTCCTTATACCGATGAAGGACTGCTGCAGTATAGGGCAGCGGTCAGCAGTAGTGCACCTCAACCCTATGTATTGTGGACCTATACCAGTCCTTATAGAATGGCAGACTGTACCTCACTCAACCCTATGTACTGTAGCACCCAAGACAGACCAAGTTACCAGTCCTTATTAGGACCTTTGTGGAACAAGTAGGTTGTGACTGATTAACAGACTGTACGTCAGTCCCTATACCGATGAACGACTGCTGCAGTATAGGGCAGCGGTCAGCAGTAGTGCACCTCAACCCTATGTATTGTGGAACTATACCAGTCCTTATAGAATGGCAGACTGTACCTCACTCAACCCTATGTACTGTAGAACCCTAGACAGACCAAGTTGCCAGTACTTATAAGGACCTTTGTGGAACAAGTAGGTTGTGACTGATTAGCAGACTGTACGTCAGTCCCTATACCGATGAAGGACTGCTGCAGTATAGGGCAGCGGTCAGCAGTAGTGCACCTCAACCCTATGTATTGTGGACCTATACCAGTCCTTATAGAATTGCAGACTGTACCTCACTCAACCCTATGTACTGTAGCACCCTAGACAGACCAAGTTACCAGTCCTTATAAAGGACCTTTGTGGAACAAGTAGGTTGTGACTGATTAGCAGACTGTACGTCAGTCCCTATACCGATGAAGGACTGCTGCAGTATAGGGCAGCGGTCAGCAGTAGTGCACCTCAACCCTATGTATTGTGGACCTATACCAGTCATTATAGAATGGCAGACTGTACCTCACTGAACACTATGTACTGTAGAACCCTAGACAGATCAAGTTACCAGTCCGTATAAGGACCTTTGTGGAACAAGTAGGTTGTGACTGATTAGCAGACTGTACGTCAGTCCCTATACCGATGAACGACTGCTGCAGTATAGGGCAGCGGTCAGCAGTAGTGCACCTCAACCCTATGTATTGTGGACCTATACCAGTCCTTATAGAATGGCAGACTGTACCTCACTCAACCCTATGTACTGTAGAACCCTAGACAGACCAGGTTACCAGTCCTTATACAGGACCTTTGTGGAACAAGTAGGTTGTGACTGATTAGCAGACTGTACGTCAGTCCCTATACCGATGAAGGACTGCTGCAGTATAGGGCAGCGGTCAGCAGTAGTGCACCTCAACCCTATGTATTGTGGACCTATACCAGTCCTTATAGAATGGCAGACTGTACCTCACTCAACCCTATGTACTGTAGCACCCTAGAAAGACCAAGTTACCAGTCCTTATAAAGGACATTTGTGGAACAAGTAGGTTGTGACTAATTAGCAGACTGTACGTCAGTCCCTATACCGATGGAGGACTGCTGCAGTATAGGGCAGCGGTCAGCAGTAGTGCACCTCAACCCTATGTATTGTGGACCTATACCAGTCATTATAGAATGGCAGACTGTACCTCACTGAACACTATGTACTGTAGAACCCTAGACAGACCAAGTTACCAGTCCTTATAAGGACCTTTGTGGAACAAATAGGTTGCGACTCATTAGCAGACTGTACGTCAGTCCCTATACCGATGAAGGACTGCTGCAGTATAGTGCAGCGGTCAGAAGTAGTGCACCTCATCCCTATGTATTGTGGACCTATACCAGTCCTTGTAGAATGGCAGACTGTACCTCACTCAACCCTATGTACTGTAGAACCCTAGACAGATCAAGTTACCAGTCCGTATAAGGACCTTTGTGGAACAAGTAGGTTGTGACTGATTAGCAGACTGTACGTCAGTCCTTATACCGATGAAGGACTGCTGCAGTATAGGGCAGCGGTCAGCAGTAGTGCACCTCAACCCTATGTATTGTGGACCTATACCAGTCCTTATAGAATGGCAGACTGTACCTCACTCAACCCTATGTACTGTAGCACCCAAGACAGAACAAGTTACCAGTCCTTATAAGGACCTTTGTGGAACAAGTAGGTTGTGACTGATTAACAGACTGTACGTCAATCCTTATACCGATGAAGGACTGCTGCAGTATAGGGCAGCGGTCAGCAGTAGTGCACCTCAACCCTATTTATTGTGGACCTATACCAGTCCTTATAGAATGGCAGACTGTACTTCACTCAACCCTATGTACTGTAGCACCCTAGACAGACCAAGTTACCAGTCCTTATAAGGACCTGTGTGAAACAAGTAAATTGTGACTGATTATCAGACTGTACATCAGTCCCTATAACGATGAAGGACTGCTGCAGTATAGGGCAGCGGTCAGCAGTAGTACACCTCAACCCTATGTATTGTGGACCTATACCAGTCCTTATAGAATGGCAGACTGTACCTCACTCAACCCTATGTACTGTAGCACCCTAGACAGATCAAGTTACCAGTCCTTATAAGGACCTTTGTGGAACAAGTAGGTTGTGACTGATTAGCAGACTGTACGTCAGTCCCTATACCAATGAACGACTGCTGCAGTATAGGGCAGCGGTCAGCAGTAGTGCACCTCAACCCTATGTATTGTGGACCTATACCAGTCCTTATAGAATGGCAGACTGTACCTCACTCAACCCTATGTACTGTAGAACCCTAGACAGACCAAGTTACCAGTCCTTATAAGGACCTTTGTGGAACAAGTAGGTTGTGACTGATTAGCAGACTGTACGTCAGTCCCTATACCGATGAAGGACTGCTGCAGTATAGGGCAGCGGTCAGCAGTAGTGCACCTCAACCCTATGTATTGTGGACCTATACCAGTCCTTATAGAATGGCAGACTGTACCTCACTCAACCCTATGTACTGTAGCACCCAAGACAGAACAAGTTACCAGTCCTTATAAGGACCTTTGTGGAACAAGTAGGTTGTGACTGATTAACAGACTGTACGTCAATCCTTATACCGATGAAGGACTGCTGCAGTATAGGGCAGCGGTCAGCAGTAGTGCACCTCAACCCTATTTATTGTGGACCTATACCATTCCTTATAGAATGGCAGACTGTACCTCACTCAACCCTATGTACTGTAGCACCCTAGACAGACCAAGTTACCAGTCCTTACAAGGACCTGTGTGAAACAAGTAAATTTTGACTGTTCTGTACATCAGTCCCTATAACGATGAAGGACTGCTGCAGTATAGGGCAGCGGTCAGCAGTAGTGCACCTCAACCCTATGTATTGTGGACCTATACCAGTCCTTACAGAATGGCAGACTGTACCTCACTCAACCCTATGTACTGTAGCACCCTAGACAGACCAAGTTACCAGTCCTTATAAAGGACCTTTGTGGAACAAGTAGGTTGTGACTGATTAGCAGACTGTACGTCAGTCCCTATACTGATGAAGGACTGCTGCAGTATAGGGCAGCGGTCAGCAGTAGTGCACCTCAACCCTATGTATTGTGGACCTATACCAGTCCTTATAGAATGGCAGACTGTACCTCACTCAACCCTATGTACTGTAGAACCCTAGACAGACCAAGTTGCCAGTTCTTATAAGGACCTTTGTGGAACAAGTAGGTTGTGACTGATTAGCAGACTGTACATCAGTCCTTATACCGATGAAGGACTGCTGCAGTATAGGGCAGCGGTCAGCAGTAGTGCACCTCAACCCTATGTATTGTGGACCTATGCCAGTCCTTATAGAATGGCAGACTGTACCTCACTCAACCCTATGTACTGTAGAACCCTAGACAGACCAAGTTACCAGTCCTTATAAAGGACCTTTGTGGAACAAGTAGGTTGTGACTGATTAGCAGACTGTACATCAGTCCCTATAACGATGAAGGACTGCTGCAGTATAGGGCAGCAGTCAGCAGTAGTGCACCTCAACCCTATGTATTGTGGGCCTATACCAGTCCTTATAGAATGGCAGACTGTACCTCACTCAACCCTATGTACTGTAGCACCCAAGACAGACCAAGTTACCAGTCCTTATAAGGACCGTTGTGGAACAAGTAGGTTGTGACTGATTAGCAGACTGTACGTCAGTCCCTATACCGATGAACGACTGCTGCAGTATAGGGCAGCGGTCAGCAGTAGTGCACCTCAACCCTAAGTATTGTGGACCTATACCAGTCCTTATAGAATGGCAGACTGTACCTCACTCAACCCTATGTACTGTAGAACCCTAGACAGATCAAGTTACCAGTCCGTATAAGGACCTTTGTGGAACAAGTAGGTTGTGACTGATTAGCAGACTGTACGTCAGTCCCTATACCGATGAACGACTGCTGCCATATAGGGCAGCAGTCAGCAGTAGTGCACCTCAACCCTATGTATTGTGGACCTATACCAGTCCTTATAGAATGGCAGACTGTACCTCACTCAACCCTATGTACTATAGCACCCAAGACAGACCAAGTTACCAGTTCTTATAAGGACCTTTGTGGAACAAGTAGGTTGTGACTGATTAACAGACTGTACGTCAGTCCCTATACCGATGAACGACTGCTGCAGTATAGGGCAGCGGTCAGCAGTAGTGCACCTCAACCCTATGTATTGTGGAACTATACCAGTCCTTATAGAATGTCAGACTGTACCTCACTCAACCCTATGTACTGTAGCACCCAAGACAGACCAAGTTACCAGTCCTTATAAGGACCGTTGTGGAACAAGTAGGTTGTGACTGATTAGCAGACTGTACGTCAGTCCCTATACCGATGAACGACTGCTGCAGTATAGGGCAGCGGTCAGCAGTAGTGCACCTCAACCCTATGTATTGTGGACCTATACCAGTCCTTATAGAATGGCAGACTGTACCTCACTCAACCCTATGTACTGTAGCACCCTAGACAGATCAAGTTACCAGTCCTTATAAGGACCTTTGTGGAACAAGTAGGTTGTGACTGATTAGCAGACTGTACGTCAGTCCTTATACCGATGAAGGACTGCTGCAGTATAGGGCAGCGGTCAGCAGCAGTGCACCTCAACTCTATTTATTGTGGACCTATACCAGTCCTTGTAGAATGGCAGACTGTACCTCACTCAACCCTATGTACTGTAGAACCCTAGACAGATCAAGTTACCAGTCCGTATAAGGACCTTTGTGGAACAAGTAGGTTGTGACTGATTAGCAGACTGTACGTCAGTCCCTATACCAATGAACGACTGCTGCAGTATAGGGCAGCGGTCAGCAGTAGTGCACCTCAACCCTATGTATTGTGGACCTATACCAGTCCTTATAGAATGGCAGACTGTACCTCACTCAACCCTATGTACTGTAGAACCCTAGACAGACCAAGTTACCAGTCCTTATAAGGACCTTTGTGGAACAAGTAGGTTGTGACTGATTAGCAGACTGTACGTCAGTCCCTATACCGATGAAGGACTGCTGCAGTATAGGGCAGCGGTCAGCAGTAGTGCACCTCAACCCTATGTATTGTGGACCTATACCAGTCCTTATAGAATGGCAGACTGTACCTCACTCAACCCTATGTACTGTAGCACCCAAGACAGAACAAGTTACCAGTCCTTATAAGGACCTTTGTGGAACAAGTAGGTTGTGACTGATTAACAGACTGTACTTCAATCCTTATACCGATGAAGGACTGCTGCAGTATAGGGCAGCGGTCAGCAGTAGTGCACCTCAACCCTATTTATTGTGGACCTATACCAGTCCTTATAGAATGGCAGACTGTACCTCACTCAACCCTATGTACTGTAGCACCCTAGACAGACCAAGTTACCAGTCCTTACAAGGACCTGTGTGAAACAAGTAAATTGTGACTGATTATCAGACTGTACATCAGTCCCTATAACGATGAAGGACTGCTGCAGTATAGGGCAGCGGTCAGCAGTAGTGCACCTCAACCCTATGTATTGTGGACCTATACCAGTCCTTATAGAATGGCAGACTGTACCTCACTCAACCCTATGTACTGTAGCACCCTAGACAGATCAAGTTACCAGTCCTTATAAGGACCTTTGTGGAACAAGTAGGTTGTGACTGATTAGCAGACTGTACGTCAGTCCTTATACCGATGAAGGACTGCTGCAGTATAGGGCAGCGGTCAGCAGCAGTGCACCTCAACTCTATTTATTGTGGACCTATACCAGTCCTTACAGAATGGCAGACTGTACCTCACTCAACCCTATGTACTGTAGAACCCTAGACAGACCAAGTTACCAGTCCTTATAAGGACCTTTGTGAAACAAGTAGGTTGTGACTGATTAGCAGACTGTACGTCGGTCCTTATACCGATGAAGGACTGCTGCAGTATAGGGCAGCGGTCAGCAGTAGTGCACCTCAACCCTATGTATTGTGGACCTATACCAGTCCTTATAGAATGGCAGACTGTACCTCACTCAACCCTATGTACTGTAGCACCCTAGACAGACCAAGTTACCAGTCCTTATAAAGGACCTTTGTGGAACAAGTAGGTTGTGACTGATTAGCAGACTGTACGTCAGTCCCTATACTGATGAAGGACTGCTGCAGTATAGGGCAGCGGTCAGCAGTAGTGCACCTCAACCCTATGTATTGTGGACCTATACCAGTCCTTATAGAATGGCAGACTGTACCTCACTCAACCCTATGTACTGTAGAACCCTAGACAGACCAAGTTGCCAGTTCTTATAAGGACCTTTGTGGAACAAGTAGGTTGTGACTGATTAGCAGACTGTACATCAGTCCTTATACCGATGAAGGACTGCTGCAGTATAGGGCAGCGGTCAGCAGTAGTGCACCTCAACCCTATGTATTGTGGACCTATGCCAGTCCTTATAGAATGGCAGACTGTACCTCACTCAACCCTATGTACTGTAGAACCCTAGACAGACCAAGTTACCAGTCCTTATAAAGGACCTTTGTGGAACAAGTAGGTTGTGACTGATTAGCAGACTGTACATCAGTCCCTATAACGATGAAGGACTGCTGCAGTATAGGGCAGCAGTCAGCAGTAGTGCACCTCAACCCTATGTATTGTGGGCCTATACCAGTCCTTATAGAATGGCAGACTGTACCTCACTCAACCCTATGTACTGTAGAACCCTAGACAGACCAAGTTACCAGTCCTTATAAGGACCTTTGTGGAACAAGTAGGTTGTGACTGATTAACAGACTGTACGTCAGTCCCTATACCGATGAACGACTGCTGCAGTATAGGGCAGCGGTCAGCAGTAGTGCACCTCAACCCTATGTATTGTGGAACTATACCAGTCCTTATAGAATGGCAGACTGTACCTCACTCAACCCTATGTACTGTAGAACCCTAGACAGACCAAGTTGCCAGTACTTATAAGGACCTTTGTGGAACAAGTAGGTTGTGACTGATTAGCAGACTGTACGTCAGTCCCTATACCGATGAAGGACTGCTGCAGTATAGGGCAGCGGTCAGCAGTAGTGCACCTCAACCCTATGTATTGTGGACCTATACCAGTCCTTATAGAATGGCAGACTGTACCTCACTCAACCCTATGTACTGTAGCACCCTAGACAGACCAAGTTACCAGTCCTTATAAGGACCTTTGTGAAACAAGTAGATTGTGACTGATTATCAGACTGTACATCAGTCCCTATACCGATGAAGGACTGCTGCAGTATAGGGCAGTGGTCAGCAGTAGTGCACCTCAACCCTATGTATTGTGGACCTATACCAGTCCTTACAGAATGGCAGACTGTACCTAGCTCAACCCTATGTACTGTAGAACCCTAGACAGACCAAGTTACCAGTCCTTATAAGGACCTTTGTGAAACAAGTAGGTTGTGACTGATTAGCAGACTGTACATCAGTCCCTATACCGATGAAGGACTGCTGCAGTATAGGGCAGCGGTCAGCAGTAGTGCACCTCAACCCTATGTATCGTGGACCTATACCAGTCCTTATAGAATGGCAGACTGTACCTCACTCAACCCTATGTACTGTAGAACCCTAGACAGACCAAGTTACCAGTCCGTATAAGGACCTTTGTGGAACAAGTAGGTTGTGACTGATTAGCAGACTGTACGTCAGATCCCAATACCGATGAAGGACTGCTGCAGTATAGGGCAGCGGTCAGCATTAGTGCACCTCAACCCTATGTATTGTGGACCTATACCAGTCCTTACAGAATGGCAGACTGTACCTCACTCAACCCTATGTACTGTAGAACCCAAGACAGAACAAGTTACCAGTCCTTATAAGGACCTTTGTGGAACAAGTAGGTTGTGACTGATTAGCAGACTGTGCGTCAGTCCCTATAACGATGAAGGACTGCTGCAGTATAGGGCAGCGGTCAGCAGTAGTGCACCTCAACCCTATTTATTGTGGACCTATACAAGTCCTTATAGAATGGCAGACTGTACCTCACTCAACCCTATGTACTGTAGCACCCTAGACAGACCAAGTTACCAGTCCTTATAAAGGACCTTTGTGGAACAAGTAGGTTGTGACTGATTAGCAGACATGTACGTCAGTCCCTATACCGATGAAGGACTGCTGCAGTATAGGGCAGCGGTCAGCAGTAGTGCACCTCAACCCTATGTATTGTGGACCTATACCAGTCATTATAGAATGGCAGACTGTACCTCACTGAACACTATGTACTGTAGAACCCTAGACAGACCAAGTTACCAATCCTTATAAGGACCTTTGTGGAACAAGTAGGTTGCGACTGATTAGCAGACTGTACGTCAGTCCCTATACCGATGAAGGACTGCTGCAGTATAGTGCAGCGGTCAGAAGTAGTGCACCTCATCCCTATGTATTGTGGACCTATACCAGTCCTTGTAGAATGGCAGACTGTACCTCACTCAACCCTATGTACTGTAGAACTCTAGACAGATCAAGTTACCAGTCCGTATAAGGACCTTTGTGGAACAAGTAGGTTGTGACTGATTAGCAGACTGTACGTCAGTCCCTATACCGATGAACGACTGCTGCAGTATAGGGCAGCGGTCAGCAGTAGTGCACCTCAACCCTATGTATTGTGGACCTATACCAGTCCTTATAGAATGGCAGACTGTACCTCACTCAACCCTATGTACTGTAGCACCCTAGACAGACCAAGTTACCAGTCCTTATAAGGACCTTTGTGAAACAAGTAGATTGTGACTGATTATCAGACTGTACATCAGTCCCTATACCGATGAAGGACTGCTGCAGTATAGGGCAGTGGTCAGCAGTAGTGCACCTCAACCCTATGTATTGTGGACCTATACCAGTCCTTACAGAATGGCAGACTGTACCTCACTCAACCCTATGTACTGTAGAACCCTAGACAGACCAAGTTGCCAGTTCTTATAAGGACCTTTGTGGAACAATTAGGTTGTGACTGATTAGCAGACTGTACATCAGTCCGTATAACGATGAAGGACTGCTGCAGTATAGGGCAGCGGTCAGCAGTAGTGCACCTCAACCCTATATATTGTGGACCTATACCAGTCCTTATAGAATGGCAGACAGTACCTCACTCAACCCTAGGTACTATAGAACCCTAGACAGACCAAGTTACCAGTCCTTATAAGGACCTTTGTGGAACAAGTAGGTTGTGACTGATTAGCAGACTGTACGTCAGTCCCTATACCGATGAAGGACTGCTGCAGTATAGGGCAGCGGTCAGCAGTAGTGCACCTCAACCCTATGTATTGTGGACCTATACCAGTCATTATAGAATGGCAGACTGTACCTCACTGAACACTATGTACTGTAGAACCCTAGACAGACCAAGTTACCAGTCCTTATAAGGACCTTTGTGGAACAAGTAGGTTGCGACTGATTAGCAGACTGTACGTCAGTCCCTATACCGATGAACGACTGCTGCAGTATAGGGCAGCGGTCAGCAGTAGTGCACCTCAACCCTATGTATTGTGGACCTATACCAGTCCTTATAGAATGGCAGACTGTACCTCACTCAACCCTATGTACTGTAGCACCCAAGACAGACCAAGTTACCAGTCCTTATAAGGACCTTTGTGGAACAAGTAGGTTGTGACTGATTAACAGACTGTATGTCAGTCCCTATACCGATGAACGACTGCTGCAGTATAGGGCAGCGGTCAGCAGTAGTGCACCTCAACCCTATGTATTGTGGACCTATACCAGTCATTATAGAATGGCAGACTGTACCTCACTGAACACTATGTACTGTAGAACCCTAGACAGACCAAGTTACCAGTCCTTATAAGGACCTTTGTGGAACAAGTAGGTTGCGACTGATTAGCAGACTGTACGTCAGTCCCTATACCGATGAAGGACTGCTGCAGTATAGTGCAGCGGTCAGAAGTAGTGCACCTCATCCCTATGTATTGTGGACCTATACCAGTCCTTGTAGAATGGCAGACTGTACCTCACTCAACCCTATGTACTGTAGAACCCTAGACAGATCAAGTTACCAGTCCGTATAAGGACCTTTGTGAAACAAGTAGATTGTGACTGATTATCAGACTGTACATCAGTCCCTATACCGATGAAGGACTGCTGCAGTATAGGGCAGTGGTCAGCAGTAGTGCACCTCAACCCTATGTATTGTGGACCTATACCAGTCCTTACAGAATGGCAGACTGTACCTAGCTCAACCCTATGTACTGTAGAACCCTAGACAGACCAAGTTACCAGTCCTTATAAGGACCTTTGTGAAACAAGTAGGTTGTGACTGATTAGCAGACTGTACATCAGTCCCTATACCGATGAAGGACTGCTGCAGTATAGGGCAGCGGTCAGCAGTAGTGCACCTCAACCCTATGTATCGTGGACCTATACCAGTCCTTATAGAATGGCAGACTGTACCTCACTCAACCCTATGTACTGTAGAACCCTAGACAGACCAAGTTACCAGTCCGTATAAGGACCTTTGTGGAACAAGTAGGTTGTGACTGATTAGCAGACTTTACGTCAGTCCCTATACCGATGAAGGACTGCTGCAGTATAGGGCAGCGGTCAGCAGTAGTGCACCTCAACCCTATGTATTGTGGACCTATACCAGTCCTTATAGAATGGCAGACTGTACCTCACTCAACCCTATGTACTGTAGAACCCTAGACAGACCAAGTTACCAGTCCTTATAAAGGACCTTTGTGGAACAAGTAGGTTGTGACTGATTAGCAGACTGTACGTCAGATCCCAATACCGATGAAGGACTGCTGCAGTATAGGGCAGCGGTCAGCAGTAGTGCACCTCAACCCTATGTATTGTGGACCTATACCAGTCCTTATAGAATGGCAGACTGTACCTCACTCAACCCTATGTACTGTAGAACCCAAGACAGAACAAATTACCAGTCCTTATAAGGACCTTTGTGGAACAAGTAGGTTGTGACTGATTAGCAGACTGTGCGTCAGTCCCTATAACGATGAAGGACTGCTGCAGTATAGGGCAGCGGTCAGCAGTAGTGCACCTCAACCCTATTTATTGTGGACCTATACCAGTCCTTATAGAATGGCAGACTGTACCTCACTCAACCCTATGTACTGTAGCACCCTAGACAGACCAAGTTACCAGTCCTTATAAAGGACCTTTGTGGAACAAGTAGGTTGTGACTGATTAGCAGACATGTACGTCAGTCCCTATACCGATGAAGGACTGCTGCAGTATAGGGCAGCGGTCAGCAGTAGTGCACCTCAACCCTATGTATTGTGGACCTATACCAGTCATTATAGAATGGCAGACTGTACCTCACTGAACACTATGTACTGTAGAACCCTAGACAGACCAAGTTACCAATCCTTATAAGGACCTTTGTGGAACAAGTAGGTTGCGACTGATTAGCAGACTGTACGTCAGTCCCTATACCGATGAAGGACTGCTGCAGTATAGTGCAGCGGTCAGAAGTAGTGCACCTCATCCCTATGTATTGTGGACCTATACCAGTCCTTGTAGAATGGCAGACTGTACCTCACTCAACCCTATGTACTGTAGAACTCTAGACAGATCAAGTTACCAGTCCGTATAAGGACCTTTGTGGAACAAGTAGGTTGTGACTGATTAGCAGACTGTACGTCAGTCCCTATACCGATGAACGACTGCTGCAGTATAGGGCAGCGGTCAGCAGTAGTGCACCTCAACCCTATGTATTGTGGACCTATACCAGTCCTTATAGAATGGCAGACTGTACCTCACTCAACCCTATGTACTGTAGCACCCTAGACAGACCAAGTTACCAGTCCTTATAAGGACCTTTGTGAAACAAGTAGATTGTGACTGATTATCAGACTGTACATCAGTCCCTATACCGATGAAGGACTGCTGCAGTATAGGGCAGTGGTCAGCAGTAGTGCACCTCAACCCTATGTATTGTGGACCTATACCAGTCCTTACAGAATGGCAGACTGTACCTCACTCAACCCTATGTACTGTAGAACCCTAGACAGACCAAGTTGCCAGTTCTTATAAGGACCTTTGTGGAACAAGTAGGTTGTGACTGATTAGCAGACTGTACATCAGTCCGTATAACGATGAAGGACTGCTGCAGTATAGGGCAGCGGTCAGCAGTAGTGCACCTCAACCCTATATATTGTGGACCTATACCAGTCCTTATAGAATGGCAGACAGTACCTCACTCAACCCTAGGTACTATAGAACCCTAGACAGACCAAGTTACCAGTCCTTATAAGGACCTTTGTGGAACAAGTAGGTTGTGACTGATTAGCAGACTGTACGTCAGTCCCTATACCGATGAAGGACTGCTGCAGTATAGGGCAGCGGTCAGCAGTAGTGCACCTCAACCCTATGTATTGTGGACCTATACCAGTCATTATAGAATGGCAGACTGTACCTCACTGAACACTATGTACTGTAGAACCCTAGACAGACCAAGTTACCAGTCCTTATAAGGACCTTTGTGGAACAAGTAGGTTGTGACTGATTAGCAGACTGTACGTCAGTCCCTATACCGATGAAGGACTGCTGCAGTATAGGGCAGCGGTCAGCAGTAGTGCACCTCAACCCTATGTATTGTGGACCTATACCAGTCCTTATAGAATGGCAGACTGTACCTCACTCAACCCTATGTACTGTAGCACCCTAGACAGACCAAGTTACCAGTCCTTATAAGGACCTTTGTGAAACAAGTAGATTGTGACTGATTATCAGACTGTACATCAGTCCCTATACCGATGAAGGACTGCTGCAGTATAGGGCAGTGGTCAGCAGTAGTGCACCTCAACCCTATGTATTGTGGACCTATACCAATCCTTACAGAATGGCAGACTGTACCTAGCTCAACCCTATGTACTGTAGAACCCTAGACAGACCAAGTTACCAGTCCTTATAAGGACCTTTGTGAAACAAGTAGGTTGTGACTGATTAGCAGACTGTACATCAGTCCCTATACCGATGAAGGACTGCTGCAGTATAGGGCAGCGGTCAGCAGTAGTGCACCTCAACCCTATGTATCGTGGACCTATACCAGTCCTTATAGAATGGCAGACTGTACCTCACTCAACCCTATGTACTGTAGAACCCTAGACAGACCAAGTTACCAGTCCGTATAAGGACCTTTGTGGAACAAGTAGGTTGTGACTGATTAGCAGACTGTACGTCAGATCCCAATACCGATGAAGGACTGCTGCAGTATAGGGCAGCGGTCAGCATTAGTGCACCTCAACCCTATGTATTGTGGACCTATACCAGTCCTTACAGAATGGCAGACTGTACCTCACTCAACCCTATGTACTGTAGAACCCAAGACAGAACAAGTTACCAGTCCTTATAAGGACCTTTGTGGAACAAGTAGGTTGTGACTGATTAGCAGACTGTGCGTCAGTCCCTATAACGATGAAGGACTGCTGCAGTATAGGGCAGCGGTCAGCAGTAGTGCACCTCAACCCTATTTATTGTGGACCTATACAAGTCCTTATAGAATGGCAGACTGTACCTCACTCAACCCTATGTACTGTAGCACCCTAGACAGACCAAGTTACCAGTCCTTATAAAGGACCTTTGTGGAACAAGTAGGTTGTGACTGATTAGCAGACATGTACGTCAGTCCCTATACCGATGAAGGACTGCTGCAGTATAGGGCAGCGGTCAGCAGTAGTGCACCTCAACCCTATGTATTGTGGACCTATACCAGTCATTATAGAATGGCAGACTGTACCTCACTGAACACTATGTACTGTAGAACCCTAGACAGACCAAGTTACCAATCCTTATAAGGACCTTTGTGGAACAAGTAGGTTGCGACTGATTAGCAGACTGTACGTCAGTCCCTATACCGATGAAGGACTGCTGCAGTATAGTGCAGCGGTCAGAAGTAGTGCACCTCATCCCTATGTATTGTGGACCTATACCAGTCCTTGTAGAATGGCAGACTGTACCTCACTCAACCCTATGTACTGTAGAACTCTAGACAGATCAAGTTACCAGTCCGTATAAGGACCTTTGTGGAACAAGTAGGTTGTGACTGATTAGCAGACTGTACGTCAGTCCCTATACCGATGAACGACTGCTGCAGTATAGGGCAGCGGTCAGCAGTAGTGCACCTCAACCCTATGTATTGTGGACCTATACCAGTCCTTATAGAATGGCAGACTGTACCTCACTCAACCCTATGTACTGTAGCACCCTAGACAGACCAAGTTACCAGTCCTTATAAGGACCTTTGTGAAACAAGTAGATTGTGACTGATTATCAGACTGTACATCAGTCCCTATACCGATGAAGGACTGCTGCAGTATAGGGCAGTGGTCAGCAGTAGTGCACCTCAACCCTATGTATTGTGGACCTATACCAGTCCTTACAGAATGGCAGACTGTACCTCACTCAACCCTATGTACTGTAGAACCCTAGACAGACCAAGTTGCCAGTTCTTATAAGGACCTTTGTGGAACAAGTAGGTTGTGACTGATTAGCAGACTGTACATCAGTCCGTATAACGATGAAGGACTGCTGCAGTATAGGGCAGCGGTCAGCAGTAGTGCACCTCAACCCTATATATTGTGGACCTATACCAGTCCTTATAGAATGGCAGACAGTACCTCACTCAACCCTAGGTACTATAGAACCCTAGACAGACCAAGTTACCAGTCCTTATAAGGACCTTTGTGGAACAAGTAGGTTGTGACTGATTAGCAGACTGTACGTCAGTCCCTATACCGATGAAGGACTGCTGCAGTATAGGGCAGCGGTCAGCAGTAGTGCACCTCAACCCTATGTATTGTGGACCTATACCAGTCATTATAGAATGGCAGACTGTACCTCACTGAACACTATGTACTGTAGAACCCTAGACAGACCAAGTTACCAGTCCTTATAAGGACCTTTGTGGAACAAGTAGGTTGCGACTGATTAGCAGACTGTACGTCAGTCCCTATACCGATGAACGACTGCTGCAGTATAGGGCAGCGGTCAGCAGTAGTGCACCTCAACCCTATGTATTGTGGACCTATACCAGTCCTTATAGAATGGCAGACTGTACCTCACTCAACCCTATGTACTGTAGCACCCAAGACAGACCAAGTTACCAGTCCTTATAAGGACCTTTGTGGAACAAGTAGGTTGTGACTGATTAACAGACTGTATGTCAGTCCCTATACCGATGAACGACTGCTGCAGTATAGGGCAGCGGTCAGCAGTAGTGCACCTCAACCCTATGTATTGTGGACCTATACCAGTCATTATAGAATGGCAGACTGTACCTCACTGAACACTATGTACTGTAGAACCCTAGACAGACCAAGTTACCAGTCCTTATAAGGACCTTTGTGGAACAAGTAGGTTGCGACTGATTAGCAGACTGTACGTCAGTCCCTATACCGATGAAGGACTGCTGCAGTATAGTGCAGCGGTCAGAAGTAGTGCACCTCATCCCTATGTATTGTGGACCTATACCAGTCCTTGTAGAATGGCAGACTGTACCTCACTCAACCCTATGTACTGTAGAACCCTAGACAGATCAAGTTACCAGTCCGTATAAGGACCTTTGTGGAACAAGTAGGTTGTGACTGATTAGCAGACTGTACGTCAGTCCCTATACCGATGAACGACTGCTGCAGTATAGGGCAGCGGTCAGCAGTAGTGCACCTCAACCCTATGTATTGTGGACCTATACCAGTCCTTATAGAATGGCAGACTGTACCTCACTCAACCCTATGTACTGTAGCACCCTAGACAGACCAAGTTACCAGTCCTTATAAGGACCTTTGTGAAACAAGTAGATTGTGACTGATTATCAGACTGTACATCAGTCCCTATACCGATGAAGGACTGCTGCAGTATAGGGCAGTGGTCAGCAGTAGTGCACCTCAACCCTATGTATTGTGGACCTATACCAGTCCTTACAGAATGGCAGACTGTACCTAGCTCAACCCTATGTACTGTAGAACCCTAGACAGACCAAGTTACCAGTCCTTATAAGGACCTTTGTGAAACAAGTAGGTTGTGACTGATTAGCAGACTGTACATCAGTCCCTATACCGATGAAGGACTGCTGCAGTATAGGGCAGCGGTCAGCAGTAGTGCACCTCAACCCTATGTATCGTGGACCTATACCAGTCCTTATAGAATGGCAGACTGTACCTCACTCAACCCTATGTACTGTAGAACCCTAGACAGACCAAGTTACCAGTCCGTATAAGGACCTTTGTGGAACAAGTAGGTTGTGACTGATTAGCAGACTGTACGTCAGTCCCTATACCGATGAAGGACTGCTGCAGTATAGGGCAGCGGTCAGCAGTAGTGCACATCAACCCTATGTATTGTGGACCTATACCAGTCCTTATAGAATGGCAGACTGTACCTCACTCAACCCTATGTACTGTAGAACCCTAGACAGACCAAGTTACCAGTCCTTATAAAGGACCTTTGTGGAACAAGTAGGTTGTGACTGATTAGCAGACTGTACGTCAGATCCCAATACCGATGAAGGACTGCTGCAGTATAGGGCAGCGGTCAGCAGTAGTGCACCTCAACCCTATGTATTGTGGACCTATACCAGTCCTTATAGAATGGCAGACTGTACCTCACTCAACCCTATGTACTGTAGAACCCAAGACAGAACAAGTTACCAGTCCTTATAAGGACCTTTGTGGAACAAGTAGGTTGTGACTGATTAGCAGACTGTGCGTCAGTCCCTATACCGATGAAGGACTGCTGCAGTATAGGGCAGCGGTCAGCAGTAGTGCACCTCAACCCTATGTATTGTGGACCTATACCAGTCATTATAGAATGGCAGACTGTACCTCACTGAACACTATGTACTGTAGAACCCTAGACAGACCAAGTTACCAATCCTTATAAGGACCTTTGTGGAACAAGTAGGTTGCGACTGATTAGCAGACTGTACGTCAGTCCCTATACCGATGAAGGACTGCTGCAGTATAGTGCAGCGGTCAGAAGTAGTGCACCTCATCCCTATGTATTGTGGACCTATACCAGTCCTTGTAGAATGGCAGACTGTACCTCACTCAACCCTATGTACTGTAGAACTCTAGACAGATCAAGTTACCAGTCCGTATAAGGACCTTTGTGGAACAAGTAGGTTGTGACTGATTAGCAGACTGTACGCCAGTCCCTATACCGATGAACGACTGCTGCAGTATAGGGCAGCGGTCAGCAGTAGTGCACCTCAACCCTATGTATTGTGGACCTATACTAGTCCTTATAGAATGGCAGACTGTACCTCACTCAACCCTATGTACTGTAGCACCCTAGACAGACCAAGTTACCAGTCCTTATAAGGACCTTTGTGAAACAAGTAGATTGTGACTGATTATCAGACTGTACATCAGTCCCTATACCGATGAAGGACTGCTGCAGTATAGGGCAGTGGTCAGCAGTAGTGCACCTCAACCCTATGTATTGTGGACCTATACCAGTCCTTACAGAATGGCAGACTGTACCTCACTCAACCCTATGTACTGTAGAACCCTAGACAGACCAAGTTGCCAGTTCTTATAAGGACCTTTGTGGAACAAGTAGGTTGTGACTGATTAGCAGACTGTACATCAGTCCGTATAACGATGAAGGACTGCTGCAGTATAGGGCAGCGGTCAGCAGTAGTGCACCTCAACCCTATATATTGTGGACCTATACCAGTCCTTATAGAATGACAGACAGTACCTCACTCAACCCTATGTACTATAGAACCCTAGACAGACCAAGTTACCAGTCCTTATAAGGACCTTTGTGGAACAAGTAGGTTGTGACTGATTAGCAGACTGTACGTCAGTCCCTATACCGATGAAGGACTGCTGCAGTATAGGGCAGCGGTCAGCAGTAGTGCACCTCAACCCTATGTATTGTGGACCTATACCAGTCATTATAGAATGGCAGACTGTACCTCACTGAACACTATGTACTGTAGAACCCTAGACAGACCAAGTTACCAGTCCTTATAAGGACCTTTGTGGAACAAGTAGGTTGCGACTGATTAGCAGACTGTACGTCAGTCCCTATACCGATGAAGGACTGCTGCAGTATAGGGCAGCGGTCAGCAGTAGTGCACCTCAACCCTATGTATTGTGGACCTATACCAGTCCTTATAGAATGGCAGACTGTACCTCACTCAACCCTATGTACTGTAGCACCCTAGACAGATCAAGTTACCAGTCCGTATAAGGACCTTTGTGGAACAAGTAGGTTGTGACTGATTAGCAGACTGTACGCCAGTCCCTATACCGATGAACGACTGCTGCAGTATAGGGCAGCGGTCAGCAGTAGTGCACCTCAACCCTATGTATTGTGGACCTATACCAGTCCTTATAGAATGGCAGACTGTACCTCACTCAACCCTATGTACTGTAGAACCCTAGACAGATCAAGTTACCAGTCCGTATAAGGACCTTTGTGGAACAAGTAGGTTGTGACTGATTAGCAGACTGTACGTCAGTCCCTATACCGATGAACGACTGCTGCAGTATAGGGCAGCGGTCAGCAGTAGTGCACCTCAACCCTATGTATTGTGGACCTATACCAGTCCTTATAGAATGGCAGACTGTACCTCACTCAACCCTATGTACTGTAGAACCCTAGACAGACCAAGTTGCCAGTACTTATAAGGACCTTTGTGGAACAAGTAGGTTGTGACTGATTAGCAGACTGTACATCAGTCCCTATACCGATGAAGGACTGCTGCAGTATAGGGCAGCGGTCAGCAGTAGTGCACCTCAACCCTATGTATCGTGGACCTATACCAGTCCTTATAGAATGGCAGACTGTACCTCACTCAACCCTATGTACTGTAGAACCCTAGACAGACCAAGTTACCAGTCCTTATAAGGACCTTTGTGGAACAAGTAGGTTGTGACTGATTAGCAGACTGTACGTCAGTCCCTATACCGATGAAGGACTGCTGCAGTATAGGGCAGCGGTCAGCAGTAGTGCACCTCAACCCTATGTATTGTGGACCTATACCAGTCCTTATAGAATGGCAGACTGTACCTCACTCAACCCTATGTACTATAGAACCCTAGACAGACCAAGTTACCAGTCCTTATAAGGACCTTTGTGGAACAAGTAGGTTGTGACTGATTAGCAGACTGTACGTCAGTCCCTATACCGATGAAGGACTGCTGCAGTATAGGGCAGCGGTCAGCAGTAGTGCACCTCAACCCTATGTATTGTGGACCTATACCAGTCCTTATAGAATTGCAGACTGTACCTCACTCAACCCTATGTACTGTAGCACCCTAGACAGACCAAGTTACCAGTCCTTATAAAGGACCTTTGTGGAACAAGTAGGTTGTGACTGATTAGCAGACTGTACGTCAGTCCCTATACCGATGAAGGACTGCTGCAGTATAGGGCAGCGGTCAGCAGTAGTGCACCTCAACCCTATGTATTGTGGACCTATACCAGTCATTATAGAATGGCAGACTGTACCTCACTGAACACTATGTACTGTAGAACCCTAGACAGACCAAGTTACCAGTCCTTATAAGGACCTTTGTGGAACAAGTAGGTTGCGACTGATTAGCAGACTGTACGTCAGTCCCTATACCGATGAAGGACTGCTGCAGTATAGTGCAGCGGTCAGAAGTAGTGCACCTCATCCCTATGTATTGTGGACCTATACCAGTCCTTGTAGAATGGCAGACTGTACCTCACTCAACCCTATGTACTGTAGAACCCTAGACAGATCAAGTTACCAGTCCGTATAAGGACCTTTGTGGAACAAGTAGGTTGTGACTGATTAGCAGACTGTATGTCAGTCCCTATACCGATGAACGACTGCTGCAGTATAGGGCAGCGGTCAGCAGTAGTGCACCTCAACCCTATGTATTGTGGACCTATACCAGTCCTTATAGAATGGCAGTCTGTACCTCACTCAACCCTATGTACTGTAGAACCCTAGACAGATCAAGTTACCAGTCCGTATAAGGACCTTTGTGGAACAAGTAGGTTGTGACTGATTAGCAGACTGTACATCAGTCCCTATACCGATGAAGGACTGCTGCAGTATAGGGCAGCGGTCAGCAGTAGTGCACCTCAACCCTATGTATCGTGGACCTATACCAGTCCTTATAGAATGGCAGACTGTACCTCACTCAACCCTATGTACTGTAGAACCCTAGACAGACCAAGTTACCAGTCCTTATAAGGACCTTTGTGGAACAAGTAGGTTGTGACTGATTAGCAGACTGTACGTCAGTCCCTATACCGATGAAGGACTGCTGCAGTATAGGGCAGCGGTCAGCAGTAGTGCACCTCAACCCTATTTATTGTGGACCTATACCAGTCCTTATAGAATGGCAGACTGTACCTCACTCAACCCTATGTACTGTAGCACCCTAGACAGACCAAGTTACCAGTCCTTATAAAGGACCTTTGTGGAACAAGTAGGTTGTGACTGATTAGCAGACTGTACGTCAGTCCCTATACCGATGAAGGACTGCTGCAGTATAGGGCAGCGGTCAGCAGTAGTGCACCTCAACCCTATGTATTGTGGACCTATACCAGTCATTATAGAATGGCAGACTGTACCTCACTGAACACTATGTACTGTAGAACCCTAGACAGATCAAGTTACCAGTCCGTATAAGGACCTTTGTGGAACAAGTAGGTTGTGACTGATTAGCAGACTGTACATCAGTCCCTATACCGATGAACGACTGCTGCAGTATAGGGCAGCGGTCAGCAGTAGTGCACCTCAACCCTATGTATTGTGGACCTATACCAGTCCTTATAGAATGGCAGACTGTACCTCACTCAGACCTATGTACTGTAGCACCCTAGACAGACCGAGGTACCAGTCCTTATAAGGAACTTTGTGAAACAAGTAGATTGTGACTGATTATCAGACTGTACATCAGTCCCTATACCGATGAAGGACTGCTGCAGTATAGGGCAGTGGTCAGCAGTAGTGCACCTCAACCCTATGTATTGTGGACCTATACCAGTCCTTACAGAATGGCAGACTGTACCTCACTCAACCCTATGTACTGTAGAACCCTAGACAGACCAAGTTGCCAGTTCTTATAAGGTCCTTTGTGGAACAAGTAGGTTGTGACTGATTAGCAGACTGTACATCAGTCCCTATAACGATGAAGGACTGCTGCAGTATAGGTCAGCGGTCAGCAGTAGTGCACCTCAACCCTATGTATTGTGGACCTATACCAGTCCTTATAGAATGGCAGACTGTACCTCACTCAACCCTATGTTCTGTAGAACCCTAGACAGACCAAGTTACCAGTCCTTATAAGGACCTTTGTGGAACAAGTAGGTTGTGACTGATTAGCAGACTGTACGTCAGTCCCTATACCGATGAAGGACTGCTGCAGTATAGGGCAGCGGTCAGCAGTAGTGCACCTCAACCCTATGTATTGTGGACCTATACCAGTCCTTATAGAATGGCAGACTGTACCTCACTCAACCCTATGTACTGTAGAACCCTAGACAGACCAAGTTACCAGTCCTTATAAAGGACCTTTGTGGAACAAGTAGGTTGTGACTGATTAGCAGACTGTACGTCAGTCCCTATACCGATGAAGGACTGCTGCAGTATAGGGCAGCGGTCAGCAGTAGTGCATCTCAACCCTATGTATTGTGGACCTATACCAGTCCTTATAGAATGGCAGACTGTACCTCACTCAACCCTATGTACTGTAGCACCCAAGACAGAACAAGTTACCAGTCCTTATAAGGACCTTTGTGGAACAAGTAGGTTGTGACTGATTAACAGACTGTACGTCAGTCCTTATACCGATGAAGGACTGCTGCAGTATAGGGCAGCGGTCAGCAGTAGTGCACCTCAACCCTATGTATTGTGGACCTATACCAGTCCTTACAGAATGGCAGACTGTACCTCAATCATCCCTATGTACTGTAGAACCCTAGACAGACCAAGTTACCAGTCCTTATAAGGACCTTTGTGGAACAAGTAGGTTGTGAATGATTAGCAGACTGTACGTCAGTCCCTATACCGATGAAGGACAGCTGCAGCATAGGTCAGCGGTCAGCAGTAGTGCACCTCAACCCTATGTATTGTGGACCTATACCAGTCCTTATAGAATGGCAGACTGTACCACACTCAACCCTATGTACTGTAGCACCCTAGACAGACCAAGTTACCAGTCCTTATAAGGACCTGTGTGAAACAAGTAAATTGTGACTGATTATCAGACTGTACATCAGTCCCTATAACGATGAAGGACTGCTGCAGTATAGGGCAGCGGTCAGCAGTAGTGCACCTCAACCCTATGTATTGTGGAACTATACCAGTCCTTATAGAATGGCAGACTGTACCTCACTCAACCCTATGTACTGTAGAACCCTAGACAGACCAAGTTGCCAGTACTTATAAGGACCTTTGTGGAACAAGTAGGTTGTGACTAATTAGCAGACTGTACATCAGTCCCTATACCGATGAAGGACTGCTGCAGTATAGGGCAGCGGTCAGCAGTAGTGCACCTCAACCCTATGTATTGTGGACCTATACCAGTCCTTATAGAATGGCAGACTGTACCTCACTCAACCCTATGTACTGTAGCACCCTAGACAGACCAAGTTACCAGTCCTTATAAAGGACCTTTGTGGAACAAGTAGGTTGTGACTGATTAGCAGACTGTACGTCAGTCCCTATACCGATGAAGGACTGCTGCAGTATAGGGCAGCGGTCAGCAGTAGTGCACCTCAACCCTATGTATTGTGGACCTATACCAGTCATTATAGAATGGCAGACTGTACCTCACTGAACACTATGTACTGTAGAACCCTAGACAGACCAAGTTACCAGTCCTTATAAGGACCTTTGTGGAACAAGTAGGTTGCGACTGATTAGCAGACTGTATGTCAGTCCCTATACCGATGAAGGACTGCTGCAGTATAGTGCAGCGGTCAGAAGTAGTGCACCTCATCCCTATGTATTGTGGACCTATACCAGTCCTTATAGAATGGCAGACTGTACCTCACTCAACCCTATGTACTGTAGAACCCTAGACAGATCAAGTTACCAGTCCGTATAAGGACCTTTGTGGAACAAGTAGGTTGTGACTGATTAGCAGACTGTACGTCAGTCCCTATACCGATGAAGGACTGCTGCAGTATAGGGCAGCGGTCAGCAGTAGTGCACCTCAACCCTATGTATTGTGGACCTATACCAGTCCTTATAGAATGGCAGACTGTACCTCACTCAACCCTATGTACTGTAGAACCCTAGACAGATCAAGTTACCAGTCCGTATAAGGACCTTTGTGGAACAAGTAGGTTGTGACTGATTATCAGACTGTACATCAGTCCCTATACCGATGAAGGACTGCTGCAGTATAGAGCAGTGGTCAGCAGTAGTGCACCTCAACCCTATGTATTGTGTACCTGTACCAGTCCTTACAGAATGGCAGACTGTACCTCACTCAACCCTATGTACTGTAGAACCCTAGACAGACCAAGTTGCCAGTTCTTATAAGGACCTTTGTGGAACAAGTAGGTTGTGACTGATTAGCAGACTGTACGTCAGTCCCTATACCGATGAACGACTGCTGCAGTATAGGGCAGCGGTCAGCAGTAGTGTATCTCAACCCTATGTATTGTGGACCTATACCAGTCCTTATAGAATGGCAGACTGTACCTCACTCAACCCTATGTACTGTAGCACCCAAGACAGACCAAGTTACCAGTCCTTATAAGGACCTTTGTGGAACAAGTAGGTTGTGACTGATTAGCAGACTGTATGTCAGTCCCTATACCGATGAAGGACTGCTGCAGTATAGGGCAGCGGTCAGCAGTAGTGCACCTCAACCCTATGTATTGTGGACCTATACCAGTCATTATAGAATGGCAGACTGTACCTCACTGAACACTATGTACTGTAGAACCCTAGACAGGCCAAGTTACCAGTCCGTATAAGGACCTTTGTGGAACAAGTAGGTTGCGACTGATTAGCAGACTGTACGTCAGTCCCTATACCGATGAAGGACTGCTGCAGTATAGTGCAGCGGTCAGAAGTAGTGCACCTCATCCCTATGTATTGTGGACCTATACCAGTCCTTATAGAATGGCAGACTGTACCTCACTCAACCCTATGTACTGTAGAAAATTGGACAGATCAAGTTACCAGTCCGTATACGGACCTTTGTGGAACAAGTAGGTTGTGACTGATTAGCAGACTGTACGTCAGTCCCTATACCGATGAACGACTGCTGCAGTATAGGGCAGCGGACAGCAGTAGTGCACCTCAACCCTATGTATTGTGGACCTATACCAGTCCTTATAGAATGGCAAACTGTACCTCACTCAACCCTATGTACTGTAGAACCCTAGACAGACCAAGTTACCAGTCCTTATAAAGGACCTTTGTGGAACAAGTAGGTTGTGACTGATTAGCAGACTGTACGTCAGTCCCTATACCGATGAAGGACTGCTGCAGTATAGGGCAGCGGTCAGCAGTAGTGCACCTCAACCCTATGTATTGTGGACCTATACCAGTCATTATAGAATGGCAGACTGTACCTCACTGAACACTATGTACTGTAGAACCCTAGACAGACCAAGTTACCAGTCCTTATAAGGACCTTTGTGGAACAAGTAGGTTGCGACTGATTAGCAGACTGTATGTCAGTCCCTATACCGATGAAGGACTGCTGCAGTATAGTGCAGCGGTCAGAAGTAGTGCACCTCATCCCTATGTATTGTGGACCTATACCAGTCCTTATAGAATGGCAGACTGTACCTCACTCAACCCTATGTACTGTAGAACCCTAGACAGATCAAGTTACCAGTCCGTATAAGGACCTTTGTGGAACAAGTAGGTTGTGACTGATTAGCAGACTGTACGTCAGTCCCTATACCGATGAAGGACTGCTGCAGTATAGGGCAGCGGTCAGCAGTAGTGCACCTCAACCCTATGTATTGTGGACCTATACCAGTCCTTATAGAATGGCAGACTGTACCTCACTCAACCCTATGTACTGTAGAACCCTAGACAGATCAAGTTACCAGTCCGTATAAGGACCTTTGTGGAACAAGTAGGTTGTGACTGATTATCAGACTGTACATCAGTCCCTATACCGATGAAGGACTGCTGCAGTATAGAGCAGTGGTCAGCAGTAGTGCACCTCAACCCTATGTATTGTGTACCTGTACCAGTCCTTACAGAATGGCAGACTGTACCTCACTCAACCCTATGTACTGTAGAACCCTAGACAGACCAAGTTGCCAGTTCTTATAAGGACCTTTGTGGAACAAGTAGGTTGTGACTGATTAGCAGACTGTACGTCAGTCCCTATACCGATGAACGACTGCTGCAGTATAGGGCAGCGGAAAGCAGTAGTGCACCTCAACCCTATGTATTGTGGACCTATACCAGTCCTTATAGAATGGCAAACTGTACCTCACTCAACCCTATGTACTGTAGAACCCTAGACAGACCAAGTTACCAGTCCTTATAAAGGACCTTTGTGGAACAAGTAGGTTGTGACTGATTAGCAGACTGTACGTCAGTCCCTATACCGATGAAGGACTGCTGCAGTATAGGGCAGCGGTCAGCAGTAGTGCACCTCAACCCTATGTATTGTGGACCTATACCAGTCCTTATAGAATAGCAGACTTTACCTCACTCAACCCTATGTACTGTAGCACCCAAGACAGAACAAGTTACCAGTCCTTATAAGGAACTTTGTGGAACAAGTAGGTTGTGACTGATTAACAGACTGTACGTCAGTCCTTATACCGATGAAGGACTGCTGCAGTATAGGGCAGCGGTCAGCAGTAGTGCACCTCAACCCTATTTATTGTGGACCTATACCAGTCCTTATAGAATGGCAGACTGTACCTCACTCAACCCTATGTACTGTAGCACCCTAGACAGACCAAGTTACCAGTCCTTATAAGGACCTGTGTGAAACAAGCAAATTGTGACTGATTATCAGACTGTACATCAATCCCTATAATGATGAAGGACTGCTGCAGTATAGGGCAGCGGTCAGCAGTAGTGCACCTCAACCCTATGTATTGTGGAACTATACCAGTCCTTATAGAATGGCAGACTGTACCTCACTCAACCCTATGTACTGTAGAACCCTAGACAGACCAAGTTGCCAGTACTTATAAGGACCTTTGTGGAACAAGTAGGTTGTGACTGATTAGCAGACTGTACGTCAGTCCCTATACCGATGAAGGACTGCTGCAGTATAGGGCAGCGGTCAGCAGTAGTGCACCTCAACCCTATGTATTGTGGACCTATACCAGTCATTATAGAATGGCAGACTGTACCTCACTGAACACTATGTACTGTAGAACCCTAGACAGACCAAGTTACCAGTCCTTATAAGGACCTTTGTGGAACAAGTAGGTTGCGACTGATTAGCAGACTGTATGTCAGTCCCTATACCGATGAAGGACTGCTGCAGTATAGTGCAGCGGTCAGAAGTAGTGCACCTCATCCCTATGTATTGTGGACCTATACCAGTCCTTTTAGAATGGCAGACTGTACCTCACTCAACCCTATGTACTGTAGAACCCTAGACAGATCAAGTTACCAGTCCGTATAAGGACCTTTGTTCAACAAGTAGGTTGTGACTGATTAGCAGACTGTACGTCAGTCCCTATACCGATGAACGACTGATGCAGTATAGGGCAGCGGTCAGCAGTAGTGCACCTCAACCCTATGTATTGTGGACCTATACCAGTCCTTATAGAATGGCAGACTGTACCTCACTCAACCCTATGTACTGTAGCACCCTAGACAGACCAAGTTACCAGTCCTTATAAGGACCTTTGTGAAACAAGTAGATTGTGACTGATTATCAGACTGTACATCAGTCCCTATACCGATGAAGGACTGCTGCAGTATAGGGCAGTGGTCAGCAGTAGTGCACCTCAACCCTATGTATTGTGGACCTGTACCAGTCCTTACAGAATGGCAGAATGTACCTCACTCAACCCTATGTACTGTAGAACCCTAGACAGACCAAGTTGCCAGTTCTTATAAGGACCTTTGTGGAACAAGTAGGTTGTGACTGATTAGCAGACTGTACGTCAGTCCCTATACCGATGAACGACTGCTGCAGTATAGGGCAGCGCTCAGCAGTAGTGCACCTCAACCCTATGTATTGTGGACCTATACCAGTCCTTATAGAATGGCAGACTGTACCTCACTCAACCCTATGTACTGTAGCACCCAAGACAGACCAAGTTACCAGTCCTTATAAGGACCTTTGTGGAACAAGTAGGTTGTGACTGATTAGCAGACTGTACGTCAGTCCCTATACCGATGAAGGACTGCTGCATTATAGGGCAGCGGTCAGCAGTAGTGCACCTCAACCCTATGTATTGTGGACCTATACCAGTCATTATAGAATGGCAGACTGTACCTCACTGAACACTATGTACTGTAGAACCCTAGACAGACCAAGTTACCAGTCTGTATAAGGACCTTTGTGGAACAAGTAGGTTGCGACTGATTAGCAGACTGTACGTCAGTCCCTATACCGATGAAGGACTGCTGCAGTATAGGGCAGCGGTCAGCAGTAGTGCACCTCAACCCTATGTATTGTGGACCTATACCAGTCCTTATAGAATGGCAGACTGTACCTCACTCAACCCTACGTACTGTAGCACCCAAGACAGAACAAGTTACCAGTCCTTATAAGGACCTTTGTGGAACAAGTAGGTTGTGACTGATTAACAGACTGTACGTCAGTCCCTATACCGATGAAGGACAGCTGCAGTATAGGTCAGCGGTCAGCAGTAGTGCACCTCAACCCTATGTATTGTGGACCTATACCAGTCCTTATAGAATGGCAGACTGTACCTCACTCAACCCTATGTACTGTAGCACCCTAGACAGACCAAGTTACCAGTCCTTATAAGGACCTGTGTGAAACAAGTAAATTGTGACTGATTATCAGACTTTACATCAGTCCCTATAACGATGAAGGACTGCTGCAGTATAGGGCAGCGGTCAGCAGTAGTGCACCTCAACCCTATGTATTGTGGAACTATACCAGTCCTTATAAAATGGCAGACTGTACCTCACTCAACCCTATGTACTGTAGAACCCTAGACAGACCAAGTTGCCAGTACTTATAAGGACCTTTGTGGAACAAGTAGTTTGTGACTGATTAGCAGACTGTACATCAGTCCCTATACCGATGAAGGACTGCTGCAGTATAGGGCAGCGGTCAGCAGTAGTGCACCTCAACCCTATGTATTGTGGACCTATACCAGTCCTTATAGAATGGCAGACTGTACCTCACTCAACCCTATGTACTGTAGCACCCTAGACAGACCAAGTTACCAGTCCTTATAAGGACCTTTGTGGAACAAGTAGGTTGTGACTGATTAGCAGACTGTACGTCAGTCCCTATACCGATGAAGGACTGCTGCAGTATAGGGCAGCGGTCAGCAGTAGTGCACCTCAACCCTATGTATTGTGGACCTATACCAGTCATTATAGAATGGCAGACTGTACCTCACTGAACACTATGTACTGTAGAACCCTAGACAGACCAAGTTACCAGTCCTTATAAGGACCTTTGTGGAACAAGTAGGTTGCGACTGATTAGCAGACTGTATGTCAGTCCCTATACCGATGAAGGACTGCTGCAGTATAGTGCAGCGGTCAGAAGTAGTGCACCTCATCCCTATGTATTGTGGACCTATACCAGTCCTTATAGAATGGCAGACTGTACCTCACTCAACCCTATGTACTGTAGAACCCTAGACAGATCAAGTTACCAGTCCGTATAAGGACCTTTGTGGAACAAGTAGGTTGTGACTGATTAGCAGACTGTACGTCAGTCCCTATACCGATGAACGACTGCTGCAGTATAGGGCAGCGGTCAGCAGTAGTGCACCTCAACCCTATGTATTGTGGACCTATACCAGTCCTTATAGAATGGCAGACTGTACCTCACTCAACCCTATGTACTGTAGAACCCTAGACAGATCAAGTTACCAGTCCGTATAAGGACCTTTGTGGAACAAGTAGGTTGTGACTGATTATCAGACTATACATCAGTCCCTATACCAATGAAGGACTGCTGCAGTATAGGGCAGTGGTCAGCAGTAGTGCACCTCAACCCTATGTATTGTGGACCTGTACCAGTCCTTACAGAATGGCAGACTGTACCTCACTCAACCCTATGTACTGTAGAACCCTAGACAGACCAAGTTGCCAGTTCTTATAAGGACCTTTGTGGAACAAGTAGGTTGTGACTGATTAGCAGACTGTACGTCAGTCTCTATACCGATGAACGACTGCTGCAGTATAGGGCAGCGGTCAGCAGTAGTGCACCTCAACCCTATGTATTGTGGACCTATACCAGTCCTTATAGAATGGCAGACTGTACCTCACTCAACCCTATGTACTGTAGCACCCAAGACAGACCAAGTTACCAGTCCTTATAAGGACCTTTGTGGAACAAGTAGGTTGTGACTGATTAGCAGACTGTACGTCAGTCCCTATACCGATGAAGGACTGCTGCAGTATAGGGCAGCGGTCAGCAGTAGTGCACCTCAACCCTATGTATTGTGGACCTATACCAGTCATTATAGAATGGCAGACTGTACCTCACTGAACACTATGTACTGTAGAACCCTAGACAGACCAAGTTACCAGTCCGTATAAGGACCTTTGTGGAACAAGTAGGTTGCGACTGATTAGCAGACTGTACGTCAGTCCCTATACCGATGAAGGACTGCTGCAGTATAGTGCAGCAGTCAGAAGTAGTGCACCTCATCCCTATGTATTGTGGACCTATACCAGTCCTTATAGAATGGCAGACTGTACCTCACTCAACCCTATGTACTGTAGAAAATTGGACAGATCAAGTTACCAGTCCGTATACGGACCTTTGTGGAACAAGTAGGTTGTGACTGATTAGCAGACTGTACGTCAGTCCCTATACCGATGAACGACTGCTGCAGTATAGGGCAGCGGTCAGCAGTAGTGCACCTCAACCCTATGTATTGTGGACCTATACCAGTCCTTATAGAATGGCAGACTGTACCTCACTCAACCCTATGTACTGTAGAACCCTAGACAGACCAAGTTACCAGTCCTTATAAAGGACCTTTGTGGAACAAGTAGGTTGTGACTGATTAGCAGACTGTACGTCAGTCCCTATACCGATGAAGGACTGCTGCAGTATAGGGCAGCGGTCAGCAGTAGTGCACCTCAACCCTATGTATTGTGGACCTATACCAGTCCTTATAGAATGGCAGACTGTACCTCACTCAACCCTATGTACTGTAGCACCCAAGACAGAACAAGTTACCAGTCCTTATAAGGAACTTTGTGGAACAAGTAGGTTGTGACTGATTAACAGACTGTACGTCAGTCCTTATACCGATGAAGGACTGCTGCAGTATAGGGCAGTGGTCAGCAGTAGTGCACCTCAACCCTATTTATTGTGGACCTATACCAGTCCTTATAGAATGGCAGACTGTACCTCACTCAACCCTATGTACTGTAGCACCCTAGACAGACCAAGTTACCAGTCCTTATAAGGACCTGTGTGAAACAAGTAAATTGTGACTGATTATCAGACTGTACATCAGTCCCTATAATGATGAAGGACTGCTGCAGTATAGGGCAGCGGTCAGCAGTAGTGCACCTCAACCCTATGTATTGTGGAACTATACCAGTCCTTATAGAATGGCAGACTGTACCTCACTCAACCCTATGTACTGTAGAACCCTAGACAGACCAAGTTGCCAGTACTTATAAGGACCTTTGTGGAACAAGTAGGTTGTGACTGATTAGCAGACTGTACGTCAGTCCCTATACCGATGAAGGACTGCTGCAGTATAGGGCAGCGGTCAGCAGTAGTGCACCTCAACCCTATGTATTGTGGACCTATACCAGTCCTTATAGAATGGCAGACTGTACCTCACTCAACCCTATGTACTGTAGCACCCAAGACAGACCAAGTTACCAGTCCTTATAAGGACCTTTGTGGAACAAGTAGGTTGTGACTGATTAGCAGACTGTACGTCAGTCCCTATACCGATGAAGGACTGCTGCAGTATAGGGCAGCGGTCAGCAGTAGTGCACCTCAGCCCTATGTATTGTGGACCTATACCAGTCATTATAGAATGGCAGACTGTACCTCACTGAACACTATGTACTGTAGAACCCTAGACAGACCAAGTTACCAGTCCGTATAAGGACCTTTGTGGAACAAGTAGGTTGCGACTGATTAGCAGACTGTACGTCAGTCCCTATACCGATGAAGGACTGCTGCAGTATAGTGCAGCGGTCAGAAGTAGTGCACCTCATCCCTATGTATTGTGGACCTATACCAGTCCTTATAGAATGGCAGACTGTACCTCACTCAACCCTATGTACTGTGGAACCCTAGACAGATCAAGTTACCAGTCCGTATACGGACCTTTGTGGAACAAGTAGGTTGTGACTGATTAGCAGACTGTACGTCAGTCCCTATACCGATGAACGACTGCTGCAGTATAGGGCAGCGGTCAGCAGTAGTGCACCTCAACCCTATGTATTGTGGACCTATACCAGTCCTTATAGAATGGCAGACTGTACCTCACTCAACCCTATGTACTGTAGAACCCTAGACAGACCAAGTTGCCAGTTCTTATAAGGACCTTTGTGGAACAAGTAGGTTGTGACTGATTAGCAGACTGTACATCAGTCCCTATACCGATGAAGGACTGCTGCAGTATAGGGCAGCGGTCAGCAGTAGTGCACCTCAACCCTATGTATTGTGGACCTATACCAGTCCTTATAGAATGGCAGACTGTACCTCACTCAACCCTATGTACTGTAGAACCCTAGACAGACCAAGTTACCAGTCCTTATAAGGACCTTTGTGGAACAAGTAGGTTGTGACTGATTAGCAGACTGTACGTCAGTCCCTATACCGATGAAGGACTGCTGCAGTATAGGGCAGCGGTCAGCAGTTGTGCACCTCAACCCTATTTATTGTGGACCTATACCAGTCCTTATAGAATGGCAGACTGTACCTCACTCAACCCTATGTACTGTGTCACCCTAGACAGACCAAGTTACCAGTCCTTATAAAGGACCTTTGTGGAACAAGTAGGTTGTGACTGATTAGCAGACTGTACATCAGTCCCTATACCGATGAAGGACTGCTGCAGTATAGGGCAGCGGTCAGCAGTTGTGCACCTCAACCCTATTTATTGTGGACCTATACCAGTCCTTATAGAATGGCAGACTGTACCTCACTCAACCCTATGTACTGTGTCACCCTAGACAGACCAAGTTACCAGTCCTTATAAAGGACCTTTGTGGAACAAGTAGGTTGTGACTGATTAGCAGACTGTACGTCAGTCCCTATACCGATGAAGGACTGCTGCAGTATAGGGCAGCGGTCAGCAGTAGTGCACCTCAACCCTATGTATTGTGGACCTATACCAGTCCTTATAGAATGGCAGACTGTACCTCACTCAACCCTATGTACTGTAGCACCCTAGACAGATCAAGTTACCAGTCCTTATAAGGACCTTTGTGGAACAAGTAGGTTGTGACTGATTAGCAGACTGTACGTCGGTCCTTATACCGATGAAGGACTGCTGCAGTATAGGGCAGCGGTCAGCAGCAGTGCACCTCAACTCTATTTATTGTGGACCAATACCAGTCCTTACAGAATGGCAGACTGTACCTCACTCAACCCTATGTACTGTAGAACCCTAGACAGACCAAGTTACCAGTCCTTATAAGGATCTTTGTGAAACAAGTAGGTTGTGACTGTTTAGCAGACTGTACGTCGGTCCTTATACCGATGAAGGACTGCTGCAGTATAGGGCAGCGGTCAGCAGTAGTGCACCTCAATCCTATGTATTGTGGACCTATACCAGTCCTTATAGAATGGCAGACTGTACCTCACTCAACCCTATGTACTGTAGCACCCTAGACAGACCAAGTTACCAGTCCTTATAAAGGACCTTTGTGGAACAAGTAGGTTGTGACTGATTAGCAGACTGTACGTCAGTCCCTATACTGATGAAGGACTGCTGCAGTATAGGGCAGCGGTCAGCAGTAGTGCACCTCAACCCTATGTATTGTGGACCTATACCAGTCCTTTTAGAATGGCAGACTGTACCTCACTTAACCCTATGTACTGTAGCAACCAAGACAGACCAAGTTACCAGTCCTTATAAGGACCTTTGTGGAACAAGTAGGTTGTGACTGATTAGCAGACTGTGCGTCAGTCCCTATACCGATGAAGGACTGCTGCAGTATAGGGCAGCGGTCAGCAGTAGTGCACCTCAACCCTATGTATTGTGGACCTATACCAGTCCTTACAGAATGGCAGACTGTACCTCACTCAACCCTATGTACTGTAGAACTCTAGACAGACCAAGTTACCAGTCCTTATAAGGACCTTTGAGGAACAAGTAGGTTGTGACTGATTAGCAGACTGTACGTCAGTCCCTATACCGATGAACGACGGCTGCAGTATAGGGCAGCGGTCAGCAGTAGTGCACCTCAACCCTATGTATTGTGGACCTATACCAGTCCTTATAGAATGGCAGACTGTACCTCACTCAACCCTATGTACTGTAGCACCCTAGACAGACCAAGTTACCAGTCCTTATAAGGACCTTTGTGGAACAAGTAGGTTGTGACTGATTAGCAGACTGTACGTCAGTCCCTATACCGATGAAGGACTGCTGCAGTATAGGGCAGCGGTCAGCAGTAGTGCACCTCAACCCTATGTATTGTGGACCTATACCAGTCATTATAGAATGGCAGACTGTACCTCACTGAACACTATGTACTGTAGAACCCTAGACAGACCAAGTTACCAGTCCTTATAAGGACCTTTGTGGAACAAGTAGGTTGCGACTGATTAGCAGACTGTATGTCAGTCCCTATACCGATGAAGGACTGCTGCAGTATAGTGCAGCGGTCAGAAGTAGTGCACCTCATCCCTATGTATTGTGGACCTATACCAGTCCTTATAGAATGGCAGACTGTACCTCACTCAACCCTATGTACTGTAGAACCCTAGACAGATCAAGTTACCAGTCCGTATAAGGACCTTTGTGGAACAAGTAGGTTGTGACTGATTAGCAGACTGTACGTCAGTCCCTATACCGATGAACGACTGCTGCAGTATAGGGCAGCGGTCAGCAGTAGTGCACCTCAACCCTATGTATTGTGGACCTATACCAGTCCTTATAGAATGGCAGACTGTACCTCACTCAACCCTATGTACTGTAGAACCCTAGACAGATCAAGTTACCAGTCCGTATAAGGACCTTTGTGGAACAAGTAGGTTGTGACTGATTATCAGACTATACATCAGTCCCTATACCAATGAAGGACTGCTGCAGTATAGGGCAGTGGTCAGCAGTAGTGCACCTCAACCCTATGTATTGTGGACCTGTACCAGTCCTTACAGAATGGCAGACTGTACCTCACTCAACCCTATGTACTGTAGAACCCTAGACAGACCAAGTTGCCAGTTCTTATAAGGACCTTTGTGGAACAAGTAGGTTGTGACTGATTAGCAGACTGTACGTCAGTCTCTATACCGATGAACGACTGCTGCAGTATAGGGCAGCGGTCAGCAGTAGTGCACCTCAACCCTATGTATTGTGGACCTATACCAGTCCTTATAGAATGGCAGACTGTACCTCACTCAACCCTATGTACTGTAGCACCCAAGACAGACCAAGTTACCAGTCCTTATAAGGACCTTTGTGGAACAAGTAGGTTGTGACTGATTAGCAGACTGTACGTCAGTCCCTATACCGATGAAGGACTGCTGCAGTATAGGGCAGCGGTCAGCAGTAGTGCACCTCAACCCTATGTATTGTGGACCTATACCAGTCATTATAGAATGGCAGACTGTACCTCACTGAACACTATGTACTGTAGAACCCTAGACAGACCAAGTTACCAGTCCGTATAAGGACCTTTGTGGAACAAGTAGGTTGCGACTGATTAGCAGACTGTACGTCAGTCCCTATACCGATGAAGGACTGCTGCAGTATAGTGCAGCAGTCAGAAGTAGTGCACCTCATCCCTATGTATTGTGGACCTATACCAGTCCTTATAGAATGGCAGACTGTACCTCACTCAACCCTATGTACTGTAGAAAATTGGACAGATCAAGTTACCAGTCCGTATACGGACCTTTGTGGAACAAGTAGGTTGTGACTGATTAGCAGACTGTACGTCAGTCCCTATACCGATGAACGACTGCTGCAGTATAGGGCAGCGGTCAGCAGTAGTGCACCTCAACCCTATGTATTGTGGACCTATACCAGTCCTTATAGAATGGCAGACTGTACCTCACTCAACCCTATGTACTGTAGAACCCTAGACAGACCAAGTTACCAGTCCTTATAAAGGACCTTTGTGGAACAAGTAGGTTGTGACTGATTAGCAGACTGTACGTCAGTCCCTATACCGATGAAGGACTGCTGCAGTATAGGGCAGCGGTCAGCAGTAGTGCACCTCAACCCTATGTATTGTGGACCTATACCAGTCCTTATAGAATGGCAGACTGTACCTCACTCAACCCTATGTACTGTAGCACCCAAGACAGAACAAGTTACCAGTCCTTATAAGGAACTTTGTGGAACAAGTAGGTTGTGACTGATTAACAGACTGTACGTCAGTCCTTATACCGATGAAGGACTGCTGCAGTATAGGGCAGTGGTCAGCAGTAGTGCACCTCAACCCTATTTATTGTGGACCTATACCAGTCCTTATAGAATGGCAGACTGTACCTCACTCAACCCTATGTACTGTAGCACCCTAGACAGACCAAGTTACCAGTCCTTATAAGGACCTGTGTGAAACAAGTAAATTGTGACTGATTATCAGACTGTACATCAGTCCCTATAATGATGAAGGACTGCTGCAGTATAGGGCAGCGGTCAGCAGTAGTGCACCTCAACCCTATGTATTGTGGAACTATACCAGTCCTTATAGAATGGCAGACTGTACCTCACTCAACCCTATGTACTGTAGAACCCTAGACAGACCAAGTTGCCAGTACTTTAAGGACCTTTGTGGAACAAGTAGGTTGTGACTGATTAGCAGACTGTACGTCAGTCCCTATACCGATGAAGGACTGCTGCAGTATAGGGCAGCGGTCAGCAGTAGTGCACCTCAACCCTATGTATTGTGGACCTATACCAGTCCTTATAGAATGGCAGACTGTACCTCACTCAACCCTATGTACTGTAGCACCCAAGACAGACCAAGTTACCAGTCCTTATAAGGACCTTTGTGGAACAAGTAGGTTGTGACTGATTAGCAGACTGTACGTCAGTCCCTATACCGATGAAGGACTGCTGCAGTATAGGGCAGCGGTCAGCAGTAGTGCACCTCAGCCCTATGTATTGTGGACCTATACCAGTCATTATAGAATGGCAGACTGTACCTCACTGAACACTATGTACTGTAGAACCCTAGACAGACCAAGTTACCAGTCCGTATAAGGACCTTTGTGGAACAAGTAGGTTGCGACTGATTAGCAGACTGTACGTCAGTCCCTATACCGATGAAGGACTGCTGCAGTATAGTGCAGCGGTCAGAAGTAGTGCACCTCATCCCTATGTATTGTGGACCTATACCAGTCCTTATAGAATGGCAGACTGTACCTCACTCAACCCTATGTACTGTGGAACCCTAGACAGATCAAGTTACCAGTCCGTATAAGGACCTTTGTGGAACAAGTAGGTTGTGACTGATTAGCAGACTGTACGTCAGTCCCTATACCGATGAACGACTGCTGCAGTATAGGGCAGCGGTCAGCAGTAGTGCACCTCAACCCTATGTATTGTGGACCTATACCAGTCCTTATAGAATGGCAGACTGTACCTCACTCAACCCTATGTACTGTAGAACCCTAGACAGACCAAGTTGCCAGTTCTTATAAGGACCTTTGTGGAACAAGTAGGTTGTGACTGATTAGCAGACTGTACATCAGTCCCTATACCGATGAAGGACTGCTGCAGTATAGGGCAGCGGTCAGCAGGAGTGCACCTCAACCCTATGTATTGTGGACCTATACCAGTCCTTATAGAATGGCAGACTGTACCTCACTCAACCCTATGTACTGTGGAACCCTAGACAGATCAAGTTACCAGTCCGTATAAGGACCTTTGTGGAACAAGTAGGTTGTGACTGATTAGCAGACTGTACGTCAGTCCCTATACCGATGAACGACTGCTGCAGTATAGGGCAGCGGTCAGCAGTAGTGCACCTCAACCCTATGTATTGTGGACCTATACCAGTCCTTATAGAATGGCAGACTGTACCTCACTCAACCCTATGTACTGTAGAACCCTAGACAGACCAAGTTGCCAGTTCTTATAAGGACCTTTGTGGAACAAGTAGGTTGTGACTGATTAGCAGACTGTACATCAGTCCCTATACCGATGAAGGACTGCTGCAGTATAGGGCAGCGGTCAGCAGTAGTGCACCTCAACCCTATGTATTGTGGACCTATACCAGTCCTTATAGAATGGCAGACTGTACCTCACTCAACCCTATGTACTGTAGAACCCTAGACAGACCAAGTTACCAGTCCTTATAAGGACCTTTGTGGAACAAGTAGGTTGTGACTGATTAGCAGACTGTACGTCAGTCCCTATACCGATGAAGGACTGCTGCAGTATAGGGCAGCGGTCAGCAGTAGTGCACCTCAACCCTATGTATTGTGGACCTATACCAGTTCTTATAGAATGGCAGACTGTACCTCACTCAACCCTATGTACTGTAGCACCCAAGACAGAACAAGTTACCAGTCCTTATAAGGACCTTTGTGGAACAAGTAGGTTGTGACTGATTAGCAGACTGTACGTCAGTCCCTATACCGATGAAGGACTGCTGCAGTATAGGGCAGCGGTCAGCAGTAGTGCACCTCAGCCCTATGTATTGTGGACCTATACCAGTCATTATAGAATGGCAGACTGTACCTCACTGAACACTATGTACTGTAGAACCCTAGACAGACCAAGTTACCAGTCCGTATAAGGACCTTTGTGGAACAAGTAGGTTGCGACTGATTAGCAGACTGTACGTCAGTCCCTATACCGATGAAGGACTGCTGCAGTATAGTGCAGCGGTCAGAAGTAGTGCACCTCATCCCTATGTATTGTGGACCTATACCAGTCCTTATAGAATGGCAGACTGTACCTCACTCAACCCTATGTACTGTGGAACCCTAGACAGATCAAGTTACCAGTCCGTATAAGGACCTTTGTGGAACAAGTAGGTTGTGACTGATTAGCAGACTGTACGTCAGTCCCTATACCGATGAACGACTGCTGCAGTATAGGGCAGCGGTCAGCAGTAGTGCACCTCAGCCCTATGTATTGTGGACCTATACCAGTCATTATAGAATGGCAGACTGTACCTCACTGAACACTATGTACTGTAGAACCCTAGACAGACCAAGTTACCAGTCCGTATAAGGACCTTTGTGGAACAAGTAGGTTGCGACTGATTAGCAGACTGTACGTCAGTCCCTATACCGATGAAGGACTGCTGCAGTATAGTGCAGCGGTCAGAAGTAGTGCACCTCATCCCTATGTATTGTGGACCTATACCAGTCCTTATAGAATGGCAGACTGTACCTCACTCAACCCTATGTACTGTGGAACCCTAGACAGATCAAGTTACCAGTCCGTATAAGGACCTTTGTGGAACAAGTAGGTTGTGACTGATTAGCAGACTGTACGTCAGTCCCTATACCGATGAACGACTGCTGCAGTATAGGGCAGCGGTCAGCAGTAGTGCACCTCAACCCTATGTATTGTGGACCTATACCAGTCCTTATAGAATGGCAGACTGTACCTCACTCAACCCTATGTACTGTAGAACCCTAGACAGACCAAGTTGCCAGTTCTTATAAGGACCTTTGTGGAACAAGTAGGTTGTGACTGATTAGCAGACTGTACATCAGTCCCTATACCGATGAAGGACTGCTGCAGTATAGGGCAGCGGTCAGCAGTAGTGCACCTCAACCCTATGTATTGTGGACCTATACCAGTCCTTATAGAATGGCAGACTGTACCTCACTCAACCCTATGTACTGTAGAACCCTAGACAGACCAAGTTACCAGTCCTTATAAGGACCTTTGTGGAACAAGTAGGTTGTGACTGATTAGCAGACTGTACGTCAGTCCCTATACCGATGAAGGACTGCTGCAGTATAGGGCAGCGGTCAGCAGTAGTGCACCTCAACCCTATGTATTGTGGACCTATACCAGTTCTTATAGAATGGCAGACTGTACCTCACTCAACCCTATGTACTGTAGCACCCAAGACAGAACAAGTTACCAGTCCTTATAAGGACCTGTGTGAAACAAGTAGATTGTGACTGATTATCAGACTGTACATCAGTCCCTATACCGATGAAGGACTGCTGCAGTATAGGGCAGCAGTCAGCAGTAGTGCACCTCAACCCTATGTATTGTGGACCTATACCAGTCCTTATAGAATGGCAGACTGTACCTCACTCAACCCTACGTACTGTAGCACCCAAGACAGAACAAGTTACCAGTCCTTATAAGGACCTTTGTGGAACAAGTAGGTTGTGAATGATTAGCAGACTGCACGTCAGTCCCTATACCGATGAAGGACTGCTGCAGTATTGGGCAGCGGTCAGCAGTTGTGCACCTCAACCCTATTTATTGTGGACCTATACCAGTCCTTATAGAATGGCAGACTGTACCTCACTCAACCCTATGTACTGTGTCACCCTAGACAGACCAAGTTACCAGTCCTTATAAAGGACCTTTGTGGAACAAGTAGGTTGTGACTGATTAGCAGACTGTACATCAGTCCCTATACCGATGAAGGACTGCTGCAGTATAGGGCAGCGGTCAGCAGTTGTGCACCTCAACCCTATTTATTGTGGACCTATACCAGTCCTTATAGAATGGCAGACTGTACCTCACTCAACCCTATGTACTGTGTCACCCTAGACAGACCAAGTTACCAGTCCTTATAAAGGACCTTTGTGGAACAAGTAGGTTGTGACTGATTAGCAGACTGTACGTCAGTCCCTATACCGATGAAGGACTGCTGCAGTATAGGGCAGCGGTCAGCAGTAGTGCACCTCAACCCTATGTATTGTGGACCTATACCAGTCCTTATAGAATGGCAGACTGTACCTCACTCAACCCTATGTACTGTAGCACCCTAGACAGATCAAGTTACCAGTCCTTATAAGGACCTTTGTGGAACAAGTAGGTTGTGACTGATTAGCAGACTGTACGTCGGTCCTTATACCGATGAAGGACTGCTGCAGTATAGGGCAGCGGTCAGCAGCAGTGCACCTCAACTCTATTTATTGTGGACCAATACCAGTCCTTACAGAATGGCAGACTGTACCTCACTCAACCCTATGTACTGTAGAACCCTAGACAGACCAAGTTACCAGTCCTTATAAGGATCTTTGTGAAACAAGTAGGTTGTGACTGTTTAGCAGACTGTACATCGGTCCTTATACCGATGAAGGACTGCTGCAGTATAGGGCAGCGGTCAGCAGTAGTGCACCTCAATCCTATGTATTGTGGACCTATACCAGTCCTTATAGAATGGCAGACTGTACCTCACTCAACCCTATGTACTGTAGCACCCTAGACAGACCAAGTTACCAGTCCTTATAAAGGACCTTTGTGGAACAAGTAGGTTGTGACTGATTAGCAGACTGTACGTCAGTCCCTATACTGATGAAGGACTGCTGCAGTATAGGGCAGCGGTCAGCAGTAGTGCACCTCAACCCTATGTATTGTGGACCTATACCAGTCCTTTTAGAATGGCAGACTGTACCTCACTTAACCCTATGTACTGTAGCAACCAAGACAGACCAAGTTACCAGTCCTTATAAGGACCTTTGTGGAACAAGTAGGTTGTGACTGATTAGCAGACTGTGCGTCAGTCCCTATACCGATGAAGGACTGCTGCAGTATAGGGCAGCGGTCAGCAGTAGTGCACCTCAACCCTATGTATTGTGGACCTATACCAGTCCTTACAGAATGGCAGACTGTACCTCACTCAACCCTATGTACTGTAGAACTCTAGACAGACCAAGTTACCAGTCCTTATAAGGACCTTTGAGGAACAAGTAGGTTGTGACTGATTAGCAGACTGTACGTCAGTCCCTATACCGATGAACGACGGCTGCAGTATAGGGCAGCGGTCAGCAGTAGTGCACCTCAACCCTATGTATTGTGGACCTATACCAGTCCTTATAGAATGGCAGACTGTACCTCACTCAACCCTATGTACTGTAGCACCCTAGACAGACCAAGTTACCAGTCCTTATAAGGACCTTTGTGAAACAAGTAGATTGTGACTGATTATCAGACTGTACATCAGTCCCTATACCGATGAAGGACTGCTGCAGTATAGGGCAGTGGTCAGCAGTAGTGCACCTCAACCCTATGTATTGTGGACCTATACCAGTCCTTACAGAATGGCAGACTGTACCTCACTCAACCCTATGTACTGTAGAACCCTAGACAGACCAAGTTGCCAGTTCTTATAAGGACCTTTGTGGAACAAGTAGGTTGTGACTGATTAGCAGACTGTACATCAGTCCCTATACTGATGAAGGACTGCTGCAGTATAGGGCAGCGGTCAGCAGTAGTGCACCTCAACTCTATTTATTGTGGACCTATACCAGTCCTTACAGAATGGCAGACTGTACCTCACTCAACCCTATGTACTGTAGAACCCTAGACAGACCAAGTTACCAGTCCTTATAAGGACCTTTGTGAAACAAGTAGGTTGTGACAAATTAGCAGACTGTACGTCGGTCCTTATACCGATGAAGGACTGCTGCAGTATAGGGCAGCGGTCAGCAGTAGTGCACCTCAACCCTATGTATTGTGGACCTATACCAGTCCTTATAGAATGGCAGACTGTACCTCACTCAACCCTATGTACTGTAGCACCCTAGACAGACCAAGTTACCAGTCCTTATAAAGGACCTTTGTGGAACAAGTAGGTTGTGACTGATTAGCAGACTGTGCGTCAGTCCCTATACCGATGAAGGACTGCTGCAGTATAGGGCAGCGGTCAGCAGTAGTGCACCTCAACCCTATGTATTGTGGACCTATACCAGTCCTTACAGAATGGCAGACTGTACCTCACTCAACCCTATGTACTGTAGAACCCTAGACAGACCAAGTTACCAGTCCTTATAAGGACCTTTGAGGAAAAAGTAGGTTGTGACTGATTAGCAGACTGTACGTCAGTCCCTATACCGATGAAGGACTGCTGCAGTATTGGGCAGCGGTCAGCAGTTGTGCACCTCAACCCTATTTATTGTGGACCTATACCAGTCCTTATAGAATGGCAGACTGTACCTCACTCAACCCTATGTACTGTGTCACCCTAGACAGACCAAGTTACCAGTCCTTATAAAGGACCTTTGTGGAACAAGTAGGTTGTGACTGATTAGCAGACTGTACGTCAGTCCCTATACCGATGAAGGACTGCTGCAGTATATGGCAGCGGTCAGCAGTAGTGCACCTCAACCCTATGTATTGTGGACCTATACCAGTCCTTATAGAATGGCAGACTGTACCTCACTCAACCATATGTACTGTAGCACCCTAGACAGATCAAGTTACCAGTCCTTATAAGGACCTTTGTGGAACAAGTAGGTTGTGACTGATTAGCAGACTGTACGTCAGTCCCTATACTGATGAAGGACTGCTGCAGTATAGGGCAGCGGTCAGCAGTAGTGCACCTCAACCCTATGTATTGTGGACCTATACCAGTCCTTATAGAATGGCAGACTGTACCTCACTCAACCCTATGTACTGTAGCACCCTAGACAGACCAAGTTACCAGTCCTTATAAGGACCTTTGTGAAACAAGTAGATTGTGACTGATTATCAGACTGTACATCAGTCCCTATACCGATGAAGGACTGCTGCAGTATAGGGCAGTGGTCAGCAGTAGTGCACCTCAACCCTATGTATTGTGGACCTATACCATTCCTTACAGAATGGCAGACTGTACCTCACTCAACCCTATGTACTGTAGAACCCTAGACAGACCAAGTTGCCAGTTCTTATAAGGACCTTTGTGGAACAAGTAGGTTGTGACTGATTAGCAGACTGTACATCAGTCCCTATACCGATGAAGGACTGCTGCAGTATAGGGCAGCGGTCAGCAGTAGTGCACCTCAACCCTATGTATCGTGGACCTATACCAGTCCTTATAGAATGGCAGACTGTACCTCACTCAACCCTATGTACTGTAGAACCCTAGACAGACCAAGTTACCAGTCCTTATAAGGACCTTTGTGGAACAAGTAGGTTGTGACTGATTAGCAGACTGTACGTCGGTCCTTATACCGATGAAGGACTGCTGCAGTATAGGGCAGCGGTCAGCAGTAGTGCACCTCAACCCTATGTATTGTGGACCTATACCAGTCCTTATAGAATGGCAGACTGTACCTCACTTAACCCTATGTACTGTAGCAACCAAGACAGACCAAGTTACCAGTCCTTATAAGGACCTTTGTGGAACAAGTAGGTTGTGACTGATTAGCAGACTGTGCGTCAGTCCCTATACCGATGAAGGACTGCTGCAGTATAGGGCAGCGGTCAGCAGTAGTGCACCTCAACCCTATGTATTGTGGACCTATACCAGTCCTTACAGAATGGCAGACTGTACCTCACTCAACCCTATGTACTGTAGAACCCTAGACAGACCAAGTTACCAGTCCTTATAAAGGACCTTTGTGGAACAAGTAGGTTGTGACTGATTAGCAGACTGTACGTCAGTCCCTATACCGATGAAGGACTGCTGCAGTATAGGGCAGCGGTCAGCAGTAGTGCACCTCAACCCTATGTATTGTGGACCTATAACAGTCCTTATAGAATGGCAGACTGTACCTCACCCAACCCTATGTACTGTAGCACCCAAGACAGAACAAGTTACCAGTCCTTATAAGGACCTTTGTGGAACAAGTAGGTTGTGACTGATTAGCAGACTGTGTGTCAGTCCCTATAACGATGAAGGACTGCTGCAGTATAGGGCAGCGGTCAGCAGTAGTGCACCTCAACCCTATTTATTGTGGACCTATACCAGTCCTTATAGAATGGCAGACTGTACCTCACTCAACCCTATGTACTGTAGCACCCTAGACAGACCAAGTTACCAGTCCTCATAAAGGACCTTTGTGGAACAAGTAGGTTGTGACTGATTAGCAGACTGTACGTCAGTCCCTATACCGATGAAGGACTGCTGCAGTATAGGGCAGCGGTCAGCAGTAGTGTACCTCAACCCTATGTATTGTGGACCTATACCAGTCATTATAGAATGGCAGACTGTACCTCACTGAACACTATGTACTGTAGAACCCTAGACAGACCAAGTTACCAGTCCTTATAAGGACCTTTGTGGAACAAGTAGGTTGCGACTGATTAGCAGACTGTACGTCAGTCCCTATACCGATGAAGGACTGCTGCAGTATAGTGCAGCGGTCAGAAGTAGTGCACCTCATCCCTATGTATTGTGGACCTATACCAGTCCTTGTAGAATGGCAGACTGTACCTCACTCAACCCTATGTACTGTAGAACCCTAGACAGATCAAGTTACCAGTCCGTATAAGGACCTTTGTGGAACAAGTAGGTTGTGACTGATTAGCAGACTGTACGTCAGTCCCTATACCGATGAACGACTGCTGCAGTATAGGGCAGCGGTCAGCAGTAGTGCACCTCAACCCTATGTATTGTGGACCTATACCAGTCCTTATAGAATGGCAGACTGTACCTCACTCAACCCTATGTACTGTAGCACCCTAGACAGACCAAGTTACCAGTCCTTATAAGGACCTTTGTGAAACAAGTAGATTGTGACTGATTATCAGACTGTACATCAGTCCCTATACCGATGAAGGACTGCTGCAGTATAGGGCAGTGGTCAGCAGTAGTGCACCTCAACCCTATGTATTGTGGACCTATACCAGTCCTTACAGAATGGCAGACTGTACCTCACTCAACCCTATGTACTGTAGAACCCTAGACAGACCATGTTACCAGTCCTTATAAGGACCATTGTGGAACAAGTAGGTTGTGACTGATTAGCAGACTGTACATCAGTCCCTATACCGATGAAGGACTGCTGCAGTATAGGGCAGCGGTCAGCAGTAGTGCACCTCAACCCTATTTATTTTGGACCTATACCAGTCCTTTTAGAATGGCAGACTGTACCTCACTCAACCCTATGTACTGTGTCACCCTAGACAGACCAAGTTACCAGTCCTTATAAAGGACCTTTGTGGAACAAGTAGGTTGTGACTGATTAGCAGACTGTACATCAGTCCCTATACCGATGAAGGACTGCTGCAGTATAGGGCAGCAGTCAGCAGTAGTGCACCTCAACCCTATGTATTGTGGACCTATACCAGTTCTTATAGAATGGCAGACTGTACCTCACTCAACCCTATGTACTGTAGCACCCAAGACAGAACAAGTTACCAGTCCTTATAAGGACCTTTGTGAAACAAGTAGGTTGTGACTGATTAGCAGACTGTACGTCAGTCCTTATACCGATGAAGGACTGCTGCAGTATAGGGCAGCGGTCAGCAGTAGTGCACCTCAACCCTATTTATTGTGGACCTATACCAGTCCTTATAGAATGGCAGACTGTACCTCACTCAACCCTATGTACTGTAGCACCCTAGACAGATCAAGTTACCAGTCCTTATAAGGACCTGTGTGAAACAAGTAGATTGTGACTGATTATCAGACTGTACATCAGTCCCTATACCGATGAAGGACTGCTGCAGTATAGGGCAGCAGTCAGCAGTAGTGCACCTCAACCCTATGTATTGTGGACCTATACCAGTCCTTATAGAATGGCAGACTGTACCTCACTCAACCCTATGTACTGTAGCACCCTAGAGTGACCAAGTTACCAGTCCTTATAAGGACCTTTGTGGAACAAGTAGGTTGTGAATGATTAGCAGACTGCACGTCAGTCCCTATACCGATGAAGGACTGCTGCAGTATTGGGCAGCGGTCAGCAGTTGTGCACCTCAACCCTATTTATTGTGGACCTATACCAGTCCTTATAGAATGGCAGACTGTACCTCACTCAACCCTATGTACTGTGTCACCCTAGACAGACCAAGTTACCAGTCCTTATAAAGGACCTTTGTGGAACAAGTAGGTTGTGACTGATTAGCAGACTGTACGTCAGTCCCTATACCGATGAAGGACTGCTGCAGTATAGGGCAGCAGTCAGCAGCAGTGCACCTCAACTCTATTTATTGTGGACCTATACCAGTCCTTACAGAATGGCAGACTGTACCTCACTCAACCCTATGTACTGTAGAACCCTAGACAGACCAAGTTACCAGTCCTTATAAGGACCTTTGTGAAACAAGTAGGTTGTGACTGATTAGCAGACTGTACGTCGGTCCTTATACCGATGAAGGACTGCTGCAGTATAGGGCAGCGGTCAGCAGTAGTGCACCTCAACCCTATGTATTGTGGACCTATACCAGTCCTTATAGAATGGCAGACTGTACCTCACTCAACCCTATGTACTGTAGCACCCTAGACAGACCAAGTTACCAGTCCTTATAAAGGACCTTTGTGGAACAAGTAGGTTGTGACTGATTACCAGACTGTACGTCAGTCCCTATACTGATGAAGGACTGCTGCAGTATAGGGCAGCGGTCAGCAGTAGTGCACCTCAACCCTATGTATTGTGGACCTATACCAGTCCTTATAGAATGGCAGACTGTACCTCACTTAACCCTATGTACTGTAACAACCAAGACAGACCAAGTTACCAGTCCTTATAAGGACCTTTGTGGAACAAGTAGGTTGTGACTGATTAGCAGACTGTACGTCAGTCCCTATACCGATGAAGGACTGCTGCAGTATAGGGCAGCGGTTAGCAGTAGTGCACCTCAACCCTATGTATTGTGGACCTATACCAGTCCTTATAGAATGGCAGACTGTACCTCACTCAACCCTATGTACTGTAGAACCCTAGACAGACCAAGTTACCAGTCCTTATAAAGGACCTTTGTGGAACAAGTAGGTTGTGACTGATTAGCAGACTGTACGTCAGTCCCTATACTGATGAAGGACTGCTGCAGTATAGGGCAGCGGTCAGCAGTAGTGCACCTCAACCCTATGTATTGTGGACCTATACCAGTCCTTATAGAATGGCAGACTGTACCTCACTCAACCCTATGTACTGTAGCACCCAAGACAGACCAAGTTACCAGTCCTTATAAGGACCTTTGTGGAACAAGTAGGTTGTGACTGATTAACAGACTGTACGTCAGTCCTTATACCGATGAAGGACTGCTGCAGTATAGGGCAGCGGTCAGCAGTAGTGCACCTCAACCCTATGTATTGTGGGCCTATACCAGTCCTTATAGAATGGCAGACTGTACCTCACTCAACCCTATGTACTGTAGCACCCAAGACAGACCAAGTTACCAGTCCTTATAAGGACCTTTGTGGAACAAGTAGGTTGTGACTGATTAGCAGACTGTACGTCAGTCCCTATACCGATGAAGGACTGCTGCAGTATAGGGCAGCGGTCAGCAGTAGTGCACCTCAACTCTATTTATTGTGGACCTATACCAGTCCTTACAGAATGGCAGACTGTACCTCACTCAACCCTATGTACTGTAGAACCCTAGACAGACCAAGTTACCAGTCCTTATAAGGACCTTTGAGGAACAAGTAGGTTGTGACTGATTAGAAGACTGTACGTCAGTCCCTATACCAATGAAGGACTGCTGCAGTATAGGGCAGCGGTCAGCAGTAGTGCACCTCAACCCTATGTATTGTGGACCTATACCAGTCCTTATAGAATGGCAGACTGTACCTCACTCAACCCTATGTACTGTAGCACCCTAGACAGATCAAGTTACCAGTCCTTATAAGGACCTTTGTGGAACAAGTAGGTTGTGACTGATTAGCAGACTGTACGTGAGTCCTTATAACGATGAAGGACTGCTGCAGTATAGGGCAGCGGTCAGCAGCAGTGCACCTCAACTCTATTTATTGTGGACCTATACCAGTCCTTACAGAATGGCAGACTGTACCTCACTCAACCCTATGTACTGTAGAACCCTAGACAGACCAAGTTACCAGTCCTTATAAGGACCTTTGTGAAACAAGTAGGTTGTGACTGATTAGCAGACTGTACGTCGGTCCTTATACCGATGAAGGACTGCTGCAGTATAGGGCAGCGGTCAGCAGTAGTGCACCTCAACCCTATGTATTGTGGACCTATACCAGTCCTTAAAGAATGGCAGACTGTACCTCACTCAACCCTATGTACTGTAGCACCCTAGACAGACCAAGTTACCAGTCCTTATAAAGGACCTTTGTGGAACAAGTAGGTTGTGACTGATTAGCAGACTGTACGTCAGTCCCTATACTGATGAAGGACTGCTGCAGTATAGGGCAGCGGTCAGCAGTAGTGCACCTCAACCCTATGTATTGTGGACCTATACCAGTCCTTATAGAATGGCAGACTGTACCTCACTTAACCCTATGTACTGTAGCAACCAAGACAGACCAAGTTACCAGTCCTTATAAGGACCTTTGTGGAACAAGTAGGTTGTGACTGATTAACAGACTGTACGTCAGTCCTTATACCGATGAAGGACTGCTGCAGTATAGGGCAGCGCTCAGCAGTAGTGCACCTCAACTCTATTTATTGTGGACCTATACCAGTCCTTACAGAATGGCAGACTGTACCTCACTCAACCCTATGTACTGTAGAACCCTAGAAAGACCAAGTTACCAGTCCTTATAAAGGACCTTTGTGGAACAAGTAGGTTGTGACTGATTAGCAGACTGTACGTCAGTCCCTATACCGATGAAGGACTGCTGCAGTATAGGGCAGCGGTCAGCAGTAGTGCACCTCAACCCTATGTATTGTGGACCTATACCAGTCCTTATAGAATGGCAGACTGTACCTCACTCAACCCTATGTACTGTAGCACCCAAGACAGACCAAGTTACCAGTCCTTATAAGGACCTTTGTGGAACAAGTAGGTTGTGACTGATTAACAGACTGTACGTCAGTCCTTATACCGATGAAGGACTGCTGCAGTATAGGGCAGCGGTCAGCAGTAGTGCACCTCAACCCTATGTATTGTGGGCCTATACCAGTCCTTATAGAATGGCAGACTGTACCTCACTCAACCCTATGTACTGTAGCACCCAAGACAGACCAAGTTACCAGTCCTTATAAGGACCTTTGTGGAACAAGTAGGTTGTGACTGATTAGCAGACTGTACGTCAGTCCCTATACCGATGAAGGACTGCTGCAGTATAGGGCAGCGGTCAGCAGTAGTGCACCTCAACTCTATTTATTGTGGACCTATACCAGTCCTTACAGAATGGCAGACTGTACCTCACTCAACCCTATGTACTGTAGAACCCTAGACAGACCAAGTTACCAGTCCTTATAAGGACCTTTGAGGAACAAGTAGGTTGTGACTGATTAGAAGACTGTACGTCAGTCCCTATACCAATGAAGGACTGCTGCAGTATAGGGCAGCGGTCAGCAGTAGTGCACCTCAACCCTATGTATTGTGGACCTATACCAGTCCTTATAGAATGGCAGACTGTACCTCACTCAACCCTATGTACTGTAGCACCCTAGACAGATCAAGTTACCAGTCCTTATAAGGACCTTTGTGGAACAAGTAGGTTGTGACTGATTAGCAGACTGTACGTGAGTCCTTATAACGATGAAGGACTGCTGCAGTATAGGGCAGCGGTCAGCAGCAGTGCACCTCAACTCTATTTATTGTGGACCTATACCAGTCCTTACAGAATGGCAGACTGTACCTCACTCAACCCTATGTACTGTAGAACCCTAGACAGACCAAGTTACCAGTCCTTATAAGGACCTTTGTGAAACAAGTAGGTTGTGACTGATTAGCAGACTGTACGTCGGTCCTTATACCGATGAAGGACTGCTGCAGTATAGGGCAGCGGTCAGCAGTAGTGCACCTCAACCCTATGTATTGTGGACCTATACCAGTCCTTAAAGAATGGCAGACTGTACCTCACTCAACCCTATGTACTGTAGCACCCTAGACAGACCAAGTTACCAGTCCTTATAAAGGACCTTTGTGGAACAAGTAGGTTGTGACTGATTAGCAGACTGTACGTCAGTCCCTATACTGATGAAGGACTGCTGCAGTATAGGGCAGCGGTCAGCAGTAGTGCACCTCAACCCTATGTATTGTGGACCTATACCAGTCCTTATAGAATGGCAGACTGTACCTCACTTAACCCTATGTACTGTAGCAACCAAGACAGACCAAGTTACCAGTCCTTATAAGGACCTTTGTGGAACAAGTAGGTTGTGACTGATTAACAGACTGTACGTCAGTCCTTATACCGATGAAGGACTGCTGCAGTATAGGGCAGCGGTCAGCAGTAGTGCACCTCAACTCTATTTATTGTGGACCTATACCAGTCCTTACAGAATGGCAGACTGTACCTCACTCAACCCTATGTACTGTAGAACCCTAGAAAGACCAAGTTACCAGTCCTTATAAAGGACCTTTGTGGAACAAGTAGGTTGTGACTGATTAGCAGACTGTACGTCAGTCCCTATACCGATGAAGGACTGCTGCAGTATAGGGCAGCGGTCAGCAGTAGTGCACCTCAACCCTATGTATTGTGGACCTATACCAGTCCTTATAGAATGGCAGACTGTACCTCACTCAACCCTATGTACTGTAGCACCCTAGACAGACCAAGTTATCAGTCCTTATAAGGACCTTTGTGGAACAAGTAGGTTATGAATGATTAGCAGACTGTACGTCAGTCCTTATACCGATGAAGGACTGCTGCAGTATAGGGCAGCGGTCAGCAGTAGTGCACCTCAACCCTATTTATTGTGGACCTTTACCAGTCCTTATAGAATGGCAGACTGTACCTCACTCAACCCTATGTACTGTAGAACCCTAGACAGACCAAGTTACCAGTCCTTATAAGGACCTTTGTGGAACAAGTAGGTTGTGACTGATTAGCAGACTGTAAGTCAGTCCCTATACAGATGAAGGACTGCTGCAGTATACGGCAGCGGTCAGCAGTAGTGCACCTCAACCCTATGTATTGTGGACCTATACCAGTCCTTATTGAATGGCAGACTGTTCCTCACTCAACCCTATGTACTGTATTACCCTACACCTTACCAGTCCTTATAAGGACCTTTGTGGAACAAGTAGGTTGTGACTGATTAGCAGACTGTACGTCAGTCCCTATACCGATAAAGGACTGCTGCAGTACAGTTCAGCGGTTAGCAGTAGTGCACCTCAACCCTATGTATTGTGGACCTATACCAGTCCTTATAGAATGGCAGAATGTACCTCACTCAACCCTATGTACTGTAGTACCCTATACCTTACCAGTCCTTATAAGGACCTTTGTGGAACAAGTAGGTTGTGACTGATTAGCAGACTGTACGTCAGTCCCTATACCGATGAAGGACTGCTGCAGTATAGGGCAGCAGTCAGCAGTAGTGCACCTCAACCCTATATATTGTGGACAATACCAGTCTTTATAGAATGGCAGACTGTACCTCACTCAACCCTATGTACTGTAGAACCCTAGACAGACCAAGTTACCAGTCCTTATAAGGACCTTTGTGGAACAAGTAGGTTGTGACTGATTAGCAGACTGTGCGTCAGTCCCTATACCAATGAAGGACTGCTGCAGTATAGGGCAGCGGTCAGCAGTAGTGCACCTCAACCCTATTTATTGTGGACCTATACCAGTCCTTATAGAATGGCAGACTGTACCTCACTCAACCCTATGTACTGTAGCACCCTAGACAGACCAAGATACCAGTCCTTATAAGGACCTTTGTGAAACAAGTAGGTTGTGACTGATTAGCAGACTGTACGTCAGTCCCTATACCGATGAACGACTGCTGCAGTATAGGGCAGCGGTCAGCAGTAGTGCACCTCAACCCTATGTATTGTGGACCTATACCAGTCCTTATTGAATGGCAGACTGTACCTCACTCAACCCTATGTACTGTATTACCCTACACCTTACCAGTCCTTATAAGGACCTTTGTGGAACAAGTAGGTTGTGACTGATTAGCAGACTGTACGTCAGTCCCTATACCGATAAAGGACTGCTGCAGTACAGGGCAGCGGTCAGCAGTAGTGCACCTCAACCCTATGTATTGTGGACCTATACCAGTCCTTATAGAATGGCAGACTGTACCTCACTCAACCCTATGTACTGTAGCACCCTAGACAGACCAAGTTACCAGTCCTTATAAGGACCTTTGTGGAACAAGTAGGTTGTGAATGATTAGCAGACTGTACGTCAGTCCTTATACCGATGAAGGACTGCTGCAGTATAGGGCAGTGGTCAGCAGTAGTGCACCTCAACCCTATTTATTGTGGACCTATACCAGTCCTTATAGAATGGCAGACTGTACCTCACTGAACACTATGTACTGTAGAACCCTAGACAGACCAAGTTACCAGTCCTTATAAGGACCTTTGTGGAACAAGTAGGTTGTGACTGATTAGCAGACTGTACGTCAGTCCCTATACCAATGAAGGACTGCTGCAGTATAGTGCAGCGGTCAGCAGTAGTGCACCTCATCCCTATATATTGTGGACCTATACCAGTCCTTAAAGAATGGCGGACTGTACCTTACTCAACCCTATGTACTGTAGAACCCTAGACAGATCAAGTTACCAGTCCTTATAAGGACCTTTGTGGAACAAGTAGGTTGTGACTGATTAGTAGACTGTACGTCAGTCCCTATACCGATGAACGACTGCTGCAGTATAGGGCAGCGGTCAGCAGTAGTGCACCTCAACCCTAAGTATTGTGGACCTATACCAGTCCTTAAAGAATGGCAGACTGTACCTCACTCAACCCTATGTACTGTAGCACCCTAGACAGACCAAGTTACCAGTCCTTATAAGGACCTTTGTGAAACAAGTAGATTGTGACTGATTATCAGACTGTACATCAGTCCTTATACCGATGAAGGACTGCTGCAGTATAGGGTAGCGGTCAGCAGTAGTGCACCTCAACCCTATTTATTGTGGACCTTTACCAGTCCTTATAGAATGGCAGACTGTACTTCACTCAACCCTATGTACTGTAGAACCCTAGACAGACCAAGTTACCAGTCCTTATAAGGACATTTGTGGAACAAGTAGGTTGTGACTGATTAGCAGACTGTACGTCAGTCCCTATACAGATTAAGGACTGCTGCCGTATACGGCAGCGGTCAGCAGTAGTGCACCTCAACCCTATGTATTGTGGACCTATACCAGTCCTTATTGAATGGCAGACTGTACCTCACTCAACCCTATGTACTGTATTACCCTACACCTTACCAGTCCTTATAAGGACCTTTGTGGAACAAGTAGGTTGTGACTGATTAGCAGACTGTACATCAGTCCCTATACCGATGAAGGACTGCTGCAGTATAGGGCAGTGGTCAGCAGTAGTGCACCTCAACCTTATGTATTGTGGACCTATACCAGTCCTTACAGAATGGCAGACTGTACCTCACTCAACCCTATGTACTGTAGAACCCTAGACAGACCAAGTTGCCAGTTCTTATAAGGACCTTTGTGGAACAAGTAGGTTGTGACTGATTAGCAGACTGTACATCAGTCCCTATACCGATGAAGGACTGCTGCAGTATAGGGCAGCGGTCAGCAGTAGTGCACCTCAACCCTATGTATTGTGGACCTATACCAGTTCTTATAGAATGGCAGACTGTACCTCACTCAACCCTATGTACTGTAGAACCCTAGACAGACCAAGTTACCAGTCCTTATAAGGACCTTTGTGGAACAAGTAGGTTGTGAATGATTAGCAGACTGCACGTCAGTCCCTATACCGATGAAGGACTGCTGCAGTATTGGGCAGCGGTCAGCAGTTGTGCACCTCAACCCTATTTATTGTGGACCTATACCAGTCCTTTTAGAATGGCAGACTGTACCTCACTCAACCCTATGTACTGTGTCACCCTAGACAGACCAAGTTACCAGTCCTTATAAAGGACCTTTGTGGAACAAGTAGGTTGTGACTGATTAGCAGACTGTACGTCAGTCCCTATACCGATGAAGGACTGCTGCAGTATAGGGCAGCGGTCAGCAGTAGTGCACCTCAACCCTATGTATTGTGGACCTATTCCAGTCTTTATAGAATGGCAGACTGTACCTCACTCAACCCTATGTACTGTAGCACCCTAGACAGATCAAGTTACCAGTCCTTATAAGGACCTGTGTGAAACAAGTAGATTGTGACTGATTATCAGACTGTACATCAGTCCCTATACCGATGAAGGACTGCTGCAGTATAGGGCAGCAGTCAGCAGTAGTGCACCTCAACCCTATGTATTGTGGACCTATACCAGTCCTTATAGAATGGCAGACTGTACCTCACTCAACCCTATGTACTGTAGCACCCTAGACAGACCAAGTTACCAGTCCTTATAAGGACCTTTGTGGAACAAGAAGGTTGTGAATGATTAGCAGACTGCACGTCAGTCCCTATACCGATGAAGGACTGCTGCAGTATAGGGCAGCGGTCAGCAGTAGTGCACCTCAACCCTATGTATTGTGGACCTATACCAGTCCTTATAGAATGGCAGACTGTACCTCACTCAACCCTATGTACTGTAGCACCCTAGACAGATCAAGTTACCAGTCCTTATAAGGACCTTTGTGGAACAAGTAGGTTGTGACTGATTAGCAGACTGTACGTCAGTCCTTATACCGATGAAGGACTGCTGCAGTATAGGGCAGCGGTCAGCAGCAGTGCACCTCAACTCTATTTATTGTGGACCTATACCAGTCCTTACAGAATGGCAGACTGTACCTCACTCAACCCTATGTACTGTAGAACCCTAGACAGACCAAGTTACCAGTCCTTATAAGGACCTTTGTGAAACAAGTAGGTTGTGACTGATTAGCAGACTGTACGTCGGTCCTTATACCAATGAAGGACTGCTGCAGTATAGGGCAGCGGTCAGCAGTAGTGCACCTCAACCCTATGTATTGTGGACCTATACCAGTCCTTATAGAATGGCAGACTGTACCTCACTCAACCCTATGTACTGTAGCACCCTAGACAGACCAAGTTACCAGTCCTTATAAAGGACCTTTGTGGAACAAGTAGGTTGTGACTGATTAGCAGACTGTACTTCAGTCCCTATACTTATGAAGGACTGCTGCAGTATAGGGCAGCGGTCAGCAGTAGTGCACCTCAACCCTATGTATTGTGGACCTATACCAGTCCTTATAGAATGGCAGACTGTACCTCACTCAACCCTATGTACTGTAGAACCCCAGACAGACCAAGTTGCCAGTTCTTATAAGGACCTTTGTGGAACAAGTAGGTTGTGACTGATTAGCAGACTGTACATCAGTCCTTATACCGATGAAGGACTGCTGCAGTATAGGGCAGCGGGCAGCAGTAGTGCACCTCAACCCTATGTATTGTGGACCTATACCAGTCCTTATAGAATGGCAGACTGTACCTCACTCAACCCTATGTACTGTAGAACCCTAGACAGACCAAGTTACCAGTCCTTATAAAGTACCTTTGTGGAACAAGTAGGTTGTGACTGATTAGCAGACTGTACGTCAGTCCCTATACCGATGAAGGACTGCTGCAGTATAGGGCAGCGGTCAGCAGTAGTGCATCTCAACCCTATGTATTGTGGACCTATACCAGTCCTTATAGAATGGCAGACTGTACCTCACTCAACCCTATGTACTGTAGCACCCAAGACAGACCAAGTTACCAGTCCTTATAAGGACCTTTGTGGAACAAGTAGGTTGTGACTGATTAACAGACTGTACGTCAGTCCCTATACCGATGAAGGACTGCTGCAGTATAGGGCAGCGGTCAGCAGTAGTGCACCTCAACCCTATTTATTGTGGACCTATACCAGTCCTTATAGAATGGCAGACTGTACCTCACTCAACCCTATGTACTGTAGCACCCTAGACAGACCAAGTTACCAGTCCTTATAAGGACCTGTGTGAAACAAGTAGATTGTGACTGATTATCAGACTGTACAACAGTCCCTATAACGATGAAGGACTGCTGCAGTATAGGGCAGCAGTCAGCAGTAGTGCACCTCAACCCTATGTATTGTGGGCCTATACCAGTCCTTATAGAATGGCAGACTGTACCTCACTTAACCCTATGTACTGTAGCAACCAAGACAGACCAAGTTACCAGTCCTTATAAGGACCTTTGAGGAACAAGTAGGTTGTGACTGATTAGCAGACTGTACGTCAGTCCCTATACCGATGAATGACTGCTGCAGTATAGGGCAGCGGTCAGCAGTAGTGCACCTCAACCCTATGTATTGTGGACCTATACCAGTCCTTACAGAATGGCAGACTGTACCTCACTCAACCCTATGTACTGTAGAACCCTAGACAGACCAAGTTACCAGTCCTTATAAGGACCTTTGAGGAACAAGTAGGTTGTGACTGATTAGCAGACTGTACGTCAGTCCCTATACCGATGAACGACGGCTGCAGTATAGGGCAGCGGTCAGCAGTAGTGCACCTCAACCCTATGTATTGTGGACCTATACCAGTCCTTATAGAATGGCAGACTGTACCTCACTCAACCCTATGTACTGTAGCACCCTAGACAGACCAAGTTGCCAGTTCTTATAAGGACCTTTGTGGAACAAGTAGGTTGTGACTGATTAGCAGACTGTACATCAGTCCCTATACTGATGAAGGACTGCTGCAGTATAGGGCAGCGGTCAGCAGTAGTGCACCTCAACCCTATGTATCGTGGACCTATACCAGTCCTTATAGAATGGCAGACTGTACCTCACTCAACCCTATGTACTGTAGAACCCTAGACAGACCAAGCTAACAGTCCTTATAAGGACCTTTGTGGAACAAGTAGGTTGTGACTGATTAGCAGACTGTACGTCAGTCCCTATACCGATGAACGACTGCTGCAGTATAGGGCAGTGGTCAGCAGTAGTGCACCTTAACCCTATGTATTGTGGAACTATACCAGTCCTTATAGAATGGCAGACTGTACCTCACTCAATCCTATGTACTGTAGAACCCTAGACAGACCAAGTTACCAGTACTTATAAGGACCTTTGTGGAACAAGTAGGTTGTGACTGATTAGCAGACTGTACGTCAGTCCCTATACCGATGAAGGACTGCTGCAGTATAGGGCAGCGGTCAGCAGTAGTGCACCTCAACCCTATGTATTGTGGACCTATACCAGTCCTTATAGAATGGCAGACTGTACCTCACTCAACCCTAAGTACTGTAGCACCCTGGACAGACCAAGTTACCAGTACTTATAAGGACCTTTGTGGAACAAGTAGGTTGTGAATGATTAGCAGACTGCACGTCAGTCCCTATACCGATGAAGGACTGCTGCAGTATTGGGCAGCGGTCAGCAGTTGTGCACCTCAACCCTATTTATTGTGGACCTATACCAGTCCTTTTAGAATGGCAGACTGTACCTCACTCAACCCTATGTACTGTGTCACCCTAGACAGACCAAGTTACCAGTCCTTATAAAGGACCTTTGTGGAACAAGTAGATTGTGACTGATTATCAGACTGTACATCAGTCCATATAACGATGAAGGACTGCTGCAGTATAGGGCAGCAGTCAGCAGTAGTGCACCTCAACCCTATGTATTGTGGGCCTATACCAGTCCTTATAGAATGGCAGACTGTACCTCACTCAACCCTATGTACTGTAGCACCCAAGACAGACCAAGTTACCAGTCCTTATAAGGACCTTTGTGGAACAAGTAGGTTGTGACTGATTAGCAGACTGTACGTCAGTCCCTATACCGATGAACGACTGCTGCAGTATAGGGCAGTGGTCAGCAGTAGTGCACCTTAACCCTATGTATTGTGGAACTATACCAGTCCTTATAGAATGGCAGACTGTACCTCACTCAATCCTATGTACTGTAGAACCCTAGACAGACCAAGTTACCAGTACTTATAAGGACCTTTGTGGAACAAGTAGGTTGTGACTGATTAGCAGACTGTACGTCAGTCCCTATACCGATGAAGGACTGCTGCAGTATAGGGCAGCGGTCAGCAGTAGTGCACCTCAACCCTATGTATTGTGGACCTATACCAGTCTTTATAGAATGGCAGACTGTACTTCACTCAACCCTATGTACTGTAGCACCCAAGACAGAACAAGTTACCAGTCCTTATAAGGACCTTTGTGAAACAAGTAGGTTGTGACTGATTAACAGACTGTACGTCAGTCCCTATACCGATGAAGGACTGCTGCAGTATAGGGCAGCGGTCAGCAGTAGTGCACCTCAACCCTATTTATTGTGGACCTATACCAGTCCTTATAGAATGGCAGACTGTACCTCACTCAACCCTATGTACTGTAGCACCCTAGACAGACCAAGTTACCAGTCCTTATAAGGACCTGTGTGAAACAAGTAGATTGTGACTGATTATCAGACTGTACATCAGTCCCTATAACGATGAAGGACTGCTGCAGTATAGGGCAGCAGTCAGCAGTAGTGCACCTCAACCCTATGTATTGTGGGCCTATACCAGTCCTTATAGAATGGCAGACTGTACCTCACTTAACCCTATGTACTGTAGCAACCAAGACAGACCAAGTTACCAGTCCTTATAAAGACCTTTGTGGAACAAGTAAGTTGTGACTGATTAGCAGACTGTGCGTCAGTCCCTATACCGATGAATGACTGCTGCAGTATAGGGCAGCGGTCAGCAGTAGTGCACCTCAACCCTATGTATTGTGGACCTATACCAGTCCTTACAGAATGGCAGACTGTACCTCACTCAACCCTATGTACTGTAGAACCCTAGACAGACCAAGTTACCAGTCCTTATAAGGACCTTTGAGGAACAAGTAGGTTGTGACTGATTAGCAGACTGTACGTCAGTCCCTATACCGATGAACGACGGCTGCAGTATAGGGCAGCGGTCAGCAGTAGTGCACCTCAACCCTATGTATTGTGGACCTATACCAGTCCTTATAGAATGGCAGACTGTACCTCACTCAACCCTATGTACTGTAGCACCCAAGACAGACCAAGTTACCAGTCCTTATAAGGACCTTTGTGGAACAAGTAGGTTGTGACTGATTAGCAGACTGTACGTCAGTCCCTATACCGATGAACGACTGCTGCAGTATAGGGCAGTGGTCAGCAGTAGTGCACCTTAACCCTATGTATTGTGGAACTATACCAGTCCTTATAGAATGGCAGACTGTACCTCACTCAATCCTATGTACTGTAGAACCCTAGACAGACCAAGTTACCAGTACTTATAAGGACCTTTGTGGAACAAGTAGGTTGTGACTGATTAGCAGACTGTACGTCAGTCCCTATACCGATGAAGGACTGCTGCAGTATAGGGCAGCGGTCAGCAGTAGTGCACCTCAACCCTATGTATTGTGGACCTATACCAGTCCTTATAGAATGGCAGACTGTACCTCACTCAACCCTAAGTACTGTAGCACCCTGGACAGACCAAGTTACCAGTACTTATAAGGACCTTTGTGGAACAAGTAGGTTGTGAATGATTAGCAGACTGCACGTCAGTCCCTATACCGATGAAGGACTGCTGCAGTATTGGGCAGCGGTCAGCAGTTGTGCACCTCAACCCTATTTATTGTGGACCTATACCAGTCCTTTTAGAATGGCAGACTGTACCTCACTCAACCCTATGTACTGTGTCACCCTAGACAGACCAAGTTACCAGTCCTTATAAAGGACCTTTGTGGAACAAGTAGATTGTGACTGATTATCAGACTGTACATCAGTCCATATAACGATGAAGGACTGCTGCAGTATAGGGCAGCAGTCAGCAGTAGTGCACCTCAACCCTATGTATTGTGGGCCTATACCAGTCCTTATAGAATGGCAGACTGTACCTCACTCAATCCTATGTACTGTAGAACCCTAGACAGACCAAGTTACCAGTACTTATAAGGACCTTTGTGGAACAAGTAGGTTGTGACTGATTAGCAGACTGTACGTCAGTCCCTATACCGATGAAGGACTGCTGCAGTATAGGGCAGCGGTCAGCAGTAGTGCACCTCAACCCTATGTATTGTGGACCTATACCAGTCTTTATAGAATGGCAGACTGTACTTCACTCAACCCTATGTACTGTAGCACCCAAGACAGAACAAGTTACCAGTCCTTATAAGGACCTTTGTGAAACAAGTAGGTTGTGACTGATTAGCAGACTGTACGTCAGTCCTTATACCGATGAAGGACTGCTGCAGTATAGGGCAGCGGTCAGCAGTAGTGCACCTCAACCCTATTTATTGTGGACCTATACCAGTCCTTATAGAATGGCAGACTGTACCTCACTCAACCCTATGTACTGTAGCACCCTAGACAGATCAAGTTACCAGTCCTTATAAGGACCTGTGTGAAACAAGTAGATTGTGACTGATTATCAGACTGTACATCAGTCCCTATACCGATGAAGGACTGCTGCAGTATAGGGCAGCAGTCAGCAGTAGTGCACCTCAACCCTATGTATTGTGGACCTATACCAGTCCTTATAGAATGGCAGACTGTACCTCACTCAACCCTATGTACTGTAGCACCCTAGACAGACCAAGTTACCAGTCCTTATAAGGACCTTTGTGGAACAAGAAGGTTGTGAATGATTAGCAGACTGCACGTCAGTCCCTATACCGATGAAGGACTGCTGCAGTATAGGGCAGCGGTCAGCAGTAGTGCACCTCAACCCTATGTATTGTGGACCTATACCAGTCCTTATAGAATGGCAGACTGTACCTCACTCAACCCTATGTACTGTAGCACCCTAGACAGATCAAGTTACCAGTCCTTATAAGGACCTTTGTGGAACAAGTAGTTTGTGACTGATTAGCAGACTGTACGTCAGTCCCTATACCGATGAAGGACTGCTGCAGTATAGGGCAGCGGTCAGCAGTAGTGCATCTCAACCCTATGTATTGTGGACCTATACCAGTCCTTATAGAATGGCAGACTGTACCTCACTCAACCCTATGTACTGTAGCACCCAAGACAGACCAAGTTACCAGTCCTTATAAGGACCTTTGTGGAACAAGTAGGTTGTGACTGATTAACAGACTGTACGTCAGTCCCTATACCGATGAAGGACTGCTGCAGTATAGGGCAGCGGTCAGCAGTAGTGCACCTCAACCCTATGTATTGTGGACCTATACCAGTCCTTGTAGAATGGCAGACTGTACCTCACTCAACCCTATGTACTGTAGAACCCTAGACAGATCATGTTACCAGTCCGTATAAGGACCTTTGTGGAACAAGTAGGTTGTGACTGATTAGCAGACTGTACGTCAGTCCCTATACCGATGAACGACTGTTGCAGGATAGGGCTGCGGTCAGCAGTAGTGCACCTCAACCCTATGTATTGTGGACCTATACCAGTCCTTATAGAATGGCAGACTGTACCTCACTCAACCCTATGTACTGTAGCACCCTAGACAGATCAAGTTACCAGTCCTTATAAGGACCTGTGTGAAACAAGTAGATTGTGACTGATTATCAGACTGTACATCAGTCCCTATACCGATGAAGGACTGCTGCAGTATAGGGCAGCGGTCAGCAGTAGTGCACCTCAACCCTATTTATTGTGGACCTATACCAGTCCTTATAGAATGGCAGACTGTACCTCACTCAACCCTATGTACTGTAGCACCCTAGACAGACCAAGTTACCAGTCCTTATAAGGACCTGTGTGAAACAAGTAGATTGTGACTGATTATCAGACTGTACATCAGTCCCTATAACGATGAAGGACTGCTGCAGTATAGGGCAGCAGTCAGCAGTAGTGCACCTCAACCCTATGTATTGTGGGCCTATACCAGTCCTTATAGAATGGCAGACTGTACCTCACTTAACCCTATGTACTGTAGCAACCAAGACAGACCAAGTTACCAGTCCTTATAAGGACCTTTGTGGAACAAGTAGGTTGTGACTGATTAGCAGACTGTGCGTCAGTCCCTATACCGATGAATGACTGCTGCAGTATAGGGCAGCGGTCAGCAGTAGTGCACCTCAACCCTATGTATTGTGGACCTATACCAGTCCTTACAGAATGGCAGACTGTACCTCACTCAACCCTATGTACTGTAGAACCCTAGACAGACCAAGTTACCAGTCCTTATAAGGACCTTTGAGGAACAAGTAGGTTGTGACTGATTAGCAGACTGTACGTCAGTCCCTATACCGATGAACGACGGCTGCAGTATAGGGCAGCGGTCAGCAGTAGTGCACCTCAACCCTATGTATTGTGGACCTATACCAGTCCTTATAGAATGGCAGACTGTACCTCACTCAACCCTAAGTACTGTAGCACCCTGGACAGACCAAGTTACCAGTACTTATAAGGACCTTTGTGGAACAAGTAGATTGTGACTGATTATCAGACTGTACATCAGTCCATATAACGATGAAGGACTGCTGCAGTATAGGGCAGCAGTCAGCAGTAGTGCACCTCAACCCTATGTATTGTGGGCCTATACCAGTCCTTATAGAATGGCAGACTGTACCTCACTCAACCCTATGTACTGTAGCACCCAAGACAGACCAAGTTACCAGTCCTTATAAGGACCTTTGTGGAACAAGTAGGTTGTGACTGATTAGCAGACTGTACGTCAGTCCCTATACCGATGAACGACTGCTGCAGTATAGGGCAGTGGTCAGCAGTAGTGCACCTTAACCCTATGTATTGTGGAACTATACCAGTTCTTATAGAATGGCAGACTGTACCTCACTCAATCCTATGTACTGTAGAACCCTAGACAGACCAAGTTACCAGTACTTATAAGGACCTTTGTGGAACAAGTAGGTTGTGACTGATTAGCAGACTGTACGTCAGTCCCTATACCGATGAAGGACTGCTGCAGTATAGGGCAGCGGTCAGCAGTAGTGCATCTCAACCCTATGTATTGTGGACCTATACCAGTCTTTATAGAATGGCAGACTGTACTTCACTCAACCCTATGTACTGTAGCACCCAAGACAGAACAAGTTACCAGTCCTTATAAGGACCTTTGTGAAACAAGTAGGTTGTGACTGATTAGCAGACTGTACGTCAGTCCTTATACCGATGAAGGACTGCTGCAGTATAGGGCAGCGGTCAGCAGTAGTGCACCTCAACCCTATTTATTGTGGACCTATACCAGTCCTTATAGAATGGCAGACTGTACCTCACTCAACCCTATGTACTGTAGCACCCTAGACAGATCAAGTTACCAGTCCTTATAAGGACCTGTGTGAAACAAGTAGATTGTGACTGATTATCAGACTGTACATCAGTCCCTATACCGATGAAGGACTGCTGCAGTATAGGGCAGCAGTCAGCAGTAGTGCACCTCAACCCTATGTATTGTGGACCTATACCAGTCCTTATAGAATGGCAGACTGTACCTCACTCAACCCTATGTACTGTAGCACCCTAGACAGACCAAGTTACCAGTCCTTATAAGGACCTTTGTGGAACAAGAAGGTTGTGAATGATTAGCAGACTGCACGTCAGTCCCTATACCGATGAAGGACTGCTGCAGTATAGGGCAGCGGTCAGCAGTAGTGCACCTCAACCCTATGTATTGTGGACCTATACCAGTCCTTATAGAATGGCAGACTGTACCTCACTCAACCCTATGTACTGTAGCACCCTAGACAGATCAAGTTACCAGTCCTTATAAGGACCTTTGTGGAACAAGTAGGTTGTGACTGATTAGCAGACTGTACGTCAGTCCCTATACCGATGAAGGACTGCTGCAGTATAGGGCAGCGGTCAGCAGTAGTGCACCTCAACCCTATGTATTGTGGACCTATACCAGTCCTTATAGAATGGCAGACTGTACCTCACTCAACCCTATGTACTGTAGAACCCCAGACAGACCAAGTTGCCAGTTCTTATAAGGACCTTTGTGGAACAAGTAGGTTGTGACTGATTAGCAGACTGTACATCAGTCCTTATACCGATGAAGGACTGCTGCAGTATAGGGCAGCGGGCAGCAGTAGTGCACCTCAACCCTATGTATTGTGGACCTATACCAGTCCTTATAGAATGGCAGACTGTACCTCACTCAACCCTATGTACTGTAGAACCCTAGACAGACCAAGTTACCAGTCCTTATAAAGTACCTTTGTGGAACAAGTAGGTTGTGACTGATTAGCAGACTGTACGTCAGTCCCTATACCGATGAAGGACTGCTGCAGTATAGGGCAGCGGTCAGCAGTAGTGCATCTCAACCCTATGTATTGTGGACCTATACCAGTCCTTATAGAATGGCAGACTGTACCTCACTCAACCCTATGTACTGTAGCACCCAAGACAGACCAAGTTACCAGTCCTTATAAGGACCTTTGTGGAACAAGTAGGTTGTGACTGATTAACAGACTGTACGTCAGTCCCTATACCGATGAAGGACTGCTGCAGTATAGGGCAGCGGTCAGCAGTAGTACACCTCAACCCTATTTATTGTGGACCTATACCAGTCCTTATAGAATGGCAGACTGTACCTCACTCAACCCTATGTACTGTAGCACCCTAGACAGACCAAGTTACCAGTCCTTATAAGGACCTGTGTGAAACAAGTAGATTGTGACTGATTATCAGACTGTACATCAGTCCCTATAACGATGAAGGACTGCTGCAGTATAGGGCAGCAGTCAGCAGTAGTGCACCTCAACCCTATGTATTGTGGGCCTATACCAGTCCTTATAGAATGGCAGACTGTACCTCACTTAACCCTATGTACTGTAGCAACCAAGACAGACCAAGTTACCAGTCCTTATAAAGACCTTTGTGGAACAAGTAAGTTGTGACTGATTAGCAGACTGTGCGTCAGTCCCTATACCGATGAATGACTGCTGCAGTATAGGGCAGCGGTCAGCAGTAGTGCACCTCAACCCTATGTATTGTGGACCTATACCAGTCCTTACAGAATGGCAGACTGTACCTCACTCAACCCTATGTACTGTAGAACCCTAGACAGACCAAGTTACCAGTCCTTATAAGGACCTTTGAGGAACAAGTAGGTTGTGACTGATTAGCAGACTGTACGTCAGTCCCTATACCGATGAACGACGGCTGCAGTATAGGGCAGCGGTCAGCAGTAGTGCACCTCAACCCTATGTATTGTGGACCTATACCAGTCCTTATAGAATGGCAGACTGTACCTCACTCAACCCTATGTACTGTAGCACCCAAGACAGACCAAGTTACCAGTCCTTATAAGGACCTTTGTGGAACAAGTAGGTTGTGACTGATTAGCAGACTGTACGTCAGTCCCTATACCGATGAACGACTGCTGCAGTATAGGGCAGTGGTCAGCAGTAGTGCACCTTAACCCTATGTATTGTGGAACTATACCAGTCCTTATAGAATGGCAGACTGTACCTCACTCAATCCTATGTACTGTAGAACCCTAGACAGACCAAGTTACCAGTACTTATAAGGACCTTTGTGGAACAAGTAGGTTGTGACTGATTAGCAGACTGTACGTCAGTCCCTATACCGATGAAGGACTGCTGCAGTATAGGGCAGCGGTCAGCAGTAGTGCACCTCAACCCTATGTATTGTGGACCTATACCAGTCCTTATAGAATGGCAGACTGTACCTCACTCAATCCTAAGTACTGTAGCACCCTGGACAGACCAAGTTACCAGTACTTATAAGGACCTTTGTGGAACAAGTAGGTTGTGAATGATTAGCAGACTGCACGTCAGTCCCTATACCGATGAAGGACTGCTGCAGTATTGGGCAGCGGTCAGCAGTTGTGCACCTCAACCCTATTTATTGTGGACCTATACCAGTCCTTTTAGAATGGCAGACTGTACCTCACTCAACCCTATGTACTGTGTCACCCTAGACAGACCAAGTTACCAGTCCTTATAAAGGACCTTTGTGGAACAAGTAGATTGTGACTGATTATCAGACTGTACATCAGTCCATATAACGATGAAGGACTGCTGCAGTATAGGGCAGCAGTCAGCAGTAGTGCACCTCAACCCTATGTATTGTGGGCCTATACCAGTCCTTATAGAATGGCAGACTGTACCTCACTCAACCCTATGTACTGTAGCACCCAAGACAGACCAAGTTACCAGTCCTTATAAGGACCTTTGTGGAACAAGTAGGTTGTGACTGATTAGCAGACTGTACGTCAGTCCCTATACCGATGAACGACTGCTGCAGTATAGGGCAGTGGTCAGCAGTAGTGCACCTTAACCCTATGTATTGTGGAACTATACCAGTTCTTATAGAATGGCAGACTGTACCTCACTCAATCCTATGTACTGTAGAACCCTAGACAGACCAAGTTACCAGTACTTATAAGGACCTTTGTGGAACAAGTAGGTTGTGACTGATTAGCAGACTGTACGTCAGTCCCTATACCGATGAAGGACTGCTGCAGTATAGGGCAGCGGTCAGCAGTAGTGCATCTCAACCCTATGTATTGTGGACCTATACCAGTCTTTATAGAATGGCAGACTGTACTTCACTCAACCCTATGTACTGTAGCACCCAAGACAGAACAAGTTACCAGTCCTTATAAGGACCTTTGTGAAACAAGTAGGTTGTGACTGATTAGCAGACTGTACGTCAGTCCTTATACCGATGAAGGACTGCTGCAGTATAGGGCAGCGGTCAGCAGCAGTGCACCTCAACCCTATTTATTGTGGACCTATACCAGTCCTTATAGAATGGCAGACTGTACCTCACTCAACCCTATGTACTGTAGCACCCTAGACAGATCAAGTTACCAGTCCTTATAAGGACCTGTGTGAAACAAGTAGATTGTGACTGATTATCAGACTGTACATCAGTCCCTATACCGATGAAGGACTGCTGCAGTATAGGGCAGCAGTCAGCAGTAGTGCACCTCAACCCTATGTATTGTGGACCTATACCAGTCCTTATAGAATGGCAGACTGTACCTCACTCAACCCTATGTACTGTAGCACCCTAGACAGACCAAGTTACCAGTCCTTATAAGGACCTTTGTGGAACAAGAAGGTTGTGAATGATTAGCAGACTGCACGTCAGTCCCTATACCGATGAAGGACTGCTGCAGTATAGGGCAGCGGTCAGCAGTAGTGCACCTCAACCCTATGTATTGTGGACCTATACCAGTCCTTATAGAATGGCAGACTGTACCTCACTCAACCCTATGTACTGTAGCACCCTAGACAGATCAAGTTACCAGTCCTTATAAGGACCTTTGTGGAACAAGTAGGTTGTGACTGATTAGCAGACTGTACGTCAGTCCCTATACCGATGAAGGACTGCTGCAGTATAGGGCAGCGGTCAGCAGTAGTGCACCTCAACCCTATGTATTGTGGACCTATACCAGTCCTTATAGAATGGCAGACTGTACCTCACTCAACCCTATGTACTGTAGAACCCCAGACAGACCAAGTTGCCAGTTCTTATAAGGACCTTTGTGGAACAAGTAGGTTGTGACTGATTAGCAGACTGTACATCAGTCCTTATACCGATGAAGGACTGCTGCAGTATAGGGCAGCGGGCAGCAGTAGTGCACCTCAACCCTATGTATTGTGGACCTATACCAGTCCTTATAGAATGGCAGACTGTACCTCACTCAACCCTATGTACTGTAGAACCCTAGACAGACCAAGTTACCAGTCCTTATAAAGTACCTTTGTGGAACAAGTAGGTTGTGACTGATTAGCAGACTGTACGTCAGTCCCTATACCGATGAAGGACTGCTGCAGTATAGGGCAGCGGTCAGCAGTAGTGCATCTCAACCCTATGTATTGTGGACCTATACCAGTCCTTATAGAATGGCAGACTGTACCTCACTCAACCCTATGTACTGTAGCACCCAAGACAGACCAAGTTACCAGTCCTTATAAGGACCTTTGTGGAACAAGTAGGTTGTGACTGATTAACAGACTGTACGTCAGTCCCTATACCGATGAAGGACTGCTGCAGTATAGGGCAGCGGTCAGCAGTAGTGCACCTCAACCCTATTTATTGTGGACCTATACCAGTCCTTATAGAATGGCAGACTGTACCTCACTCAACCCTATGTACTGTAGCACCCTAGACAGACCAAGTTACCAGTCCTTATAAGGACCTGTGTGAAACAAGTAGATTGTGACTGATTATCAGACTGTACATCAGTCCCTATAACGATGAAGGACTGCTGCAGTATAGGGCAGCAGTCAGCAGTAGTGCACCTCAACCCTATGTATTGTGGGCCTATACCAGTCCTTATAGAATGGCAGACTGTACCTCACTTAACCCTATGTACTGTAGCAACCAAGACAGACCAAGTTACCAGTCCTTATAAAGACCTTTGTGGAACAAGTAAGTTGTGACTGATTAGCAGACTGTGCGTCAGTCCCTATACCGATGAATGACTGCTGCAGTATAGGGCAGCGGTCAGCAGTAGTGCACCTCAACCCTATGTATTGTGGACCTATACCAGTCCTTACAGAATGGCAGACTGTACCTCACTCAACCCTATGTACTGTAGAACCCTAGACAGACCAAGTTACCAGTCCTTATAAGGACCTTTGAGGAACAAGTAGGTTGTGACTGATTAGCAGACTGTACGTCAGTCCCTATACCGATGAACGACGGCTGCAGTATAGGGCAGCGGTCAGCAGTAGTGCACCTCAACCCTATGTATTGTGGACCTATACCAGTCCTTATAGAATGGCAGACTGTACCTCACTCAATCCTATGTACTGTAGAACCCTAGACAGACCAAGTTACCAGTACTTATAAGGACCTTTGTGGAACAAGTAGGTTGTGACTGATTAGCAGACTGTACGTCAGTCCCTATACCGATGAAGGACTGCTGCAGTATAGGGCAGCGGTCAGCAGTAGTGCATCTCAACCCTATGTATTGTGGACCTATACCAGTCCTTATAGAATGGCAGACTGTACCTCACTCAACCCTATGTACTGTAGCACCCTAGACAGATCAAGTTACCAGTCCTTATAAGGACCTTTGTGGAACAAGTAGGTTGTGACTGATTAGCAGACTGTACGTCAGTCCCTATACCGATGAAGGACTGCTGCAGTATAGGGCAGCGGTCAGCAGTAGTGCACCTCAACCCTATGTATTGTGGACCTATACCAGTCCTTATAGAATGGCAGACTGTACCTCACTCAACCCTATGTACTGTAGAACCCCAGACAGACCAAGTTGCCAGTTCTTATAAGGACCTTTGTGGAACAAGTAGGTTGTGACTGATTAGCAGACTGTACATCAGTCCTTATACCGATGAAGGACTGCTGCAGTATAGGGCAGCGGGCAGCAGTAGTGCACCTCAACCCTATGTATTGTGGACCTATACCAGTCCTTATAGAATGGCAGACTGTACCTCACTCAACCCTATGTACTGTAGAACCCTAGACAGACCAAGTTACCAGTCCTTATAAAGTACCTTTGTGGAACAAGTAGGTTGTGACTGATTAGCAGACTGTACGTCAGTCCCTATACCGATGAAGGACTGCTGCAGTATAGGGCAGCGGTCAGCAGTAGTGCATCTCAACCCTATGTATTGTGGACCTATACCAGTCCTTATAGAATGGCAGACTGTACCTCACTCAACCCTATGTACTGTAGCACCCAAGACAGACCAAGTTACCAGTCCTTATAAGGACCTTTGTGGAACAAGTAGGTTGTGACTGATTAACAGACTGTACGTCAGTCCCTATACCGATGAAGGACTGCTGCAGTATAGGGCAGCGGTCAGCAGTAGTGCACCTCAACCCTATTTATTGTGGACCTATACCAGTCCTTATAGAATGGCAGACTGTACCTCACTCAACCCTATGTACTGTAGCACCCTAGACAGACCAAGTTACCAGTCCTTATAAGGACCTGTGTGAAACAAGTAGATTGTGACTGATTATCAGACTGTACATCAGTCCCTATAACGATGAAGGACTGCTGCAGTATAGGGCAGCAGTCAGCAGTAGTGCACCTCAACCCTATGTATTGTGGGCCTATACCAGTCCTTATAGAATGGCAGACTGTACCTCACTTAACCCTATGTACTGTAGCAACCAAGACAGACCAAGTTACCAGTCCTTATAAAGACCTTTGTGGAACAAGTAAGTTGTGACTGATTAGCAGACTGTGCGTCAGTCCCTATACCGATGAATGACTGCTGCAGTATAGGGCAGCGGTCAGCAGTAGTGCACCTCAACCCTATGTATTGTGGACCTATACCAGTCCTTACAGAATGGCAGACTGTACCTCACTCAACCCTATGTACTGTAGAACCCTAGACAGACCAAGTTACCAGTCCTTATAAGGACCTTTGAGGAACAAGTAGGTTGTGACTGATTAGCAGACTGTACGTCAGTCCCTATACCGATGAACGACGGCTGCAGTATAGGGCAGCGGTCAGCAGTAGTGCACCTCAACCCTATGTATTGTGGACCTATACCAGTCCTTATAGAATGGCAGACTGTACCTCACTCAACCCTATGTACTGTAGCACCCAAGACAGACCAAGTTACCAGTCCTTATAAGGACCTTTGTGGAACAAGTAGGTTGTGACTGATTAGCAGACTGTACGTCAGTCCCTATACCGATGAACGACTGCTGCAGTATAGGGCAGTGGTCAGCAGTAGTGCACCTTAACCCTATGTATTGTGGAACTATACCAGTCCTTATAGAATGGCAGACTGTACCTCACTCAATCCTATGTACTGTAGAACCCTAGACAGACCAAGTTACCAGTACTTATAAGGACCTTTGTGGAACAAGTAGGTTGTGACTGATTAGCAGACTGTACGTCAGTCCCTATACCGATGAAGGACTGCTGCAGTATAGGGCAGCGGTCAGCAGTAGTGCACCTCAACCCTATGTATTGTGGACCTATACCAGTCCTTATAGAATGGCAGACTGTACCTCACTCAACCCTAAGTACTGTAGCACCCTGGACAGACCAAGTTACCAGTACTTATAAGGACCTTTGTGGAACAAGTAGGTTGTGAATGATTAGCAGACTGCACGTCAGTCCCTATACCGATGAAGGACTGCTGCAGTATTGGGCAGCGGTCAGCAGTTGTGCACCTCAACCCTATTTATTGTGGACCTATACCAGTCCTTTTAGAATGGCAGACTGTACCTCACTCAACCCTATGTACTGTGTCACCCTAGACAGACCAAGTTACCAGTCCTTATAAAGGACCTTTGTGGAACAAGTAGATTGTGACTGATTATCAGACTGTACATCAGTCCATATAACGATGAAGGACTGCTGCAGTATAGGGCAGCAGTCAGCAGTAGTGCACCTCAACCCTATGTATTGTGGGCCTATACCAGTCCTTATAGAATGGCAGACTGTACCTCACTCAACCCTATGTACTGTAGCACCCAAGACAGACCAAGTTACCAGTCCTTATAAGGACCTTTGTGGAACAAGTAGGTTGTGACTGATTAGCAGACTGTACGTCAGTCCCTATACCGATGAACGACTGCTGCAGTATAGGGCAGTGGTCAGCAGTAGTGCACCTTAACCCTATGTATTGTGGAACTATACCAGTCCTTATAGAATGGCAGACTGTACCTCACTCAATCCTATGTACTGTAGAACCCTAGACAGACCAAGTTACCAGTACTTATAAGGACCTTTGTGGAACAAGTAGGTTGTGACTGATTAGCAGACTGTACGTCAGTCCCTATACCGATGAAGGACTGCTGCAGTATAGGGCAGCGGTCAGCAGTAGTGCACCTCAACCCTATGTATTGTGGACCTATACCAGTCTTTATAGAATGGCAGACTGTACTTCACTCAACCCTATGTACTGTAGCACCCAAGACAGAACAAGTTACCAGTCCTTATAAGGACCTTTGTGAAACAAGTAGGTTGTGACTGATTAACAGACTGTACGTCAGTCCCTATACCGATGAAGGACTGCTGTAGTATAGGGCAGCGGTCAGCAGTAGTGCACCTCAACCCTATTTATTGTGGACCTATACCAGTCCTTATAGAATGGCAGACTGTACCTCACTCAACCCTATGTACTGTAGCACCCTAGACAGACCAAGTTACCAGTCCTTATAAGGACCTGTGTGAAACAAGTAGATTGTGACTGATTATCAGACTGTACATCAGTCCCTATAACGATGAAGGACTGCTGCAGTATAGGGCAGCAGTCAGCAGTAGTGCACCTCAACCCTATGTATTGTGGGCCTATACCAGTCCTTATAGAATGGCAGACTGTACCTCACTTAACCCTATGTACTGTAGCAACCAAGACAGACCAAGTTACCAGTCCTTATAAAGACCTTTGTGGAACAAGTAAGTTGTGACTGATTAGCAGACTGTGCGTCAGTCCCTATACCGATGAATGACTGCTGCAGTATAGGGCAGCGGTCAGCAGTAGTGCACCTCAACCCTATGTATTGTGGACCTATACCAGTCCTTACAGAATGGCAGACTGTACCTCACTCAACCCTATGTACTGTAGAACCCTAGACAGACCAAGTTACCAGTCCTTATAAGGACCTTTGAGGAACAAGTAGGTTGTGACTGATTAGCAGACTGTACGTCAGTCCCTATACCGATGAACGACGGCTGCAGTATAGGGCAGCGGTCAGCAGTAGTGCACCTCAACCCTATGTATTGTGGACCTATACCAGTCCTTATAGAATGGCAGACTGTACCTCACTCAACCCTATGTACTGTAGCACCCAAGACAGACCAAGTTACCAGTCCTTATAAGGACCTTTGTGGAACAAGTAGGTTGTGACTGATTAGCAGACTGTACGTCAGTCCCTATACCGATGAACGACTGCTGCAGTATAGGGCAGTGGTCAGCAGTAGTGCACCTTAACCCTATGTATTGTGGAACTATACCAGTCCTTATAGAATGGCAGACTGTACCTCACTCAATCCTATGTACTGTAGAACCCTAGACAGACCAAGTTACCAGTACTTATAAGGACCTTTGTGGAACAAGTAGGTTGTGACTGATTAGCAGACTGTACGTCAGTCCCTATACCGATGAAGGACTGCTGCAGTATAGGGCAGCGGTCAGCAGTAGTGCACCTCAACCCTATGTATTGTGGACCTATACCAGTCCTTATAGAATGGCAGACTGTACCTCACTCAACCCTAAGTACTGTAGCACCCTGGACAGACCAAGTTACCAGTACTTATAAGGACCTTTGTGGAACAAGTAGGTTGTGAATGATTAGCAGACTGCACGTCAGTCCCTATACCGATGAAGGACTGCTGCAGTATTGGGCAGCGGTCAGCAGTTGTGCACCTCAACCCTATTTATTGTGGACCTATACCAGTCCTTTTAGAATGGCAGACTGTACCTCACTCAACCCTATGTACTGTGTCACCCTAGACAGACCAAGTTACCAGTCCTTATAAAGGACCTTTGTGGAACAAGTAGATTGTGACTGATTATCAGACTGTACATCAGTCCATATAACGATGAAGGACTGCTGCAGTATAGGGCAGCAGTCAGCAGTAGTGCACCTCAACCCTATGTATTGTGGGCCTATACCAGTCCTTATAGAATGGCAGACTGTACCTCACTCAACCCTATGTACTGTAGCACCCAAGACAGACCAAGTTACCAGTCCTTATAAGGACCTTTGTGGAACAAGTAGGTTGTGACTGATTAGCAGACTGTACGTCAGTCCCTATACCGATGAACGACTGCTGCAGTATAGGGCAGTGGTCAGCAGTAGTGCACCTTAACCCTATGTATTGTGGAACTATACCAGTCCTTATAGAATGGCAGACTGTACCTCACTCAATCCTATGTACTGTAGAACCCTAGACAGACCAAGTTACCAGTACTTATAAGGACCTTTGTGGAACAAGTAGGTTGTGACTGATTAGCAGACTGTACGTCAGTCCCTATACCGATGAAGGACTGCTGCAGTATAGGGCAGCGGTCAGCAGTAGTGCACCTCAACCCTATGTATTGTGGACCTATACCAGTCTTTATAGAATGGCAGACTGTACTTCACTCAACCCTATGTACTGTAGCACCCAAGACAGAACAAGTTACCAGTCCTTATAAGGACCTTTGTGAAACAAGTAGGTTGTGACTGATTAGCAGACTGTACGTCAGTCCTTATACCGATGAAGGACTGCTGCAGTATAGGGCAGCGGTCAGCAGTAGTGCACCTCAACCCTATTTATTGTGGACCTATACCAGTCCTTATAGAATGGCAGACTGTACCTCACTCAACCCTATGTACTGTAGCACCCTAGACAGATCAAGTTACCAGTCCTTATAAGGACCTGTGTGAAACAAGTAGATTGTGACTGATTATCAGACTGTACATCAGTCCCTATACCGATGAAGGACTGCTGCAGTATAGGGCAGCAGTCAGCAGTAGTGCACCTCAACCCTATGTATTGTGGACCTATACCAGTCCTTATAGAATGGCAGACTGTACCTCACTCAACCCTATGTACTGTAGCACCCTAGACAGACCAAGTTACCAGTCCTTATAAGGACCTTTGTGGAACAAGAAGGTTGTGAATGATTAGCAGACTGCACGTCAGTCCCTATACCGATGAAGGACTGCTGCAGTATAGGGCAGCGGTCAGCAGTTGTGCACCTCAACCCTATGTATTGTGGACCTATACCAGTCCTTATAGAATGGCAGACTGTACCTCACTCAACCCTATGTACTGTAGCACCCTAGACAGATCAAGTTACCAGTCCTTATAAGGACCTTTGTGGAACAAGTAGGTTGTGACTGATTAGCAGACTGTACGTCAGTCCCTATACCGATGAAGGACTGCTGCAGTATAGGGCAGCGGTCAGCAGTAGTGCATCTCAACCCTATGTATTGTGGACCTATACCAGTCCTTATAGAATGGCAGACTGTACCTCACTCAACCCTATGTACTGTAGCACCCAAGACAGACCAAGTTACCAGTCCTTATAAGGACCTTTGTGGAACAAGTAGGTTGTGACTGATTAGCAGACTGTACGTCAGTCCCTATACCGATGAACGACTGCTGCAGTATAGGGCAGTGGTCAGCAGTAGTGCACCTTAACCCTATGTATTGTGGAACTATACCAGTCCTTATAGAATGGCAGACTGTACCTCACTCAATCCTATGTACTGTAGAACCCTAGACAGACCAAGTTACCAGTACTTATAAGGACCTTTGTGGAACAAGTAGGTTGTGACTGATTAGCAGACTGTACGTCAGTCCCTATACCGATGAAGGACTGCTGCAGTATAGGGCAGCGGTCAGCAGTAGTGCACCTCAACCCTATGTATTGTGGACCTATACCAGTCCTTATAGAATGGCAGACTGTACCTCACTCAACCCTAAGTACTGTAGCACCCTGGACAGACCAAGTTACCAGTACTTATAAGGACCTTTGTGGAACAAGTAGGTTGTGAATGATTAGCAGACTGCACGTCAGTCCCTATACCGATGAAGGACTGCTGCAGTATTGGGCAGCGGTCAGCAGTTGTGCACCTCAACCCTATTTATTGTGGACCTATACCAGTCCTTTTAGAATGGCAGACTGTACCTCACTCAACCCTATGTACTGTGTCACCCTAGACAGACCAAGTTACCAGTCCTTATAAAGGACCTTTGTGGAACAAGTAGATTGTGACTGATTATCAGACTGTACATCAGTCCATATAACGATGAAGGACTGCTGCAGTATAGGGCAGCAGTCAGCAGTAGTGCACCTCAACCCTATGTATTGTGGGCCTATACCAGTCCTTATAGAATGGCAGACTGTACCTCACTCAACCCTATGTACTGTAGCACCCAAGACAGACCAAGTTACCAGTCCTTATAAGGACCTTTGTGGAACAAGTAGGTTGTGACTGATTAGCAGACTGTACGTCAGTCCCTATACCGATGAACGACTGCTGCAGTATAGGGCAGTGGTCAGCAGTAGTGCACCTTAACCCTATGTATTGTGGAACTATACCAGTCCTTATAGAATGGCAGACTGTACCTCACTCAATCCTATGTACTGTAGAACCCTAGACAGACCAAGTTACCAGTACTTATAAGGACCTTTGTGGAACAAGTAGGTTGTGACTGATTAGCAGACTGTACGTCAGTCCCTATACCGATGAAGGACTGCTGCAGTATAGGGCAGCGGTCAGCAGTAGTGCACCTCAACCCTATGTATTGTGGACCTATACCAGTCTTTATAGAATGGCAGACTGTACTTCACTCAACCCTATGTACTGTAGCACCCAAGACAGAACAAGTTACCAGTCCTTATAAGGACCTTTGTGAAACAAGTAGGTTGTGACTGATTAGCAGACTGTACGTCAGTCCTTATACCGATGAAGGACTGCTGCAGTATAGGGCAGCGGTCAGCAGTAGTGCACCTCAACCCTATTTATTGTGGACCTATACCAGTCCTTATAGAATGGCAGACTGTACCTCACTCAACCCTATGTACTGTAGCACCCTAGACAGATCAAGTTACCAGTCCTTATAAGGACCTGTGTGAAACAAGTAGATTGTGACTGATTATCAGACTGTACATCAGTCCCTATACCGATGAAGGACTGCTGCAGTATAGGGCAGCAGTCAGCAGTAGTGCACCTCAACCCTATGTATTGTGGACCTATACCAGTCCTTATAGAATGGCAGACTGTACCTCACTCAACCCTATGTACTGTAGCACCCTAGACAGACCAAGTTACCAGTCCTTATAAGGACCTTTGTGGAACAAGAAGGTTGTGAATGATTAGCAGACTGCACGTCAGTCCCTATACCGATGAAGGACTGCTGCAGTATAGGGCAGCGGTCAGCAGTAGTGCACCTCAACCCTATGTATTGTGGACCTATACCAGTCCTTATAGAATGGCAGACTGTACCTCACTCAACCCTATGTACTGTAGCACCCTAGACAGATCAAGTTACCAGTCCTTATAAGGACCTTTGTGGAACAAGTAGGTTGTGACTGATTAGCAGACTGTACGTCAGTCCCTATACCGATGAAGGACTGCTGCAGTATAGGGCAGCGGTCAGCAGTAGTGCATCTCAACCCTATGTATTGTGGACCTATACCAGTCCTTATAGAATGGCAGACTGTACCTCACTCAACCCTATGTACTGTAGCACCCAAGACAGACCAAGTTACCAGTCCTTATAAGGACCTTTGTGGAACAAGTAGGTTGTGACTGATTAACAGACTGTACGTCAGTCCCTATACCGATGAAGGACTGCTGCAGTATAGGGCAGCGGTCAGCAGTAGTGCACCTCAACCCTATGTATTGTGGACCTATACCAGTCCTTGTAGAATGGCAGACTGTACCTCACTCAACCCTATGTACTGTAGAACCCTAGACAGATCATGTTACCAGTCCGTATAAGGACCTTTGTGGAACAAGTAGGTTGTGACTGATTAGCAGACTGTACGTCAGTCCCTATACCGATGAACGACTGTTGCAGGATAGGGCTGCGGTCAGCAGTAGTGCACCTCAACCCTATGTATTGTGGACCTATACCAGTCCTTATAGAATGGCAGACTGTACCTCACTCAACCCTATGTACTGTAGCACCCTAGACAGATCAAGTTACCAGTCCTTATAAGGACCTGTGTGAAACAAGTAGATTGTGACTGATTATCAGACTGTACATCAGTCCCTATACCGATGAAGGACTGCTGCAGTATAGGGCAGCGGTCAGCAGTAGTGCACCTCAACCCTATTTATTGTGGACCTATACCAGTCCTTATAGAATGGCAGACTGTACCTCACTCAACCCTATGTACTGTAGCACCCTAGACAGACCAAGTTACCAGTCCTTATAAGGACCTGTGTGAAACAAGTAGATTGTGACTGATTATCAGACTGTACATCAGTCCCTATAACGATGAAGGACTGCTGCAGTATAGGGCAGCAGTCAGCAGTAGTGCACCTCAACCCTATGTATTGTGGGCCTATACCAGTCCTTATAGAATGGCAGACTGTACCTCACTTAACCCTATGTACTGTAGCAACCAAGACAGACCAAGTTACCAGTCCTTATAAGGACCTTTGTGGAACAAGTAGGTTGTGACTGATTAGCAGACTGTGCGTCAGTCCCTATACCGATGAATGACTGCTGCAGTATAGGGCAGCGGTCAGCAGTAGTGCACCTCAACCCTATGTATTGTGGACCTATACCAGTCCTTACAGAATGGCAGACTGTACCTCACTCAACCCTATGTACTGTAGAACCCTAGACAGACCAAGTTACCAGTCCTTATAAGGACCTTTGAGGAACAAGTAGGTTGTGACTGATTAGCAGACTGTACGTCAGTCCCTATACCGATGAACGACGGCTGCAGTATAGGGCAGCGGTCAGCAGTAGTGCACCTCAACCCTATGTATTGTGGACCTATACCAGTCCTTATAGAATGGCAGACTGTACCTCACTCAACCCTAAGTACTGTAGCACCCTGGACAGACCAAGTTACCAGTACTTATAAGGACCTTTGTGGAACAAGTAGATTGTGACTGATTATCAGACTGTACATCAGTCCATATAACGATGAAGGACTGCTGCAGTATAGGGCAGCAGTCAGCAGTAGTGCACCTCAACCCTATGTATTGTGGGCCTATACCAGTCCTTATAGAATGGCAGACTGTACCTCACTCAACCCTATGTACTGTAGCACCCAAGACAGACCAAGTTACCAGTCCTTATAAGGACCTTTGTGGAACAAGTAGGTTGTGACTGATTAGCAGACTGTACGTCAGTCCCTATACCGATGAACGACTGCTGCAGTATAGGGCAGTGGTCAGCAGTAGTGCACCTTAACCCTATGTATTGTGGAACTATACCAGTTCTTATAGAATGGCAGACTGTACCTCACTCAATCCTATGTACTGTAGAACCCTAGACAGACCAAGTTACCAGTACTTATAAGGACCTTTGTGGAACAAGTAGGTTGTGACTGATTAGCAGACTGTACGTCAGTCCCTATACCGATGAAGGACTGCTGCAGTATAGGGCAGCGGTCAGCAGTAGTGCACCTCAACCCTATGTATTGTGGACCTATACCAGTCTTTATAGAATGGCAGACTGTACTTCACTCAACCCTATGTACTGTAGCACCCAAGACAGAACAAGTTACCAGTCCTTATAAGGACCTTTGTGAAACAAGTAGGTTGTGACTGATTAGCAGACTGTACGTCAGTCCTTATACCGATGAAGGACTGCTGCAGTATAGGGCAGCGGTCAGCAGTAGTGCACCTCAACCCTATTTATTGTGGACCTATACCAGTCCTTATAGAATGGCAGACTGTACCTCACTCAACCCTATGTACTGTAGCACCCTAGACAGATCAAGTTACCAGTCCTTATAAGGACCTGTGTGAAACAAGTAGATTGTGACTGATTATCAGACTGTACATCAGTCCCTATACCGATGAAGGACTGCTGCAGTATAGGGCAGCAGTCAGCAGTAGTGCACCTCAACCCTATGTATTGTGGACCTATACCAGTCCTTATAGAATGGCAGACTGTACCTCACTCAACCCTATGTACTGTAGCACCCTAGACAGACCAAGTTACCAGTCCTTATAAGGACCTTTGTGGAACAAGAAGGTTGTGAATGATTAGCAGACTGCACGTCAGTCCCTATACCGATGAAGGACTGCTGCAGTATAGGGCAGCGGTCAGCAGTAGTGCACCTCAACCCTATGTATTGTGGACCTATACCAGTCCTTATAGAATGGCAGACTGTACCTCACTCAACCCTATGTACTGTAGCACCCTAGACAGATCAAGTTACCAGTCCTTATAAGGACCTTTGTGGAACAAGTAGGTTGTGACTGATTAGCAGACTGTACGTCAGTCCCTATACCGATGAAGGACTGCTGCAGTATAGGGCAGCGGTCAGCAGTAGTGCACCTCAACCCTATGTATTGTGGACCTATACCAGTCCTTGTAGAATGGCAGACTGTACCTCACTCAACCCTATGTACTGTAGAACCCTAGACAGATCATGTTACCAGTCCGTATAAGGACCTTTGTGGAACAAGTAGGTTGTGACTGATTAGCAGACTGTACGTCAGTCCCTATACCGATGAACGACTGTTGCAGGATAGGGCTGCGGTCAGCAGTAGTGCACCTCAACCCTATGTATTGTGGACCTATACCAGTCCTTATAGAATGGCAGACTGTACCTCACTCAACCCTATGTACTGTTGCACCCTAGACAGATCAAGTTACCAGTCCTTATAAGGACCTGTGTGAAACAAGTAGATTGTGACTGATTATCAGACTGTACATCAGTCCCTATACCGATGAAGGACTGCTGCAGTATAGGGCAGCGGTCAGCAGTAGTGCACCTCAACCCTATTTATTGTGGACCTATACCAGTCCTTATAGAATGGCAGACTGTACCTCACTCAACCCTATGTACTGTAGCACCCTAGACAGACCAAGTTACCAGTCCTTATAAGGACCTGTGTGAAACAAGTAGATTGTGACTGATTATCAGACTGTAATCAGTCCCTATAACGATGAAGGACTGCTGCAGTATAGGGCAGCAGTCAGCAGTAGTGCACCTCAACCCTATGTATTGTGGGCCTATACCAGTCCTTATAGAATGGCAGACTGTACCTCACTTAACCCTATGTACTGTAGCAACCAAGACAGACCAAGTTACCAGTCCTTATAAGGACCTTTGTGGAACAAGTAGGTTGTGACTGATTAGCAGACTGCGTCAGTCCCTATACCGATGAATGACTGCTGCAGTATAGGGCAGCGGTCAGCAGTAGTGCACCTCAACCCTATGTATTGTGGACCTATACCAGTCCTTACAGAATGGCAGACTGTACCTCACTCAACCCTATGTACTGTAGAACCCTAGACAGACCAAGTTACCAGTCCTTATAAGGACCTTTGAGGAACAAGTAGGTTGTGACTGATTAGCAGACTGTACGTCAGTCCCTATACCGATGAACGACGGCTGCAGTATAGGGCAGCGGTCAGCAGTAGTGCACCTCAACCCTATGTATTGTGGACCTATACCAGTCCTTATAGAATGGCAGACTGTACCTCACTCAACCCTATGTACTGTAGCACCCTAGACAGACCAAGTTACCAGTCCTTATAAGGACCTGTGTGAAACAAGTAGATTGTGACTGATTATCAGACTGTACATCAGTCCCTATAACGATGAAGGACTGCTGCAGTATAGGGCAGCAGTCAGCAGTAGTGCACCTCAACCCTATGTATTGTGGGCCTATACCAGTCCTTATAGAATGGCAGACTGTACCTCACTCAACCCTATGTACTGTAGCACCCAAGACAGACCAAGTTACCAGTCCTTATAAGGACCTTTGTGGAACAAGTAGGTTGTGACTGATTAGCAGAATGTACGTCAGTCCCTATACCGATGAACGACTGCTGCAGTATAGGGCAGTGGTCAGCAGTAGTGCACCTTAACCCTATGTATTGTGGAACTATACCAGTCCTTATAGAATGGCAGACTGTACCTCACTCAATCCTATGTACTGTAGAACCCTAGACAGACCAAGTTACCAGTACTTATAAGGACCTTTGTGGAACAAGTAGGTTGTGACTGATTAGCAGACTGTACGTCAGTCCCTATACCGATGAAGGACTGCTGCAGTATAGGGCAGCGGTCAGCAGTAGTGCACCTCAACCCTATGTATTGTGGACCTATACCAGTCCTTATAGAATGGCAGACTGTACCTCACTCAACCCTAAGTACTGTAGCACCCTAGACAGACCAAGTTACCAGTACTTATAAGGACCTTTGTGGAACAAGTAGGTTGTGACTGATTAGCAGACTGTACGTCAGTCCCTATACCGATGAAGGACTGCTGCAGTATAGGGCAGCGGTCAGCAGTAGTGCACCTCAACCCTATGTATTGTGGACCTATACCAGTCCTTATAAAATGGCAGACTGTACCTCACTCAACCCTATGTACTGTAGCACCCTAGACAGACCAAGTTACCAGTCCTTATAAGGACCTGTGTCAAACAAGTAGATTGTGACTGATTATCAGACTGTACATCAGTCCCTATAACGATGAAGGACTGCTGCAGTATAGGGCAGCGGTCAGCAGTAGTGCACCTCAACCCTATGTATTGTGGGCCTATACCAGTCCTTATAGAATGGCAGACTGTACCTCACTCAACCCTATGTACTGTAGCACCCTAGACAGACCAAGTTACCAGTCCTTATAAGGACCTGTGTGAAACAAGTAGATTGTGACTGATTATCAGACTGTACATCAGTCCCTATAACGATGAAGGACTGCTGCAGTATAGGGCAGCAGTCAGCAGTAGTGCACCTCAACCCTATGTATTGTGGGCCTATACCAGTCCTTATAGAATGGCAGACTGTACCTCACTTAACCCTATGTACTGTAGCAACCAAGACAGACCAAGTTACCAGTCCTTATAAGGACCTTTGTGGAACAAGTAGGTTGTGACTGATTAGCAGACTGTGCGTCAGTCCCTATACCGATGAAGGACTGCTGCAGTATAGGGCAGCAGTCAGCAGTAGTGCACCTCAACCCTATGTATTGTGGGCCTATACCAGTCCTTATAGAATGGCAGACTGTACCTCACTCAACCCTATGTACTGTTGCACCCTAGACAGATCAAGTTACCAGTCCTTATAAGGACCTGTGTGAAACAAGTAGATTGTGACTGATTATCAGACTGTACATCAGTCCCTATACCGATGAAGGACTGCTGCAGTATAGGGCAGCGGTCAGCAGTAGTGCACCTCAACCCTATTTATTGTGGACCTATACCAGTCCTTATAGAATGGCAGACTGTACCTCACTCAACCCTATGTACTGTAGCACCCTAGACAGACCAAGTTACCAGTCCTTATAAGGACCTGTGTGAAACAAGTAGATTGTGACTGATTATCAGACTGTACATCAGTCCCTATAACGATGAAGGACTGCTGCAGTATAGGGCAGCAGTCAGCAGTAGTGCACCTCAACCCTATGTATTGTGGGCCTATACCAGTCCTTATAGAATGGCAGACTGTACCTCACTTAACCCTATGTACTGTAGCAACCAAGACAGACCAAGTTACCAGTCCTTATAAGGACCTTTGTGGAACAAGTAGGTTGTGACTGATTAGCAGACTGTACGTCAGTCCCTATACCGATGAAGGACTGCTGCAGTATAGGGCAGCGGTCAGCAGTAGTGCACCTCAACCCTATGTATTGTGGGCCTATACCAGTCCTTGTAGAATGGCAGACTGTACCTCACTCAACCCTATGTACTGTAGAACCCTAGACAGACCAAGTTGCCAGTTCTTATAAGGACCTTTGTGGAACAAGTAGGTTGTGACTGATTAGCAGACTGTACGTCAGTCCCTATACCGATGAACGACTGCTGCAGTATAGGGCAGTGGTCAGCAGTAGTGCACCTTAACCCTATGTATTGTGGAACTATACCAGTCCTTATAGAATGGCAGACTGTACCTCACTAAATCCTATGTACTGTAGAACCCTAGACAGACCAAGTTACCAGTACTTATAAGGACCTTTGTGGAACAAGTAGGTTGTGACTGATTAGCAGACTGTACGTCAGTCCCTATACCGATGAAGGACTGCTGCAGTATAGGGCAGCGGTCAGCAGTAGTGCACCTCAACCCTATGTATTGTGGACCTATACCAGTCCTTATAGAATGGCAGACTGTACCTCACTCAACCCTAAGTACTGTAGCACCCTAGACAGACCAAGTTACCAGTACTTATAAGGACCTTTGTGGAACAAGTAGGTTGTGACTGATTAGCAGACTGTACGTCAGTCCCTATACCGATGAAGGACTGCTGCAGTATAGGGCAGCGGTCAGCAGTAGTGCACCTCAACCCTATGTATTGTGGACCTATACCAGTCCTTATAAAATGGCAGACTGTACCTCACTCAACCCTATGTACTGTAGCACCCTAGACAGACCAAGTTACCAGTCCTTATAAGGACCTGTGTCAAACAAGTAGATTGTGACTGATTATCAGACTGTACATCAGTCCCTATAACGATGAAGGACTGCTGCAGTATAGGGCAGCGGTCAGCAGTAGTGCACCTCAACCCTATGTATTGTGGGCCTATACCAGTCCTTATAGAATGGCAGACTGTACCTCACTCAACCCTATGTACTGTAGCACCCTAGACAGACCAAGTTACCAGTCCTTATAAGGACCTGTGTGAAACAAGTAGATTGTGACTGATTATCAGACTGTACATCAGTCCCTATAACGATGAAGGACTGCTGCAGTATAGGGCAGCAGTCAGCAGTAGTGCACCTCAACCCTATGTATTGTGGGCCTATACCAGTCCTTATAGAATGGCAGACTGTACCTCACTTAACCCTATGTACTGTAGCAACCAAGACAGACCAAGTTACCAGTCCTTATAAGGACCTTTGTGGAACAAGTAGGTTGTGACTGATTAGCAGACTGTGCGTCAGTCCCTATACCGATGAAGGACTGCTGCAGTATAGGGCAGCAGTCAGCAGTAGTGCACCTCAACCCTATGTATTGTGGGCCTATACCAGTCCTTATAGAATGGCAGACTGTACTTCACTTAACCCTATGTACTGTAGCAACCAAGACAGACCAAGTTACCAGTCCTTATAAGGACCTTTGTGGAACAAGTAGGTTGTGACTGATTAGCAGACTGTGCGTCAGTCCCTATACCGATGAATGACTGCTGCAGTATAGGGCAGCGGTCAGCAGTAGTGCACCTCAACCCTATGTATTGTGGACCTATACCAGTCCTTACAGAATGGCAGACTGTACCTCACTCAACCCTATGTACTGTAGAACCCTAGACAGACCAAGTTACCAGTCCTTATAAGGACCTTTGAGGAACAAGTAGGTTGTGACTGATTAGCAGACTGTACGTCAGTCCCTATACCGATGAACGACGGCTGCAGTATAGGGCAGCGGTCAGCAGTAGTGCACCTCAACCCTATGTATTGTGGACCTATACCAGTCCTTACAGAATGGCAGACTGTACCTCACTCAACCCTATGTACTGTAGAACCCTAGACAGACCAAGTTACCAGTCCTTATAAGGACCTTTGAGGAACAAGTAGGTTGTGACTGATTAGCAGACTGTACGTCAGTCCCTATACCGATGAACGACGGCTGCAGTATAGGGCACCGGTCAGCAGTAGTGCACCTCAACCCTATGTATTGTGGACCTATACCAGTCCTTATAGAATGGCAGACTGTACCTCACTCAACCCTATGTACTGTAGAACCCTAGACAGACCAAGTTGCCAGTCCTTATAAGGACCTTTGTGGAACAAGTAGGTTGTGACTGATTAGCAGACTGTACATCAGTCCTTATACCGATGAAGGACTGCTGCAGTATAGGGCAGCGGTCAGCAGTAGTGCACCTCAACCCTATGTATTGTGGACCTATACCAGTCCTTATAGAATGGCAGACTGTACCTCACTCAACCCTATGTACTGTAGCACCCTAGACAGACCAAGTTACCAGTCCTTATAAGGACCTGTGTGAAACAAGTAGATTGTGACTGATTATCAGACTGTACATCAGTCCCTATAACGATGAAGGACTGCTGCAGTATAGGGCAGCAGTCAGCAGTAGTGCACCTCAACCCTATGTATTGTGGGCCTATACCAGTCCTTATAGAATGGCAGACTGTACCTCACTCAACCCTATGTACTGTAGCACCCAAGACAGACCAAGTTACCAGTCCTTATAAGGACCTTTGTGGAACAAGTAGGTTGTGACTGATTAGCAGACTGTACGTCAGTCCCTATACCGATGAAGGACTGCTGCAGTATAGGGCAGCGGTCAGCAGTAGTGCACCTCAACCCTATGTATTGTGGACCTATACCAGTCCTTATAGAATGGCAGACTGTACCTCACTCAACACTATGTACTGTAGAACCCTAGACAGACCAAGTTACCAGTCCTTATAAGGACCTTTGTGGAACAAGTAGGTTGCAACTGATTAGCAGACTGTAAGTCAGTCCCTATACCGATGAAGGACTGCTGCAGTATAGTGCAGCGGTCAGAAATAGTGCACCTCATCCCTATGTATTGTGGACCTATACCAGTCCTTGTAGAATGGCAGACTGTACCTCACTCAACCCTATGTACTGTAAAACCCTAGACAGATCAAGTTACCAGTCCGTATAAGGACCTTTGTGGAACAAGTAGGTTGTGACTGATTAGCAGACTGTACGTCAGTCCCTATACCGATGAACGACTGCTGCAGTATAGGGCTGCGGTCAGCAGTAGTGCACCTCAACCCTATGTATTGTGGACCTATACCAGTCCTTATAGAATGGCAGACTGTACCTTACTCAACCCTATGTACTGTAGCACCCTAGACAGATCAAGTTACCAGTCCTTATAAGGACCTGTGTGAAACAAGTAGATTGTGACTGATTATCAGACTGTACATCAGTCCCTATAACGATGAAGGACTGCTGCAGTATAGGGCAGCAGTCAGCAGTAGTGCACCTCAACCCTATGTATTGTGGGCCTATACCAGTCCTTATAGAATGGCAGACTGTACCTCACTCAACCCTATGTACTGTAGCACCCAAGACAGACCAAGTTACCAGTCCTTATAAGGACCTTTGTGGAACAAGTAGGTTGTGACTGATTAGCAGGCTGTACGTCAGTCCCTATACCGATGAAGGACTGCTGCAGTATAGGGCAGCGGTCAGCAGTAGTGCACCTCAACCCTATGTATTGTGGAACTATACCAGTCCTTATAGAATGGCAGACTGTACCTCACTCAACCATATGTACTGTAGCACCCTAGACAGATCAAGTTACCAGTCCTTATAAGGACCTGTGTGAAACAAGTAGATTGTGACTGATTATCAGACTGTACATCAGTCCCTATACCGATGAAGGACTGCTGCAGTAAAGGGCAGCAGTCAGCAGTAGTGCACCTCAACCCTATGTATTGTGGACCTATACCAGTCCTTATAGAATGGCAGACTGTACCTCACTCAACCCTATGTACTGTAGCACCCAAGACAGACCAAGTTACCAGTCCTTATAAGAACCTTTGTGGAACAAGTAGGTTGTGACTGATTAACAGACTGTACGTCAGTCCTTATACCGATGAAGGACTGCTGCAGTATAGGGCAGCGGTCAGCAGTAGTGCACCTCAACCCTATTTATTGTGGACCTATACCAGTCCTTATAGAATGGCAGACTGTACCTCACTCAACCCTATGTACTATAGCACCCTAGACAGATCAAGTTACCAGTCCTTATAAGGATCTGTGTGAAACAAGTAGATTGTGACTGATTATCAGACTGTACATTAGTCCCTATACCGATGAAGGACTGCTGCAGTATAGGGCAGCGGTCAGCAGTAGTGCACCTCAACCCTATGTATTGTGGGCCTATACCAGTCCTTATAGAATGGCAGACTGTACCTCACTCAACCCTATGTACTGTAGCACCCTAGACAGACCAAGTTACCAGTCCTTATAAGGACCTGTGTGAAACAAGTAGATTGTGACTGATTATCAGACTGTACATCAGTCCCTATAACGATGAAGGACTGCTGCAGTATAGGGCAGCAGTCAGCAGTAGTGCACCTCAACCCTATGTATTGTGGGCCTATACCAGTCCTTATAGAATGGCAGACTGTACCTCACTCAACCCTATGTACTGTAGCACCCAAGACAGACCAAGTTACCAGTCCTTATAAGGACCTTTGTGGAACAAGTAGGTTGTGACTGATTAGCAGACTGTACGTCAGTCCTTATACCGATGAACGACTGCTGCAGTATAGGGCAGCGGTCAGCAGTAGTGCACCTCAACCCTATGTATTGTGGAACTATACCAGTCCTTATAGAATGGCAGACTGTACCTCACTCAATCCTATGTACTGTAGAACCCTAGACAGACCAAGTTACCAGTACTTATAAGGACCTTTGTGGAACAAGTAGGTTGTGACTGATTAGCAGACTGTACGTCAGTCCCTATACCGATGAAGGACTGCTGCAGTATAGGGCAGCGGTCAGCAGTAGTGCACCTCAACCCTATGTATTGTGGACCTATACCAGTCCTTATAGAATGGCAGACTGTACCTCACTCAACCCTATGTACTGTAGCACCCTAGACAGACCAAGTTACCAGTCCTTATAAGGACCTTTGTGGAACAAGTAGGTTGCAACTGATTAGCAGACTGTAAGTCAGTCCCTATACCGTTGAAGGACTGCTGCAGTATAGTGCAGCGGTCAGAAATAGTGCACCTCATCCCTATGTATTGTGGACCTATACCAGTCCTTGTAGAATGGCAGACTGTACCTCACTCAACCCTATGTACTGTAGAACCCTAGACAGATCAAGTTACCAGTCCGTATAAGGACCTTTGTGGAACAAGTAGGTTGTGACTGATTAGCAGACTGTACGTCAGTCCCTATACCGATGAACGACTGCTGCAGTATAGGGCTGCGGTCAGCAGTAGTGCACCTCAACCCTATGTATTGTGGACCTATACCAGTCCTTATAGAATGGCAGACTGTACCTTACTCAACCCTATGTACTGTAGCACCCTAGACAGATCAAGTTACCAGTCCTTATAAGGACCTGTGTGAAACAAGTAGATTGTGACTGATTATCAGACTGTACATCAGTCCCTATAACGATGAAGGACTGCTGCAGTATAGGGCAGCAGTCAGCAGTAGTGCACCTCAACCCTATGTATTGTGGGCCTATACCAGTCCTTATAGAATGGCAGACTGTACCTCACTCAACCCTATGTACTGTAGCACCCAAGACAGACCAAGTTACCAGTCCTTATAAGGACCTTTGTGGAACAAGTAGGTTGTGACTGATTAGCAGGCTGTACGTCAGTCCCTATACCGATGAAGGACTGCTGCAGTATAGGGCAGCGGTCAGCAGTAGTGCACCTCAACCCTATGTATTGTGGAACTATACCAGTCCTTATAGAATGGCAGACTGTACCTCACTCAACCATATGTACTGTAGCACCCTAGACAGATCAAGTTACCAGTCCTTATAAGGACATGTGTGAAACAAGTAGATTGTGACTGATTATCAGACTGTACATCAGTCCCTATACCGATGAAGGACTGCTGCAGTAAAGGGCAGCAGTCAGCAGTAGTGCACCTCAACCCTATGTATTGTGGACCTATACCAGTCCTTATAGAATGGCAGACTGTACCTCACTCAACCCTATGTACTGTAGCACCCAAGACAGACCAAGTTACCAGTCCTTATAAGAACCTTTGTGGAACAAGTAGGTTGTGACTGATTAACAGACTGTACGTCAGTCCTTATACCGATGAAGGACTGCTGCAGTATAGGGCAGCGGTCAGCAGTAGTGCACCTCAACCCTATTTATTGTGGACCTATACCAGTCCTTATAGAATGGCAGACTGTACCTCACTCAACCCTATGTACTGTAGCACCCTAGACAGATCAAGTTACCAGTCCTTATAAGGACCTGTGTGAAACAAGTAGATTGTGACTGATTATCAGACTGTACATCAGTCCCTATACCGATGAAGGACTGCTGCAGTATAGGGCAGCAGTCAGCAGTAGTGCACCTCAACCCTATGTATTGTGGACCTATACCAGTCCTTATAGAATGGCAGACTGTACCTCACTCAACCCTATGTACTGTAGCACCCTAGACAGACCAAGTTACCAGTCCTTATAAGGACCTTTGTGGAACAAGAAGGTTGTGAATGATTAGCAGACTGCACGTCAGTCCCTATACCGATGAAGGACTGCTGCAGTATAGGGCAGCGGTCAGCAGTAGTGCACCTCAACCCTATGTATTGTGGACCTATACCAGTCCTTATAGAATGGCAGACTGTACCTCACTCAACCCTATGTACTGTAGCACCCTAGACAGATCAAGTTACCAGTCCTTATAAGGACCTTTGTGGAACAAGTAGGTTGTGACTGATTAGCAGACTGTACGTCAGTCCCTATACCGATGAAGGACTGCTGCAGTATAGGGCAGCGGTCAGCAGTAGTGCACCTCAACCCTATGTATTGTGGACCTATACCAGTCCTTGTAGAATGGCAGACTGTACCTCACTCAACCCTATGTACTGTAGAACCCTAGACAGATCATGTTACCAGTCCGTATAAGGACCTTTGTGGAACAAGTAGGTTGTGACTGATTAGCAGACTGTACGTCAGTCCCTATACCGATGAACGACTGTTGCAGGATAGGGCTGCGGTCAGCAGTAGTGCACCTCAACCCTATGTATTGTGGACCTATACCAGTCCTTATAGAATGGCAGACTGTACCTCACTCAACCCTATGTACTGTTGCACCCTAGACAGATCAAGTTACCAGTCCTTATAAGGACCTGTGTGAAACAAGTAGATTGTGACTGATTATCAGACTGTACATCAGTCCCTATACCGATGAAGGACTGCTGCAGTATAGGGCAGCGGTCAGCAGTAGTGCACCTCAACCCTATTTATTGTGGACCTATACCAGTCCTTATAGAATGGCAGACTGTACCTCACTCAACCCTATGTACTGTAGCACCCTAGACAGACCAAGTTACCAGTCCTTATAAGGACCTGTGTGAAACAAGTAGATTGTGACTGATTATCAGACTGTAATCAGTCCCTATAACGATGAAGGACTGCTGCAGTATAGGGCAGCAGTCAGCAGTAGTGCACCTCAACCCTATGTATTGTGGGCCTATACCAGTCCTTATAGAATGGCAGACTGTACCTCACTTAACCCTATGTACTGTAGCAACCAAGACAGACCAAGTTACCAGTCCTTATAAGGACCTTTGTGGAACAAGTAGGTTGTGACTGATTAGCAGACTGCGTCAGTCCCTATACCGATGAATGACTGCTGCAGTATAGGGCAGCGGTCAGCAGTAGTGCACCTCAACCCTATGTATTGTGGACCTATACCAGTCCTTACAGAATGGCAGACTGTACCTCACTCAACCCTATGTACTGTAGAACCCTAGACAGACCAAGTTACCAGTCCTTATAAGGACCTTTGAGGAACAAGTAGGTTGTGACTGATTAGCAGACTGTACGTCAGTCCCTATACCGATGAACGACGGCTGCAGTATAGGGCAGCGGTCAGCAGTAGTGCACCTCAACCCTATGTATTGTGGACCTATACCAGTCCTTATAGAATGGCAGACTGTACCTCACTCAACCCTATGTACTGTAGCACCCTAGACAGACCAAGTTACCAGTCCTTATAAGGACCTGTGTGAAACAAGTAGATTGTGACTGATTATCAGACTGTACATCAGTCCCTATAACGATGAAGGACTGCTGCAGTATAGGGCAGCAGTCAGCAGTAGTGCACCTCAACCCTATGTATTGTGGGCCTATACCAGTCCTTATAGAATGGCAGACTGTACCTCACTCAACCCTATGTACTGTAGCACCCAAGACAGACCAAGTTACCAGTCCTTATAAGGACCTTTGTGGAACAAGTAGGTTGTGACTGATTAGCAGAATGTACGTCAGTCCCTATACCGATGAACGACTGCTGCAGTATAGGGCAGTGGTCAGCAGTAGTGCACCTTAACCCTATGTATTGTGGAACTATACCAGTCCTTATAGAATGGCAGACTGTACCTCACTCAATCCTATGTACTGTAGAACCCTAGACAGACCAAGTTACCAGTACTTATAAGGACCTTTGTGGAACAAGTAGGTTGTGACTGATTAGCAGACTGTACGTCAGTCCCTATACCGATGAAGGACTGCTGCAGTATAGGGCAGCGGTCAGCAGTAGTGCACCTCAACCCTATGTATTGTGGACCTATACCAGTCCTTATAGAATGGCAGACTGTACCTCACTCAACCCTAAGTACTGTAGCACCCTAGACAGACCAAGTTACCAGTACTTATAAGGACCTTTGTGGAACAAGTAGGTTGTGACTGATTAGCAGACTGTACGTCAGTCCCTATACCGATGAAGGACTGCTGCAGTATAGGGCAGCGGTCAGCAGTAGTGCACCTCAACCCTATGTATTGTGGACCTATACCAGTCCTTATAAAATGGCAGACTGTACCTCACTCAACCCTATGTACTGTAGCACCCTAGACAGACCAAGTTACCAGTCCTTATAAGGACCTGTGTCAAACAAGTAGATTGTGACTGATTATCAGACTGTACATCAGTCCCTATAACGATGAAGGACTGCTGCAGTATAGGGCAGCGGTCAGCAGTAGTGCACCTCAACCCTATGTATTGTGGGCCTATACCAGTCCTTATAGAATGGCAGACTGTACCTCACTCAACCCTATGTACTGTAGCACCCTAGACAGACCAAGTTACCAGTCCTTATAAGGACCTGTGTGAAACAAGTAGATTGTGACTGATTATCAGACTGTACATCAGTCCCTATAACGATGAAGGACTGCTGCAGTATAGGGCAGCAGTCAGCAGTAGTGCACCTCAACCCTATGTATTGTGGGCCTATACCAGTCCTTATAGAATGGCAGACTGTACCTCACTTAACCCTATGTACTGTAGCAACCAAGACAGACCAAGTTACCAGTCCTTATAAGGACCTTTGTGGAACAAGTAGGTTGTGACTGATTAGCAGACTGTGCGTCAGTCCCTATACCGATGAAGGACTGCTGCAGTATAGGGCAGCAGTCAGCAGTAGTGCACCTCAACCCTATGTATTGTGGGCCTATACCAGTCCTTATAGAATGGCAGACTGTACCTCACTCAACCCTATGTACTGTTGCACCCTAGACAGATCAAGTTACCAGTCCTTATAAGGACCTGTGTGAAACAAGTAGATTGTGACTGATTATCAGACTGTACATCAGTCCCTATACCGATGAAGGACTGCTGCAGTATAGGGCAGCGGTCAGCAGTAGTGCACCTCAACCCTATTTATTGTGGACCTATACCAGTCCTTATAGAATGGCAGACTGTACCTCACTCAACCCTATGTACTGTAGCACCCTAGACAGACCAAGTTACCAGTCCTTATAAGGACCTGTGTGAAACAAGTAGATTGTGACTGATTATCAGACTGTAATCAGTCCCTATAACGATGAAGGACTGCTGCAGTATAGGGCAGCAGTCAGCAGTAGTGCACCTCAACCCTATGTATTGTGGGCCTATACCAGTCCTTATAGAATGGCAGACTGTACCTCACTCAACCCTATGTACTGTAGCACCCAAGACAGACCAAGTTACCAGTCCTTATAAGGACCTTTGTGGAACAAGTAGGTTGTGACTGATTAGCAGAATGTACGTCAGTCCCTATACCGATGAACGACTGCTGCAGTATAGGGCAGTGGTCAGCAGTAGTGCACCTTAACCCTATGTATTGTGGAACTATACCAGTCCTTATAGAATGGCAGACTGTACCTCACTAAATCCTATGTACTGTAGAACCCTAGACAGACCAAGTTACCAGTACTTATAAGGACCTTTGTGGAACAAGTAGGTTGTGACTGATTAGCAGACTGTACGTCAGTCCCTATACCGATGAAGGACTGCTGCAGTATAGGGCAGCGGTCAGCAGTAGTGCACCTCAACCCTATGTATTGTGGACCTATACCAGTCCTTATAGAATGGCAGACTGTACCTCACTCAACCCTAAGTACTGTAGCACCCTAGACAGACCAAGTTACCAGTACTTATAAGGACCTTTGTGGAACAAGTAGGTTGTGACTGATTAGCAGACTGTACGTCAGTCCCTATACCGATGAAGGACTGCTGCAGTATAGGGCAGCGGTCAGCAGTAGTGCACCTCAACCCTATGTATTGTGGACCTATACCAGTCCTTATAAAATGGCAGACTGTACCTCACTCAACCCTATGTACTGTAGCACCCTAGACAGACCAAGTTACCAGTCCTTATAAGGACCTGTGTCAAACAAGTAGATTGTGACTGATTATCAGACTGTACATCAGTCCCTATAACGATGAAGGACTGCTGCAGTATAGGGCAGCGGTCAGCAGTAGTGCACCTCAACCCTATGTATTGTGGGCCTATACCAGTCCTTATAGAATGGCAGACTGTACCTCACTCAACCCTATGTACTGTAGCACCCTAGACAGACCAAGTTACCAGTCCTTATAAGGACCTGTGTGAAACAAGTAGATTGTGACTGATTATCAGACTGTACATCAGTCCCTATAACGATGAAGGACTGCTGCAGTATAGGGCAGCAGTCAGCAGTAGTGCACCTCAACCCTATGTATTGTGGGCCTATACCAGTCCTTATAGAATGGCAGACTGTACCTCACTTAACCCTATGTACTGTAGCAACCAAGACAGACCAAGTTACCAGTCCTTATAAGGACCTTTGTGGAACAAGTAGGTTGTGACTGATTAGCAGACTGTGCGTCAGTCCCTATACCGATGAAGGACTGCTGCAGTATAGGGCAGCAGTCAGCAGTAGTGCACCTCAACCCTATGTATTGTGGGCCTATACCAGTCCTTATAGAATGGCAGACTGTACTTCACTTAACCCTATGTACTGTAGCAACCAAGACAGACCAAGTTACCAGTCCTTATAAGGACCTTTGTGGAACAAGTAGGTTGTGACTGATTAGCAGACTGTGCGTCAGTCCCTATACCGATGAATGACTGCTGCAGTATAGGGCAGCGGTCAGCAGTAGTGCACCTCAACCCTATGTATTGTGGACCTATACCAGTCCTTACAGAATGGCAGACTGTACCTCACTCAACCCTATGTACTGTAGAACCCTAGACAGACCAAGTTACCAGTCCTTATAAGGACCTTTGAGGAACAAGTAGGTTGTGACTGATTAGCAGACTGTACGTCAGTCCCTATACCGATGAACGACGGCTGCAGTATAGGGCACCGGTCAGCAGTAGTGCACCTCAACCCTATGTATTGTGGACCTATACCAGTCCTTATAGAATGGCAGACTGTACCTCACTCAACCCTATGTACTGTAGAACCCTAGACAGACCAAGTTGCCAGTCCTTATAAGGACCTTTGTGGAACAAGTAGGTTGTGACTGATTAGCAGACTGTACATCAGTCCTTATACCGATGAAGGACTGCTGCAGTATAGGGCAGCGGTCAGCAGTAGTGCACCTCAACCCTATGTATTGTGGACCTATACCAGTCCTTATAGAATGGCAGACTGTACCTCACTCAACCCTATGTACTGTAGCACCCTAGACAGACCAAGTTACCAGTCCTTATAAGGACCTGTGTGAAACAAGTAGATTGTGACTGATTATCAGACTGTACATCAGTCCCTATAACGATGAAGGACTGCTGCAGTATAGGGCAGCAGTCAGCAGTAGTGCACCTCAACCCTATGTATTGTGGGCCTATACCAGTCCTTATAGAATGGCAGACTGTACCTCACTCAACCCTATGTACTGTAGCACCCAAGACAGACCAAGTTACCAGTCCTTATAAGGACCTTTGTGGAACAAGTAGGTTGTGACTGATTAGCAGGCTGTACGTCAGTCCCTATACCGATGAAGGACTGCTGCAGTATAGGGCAGCGGTCAGCAGTAGTGCACCTCAACCCTATGTATTGTGGACCTATACCAGTCCTTATAGAATGGCAGACTGTACCTCACTCAACACTATGTACTGTAGAACCCTAGACAGACCAAGTTACCAGTCCTTATAAGGACCTTTGTGGAACAAGTAGGTTGCAACTGATTAGCAGACTGTAAGTCAGTCCCTATACCGATGAAGGACTGCTGCAGTATAGTGCAGCGGTCAGAAATAGTGCACCTCATCCCTATGTATTGTGGACCTATACCAGTCCTTGTAGAATGGCAGACTGTACCTCACTCAACCCTATGTACTGTAAAACCCTAGACAGATCAAGTTACCAGTCCGTATAAGGACCTTTGTGGAACAAGTAGGTTGTGACTGATTAGCAGACTGTACGTCAGTCCCTATACCGATGAACGACTGCTGCAGTATAGGGCTGCGGTCAGCAGTAGTGCACCTCAACCCTATGTATTGTGGACCTATACCAGTCCTTATAGAATGGCAGACTGTACCTTACTCAACCCTATGTACTGTAGCACCCTAGACAGATCAAGTTACCAGTCCTTATAAGGACCTGTGTGAAACAAGTAGATTGTGACTGATTATCAGACTGTACATCAGTCCCTATAACGATGAAGGACTGCTGCAGTATAGGGCAGCAGTCAGCAGTAGTGCACCTCAACCCTATGTATTGTGGGCCTATACCAGTCCTTATAGAATGGCAGACTGTACCTCACTCAACCCTATGTACTGTAGCACCCAAGACAGACCAAGTTACCAGTCCTTATAAGGACCTTTGTGGAACAAGTAGGTTGTGACTGATTAGCAGGCTGTACGTCAGTCCCTATACCGATGAAGGACTGCTGCAGTATAGGGCAGCGGTCAGCAGTAGTGCACCTCAACCCTATGTATTGTGGAACTATACCAGTCCTTATAGAATGGCAGACTGTACCTCACTCAACCATATGTACTGTAGCACCCTAGACAGATCAAGTTACCAGTCCTTATAAGGACCTGTGTGAAACAAGTAGATTGTGACTGATTATCAGACTGTACATCAGTCCCTATACCGATGAAGGACTGCTGCAGTAAAGGGCAGCAGTCAGCAGTAGTGCACCTCAACCCTATGTATTGTGGACCTATACCAGTCCTTATAGAATGGCAGACTGTACCTCACTCAACCCTATGTACTGTAGCACCCAAGACAGACCAAGTTACCAGTCCTTATAAGAACCTTTGTGGAACAAGTAGGTTGTGACTGATTAACAGACTGTACGTCAGTCCTTATACCGATGAAGGACTGCTGCAGTATAGGGCAGCGGTCAGCAGTAGTGCACCTCAACCCTATTTATTGTGGACCTATACCAGTCCTTATAGAATGGCAGACTGTACCTCACTCAACCCTATGTACTATAGCACCCTAGACAGATCAAGTTACCAGTCCTTATAAGGATCTGTGTGAAACAAGTAGATTGTGACTGATTATCAGACTGTACATTAGTCCCTATACCGATGAAGGACTGCTGCAGTATAGGGCAGCGGTCAGCAGTAGTGCACCTCAACCCTATGTATTGTGGGCCTATACCAGTCCTTATAGAATGGCAGACTGTACCTCACTCAACCCTATGTACTGTAGCACCCTAGACAGACCAAGTTACCAGTCCTTATAAGGACCTGTGTGAAACAAGTAGATTGTGACTGATTATCAGACTGTACATCAGTCCCTATAACGATGAAGGACTGCTGCAGTATAGGGCAGCAGTCAGCAGTAGTGCACCTCAACCCTATGTATTGTGGGCCTATACCAGTCCTTATAGAATGGCAGACTGTACCTCACTCAACCCTATGTACTGTAGCACCCAAGACAGACCAAGTTACCAGTCCTTATAAGGACCTTTGTGGAACAAGTAGGTTGTGACTGATTAGCAGACTGTACGTCAGTCCTTATACCGATGAACGACTGCTGCAGTATAGGGCAGCGGTCAGCAGTAGTGCACCTCAACCCTATGTATTGTGGAACTATACCAGTCCTTATAGAATGGCAGACTGTACCTCACTCAATCCTATGTACTGTAGAACCCTAGACAGACCAAGTTACCAGTACTTATAAGGACCTTTGTGGAACAAGTAGGTTGTGACTGATTAGCAGACTGTACGTCAGTCCCTATACCGATGAAGGACTGCTGCAGTATAGGGCAGCGGTCAGCAGTAGTGCACCTCAACCCTATGTATTGTGGACCTATACCAGTCCTTATAGAATGGCAGACTGTACCTCACTCAACCCTATGTACTGTAGCACCCTAGACAGACCAAGTTACCAGTCCTTATAAGGACCTTTGTGGAACAAGTAGGTTGCAACTGATTAGCAGACTGTAAGTCAGTCCCTATACCGTTGAAGGACTGCTGCAGTATAGTGCAGCGGTCAGAAATAGTGCACCTCATCCCTATGTATTGTGGACCTATACCAGTCCTTGTAGAATGGCAGACTGTACCTCACTCAACCCTATGTACTGTAGAACCCTAGACAGATCAAGTTACCAGTCCGTATAAGGACCTTTGTGGAACAAGTAGGTTGTGACTGATTAGCAGACTGTACGTCAGTCCCTATACCGATGAACGACTGCTGCAGTATAGGGCTGCGGTCAGCAGTAGTGCACCTCAACCCTATGTATTGTGGACCTATACCAGTCCTTATAGAATGGCAGACTGTACCTTACTCAACCCTATGTACTGTAGCACCCTAGACAGATCAAGTTACCAGTCCTTATAAGGACCTGTGTGAAACAAGTAGATTGTGACTGATTATCAGACTGTACATCAGTCCCTATAACGATGAAGGACTGCTGCAGTATAGGGCAGCAGTCAGCAGTAGTGCACCTCAACCCTATGTATTGTGGGCCTATACCAGTCCTTATAGAATGGCAGACTGTACCTCACTCAACCCTATGTACTGTAGCACCCAAGACAGACCAAGTTACCAGTCCTTATAAGGACCTTTGTGGAACAAGTAGGTTGTGACTGATTAGCAGGCTGTACGTCAGTCCCTATACCGATGAAGGACTGCTGCAGTATAGGGCAGCGGTCAGCAGTAGTGCACCTCAACCCTATGTATTGTGGAACTATACCAGTCCTTATAGAATGGCAGACTGTACCTCACTCAACCATATGTACTGTAGCACCCTAGACAGATCAAGTTACCAGTCCTTATAAGGACATGTGTGAAACAAGTAGATTGTGACTGATTATCAGACTGTACATCAGTCCCTATACCGATGAAGGACTGCTGCAGTAAAGGGCAGCAGTCAGCAGTAGTGCACCTCAACCCTATGTATTGTGGACCTATACCAGTCCTTATAGAATGGCAGACTGTACCTCACTCAACCCTATGTACTGTAGCACCCAAGACAGACCAAGTTACCAGTCCTTATAAGAACCTTTGTGGAACAAGTAGGTTGTGACTGATTAACAGACTGTACGTCAGTCCTTATACCGATGAAGGACTGCTGCAGTATAGGGCAGCGGTCAGCAGTAGTGCACCTCAACCCTATTTATTGTGGACCTATACCAGTCCTTATAGAATGGCAGACTGTACCTCACTCAACCCTATGTACTGTAGCACCCTAGACAGACCAAGTTACCAGTCCTTATAAGGACCTGTGTGAAACAAGTAGATTGTGACTGATTATCAGACTGTAATCAGTCCCTATAACGATGAAGGACTGCTGCAGTATAGGGCAGCAGTCAGCAGTAGTGCACCTCAACCCTATGTATTGTGGGCCTATACCAGTCCTTATAGAATGGCAGACTGTACCTCACTTAACCCTATGTACTGTAGCAACCAAGACAGACCAAGTTACCAGTCCTTATAAGGACCTTTGTGGAAGAAGTAGGTTGTGACTGATTAGCAGACTGTGCGTCAGTCCCTATACCGATGAAGGACTGCTGCAGTATAGGGCAGCGGTCAGCAGTAGTGCACCTCAACCCTATGTATTGTGGACCTATACCAGTCCTTACAGAATGGCAGACTGTACCTCACTCAACCCTATGTACTGTAGAACCCTAGACAGACCAAGTTACCAGTCCTTATAAGGACCTTTGAGGAACAAGTAGGTTGTGACTGATTAGCAGACTGTACGTCAGTCCCTATACCGATGAAGGACTGCTGCAGTATAGGGCAGCGGTCAGCAGTAGTGCACCTCAACCCTATGTATTGTGGACCTATACCAGTCCTTATAGAATGGCAGACTGTACCTCACTCAACCCTATGTACTGTAGCACCCTAGACAGACCAAGTTACCAGTCCTTATAAAGGACCTTTGTGGAACAAGTAGGTTGTGACTGATTAGCAGACTGTACGTCAGTCCCTATACCGATGAAGGACTGCTGCAGTATAGGGCAGCGGTCAGCAGTAGTGCACCTCAACCCTATGTATTGTGGACCTATACCAGTCCTTATAGAATGGCAGACTGTACCTCACTCAACCCTATGTACTGTAGCACCCAAGACAGACCAAGTTACCAGTCCTTATAAGGACCTTTGTGGAACAAGTAGGTTGTGACTGATTAGCAGACTGTACGTCAGTCCTTATACCGATGAACGACTGCTGCAGTATAGGGCAGCGGTCAGCAGTAGTGCACCTCAACCCTATGTATTGTGGACCTATACCAGTCCTTATAGAATGGCAGACTGTACCTCACTCAACCCTATGTACTGTAGCACCCTAGACAGACCAAGTTACCAGTCCTTATAAAGGACCTTTGTGGAACAAGTAGTTTGTGACTGATTAGCAGACTGTACGTCAGTCCCTATACCGTTGAAGGACTGCTGCAGTATAGGGCAGCGGTCAGCAGTAGTGCACCTCAACCCTATGTATTGTGGACCTATACCAGTCATTATAGAATGGCAGACTGTACCTCACTGAACACTATGTACTGTAGAACCCTAGACAGACCAAGTTACCAGTCCTTATAAGGACCTTTGTGGAACAAGTAGGTTGCAACTGATTAGCAGACTGTAAGTCAGTCCCTATACCGATGAAGGACTGCTGCAGTATAGTGCAGCGGTCAGAAATAGTGCACCTCATCCCTATGTATTGTGGACCTATACCAGTCCTTGTAGAATGGCAGACTGTACCTCACTCAACCCTATGTACTGTAGAACCCTAGACAGATCAAGTTACCAGTCCGTATAAGGACCTTTGTGGAACAAGTAGGTTGTGACTGATTAGCAGACTGTACGTCAGTCCCTATACCGATGAACGACTGCTGCAGTATAGGGCAGCGGTCAGCAGTAGTGCACCTCAACCCTATGTATTGTGGACCTATACCAGTCCTTATAGAATGGCAGACTGTACCTCACTCAACCATATGTACTGTAGCACCCTAGACAGATCAAGTTACCAGTCCTTATAAGGACCTGTGTGAAACAAGTAGATTGTGACTGATTATCAGACTGTACATCAGTCCCTATAACGATGAAGGACTGCTGCAGTATAGGGCAGCAGTCAGCAGTAGTGCACCTCAACCCTATGTATTGTGGGCCTATACCAGTCCTTATAGAATGGCAGACTGTACCTCACTCAACCCTATGTACTGTAGCACCCAAGACAGACCAAGTTACCAGTCCTTATAAGGACCTTTGTGGAACAAGTAGGTTGTGACTGATTAGCAGGCTGTACGTCAGTCCCTATACCGATGAAGGACTGCTGCAGTATAGGGCAGCGGTCAGCAGTAGTGCACCTCAACCCTATGTATTGTGGAACTATACCAGTCCTTATAGAATGGCAGACTGTACCTCACTCAACCATATGTACTGTAGCACCCTAGACAGATCAAGTTACCAGTCCTTATAAGGACCTGTGTGAAACAAGTAGATTGTGACTGATTATCAGACTGTACATCAGTCCCTATACCGATGAAGGACTGCTGCAGTAAAGGGCAGCAGTCAGCAGTAGTGCACCTCAACCCTATGTATTGTGGACCTATACCAGTCCTTATAGAATGGCAGACTGTACCTCACTCAACCCTATGTACTGTAGCACCCAAGACAGACCAAGTTACCAGTCCTTATAAGGACCTTTGTGGAACAAGTAGGTTGTGACTGATTAACAGACTGTACGTCAGTCCCTATTCCGATGAACCACTGCTGCAGTATAGGGCAGCGGTCAGCAGTAGTGCACCTCAACCCTATTTATTGTGGACCTATACCAGTCCTTTTAGAATGGCAGACTGTACCTCACTCAACCCTATGTACTGTGTCACCCTAGACAGACCAAGTTACCAGTCCTTATAAAGGACCTTTATGGAACAAGTAGGTTGTGACTGATTAGCAGACTGTACGTCAGTCCCTATACCGATGAAAGACTGCTGCAGTATAGGGCAGCGGTCAGCAGTAGTGCACCTCAACCCTATGTATTGTGGACCTATACCAGTCTTTATAGAATGGCAGACTGTACCTCAATCAACCGTATGTACTGTAGCACCCAAGACAGAACAAGTTACCAGTCCTTATAAGGACCTTTGTGAAACAAGTAGGTTGTGACTGATTAGCAGACTTTACGTCAGTCCTTATACCGATGAAGGACTGCTGCAGTATAGGGCAGCGGTCAGCAGTAGTGCACCTCAACCCTATTTATTGTGGACCTATACCAGTCCTTATAGAATGGCAGACTGTACCTCACTCAACCCTATGTACTGTAGCACCCTAGACAGATCAAGTTACCAGTCCTTATAAGGACCTGTGTGAAACAAGTAGATTGTGACTGATTATCAGACTGTACATTAGTCCCTATACCGATGAAGGACTGCTGCAGTATAGGGCAGCAGTCAGCAGTAGTGCACCTCAACCCTATGTATTGTGGACCTTTACCAGTCCTTATAGAATGGCAGACTGTACCTCACTCAACCCTATGTACTGTGTCACCCTAGACAGACCAAGTTACCAGTCCTTATAAAGGACCTTTGTGGAACAAGTAGGTTGTGACTGATTAGCAGACTGTACGTCAGTCCCTATACCGATGAAGGACTGCTGCAGTATAGGGCAGCGGTCAGCAGTAGTGCACCTCAACCCTATGTATTGTGGACCTATACCAGTCCTTATAGAATGGCAGACTGTACCTCACTCAACCCTATGTACTGTAGCACCCTAGACAGATCAAGTTACCAGTCCTTATAAGGACCTTTGTGGAACAAGTAGGTTGTGACTGATTAGCAGACGGTACGTCAGTCCTTATACCAATGAAGGACTGCTGCAGTATAGGGCAGCGGTCAGCAGCAGTGCACCTCAACTCTATTTATTGTGGACCTATACCAGTCCTTACAGAATGGCAGACTGTACCTCACTCAACCCTATGTACTGTAGAACCCTAGACAGACCAAGTTACCTGTCCTTATAAGGACCTTTGTGAAACAAGTAGGTTGTGACTGATTAGCAGACTGTACGTCGGTCCTTATACCGATGAAGGACTGCTGCAGTATAGGGCAGCGGTCAGCAGTAGTGCACCTCAACCCTATGTATTGTGGACCTATACCAGTCCTTATAGAATGGCAGACTGTACCTCACTCAACCCTATGTACTGTAGCACCCTAGACAGACCAAGTTACCAGTCCTTATATAGGACCTTTGTGGAACAAGTAGGTTGTGACTGATTAGCAGACTGTACGTCAGTCCCTATACTGATGAAGGACTGCTGCAGTATAGGGCAACGGTCAGCAGTAGTGCACCTCAACCCTATGTATTGTGGACCTATACCAGTCCTTATAGAATGGCAGACTGTACCTCACTTAACCCTATGTACTGTAGCAACCAAGACAGACCAAGTTACCAGTCCTTATAAGGACCTTTGTGGAACAAGTAGGTTGTGACTGATTAGCAGACTGTGTGTCAGTCCCTATACCGATGAAGGACTGCTGCAGTATAGGGCAGCGGTCAGCAGTAGTGCACCTCAACCCTATGTATTGTGGACCTATACCAGTCCTTACAGAATGGCAGACTGAACCTCACTCAACCCTATGTACTGTAGAACCCTAGACAGACCAAGTTACCAGTCCTTATAAGGACCTTTGAGGAACAAGTAGGTTGTGACTGATTAGCAGACTGTACGTCAGTCCCTATACCGATGAACGACGGCTGCAGTATAGGGCAGCGGTCAGCAGTAGTGCACCTCAACCCTATGTATTGTGGACCTATACCAGTCCTTATAGAATGGCAGACTGTACCTCACTCAACCCTATGTACTGTAGCACCCTAGACAGATCAAGTTACCAGTCCTTATAAGGACCTTTGTGGAACAAGTAGGTTGTGACTGATTAACAGACTGTACGTCAGTCCTTATACCGATGAAGGACTGCTGCAGTATAGGGCAGCGGTCAGCAGTAGTGCACCTCAACCCTATTTATTGTGGACCTATACCAGTCCTTATAGAATGGCAGACTGTACCTCACTCAACCCTATGTACTGTAGCACCCTAGACAGACCAAGTTACCAGTCCTTATAAGGACCTGTGTGAAACAAGTAGATTGTGACTGATTATCAGACTGTACATCAGTCCCTATACCGATGAAGGACTGCTGCAGTATAGGGCAGCAGTCAGCAGTAGTGCACCTCAACCCTATGTATTGTGGACCTATACCAGTCTTTATAGAATGGCAGACTGTACCTCACTCAACCCTATGTACTGTAGCACCCAAGACAGACCAAGTTACCAGTCCTTATAAGGACCTTTGTGGAACAAGTAGGTTGTGACTGATTAGCAGACTGTACGTCAGTCCCTATACCGATGAAGGACTGCTGCAGTATAGGGCAGCGGTCAGCAGTAGTGCACCTCAACTCTATTTATTGTGGACCTATACCAGTCCTTACAGAATGGCAGACTGTACCTCACTCAACCCTATGTACTGTAGAACCCTAGACAGACCAAGTTACCAGTCCTTATAAGGACCTTTGAGGAACAAGTAGGTTGTGACTGATTAGCAGGCTGTACGTCAGTCCCTATACCGATGAAGGACTGCTGCAGTATAGGGCAGCGGTCAGCAGTAGTGCACCTCAACCCTATGTATTGTGGAACTATACCAGTCCTTATAGAATGGCAGACTGTACCTCACTCAACCATATGTACTGTAGCACCCTAGACAGATCAAGTTACCAGTCCTTATAAGGACCTGTGTGAAACAAGTAGATTGTGACTGATTATCAGACTGTACATCAGTCCCTATACCGATGAAGGACTGCTGCAGTAAAGGGCAGCAGTCAGCAGTAGTGCACCTCAACCCTATGTATTGTGGACCTATACCAGTCCTTATAGAATGGCAGACTGTACCTCACTCAACCCTATGTACTGTAGCACCCAAGACAGACCAAGTTACCAGTCCTTATAAGGACCTTTGTGGAACAAGTAGGTTGTGACTGATTAACAGACTGTACGTCAGTCCCTATTCCGATGAACCACTGCTGCAGTATAGGGCAGCGGTCAGCAGTAGTGCACCTCAACCCTATTTATTGTGGACCTATACCAGTCCTTTTAGAATGGCAGACTGTACCTCACTCAACCCTATGTACTGTGTCACCCTAGACAGACCAAGTTACCAGTCCTTATAAAGGACCTTTATGGAACAAGTAGGTTGTGACTGATTAGCAGACTGTACGTCAGTCCCTATACCGATGAAAGACTGCTGCAGTATAGGGCAGCGGTCAGCAGTAGTGCACCTCAACCCTATGTATTGTGGACCTATACCAGTCTTTATAGAATGGCAGACTGTACCTCAATCAACCGTATGTACTGTAGCACCCAAGACAGAACAAGTTACCAGTCCTTATAAGGACCTTTGTGAAACAAGTAGGTTGTGACTGATTAGCAGACTTTACGTCAGTCCTTATACCGATGAAGGACTGCTGCAGTATAGGGCAGCGGTCAGCAGTAGTGCACCTCAACCCTATTTATTGTGGACCTATACCAGTCCTTATAGAATGGCAGACTGTACCTCACTCAACCCTATGTACTGTAGCACCCTAGACAGATCAAGTTACCAGTCCTTATAAGGACCTGTGTGAAACAAGTAGATTGTGACTGATTATCAGACTGTACATTAGTCCCTATACCGATGAAGGACTGCTGCAGTATAGGGCAGCAGTCAGCAGTAGTGCACCTCAACCCTATGTATTGTGGACCTTTACCAGTCCTTATAGAATGGCAGACTGTACCTCACTCAACCCTATGTACTGTGTCACCCTAGACAGACCAAGTTACCAGTCCTTATAAAGGACCTTTGTGGAACAAGTAGGTTGTGACTGATTAGCAGACTGTACGTCAGTCCCTATACCGATGAAGGACTGCTGCAGTATAGGGCAGCGGTCAGCAGTAGTGCACCTCAACCCTATGTATTGTGGACCTATACCAGTCCTTATAGAATGGCAGACTGTACCTCACTCAACCCTATGTACTGTAGCACCCTAGACAGATCAAGTTACCAGTCCTTATAAGGACCTTTGTGGAACAAGTAGGTTGTGACTGATTAGCAGACGGTACGTCAGTCCTTATACCAATGAAGGACTGCTGCAGTATAGGGCAGCGGTCAGCAGCAGTGCACCTCAACTCTATTTATTGTGGACCTATACCAGTCCTTACAGAATGGCAGACTGTACCTCACTCAACCCTATGTACTGTAGAACCCTAGACAGACCAAGTTACCTGTCCTTATAAGGACCTTTGTGAAACAAGTAGGTTGTGACTGATTAGCAGACTGTACGTCGGTCCTTATACCGATGAAGGACTGCTGCAGTATAGGGCAGCGGTCAGCAGTAGTGCACCTCAACCCTATGTATTGTGGACCTATACCAGTCCTTATAGAATGGCAGACTGTACCTCACTCAACCCTATGTACTGTAGCACCCTAGACAGACCAAGTTACCAGTCCTTATATAGGACCTTTGTGGAACAAGTAGGTTGTGACTGATTAGCAGACTGTACGTCAGTCCCTATACTGATGAAGGACTGCTGCAGTATAGGGCAACGGTCAGCAGTAGTGCACCTCAACCCTATGTATTGTGGACCTATACCAGTCCTTATAGAATGGCAGACTGTACCTCACTTAACCCTATGTACTGTAGCAACCAAGACAGACCAAGTTACCAGTCCTTATAAGGACCTTTGTGGAACAAGTAGGTTGTGACTGATTAGCAGACTGTGTGTCAGTCCCTATACCGATGAAGGACTGCTGCAGTATAGGGCAGCGGTCAGCAGTAGTGCACCTCAACCCTATGTATTGTGGACCTATACCAGTCCTTACAGAATGGCAGACTGAACCTCACTCAACCCTATGTACTGTAGAACCCTAGACAGACCAAGTTACCAGTCCTTATAAGGACCTTTGAGGAACAAGTAGGTTGTGACTGATTAGCAGACTGTACGTCAGTCCCTATACCGATGAACGACGGCTGCAGTATAGGGCAGCGGTCAGCAGTAGTGCACCTCAACCCTATGTATTGTGGACCTATACCAGTCCTTATAGAATGGCAGACTGTACCTCACTCAACCCTATGTACTGTAGCACCCTAGACAGATCAAGTTACCAGTCCTTATAAGGACCTTTGTGGAACAAGTAGGTTGTGACTGATTAACAGACTGTACGTCAGTCCTTATACCGATGAAGGACTGCTGCAGTATAGGGCAGCGGTCAGCAGTAGTGCACCTCAACCCTATTTATTGTGGACCTATACCAGTCCTTATAGAATGGCAGACTGTACCTCACTCAACCCTATGTACTGTAGCACCCTAGACAGACCAAGTTACCAGTCCTTATAAGGACCTGTGTGAAACAAGTAGATTGTGACTGATTATCAGACTGTACATCAGTCCCTATACCGATGAAGGACTGCTGCAGTATAGGGCAGCAGTCAGCAGTAGTGCACCTCAACCCTATGTATTGTGGACCTATACCAGTCTTTATAGAATGGCAGACTGTACCTCACTCAACCCTAAGTACTGTAGCACCCTAGACAGACCAAGTTACCAGTCCTTATAAAGGACCTTTGTGGAACAAGTAGGTTGTGACTGATTAGCAGACTGTACGTCAGTCCCTATACCGATGAACGACGGCTGCAGTATAGGGCAGCGGTCAGCAGTAGTGCACCTCAACCCTATGTATTGTGGGCCTATACCAGTCCTTATAGAATGGCAGACTGTACCTCACTCAACCCTATGTACTGTAGCACCCAAGACAGACCAAGTTACCAGTCCTTATAAGGACCTTTGTGGAACAAGTAGGTTGTGACTGATTAGCAGACTGTACGTCAGTCCCTATACCGATGAAGGACTGCTGCAGTATAGGGCAGCGGTCAGCAGTAGTGCACCTCAACTCTATTTATTGTGGACCTATACCAGTCCTTACAGAATGGCAGACTGTACCTCACTCAACCCTATGTACTGTAGAACCCTAGACAGACCAAGTTACCAGTCCTTATAAGGACCTTTGAGGAACAAGTAGGTTGTGACTGATTAACAGACTGTACGTCAGTCCCTATACCGATGAACGACTGCTGCAGTATAGGGCAGCGGTCAGCAGTAGTGCACCTCAACCCTATGTATTGTGGACCTATACCAGTCCTTATAGAATGGCAGACTGTACCTCACTCAACCCTATGTACTGTAGCACCCAAGACAGACCAAGTTACCAGTCCTTATAAGGACCTTTGTGGAACAAGTAGGTTGTGACTGATTAACAGACTGTACGTCAGTCCTTATACCGATGAAGGACTGCTGCAGTATAGGGCAGCGGTCAGCAGTAGTGCACCTCAACTCTTTTTATTGTGGACCTATACCAGTCCTTACAGAATGGCAGACTGTACCTCACTCAACCCTATGTACTGTAGAACCCTAGACAGACCAAGTTGCCAGTACTTATAAGGACCTTTGTGGAACAAGTAGGTTGTGACTGATTAGCAGACTGTACGTCAGTCCCTATACCGATGAAGGACTGCTGCAGTATAGGGCAGCGGTCAGCAGTAGTGCACCTCAACCCTATGTATTGTGGACCTATACCAGTCCTTATAGAATGGCAGACTGTACCTCACTCAACCCTATGTACTGTAGCACCCTAGACAGACCAAGTTACCAGTCCTTATAAAGGACCTTTGTGGAACAAGTAGGTTGTGACTGATTAGCAGACTATACGTCAGTCCCTATACCGATGAAGGACTGCTGCAGTATAGGGCAGCGGTCAGCAGTAGTGCACCTCAACCTTATGTATTGTGGACCTATACCAGTCCTTATAGAATGGCAGACTGTACCTCACTCAACCCTATGTACTGTAGCACCCTAGACAGACCAAGTTACTAGTCCTTATAAGGACCTGTGTGAAACAAGTAGATTGTGACTGATTATCAGACTGTACATCAGTCCCTATACCGATGAAGGACTGCTGCAGTATAGGGCAGCAGTCAGCAGTAGTGCACCTCAACCCTATGTATTGTGGGCCTATACCAGTCCTTATAGAATGGCAGACTGTACCTCACTCAACCCTATGTACTGTAGCACCCAAGACAGACCAAGTTACCAGTCCTTATAAGGACCTTTGTGGAACAAGTAGGTTGTGACTGATTAGCAGACTGTACGTCAGTCCCTATACCGATGAAGGACTGCTGCAGTATAGGGCAGCGGTCAGCAGTAGTGCACCTCAACCCTATGTATTGTGGACCTATACCAGTCCTTATAGAATGGCAGACTGTACCTCACTCAACCCTATGTACTGTAGCACCCAAGACAGACCAAGTTACCAGTCCTTATAAGGACCTTTGTGGAACAAGTAGGTTGTGACTGATTAACAGACTGTACGTCAGTCCTTATACCGATGAAGGACTGCTGCAGTATAGGGCAGCGGTCAGCAGTAGTGCACCTCAACCCTATGTATTGTGGACCTATACCAGTCCTTATAGAATGGCAGACTGTACCTCACTCAACCCTATGTACTGTAGCACCCTAGACAGACCAAGTTACCAGTCCTTATAAAGGACCTTTGTGGAACAAGTAGGTTGTGACTGATTAGCAGACTGTACGTCAGTCCCTATACCGATGAAGGACTGCTGCAGTATAGGGCAGCGGTCAGCAGTAGTGCACCTCAACCTTATGTATTGTGGACCTATACCAGTCATTATAGAATGGCAGACTGTACCTCACTGAACACTATGTACTGTAGAACCCTAGACAGACCAAGTTACCAGTCCTTATAAGGACCTTTGTGGAACAAGTAGGTTGCGACTGATTAGCAGACTGTACGTCAGTCCCTATACCGATGAAGGACTGCTGCAGTATAGTGCAGCGGTCAGAAGTAGTGCACCTCATCCCTATGTATTGTGGACCTATGCCAGTCCTTATAGAATGGCAGACTGTACCTCACTCAACCCTATGTACTGTAGCACCCTAGACAGACCAAGTTGCCAGTCCTTATAAGGACCTTTGTGGAACAAGTAGGTTGTGAATGATTAGCAGACTGCACGTCAGTCCCTATACCGATGAAGGACTGCTGCAGTATTGGGCAGCGGTCAGCAGTTGTGCACCTCAACCCTATTTATTGTGGACCTATACCAGTCCTTTTAGAATGGCAGACTGTACCTCACTCAACCCTATGTACTGTGTCACCCTAGACAGACCAAGTTACCAGTCCTTATAAAGGACCTTTGTGGAACAAGTAGGTTGTGACTGATTAGCAGACTGTACGTCAGTCCCTATACCGATGAAGGACTGCTGCAGTATAGGGCAGCGGTCAGCAGTAGTGCACCTCAACCCTATGTATTGTGGACCTATACCAGTCCTTATAGAATGGCAGACTGTACCTCACTCAACCCTATGTACTGTAGCACCCTAGACAGACCAAGTTACCAGTCCTTATAAAGGACCTTTGTGGAACAAGTAGGTTGTGACTGATTAGCAGACTGTACATCAGTCCCTATACCGATGAAGGACTGCTGCAGTATAGGGCAGCGGTCAGCAGTAGTGCACCTCAACCCTATGTATTGTGGACCTATACCAGTCATTATAGAATGGCAGACTGTACCTCACTGAACACTATGTACTGTAGAACCCTAGACAGACCAAGTTACCAGTCCTTATAAGGACCTTTGTGGAACAAGTAGGTTGCGACTGATTAGCAGACTGTACGTCAGTCCCTATACCGATGAAGGACTTCTGCAGTATAGTGCAGCGGTCAGAAGTAGTGCACCTCATCCCTATGTATTGTGGACCTATACCAGTCCTTATAGAATGGCAGACTGTACCTCACTCAACCCTATGTACTGTAGCACCCTAGACAGACCAAGTTGCCAGTCCTTATAAGGACCTTTGTGGAACAAGTAGGTTGTGAATGATTAGCAGACTGCACGTCAGTCCCTATACCGATGAAGGACTGCTGCAGTATTGGGCAGCGGTCAGCAGTTGTGCACCTCAACCCTATTTATTGTGGACCTATACCAGTCCTTTTAGAATGGCAGACTGTACCTCACTCAACCCTATGTACTGTGTCACCCTAGACAGACCAAGTTACCAGTCCTTATAAAGGACCTTTGTGGAACAAGTAGGTTGTGACTGATTAGCAGACTGTACGTCAGTCCCTATACCGATGAAGGACTGCTGCAGTATATGGCAGCGGTCAGCAGTAGTGCACCTCAACCCTATGTATTGTGGACCTATACCAGTCCTTATAGAATGGCAGACTGTACCTCACTCAACCCTATGTACTGTAGCACCCAAGACAGACCAAGTTACCAGACCTTAGTGAAACAAGTAGGTTGTGACTGATTAGCAGACTGTACGTCAGTCCTTATACCGATGAAGGACTGCTGCAGTGTAGGGCAGCGGTCAGCAGTAGTGCACCTCAACCCTATTTATTGTGGACTGTTAGGAATTTCCCTTGTGATCAGTAAAAAAACTCCAGGTGTTCTGAGAAGCACGAAAATGTATTTCTGATGTGGCCCACAACAGAGAGACATGCTTACAGGACGAAAGCTGAAGGAAAATGTCTGCCAAAAGACTGTGTCCCGCCTTCACATACCCCATAAGAATAACATCTCTATGCTTCTATTGGCTGAGGGAACATAAATAACGTTGTCATGGTACGAACTAGTACCTTTATTAGCTATTCATGTTCCGTACATTCTTAGGCTATCATATTTAGTTAAATCTAATGATTCTACAACTTACTATGGAGTTAATTAAGACAAAACAATACAATGAGTTAATACAATAATGTGCTCAGAAGTAAGCTTTTTAACAAATCAGCCTCAGGACTATTGTTTTTCTAATAGTCACACAATAAACATTTAAAACTTTTCTAACATTCCCTCCTCTTTGTGTGACTATTTTATCTCAACACATTTCGATGAAAGTCCCTGTGTTATACACTTTCGGACTGTATGTTATTAAGTTGAGCTTCAATGTCCACATAGGTATCCTCAGAGGTAGAGAGGGTTTGATACATTGTTCTTGAGACTGCAGTTTCAATGAGTTTTTGTGAAAGTCCTCGAATACAGGGAATGCAGCAGCATCCGCAAGTGACCAAAACGGCCAAAGCCACAGCGATTGAGATCAAACATGATGTGATAAATCCAGTCCATTTACCGAACCATCCTTCAAGCCAAGTTGTGAATGGATCATTAATACCTGAGTTTTCCGCCAATTCATTCGATAGCGCAGTCAGTCCTTCCAAGGCTCTGGTCACTGTCCCTCCAGGAGCTGTATTGTTGGGGATAAAGGTACAACACATGCTACCAAACATTTTGCATACCCCTCCTCTTTCAGCTAAGACCATATCTAAAGCCATTCGGTTCTGCCAGGCCATTAGAGATGTGGGGGCCAACTGTTCTGCTAGGCCCTTCACAGCATCCCTAGTATAGTTTACAAATCGTTGTTGGTTATAATATATATAATTAATCCAGTCAACATTTTTATTTATAGTCACCCACCAGAGAAGAGACTCAAACCCAGCTGTCACCTGATTCCTGGCTTTAAACTCGTCCGGCACCCCGCGAGGAACCCCAATCTCATCTATGTAGATCTGAGAGTCAGATGACCCCAAGGGAGAGGTGTCCCTACGATACTGTCGGTGACTCTTAGTCCACGGGTATTCTGACAGGATTCTCAGGGGCATAGCCAGCTGGACCATAGCGCAATCCCCTTGGGCATTGGCCGGTAGTCTAGCTCTCAGTTTCTTATCCCCACACATCCACCAGACATCAGCTCTCTGAATGTCATGTTCAACCCAGTCACCATTGTCCGTGTTAATCCTCTCCACACAGTAGTCATCAGGTAGTGACCCAAGATCCACCGCGCTACGGTTCCCTGGGAGTGCAAAACAAGTAAAGTTGCCCGGATAAGCAGTAACCGCTGGAGGTATCTGAGGTCTCTGTACTGGGGGAAACAACAAACTCAATGTGTGACAAGTAGAATTTGCTTCAGGTTTATAGCTCTTATTATACAATTGCAACATACATTTTAAACCTTCTGGATCTGTATTGTGATCTAGAGGAAAAGGAACTGTTGCTAAATGTGGTCTGGCTCCGGCACAAACCAAACAGTTTTCCTTTTTCAGAGTTCTAACCGTGTACCTCAACCATTCTAACCACAAATTTTTTTCTTGGTAGCCCGTCTCCAAAGCTATGGCATCTTCTATTGTTAGGTTAGTGAATCTTATAGTTTTACTCAGAACTTCTATTTTAGTATGGCCTTCTTCTTTCCCTTCTGAGTCTACTTTTTTCTGTTGTTTAATTTTATTAGGTGGTAATACCTCAAGGAAAAATGTTCCTGAGGGATCAGTTCCTGACACCCATGCTCCCATGGAATACAACCGCTGATCTTCCTTCCTCGGCTCCGTTAATGTTATTAATAGTTGGTTACAGTTCTTACTATTTGTGCAGGGGGAGTTGGCCACTTTTGTGATTATGAGTCTCTCCTTTATACCACTCTTTTTAGCCCCTGGTTGATTATACCCCCAATCTTGATGCGCTGTAGTCCACAGGGCCTGATCCCATGCTTGACATCCTGCCTTATTCCAGAGCCAGCAGATATATTTATCTGCCCATAGAAGTCCTCTAGCCCCAGTTGTATCCCCACAATCTGCAATCTGACAGAAGTCTACCAGTATAGTACTAGTTATTCCCTCTAAAAAGGTTTGATTTAATGCTTTTCCTGTTCTTTCCCAATCCAAAGGTTCCTCTACTCTTCCGTAGCGCCTACCCCCTCTTATGGATGCCTCTCCTAGAGTCACCAGTAACCCAAGGATAATTACTGTCCCTTTCATCCTAACCAGCTACAGAGTTCCAGCGGATAGGATAGGGGAGTTGGAAGGGGAGGGAGACTTCACCGGTTTGAGACAAGTCCCACCTTGTGTGAGACCTCCCTTTGTAGCCGGATTTTCTGGACCTCTTGTAGCCAACTGGCCCTACTCTGCCTGTAAAACCTTCTTACAATGGGACTGGTGAATCCAGGTAGACCTCTCTGCTATCCTTATAGCCGTGGGAGTGATGAGAAGAACTTGATACGGTCCCTCCCACTTAGGTGAGTGCCAATGCTTTCTCTTTATTATTTTTACCAGGACCCAGTCTCCAATATGGATTTTCACTTCTCCTTGGATTGGACCTTCTGGAATAGAACAGACTTCATTAATTTGCTTCTGTTTCAACAGATTAGACATATATTCTGATAGAGTACGTTCAGATTCTTCAGCTGGTGTTTCATTTGGCAATAAGGGTATTTTATATGGCCTTCCATATATTATTTCAAATGGGCTCAAACCTTCTTTTGTGGGTGTAATATGCATACTAGTCACCGCCAATGGTAAGCAGTACATCCAATTTTTACCAGTTTCTTCCATAGCTTTTCTCAGCTTATTTTTTAAAATTCCATTGTGTCTCTCCACCAATCCAGCTGATTGGGGGTGGTAGGCGCAATGGTTTTTTATTTGGATACCCATCACTTCTGTCAAATGTTGTATAGTTGGGGCGTGGCTTGGAGCTCGGAGCGGATGGCAGCAGACTAGGTGAGCTCCGCTACACCCTCAGCCCCGACAGCACGATTACTACCGTAACCACCGGCGAACATGAGCAGGCTCACCCGCCACAACTCAGGCAGCCGCTCGAGCCGTCCCACACCGACCTCCGGAGCCAGGAACATCCCGGACATCTTCAAATCACAACCTCGCCGCACTAAGGCCTTACCCAAGATGGCGCTGCCTCGTGGAGAAGACGAGCTCAGTGATGATTCACAATCCGCTTATGAGGAGGAGGTAAGGGAAGCGCAAGCCGAGCACCCCCTCACACTGACTGACATGATGAAAATAGCGGCGGACATAAAGGGCACATTTTCATCCGCCATTACTGAGCTGAAGGCAGACATTCTCTCCATATCAGAGAAGCTGGAGGGGGTGGAGAGGGCAGGCTCCAAATGGGACAAAGCTATCACGCGCCTGGAAAGAATCTCAGATTCCCACACAGCCCATCTCATTGCGATGAACAGGCAATTAGAGGACTTGGATAACAGGGGGAGGAGGAACAACGTTAGGGTGAGAGGCATACCGGAATCGGTGGAGCCCGATAACATCCCCTCCGCCCTTCAATATGTATTCAACGACCTACTAGAGAGACAATCTGACACGCCAATAGACTTTGTTCGGGCACACCGTGCCCTGAGGGCACGACCCGCGGATTCAGCACCACCGAGGGACGTAATATGCTGTCTCTCCGACTTCAAGCTGAAGGAGGACATTATGGCCAAAGCATGGAATGCTGCACATATTACGTTTAATGAGACTGAACTTTCCATTTTTCAAGACCTCTTGCCCATAACTCTGAGTAACAGGCGTGCGTTGCGTCCCCTGCTGGAAGCCCTACGCAGGCAAAATATCCCATACAAATGGAAGTTTCCCTTTGCCCTACATGTCACTTTCATGGGCAGGCAGCTGTTCTTACGCACACCGGATGACTTACCGGATTTTTGCCAGGCAGTCCAAATTCCTCCGATCGATCTCCCGGATTGGTACAAGGACTTTCACTATGTCCCAGCAACTCAGCCCTCTCCGGATTCTCCCAACTCCACACCCTCTAAGCCCCCACACAAGAAGGGGAAGTTCCAGAGGCTGCCGACACCGGGCCGGAGCACCACACCCAGACGCTCCTCCGCTCCGAGGGCCTTACAGCTGAATCCACCTCAGGAGGGATGAACGGTCGGTTAGAAGATCTCTTATATCACCCTTAGGATCTTACCGGCGGTTGTGCTTGGACTGGAGTCGTGGCCCGAATGGCCTCCCACTCCCTTTTCTTTTGTACATCGTTCGTTGGTTCGCTTCGTACCCAGTTTATACCTTTAAGTTGTTGCGGTACCTACGTGTTTCTTCGGATCTTGCATGGACGCGCTCCTGCGATGGATCGGACGGATCAGCCGATCGGTTGCTACGCCCCCTTCTTTGTTGCGGTGTCTACCTGCTTCTTCGGAACTCACACGGACGCGCTCCTGCTGTGGACCGGGCGGACCGTCCGACCGGTTATTATGTTCCCCTCTAACTTTTTACTCGCCACAGGAGGACAATGGTTGGCCTGTAGCTGTGGCCGAATTGCTTTATTCTAGATAAGTACTAACACTGTGGTATAAGGTTTATCTTTTTACACCCAATGAAAGGGTTGGTTGCGGTTGTTAATTTTATTATGCACAAGTATAATTAAGCTTCATATTAAGGGGCTGGGGGGGATGCGGAGAATGATTGGCAATTGCAGACGGATTAATCACCCCGGGTTGACTGGGTTTCTGTCTGTTGGCATTGCTTTGAGTGCTCTCCCACTTCCCCCGCAAGGGGTATCGTGGAGTGGTGCCCTGGGCGGCTTCACTGGGGCTCTCTTTTGCCCTGGGGACTGTCGCTGGGGGGACCAATCTACGGCCCCACTTCTAGATTTTGCCTCTGGGGGCCACCCCCTGGAGGTTGTTAACTGAATTTTCTTGACCCACTCTCTTGGTGTCAGTTAGTGGGCCTCTCTACCCCCCTTCTTCCCCGCTTCTTTCCCTCTCCCCTTCCCTCTCTCTCCCCCCCTCTTTCCCCTCAATCCCTCGTGCCTCTCTTGGCCTCCCCTAAACCCACTCCCTACTTGTTCCTATTCTGTTCTATTCCCTCTTCCTTCCCCTCCCCCCTCTCCCTATTACACAATGATCTACTCTGCTCTGGGCCAGAACCCGACTGTGGTTTCACACAATGTGCGCGGTCTCAATATACCGCATAAAAGAACACAACTGCTCCGCCACTTGAGGAAGGGGAGGCCGTCCTTCGTGTTTCTACAAGAAACCCATTTTAGGGCTGATTCCATTCCTAAAATGACTGACAAATTTTTCCCTAAAGCCTTTCATGCGGCTAACCCTGACTCGAAGACTAAAGGGGTCTCGATACTGTTGGGGAGAGACTCTGGATTCGAGCTCACACAGCAGCTGGCGGATCTGGGGGGACGGTACCTATTCCTCAAGGGCACAGTCGGGAAGCTCCCTGTTACGTTAGCATGTGTTTATTTTCCAAATACAGCACATGTGAGTTTTTGCCAAACCATGATTGATGAACTCGCTGGGTTTGCCACAGGGTGCATAATCCTGGGTGGGGATTTCAATGTTCCGTTGGATCCCCTCCAGGATACCTCGGACGGCAAGTCCGCCATCACTTATCGTAAGCTCAAAAAGATTAGAACTATCTTGAACTCTCTAACATTGGCAGACTCATGGCGAGTTTTGCACCCACTGGACAGAGATTACACCTACTTTTCCACTGTACACGACAAGTATACCCGTATCGACTTCCTATTTGTGACACAAAGGGACTTGAACAACCTTAAAGAGGCGCATATCGGGACGAGATCGGTCTCGGATCACGCACCGATATCTTTGACTCTCACATTACAACCTTCACGCCCACAGTCGAGCGGCTGGAGGCTTAACCCAACATTACTGACGGACCCTACAATCCTAGACCAGATTAGAGAAACTATACAACACTACTTTAGAGAGAACACCACCGAGGATGTTTCCCATTTAACTATATGGGAGGCACACAAGTGCGTTCTCAGGGGCAGGCTGATAGGCTTGGCGGCACAAAAGAAAAGAGCGACGGAACAGGACTTGAAAGAGGCATTTATAAAAAAGTGAGGGATTTAGAAGCTCAACACAAACGATCGACGGCGGTTGCTCGGGCCGATGATCTGCAGCTTGCGCGCAAGGCTCTCCAGGATAAACTGGACTTACAGGCTAAACGGATATTATTTTTTCGGCGAGGATTCTTTTATGAACACGGGAACAAAAATGGCAAATTTTTGGCACGAGCTTTGAGGGGCGTACGGTCTTCCAACACCATTATCCAGATCAGAAACAAGGAAAACAGGCTAATACACGACACGGAAGGCATTGCGGCGGAATTCCATACGTTTTACTCTAAGCTTTACAACATTCCACCCTCGCATAAACCGGCGACGGTGGAAGGGTCGAGATGTGCGATCATAGACCAATATCTACGTACCAGCGGCATGCCAGGCCTATCAGTGGACGACGCCACAGAACTAGATAAACCCATTGAGGAATCGGAACTAATCCGGGCTATTAAATCCTTGAAAACGGGCAAGAGTCCGGGCCCAGATGGTTTTTCCGCTATTTATTATAAGACCTTCATACCCTTATTGACGACGCCATTGCTCCGCGCTTTAAATTCCCTCTCAGCACACCAGGAACCCTCACCTTCCTTCAACTTAGCGCACATCACAGTGCTCCCCAAACCTGGGAAAGACCCTAACTCCTGCTCCAGTTACCGACCGATTTCGTTGCTCAATTTAGACATAAAGCTCTTATCGAAAATTATTGCTACTAGGTTGAACACTCTGCTACCCGAGCTAATCGGGCCGACACAGGCGGGTTTTATGCCGGGGAGGGAGGCGCGGGATAATGTGGTTAAGGCGATAAACCTTCTCCATTGTATTAAGGGGGATGCTGTCGAGGGCCTTCTCCTGTCTACGGACGCAGAGAAGAGCTTCGACAGAGTGGCATGGGACTTCATGTTTGCAGTATGCAGGTGGGTGGGTTTCCAACCAAAATTGATGGCCTGGATCTCTGCACTTTATCGACGCCCGACGGCCCGGCTCAAAATCAATGGAACCCTTTCAGAACCAGTACTTATACGAAACGGCACGCGTCAGTTGGTTACAGGCGACCAGGACCAGGACAGACCACTCGACCAAACATAAACGAGAATGGGAGAGGTTCCTCTCCACAACCTTCACTGATGAGCAGTGGAAACATGCCTGCATATTAGCACACAAGTGCTCCATAAGCACTAGTTCCCAAGAAACGGCATACAAGGTCTTGTCAAACTGGTACTTTACACCAGTCAGACTTAGCAAATGGTATCCAGGCACGTCAGAACTCTGCTGCAGATGTGGAGGGGCAGGGGGCGATATGATACATATATGGTGGGATTGTCCACAGTTGCGGAGTTTCTGGGTTGAGATCTGTGCACAGATCAGGGTCATCACCGAAACCAAAATTACTCTCACACCTGAGTGCTGCCTGCTCCACATCTCCAACTACTCTCTGGGCAGGTACAAAAGATCAGTGGTACGCCATATGCTGAATGCGGCTAAGGCAATTATTCCTCGGCACTGGAAATCGCCTCACCCCCCTTCACTGCGGGAATGGCTCTTAGAAGTAGACTTTTTATATAAGCTGGAAGAAACTGTGGCGATGGCCTCGGAAAAGACCGATAAATTTCACACACTGTGGAGACCCTGGTTTATTTTTAAACTTACAGATGGTTATGCAAAACTTTGTACTGGTTGATTTGTGATAATTAGCTCGTCTAACTATATCTTTGTCTAAATGTGATTTTACCGAAGCTGGTTATTATGATGTACGACTATGCAAATTGGTATCTCTGTCCACCCCTCGGGTTCGGGGCCAATGGAATTAGTGCCCCACAAACTACCCCCCCCCCCCCCCCTCTATCCCCTATCTTCCTGTCTTGATCCTTTACTTCCCTCTTCTAACCCTTTTTTAGACACTTCAAAAATTTCTACCCCCACAAATGAAAATATTACTTTGCACGAGTTTCAGGGGGTTTTTGACTTTGACACTGATGTTTCATTCTTAGGTTCCCGCTTCTATGGAGACCTTTCTATGGCTTGTTTTTTTTTTTTATGTACTAACTTTTAACACTGGATTGTGAGGTGCTCTATAGCGGACTTATGTAATAGAACAACATGTTTTTCTTTTTTCTATGCCCTGTGGGCTGAATGTTTATGGATATACTTGTTCTTTTCCTGCAATGTATCAAGCTGTCAATTGTTCAATAAACTATATTGTTTAAAAAAAAAAATGTTGTATAGTTTTATTTACAAAATGGGGTCCATTATCACTGTAAATCCTTTCAGGGATTCCAAATCTAGGAATAATATCTCTTAGTAATGCTTTGGCTACAGTCTGTGCATCTGCACTTTCTGTCGGGAATGTCTCCACCCATTTAGTCAGGGTGTCTATAATTACCAAACAATATTTCTTCCCTTCACATTTGTCTAATTCAATAAAATCCATGCAAATGTGTTGGAATGGATATTGCGGTGTAGGGAATTTCCCTTTCTGTGGTCTTATACCTCCCTGAGCATTGTGCCTTGCACATATAAGACATTGAGAGCAAAAAGTTTTTGAGTAGTTTGTGAATCCATAGGCTGTACATACTTTATTTAACATCTCAGTCATCCCCCTGTTTGACACATGCGTTACTCCATGTGTCAATACTGCTGCATACCTAAATAAAGATTTTGGTAATACCGGTTTCCCTTCAGGTGATGTGTAAATGTCATCAATTATTGTGCAACCCTTTGTTTTCCAATATTGTTTTTCCCCGGGGGGGGCATTTTGCTGCATATCAGTAAGGACTGTATGATCTATCACTATGATTTCCTGTTCTGTCATTATTTTATGTGTGTCTTGTGCCGCTATTTTGGCAGCTTCATCTGCCCTTTTATTTCCCTTTGAGATAGGGTCCGTATATTTTGTGTGTGCTTGACATTTACAGATTGCAAGCTTTTTTGGTAACTGTATTGCATCTAGGAGTTCTAAAATGAAGTCCGTATGTGAAATTGGTTTACCACTGGAGGTGACCATCCCCCTGTTTTTCCATTGTTGTGCAAAAACATGTACTGTTGAAAAGGCATATTGACTGTCAGTGTATATGGTTACAGATTTTCCTTCTGACAGTATACATGCTCTTGTCAGTGCTACAAGTTCTGCAACTTGTGCTGAATAATGTTTTCGTAGTGGCCCCGCTTCCAAAATCTCATCCTGTGTCACTACTGCATATCCTGTTGCATTTGTGCCATCTGGATTTTTTCTTACTAGAACCATCAACAAAAAGTATCATGTCAGGGTTAGATAATGGTACATCTTTCAGATCACTTCGTGGCAGTACCTTTTCAGCGATGGCAACAGTGCAGTCATGTTTATACCCGTCAGTAGGAAGTGGTAGTAGCGTGGATGGGTTTAATGTAGTACACCTCTGTATTGTTAAGTGAGGTTGTGTCAAGAGTATTGTGCTGGGCTCAAATGTGATATCTTTTGCTGTAACAGGATAACAGACACTGCATGTGGTACCTTGAGAGTCAGTGTGTGATACAGCACTATAGATTCTGAGGCCTTGACTGCTTCAGCTGCAGCGACCACTGCCTGTACACAGGGTGGAAGTGCTCTAGTTACACTGTCTAACTTTGTAGAGTAGTAGGCAATCGGCCTCTGGTGGCCACCATGTGACTGTGTAAGTACTGATGTCATGTGACCTTCCCTTGAGTCCACTGTTTGTTCAAAAGGTTTGTCATAATTTGGTAAGGCTAACACTGATGAGCTAGAAAGGACTTGTTTTATGTCAGTAAAAGCAGTCTCTGTTTCCTCACTCCATTTTATAGCATCCTGGGGGGCCATCGGGCTCCCATATATTGCCTGTAGCAATGGGGCCATCAGTATTGAATACCCAGGAATCCAGGCTCTACAGAAATTTGTCATACCCAGAAAGGACATCATTTGTTTCTTTGTCTTTGGTTTTGGCAGCTGGAGGAGTGCTCGTATTCTCTCCTCATCCAGGCGCCGACCTTCTTTTGAGATGTTGTACCCCAAGTATTTGACCTGCTGTTGCCACAACTGAAGTTTAGCTCTATTTATCTTATGTCCTTGATCATGGAGAAAATATAACAGAGCCATTGTATCAGCCCTACAAACCTCCTCTGTGGAAGACGCCACTAAGATATCGTCTACATAGAGGAGGAGCTGGCTTCCCCCTGGGGGTATAAACTGAGCCAAGTTTGAGGACATTGCTTGTGAAAAGATGGTAGGGGACTCACAATAGCCCTGGGGCAGTCTGGTGAAGGTGTACCTTTTTCCCCTGTAGGTGAAGGCAAACCAAAATTGATGGTCGGGGTGCACCGGAATACTAAAGAAGGCATTACTTATATCAATCACAGAAAATAATTCATTCCCTGGATCTAAATCATTCAGTAATGTGTGTGGATCTGGTACCACAGGAGCTCTTGGTATAACTGCCTGGTTAACAGCTTGGAGATCTTGTATCATTCTCCAGCCTGTAGAAGGCGGAGCCTTCTTAACAGGGAAAAGAGGAGTATTGCAAGGGCTGTCAGGACATGGAATAATCACCCCCGTTATTAAAAGTTCATCTGCTACAGGGGCTATACCCTCCTCTGCTTCCTTCTTAAGGGGGTATTGTATAAGGTGGGGTCTGTAGTGTGATTTTGGAGTGATGGTTACTGGTTGGACTCCTTTTATGAGTCCTACATCTGCTGGACCTCTAGTCCACAGTGTCTCTGGAAGCCCATCTAACAGATGATCCTCTTGTGCCAAGTATCATTCAGTTCCTGTAGCCCACATGTGTGCTGAGGGTGTTGTAATGATTTCGTGTCCCAAGGGTTTGTGACAGAAATAACCTGTCGACTTACTTTTGTATAAATCAGGTAGGCCCACAGGAGCCCAATCTCTTAGGTCTTGACATTCCTTCACAAACTCTCCTACATCTTTCCAATCTCGGCTTTTAGGTTTAGCTAAGGATAGATGTGGGACAATTTCCCTAAACAGAACCTGTTCTTCGGGGGGTATACAACATGCTGATACACAGAATCCCTCAACACTCCAGTAAACATTGGTTAATTGCAGGGTAACTTCCTTCTTTAAGAAAAATCTGGAGGCATAATACCTATCAGGCCCTGGTGTTCTCTTAAAATACATTGTGCAGTGAGCTCTATTTGGTGTCTGTAAATCCACTGTCCTCCCTTCCATCACAGTTTCAGCATAATTAATCATTTTGTCAACAGTATCAACTGTCTCCTTGTCTTTCATATACACATCTAAGGAGTAATAGTAGTGTGTATCTTCTATTGGGTTAATGGGTCCCTGTCCTACCTGGACTGCAAACCCATTATTTTGTGCACTGACTGACATGCACATGGCTGACATTAGGTCTCTACCCAAGAGATTCACAGGGCAGACAGTAGATAAGATCACTCTGGTTGTGATCTTAACCCCTGTCTCTGGTTCCTCAATGGTGACATACTCAGACAGTAATTCCCTCACCAATTTTCCACTTACTCCTTGTACCAAAATAGATTTTGTAGATTTACCAATATGGGGCGCATCTGCAGGGTGAATTAAGGTCCTAGAGGCGCCAGAATCCACTAAAAACTGTACACATTTTCTCTCGACCATTAACTCGACCTGTGGTAAGCTTTCAACATACCCTATCTTTTCCAGGTGGCTCACACATACTGTTTATAGTCAATCCGATTTGTGAGGGCCTGGCCCCTCAGGGCAGTCCCTAGCCAAATGTCCCTTTTTTCCACAATCCCAACATTCCCTTCTTTCCACCCATTCTTTATTCCTCTATTGTCCTCTACCCCTTCCTCTTCCTCTAAAACTATTCCTTCCTCTAAAACCACCTGTGCCTCTCCCTCTATGAGACCCCTCTTGTTCTGCCTCAGCATTGTACTCTTCTGCATCCTCCTCTCCTTCATCACCTTGCATAAAAACCTTTACTTTCACATTCTTTTTTGCTTTTGCTTTCAAATACTTCTCAGAATGCTTAGCATATTGTAAAACATCTAAAACTGATGCAGTTCGGTAAGTAACTATGTTTTTAACAATGTAATCCTTATGATCCTGTTTCAATCCATTTAAAAAAGCAATCTTTAGCTGTTGCTGATATGCACTATTCACATCCTCAGCTTCGGGGAGCCCGGAGAACACTCTAAAAATCTCTCGTAATTTATTTAGGTAGTCACTGACACTTTCTTTGTCTTCTTGTACTGTCATATTTATTTTTTGCCAATCAGTCCGTTGTACCCATCTAAGCTGGCATCTGTTCAGTAGGGCAGTCAACCTGTTTCCTAAGTCTGGGCTTTCTGGAGGCAATGGATCCCCCCGTCCATGTGCATTTGCTGGGGCGCAGGGGTCCCAATCCCCCTTTACCGAGGCCCAATCTGATCCTAATACTCTCCTCAGGGCTCTCTCTACTTCCACCCCATTCAATTTATAACTGTTCCGTAATCCCTCTATGTTTTCAATGAATTCAGCTGGACCTAATTTTGGATGTTTTATGTGTTCTGTAGCGTTTTGTATATCACTGTCAGTCCATGGTCGAAAAACAGTCATAGTCAAGGGATATGGCTGGCCCAGTGCATCATTCTGTCCTCCCCTTGGGTTTGGGACCTCTATCAAGGGGTATTCCTCACCGTCCTACACACCATACCTAATAGGAGGTTTACTTAGTCTCTTGGCTCCTGCTGGGGCACCTAGTGCATGAGTTATGGCGTCAGTTAATGTTTCAAGGATCGATCTGTTCATCTCCAGAACTGAACTACTGTCTGGAGAGATTGAGGAAGTGGAGTTGGGGTTTTGTTCAGAGGCGGTTCCTTTGACAGGGGTGGATGTCACAGGGAAGGTGTTACTCTGGGCAGTTACTTGCACCTGAGGGGGAGGACCATTATAGGGAGGTGGTCTCTGGGTATAGCAGATGAGATCATCCTCTTTGTCCACTAGGGGCAATTGGGCTTGGCATTTTTCCTTTGTTCTTTTTCCTTCTACCCTAATTTTAGCATGCTGAAGCCAATACTCCGCCATTTTTAACCCATACCTTTTTTGATCTTTAGGTCCTAACAACTTCAGCTTATCCACCAACTCCTGACACCCTTTCACAGTTAATTTACCATTAAATCCAAACTTCCTCTCCCACTTAGCACAGTATTGAACAGACTTTGGGTCATTGCTATGCATAAATTTCTTATCTCCTTCTAACGGCACCTCAGGGACACAACAGCATAAACAAGCACAAGATATTCTCTTACAAAGGTTACTCCCCATTGTCAGTGTCTGTCTGGTCTCTCATTAACCTATAAAACACTGGAATAGTGACTCTCGGTTCACGGTAACAAAAGGAATATAAGAAGAATATAAACATCAACACTCCCCACACTATAGGGAGAATTAGAAAATAATTAAAACGTATCTCAGCAGTACCGTTATTCAATGAGCTTGCAAAATCAACAGAAAAGTTAAACATGAGAAAAGAGAAAGTGAACACACTGAGAAAGGAGAAAAAAGTTAGCCTTGCGATCTTTTTAGATCACTTGACTAAACAGCGCTCAAATAGTCAGGCATTCAACCTATGACATTCGGTATACCTCAAATCTTTTTGTTATCTGTCCGGACAGCGGCGACGTAATTTTTTTTTACCTTAGACAACGTCCCCAAGTGTCTCTACGAGCACTGGACCACCTAGAATATTATAGGATCAATACCAATGTCGGCAATTACAACACATTAAACCAGAAGCAAAGAGAAAGAGAAGAAAGACTCTTAGAAAGAATTAAGAATAATTTAAATTATCTTACCTCTCAAACACCTGGACTGGATCACACAAGGTTCGGAAACAGACAGTGGAATCCAGATCTTTTTGCCCCGCCCCTTTTTCACCAAATAACATTGATTGGGTGGACTTTTAAGCGTTCGGTGAGCTTCAAAGTCCAATACTCACCGAAGTTTTGTCGGGGCCGTCTGATCTGAAAACCAGCGTGTTGCTTCCGGCTCAAAAGACCAAAAATGTTAGGAATTTCCCTTGTGATCAGTAAAAAAACTCCAGGTGTTCTGAGAAGCAGGAAATTTATTTCTGATGTGGCCCACAACAGAGAGACATGCTTACAGGACGAAAGCTGAAGGAAAATGTCTGCCAAAAGACTGTGTCCCGCCTTCACATACCCCATAAGAATAACATCTCTATGCTTCTATTGGCTGATGGAACATAAATAACGTTGTCATGGTACGAACTAGTACCTTTATTAGCTATTCATGTTCCGTACATTCTTAGGCTATCATATTTAGTTAAATCTAATGATTCTACAACTTACTATGGAGTTAATTAAGACAAAACAATACAATGAGTTAATACAATAATGTGCTCAGAAGTAAGCTTTTTAACAAATCAGTCTCAGGACTATTGTTTTTCTAATAGTCACACAATAAACAAGAATGGCAGACTGTACCTCACTCAACCCTATGTACTGTAGCACCCAAGACAGACCAAGTTACCAGACCTTATAAGGACCTTTGTGAAACAAGTAGGTTGTGACTGATTAGCAGACTGTACGTCAGTCCTTATACCGATGAAGGACTGCTGCAGTATAGGGCAGCGGTCAGCAGTAGTGCACCTCAACCCTATTTATTGTGGACCTATACCAGTCCTTATAGAATGGCAGACTGTACCTCACTCAACCCTATGTACTGTAGCACCCTAGACAGATCAAGTTACCAGTCCTTATAAGGACCTGTGTGAAACAAGTAGATTGTGACTGATTATCAGACTGTACATCAGTCCCTATACCGATGAAGGACTGCTGCAGTATAGGGCAGCAGTCAGCAGTAGTGCACCTCAACCCTATGTATTGTGGACCTATACCAGTCCTTATAGAATGGCAGACTGTACCTCACTTAACCCTATGTACTGTAGAACCCTAGACAGACCAAGTTGCCAGTACTTATAAGGACCTTTGTGGAACAAGTAGGTTGTTACTGATTAGCAGACTGTACGTCAGTCCCTATACCGATGAAGGACAGCTGCAGTATAGGGCAGCGGTCAGCAGTAGTGCACCTCAACCCTATGTATTGTGGACCTATGCCAGTCCTTATAGAATGGCAGACTGTACCTCACTCAACCCTATGTACTGTAGCACCCTAGACAGACCAAGTTACCAGTCCTTATAAAGGACCTTTGTGGAACAAGTAGGTTGTGACTGATTAGCAGACTGTACGTCAGTCCTTATACCGATGAAGGACTGCTGCAGTATAGGGCAGCGGTCAGCAGTAGTGCACCTCAACCCTATATATTGTGGACAATACCAGTCCTTATAGAATGGCAGACTGTACCTCACTCAACCCTATGTACTGTAGAACCCTAGACAGACCAAGTTACCAGTCTTTATAAGGACCTTTATGGAACAAGTAGGTTGTGACTGATTAGCAGACTGTGTGTCAGTCCCTATACCGATGAAGGACTGCTGCAGTATAGGGCAGCGGTCAGCAGTAGTGCACCTCAACCCTATGTATTGTGGACCTATACCAGTCCTTACAGAATGGCAGACTGTACCTCACTCAACCCTATGTACTGTAGAACCCTAGACAGACCAAGTTACCAGTCCTTATAAGGACCTTTGTGGAACAAGTAGGTTGTGACTGATTAGCAGACTGTGTGTCAGTCCTTATACCGATGAAGGACTGCTGCAGTATAGGGCAGCGGTCAGCAGTAGTGCACCTCAACCCTATGTATTGTGGACCTATACCAGTCCTTACAGAATGGCAGACTGTACCTCACTCAACCCTATGTACTGTAGAACCCTAGACAGACCAAGTTACCAGTCCTTATAAGGACCTTTGAGGAACAAGTAGGTTGTGACTGATTAGCAGACTGTACGTCAGTCCCTATACCGATGAAGGACTGCTGCAGTATAGGGCAGCGGTCAGCAGTAGTGCACCTCAACCCTATGTATTGTGGACCTATACCAGTCCTTATAGAATGGCAGACTGTACCTCACTCAACCCTATGTACTGTAGAACCCTAGACAGACCAAGTTGCCAGTTCTTATAAGGACCTTTGTGGAACAAGTAGGTTGTGACTGATTAGCAGACTGTACATCAGTCCCTATACCGATGAAGGACTGCTGCAGTATAGGGCAGCGGTCAGCAGTAGTGCACCTCAACCCTATGTATTGTGGACCTATACCAGTCCTTATAGAATGGCAGACTGTACCTCACTCAACCCTATGTACTGTAGAACCCTAGACAGACCAAGTTACCAGTCCTTATAAGGACCTTTGTGGAACAAGTAGGTTGTGAATGATTAGCAGACTGCACGTCAGTCCCTATACCGATGAAGGACTGCTGCAGTATTGGGCAGCGGTCAGCAGTAGTGCACCTCAACCCTATTTATTGTGGACCTATACCAGTCCTTTTAGAATGGCAGACTGTACCTCACTCAACCCTATGTACTGTGTCACCCTAGACAGACCAAGTTACCAGTCCTTATAAAGGACCTTTGTGGAACAAGTAGGTTGTGACTGATTTGCAGACTGTATGTCAGTCCCTATACCGATGAAGGACTGCTGCAGTATAGGGCAGCGGTCAGCAGTAGTGCACCTCAACCCTATGTATTGTGGACCTATACCAGTCCTTATAGAATGGCAGACTGTACCTCACTCAACCCTATGTACTGTAGCACCCAAGACAGACCAAGTTACCAGTCCTTATAAGGACCTTTGTGAAACAAGTAGGTTGTGACTGATTAGCAGACTGTACGTCAGTCCTTATACCGATGAAGGACTGCTGCAGTATAGGGCAGCGGTCAGCAGTAGTGCACCTCAACCCTATTTATTGTGGACCTATACCAGTCCTTATAGAATGGCAGACTGTACCTCACTCAACCCTATGTACTGTAGCACCCTAGACAGATCAAGTTACCAGTCCTTATAAGGACCTTTGTGGAACAAGTAGGTTGTGACTGATTAGCAGACTGTACATCAGTCCCTATACCGATGAAGGACTGCTGCAGTATAGGGCAGCGGTCAGCAGTAGTGCACCTCAACCCTATGTATTGTGGACCTATACCAGTCCTTATAGAATGGCAGACTGTACCTCACTCAACCCTATGTACTGTAGAACCCTAGACAGACCAAGTTACCAGTCCTTATAAGGACCTTTGTGGAACAAGTAGGTTGTGACTGATTAGCAGACTGTACGTCAGTCCCTATACCGATGAAGGACTGCTGCAGTATAGGGCAGCGGTCAGCAGTAGTGCACCTCAAACCTATGTATTGTGGACCTATATCAGTCCTTATGGAATGGCAGACTGTACCTCACTCAACCCTATGTACTGTAGAACCCTAGACAGACCAAGTTACCAGTCCTTATAAGGACATTTGTGGAACAAGTAGGTTGTGACTGATTAGCAGACTGTACGTCAGTCCCTATACCGATGAAGGACTGCTGCAGTATAGGGCAGCGGTCAGCAGTAGTGCACCTAAACCCTATTTATTGTAGACCTATACCAGTCCTTATAGAATGGCAGACTGTACCTCACTCAACCCTATGTACTGTAGCACCCTAGACAGATCAAGTTACCAGTCCTTATAAGGACCTTTGTGGAACAAGTAGGTTGTGACTGATTAGCAGACTGTACATCAGTCCCTATACCGATGAAGAACTGCTGCAGTATAGGGCAGCGGTCAGCAGTAGTGCACCTCAACCCTATGTATTGTGGACCTATACCAGTCCTTATAGAATGGCAGACTGTACCTCACTCAACCCTATGTACTGTAGCACCCTAGACAGATCAAGTTACCAGTCCTTATAAGGACCTGTGTGAAACAAGTAGATTGTGACTGATTATCAGACTGTACATCAGTCCCTATACCGATGAAGGACTGCTGCAGTATAGGGCAGCAGTCAGCAGTAGTGCACCTCAACCCTATGTATTGTGGACCTATACCAGTCCTTATAGAATGGCAGACTGTACCTCACTCAACCCTATGTACTGTAGAACCCTAGACAGACCAAGTTACCAGTCCTGATAAGGACCTTTGAGGAACAAGTAGGTTGTGACTGATTAGCAGACTGTACGTCAGTCCCTATACCAATGAACGACTGCTGCAGTATAGGGCAGCGGTCAGCAGTAGTGCACCTCAACCCTATGTATTGTGGACCTATACCAGTCCTTATAGAATGGCAGACTGTACCTCACTCAACCCTATGTACTGTAGCACCCAAGACAGACCAAGTTACCAGTCCTTATAAAGGACCTTTGTGGAACAAGTAGGTTGTGACTGATTAGCAGACTGTACGTCAGTCCCTATACCAATGAACGACTGCTGCAGTATAGGTCAGCGGTCAGCAGTAGTGCACCTCAACCCTATGTATTGTGGACCTATACCAGTCATTATAGAATGGCAGACTGTACCTCACTGAACACTATGTACTGTAGAACCCTAGACAGACCAAGTTACCAGTCCTTATAAGGACCTTTGTGGAACAAGTAGGTTGTGACTGATTACCAGACTGTACGTCAGTCCCTATACCGATGAAGGACTGCTGCAGTATAGTGCAGCGGTCAGCAGTAGTGCACCTCATCCCTATGTATTGTGGACCTATACCAGTCCTTATAGAATGGCAGACTGTACATCACTCAACCCTATGTACTGTAGAACCCTAGACAGATCATGTTACCAGTCCTTATAAGGACCTTTGTGGAACAAGTAGGTTGTGACTGATTAGCAGACTGTACGTCAGTCCCTATACTGATGAAGGACTGCTGCAGTACAGGGCAACGGTCAGCAGTAGTGCACCTTAACCCTATGTATTGTGGACCTATACCAGTCTTTATAGAATGGCAGACTGTACCTCACTCAACCCTAAGTACTGTAGCACCCTAGACAGACCAAGTTACCAGTCCTTATAAGGACCTTTGTGGAACAAGTAGGTTGTGACTGATTAGCAGACTGTGCGTCAGTCCCTATACCGATGAAGGACTGCTGCAGTATAGGGCAGCAGTCAGCAGTAGTGCACCTCGACCCTATGTATTGTGGACCTATACCAGTCCTTACAGAATGGCAGACTGTACCTCACTCAACCCTTTGTACTGTAGCACCCTAGACAGACCAAGTTACCAGTCCTTATAAGGACCTTTGTGGAACAAGTAGGTTGTGACTTATTAGCAGACTGTAAGTCAGTCCTTATACCGATGAAGGACTGCTGCAGTATAGGGCAGCGGTCAGCAGTAGTGCACCTCAACCCTATGTATTGTGGACCTATACCAGTCCTTATTGAATGGCAGACTGTACCTCACTCAACCCTATGTAATGTATTACCCTGCACCTTACCAGTCCTTATAAGGACCTTTGTGGAAAAAGTAGGTTGTGACTGATTAGCAGACTGTACGTCAGTCCCTATACCGATAAAGGACTGCTGCAGTACAGGGCAGCGGTCAGCAGTAGTGCACCTCAACCCTATGTATTGTGGACCTATACCAGTCCTTATTGAATGGCAGACTGTACCTCACTCAACCCTATGTACTGTAGTACCCTATACCTTACCAGTCCTTATAAAGGACCTTTGTGGAACAAGTAGGTTGTGACTGATTAGCAGACTGTACGTCAGTCCCTATACCGATGAAGGACTTCTGCAGTATAGGGCAGAGGTCAGCAGTAGTGCACCTCATCCCTATGTATTGTGGACCTATACCAGTCCTTACAGAATGGCAGACTGTACCTCACTCAACCCTATGTACTGTAGAACCCTAGACAGACCAAGTTACCAGTCCTTATAAGGACCTTTGTGGAACAAGTAGGTTGTGACTAATTAGCAGACTGTACGTCAGTCCCTATACTGATGAAGGACTGCTGCAGTATAGGGCAACGGTCAGCAGTAGTGCACCTCAACCCTATGTATTGTGGACCTATACCAGTCCTTATAGAATGGCAGACTGTACCTCACTCAACCCTAAGTACTGTAGCTCCCTAGACAGACCAAGTTACCAGTCCTTATAAGGACCTTTGTGAAACAAGTAGATTGTGACTGATTATCAGACTGTACATCAGTCCCTATACCGATGAAGGACTGCTGCAGTATAGGGCAGCAGTCAGCAGTAGTGCACCTCAACCCTATTTATTGTGGACCTATACCAGTCCTTATAGAATGGCAGACTGTACCTCACTCAACCCTATGTACTGTAGAACCCTAGACAGACCAAGTTACCAGTCCTTATAAGGACCTTTGTGGAACAAGTAGGTTGTGACTGATTACCAGACTGTACGTCAGTCCTTATACCGATGAAGGACTGCTGCAGTATAGGGCAGCGGTCAGCAGTAGTGCACCTCAACTCTATTTATTGTGGACCTATACCAGTCCTTACAGAATGGCAGACTGTACCTCACACAACCCTATGTACTGTAGAACCCTAGACAGACCAAGTTACCAGTCCTTATAAGGACCTTTGAGGAACAAGTAGGTTGTGACTGATTAGCAGACTGTACGTCAGTCCCTATACCGATGAACGACTGCTGCAGTATAGGGCAGCGGTCAGCAGTAGTGCACCTCAACCCTATGTATTGTGGACCTATACCAGTCCTTATAGAATGGCAGACTGTACCTCACTCAACCCTATGTACTGTAGCACCCTAGACAGACCAAGTTACCAGTCCTTATAAAGGACCTTTGTGGAACAAGTAGGTTGTGACTGATTAGCAGACTGTACGTCAGTCCCTATCCCGATGAAGGACTGCTGCAGTATAGGGCAGCGGTCAGCAGTAGTGCACCTCAACCCTATGTATTGTGGACCTATACCAGTCATTATAGAATGGCAGACTGTACCTCACTGAACACTATGTACTGTAGAACCCTAGACAGACCAAGTTACCAGTCCTTATAAGGACCTTTGTGGAACAAGTAGGTTGTGACTGATTACCAGACTGTACGTCAGTCCCTATACCGATGAAGGACTGCTGCAGTATAGTGCAGCGGTCAGCAGTAGTGCACCTCATCCCTATGAATTGTGGACCTATACCAGTCCTTATAGAATGGCAGACTGTACCTCACTCAACCCTATGTACTGTAGAACCCTAGACAGATCATGTTACCAGTCCTTATAAGGACCTTTGTGGAACAAGTAGGTTGTGACTGATTAGCAGACTGTACGTCAGTCCCTATACTGATGAAGGACTGCTGCAGTATAGGGCAACGGTCAGCAGTAGTGCACCTCAACCCTATGTATTGTGGACCTATACCAGTCCTTATAGAATGGCAGACTGTACCTCACTCAACCCTAAGTACTGTAGCACCCTAGACAGACCAAGTTACCAGTCCTTATAAGGACCTTTGTGAAACAAGTAGATTGTGACTGATTATCAGACTGTACATCAGTCCCTATACCGATGAAGGACTGCTGCAGTATAGGGCAGCAGTCAGCAGTAGTGCACCTCAACCCTATTTATTGTGGACCTATACCAGTCCTTATAGAATGGCAGACTGTACCTCACTCAACCCTATGTACTGTAGAACCCTAGACAGACCAAGTTACCAGTCCTTATAAGGACCTTTGTGGAACAAGTAGGTTGTGACTGATTAGCAGACTGTACGTCAGTCCTTATACCGATGAAGGACTGCTGCAGTATAGGGCAGCGGTCAGCAGTAGTGTACCTCAACTCTATTTATTGTGGACCTATACCAGTCCTTACAGAATGGCAGACTGTACCTCACACAACCCTATGTACTGTAGAACCCTAGACAGACCAAGTTACCAGTCCTTATAAGGACCTTTGAGGAACAAGTAGGTTGTGACTGATTAGCAGACTGTACGTCAGTCCCTATACCGATGAACGACTGCTGCAGTATAGGGCAGCGGTCAGCAGTAGTGCACCTCAACCCTATGTATTGTGGACCTATACCAGTCCTTATAGAATGGCAGACTGTACCTCACTCAACCCTATGTACTGTTGAACCCTAGACAGACCAAGTTGCCAGTAATTATAAGGACCTTTGTGGAACAAGTAGGTTGTTACTGATTAGCAGACTGTGCGCCAGTCCCTATACCGATGAAGGACAGCTGCAGAATAGGTCAGCGGTCAGCAGAAGTGCACCTCAACCCTAAGTATTGTGGACCTATACCAGTCCTTATAGAATGACAGACTGTACCTCAATCAACCCTATGTACTGTAGCACCCTAGGCAGACCAAGTTACCAGTCCTTATAAAGGACCTTTGTGGAACAAGTAGGTTGTGACTAATTAGCAGACTGTACGTCAGTCCCTATACTGATGAAGGACTGCTGCAGTATAGGGCAACGGTCAGCAGTAGTGCACCTCAACCCTATGTATTGTGGACCTATACCAGTCCTTATAGAATGGCAGACTGTACCTCACTCAACCCTAAGTACTGTAGCTCCCTAGACAGACCAAGTTACCAGTCCTTATAAGGACCTTTGTGAAACAAGTAGATTGTGACTGATTATCAGACTGTACATCAGTCCCTATACCGATGAAGGACTGCTGCAGTATAGGGCAGCAGTCAGCAGTAGTGCACCTCAACCCTATTTATTGTGGACCTATACCAGTCCTTATAGAATGGCAGACTGTACCTCACTCAACCCTATGTACTGTAGAACCCTAGACAGACCAAGTTACCAGTCCTTATAAGGACCTTTGAGGAACAAGTAGGTTGTGACTGATTAGCAGACTGTACGTCAGTCCCTATACCGATGAACGACTGCTGCAGTATAGTGCAGCGGTCAGCAGTAGTGCACCTCATCCCTATGTATTGTGGACCTATACCAGTCCTTATAGAATGGCAGACTGTACCTCACTCAACCCTATGTACTGTAGAACCCTAGACAGATCATGTTACCAGTCCTTATAAGGACCTTTGTGGAACAAGTAGGTTGTGACTGATTAGCAGACTGTACGTCAGTCCCTATACTGATGAAGGACTGCTGCAGTATAGGGCAGCGGTCAGCAGTAGTGCACCTCAACTCTATTTATTGTGGACCTATACCAGTCCTTACAGAATGGCAGACTGTACCTCACACAACCCTATGTACTGTAGAACCCTAGACAGACCAAGTTACCAGTCCTTATAAGGACCTTTGAGGAACAAGTAGGTTGTGACTGATTAGCAGACTGTACGTCAGTCCTTATACCGATGAAGGACTGCTGCAGTATAGGGCAGCGGTCAGCAGTAGTGCACCCCAACCCTATTTATTGTGGACCTATACCAGTCCTTATAGAATGGCAGACTGTACCTCACTCAACCCTATGTACTGTAGAACCCTAGACAGACCAAGTTACCAGTCCTTCCACCTTTGTGGAACAAGTAGGTTGTGACTGATTAGCAGACTGTACGTCAGTCCTTATACCGATGAAGGACTGCTGCAGTATAGGGCAGCGGTCAGCAGTAGTGCACCTCAACCCTATGTATTGTGGACCTATACCAGTCCTTATAGAATGGCAGACTGTACCTCACTCAACCCTATGTACTGTAGAACCCTAGACAGACCATGTTACCAGTCCTTATAAGGACCTTTGTGGAACAAGTAGGTTGTGACTGATTAGCAGACTGTACGTCAGTCCTTATACCGATGAAGGACTGCTGCAGTATAGGGCAGCGGTCAGCAGTAGTGCACCTCAACTCTATTTATTGTGGACCTATACCAGTCCTTACAGAATGGCAGACTGTACCTCACACAACCCTATGTACTGTAGAACCCTAGACAGACCAAGTTACCAGTCCTTATAAGGACCTTTGAGGAACAAGTAGGTTGTGACTGATTAGCAGACTGTACGTCAGTCCCTATACCGATGAACGACTGCTGCAGTATAGGGCAGCGGTCAGCAGTAGTGCACCTCAACCCTATGTATTGTGGACCTATACCAGTCCTTATAGAATGGCAGACTGTACCTCACTCAACCCTATGTACTGTAGCACCCTAGACAGACCAAGTTACCAGTCCTTATAAAGGACCTTTGTGGAACAAGTAGGTTGTGACTGATTAGCAGACTGTACGTCAGTCCCTATCCCGATGAAGGACTGCTGCAGTATAGGGCAGCGGTCAGCAGTAGTGCACCTCAACCCTATGTATTGTGGACCTATACCAGTCATTATAGAATGGCAGACTGTACCTCACTGAACACTATGTACTGTAGAACCCTAGACAGACCAAGTTACCAGTCCTTATAAGGACCTTTGTGGAACAAGTAGGTTGTGACTGATTAGCAGACTGTACGTCAGTCCCTATACCGATGAAGGACTTCTACAGTATAGGGCAGCAGTCAGCAGTAGTGCACCTCAACCCTATATATTGTGGACTATACCAGTCTTTATAGAATGGCAGACTGTACCTCACTCAACCCTATGTACTGTAGAACCCTAGACAGACCAAGTTACCAGTCCTTATAAGGACCTTTGTGGAACAGGTAGGTTGTGACTGATTAGCAGACTGTACGTCAGTCCTTATACCGATGAAGGACTGCTGCAGTATAGGGCAGCGGTCAGCAGTAGTGCACCTCAACTCTATTTATTGTGGACCCATACCAGTCCTTACAGAATGGCAGACTGTACCTCACACAACCCTATGTACTGTAGAACCCTAGACAGACCAAGTTACCAGTCCTTATAAGGACCTTTGAGGAACAAGTAGGTTGTGACTGATTAGCAGAATGTACGTCAGTCCCTATACCGATGAAGGACTGCTGCAGTATAGTGCAGCAGTCAGCAGTAGTGCACCTCATCCCTATGTATTGTGGACCTATACCAGTCCTTACAGAATGGTAGACTGTACCTCACTCAACCCTATGTACTGTAGAACCCTAGACAGACCAAGTTACCAGTCCTTATAAGGACCTTTGTGGAACAAGTAGGTTGTGACTGATTAGCAGACTGTACGTCAGTCCCTATACTGATGAAGGACTGCTGCAGTATAGGGCAACGGTCAGCAGTAGTGCACCTCAACCCTATGTATTGTGGACCTATACCAGTCCTTATAGAATGGCAGACTGTACCTCACTCAACCCTAAGTACTGTAGCACCCTAGACAGACCAAGTTACCAGTCCTTATAAGGACCTTTGTGAAACAAGTAGATTGTGACTGATTATCAGACTGTACATCAGTCCCTATACCGATGAAGGACTGCTGCAGTATAGGGCAGCAGTCAGCAGTAGTGCACCTCAACCCTATTTATTGTGGACCTATACCAGTCCTTATAGAATGGCAGACTGTACCTCACTCAACCCTATGTACTGTAGAACCCTAGACAGACCAAGTTACCAGTCCTTATAAGGACCTTTGTGGAACAAGTAGGTTGTGACTGATTAGCAGACTGTACGTCAGTCCTTATACCGATGAAGGACTGCTGCAGTATAGGGCAGCGGTCAGCAGTAGTGCACCTCAACTCTATTTATTGTGGACCTATTCCAGTCCTTACAGAATGGCAGACTGTACCTCACACAACCCTATGTACTGTAGAACCCTAGACAGACCAAGTTACCAGTCCTTATAAGGACCTTTGAGGAACAAGTAGGTTGTGACTGATTAGCAGACTGTACGTCAGTCCTTATACTGATGAAGGACTGCTGCAGTATAGGGCAGCGGTCAGCAGTAGTGCACCCCAACCCTATTTATTGTGGACCTATACCAGTCCTTATAGAATGGCAGACTGTACCTCACTCAACCCTATGTACTGTAGAACCCTAGACAGACCAAGTTACCAGTCCTTCCACCTTTGTGGAACAAGTAGGTTGTGACTGATTAGCAGACTGTACGTCAGTCCTTATACCGATGAAGGACTGCTGCAGTATAGGGCAGCGGTCAGCAGTAGTGCACCTCAACCCTATGTATTGTGGACCTATACCAGTCCTTATAGAATGGCAGACTGTACCTCACTCAACCCTATGTACTGTAGAACCCTAGACAGACCATGTTACCAGTCCTTATAAGGACCTTTGTGGAACAAGTAGGTTGTGACTGATTAGCAGACCTTATAAAAGGACAGGTAGTGCAGCAGTCAGCAGTAGTGCACCTCAACCCTATATATTGTGGACTATACCAGTCTTTATAGAATGGCAGACTGTACCTCACTCAACCCTATGTACTGTAGAACCCTAGACAGACCAAGTTACCAGTCCTTATAAGGACCTTTGTGGAACAGGTAGGTTGTGACTGATTAGCAGACTGTACATCAGTCCCTATACCGATGAAGGACTGCTGCAGTATAGGGCAGCAGTCAGCAGTAGTGCACCTCAACCCTATTTATTGTGGACCTATACCAGTCCTTATAGAATGGCAGACTGTACCTCACTCAACCCTATGTACTGTAGCACCTAGACAGACCAAGTTACCAGTCCTTATAAGGACCTTTGGGGAACAAGTAGGTTGTGACTGATTACCAGACTGTACGTCAGTCCCTATACCGATGAAGGACTGCTGCAGTATAGTGCAGCGGTCAGCAGTAGTGCACCTCATCCCTATGTATTGTGGACCTATACCAGTCCTTATAGAATGGCAGACTGTACCTCACTCAACCCTATGTACTGTAGAACCCTAGACAGATCATGTTACCAGTCCTTATAAGGACCTTTGTGGAACAAGTAGGTTGTGACTGATTAGCAGACTGTACGTCAGTCCCTATACTGATGAAGGACTGCTGCAGTATAGGGCAACGGTCAGCAGTAGTGCACCTCAACCCTATGTATTGTGGACCTATACCAGTCCTTATAGAATGGCAGACTGTACCTCACTCAACCCTATGTACTGTAGAACCCTAGACAGACCAAGTTACCAGTCCTTATAAGGACCTTTGTGGAACAAGTAGGTTGTGACTGATTAGCAGACTGTACGTCAGTCCCTATACCGATGAACGACTGCTGCAGTATAGGGCAGCGGTCAGCAGTAGTGCACCTCAACCCTATGTATTGTGGACCTATACCAGTCCTTATAGAATGGCAGACTGTACCTCACTCAACCCTATGTACTGTAGAACCCTAGACAGACCAAGTTGCCAGTAATTATAAGGACCTTTGAGGAACAAGTAGGTTGTGACTGATTAGCAGACTGTACGTCAGTCCCTATACCGATGAACGACTGCTGCAGTATAGGGCAGCGGTCAGCAGTAGTGCACCTCAACCCTATGTATTGTGGACCTATACCAGTCCTTATAGAATGGCAGACTGTACCTAACTCAACCCTATGTACTGTAGCACCCTAGACAGACCAAGTTACCAGTCCTTATAAAGGACCTTTGTGGAACAAGTAGGTTGTGAATGATTAGCAGACTGTACGTCAGTCCCTATACCGATGAAGGACAGCTGCAGTATAGGTCAGCGGTCAGCAGTAGTGCACCTCAACCCTATGTATTGTGGACCTATACCAGTCCTTACAGAATGGCAGACTGTACCTCACTCAACCCTAAGTACTGTAGCACCCTAGACAGACCAAGTTACCAGTCCTTATAAGGACCTTTGTGAAACAAGTAGATTGTGACTGATTATCAGACTGTACATCAGTCCCTATACCGATGAAGGACTGCTGCAGTATAGGGCAGCAGTCAGCAGTAGTGCACCTCAACCCTATTTATTGTGGACCTATACCAGTCCTTATAGAATGGCAGACTGTACCTCACTCAACCCTATGTACTGTAGCACCCTAGACAGACCAAGTTACCAGTCCTTATAAAGGACCTTTGTGGAACAAGTAGGTTGTGACTGATTAGCAGACTGTACGTCAGTCCTTATACCGATGAAGGACTGCTGCAGTATTGGGCAGCGGTCAGCAGTAGTGCACCTCAACTCTATTTATTGTGGACCTATACCAGTCCTTACAGAATGGCAGACTGTACCTCACACAACCCTATGTACTGTAGAACCCTAGACAGACCAAGTTACCAGTCCTTATAAGGACCTTTGAGGAACAAGTAGGTTGTGACTGATTAGCAGACTGTACGTCAGTCCCTATACCGATGAACGACTGCTGCAGTGTAGGGCAGCGGTCAGCAGTAGTGCACCTCAACCCTATGTATTGTGGACCTATACCAGTCCTTATAGAATGGCAGACTGTACCTCACTCAACCCTATGTACTGTAGAACCCTAGACAGACCAAGTTGCCAGTAATTATAAGGACCTTTGTGGAACAAGTAGGTTGTTACTGATTAGCAGACTGTACGCCAGTCCCTATACCGATGAAGGAATGCTGCAGTATAGGGCAGCGGTCAGCAGTAGTGCACCTCAACCCTATGTATTGTGGACCTATACCAGTCCTTATAGAATGGCAGACTGTACCTAACTCAACCCTATGTACTGTAGCACCCTAGACAGACCAAGTTACCAGTCCTTATAAAGGACCTTTGTGGAACAAGTAGGTTGTGAATGATTAGCAGACTGTACGTCAGTCCCTATACCGATGAAGGACAGCTGCAGTATAGGTCAGCGGTCAGCAGTAGTGCACCTCAACCCTATGTATTGTGGACCTATACCAGTCCTTACAGAATGGCAGACTGTACCTCACTCAACCCTAAGTACTGTAGCACCCTAGACAGACCAAGTTACCAGTCCTTATAAGGACCTTTGTGAAACAAGTAGATTGTGACTGATTATCAGACTGTACATCAGTCCCTATACCGATGAAGGACTGCTGCAGTATAGGGCAGCAGTCAGCAGTAGTGCACCTCAACCCTATTTATTGTGGACCTATACCAGTCCTTATAGAATGGCAGACTGTACCTCACTCAACCCTATGTACTGTAGCACCCTAGACAGACCAAGTTACCAGTCCTTATAAAGGACCTTTGTGGAACAAGTAGGTTGTGACTGATTAGCAGACTGTACGTCAGTCCCTATCCCGATGAAGGACTGCTGCAGTATAGGGCAGCGGTCAGCAGTAGTGCACCTCAACCCTATGTATTGTGGACCTATACCAGTCATTATAGAATGGCAGACTGTACCTCACTGAACACTATGTACTGTAGAACCCTAGACAGACCAAGTTACCAGTCCTTATAAGGACCTTTGGGGAACAAGTAGGTTGTGACTGATTACCAGACTGTACGTCAGTCCCTATACCGATGAAGGACTGCTGCAGTATAGGGCAGCGGTCAGCAGTAGTGCACCTCAACCCTATGTATTGTGGACCTATACCAGTCCTTACAGAATGGCAGACTGTACCTCACTCAACCCTATGTACTGTAGAACCCTAGACAGATCATGTTACCAGTCCTTATAAGGACCTTTGTGGAACAAGTAGGTTGTGACTGATTAGCAGACTGTACGTCAGTCCCTATACTGATGAAGGACTGCTGCAGTATAGGGCAACGGTCAGCAGTAGTGCACCTCAACCCTATGTATTGTGGACCTATACCAGTCCTTATAGAATGGCAGACTGTACCTCACTCAACCCTAAGTACTGTAGCACCCTAGACAGACCAAGTTACCAGTCCTTATAAGGACCTTTGTGAAACAAGTAGATTGTGACTGATTATCAGACTGTACATCAGTCCCTATACCGATGAAGGACTGCTGCAGTATAGGGCAGCGGTCAGCAGTAGTGCACCTCAACCCTATTTATTGTGGACCTATACCAGTCCTTATAGAATGGCAGACTGTACCTCACTCAACCCTATGTACTGTAGAACCCTAGACAGACCAAGTTACCAGTCCTTATAAGGACCTTTGTGGAACAAGTAGGTTGTGACTGATTAGCAGACTGTACGTCAGTCCTTATACCGATGAAGGACTGCTGCAGTATTGGGCAGCGGTCAGCAGTAGTGCACCTCAACTCTATTTATTGTGGACCTATACCAGTCCTTACAGAATGGCAGACTGTACCTCACACAACCCTATGTACTGTAGAACCCTAGACAGACCAAGTTGCCAGTCCTTATAAGGACCTTTGAGGAACAAGTAGGTTGTGACTGATTAGCAGACTGTACGTCAGTCCCTATACCGATGAAGGACTGATGCAGTATAGTGCAGCGGTCAGCAGTAGTGCACCTCATCCCTATGTATTGTGGACCTATACCAGTCCTTATAGAATGGCAGACTGTACCTCACTCAACCCTATGTACTGTAGAACCCTAGACAGATCAAGTTACCAGTCCTTATAAGGACCTTTGTGGAACAAGTAGGTTGTGACTGATTAGCAGACTGTGCGTCAGTCCCTATACCGATGAAGGACTGCTGCAGTATAGGGCAGCTGTCAGCAGTAGTGCACCTCAACCCTATGTATTGTGGATCTATACCAGTCCTTACAGAATGGCAGACTGTACCTCACTCAACCCTTTGTACTGTAGCACCCTAGACAGACCAAGTTACCAGTCCTTATAAGGACCTTTGTGGAACAAGTAGGTTGTGACTTATAAGCAGACTGTAAGTCAGTCCTTATACCGATGAGGGACTGCTGCAGTATAGGGCAGCGGTCAGCAGTAGTGCACCTCAACCCTATGTATTGTGGACCTATACCAGTCCTTATTGAATGGCAGACTGTACCTCACTCAACCCTATGTACTGTATTACCCTACACCTTACCAGTCCTTATAAGGACCTTTGTGGAACAAGTAGGTTGTGACTGATTAGCAGACTGTACGTCAGTCCCTATACCGATAAAGGACTGCTGCAGTACAGGGCAGCGGTCAGCAGTAGTGCACCTCAACCCTATGTATTGTGGACCTATACCAGTCCTTATTGAATGGCAGACTGTACCTCACTCAACCCTATGTACTGTAGTACCCTATACCTTACCAGTCCTTATAAAGGACCTTTGTGGAACAAGTAGGTTGTGACTGATTAGCAAACTGTACGTCAGTCCCTATACCGATGAAGGACTTCTGCAGTATAGGGCAGCAGTCAGCAGTAGTGCACCTCAACCCTATATATTGTGGACTATACCAGTCTTTATAGAATGGCAGACTGTACCTCACTCAACCCTATGTACTGTAGAACCCTAGACAGACCAAGTTACCAGTCCTTATAAGGACCTTTGTGGAACAGGTAGGTTGTGACTGATTAGCAGACTGTGCGTCAGTCCCTATACCGATGAAGGACTGCTGCAGTATAGGGCAGCGGTCAGCAGTAGTGCACCTCAACCCTATGTATTGTGGACCTATACCAGTCCTTACAGAATGGCAGACTGTACCTCAATCAACCCTATGTACTGTAGAACCCTAGACAGACCAAGTTACCAGTCCTTATAAGGACCTTTGTGGAACAAGTAGGTTGTGAATGATTAGCAGACTGTACGTCAGTCCCTATACTGATGAAGGACAGCTGCAGTATAGGTCAGCGGTCAGCAGTAGTGCACCTCAACCCTATGTATTGTGGACCTATACCAGTCCTTATAGAATGGCAGACTGTACCTCACTCAACCCTATGTACTGTAGCACCCTAGGCAGACCAAGATACCAGTCCTTATAAAGGACCTTTGTGGAACAAGTAGGTTGTGACTGATTAGCAGACTGTACGTCAGTACTTATACCGATGAAGGACTGCTGCAGTATAGGGCAGCGGTCAGCAGTAGTGCACCTCAACCCTATGTATTGTGGATCTATACCAGTCCTTATTGAATGGCAGACTGTACCTCACTCAACCCTATGTACTGTAGAACCCTAGGCAGACCAAGTTACCAGTCCTTATAAGGACCTTTTTGGAACAAGTAGGTTGCGACTGATTAGCAGAATGTGTGTCATTCCCTATACCGATTAAGGACTGCTGCAGTATAGTGCAGCGGTCAGCAGTAGTGCACCTCATCCCTATGTATTGTGGACCTATACCAGTCCTTACAGAATGGTAGACTGTACCTCACTCAACCCTATGTACTGTAGAACCCTAGACAGACCAAGTTACCAGTCCTTATAAGGACCTTTGTGAAACAAGTAGATTGTGACTGATTATCAGACTGTACATCAGTCCCTATACCGATGAAGGACTGCTGCAGTATAGGGCAGCAGTCAGCAGTAGTGCACCTCAACCCTATTTATTGTGGACCTATACCAGTCCTTATAGAATGGCAGACTGTACCTCACTCAACCCTATGTACTGTAGAACCCTAGACAGACCAAGTTACCAATCCTTCCACCTTTGTGGAACAAGTAGGTTGTGACTGATTAGCAGACTGTACGTCAGTCCTTATACCGATGAAGGACTGCTGCAGTATAGGGCAGCGGTCAGCAGTAGTGCACCTCAACCCTATGTATTGTGGACCTATACCAGTCCTTATAGAATGGCAGACTGTACCTCACTCAACCCTATGTACTGTAGAACCCTAGACAGACCATGTTACCAGTCCTTATAAGGACCTTTGTGGAACAAGTAGGTTGTGACTGATTAGCAGACTGTACGTCAGTCCTTATACCGATGAACGACTGCTGCAGTATAGGGCAGCGGTCAGCAGTAGTGCACCTCAACCCTATGTATTGTGGACCTATACCAGTCCTTATAGAATGGCAGACTGTACCTCACTCAAACCTATGTACTGTAGAACCCTAGACAGACCAAGTTGCCAGTAATTATAAGGACCTTTGTGGAACAAGTAGGTTGTTACTGATTAGCAGACTGTACGTCAGTCCCTATACCGATGAAGGAATGCTGCAGTATAGGGCAGCGGTCAGCAGTAGTGCACCTCAACCCTATGTATTGTGGATCTATACCAGTCCTTATAGAATGGCAGACTGTACCCAGTGGCGGCTGGTGAAGTTTTAGGATGGGGGGGCGCAAGACCCCGCCCATCCACGGTTGGCCCCTCCCACTTCACATAAGCCACACCCAGAAATTTCCAAGATTATAGTATGAATTTACATAGTTAAAGGCCCCGTTATTACATCTGATTTATCTGCGTGGGTGTTCTGGCATCACATTGTAACAGTTAGATGAAAACTGTTAATGCTCCCAATTTCAGAACTTCTGAGAGAATTTAGTTGCATCTCCTGTTGGGCTTTTCCAATAAATTCAGGTGAGGCTTGCGTTCCTCACAGCGGCATTGTCTCCTCCGAATGCCTGATTAATACGCAGAGGAGAAAATTTTATTCCCCTTCAAGAGATGGGAGCGAGAGCAATTTAAGGATCATTTTCCTGGCTGGTAAGACAATCGTCAGATGAGTGTGAAATTGTTGCAATTAGACTGCAGAATCTATTGACTCACGCTGATGAAAGATGGTGCATGGATTGTTCACGCTGCGAATGGCACTCAGTGGGGCTGCCGTCTCTCCCGCTTGAATCCAAACCAATGTCTTTTTATTTGAATGATTCTTGATTATAAAATAAGTTTGTTTTATCGATTGGGATTTGTAACAAATTTAATTATTTTTGGATCTCTGTGGTTGAAAACTTTTATAAAAAGTACTATAGGAACACACACACACCATATAAAATGGCTTTGCCACGAATAGAAGATTCCACCAGGGTACTGAAAACTCTGAAGGCGTCTTAGACCATTACACAAAGCAGACAACTGATTGGTTTAGGCCAGGCAGACCATGCCTGATAGACTTGCAATAAGATAAGCAATGTACAACATTCTGCAGCACCATAAGAGAAGTGTCTGTATATCTAGTGAGCAAAATAACTAACACACACACACACGAAGCCCACTTACCTGACTGTGTCACCTCCGCAGCCGCTCCTCACACCGCTCTACTCCTCTTACTTCCTGTTTCCTCTCTCAGGTGAGATGGGAGAGAGAAGACAGGAAGTGACATCTGAGTCAACTCAGATGTCAATCAAACTGCCCGCCCGGCCGTAGTAACACATACTACAGCGCCGGGCGGAAGCTACTCAGCGCTTCAGAAAGCGCCCTGAGGCGGGCTAAACGCCCGCAAATGAAGCGCCACGCCTGCAATCTCATGATTGCATTGGCGTGGCGTTTCCCGGCGTGCACTGTGACCGGCGCTCGAGCACTTCCTTAAAGACCGTTTTTTTTTTTTTTTTAAAGGGGCAGTTTTAAAACTTTTTTTTTTTTTGGACATTTTTTTTTTTTTTTTTTTACCACACAGGGGGGGCGGCGCCCGGGCGCCCCCTATGGACGGGCCGCCACTGCTGTATATAGTGTATATAGACATGCTTGTTTAATTTGGTTAGCAATCTCATGATTAATATGCTTCAATCCTCTGGTGTAGTCCAAACACAGCAAAGTGTGTGACAAGGTGCCAATACTACCAGAGCATTAGCAGCACAGGCTTACCATTGTCACTCTATTACAGGAAGTGCTAGAAAATAGAAATAGCCTGAAGCTGGCAGGATCAACATTTATTTAATAGAATAATCATGAAAACCTTCATACCTATATTTCACATGGATGAAGTAATTGTGGGTAGTTTACTATTTGATATGCAGACACTTTAACACTCATGTATGTCCCAGCAAAGGAGGAATCAATGCACTAATGTGTCCGCTATAATCCCAGAATGTGCCAGTTCTCCCAGCTAAGCCTACATGTCACCCGACACAGATTGGAGGTCTGTTTGTAGGTCAGTCGGCTGTACGATTGTCTTCTAGTATAACGAGGTGAGGAATAATGACTCCCCTGCAGCCCCCCATACTGCACACACACACACACGAAGCCCACTTACCTGACTGTGTCACCTCCGCAGCCGCTCCTCACACCGCTCTACTCCTCTTACTTCCTGTTTCCTCTCTCAGGTGAGATGGGAGAGAGAAGACAGGAAGTGACATCTGAGTCAACTCAGATGTCAATCAAACTGCCCGCCCGGCCGTAGTAACACATACTACAGCGCCGGGCGGAAGCTACTCAGCGCTTCAGAAAGCGCCCTGAGGCGGGCTAAACGCCCGCAAATGAAGCGCCACGCCTGCAATCTCATGATTGCATTGGCGTGGCGTTTCCCGGCGTGCACTGTGACCGGCGCTCGAGCACTTCCTTAAAGACCTTTTTTTTTTTTTTTTAAAGGGGCAGTTTTAAAACTTTTTTTTTTTTTTTGACATTTTTTTTTTTTTTTTTTTTTACCACACAGGGGGGGCGGCGCCCGGGCGCCCCCTATGGACGGGCCGCCACTGACTGTACCTCACTCAACCCTATGTACTGTAGCACCCTAGACAGACCAAGTTACCAGTCCTTATAAAGGACCTTTGTGGAACAAGTAGGTTGTGACTGATTAGCAGACTGTACGTCAGTCCCTATACCGATGAAGGACTGCTGCAGTATAGGGCAGCGGTCAGCAGTAGTGCACCTCAACCCTATGTATAGTGGACCTATACCAGTCATTATAGAATGGCAGACTGTACCTCACTGAACACTATGTACTGTAGAACCCTAGACAGACCAAGTTACCAGTCCTTATAAGGACCTTTGTGGAACAAGTAGGTTGTGACTGATTACCAGACTGTTCGTCAGTCCCTATACCGATAAAGGACTGCTGCAGTATAGTGCAGCGGTCAGCAGTAGTGCACCTCATCCCTATGTATTGTGGACCTATACCAGTCCTTATAGAATGGCAGACTGTAGCTCACTCAACCCTATGTACTGTAGAACCCTAGACAGATCAAGTTACCAGTCCTTATAAGGACCTTTGTGGAACAAGTAGGTTGTGACTGATTAGCAGACTGTGCGTCAGTCCCTATACCGATGAAGGACTGCTGCAGTATAGGGCAGCAGTCAGCAGTAGTGCACCTCAACCCTATGTATTGTGGACCTATACCAGTCCTTACAGAATGGCAGACTGTCCCTCACTCAACCCTATGTACTGTAGCACCCTAGACAGACCAAGTTACCAGTCCTTATAAGGACCTTTGTGGAACAAGTAGGTTGTAACTGATTAGCAGACTGTAAGTCAGTCCTTATACCGATGAAGGACTGCTGCAGTATAGGGCAGCGGTCAGCAGTAGTGCACCTCAACCCTATGTATTGTGGACCTATACCAGTCCTTATTGAATGGCAGACTGTACCTCACTCAATCCTATGTACTGTATTACCCTACACCTTACCAGTCCTTATAAGGACCTTTGTGGAACAAGTAGGTTGTGACTGATTAGCAGACTGTACGTCAGTCCCTATACCGATAAAGGACTGCTGCAGTACAGGGCAGCGGTCAGCAGTAGTGCACCTCAACCCTATGTATTGTGGACCTATACCAGTCCTTATTGAATGGCATACTGTACCTCACTCAACCCTATTTACTGTAGTACCCTATACCTTACCAGTCCTTATAAGGACCTTTGTGGAACAAGTAGGTTGTGACTGATTAGCAGACTGTACGTCAGTCCCTATACCAATGAAGGACTTCTGCAGTATAGGGCAGCAGTCAGCAGTAGTGCACCTCAACCCCATTTATTGTGGACTATACCAGTCTTTATAGAATGGCAGACTGTACCTCACTCAACCCTATGTACTGTAGAACCCTAGACAGACCAAGTTACCAGTCCTTATAAGGACCTTTGAGGAACAGGTAGGTTGTGACTGATTAGCAGACTGTGCGTCAGTCCCTATACCGATGAAGGACTGCTGCAGTATAGGGCAGCGGTCAGCAGTAGTGCACCTCAACCCTATGTATTTTGGACCTATACCAGTCCTTACAGAATGGCAGACTGTACCTCAATCAACCCTATGTACTGTAGAACCCTAGACAGACCAAGTTACCAGTCCTTATAAGGACCTTTGTGGAACAAGTAGGTTGTGAATGATTAGCAGATTGTACGTCAGTCCCTATACCGATGAAGGTCAGCTGCAGTATAGGTCAGCGGTCAGCAGTAGTGCACCTCAACCCTATGTATTGTGGACCTATACCAGTCCTTATAGAATGGCAGACTGTACCTCACTCAACCCTATGTACTGTAGCACCCTAGACAGACCAAGTTACCAGTCCTTATAAGGACCTTTGTGGAACAAGTAGGTTGTGACTGATTAGCAGACTGTACGTCAGTCCCTATACCGATGAACGACTGCTGCAGTATAGGGCAGCGGTCAGCAGTAGTGCACCTCAACTCTATTTATTGTGGACCTATACCAGTCCTTACAGAATGGCAGACTGTACCTCACACAACCCTATGTACTGTAGAACCCTAGACAGACCAAGTTACCAGTCCTTATAAGGACCTTTGAGGAACAAGTAGGTTGTGACTGATTAGCAGACTGTACGTCAGTCCTTATACCGATGAAGGACTGCTGCAGTATAGGGCAGCGGTCAGCAGTAGTGCACCCCAACCCTATTTATTGTGGACCTATACCAGTCCTTATAGAATGGCAGACTGTACCTCACTCAACCCTATGTACTGTAGAACCCTAGACAGACCAAGTTACCAGTCCTTCCACCTTTGTGGAACAAGTAGGTTGTGACTGATTAGCAGACTGTACGTCAGTCCTTATACCGATGAAGGACTGCTGCAGTATAGGGCAGCGGTCAGCAGTAGTGCACCTCAACCCTATGTATTGTGGACCTATACCAGTCCTTATAGAATGGCAGACTGTACCTCACTCAACCCTATGTACTGTAGAACCCTAGACAGACCATGTTACCAGTCCTTATAAAGGACCTTTGTGGAACAAGTAGGTTGTGACTGATTAGCAGACCTTATAAAAGGACAGGTAGTGCAGCAGTCAGCAGTAGTGCACCTCAACCCTATATATTGTGGACTATACCAGTCTTTATAGAATGGCAGACTGTACCTCACTCAACCCTAAGTACTGTAGCACCCTAGACAGACCAAGTTACCAGTCCTTATAAGGACCTTTGTGAAACAAGTAGATTGTGACTGATTATCAGACTGTACATCAGTCCCTATACCGATGAAGGACTGCTGCAGTATAGGGCAGCAGTCAGCAGTAGTGCACCTCAACCCTATTTATTGTGGACCTATACCAGTCCTTATAGAATGGCAGACTGTACCTCACTCAACCCTATGTACTGTAGAACCCTAGACAGACCAAGTTACCAGTCCTTATAAGGACCTTTGTGAAACAAGTAGGTTGTGACTGATTAGCAGACTGTACGTCAGTCCTTATACCGATGAAGGACTGCTGCAGTATAGGGCAGCGGTCAGCAGTAGTGCACCTCAACTCTATTTATTGTGGACCTATACCAGTCCTTACAGAATGGCAGACTGTACCTCACACAACCCTATGTACTGTAGAACCCTAGACAGACCAAGTTACCAGTCCTTATAAGGACCTTTGAGGAACAAGTAGGTTGTGACTGATTAGCAGACTGTACGTCAGTCCCTATACCGATGAACGACTGCTGCAGTATAGGGCAGCGGTCAGCAGTAGTGCACCTCAACCCTATGTATTGTAGACCTATACCAGTCCTTATAGAATGGCAGACTGTACCTCACTCAACCCTATGTACTGTAGCACCCTAGACAGACCAAGTTACCAGTCCTTATAAAGGACCTTTGTGGAACAAGTAGGTTGTGACTGATTAGCAGACTGTACGTCAGTCCCTATCCCGATGAAGGACTGCTGCAGTATAGGGCAGCGGTCAGCAGTAGTGCACCTCAACCCTATGTATTGTGGACCTATACCAGTCATTATAGAATGGCAGACTGTACCTCACACAACCCTATGTACTGTAGAACCCTAGACAGACCAAGTTACCAGTCCTTATAAGGACCTTTGAGGAACAAGTAGGTTGTGACTGATTAGCAGACTGTACGTCAGTCCCTATACCGATGAACGACTGCTGCAGTATAGGGCAGCGGTCAGCAGTAGTGCACCTCAACCCTATGTATTGTGGACCTATACCAGTCCTTATAGAATGGCAGACTGTACCTCACTCAACCCTATGTACTGTAGAACCCTAGACAGACCAAGTTGCCAGTAATTATAAGGACCTTTGTGGAGCAAGTAGGTTGTTACTGATTAGCAGACTGTACGCCAGTCCCTATACCGATGAAGGAATGCTGCAGTATAGGGCAGCGGTCAGCAGTAGTGCACCTCAACCCTATGTATTGTGGACCTATACCAGTCCTTATAGAATGGCAGACTGTACCTAACTCAACCCTATGTACTGTAGCACCCTAGACAGACCAAGTTACCAGTCCTTATAAAGGACCTTTGTGGAACAAGTAGGTTGTGACTGATTAGCAGACTGTACGTCAGTCCCTATCCCGATGAAGGACTGCTGCAGTATAGGGCAGCGGTCAGCAGTAGTGCACCTCAACCCTATGTATTGTGGACCTATACCAGTCATTATAGAATGGCAGACTGTACCTCACTGAACACTATGTACTGTAGAACCCTAGACAGACCAAGTTACCAGTCCTTATAAGGACCTTTGTGGAACAAGTAGGTTGTGACTTATAAGCAGACTGTAAGTCAGTCCTTATACCGATGAGGGACTGCTGCAGTATAGGGCAGCGGTCAGCAGTAGTGCACCTCAACCCTATGTATTGTGGACCTATACCAGTCCTTATTGAATGGCAGACTGTACCTCACTCAACCCTATGTACTGTATTACCCTACACCTTACCAGTCCTTATAAGGACCTTTGTGGAACAAGTAGGTTGTGACTGATTAGCAGACTGTACGTCAGTCCCTATACCGATAAAGGACTGCTGCAGTACAGGGCAGCGGTCAGCAGTAGTGCACCTCAACCCTATGTATTGTGGACCTATACCAGTCCTTATTGAATGGCAGACTGTACCTCACTCAACCCTATGTACTGTAGTACCCTATACCTTACCAGTCCTTATAAAGGACCTTTGTGGAACAAGTAGGTTGTGACTGATTAGCAGACTGTACGTCAGTCCCTATACCGATGAAGGACTTCTGCAGTATAGGGCAGCAGTCAGCAGTAGTGCACCTCAACCCTATATATTGTGGACTATACCAGTCTTTATAGAATGGCAGACTGTACCTCACTCAACCCTATGTACTGTAGAACCCTAGACAGACCAAGTTACCAGTCCTTATAAGGACGTTTGTGGAACAAGTAGGTTGTGAATGATTAGCAGACTGTACGTCAGTCCCTATACCGATGAAAGACAGCTGCAGTATAGGTCAGCGGTCAGCAGTAGTGCACCTCAACCCTATGTATTGTGGACCTATACCAGTCCTTATAGAATGGCAGACTGTACCTCACTCAACCCTATGTACTGTAGCACCCTAGGCAGACCAAGATACCAGTCCTTATAAAGGACCTTTGTGGAACAAGTAGGTTGTGACTGATTAGCAGACTGTACGTCAGTACTTATACCAATGAAGGACTGCTGCAGTATAGGGCAGCGGTCAGCAGTAGTGCACCTCAACCCTATGTATTGTGGATCTATACCAGTCCTTATTGAATGGCAGACTGTACCTCACTCAACCCTATGTACTGTAGAACCCTAGACAGACCAAGTTACCAGTCCTTATAAGGACCTTTGTGGAACAGGTAGGTTGTGACTGATTAGCAGACTGTACATCAGTCCCTATACCGATGAAGGACTGCTGCAGTATAGGGCAGCAGTCAGCAGTAGTGCACCTCAACCCTATTTATTGTGGACCTATACCAGTCCTTATAGAATGGCAGACTGTACCTCACTCAACCCTATGTACTGTAGCACCTAGACAGACCAAGTTACCAGTCCTTATAAGGACCTTTGGGGAACAAGTAGGTTGTGACTGATTACCAGACTGTACGTCAGTCCCTATACCGATGAAGGACTGCTGCAGTATAGTGCAGCGGTCAGCAGTAGTGCACCTCATCCCTATGTATTGTGGACCTATACCAGTCCTTATAGAATGGCAGACTGTACCTCACTCAACCCTATGTACTGTAGAACCCTAGACAGATCATGTTACCAGTCCTTATAAGGACCTTTGTGGAACAAGTAGGTTGTGACTGATTAGCAGACTGTACGTCAGTCCCTATACTGATGAAGGACTGCTGCAGTATAGGGCAACGGTCAGCAGTAGTGCACCTCAACCCTATGTATTGTGGACCTATACCAGTCCTTATAGAATGGCAGACTGTACCTCACTCAACCCTATGTACTGTAGAACCCTAGACAGACCAAGTTACCAGTCCTTATAAGGACCTTTGTGGAACAAGTAGGTTGTGACTGATTAGCAGACTGTACGTCAGTCCCTATACCGATGAACGACTGCTGCAGTATAGGGCAGCGGTCAGCAGTAGTGCACCTCAACCCTATGTATTGTGGACCTATACCAGTCCTTATAGAATGGCAGACTGTACCTCACTCAACCCTATGTACTGTAGAACCCTAGACAGACCAAGTTGCCAGTAATTATAAGGACCTTTGAGGAACAAGTAGGTTGTGACTGATTAGCAGACTGTACGTCAGTCCCTATACCGATGAACGACTGCTGCAGTATAGGGCAGCGGTCAGCAGTAGTGCACCTCAACCCTATGTATTGTGGACCTATACCAGTCCTTATAGAATGGCAGACTGTACCTAACTCAACCCTATGTACTGTAGCACCCTAGACAGACCAAGTTACCAGTCCTTATAAAGGACCTTTGTGGAACAAGTAGGTTGTGAATGATTAGCAGACTGTACGTCAGTCCCTATACCGATGAAGGACAGCTGCAGTATAGGTCAGCGGTCAGCAGTAGTGCACCTCAACCCTATGTATTGTGGACCTATACCAGTCCTTACAGAATGGCAGACTGTACCTCACTCAACCCTAAGTACTGTAGCACCCTAGACAGACCAAGTTACCAGTCCTTATAAGGACCTTTGTGAAACAAGTAGATTGTGACTGATTATCAGACTGTACATCAGTCCCTATACCGATGAAGGACTGCTGCAGTATAGGGCAGCAGTCAGCAGTAGTGCACCTCAACCCTATTTATTGTGGACCTATACCAGTCCTTATAGAATGGCAGACTGTACCTCACTCAACCCTATGTTATGTAGCACCCTAGACAGACCAAGTTACCAGTCCTTATAAAGGACCTTTGTGGAACAAGTAGGTTGTGACTGATTAGCAGACTGTACGTCAGTCCTTATACCGATGAAGGACTGCTGCAGTATTGGGCAGCGGTCAGCAGTAGTGCACCTCAACTCTATTGTGGACCTATACCAGTCCTTACAGAATGGCAGACTGTACCTCACACAACCCTATGTACTGTAGAACCCTAGACAGACCAAGTTACCAGTCCTTATAAGGACCTTTGAGGAACAAGTAGGTTGTGACTGATTAGCAGACTGTACGTCAGTCCCTATACCGATGAACGACTGCTGCAGTGTAGGGCAGCGGTCAGCAGTAGTGCACCTCAACCCTATGTATTGTGGACCTATACCAGTCCTTATAGAATGGCAGACTGTACCTCACTCAACCCTATGTACTGTAGAACCCTAGACAGACCAAGTTGCCAGTAATTATAAGGACCTTTGTGGAACAAGTAGGTTGTTACTGATTAGCAGACTGTACGCCAGTCCCTATACCGATGAAGGAATGCTGCAGTATAGGGCAGCGGTCAGCAGTAGTGCACCTCAACCCTATGTATTGTGGACCTATACCAGTCCTTATAGAATGGCAGACTGTACCTAACTCAACCCTATGTACTGTAGCACCCTAGACAGACCAAGTTACCAGTCCTTATAAAGGACCTTTGTGGAACAAGTAGGTTGTGAATGATTAGCAGACTGTACGTCAGTCCCTATACCGATGAAGGACAGCTGCAGTATAGGTCAGCGGTCAGCAGTAGTGCACCTCAACCCTATGTATTGTGGACCTATACCAGTCCTTACAGAATGGCAGACTGTACCTCACTCAACCCTAAGTACTGTAGCACCCTAGACAGACCAAGTTACCAGTCCTTATAAGGACCTTTGTGAAACAAGTAGATTGTGACTGATTATCAGACTGTACATCAGTCCCTATACCGATGAAGGACTGCTGCAGTATAGGGCAGCAGTCAGCAGTAGTGCACCTCAACCCTATTTATTGTGGACCTATACCAGTCCTTATAGAATGGCAGACTGTACCTCACTCAACCCTATGTACTGTAGCACCCTAGACAGACCAAGTTACCAGTCCTTATAAAGGACCTTTGTGGAACAAGTAGGTTGTGACTGATTAGCAGACTGTACGTCAGTCCCTATCCCGATGAAGGACTGCTGCAGTATAGGGCAGCGGTCAGCAGTAGTGCACCTCAACCCTATGTATTGTGGACCTATACCAGTCATTATAGAATGGCAGACTGTACCTCACTGAACACTATGTACTGTAGAACCCTAGACAGACCAAGTTACCAGTCCTTATAAGGACCTTTGGGGAACAAGTAGGTTGTGACTGATTACCAGACTGTACGTCAGTCCCTATACCGATGAAGGACTGCTGCAGTATAGGGCAGCGGTCAGCAGTAGTGCACCTCAACCCTATGTATTGTGGACCTATACCAGTCCTTACAGAATGGCAGACTGTACCTCACTCAACCCTATGTACTGTAGAACCCTAGACAGATCATGTTACCAGTCCTTATAAGGACCTTTGTGGAACAAGTAGGTTGTGACTGATTAGCAGACTGTACGTCAGTCCCTATACTGATGAAGGACTGCTGCAGTATAGGGCAACGGTCAGCAGTAGTGCACCTCAACCCTATGTATTGTGGACCTATACCAGTCCTTATAGAATGGCAGACTGTACCTCACTCAACCCTAAGTACTGTAGCACCCTAGACAGACCAAGTTACCAGTCCTTATAAGGACCTTTGTGAAACAAGTAGATTGTGACTGATTATCAGACTGTACATCAGTCCCTATACCGATGAAGGACTGCTGCAGTATAGGGCAGCGGTCAGCAGTAGTGCACCTCAACCCTATTTATTGTGGACCTATACCAGTCCTTATAGAATGGCAGACTGTACCTCACTCAACCCTATGTACTGTAGAACCCTAGACAGACCAAGTTACCAGTCCTTATAAGGACCTTTGTGGAACAAGTAGGTTGTGACTGATTAGCAGACTGTACGTCAGTCCTTATACCGATGAAGGACTGCTGCAGTATTGGGCAGCGGTCAGCAGTAGTGCACCTCAACTCTATTTATTGTGGACCTATACCAGTCCTTACAGAATGGCAGACTGTACCTCACACAACCCTATGTACTGTAGAACCCTAGACAGACCAAGTTGCCAGTCCTTATAAGGACCTTTGAGGAACAAGTAGGTTGTGACTGATTAGCAGACTGTACGTCAGTCCCTATACCGATGAAGGACTGATGCAGTATAGTGCAGCGGTCAGCAGTAGTGCACCTCATCCCTATGTATTGTGGACCTATACCAGTCCTTATAGAATGGCAGACTGTACCTCACTCAACCCTATGTACTGTAGAACCCTAGACAGATCAAGTTACCAGTCCTTATAAGGACCTTTGTGGAACAAGTAGGTTGTGACTGATTAGCAGACTGTGCGTCAGTCCCTATACCGATGAAGGACTGCTGCAGTATAGGGCAGCTGTCAGCAGTAGTGCACCTCAACCCTATGTATTGTGGATCTATACCAGTCCTTACAGAATGGCAGACTGTACCTCACTCAACCCTTTGTACTGTAGCACCCTAGACAGATCAAGTTACCAGTCCTTATAAGGACCTTTGTGGAACAAGTAGGTTGTGACTTATAAGCAGACTGTAAGTCAGTCCTTATACCGATGAGGGACTGCTGCAGTATAGGGCAGCGGTCAGCAGTAGTGCACCTCAACCCTATGTATTGTGGACCTATACCAGTCCTTATTGAATGGCAGACTGTACCTCACTCAACCCTATGTACTGTATTACCCTACACCTTACCAGTCCTTATAAGGACCTTTGTGGAACAAGTAGGTTGTGACTGATTAGCAGACTGTACGTCAGTCCCTATACCGATAAAGGACTGCTGCAGTACAGGGCAGCGGTCAGCAGTAGTGCACCTCAACCCTATGTATTGTGGACCTATACCAGTCCTTATTGAATGGCAGACTGTACCTCACTCAACCCTATGTACTGTAGTACCCTATACCTTACCAGTCCTTATAAAGGACCTTTGTGGAACAAGTAGGTTGTGACTGATTAGCAAACTGTACGTCAGTCCCTATACCGATGAAGGACTTCTGCAGTATAGGGCAGCAGTCAGCAGTAGTGCACCTCAACCCTATATATTGTGGACTATACCAGTCTTTATAGAATGGCAGACTGTACCTCACTCAACCCTATGTACTGTAGAACCCTAGACAGACCAAGTTACCAGTCCTTATAAGGACCTTTGTGGAACAGGTAGGTTGTGACTGATTAGCAGACTGTGCGTCAGTCCCTATACCGATGAAGGACTGCTGCAGTATAGGGCAGCGGTCAGCAGTAGTGCACCTCAACCCTATGTATTGTGGACCTATACCAGTCCTTACAGAATGGCAGACTGTACCTCAATCAACCCTATGTACTGTAGAACCCTAGACAGACCAAGTTACCAGTCCTTATAAGGACCTTTGTGGAACAAGTAGGTTGTGAATGATTAGCAGACTGTACGTCAGTCCCTATACCGATGAAGGACAGCTGCAGTATAGGTCAGCGGTCAGCAGTAGTGCACCTCAACCCTATGTATTGTGGACCTATACCAGTCCTTATAGAATGGCAGACTGTACCTCACTCAACCCTATGTACTGTAGCACCCTAGGCAGACCAAGATACCAGTCCTTATAAAGGACCTTTGTGGAACAAGTAGGTTGTGACTGATTAGCAGACTGTACGTCAGTACTTATACCGATGAAGGACTGCTGCAGTATAGGGCAGCGGTCAGCAGTAGTGCACCTCAACCCTATGTATTGTGGATCTATACCAGTCCTTATTGAATGGCAGACTGTACCTCACTCAACCCTATGTACTGTAGAACCCTAGGCAGACCAAGTTACCAGTCCTTATAAGGACCTTTTTGGAACAAGTAGGTTGCGACTGATTAGCAGAATGTGTGTCATTCCCTATACCGATTAAGGACTGCTGCAGTATAGTGCAGCGGTCAGCAGTAGTGCACCTCATCCCTATGTATTGTGGACCTATACCAGTCCTTACAGAATGGTAGACTGTACCTCACTCAACCCTATGTACTGTAGAACCCTAGACAGACCAAGTTACCAGTCCTTATAAGGACCTTTGTGGAACAAGTAGGTTGTGACTGATTAGCAGACTGTACGTCAGTCCCTATACTGATGAAGGACTGCTGCAGTATAGGGCAACGGTCAGCAGTAGTGCACCTCAACCCTATGTATTGTGGACCTATACCAGTCCTTATAGAATGGCAGACTGTACCTCACTCAACCCTAAGTACTGTAGAACCCTAGACAGACCAAGTTACCAGTCCTTATAAGGACCTTTGTGAAACAAGTAGATTGTGACTGATTATCAGACTGTACATCAGTCCCTATACCGATGAAGGACTGCTGCAGTATAGGGCAGCAGTCAGCAGTAGTGCACCTCAACCCTATTTATTGTGGACCTATACCAGTCCTTATAGAATGGCAGACTGTACCTCACTCAACCCTATGTACTGTAGAACCCTAGACAGACCAAGTTACCAATCCTTCCACCTTTGTGGAACAAGTAGGTTGTGACTGATTAGCAGACTGTACGTCAGTCCTTATACCGATGAAGGACTGCTGCAGTATAGGGCAGCGGTCAGCAGTAGTGCACCTCAACCCTATGTATTGTGGACCTATACCAGTCCTTATAGAATGGCAGACTGTACCTCACTCAACCCTATGTACTGTAGAACCCTAGACAGACCATGTTACCAGTCCTTATAAGGACCTTTGTGGAACAAGTAGGTTGTGACTGATTAGCAGACTGTACGTCAGTCCTTATACCGATGAACGACTGCTGCAGTATAGGGCAGCGGTCAGCAGTAGTGCACCTCAACCCTATGTATTGTGGACCTATACCAGTCCTTATAGAATGGCAGACTGTACCTCACTCAAACCTATGTACTGTAGAACCCTAGACAGACCAAGTTGCCAGTAATTATAAGGACCTTTGTGGAACAAGTAGGTTGTTACTGATTAGCAGACTGTACGTCAGTCCCTATACCGATGAAGGAATGCTGCAGTATAGGGCAGCGGTCAGCAGTAGTGCACCTCAACCCTATGTATTGTGGATCTATACCAGTCCTTATAGAATGGCAGACTGTACCCAGTGGCGGCTGGTGAAGTTTTAGGATGGGGGGGCGCAAGACCCCGCCCATCCACGGTTGGCCCCTCCCACTTCACATAAGCCACACCCAGAAATTTCCAAGATTATAGTATGAATTTACATAGTTAAAGGCCCCGTTATTACATCTGATTTATCTGCGTGGGTGTTCTGGCATCACATTGTAACAGTTAGATGAAAACTGTTAATGCTCCCAATTTCAGAACTTCTGAGAGAATTTAGTTGCATCTCCTGTTGGGCTTTTCCAATAAATTCAGGTGAGGCTTGCGTTCCTCACAGCGGCATTGTCTCCTCCGAATGCCTGATTAATACGCAGAGGAGAAAATTTTATTCCCCTTCAAGAGATGGGAGCGAGAGCAATTTAAGGATCATTTTCCTGGCTGGTAAGACAATCGTCAGATGAGTGTGAAATTGTTGCAATTAGACTGCAGAATCTATTGACTCACGCTGATGAAAGATGGTGCATGGATTGTTCACGCTGCGAATGGCACTCAGTGGGGCTGCCGTCTCTCCCGCTTGAATCCAAACCAATGTCTTTTTATTTGAATGATTCTTGATTATAAAATAAGTTTGTTTTATCGATTGGGATTTGTAACAAATTTAATTATTTTTGGATCTCTGTGGTTGAAAACTTTTATAAAAAGTACTATAGGAACACACACACACCATATAAAATGGCTTTGCCACGAATAGAAGATTCCACCAGGGTACTGAAAACTCTGAAGGCGTCTTAGACCATTACACAAAGCAGACAACTGATTGGTTTAGGCCAGGCAGACCATGCCTGATAGACTTGCAATAAGATAAGCAATGTACAACATTCTGCAGCACCATAAGAGAAGTGTCTGTATATCTAGTGAGCAAAATAACTAACACACACACACACGAAGCCCACTTACCTGACTGTGTCACCTCCGCAGCCGCTCCTCACACCGCTCTACTCCTCTTACTTCCTGTTTCCTCTCTCAGGTGAGATGGGAGAGAGAAGACAGGAAGTGACATCTGAGTCAACTCAGATGTCAATCAAACTGCCCGCCCGGCCGTAGTAACACATACTACAGCGCCGGGCGGAAGCTACTCAGCGCTTCAGAAAGCGCCCTGAGGCGGGCTAAACGCCCGCAAATGAAGCGCCACGCCTGCAATCTCATGATTGCATTGGCGTGGCGTTTCCCGGCGTGCACTGTGACCGGCGCTCGAGCACTTCCTTAAAGACCTTTTTTTTTTTTTTTTAAAGGGGCAGTTTTAAAACTTTTTTTTTTTTTTGACATTTTTTTTTTTTTTTTTTTTTACCACACAGGGGGGGCGGCGCCCGGGCGCCCCCTATGGACGGGCCGCCACTGACTGTACCTCACTCAACCCTATGTACTGTAGCACCCTAGACAGACCAAGTTACCAGTCCTTATAAAGGACCTTTGTGGAACAAGTAGGTTGTGACTGATTAGCAGACTGTACGTCAGTCCCTATACCGATGAAGGACTGCTGCAGTATAGGGCAGCGGTCAGCAGTAGTGCACCTCAACCCTATGTATAGTGGACCTATACCAGTCATTATAGAATGGCAGACTGTACCTCACTGAACACTATGTACTGTAGAACCCTAGACAGACCAAGTTACCAGTCCTTATAAGGACCTTTGTGGAACAAGTAGGTTGTGACTGATTACCAGACTGTTCGTCAGTCCCTATACCGATAAAGGACTGCTGCAGTATAGTGCAGCGGTCAGCAGTAGTGCACCTCATCCCTATGTATTGTGGACCTATACCAGTCCTTATAGAATGGCAGACTGTACCTCACTCAACCCTATGTACTGTAGAACCCTAGACAGATCAAGTTACCAGTCCTTATAAGGACCTTTGTGGAACAAGTAGGTTGTGACTGATTAGCAGACTGTGCGTCAGTCCCTATACCGATGAAGGACTGCTGCAGTATAGGGCAGCAGTCAGCAGTAGTGCACCTCAACCCTATGTATTGTGGACCTATACCAGTCCTTACAGAATGGCAGACTGTCCCTCACTCAACCCTATGTACTGTAGCACCCTAGACAGACCAAGTTACCAGTCCTTATAAGGACCTTTGTGGAACAAGTAGGTTGTAACTGATTAGCAGACTGTAAGTCAGTCCTTATACCGATGAAGGACTGCTGCAGTATAGGGCAGCGGTCAGCAGTAGTGCACCTCAACCCTATGTATTGTGGACCTATACCAGTCCTTATTGAATGGCAGACTGTACCTCACTCAATCCTATGTACTGTATTACCCTACACCTTACCAGTCCTTATAAGGACCTTTGTGGAACAAGTAGGTTGTGACTGATTAGCAGACTGTACGTCAGTCCCTATACCGATAAAGGACTGCTGCAGTACAGGGCAGCGGTCAGCAGTAGTGCACCTCAACCCTATGTATTGTGGACCTATACCAGTCCTTATTGAATGGCATACTGTACCTCACTCAACCCTATTTACTGTAGTACCCTATACCTTACCAGTCCTTATAAGGACCTTTGTGGAACAAGTAGGTTGTGACTGATTAGCAGACTGTACGTCAGTCCCTATACCAATGAAGGACTTCTGCAGTATAGGGCAGCAGTCAGCAGTAGTGCACCTCAACCCCATTTATTGTGGACTATACCAGTCTTTATAGAATGGCAGACTGTACCTCACTCAACCCTATGTACTGTAGAACCCTAGACAGACCAAGTTACCAGTCCTTATAAGGACCTTTGAGGAACAGGTAGGTTGTGACTGATTAGCAGACTGTGCGTCAGTCCCTATACCGATGAAGGACTGCTGCAGTATAGGGCAGCGGTCAGCAGTAGTGCACCTCAACCCTATGTATTTTGGACCTATACCAGTCCTTACAGAATGGCAGACTGTACCTCAATCAACCCTATGTACTGTAGAACCCTAGACAGACCAAGTTACCAGTCCTTATAAGGACCTTTGTGGAACAAGTAGGTTGTGAATGATTAGCAGATTGTACGTCAGTCCCTATACCGATGAAGGTCAGCTGCAGTATAGGTCAGCGGTCAGCAGTAGTGCACCTCAACCCTATGTATTGTGGACCTATACCAGTCCTTATAGAATGGCAGACTGTACCTCACTCAACCCTATGTACTGTAGCACCCTAGACAGACCAAGTTACCAGTCCTTATAAGGACCTTTGTGGAACAAGTAGGTTGTGACTGATTAGCAGACTGTACGTCAGTCCCTATACCGATGAACGACTGCTGCAGTATAGGGCAGCGGTCAGCAGTAGTGCACCTCAACCCTATGTATTGTGGACCTATACCAGTCATTATAGAATGGCAGACTGTACCTCACTGAACACTATGTACTGTAAAACCCTAGACAGACCAAGTTACCAGTCCTTATAAGGACCTTTGTGGAACAAGTAGGTTGTGACTGATTAGCAGACTGTACGTCAGTCCCTATACCGATGAAGGACTTCTACAGTATAGGGCAGCAGTCAGCAGTAGTGCACCTCAACCCTATATATTGTGGACTATACCAGTCTTTATAGAATGGCAGACTGTACCTCACTCAACCCTATGTACTGTAGAACCCTAGACAGACCAAGTTACCAGTCCTTATAAGGACCTTTGTGGAACAGGTAGGTTGTGACTGATTAGCAGACTGTGCGTCAGTACTTATACCAATGAAGGACTGCTGCAGTATAGGGCAACGGTCAGCAGTAGTGCACCTCAACCCTATGTATTGTGGACCTATACCAGTCCTTATAGAATGGCAGACTGTACCTCAATCAACCCTATGTACTGTAGAACCCTAGACAGACCAAGTTACCAGTCCTTATAAGGACCTTTGTGGAACAAGTAGGTTGTGAATGATTAGCAGACTGTACGTCAGTCCCTATACCGATGAAGGACTGCTGCAGTATAGTGCAGCAGTCAGCAGTAGTGCACCTCATCCCTATGTTTTGTGGACCTATACCAGTCCTTACAGAATGGTAGACTGTACCTCACTCAACCCTATGTACTGTAGAACCCTAGACAGACCAAGTTACCAGTCCTTATAAGGACCTTTGTGGAACAAGTAGGTTGTGACTGATTAGCAGACTGTACGTCAGTCCCTATACTGATGAAGGACTGCTGCAGTATAGGGCAACGGTCAGCAGTAGTGCACCTCAACCCTATGTATTGTGGACCTATACCAGTCCTTATAGAATGGCAGACTGTACCTCACTCAACCCTAAGTACTGTAGCACCCTAGACAGACCAAGTTACCAGTCCTTATAAGGACCTTTGTGAAACAAGTAGATTGTGACTGATTATCAGACTGTACATCAGTCCCTATACCGATGAAGGACTGCTGCAGTATAGGGCAGCAGTCAGCAGTAGTGCACCTCAACCCTATTTATTGTGGACCTATACCAGTCCTTATAGAATGGCAGACTGTACCTCACTCAACCCTATGTACTGCAGAACCCTAGACAGACCAAGTTACCAGTCCTTATAAGGACCTTTGTGGAACAAGTAGGTTGTGACTGATTAGCAGACTGTACGTCAGTCCTTATACCGATGAAGGACTGCTGCAGTATAGGGCAGCGGTCAGCAGTAGTGCACCTCAACTCTATTTATTGTGGACCTATACCAGTCCTTACAGAATGGCAGACTGTACCTCACACAACCCTATGTACTGTAGAACCCTAGACAGACCAAGTTACCAGTCCTTATAAGGACCTTTGAGGAACAAGTAGGTTGTGACTGATTAGCAGACTGTACGTCAGTCCTTATACCGATGAAGGACTGCTGCAGTATAGGGCAGCGGTCAGCAGTAGTGCACCCCAACCCTATTTATTGTGGACCTATACCAGTCCTTATAGAATGGCAGACTGTACCTCACTCAACCCTATGTACTGTAGAACCCTAGACAGACCAAGTTACCAGTCCTTCCACCTTTGTGGAACAAGTAGGTTGTGACTGATTAGCAGACTGTACGTCAGTCCTTATACCGATGAAGGACTGCTGCAGTATAGGGCAGCGGTCAGCAGTAGTGCACCTCAACCCTATGTATTGTGGACCTATACCAGTCCTTATAGAATGGCAGACTGTACCTCACTCAACCCTATGTACTGTAGAACCCTAGACAGACCATGTTACCAGTCCTTATAAGGACCTTTGTGGAACAAGTAGGTTGTGACTGATTAGCAGACCTTATAAAAGGACAGGTAGTGCAGCAGTCAGCAGTAGTGCACCTCAACCCTATATATTGTGGACTATACCAGTCTTTATAGAATGGCAGACTGTACCTCACTCAACCCTATGTACTGTAGAACCCTAGACAGACCAAGTTACCAGTCCTTATAAGGACCTTTGTGGAACAGGTAGGTTGTGACTGATTAGCAGACTGTGCGTCAGTCCCTATACCGATGAAGGACTGCTGCAGTATAGGGCAGCGGTCAGCAGTAGTGCATCTCAACCCTATGTATTGTGGACCTATACCAGTCCTTACAGAATGGCAGACTGTACCTCAATCAACCCTATGTACTGTAGAACCCTAGACAGACCAAGTTACCAGTCCTTATAAGGACCTTTGTGGAACAAGTAGGTTGTGAATGATTAGCAGACTGTACGTCAGTCCCTATACCGATGAAGGACAGCTGCAGTATAGGTCAGCGGTCAGCAGTAGTGCACCTCAACCCTATGTATTGTGGACCTATACCAGTCCTTACAGAATGGCAGACTGTACCTCACTCAACCCTAAGTACTGTAGCACCCTAGACAGACCAAGTTACCAGTCCTTATAAGGACCTTTGTGAAACAAGTAGATTGTGACTGATTATCAGACTGTACATCAGTCCCTATACCGATGAAGGACTGCTGCAGTATAGGGCAGCAGTCAGCAGTAGTGCACCTCAACCCTATTTATTGTGGACCTATACCAGTCCTTATAGAATGGCAGACTGTACCTCACTCAACCCTATGTACTGTAGAACCCTAGACAGACCAAGTTACCAGTCCTTATAAGGACCTTTGTGAAACAAGTAGGTTGTGACTGATTAGCAGACTGTACGTCAGTCCTTATACCGATGAAGGACTGCTGCAGTATAGGGCAGCGGTCAGCAGTAGTGCACCTCAACTCTATTTATTGTGGACCTATACCAGTCCTTACAGAATGGCAGACTGTACCTCACACAACCCTATGTACTGTAGAACCCTAGACAGACCAAGTTACCAGTCCTTATAAGGACCTTTGAGGAACAAGTAGGTTGTGACTGATTAGCAGACTGTACGTCAGTCCCTATACCGATGAACGACTGCTGCAGTATAGGGCAGCGGTCAGCAGTAGTGCACCTCAACCCTATGTATTGTGGACCTATACCAGTCCTTATAGAATGGCAGACTGTACCTCACTCAACCCTATGTACTGTAGCACCCTAGACAGACCAAGTTACCAGTCCTTATAAAGGACCTTTGTGGAACAAGTAGGTTGTGACTGATTAGCAGACTGTACGTCAGTCCCTATCCCGATGAAGGACTGCTGCAGTATAGGGCAGCGGTCAGCAGTAGTGCACCTCAACCCTATGTATTGTGGACCTATACCAGTCATTATAGAATGGCAGACTGTACCTCACACAACCCTATGTACTGTAGAACCCTAGACAGACCAAGTTACCAGTCCTTATAAGGACCTTTGAGGAACAAGTAGGTTGTGACTGATTAGCAGACTGTACGTCAGTCCCTATACCGATGAACGACTGCTGCAGTATAGGGCAGCGGTCAGCAGTAGTGCACCTCAACCCTATGTATTGTGGACCTATACCAGTCCTTATAGAATGGCAGACTGTACCTCACTCAACCCTATGTACTGTAGAACCCTAGACAGACCAAGTTGCCAGTAATTATAAGGACCTTTGTGGAGCAAGTAGGTTGTTACTGATTAGCAGACTGTACGCCAGTCCCTATACCGATGAAGGAATGCTGCAGTATAGGGCAGCGGTCAGCAGTAGTGCACCTCAACCCTATGTATTGTGGACCTATACCAGTCCTTATAGAATGGCAGACTGTACCTAACTCAACCCTATGTACTGTAGCACCCTAGACAGACCAAGTTACCAGTCCTTATAAAGGACCTTTGTGGAACAAGTAGGTTGTGACTGATTAGCAGACTGTACGTCAGTCCCTATCCCGATGAAGGACTGCTGCAGTATAGGGCAGCGGTCAGCAGTAGTGCACCTCAACCCTATGTATTGTGGACCTATACCAGTCATTATAGAATGGCAGACTGTACCTCACTGAACACTATGTACTGTAGAACCCTAGACAGACCAAGTTACCAGTCCTTATAAGGACCTTTGTGGAACAAGTAGGTTGTGACTGATTACCAGACTGTACGTCAGTCCCTATACCGATGAAGGACTGCTGCAGTATAGTGCAGCGGTCAGCAGTAGTGCACCTCATCCCTATGTATTATGGACCTATACCAGTCCTTATAGAATGGCAGACTGTACCTCACTCAACCCTATGTACTGTAGAACCCTAGACAGATCAAGTTACCAGTCCTTATAAGGACCTTTGTGGAACAAGTAGGTTGTGACTGATTAGCAGACTGTGCGTCAGTCCCTATACCGATGAAGGACTGCTGCAGTATAGGGCAGCTGTCAGCAGTAGTGCACCTCAACCCTATGTATTGTGGATCTATACCAGTCCTTACAGAATGGCAGACTGTACCTCACTCAACCCTTTGTACTGTAGCACCCTAGACAGACCAAGTTACCAGTCCTTATAAGGACCTTTGTGGAACAAGTAGGTTGTGACTTATAAGCAGACTGTAAGTCAGTCCTTATACCGATGAGGGACTGCTGCAGTATAGGGCAGCGGTCAGCAGTAGTGCACCTCAACCCTATGTATTGTGGACCTATACCAGTCCTTATTGAATGGCAGACTGTACCTCACTCAACCCTATGTACTGTATTACCCTACACCTTACCAGTCCTTATAAGGACCTTTGTGGAACAAGTAGGTTGTGACTGATTAGCAGACTGTACGTCAGTCCCTATACCGATAAAGGACTGCTGCAGTACAGGGCAGCGGTCAGCAGTAGTGCACCTCAACCCTATGTATTGTGGACCTATACCAGTCCTTATTGAATGGCAGACTGTACCTCACTCAACCCTATGTACTGTAGTACCCTATAACTTACCAGTCCTTATAAAGGACCTTTGTGGAACAAGTAGGTTGTGACTGATTAGCAGACTGTACGTCAGTCCCTATACCGATGAAGGACTTCTGCAGTATAGGGCAGCAGTCAGCAGTAGTGCACCTCAACCCTATATATTGTGGACTATACCAGTCTTTATAGAATGGCAGACTGTACCTCACTCAACCCTATGTACTGTAGAACCCTAGACAGACCAAGTTACCAGTCCTTATAAGGACCTTTGTGGAACAGGTAGGTTGTGACTGATTAGCAGACTGTGCGTCAGTCCCTATACCGATGAAGGACTGCTGCAGTATAGGGCAGCGGTCAGCAGTAGTGCACCTCAACCCTATGTATTGTGGACCTATACCAGTCCTTACAGAATGGCAGACTGTACCTCAATCAACCCTATGTACTGTAGAACCCTAGACAGACCAAGTTACCAGTCCTTATAAGGACGTTTGTGGAACAAGTAGGTTGTGAATGATTAGCAGACTGTACGTCAGTCCCTATACCGATGAAAGACAGCTGCAGTATAGGTCAGCGGTCAGCAGTAGTGCACCTCAACCCTATGTATTGTGGACCTATACCAGTCCTTATAGAATGGCAGACTGTACCTCACTCAACCCTATGTACTGTAGCACCCTAGGCAGACCAAGATACCAGTCCTTATAAAGGACCTTTGTGGAACAAGTAGGTTGTGACTGATTAGCAGACTGTACGTCAGTACTTATACCAATGAAGGACTGCTGCAGTATAGGGCAGCGGTCAGCAGTAGTGCACCTCAACCCTATGTATTGTGGATCTATACCAGTCCTTATTGAATGGCAGACTGTACCTCACTCAACCCTATGTACTGTAGAACCCTAGGCAGACCAAGTTACCAGTCCTTATAAGGACCTTTTTGGAACAAGTAGGTTGCGACTGATTAGCAGAATGTGTGTCATTCCCTATACCGATGAAGGACTGCTGCAGTATAGTGCAGCGGTCAGCAGTAGTGCACCTCATCCCTATGTATTGTGGACCTATACCAGTCCTTACAGAATGGTAGACTGTACCTCACTCAACCCTATGTACTGTAGAACCCTAGACAGACCAAGTTACCAGTCCTTATAAGGACCTTTGTGGAACAAGTAGGTTGTGACTGATTAGCAGACTGTACGTCAGTCCCTATACTGATGAAGGACTGCTGCAGTATAGGGCAACGGTCAGCAGTAGTGCACCTCAACCCTATGTATTGTGGACCTATACCAGTCCTTATAGAATGGCAGACTGTACCTCACTCAACCCTAAGTACTGTAGCACCCTAGACAGACCAAGTTACCAGTCCTTATAAGGACCTTTGTGAAACAAGTAGATTGTGACTGATTATCAGACTGTACATCAGTCCCTATACCGATGAAGGACTGCTGCAGTATAGGGCAGCAGTCAGCAGTAGTGCACCTCAACCCTATTTATTGTGGACCTATACCAGTCCTTATAGAATGGCAGACTGTACCTCACTCAACCCTATGTACTGTAGAACCCTAGACAGACCAAGTTACCAGTCCTTATAAGGACGTTTGTGGAACAAGTAGGTTGTGAATGATTAGCAGACTGTACGTCAGTCCCTATACCGATGAAAGACAGCTGCAGTATAGGTCAGCGGTCAGCAGTAGTGCACCTCAACCCTATGTATTGTGGACCTATACCAGTCCTTATAGAATGGCAGACTGTACCTCACTCAACCCTATGTACTGTAGCACCCTAGGCAGACCAAGATACCAGTCCTTATAAAGGACCTTTGTGGAACAAGTAGGTTGTGACTGATTAGCAGACTGTACGTCAGTACTTATACCAATGAAGGACTGCTGCAGTATAGGGCAGCGGTCAGCAGTAGTGCACCTCAACCCTATGTATTGTGGATCTATACCAGTCCTTATTGAATGGCAGACTGTACCTCACTCAACCCTATGTACTGTAGAACCCTAGGCAGACCAAGTTACCAGTCCTTATAAGGACCTTTTTGGAACAAGTAGGTTGCGACTGATTAGCAGAATGTGTGTCATTCCCTATACCGATGAAGGACTGCTGCAGTATAGTGCAGCGGTCAGCAGTAGTGCACCTCATCCCTATGTATTGTGGACCTATACCAGTCCTTACAGAATGGTAGACTGTACCTCACTCAACCCTATGTACTGTAGAACCCTAGACAGACCAAGTTACCAGTCCTTATAAGGACCTTTGTGGAACAAGTAGGTTGTGACTGATTAGCAGACTGTACGTCAGTCCCTATACTGATGAAGGACTGCTGCAGTATAGGGCAACGGTCAGCAGTAGTGCACCTCAACCCTATGTATTGTGGACCTATACCAGTCCTTATAGAATGGCAGACTGTACCTCACTCAACCCTAAGTACTGTAGCACCCTAGACAGACCAAGTTACCAGTCCTTATAAGGACCTTTGTGAAACAAGTAGATTGTGACTGATTATCAGACTGTACATCAGTCCCTATACCGATGAAGGACTGCTGCAGTATAGGGCAGCAGTCAGCAGTAGTGCACCTCAACCCTATTTATTGTGGACCTATACCAGTCCTTATAGAATGGCAGACTGTACCTCACTCAACCCTATGTACTGTAGAACCCTAGACAGACCAAGTTACCAATCCTTCCACCTTTGTGGAACAAGTAGGTTGTGACTGATTAGCAGACTGTACGTCAGTCCTTATACCGATGAAGGACTGCTGCAGTATAGGGCAGCGGTCAGCAGTAGTGCACCTCAACCCTATGTATTGTGGACCTATACCAGTCCTTATAGAATGGCAGACTGTACCTCACTCAACCCTATGTACTGTAGAACCCTAGACAGACCATGTTACCAGTCCTTATAAGGACCTTTGTGGAACAAGTAGGTTGTGACTGATTAGCAGACTGTACGTCAGTCCTTATACCGATGAACGACTGCTGCAGTATAGGGCAGCGGTCAGCAGTAGTGCACCTCAACCCTATGTATTGTGGACCTATACCAGTCCTTATAGAATGGCAGACTGTACCTCACTCAAACCTATGTACTGTAGAACCCTAGACAGACCAAGTTGCCAGTAATTATAAGGACCTTTGTGGAACAAGTAGGTTGTTACTGATTAGCAGACTGTACGTCAGTCCCTATACCGATGAAGGAATGCTGCAGTATAGGGCAGCGGTCAGCAGTAGTGCACCTCAACCCTATGTATTGTGGATCTATACCAGTCCTTATAGAATGGCAGACTGTACCTCACTCAACCCTATGTACTGTAGCACCCTAGACAGACCAAGTTACCAGTCCTTATAAAGGACCTTTGTGGAACAAGTAGGTTGTGACTGATTAGCAGACTGTACGTCAGTCCCTATACCGATGAAGGACTGCTGCAGTATAGTGCAGCGGTCAGCAGTAGTGCACCTCATCCCTATGTATTGTGGACCTATACCAGTCCTTATAGAATGGCAGACTGTACCTCACTCAACCCTATGTACTGTAGAACCCTAGACAGATCAAGTTACCAGTCCTTATAAGGACCTTTGTGGAACAAGTAGGTTGTGACTGATTAGCAGACTGTGCGTCAGTCCCTATACCGATGAAGGACTGCTGCAGTATAGGGCAGCAGTCAGCAGTAGTGCACCTCAACCCTATGTATTGTGGACCTATACCAGTCCTTACAGAATGGCAGACTGTCCCTCACTCAACCCTATGTACTGTAGCACCCTAGACAGACCAAGTTACCAGTCCTTATAAGGACCTTTGTGGAACAAGTAGGTTGTAACTGATTAGCAGACTGTAAGTCAGTCCTTATACCGATGAAGGACTGCTGCAGTATAGGGCAGCGGTCAGCAGTAGTGCACCTCAACCCTATGTATTGTGGACCTATACCAGTCCTTATTGAATGGCAGACTGTACCTCACTCAACCCTATGTACTGTATTACCCTACACCTTACCAGTCCTTATAAGGACCTTTGTGGAACAAGTAGGTTGTGACTGATTAGCAGACTGTACGTCAGTCCCTATACCGATAAAGGACTGCTGCAGTACAGGGCAGCGGTCAGCAGTAGTGCACCTCAACCCTATGTATTGTGGACCTATACCAGTCCTTATTGAATGGCATACTGTACCTCACTCAACCCTATTTACTGTAGTACCCTATACCTTACCAGTCCTTATAAGGACCTTTGTGGAACAAGTAGGTTGTGACTGATTAGCAGACTGTACGTCAGTCCCTATACCAATGAAGGACTTCTGCAGTATAGGGCAGCAGTCAGCAGTAGTGCACCTCAACCCTATTTATTGTGGACTATACCAGTCTTTATAGAATGGCAGACTGTACCTCACTCAACCCTATGTACTGTAGAACCCTAGACAGACCAAGTTACCAGTCCTTATAAGGACCTTTGTGGAACAGGTAGGTTGTGACTGATTAGCAGACTGTGCGTCAGTCCCTATACCGATGAAGGACTGCTGCAGTATAGGGCAGCGGTCAGCAGTAGTGCACCTCAACCCTATGTATTTTGGACCTATACCAGTCCTTACAGAATGGCAGACTGTACCTCAATCAACCCTATGTACTGTAGAACCCTAGACAGACCAAGTTACCAGTCCTTATAAGGACCTTTGTGGAACAAGTAGGTTGTGAATGATTAGCAGATTGTACGTCAGTCCCTATACCGATGAAGGTCAGCTGCAGTATAGGTCAGCGGTCAGCAGTAGTGCACCTCAACCCTATGTATTGTGGACCTATACCAGTCCTTATAGAATGGCAGACTGTACCTCACTCAACCCTATGTACTGTAGCACCCTAGACAGACCAAGTTACCAGTCCTTATAAAGGACCTTTGTGGAACAAGTAGGTTGTGACTGATTAGCAGACTGTACGTCAGTACTTATACCGATGAAGGACTGCTGCAGTATAGGGCAGCGGTCAGCAGTAGTGCACCTCAACCCTATGTATTGTGGATCTATACCAGTCCTTATTGAATGGCAGACTGTACCTCACTCAACCCTATGTACTGTATTACCCTACACCTTACCAGTCCTTATAAGGACCTTTGTGGAACAAGTAGGTTGTGACTGATTAGCAGACTGTACATCAGTCCCTATACCGATGAAGGACTGCTGCAGTATAGGGCAGCAGTCAGCAGTAGTGCACCTCAACCCTATATATTGTGGACTATGCCAGTCTTTATAGAATGGCAGACTGTACCTCAGTCAACCCTATGTACTGTAGAACCCTAGACAGACCAAGTTACCAGTCCTTATAAGGACCTTTGTGGAACAAGGAGGTTGTGAATGATTAGCAGACTGTGTGTCAGTCCCTATACAGATGAAGGACTGCTGCAGTATAGGGCAGCGGTCAGCAGTAGTGCACCTCAACCCTATGTATTGTGGATCTATACCAGTCCTTATTGAATGGCAGACTGTACCTCACTCAACCCTATGTACTGTATTACCCTACACCTTACCAGTCCTTATAAAGACCTTTGTGGAACAAGTAGGTTGTGACTGATTAGCAGACTGTACGTCAGTCCCTATACCAATAAAGGACTGCTGCAGTACAGGTCAGCGGTCAGCAGTAGTGCACCTCAACCCTATGTATTGTGGACCTATACCACTCCTTATAGAATGACAGACTGTACCTCACTCAACCCTATGTACTGTAGTACCCTATACCTTACCAGTCCTTATAAAGGACCTTTGTGGAACAAGTAGGTTGTGACTGATTAGCAGACTGTACGTCAGTCCCTATACCGATGAAGGACTTCTGCAGTATAGGGCAGCAGTCAGCAGTAGTGCACCTCAACCCTATATATTGTGGACTATACCAGTCTTTATAGAATGGCAGACTGTACCTCACTCAACCCTATGTACTGTAGAACCCTAGACAGACCATGTTACCAGTCCTTATAAGGACCTTTGTGGAACAGGTAGGTTGTGACTGATTAGCAGACTGTGCGTCAGTCCCTATACCGATGAAGGACTGCTGCAGTATAGGGCAGCGGTCAGCAGTAGTGCACCTCAACCCTATGTATTGTGGACCTATACCAGTCCTTACAGAATGGCAGACTGTACCTCAATCAACCCTATGTACTGTAGAACCCTAGACAGACCAAGTTACCAGTCCTTATAAGGACCTTTGTGGAACAAGTAGGTTGTGAATGATTAGCAGACTGTACGTCAGTCCCTATACCGATGAAGGACAGCTGCAGTATAGGTCAGCGGTCAGCAGTAGTGCACCTCAACCCTATGTATTGTGGACCTATACCAGTCCTTATTGAATGGCAGACTGTACCTCACTCAACCCTATGTACTGTATTACCCTACACCTTACCAGTCCTTATAAGGACCTTTGTGGAACAAGTAGGTTGTGACTGATTAGCAGACTGTACGTCAGTCCCTATACCGATAAAGGACTGCTGCAGTACAGGGCAGCGGTCAGCAGTAGTGCACCTCAACCCTATGTATTGTGGACCTATACCAGTCCTTATTGAATGGCATACTGTACCTCACTCAACCCTATTTACTGTAGTACCCTATACCTTACCAGTCCTTATAAGGACCTTTGTGGAACAAGTAGGTTGTGACTGATTAGCAGACTGTACGTCAGTCCCTATACCAATGAAGGACTTCTGCAGTATAGGGCAGCAGTCAGCAGTAGTGCACCTCAACCCTATTTATTGTGGACTATACCAGTCTTTATAGAATGGCAGACTGTACCTCACTCAACCCTATGTACTGTAGAACCCTAGACAGACCAAGTTACCAGTCCTTATAAGGACCTTTGTGGAACAGGTAGGTTGTGACTGATTAGCAGACTGTGCGTCAGTCCCTATACCGATGAAGGACTGCTGCAGTATAGGGCAGCGGTCAGCAGTAGTGCACCTCAACCCTATGTATTTTGGACCTATACCAGTCCTTACAGAATGGCAGACTGTACCTCAATCAACCCTATGTACTGTAGAACCCTAGACAGACCAAGTTACCAGTCCTTATAAGGACCTTTGTGGAACAAGTAGGTTGTGAATGATTAGCAGATTGTACGTCAGTCCCTATACCGATGAAGGTCAGCTGCAGTATAGGTCAGCGGTCAGCAGTAGTGCACCTCAACCCTATGTATTGTGGACCTATACCAGTCCTTATAGAATGGCAGACTGTACCTCACTCAACCCTATGTACTGTAGCACCCTAGACAGACCAAGTTACCAGTCCTTATAAAGGACCTTTGTGGAACAAGTAGGTTGTGACTGATTAGCAGACTGTACGTCAGTACTTATACCGATGAAGGACTGCTGCAGTATAGGGCAGCGGTCAGCAGTAGTGCACCTCAACCCTATGTATTGTGGATCTATACCAGTCCTTATTGAATGGCAGACTGTACCTCACTCAACCCTATGTACTGTATTACCCTACACCTTACCAGTCCTTATAAGGACCTTTGTGGAACAAGTAGGTTGTGACTGATTAGCAGACTGTACATCAGTCCCTATACCGATGAAGGACTGCTGCAGTATAGGGCAGCAGTCAGCAGTAGTGCACCTCAACCCTATATATTGTGGACTATGCCAGTCTTTATAGAATGGCAGACTGTACCTCAGTCAACCCTATGTACTGTAGAACCCTAGACAGACCAAGTTACCAGTCCTTATAAGGACCTTTGTGGAACAAGGAGGTTGTGAATGATTAGCAGACTGTGTGTCAGTCCCTATACAGATGAAGGACTGCTGCAGTATAGGGCAGCGGTCAGCAGTAGTGCACCTCAACCCTATGTATTGTGGATCTATACCAGTCCTTATTGAATGGCAGACTGTACCTCACTCAACCCTATGTACTGTATTACCCTACACCTTACCAGTCCTTATAAGGACCTTTGTGGAACAAGTAGGTTGTGACTGATTAGCAGACTGTACGTCAGTCCCTATACCAATAAAGGACTGCTGCAGTACAGGTCAGCGGTCAGCAGTAGTGCACCTCAACCCTATGTATTGTGGACCTATACCACTCCTTATAGAATGACAGACTGTACCTCACTCAACCCTATGTACTGTAGTACCCTATACCTTACCAGTCCTTATAAAGGACCTTTGTGGAACAAGTAGGTTGTGACTGATTAGCAGACTGTACGTCAGTCCCTATACCGATGAAGGACTTCTGCAGTATAGGGCAGCAGTCAGCAGTAGTGCACCTCAACCCTATATATTGTGGACTATACCAGTCTTTATAGAATGGCAGACTGTACCTCACTCAACCCTATGTACTGTAGAACCCTAGACAGACCATGTTACCAGTCCTTATAAGGACCTTTGTGGAACAGGTAGGTTGTGACTGATTAGCAGACTGTGCGTCAGTCCCTATACCGATGAAGGACTGCTGCAGTATAGGGCAGCGGTCAGCAGTAGTGCACCTCAACCCTATGTATTGTGGACCTATACCAGTCCTTACAGAATGGCAGACTGTACCTCAATCAACCCTATGTACTGTAGAACCCTAGACAGACCAAGTTACCAGTCCTTATAAGGACCTTTGTGGAACAAGTAGGTTGTGAATGATTAGCAGACTGTACGTCAGTCCCTATACCGATGAAGGACAGCTGCAGTATAGGTCAGCGGTCAGCAGTAGTGCACCTCAACCCTATGTATTGTGGACCTATACCAGTCCTTATAGAATGGCAGACTGTACCTCACTCAACCCTATGTACTGTAGCACCCTAGGCAGACCAAGTTACCAGTCCTTATAAAGGACCTTTGTGGAACAAGTAGGTTGTGACTGATTAGCAGACTGTACGTCAGTACTTATACCGATGAAGGACTGCTGCAGTATAGGGCAGCGGTCAGCAGTAGTGCACCTCAACCCTATGTATTGTGGATCTATACCAGTCCTTATTGAATGGCAGACTGTACCTCACTCAACCCTATGTACTGTATTACCCTACACCTTACCAGTCCTTATAAGGACCTTTGTGGAACAAGTAGGTTGTGACTGATTAGCAGACTGTACATCAGTCCCTATACCGATGAAGGACTGCTGCAGTATAGGGCAGCAGTCAGCAGTAGTGCACCTCAACCCTATATATTGTGGACTATGCCAGTCTTTATAGAATGGCAGACTGTACCTCAGTCAACCCTATGTACTGTAGAACCCTAGACAGACCAAGTTACCAGTCCTTATAAGGACCTTTGTGGAACAAGGAGGTTGTGAATGATTAGCAGACTGTGTGTCAGTCCCTATACAGATGAAGGACTGCTGCAGTATAGGGCAGCGGTCAGCAGTAGTGCACCTCAACCCTATGTATTGTGGATCTATACCAGTCCTTATTGAATGGCAGACTGTACCTCACTCAACCCTATGTACTGTATTACCCTACACCTTACCAGTCCTTATAAGGACCTTTGTGGAACAAGTAGGTTGTGACTGATTAGCAGACTGTACGTCAGTCCCTATACCAATAAAGGACTGCTGCAGTACAGGTCAGCGGTCAGCAGTAGTGCACCTCAACCCTATGTATTGTGGACCTATACCACTCCTTATAGAATGACAGACTGTACCTCACTCAACCCTATGTACTGTAGTACCCTATACCTTACCAGTCCTTATAAAGGACCTTTGTGGAACAAGTAGGTTGTGACTGATTAGCAGACTGTACGTCAGTCCCTATACCGATGAAGGACTTCTGCAGTATAGGGCAGCAGTCAGCAGTAGTGCACCTCAACCCTATATATTGTGGACTATACCAGTCTTTATAGAATGGCAGACTGTACCTCACTCAACCCTATGTACTGTAGAACCCTAGACAGACCATGTTACCAGTCCTTATAAGGACCTTTGTGGAACAGGTAGGTTGTGACTGATTAGCAGACTGTGCGTCAGTCCCTATACCGATGAAGGACTGCTGCAGTATAGGGCAGCGGTCAGCAGTAGTGCACCTCAACCCTATGTATTGTGGACCTATACCAGTCCTTACAGAATGGCAGACTGTACCTCAATCAACCCTATGTACTGTAGAACCCTAGACAGACCAAGTTACCAGTCCTTATAAGGACCTTTGTGGAACAAGTAGGTTGTGAATGATTAGCAGACTGTACGTCAGTCCCTATACCGATGAAGGACAGCTGCAGTATAGGTCAGCGGTCAGCAGTAGTGCACCTCAACCCTATGTATTGTGGACCTATACCAGTCCTTATAGAATGGCAGACTGTACCTCACTCAACCCTATGTACTGTAGCACCCTAGGCAGACCAAGTTACCAGTCCTTATAAAGGACCTTTGTGGAACAAGTAGGTTGTGACTGATTAGCAGACTGTACGTCAGTACTTATACCGATGAAGGACTGCTGCAGTATAGGGCAGCGGTCAGCAGTAGTGCACCTCAACCCTATGTATTGTGGATCTATACCAGTCCTTATTGAATGGCAGACTGTACTTCACTCAATCCTATGTACTGTAGAACCCTAGGCAGACCAAGTTACCAGTCCTTACAAGGACCTTTTTGGAACAAGTAGGTTGCGACTGATTAGCAGAATGTGTGTCATTCCCTATACCGATGAAGGACTGCTGCAGTATAGTGCAGCGGTCAGCAGTAGTGCACCTCATCCCTATGTATTGTGGACCTATACCAGTCCTTACAGAATGGTAGACTGTACCTCACTCAACCCTATGTACTGTAGAACCCTAGACAGACCAAGTTACCAGTCCTTATAAGCACCTTTGTGGAACAAGTAGGTTGTGACTGATTAGCAGACTGTACGTCAGTCCCTATACTGATGAAGGACTGCTGCAGTATAGGGCAACGGTCAGAAGTAGTGCACCTCAACCCTATGTATTGTGGACCTATACCAGTCCTTATAGAATGGCAGACTGTACCTCACTCAACCCTATGTACTGTAGAACCCTAGACAGACCAAGTTACCAGTCCTTCCACCTTTGTGGAACAAGTAGGTTGTGACTGATTAGCAGACTGTACGTCAGTCCTTATACCGATGAAGGACTGCTGCAGTATAGGGCAGCGGTCAGCAGTAGTGCACCTCAACCCTATGTATTGTGGACCTATACCAGTCCTAATAGAATGGCAGACTGTACCTCACTCAACCCTATGTACTGTAGAACCCTAGACAGACCATGTTACCAGTCCTTATAAGGACCTTTGTGGAACAAGTAGGTTGTGATTGATTAGCAGACTGTACGTCAGTCCTTATACCGATGAACGACTGCTGCAGTATAGGGCAGCGGTCAGCAGTAGTGCACCTCAACCCTATGTATTGTGGACCTATACCAGTCCTTATAGAATGGCAGACTGTACCTCACTCAAACCTATGTACTGTAGAACCCTAGACAGACCAAGTTGCCAGTAATTATAAGGACCTTTGTGGAACAAGTAGGTTGTTACTGATTAGCAGACTGTACGTCAGTCCCTATACCGATGAAGGAATGCTGCAGTATAGGGCAGCGGTCAGCAGTAGTGCACCTCAACCCTATGTATTGTGGATCTATACCAGTCCTTATAGAATGGCAGACTGTACCTCACTCAACCCTATGTACTGTAGCACCCTAGACAGACCAAGTTACCAGTCCTTATAAAGGACCTTTGTGGAACAAGTAGGTTGTGACTGATTAGCAGACTGTACGTCAGTCCCTATACCGATGAAGGACTGCTGCAGTATAGGGCAGCGGTCAGCAGTAGTGCACCTCAACCCTATGTATAGTGGACCTATACCAGTCATTATAGAATGGCAGACTGTACCTCACTGAACACTATGTACTGTAGAACCCTAGACAGACCAAGTTACCAGTCCTTATAAGGACCTTTGTGGAACAAGTAGGTTGTGACTGATTACCAGACTGTACGTCAGTCCCTATACCGATGAAGGACTGCTGCAGTATAGTGCAGCGGTCAGCAGTAGTGCACCTCATCCCTATGTATTGTGGACCTATACCAGTCCTTATAGAATGGCAGACTGTACCTCACTCAACCCTATGTACTGTAGAACCCTAGACAGATCAAGTTACCAGTCCTTATAAGGACCTTTGTGGAACAAGTAGGTTGTGACTGATTAGCAGACTGTGCGTCAGTCCCTATACCGATGAAGGACTGCTGCAGTATAGGGCAGCAGTCAGCAGTAGTGCACCTCAACCCTATGTATTGTGGACCTATACCAGTCCTTACAGAATGGTAGACTGTCCTTCACTCAACCCTATGTACTGTAGCACCCTAGACAGACCAAGTTACCAGTCCTTATAAGGACCTTTGTGGAACAAGTAGGTTGTAACTGATTAGCAGACTGTAAGTCAGTCCTTATACCGATGAAGGACTGCTGCAGTATAGGGCAGCGGTCAGCAGTAGTGCACCTCAACCCTATGTATTGTGGACCTATACCAGTCCTTATTGAATGGCAGACTGTACCTCACTCAACCCTATGTACTGTATTACCCTACACCTTACCAGTCCTTATAAGGACCTTTGTGGAACAAGTAGGTTGTGACTGATTAGCAGACTGTACGTCAGTCCCTATACCGATAAAGGACTGCTGCAGTACAGGGCAGCGGTCAGCAGTAGTGCACCTCAACCCTATGTATTGTGGACCTATACCAGTCCTTATTGAATGGCATACTGTACCTCACTCAACCCTATGTACTGTAGTACCCTATACCTTACCAGTCCTTATAAGGACCTTTGTGGAACAAGTAGGTTGTGACTGATTAGCAGACTGTACGTCAGTCCCTATACCAATGAAGGACTTCTGCAGTATAGGGCAGCAGTCAGCAGTAGTGCACCTCAACCCTATATATTGTGGACTATACCAGTCTTTATAGAATGGCAGACTGTACCTCACTCAACCCTATGTACTGTAGAACCCTAGACAGACCAAGTTGCCAGTCCTTATAAGGACCTTTGTGGAACAGGTAGGTTGTGACTGATTAGCAGACTGTGCGTCAGTCCCTATACCGATGAAGGACTGCTGCAGTATAGGGCAGCGGTCAGCAGTAGTGCACCTCAACCCTATGTATTTTGGACCTATACCAGTCCTTACAGAATGGCAGACTGTACCTCAATCAACCCTATGTACTGTAGAACCCTAGACAGACCAAGTTACCAGTCCTTATAAGGACCTTTGTGGAACAAGTAGGTTGTGAATGATTAGCAGACTGTACGTCAGTCCCTATACCGATGAAGGTCAGCTGCAGTATAGGTCAGCGGTCAGCAGTAGTGCACCTCAACCCTATGTATTGTGGACCTATACCAGTCCTTATAGAATGGCAGACTGTACCTCACTCAACCCTATGTACTGTAGCACCCTAGACAGACCAAGTTACCAGTCCTTATAAAGGACCTTTGTGGAACAAGTAGGTTGTGACTGATTAGCAGACTGTACGTCAGTCCCTATACCGATGAAGGACTGCTGCAGTATAGGGCAGCGGTCAGCAGTAGTGCACCTCAACCCTATGTATAGTGGACCTATACCAGTCATTATAGAATGGCAGACTGTACCTCACTGAACACTATGTACTGTAGAACCCTAGACAGACCAAGTTACCAGTCCTTATAAGGACCTTTGTGGAACAAGTAGGTTGTGACTGATTACCAGACTGTACGTCAGTCCCTATACCGATGAAGGACTGCTGCAGTATAGTGCAGCGGTCAGCAGTAGTGCACCTCATCCCTATGTATTGTGGACCTATACCAGTCCTTATAGAATGGCAGACTGTACCTCACTCAACCCTATGTACTGTAGAACCCTAGACAGATCAAGTTACCAGTCCTTATAAGGACCTTTGTGGAACAAGTAGGTTGTGACTGATTAGCAGACTGTGCGTCAGTCCCTATACCGATGAAGGACTGCTGCAGTATAGGGCAGCAGTCAGCAGTAGTGCACCTCAACCCTATGTATTGTGGACCTATACCAGTCCTTACAGAATGGTAGACTGTCCTTCACTCAACCCTATGTACTGTAGCACCCTAGACAGACCAAGTTACCAGTCCTTATAAGGACCTTTGTGGAACAAGTAGGTTGTAACTGATTAGCAGACTGTAAGTCAGTCCTTATACCGATGAAGGACTGCTGCAGTATAGGGCAGCGGTCAGCAGTAGTGCACCTCAACCCTATGTATTGTGGACCTATACCAGTCCTTATTGAATGGCAGACTGTACCTCACTCAACCCTATGTACTGTATTACCCTACACCTTACCAGTCCTTATAAGGACCTTTGTGGAACAAGTAGGTTGTGACTGATTAGCAGACTGTACGTCAGTCCCTATACCGATAAAGGACTGCTGCAGTACAGGGCAGCGGTCAGCAGTAGTGCACCTCAACCCTATGTATTGTGGACCTATACCAGTCCTTATTGAATGGCATACTGTACCTCACTCAACCCTATGTACTGTAGTACCCTATACCTTACCAGTCCTTATAAGGACCTTTGTGGAACAAGTAGGTTGTGACTGATTAGCAGACTGTACGTCAGTCCCTATACCAATGAAGGACTTCTGCAGTATAGGGCAGCAGTCAGCAGTAGTGCACCTCAACCCTATATATTGTGGACTATACCAGTCTTTATAGAATGGCAGACTGTACCTCACTCAACCCTATGTACTGTAGAACCCTAGACAGACCAAGTTGCCAGTCCTTATAAGGACCTTTGTGGAACAGGTAGGTTGTGACTGATTAGCAGACTGTGCGTCAGTCCCTATACCGATGAAGGACTGCTGCAGTATAGGGCAGCGGTCAGCAGTAGTGCACCTCAACCCTATGTATTTTGGACCTATACCAGTCCTTACAGAATGGCAGACTGTACCTCAATCAACCCTATGTACTGTAGAACCCTAGACAGACCAAGTTACCAGTCCTTATAAGGACCTTTGTGGAACAAGTAGGTTGTGAATGATTAGCAGACTGTACGTCAGTCCCTATACCGATGAAGGTCAGCTGCAGTATAGGTCAGCTGTCAGCAGTAGTGCACCTCAACCCTATGTATTGTGGACCTATACCAGTCCTTATAGAATGGCAGACTGTACCTCACTCAACCCTATGTACTGTAGCACCCTAGACAGACCAAGTTACCAGTCCTTATAAAGGACCTTTGTGGAACAAGTAGGTTGTGACTGATTAGCAGACTGTACGTCAGTACTTATACCGATGAAGGACTGCTGCAGTATAGGGCAGCGGTCAGCAGTAGTGCACCTCAACCCTATGTATTGTGGATCTATACCAGTCCTTATTGAATGGCAGACTGTACCTCACTCAACCCTATGTACTGTATTACCCTACACCTTACCAGTCCTTATAAGGACCTTTGTGGAACAAGTAGGTTGTGACTGATTAGCAGACTGTACATCAGTCCCTATACCGATGAAGGACTGCTGCAGTATAGGGCAGCAGTCAGCAGTAGTGCACCTCAACCCTATATATTGTGGACTATGCCAGTCTTTATAGAATGGCAGACTGTACCTCAGTCAACCCTATGTACTGTAGCACCCTAGACAGACCAAGTTACCAGTCCTTATAAGGACCTTTGTGGAACAAGTAGGTTGTGAATGATTAGCAGACTGTACGTCAGTCCTTATACCGATGAAGGACTGCTGCAGTATAGGGCAGCGGTCAGCAGTAGTGCACCTCAACCCTATGTATTGTGGACCTATACCAGTCCTTATAGAATGGCAGACTGTACCTCACTCAACCCTATGTACTGTAGCACCCTAGACAGACCAAGTTACCAGTCCTTATAAGGACCTTTGTGGAACAAGTAGTCTGTGACTGATTAGCAGACTGTACGTCAGTCCCTATACCGATGAAGGACTGCTACAGTATAGGGCAGCGGTAAGAAGTAGTGCACCTCATCCCTATGTATTGTGGACCTATACCAGTCCTTACAGAATGGCAGACTGTACCTCACTCAACCCTATGTACTGTAGTACCCTATACCTTACCAGTCCTTATAAGGACCTTTGTGGAACAAGTAGGTTGTGACTGATTAGCAGACTGTATGTCAGTCCCTATACCGATGAAGGACTGCTGCAGTATAGGGCAGCAGTCAGCAGTAGTGCACCTCAACCCTATATATTGTGGACTATACCAGTCTTTATAGAATGGCAGACTGTACCTCACTCAACCCTATGTACTGTAGAACCCTAGACAGACCAAGTTACCAGTCCTTATAAGGACCTTTGTGGAACAAGTAGGTTGTGACTGATTAGCAGACTGTGCGTCAGTCCCTATACCGATGAAGGACTGCTGCAGTATAGGGGAGCGGTCAGTAGTAGTGCACCTCAACCCTATGTATTGTGGACCTATACCAGTCCTTACAGAATGGCAGACTGTACCTCAATCAACCCTATGTACTGTAGAACCCTAGACAGACCAAGTTACCAGTCCTTATAAGGACCTTTGTGGAACAAGTAGGTTGTGACTGATTAGCAGACTGTACGTCAGTCCCTATACCGATGAAGGACTGCTGCAGTATAGGGCAGCGGTCAGCAGTAGTGCACCTCAACCCTATGTATTGTGGACCTATACCAGTCCTTATAGAATGGCAGACTGTACCTCACTCAACCCTATGTACTGTAGCACCCAAGACAGACCAAGTTACCAGTCTTTATAATTACCTTTGTGGAACAAGTAGGTTGTGACTGATTAGCAGACTGTGCGTCAGTCCCTATACCGATGAAGGACTGCTGCAGTATAGGGCAGCAGTCAGCAGTAGTGCACCTCAACCCTATGTATTGTGGACCTATACCAGTCCTTACAGAATGGCAGACTGTACCTCACTCAACCCTATGTACTGTAGAACCCTAGACAGACCAAGTTACCAGTACTTATGAGGACCTTTGAGGAACAAGTAGGTTGTGACTGATTAGCAGAATGTACGTCAGTCCCTATACCGATGAACGACTGCTGCAGTATAGAGCAGCGGTCAGCAGTAGTGCACCTCAACCCTATGTATTGTGGACCTATACCAGTCCTTATAGAATGGCAGACTGTACCTCACTCAACCCTATGTACTGTAGCACCCTAGACAGACCAAGTTACCAGTCCTTATAAGGACCTTTGTGGAACAAGTAGGTTGTGACTGATTAGCAGACTGTACGTCAGTCCTGATACCGATGAAGGACTGCTGCAGTATAGGGCAGCGGTCAGCAGTAGTGCACCTCAACCCTATTTATTGTGGACCTATACCAGTCCTTATAGAATGGCAGACTGTACCTCACTCAACCCTATGTACTGTAGAACCCTAGACAGACCAAGTTACCAGTCCTTATAAGGACCTTTGTGGAACAAGTAGGTTGTGACTGATTAGCAGACTGTACGTCAGTCCCTATACAGATGAAGGACTGCTGCAGTATAGGGCAGCGGTCAGCAGTAGTGCACCTTAACCCTATGTATTGTGGACCTATACCAGTCCTTATTGAATGGCAGACTGTACCTCACTCAACCCTATGTACTGTATTACCCTACACCTTACCAGTCCTTATAAGGACATTTGTGGAACAAGTAGGTTGTGACTGATTAGCAGACTGTACGTCAGTCACTATACCGATAAAGGACTGCTGCAGTACAGGGCAGCGGTCAGCAGTAGTGCACCTCAACCCTATGTATTGTGGACCTATACCAGTCCTTATAAAATGGCAGACTGTACCTCACTCAACCCTATGTACTGTAGTACCCTATTCCTTACCAGTCCTTATAAGGACCTTTGTGGAACAAGTAGGTTGTGACTGATTAGCAGACTGTACGTCAGTCCCTATACCGATGAAGGACTGCTGCAGTATAGGGCAGCAGTCAGCAGTAGTGCACCTCAACCCTATATATTGTGGACTATATCAGTCTTTATAGAATGGCAGACTGTACCTCACTCAACCCTATGTACTGTAGCACCCAAGACAGACCAAGTTACCAGTCCTTATAAGGACCTTTGTGGAACAAGTAGGTTGTGACTGATAAGCAGACTGTGCGTCAGTCCCTATACCGATGAAGGACTGCTGCAGTATAGGGCAGCGGTCAGCAGTAGTGCACCTCAACCCTATGTATTGTGGACCTATACCAGTCCTTACAGAATGGCAGACTGTACCTCACTCAACCCTATGTACTGTAGAACCCTAGACAGATCAAGTTACCAGTCCTTATAAGGACCTTTGTGGAACAAGTAGGTTGTGAGTGATTAGCAGACTGTACGTCAGTCCCTATACCGATGAAGGACTGCTGCAGTATAGGTCAGCGGTCAGCAGTAGTGCACCTCAACCCTATGTATTGTGGACCTATACCAGTCCTTATAGAATGGCAGACTGTTCCTCACTCAACCCTATGTACTTTAGAACCCTAGACAGATCAAGTTACCACTCCTTATAAGGACCTTTGTGGAACAAGTAGGTTGTGACTGATTAGTAGACTGTACATCAGTCCCTATACCGATGAAGGACTGCTGCAGTATAGGGCAGTGGTCAGCAGTAGTGCACCTCAACCCTTTGTCTTGCGGACCTATAGCAGACTGTACCTCACTCAACCCTATGTACTATAGCACCCTACACCAGGTTATTACCAGTCCTTATAAAGGACCTTTGTGGAACAAGTAGGTTTGAATGATTAGCAGACTGCAGCAGAAGGGCAGCAGTCAAGTATAATATTCTTTCTATATTTGGAAGAAAGAATATTATACGTGTACAAGTCTATTATCATACCACTGATACCAGTCCTGAAAAGAACCTTTGTGGACCTAATATAGTAACAGCTACTGATTAAACTGACCCTCACTGCCTCACACACTGCTTCCTGCCTGTCCCTATGTAAACTGACAAAACAGAGGCTACTGGAACACTGGCAACTGGAATAGCACTTTTGTGGACCTGATAGTAACAGCTAATGACTAAACTGACTGTCCCTACAGCAGACACACCGTCCTGTCCCTTTCTCTAAACTGACAAAAGACACATAGGCTGCTGCAACAATCAGTAGCACAGCAAACCTATATACACCTAACACCTATACCAGTCCTGAAAAGAACTTCACTGCAATCTCTCCCTGCTCCACACAGCAACCTCTCCCTATAGTGACAGAAGAAAGAATGTAAAATTGCCGCCGGATCGGGTGTATTTATAAGTTAGGGGGAATGTCCACGTGTCCATGTGCTGTAATGTCTCAATTGGCTGTCCTGTACTCCATGATGGATGTGTCATCATAGGTCAAAATTCTTTTACACAGTAAAACACGGAAGTTCGCGGGGCAAACGGCGGCAATAGTCCGCCGATCGGGCGAATTGCGAACAGCCGAAATTTGCCGCGAAACGACCGTCTGGCGAACCGTTCGGCCATCACTAGCCCCAGGAGCCCCTCACCGTCTCCACATAGCCAGTAGGGGCAGTGGGACATGGAGAGCTATATTAAAGCTCTCCCTAATAAAAGGGACATTGAGGCCTATATCAGTAGGCTTGAACGTTCATATAAAAGGGAGATTACTGACCTGCAACATGACATAGGTCAGTGCATTGAAGATATGTAATCCACTGTTGAGGAGTCTGTGACTAGGATCATAGAACATGTGACCCTCGGGAGACCCCCACACCACACCAGACGCAACGCCTGGAGAGTGAAGGACAATCTGTTAAATTACATTGTATGTAGTGCAGCAGTGGCTAAAGCGATTCTGGATTTCATCCTGACCCACGCCCATGACGGAACATCTAGTTTGATTTAAAGGGAAACTCTGAAATGTGTGTTGCGAGGAATTTTCATATAGCATGGTTCTTGGCTGAAAAAAGCCTGCACGGCGGACATAAGTCGTCTCTTCTCTCAAATAGTCTCCCTCGAGGCCTCACACAAACGCTCTCTGGATCTTAAGACGTTGGTAGAACTCTCTAATGCGTGTAGAGACCTCTTGCGCGATCGGTAACTGCCTGTAACAAAGGCCGACACATTCATTACGCACAAGCAAACAAATGTGGAAAACATCTCGCTCGAACTATACACCCTCGAAAACGGAGACAAAACATCACACACATCATGTACTCTTCCCAAGTGAAGCGATCCAAAAACTTAGAGATAGTCTCAGAGTTCAGAGACTTTTTTCTTTACTATACAATCTGCCCTCGCCTAACAGCTCATATCCTTCCCCCCAGCCCGACCTATTACAATATATACCGGACACGGCATTGCCAAGAATCTCACCACATGATGTAGAGGACTTAGAACAACCATTGACCACATCTGACTTTTTAACTGCAATCAAAGGACTTAAAAATGGAAAAAGCCCAGGCCCAGATGGCTATACGCCCCAATTTTATAAAAAAAGTCGCCCAACAGCTAACTCCAATAATGGCAAGGCCTTTTGAGGAGGTGGATGAGCACCATCCACTGTCTCTTCCACTTCTGCAAGCCCAGATAGTAGTGATCCCCAAATCCGGAAAAGACCATTCACAATGTGGCAACTATCGCCCCATACCTTTTGTTAAATATTGACCTAAAGCTTTACTCTAAAATCCTGGCCACACTCCTAGCCCCCCTTCTCCCCTCCAAAGTTCACAGCGACCAAGTAAGTTTAATTCCGGGTCGCGAGGCCAGAGACAATACCACAAAAACTCTCCACCTCATATCATATGCTAAAGACCACAACATCCCAGCTTGCCTTCTGGCATATGATGCTGAGAAAGCATTCGATAGGATGAGCTGGCCATTCCTACGAGTGTCACTACAAGAAATAGGCCTGGGCCAAAGTTACTGTCAAAAATTATGTCCCTATACTCCCAACCCATTGCGAGGGTCACAGCTAATGGGGAAACATCCGAGCCATTCACTATTAATAATGGCACAAGGCAAGGATGCCCCCTTTCGCCTTTATTATTCGCAATTACGATGGAACATTTGGCGCAAGCCGTGCGCAACAACAACTCTATTCATGGGATCCCTACTCCCTCGGCTCCCCGTAAGCTGTCACTATATGCTGATGACCTACTACTATATGTCACCCAACCCCGAACTAGCATCCCAGCCATTCTAGAAGAGCTTGACTACTTTGTGACTTATAGTAACTTTAAATTGAACATCACTAAAACTGAAGCCCTAAACATCTTTTTAGCCCCGCAGGAACTAACCGCTATTCAGAAGAGATTCCCGTTTCAATGGCAATCGCGCTCAGTTAAATAACTAGGTACAAAAATTCCTAGAGAGGCACAAGACATTTACCCCCTAAACTTTAGCCCACTGCAGACCAAAGTCAGGCATTCCCTTGAAACCTGGCATAATCTGAAGTTTACATGGTGGGGGAGAATGAACGTTATAAAAATGGATATATTACCTAAAACTTTATAATTATTCCAGACATTACCTATCCTCCTCCCCAGGACTTTCTTCCTCTCCCTCCATACTATGGTAATCAAATTTATTTGTCAGCACCACCCTAGGCTTAAACATAAAGCCCTGTGTGCCCCCAAGAGCAAGGGTGGCACCGGTCTTCCAGACTTCCAAACATACCACACCCCAACATTATTCTCCAGGCTGCTTGAATGGTTCCCAAGACCCCTACTTAAGCCCTCAGTCACTATTGAACAACATATGGCATAGGTTGACCTGTGAGCCCTTTTATGGGGATACCACGCCAAATTTCGCACATTTCAAGGGATTTCCCCATTAACGATGGCGGTCCTCACAATGTGGTATAATAAAGCCAGTAAACTCACCCTTTCCACGATTCAATTTGTTCACCCCTCCACAGGACTATTCCAGTCGCCCACAGACCCACAGCCCTCCACCACCGTGGATTGGCTCTCCACGATCTCCCTAAACCAATTTTGTAAATCACTACACCTCTCAGGCTTAATCCATAGACCTCTCACCTCATTCGAGGAACTGTGTAATCTCTCGTAGACTCCCAGACACACCTTGTCACTTGTATACAAAGACATCCAATCCAACCTCTGTGCCACTCTCCCGGCTCATACACTCAAATGGCCCAGTGACCTAGGTGCTGAGATAAATCCAGCACAGTGGAATACCGCTTTTACACTTACCCACCAATCATCCAGGTCGGGATTCACACAGGAGAAGAATTATAAATTGATCTCAAGGTGGTATAGAGTTTCGGTGCACAGGATGTTCCCCACTGCTACAGACACTTGCTGGAGATGTCAAGGAGGAAGAGGATCATACATTCATATATGGTGGGATAGTAAGCCCGGAGCAAAAAAAAGAGACAGCATAGGCGCAGGGCGGCATGACAGGGTTAACAGGGACGTTCAGGAATATGGAGAGGGCAGGACTGTCATAGGACTGGGAGGGGAGGAGCAGAGTTAATGTGCAGAGGGGGCGGCTCCTCCCCTCCGCAGTCTGCTGATCTGGAGCGAGCTTGCTGGTCACAATGGCGGCGGTGGAGGAGCTTTTTGCCAGGCTCAAGGCTGAATCGGCGTCCAGGGGCCCTGGATGGCTAGAACAAGGGGTGCATAAGACGCCCGCGGGGGGTGACCACTGTGCCCGCAAAAAAACAGGATTTGGTTCGCTTAGCGGATGCGGTGAAATGTGAGGTTTATGTCTGCTTCAAGGGGCCCCTGGGGGCCCATCTGAAGCCGGAAGTTAGGGAGAAGATATGGAAAGGCGAATACGTGGAGATTTTCGCCCTCCTACCATTGGAGAAGTTTAATCTCGATAGGGTGAGGCCGGAGGACCACAAGAAGGAGGATGAGGAGAAGAGGAGATATAGGCTCATTCCTCGGACATTTACGAATTGCTTACAGGCGTTTGAAATCTTGGCTAGCATGATAGGGGAGAGGAACCCGGAATACTGTTCGGCGCTGTTTTGCTACCTTCACGCCGTGGGAGAGGCCTACAGAGTCTACGGGGGAACGTCTTGTTTGCGTTATGACGAGCAATTTCGTCAGCGGAGGGCTATTCGCCTGTCCTTGAGATGGGATCATAAGGACATCAACTTTTGGATGCGCCTTATGACCTCGGCGAGGTCACCTAGCCAGTTTTTTCACGGTGGGACCAGTGGGTCCACTAACCCTGGACTATCGGCCGCAAAGAAAAAAGGGGTGTGCTGGCAGTTTAACGAGGGCACCTGCAAGTTCGGAGAGTCATGCAAGTACAAGCATGAGTGCTCCGGATGTGGTGGGGGGGCCCCCCTTGTCCCGCTGCTTTAAGCAGGGAAAGGGCAAGCCCGGCGATGCTGTTGGAAAAGGGGGCCACGCCGGTGAGTGGGAAAGATGCTGCCTTTCCTCGCTAGGTATCTGGATCGGGAGGCCGCGCAGTTGCTGGCCCAGGGTTTTGAAGAGGGTTTTCGGATTCTGGCGCAGCTGGGTGAAGCACCCCCCTTGGCACGCAATCTGCGGTCGGCGTTACAACACGCCGGAGTGGTATCGGACAAATTGAAAAAAGAGGTGTCGTTGGGGCGCATGGGGGGCCCCTTTGCGGTTGCACCCATTACGGATTTGGTGGTGTCGCCTTTGGGTGTGGTGCCCAAAAAGGAGCCCAACAAATTCAGGCTCATTCATCACTTGTCGTATCCGAAAGGGGGATCGGTGAACGGCGGCATTGATCCTGCAAGTTGCGCAGTGTCATATACGTCGTTCGACGCCGCGGTTTTTTGGGTAGGGCAGTATGGGAAAGGGGCTCTGATGGCAAAGACTGATATTGAATCGGCTTTCCGCCTGCTTCCCTCGCATCCTGAAAGCTTCCGGCTGTTGGGCTGTCGGTGGCAGGATGAATTTTATGTCGATCGATGTTTGCCTATGGGCTGTTCCATCTCTTGTGCGCTGTTCGAACAATTTAGTTTGTTCCTGGAGTGGGTTGTGCGGGACGTCGCGGGACTGAATTCGGTAATACATTACCTGGACGACTTCCTCTGCGTGGGCCCGCCTGCTTCGGAGGTTTGCGCTGTACTGTTGGCTACGTTGGAACATGTTGCCGAGAAGTTCGGAGTTCCCTTGGCGCCGGACAAGACAGAGGGTTCACGTACGGTGTTGAGTTTCTTGGGCATTATTTTGGATTCGGAGAAGATGGAATGTAGGCTGCCGGAAGACAAGTTGAGAGCGCTCCAGGCGGAGATTCGAGGGATGTTGGGGCCGCGCAAGGTTCAGCTTCGGCCATTGCAATCGTTGTTGCGTAAGTTGAACTTCGCGTGTCGCATCCTGCCGATGGGGAGGGTGTTTTGCCGACGGGGGCCACTTCGCCCAAGCACTATGTGCGTCTGGTGAAAGCACATAGGGAGGATCTGGAGACATGGCACACGTTCCTGGCTAACTTCAACGGCAGGGCGCTGTGGATGTCGGGCCCAGTTAGTAACTTTGACCTGGAGTTGTACATGGACGCAGCGGGGGCGGCTGGCTTTGGTGCTTTTTTCCAAGGACAACAGAGCGCGGGGCCATGGCCGGAGTCGTGGAAGGAGGCTGGCCTGATTAAAAACATGTTACTACTGGAACTGTTTCCAGTGGTTCTGGCAGTGGAACTGTGGGGCGAGGTGTTTCGGAATCTGAAAGTTTGTTTTCATGGGGATAACTTGGGGGTGGTTCAGGTGATCAACAAGGTATCGGCGGCGTCTCCGCCGGTGGTCAAGTTGCTCGGGCACCTCATGTTGCGCTGTCTACAGTTAAACGTGTTTATTTATGCTGTACATCTTCCGGGGGTGGAGAACGTTATCGCTGATGCGTTGTCTTGCTTCCAGTGGGACAAGTTTCGGGAGTTGGCACCAGGGGCGGAGGAGCGCGGGGTTCCTTGTCCGGAATGGCTGTGGAGGATTGCTTTGGAAGAGTAGCCGGCTGGATCAGACGGTCGGTGAGCGAGGCTACGTGGTCGGCATATAGCAAAGTATGGGCGGAGTGGGCCGCCCTCTTACAGCAGGTTATGGTGGGGCAGGAGGATCAAGATTTACGTTTGCTGGTGCTTTATTTTGTTTCCAGGAATTTTGAGTTAGGAGTGTCCGTCTCAGGGCTTAATATAAAGTTGGCTGGGCTGGTGTTTTGGTTCAAGTTGAGGGGTTTACCTGACAGGACAAAAGATTTTTGGGTTAGACAGGCTATGAAGGGTTATAGGCTCTCTCATCCCAGCAGGGATACCAGGAGCCCGGTTTCATTTGAACTTTTGGGGAAGTTGTTGGTGCAGTTATCTGGGACTTGTTCTTCGCCCTACGAGGTGGCCTTGTTCAGGGCAGCATTTGCATTGGCATTTTTTGGGGCGTTGAGGGTTAGCGAATTGGTGAGCCCGTCGCGGACGCGGCAGGGGGGTCTGGGGATGGCCGAGGTGGTGTGTGAGGGGAACCGGCTATCCATTGTGGTGAGCCGGTCAAAAACGGATCGGCGGGGCAAGGGAAAAACTGTGCAGGTGTTCGCGCTGCCCGGATTGCTCTTGTGCCCTATTGGGTTAGTGCGCAGCTTCTTGAGCGTGCGCCCAGCAGTGGGTGGGTCGTTTTTGGTACATCAGGATGGACGGTCCCTCTCGAGATTTCAATTTACGGCAGTTTTTAAGCGGTGCCTGGTAGCGTTGGGTTTGGGGGATCAAAGATTTTCCTCACGTTCCTTCCGCATAGGGGCGGCGACAGAGGCAGTCAGGTGGGGGTTGGACGAGGCGGCGGTTAAGCGAATCGGGAGATGGGAATCCAAGCGTTTCCTGTCGTACGTCCGCCCGCATTTATTGTTTGTGTAACTTCGTCAGGGTATGTACGGGTGCTTCTGCTGTACTATGTTAAGTATTGATGTTTGGGTTGTATTTTCTTCTCTTCCTTTCTTACAGGCGGACGACAGGGGTTGGTGTGGATAGTTGGCCACTCGTATGTTTGTTTGGGGGCCAGACGGGGTGATGCTCGCCCGGACGGCCGACAACTCGGGTTTTCCCGCCAGGATGCAGTAATCCCATGGCTAGGTGTGCCGGGCATGCTGTGGGGTAGGGCGGTGGCGGATGTACATAGATTTGCATGCTTGGACGGGCCTCCGGATGTGCTGGTTTTGCACGTGGGAGGCAACGACTTGGGTGTGAAGACGATGCTGGATTTGGTAATTGATTGATTGATTTTTGGCAGCTCCGCCTTGCTTTTCCACACATGATAATTGTGTGGTCGGACATGGTGGGTAGGACATCCTGGAGGTTTGCGAGATCGGTGGACAAAATTAACAGGGCCAGGAAAAAAGTTAATAAGGAGGTCAGTGGTTTTATGGTCAGGAATGGGGGGTTGGCGGTAAGGCACTTAGAATTGGAGGTGGATACGTGGCGCTATCTAAAAAGAGATGGGGTGCACCTGAATGACGTGGGGACGGATTTATGGTCCCTGGGTATTCAGGATGGGATTCAGAGAGTGTTGAGGGTGTGGCAGGGCGCGCATGGGTAAGGTTTTGCCCTTGCGTGCTGTGGCATGGTGTTGGTCTGTGCGGATGAAAGCTTTACCCCAGTGATGGAAGAGTGCGGGACCTATCGGTGGTATAGTACCTGTCGGTGGTGATACAGCTAACAGTGGTTTTAGCTGAAGTTGGTATCAGGTGCACTGCGGTCAGGGTTTGGCCTCTGAGCTAGTTTGTCAGCTTGAGGTCTATTAGAGTTGGGTACCGCAGTGCTGGATGGCATTATGATGGTGATTGGTGGGTTTATCCTAGCACAGACCAACGGGAGGAGTTCAATGGAGGAAGTGCCTTAATACCTGAGTTTAGAGTTGTTAATTTATGTTATTTATGTTAATTATTTTGAATATTTTTATAATAAAGATAATTGGCTGCTACGGCCATGTTTTACTCCAGATTGGTGTGGTCTCAGTTTCTGGGGTATATATAAATAGAAGGGGGCGTAGCAGTGGTAAAAAATTGGTAAAGGGGAGTAAGTCACAGTATGTTATACACTAGTCATGTATCAAGGTTCGTCCATTTGGGGATAAGGTTTTTGAAATATATAATGATATGTATCAGGCTTCTCTGTCCCCTTCGTCTCTAATTTCTCTCCTATCCATCATCCCTGGTTCAATTCAGTCACAAAAAAAGTATTTTAAGATTAGTCCTCTCAGTTGCCCGTCATAATATTACTCTTTACTGGAAACAGGACTCCACCCCCTCCGTATCACTGTGGGTGGACATCCTCAATAATATAATGCTTATGGAGGAACTGCAGGCGAAGGCTGAAGACATGTACGACAAATATGTCGCCTTGTGGTCCCTCTGGCGCCACCACTCCACCTCTGAGCACTTCCTTAACAGTCTTCGGATCTGAGGATAGGGTCAGAGATTATTGGTAGATACACAACAGTGAAAACTAGGCAAGTTGGCTAACTACCTTTAATCTATGTATGCTGAGTTTCTCCCTGCCCCTCCCTCCCCCCCCCTTCTTTTTATTTTCCTTTTTCAACCCATATTGACCCATCTGATACCCCCCACCTGGGGAAAGATCATTGATAAGATGTTGAAACCTTGGGCGGTGTCCAAAGAATGATGACACTGCACGAGGTTTCTAATGTTTATATTGGAAACTGTTCCTGGTTTACGAAGATGTTTGTTATTGCATTTTGATATGTTATGCAGCAGGGCGAGGACAGTCTCTGCTTCGCTTCTCTCTCCCCTTTGTTCCTCCCTGATCCCACTATTTTTCCTCCCCTCCTCCACCCTCATCCCAATATGTCGATGTGTAAATAACTTTGTCATATTTTTGTATTTTATTCTTCTTTACAAAATGAAATATATATTCAACCTTAAAGTCTATGGGACTCGAACGTTCGAAATCAAAAGTGCTAATTTTAAAGGCTAATATGCAAGATATGCAACAGACAACACAATAAGGGGTATCTTTAGGTGTATACTGTGCTGGAGGCACACAATACCCACTTTAACTCCTGCAGATGCCTGTATTAGAGAACACCAGCAATAAAGAGTAGATACAGGTGTATAGTGTGCTGTGCTGGAGGCACACAACACCCACTAACTCCTGCAGAGGCCTGTATTAGAGAACACCAGCAAAAAAGGGTAGATACAGGTGTATACTGTGCTGGAGGCACACAACACCCAATTTAACTCCTGCAGATGCATGAGAAAAGAACACTGTCCCTGCCTATCTTGCTCTTTCCCTGCGCGCCGGAACACACTACACAAGGCTGCCTCGCTGGCGGCCTTATATAGTGTGGGGCGTGTACTAACCCCCTGAGCTATAATTGGCCACAGCCAGCCTGCCTGTGGCCAGTTATGGCTCTCCTCGCTGCCGGCGCTGTGATTGGCCAAGCATGCGGGGTCATAGTGCATGCTTGGCCAATCATGAGCCAGCAATGCACTGTGATGGCATAGTGCATTGTGGGCCATTCGTGCCACACAAATTTGGTGCGAACGGTCAAATGACAAAGCGATCACTTGTAAACAAACCGGCATCATGTTATGACGCCGGTTCCTCCCTCCCCTCTCTGTACCGATCGGTACAGTGAGAGGGGAGAGATTGCTGTCAGTAGTGCTGTGGGCTGGATCTGCAGTGCCCACAGCGCTGCTCACCAACAATTAACCCCTCAATTCCCTGCCAATACTCTGCAATACCCAGCAATGCCCTGCCAATACTCTGCAATACCCAGCAATGCCCTTACAACACTCTGCAATACCCTGCCAATACCCAGCAATGCCCTGCCATTACTCTGCAATGCCCTGCCAATACTCTGCAATACCCTAACAATACTCTGCAATACCCTGCCTATACTCTGTAATACCCAGCAATGCCCTGCCAATACTCTGCCATACCCATCAATAATCTACAATACCCATCAATACTCTACAATAGCCTGCAATACCCTGCCAATACTCTGCCATAAATTGCCTACCCAGGAATACCCAGCCATACTCAGTGATACCCTGCAATACCCAGCCATACCCTGCAATACCCAGCCATAGTCGGTAAGACCCAGCCATACCCGGTGATACTCTGCAATACCCAGCCATACTCGGCCATGCTCAGCCATACTCGGTGATACCCAGCCATGCTCGGCCATGCTCAGCCATGCTTGGCTGTACTCAGCTTCTGTATGTTGCCAGGCTGTGGAAGTCTCACACATGTGGTATCGCCGTACTCAGGAGAAATAGGAGAATGTATTCTGGGGTGTCATTTTTGGTATGTACATGCTATGTGTTAGAAATATTGTATAAATGGACAACTTTGTGTTAAAAAAAAAGCATTTTAACCACTTCCCGCCCGCCGGCCATCATATGACGTCCTTGACTTTGTGCAGGGATATCTGAATGATGCCTGTAGCTACAGGCATCATTCAGATATTAGCTTTTTCAGCCGGAAATTCCCTACACCATAAGAATGATCATTGCGGCTGTTCCACTGCTTCATCGTTCTTACAGGAGGCGAGAGGGGACGCTTCCCCCTCCCGCCGTCCTCCGGTGCTTCTACCGACTTGTCAATACGAATAAAGCCAGAATGTTTTTTTTTTTATTATTTCAGGCTTCCCAGCCTAGAGGTGAGATGTTGGGTCTTATTGACCCCATATTTCACTGTAAAGAGGACCTGTCATGCCCTATTCCTATTACTAGGGATGTCTACATTCCTTGTAATAGGAATAAAAGTGATCAAAAAATTTATTTTTGGGGAAAAAGGTGCCAAACTAAAACACTTTTTTTTTTTAAAGCGCGAATGCATATGTAAGTCCAGCCCACATATGAAAACGGTGTTCAAACCACACATGCAAGGTATCTCTGCGAACGTTAGAACGAGAGCAATAATTCTGGCCCTAGACCTCCTCTGTAACTCAAAACATGTAACAGTAAAAAAAAATTAAAGTGTCGCCTATGGGGATTTTTAAGTAGCGACGTTTGGCGCCATTCCACGAGCATGTGCAATTTTTAAGGATAAAAATAGAAAATCTGCGCTTAGTAAAAAAATTAAAAAAGATTATTTAAATTAATTAAATTAAAAGTCAGCAGCTGAACACTGTAACCAAGATACTGGGCTCAACAAAACAGAAAAGACAAAAGTGCAGCGCTTAACCTCTGAGTATAAATGTGACTTATTAAGAAAATTTATAAATTTTAGTGAAAAACTCAATAATAGGGAACTGTATATTGTGAATCTAAATGATGTGAAATCGTTTAGTGCAAGATACAATCAAAAATTCATCATCAAAAACTTTCAAGAAATCAATCATCAAATAAGGAACATTAATCTGTAACTCAAATGTCCAATAAATTTGAAAAACCAAAAATCATAAAGTCAAAAAATTGTGTATAATGGTGCAACACAGTGTAAAATATCCCATGTGACAATACAACTAAAATGTAGTCGATCTTGTTTTTTCAATCAAAAATAGTGCTTGACCACGTTGACCCTTCAACTCTGTAAATCAATAGTGAATGGAGGCTTACCAGATCACCGGTCGATATGCGCAGATACGGACACACAGACGTTACGATGCAGAAAGCCGGAACCGGGCCACCTCTTCGGATATATCGTAATCCTCGAATTGGGTCGAGTCCTCTCGTAAACCGATCTACGCAGATGCGAGCATGTAGGAGTTTCGGTGCAGGAAGCCGGAAGACGACCAACTAACTCGAATGTTTCGTAATCACCAGATCAGCTCCGATCCTCTCCCAAGTCTCGAAGCGAATCACCAGAAAAACAAAAAAAAACAAAAGTGCGCCAAATCGTGTGATAAAGTTTGAACAAATTTATTCTTATTCAACCGAGTGGTTTTAGGCGCTAAAAAATGACTCCACCGAGTCGTACAAAAGTTAACGAATCGTTTAAAAATCAACAAATTGCTAGCAAAAAATAATAAAATTAACAGACGCTGAAAGCACAAAGGGTGAGCGTGGCTACCCGACGATCGTTTCGTCAAAGTCTGACGTCATCAGGGGTACGCCCACACCGTTGTGCTAAACCCTTTTATAGCCTACAGGTAAGGTAAGGAGCCCTGCCATAGGTAGAAACAAAACCCTATCACGGGCTTAGTAAATTAACCACCGAATGACTTACACATTCGAACGGGATCGGAAACACAAATAAATCCCACTAACAAAACGGACGTGCAACAACACAGGCCGATCAGGACAATTTGAATAACAATGTCTCCAATATTAAAAAAACTTTTATAAAACTAAAATTGAAAATTAAACATAAAAAAGGTAAATATATATACAAATAAATATAAATGCCGCCAACTAAATAAAAATTAAACTAAATTTTTTTTTTTATGTATAAATATATAGGCAAGCCAATATAATGAAATTACACGCCAGCATCAGCTGCCGAACATTACCCATAGACCATTTACAAAATAGCCATATGAAAAATACATAAACATGAAAATTGAAAAATAAATAAAAAAGATGACAAGCCATAACACTTTTTTACAGTAATGAGATGCATCCCAAAAAAAGTACCTAAATGGTGCCAGATTACATAGAAGATACAGCGAACATTCCAAAAAATGTGCATAAATGGTGCCTGATTGTATATACCTTAATCATCAAAGTACAGGCATTCTATTTATAATAAACTGTTTCTCATTCAATTATTATTTTTTTTTTTATGTGTGTACCACTGTCATATCCAGAGTGCCACCTAATCTGTAAGCTGGTGGCACACAGTGCTGGATATAGATAGATCTAGATATAAATGCAGTTTGCACTAATCAAACACAACCACTAGGATGGACCAAAGAGAGGGACATCAACCATTATTAATAAAACAGTTGATGTCCCACTCTATATTGAGTCCCCCAGGGATATGCGTGCCCAATTTATGTACCCAGTTAGTTTCAGCTCTTGAGATAGTACGCTTAGCATTGCTGCCACGCCAATGAGGTACATATTTCTCAATTGCTAAAAAAGTGGTACCCCTTGGGTCACGATTATGTTTCAAATCATAATGCTTGCTCACATTATGCTTGTCAAAACCATTGCAGATATTAGTTATGTGCTCACCCAGACGCACATGTAACATACGAACTGTGCGTCCCACATACTCTAAACCGCATGGACACCTGAGGAGGTACACAACACACTTAGTAGAGCATGTAATAAACGTTTGAATGGGATATGTGAGCCCTGTCCCATGCAAGGTGAATTCCGTAAGTCTCCTACCCCGTGATGTATTTAACTTGCAAGCTCTACATTTTCCACACGGAAAAAAACCTTTTAAATCTCCAAAAAAGGTAGGTCTCTTAGGGGGGTCTGGGACATTGGGAGCAATCGTGTTCCTCAGGTTGGTAGCACCCCTAAATATAACATTTGGTCTATCTGATAACAAAGGGCCTAAAACACGATCATTTTTTATGACTGGCCAATGTTTCTTTATAATCCTTTTAACAGCCCAATGTTGACTGGAGAAAGTTGTAACAAAGGCTAGGCCATAATTATCCATATTTTCGGTATTGGGTTGCTTATCAACTAACAACGCTTGGTGATCCCTATTACCGACCTCTAATATGATAGAATCAAGAGAATCACCATCATAACCCTTGGCCCCAAATTTCTTTTTGAGAATTGATGCTTCCCTAAGGAAGTCACTATTAATGGTACAATTGCGCTTTAATCGCAAAAATTGTCCCTTTGGAACAGCTGACAGCCAAGATTTATGATGGCAAGAATCTAGAGGAATATAACTGTTCCTATCAGTTTTTTAAAAAAACGTGGTGGTAATTATTTTATTTCCCAAAATGGAAATGTTTAAATCCAAAAATTGGATATTATTAGGGCTCAGAACATGACTGAGGACTATGCCTCGATCATTACTGTTTAGATGGGATAGAAAAAGTTCCACAGATACACTGTCACCATCCCAAATAAACAGGATATCATCAATGAACCTTTTCCAGGTCACCAATTCTGGAGGCCTATTCCCTAAAACAATATCCTCCTCCCATTTTGCCATAAAGAGGTTGGCCATGCTAGGAGCAAATTTGGCTCCCATGGCCACCCCCCTTACCTGCAAAAAATGGGCTCCATCATGCCAGAAATGATTATGTGTCATCGCAAAGAAAAGCAATTCCAAAATATAATTCCGCTGGGTAACTGAAATACTATTGTCCTGAGTTAAAAAATGCTGTACTGCATCATAACCCAGCTGATGAGAAATGGCCGTGTACAACGAGGCCACATCAGCAGTGACCAACAGGTAGGTGGATTTCCATTCCACAGTTTGTAAAATATTGATAACATGTTTAGTGTCCCTCAGAAAAGATGGGGTGTCCATCACCAGTGGTTGTAAATAACCATCTATATATTTCCCTATACGGGAGGTTACAGAATCAATACCACTGATGATGGGCCGCCCTGGTGGATTGTCCAAAGACTTATGAATCTTTGGCAAAGAATAAATGACTGGTAAACGTGGCGCTAGGGGAACCAAAGAATCTTTCTCCTTTTTATTAAGGATGCCCATGTCAAATCCCTTATTTATAAGCTCTTTTAGTTCCCGTTTGAACTTAACAGTAGGGTCCATGGATAATGGGGAATAGGTATCAGGGTCGGATAGGATCCTAGTCATCTCATTGGTATACATTACTTTATCAAGGATTACTATCGCGCCCCCTTTGTCCGCTGAACGAACCACTATATCCTTCCTGTTACATAATGAGTCCAATCCAGCCTTAAAATCCCGTGTAGCTTGAACTGGTTTCAGCTTCAAATCATTCAAATCTTTTACTACCAAATCACGGAAGACATTTATATTAGGTGCCGTGTTATTGGGAGGATTAAACAGAGAGGCGTTTGACAGGCCTGAATGGATAATCGTTGTTGATTCTCTAGCTAGTTGGCGAGTAGGGTTACTCATGATGTACCTTTTTATATTTAATTTACGCGTAAACTTTTGAATGTCAATAAAGGTCTGAAACCTGTTAAGATTGTGTGGAGGTACAAACTTCAGGCCCTTACTGAGAGTCTGTAATTCATCCCTAGATAACTCTTTATTGCTAAGATTGATGATACCACTGCTGTCTATGTCCTTCTCCTTTTTGGCGTGAAGACGTTTACCCCCTCTCCGCCCTCTCTTGTGTCCCCATTTCTTTTGTGTCCCCCCCCGTGTTCCTTCTTGAAAACCCTGTTGGTAATAATTACCTTCTGAGGGATGGACATATGGTGGTTGTGGCCCATCATAATTATAAGAAGGTCCAGGGTGCCTGACACCCACACCCCTAAGGGGAGCGTATCTGTTAGAGGTCTCGACTCTAAAATTGGACCCTACATCCCTTACATCCGGGGGAGGTCTCATATCCCTACCACTGTTTCTATCTTTTAGAAATGGTTTTCTACCTTGAAAAAAAGTTTTTTTTCCTCTAAGTCGCCAAGGTGGAGGAGGGCCAGCTGGGGTTGAATACTGATGATAGTTTGATGGAGTGGAATACTGATAATGGTTAGAATTTTCACTCCCACCCCATCCCCTATTTGAATAAGGTCGTGGCTGTGTTGGTGGACCCCTCCAACGTCCGGCATAGGCTGGAGAAGCCTGACGTGGGGACCCCCATGAGGAATGGGGATCAGCAACACTACCACCCCTTGTTCGCATGTCATGGTTGGCGGGGGGTTGTGAACTGTTATCAACCCTAGGTGGTGCAGGGACCACACTATCAATAGATACCTGCCATTTAAAAACCACATTATCCTTATAATCTTTTTTATCCCTATTATATTTTTTCTTTTCCTTCGTTTTTTGTTCCATTTCTTCTTTCATCAAGATAGTTTTTAATCCATCAGATCTTTGCGTATATTCTGGATCATTTTTAAAAGGAACAAGCTTAGTTTTCATCAAACTTATCTCATAATCCAATGAGGCCAGTTTCCTTGACTTCTTAGCAATAAGAAATCTCAAAAACTGGACTCCGGCTTCATTAAAATATTTAAACCATTCAGCCATTTCATTATCATCCTTTTGTGGGTTTACTTCCCATCTGAGGCTTCTGGGTACCATATTTTCCCTTACATATTCTTCTAAATAAGCTATATCCCATTTCGTATGGACCTCAGATATAGTTAGATTCTTCAATCTCCAAAAACACCCCGAGATATCATCTTTGGGGTCATCATTACCGTCAAAGACCCCCACGGTGTCCGTGACCACCTGAGATCTGTACTCAAACACATCCATTGAGGATAAACCAGCAGCAGATAAATTGTATCGACAAACAAAACAAGAAAAAAATAGAAAATCTGCGCTTAGTAAAAAAATTAAAAAAGATTATTTAAATTAATTAAATTAAAAGTCAGGCTGAACACTGTAACCAAGATACTGGGCTCAACAAAACAGAAAAGACAAAAGTGCAGCGCTTAACCTCTGAGTTTAAATGTGACTTATTAAGAAAATTTATAAATTTTAGTGAAAAACTCAATAATAGGGAACTGTATATTGTGAATCTAAATGATGTGAAATCGTTTAGTGCAAGATACAGTCAAAAATTAATCATCAAAAACTTTCAAGAAATCAATCATCAAATAAGGAACATTAATCTGTAACTCAAATGTCCAATAAATTTGAAAAACCAAAAATCATAAAGTCAAAAAATTGTGTATTTTTTTTTAAATTGTAATTTTTATTGAGAGAATTTTTTACAGAAAATGAAAAGATACAGAACTGACAATATTCAAAGAAAATCTGGAGCATACCTTATTGGAGAGACTGATATAACCTCATGGTGACTACAGATATACAGTAGCAATGGAAGGATAAAAATAGATAACTAAAAGAAAACAAAGCAAAATAAAATGCAGAAAGGAAATAAACAACAGAAAAGTATTACGTAAAACCTTATGAAAATAAAAAGGCTGAGAGACAACACATATGTCGTAATGCAGGGGTTGGGGTCTTGAGCAGATGCTTCAATAACGTGACTAATATCTGACAAAAGAGGGCTACATACCACTATAAATTTCCACAGGAGGTAAGGTAAGCTTCAAATGGCCGTTGGGCTAGCAGAAACAGACTTGAAGTACCGACAAGATACAAAACATCGGGGAGCGAGAAGGTCAGGGAACACTAGGGGACGGACACCGACCGGGTGGCTAGGGGTACCAAGGGCACCTGTGGGAGCCCAAAAATCGAGGCATCCCAGGGGGCCCAGATCACGCCAAACCGGTCAATCCCATCCTCCACCATAGCCGTCAAATGTTCCATCCTGTGTATGTCCCCGACGGTTTGTATCAGCTGAGTCTGGGTTGGGGGCTGAGTAGACAACCAATTAGAGGGGATAGCTCTTTTAGCAGCAAGCAGCACATAGGAAGCTAATTTATTAGCTGCCTTCCCCAACTCCGGGAAGGGAAGGCCTAGGAGAAGGTGGACAGGATCCAATGGAATGGGGGTGTCAAAAATTAGCTGGAGCATGTGAGATACCATGGACCAGAAAGGAGTAATTAGAGCGCATTGCCAAAAGATATGATAATGCGTACCCTTGGTCCTCCCACACCTCCAGCACATGGGAGAAAGAGAGGCGTCATACCGATTAATAACCTCGGGGGTCCTATACCAGAACAGTAGGACTTTATATGCTGTCTCTCTCTGTGCCACACATCTGGAAATTTTAGAGGTGGAGGACCAAATTCTGGACCATTGCGGGAGAGTGATTTGTTGATTAAGGAGCTGCGTCCATTTGTCCATGTAGGAGTGGGATAGGGCAGTGAGAGAGGACCTCTGCTGGAGTATATGGTAAATACTAGAGATAAGCTTTGCTTGGTAGGGGCCCTGGGAGCAGAGCAGCTCAAAAGGCGTCGGTGTGGAGAGGGAGAGAGAGGGGGAAAGAGTTGAAAAGTAGTGAGTTATCTGGAGGTAGGAATACCGCATGTGGTTTGGGAGTTGCATAGGGAATGAGTGGGAGTTGAAGGACACTAATCGGACCTGGGAAGAGGGGTTGGAGTATAGGGATTGTAGCGCGGAGAGAAAGGGTCCCCGCAAGCCAAATCTAGTGAGGGTCGCGAACATGTAGGGCCAGCTTAACCGGTCAAACGCCTTTTGGGCGTCCAGACTGAGAATCAGGGCGGGGCGACGAACCCTGTTCAGCATGTCAATTAGGTCTATAGTTCGCCGGGTGTTGTCACCTGCATGCCTGGTTGGAACGAAGCCCACCTGGTCTCTGTCTATGAGCTTCATCAGGAATTGGGACAAACGGTTTGCAAGGATTTTTGTAAATAGTTTGTAGTCTGAATTTAAAAGGGCTATAGGTCTGTAGTTGTCTGGTAGGGTCGGGTCCTTGTCCTGTTTAGGAATGACCGTGATGAAGGAGTGAAGAAAATGTTGGTGAGGTGACTTACCTAGAAGCAGCGAGTTATACAGGGTCACTAGATGAGGCGACAGGATGGGGAGGAAATGTTTGTAATAGGAATATGGGAGGCCATCCGGACCTGGGGCTTTGTGGGAGGGGAGAGCCTTAACAGTGTTATCCACCTCATCCTCTGTAACGGGTGCGTTTAGGATATGCAGATCCGAATCTGACAACTGGGGGAGCTTCAGGCCCGACATGAACTCCTCAAAAGCAGTCAAATCAAAAGTTGGATGTTGTGCGGAGGTTAGGCAATTATAGAGTTTGTTATAGAAGTCGCCAAACACCTGGGTCATTGTCTGGGGGCAGAAAGTGGGGGACCCGTCAGGGAGTTTGATGTGGTCCGGGAAGGCGTGATAAGGCCTAGGGTTAAGTCTAGAAACCAACATCCTGTGTGGCTTATTCGAGTACTCATAGAACTTCTGTTTAGCCCACAGGATTGATTTGTCTACGTGAGACATGTCTAGGGATTTAATACGGTTCCGCAGGCCCGTGACCGTGCGCAGCCGATCCACCGTGGGGGAGCGCAACAGAGCCCTTTCTGCTCTGTGAAGTTCTAGGAGCAAAGAAGTTTTCAAGAGAGCTGCATCTTTTTTCCTCCGAGAACCGAGAGCAATACATTGCCCCCGGAAGAAGGCCTTGTGGGCCTCCCAGAGGGTGGATGGGCTGGGCACGGAGCCCTTGTTCAGGAGAAAATATTCGGTCAGGGCCGCTTCGAGTTTAGCATTGGTTTCAGGGTGCTTGAGCAGGGACTCGTTGAGTCTCCAGTGACATTTCTTGGGGAAAGCAGCAGATAGGCATAAATCTAGAGTCAAGGGGGCATGGTCCGACCAGGTTATCGCACCCAGGTCAGAGGACACTGCGTGAGATATCAAGGGGGCCGTAATAAAAAAATAATCCAAGCGAGAGAACATCTTGTGAGGAGGGGAGTAAAATGAGTATTGCCTACCCGAGGGATGTTTCAGCCGCCAAGCGTCGAACAAGTGGTGTGTATGAATACGTTTCCTAAAGGAGGTAGCCAGGGTGTGAGAGGCCGGGGGAGGAGTGAGATTAAATAGAGATCGTCTGTCCCGGGCGGGAGAGAGCACAGCATTAAAGTCCCCCCCTAGAACTGTAAAGGGAGTAGAAAGCTTATGCAGACGTGCCAAGGCATCTGTGAGAAATTTCACCTGGCCTGAATTGGGGGCGTAGACGTTCATGATCGTCATAGGATTAGAGAGATAGGATCCCTGCAAAATAATATAACGACCATGAGGATCCACTTGAGAGGACCTAACCTGGAAAGGACATGAGTTTTTTATTAAAATTGCTACTCCAGCCTTCCCCGAGGGGTCCGATGCCACATAAGACACCGGAAAATGTTTAGATGCGAATCTAAAGGAGCCTCCGGCCCGGAAGTGCGTCTCTTGGACTAATATCACATCCGCGCCGGAGACCCTAAACTCCCTCAAGGCCAGCCATCTCTTCCTGACGGAATTCAGGCCCTTTACGTTATAGGAGACCAGTTTCAAAGCCATGTCGCGTCGGGGCTGTCAGGCCAGTGAACATGCAGGTCAAAGGGCGGAGGCCCAGACACAACACGGCTCAAAAGGGGGCCAGGGAGGGGCCCCAACCCGCCTATCAGCACATTATAATTAAAACAGATATTGCTTACAATAGAGTTAGTTGCAACATGGAAAGAAACACCCAAAGACATATATAGACATAAAATGCACATAACAGTTATCGGCAAATGGATCAGAGGAAAAACCCCAATAAAAGCAATAAAATCAGAGAAATAAATGAAAAAAAAATAAAAAACAAAAAATAAGAATAAAAAATTAAAAATTAAAAATAAAAACCAAAACACCAAGAAGACATCAGAGCAATAATATGAAAAAAGGAAAACACATATCAGTCCCCAAAAAAGGGGGTACGCGTGCAGGCCCAAAAAGGGGGCCACTGAACATAGTGATGCGGAGCAACCATAAGGCCAGGACGGCCTAAAAAAAACAAGAAAAATCAGCAAAAAAAAACCTGAGAGAGTCAAACCCCTCAGGGGTCCTTGGCCGCAGCCCAAGGACTTGGTGGGGAGCATGGCAGTTCCCAACATGGAAGGGGGTCCGTGACGTCCCGCCCCGATGATCCAGAGAGGTCGGTGGCGTAGTAAGGGCTCCTCATGTCCTCCGTAACAAAGTCAGTAGCCGAGGGAAGCAAACATAAACTGAAGTATAAAACAGAACCGTAGAAAAAACAGCCCAACTGGGATCTCTGAACTAGCGGTGGATCTGCGCAGGGCCGAAAGCCAACTGTCAACTGTAGAGGCATACCTCATTCTACGGGGGGGGGGGGGGGGGAGACCGTCAAGAAGGTCGCAACCCCCCGTGTGAGGCAACAAAAAGAAAAAAAAAGAATGAAGTGGGCAAATCCCGAGGGGACCCCGACAGGTCTTCAGGTGGGGGGTCTGGAGCGTTGAGAGCGTTGGGGTGTGGAGTAGGCCCTTGATCCTCTTCCTCTCACCGGGGTCCAGATCCTGGGAGGAAGAGAGCTGTGTCTTGGGGTAGTCGGAGGAGCTTGGTCAAACTCTGCAGGGAGCGGGGGAAGGCCCAGCTTCTTGAGGAAAGCCTCCCCCTCCTGGGGGCCCCACAGGGTGTGCTGGGCCCCCTCCATGGTGACACTCAAACGGAAGGGAAAGCCCCAATAATAAGGGACCTTGAGCTCCTGAAGGTGGGATGTGATGGGTCTAAGAGAGCGACGCTTGGCCAATGTGATGGGAGAAAGGTCACTAAACAGTTGAATCTTATCCCCCTTGTACTCGATGCTGGACCTGTTGCGTGTAGCCTTGGTCAGGGCCTCCTTGCTTTCATAGAAGTGGAAACGCACCACTATATCCCGGGGCCTGGCCCCTGCAGGGGGTTTAGGAGCCAGGGACCTGTGGGCTCTGTCCAGGCGCCAGTCTATGTCCATTATGTCCGGGGCCAGAGTGTTGAAGAGGCCTAGAAGATACGGCCTGATGTTATTGTCAGCTATCTTCTCTGAGACACCGCGGATCCTGAGGTTTTGGCGTCGTTCCCTGTTCTCGAGATCCTCCTGTTGGAGTTGTAGCTGGGAGACGGAATTTTTAAGAGTAGCATTTTCCTCTTCAAGGGCCTGCACATAATGCAGAGTCTCGTCAAATTTCATTTCCAGGGTCGCCGTGCGTTCCCCTAGGGCATCTATTTCCCCCCTAAGTTCTCTGGAGATCCTCCCCATCTCCTGGGCTATGTCCCTGGTAACTTGCTGCGCCAGGGCCTGGAGCTTGAGATCTATCAATTCCGGTGTAAGGGCCTGCGGAGGGGGGGAAGGCGGGGGCTGTCGGGGTGACCGCTGCGAGGAATCCTCCGCCATAAGCGCACTGACATAGTCCTTCGGATCCCCCTGCGTGATCGGGGCCGGGGATGAGGGCCTAGTTAGAAAGCGATCCATATTGGAGGAGGGCTGCGGGGGATGATACGCCGATCGCTGATCCCCGATTTTTCCCATGAAGTGCCTGGGAGGGATGAGGAGGGTCGGAGGCTTGCCCCTGGATCAATCTTGTGCTAGCGTTAGCGTTACAGGGGCCGCGGATCGCGGGACGGGACCGGAACTCACGGATTAAACATCCGCCATCTTGGAGAGCCGCGCAGGCGACCTAGTAGAGATGTTTAAGGCATAAATCCGGTTGGTAGAAGGGCGAACGAAAGCCTTTGAGTGTAGTTGAAGGGCTTGGGTGGGCCAAGATGGCCGCCGGCTGGGCCAAGGCCTCAGACCCAAAGTGTGGAGGTGACCGTGGGGCAGGTAGAGGGAGCCCAGTCCCTGCTGTGGCGGGGTAATATGTCCTTTCCCCTGGGGACAGTAGTACTGGTGCTGTAGGGGAGCCAGACAGGAGATCCTGGGTGTAGCAAGATGGCTGCCGGAATACAGCTCACTAACCTCTGAGCTGATTGCTGCTCCTGTGTCCTCAAGCTCGGCTCCCGTCCTCCAGCGGGGGGCCCCGAGGGTCGAGCGGTGCTATGTGGTGCCGGGATGGCCGAAGGGCGGCCCGGATTCCGCCGTCCGGCGGCCGCGGGGACTGAGTAGGCCGCAAGATGGCGGCGCCCGGCCTGTGGTGTAGATCGCGGCCGCGGGCCGGTGTATGATGCGGAGACCAGCCAAATACCGCCACCGCCCGAAGGAGAGGTGTCCCGCAGGGGAGATGGGTGGTCCAGCGGGCTCCCAAATCGAATCCTGAGAGAGGATGGACCCGGATTGCGAGAGGCGCCAGCGGAGCTCCTCTCAAACACGTCCCTCTTCTTCCGCTGTCGGCCACGCCCCCCAAAAAATTGTGTATAATGGTGCAACACAGTGTAAAATATCCCATGTGACAATACAACTAAAATGTAGTCGATCTTGTTTTTTCAAACAAAAATAGTGCTTGACCACGTGGACCCTTCAACTCTGTAAATCAATAGTGAATGGAGGCTTACCAGATCACCGGTCGATATGCACAGATACGGACACACAGACGTTACGATGCAGAAAGCCGGAACCGGGCCACCTCTTCGGATATATCGTAATCCTCGAATTGGGTCGAGTCCTCTCGTAAACCGATCTCCGCAGATGCGAGCATGTAGGAGTTTCGGTGCAGGAAGCCGGAAGACGACCAACTAACTCGATTGTTTCGTAATCACCAGATCAGCTCCGATCCTCTCGCAAGTCTCGAAGCGAATCACCAGAAAAACAAAGAAAACAAAAGTGCGCCAAATCGTGTGATAAAGTTTGAACAAATTTATTCTTATTCAACCGAGTGGTTTTAGGCGCTAAAAAATGACTCCACCGAGTCGTACAAAAGTTAACGAATCGTTTAAAAATCAACAAATTGCTAGCAAAAAATAATAAAATGAACAGACGCTGAAAGCACAAAGGGTGAGCGTGGCTACCCGACGATCGTTTCGTCAAAGTCTGACGTCATCAGGGGTACGCCCACACCGTTGTGCTAAACCCTTTTATAGCCTACAGGTAAGGTAAGGAGCCCTGCCATAGGTAGAAACAAAACCCTATCACGGGCTTAGTAAATTAACCACAGAATGACTTACACATTCGAACGGGATCGGAAACACAAATAAATCCCACTAACAAAACGGACGTGCAACAACACAGGCCGATCGGGACAATTTGAATAACAATGTCTCCAATATTAAAAAAACTTTTATAAAACTAAAATTGAAAATTAAACATAAAAAAGATAAATATATATAAAAATAAATATAAATGCCGCCAACTAAATAAAAATTAAACTAAAAAATTTTTTTTTTATGTATAAATATATAGGCAAGCCAATATAATGAAATTACACGCCAGCATCAGCTGCCGAACATTACTCATAGACCATTTACAAAATAGCCATATGAAAAATACATAAACATGAAAATTGAAAAATAAATAAAAAAGATGACAAGCTATAACACTTTTTTACAGTAATGAGATACATCCCAAAAAAAGTACCTAAATGGTGCCAGATTACATAGAAGATACAGCGAACATTCCAAAAAATGTGCATAAATGGTGCCTGATTGTATATACCTTAATCATCAAAGTACAGGCATTCTATTTATAATTTTTAAGGATGACATGTTGGGTATCTATTTACTCAGCGTAACTTCATCTTTCACATTATGCAAAATCATTGGGCTAACTTTACTTTTTTTTTTAAAGCACAAAACAGTTTTTTTTCCAAAAAAACGCGTTCGAAAAATTGCTGCGCAAACACCATGCGAGATAAAAATGCAATGACCACCATTGTATTCGCTAGGGTCTTTGTTAAAAAAACATATATAATGTTTTTGGGTTCTATGCAATTTTCTAGCAAATAAATGATGATTTTTACATGTAGGAGAGAAATGTCAGAATTGGCCTGGGTGCTCCAGAATGCCTGATGGTGCTCCCTGCATGTTGGGCCTCTGTATGTAGCCACGCTGTGTAAAAGTCTCACACATGTGGTATAAGAATTGTGGGAAAAAATGACAACTTAAAAAAACTCACGATGCCTCTTACTAAATACCTTGGAATGCCTTCTTTCCAAAAAGGGGTCATTTGGGGGGTATTCGGGGGGTATTCTCAAGAAATTAGATAGGCCGTCGGTACTTGCAAATATCTGAAAATTGATCACACCTGAAGTACTGACAGCCTATCTCATTTTTTGAGACCCTAACATGCCAGAAAAGTACAAATACCCCCCAAATGACCACTTTTTGGAAAGAAAAAATAATGAAAAAATAAAAATGAATTTTCTTTGTTTATGTTATAAAATTTAGCAGATTAGTAATTGTTCTTCATAAATTTTGGCCAAAATTTATACTACTACATATCTTTGGTAAAAATAAGTACAAATTGGTGGACATTATTTGGTCTTTGTGAAAGTTATAGAGTCCACAAGCTTTCACAAAGACCAAATAATATCCACCAATTTGTACTTATTTTTACCAAAGATATGTAGTGGTATAAATTTTGGCCAAAATGTATGAAGAAAAATTACTAATCTGCGACATTTTATAACAGAAACAAAGAAAATTCATTTTTTTACAGAATTTTCGGTCTTTTCTCTTTTATAGCACAAAAAATTAAAAACCCAGCGGTGATTAAATACCACCAAAAGAAAGCTCTATTTGTGTGAAAAAAAAGACAAACATTTCATGTGGGTACAGTGTTGCATGACTGAGTAATTGTCATTCAAAATGTGAGAGCACCGAAAGCTGAAAATTGGTCTGGTTATTAAGGGTGTCCAGTGGTCAAGTGGTTAAATTTGATAAGTCCACAGGGTTTATTTCTGCGGTATATGGTCAGTTATCTAATGGCCCCAATAAGGTCCTCGACCCCCCTAATCAAAAAAGGGGGCGGGAAGAGAATATAGGGGAGTTTTCAGATGAACAATGGAAGAGAATAATAGAAATTGGGGCCATTGGTATCTGTAACCTCACAAATAAATCACATTTGATGTTGGTATATAGGGCTTACTATACCCCCAAGAGATTGTTCCGGTTTGGTAGGAGAGTGAACGCCAATTGCCCCAGATGTCAAGGGTATGGGGACTTGATACATATGGTATGGAGATGCCCAAAGTTGTTTCGTTATTGGGGGGGAGTTATTGAAACTATAAATAAAATCTTTGGGATGTGGTTGGTAAGGGATCCTATACTCTGTGTGCTGGGATATAGGAAGGTATTAGGAGAACAGAAAAGTACCACAATAGCAGTTAAATGCTATAGTTGGCAATAAAAGTATGCAGTGGAGCTCCTTCTGGCGGGTGGTGTGCGGGCATTCAGTGAGCCTGCTCCACCACAAAAGTGGCAGACAGGGCCTCTCTGCCATAAGTTTTGATCAAAAGCTTTTCTAGAAACGTGGCCGGGTCTGATGCCTCAGCCCACTCTGGTAATCCGATAAAGCAGAGGTTTGAACTGCGGGCTCTGTTTTCTAGATCATCATGCTTTTGGGCTAGCTGCTGGATTTGGCACTGCATTTCCTCTTGTGTGTGTTGCAGAGGGTATAGTACATTTTCTGCCTGGCTGATTCTGGTTTCTGTCTCTTTGATCCTGTCCCGGATCTTAGTCATGTCCTGCCTGATAAGGGATATGTCAACCCTTATCTCTTTTATCTTTGTAGTCAGGGAGGACTGACATGCAGAGATCGCCTCCAGTACCTTGGTGGTATCGGTCCCTGTCTGTTCAGTAGGTGAAGGCGGGGTGTCGCCATCTTGCTCCTCATGGTCGTTCTCCAAACACCTGTATTTTTCCAGCGAGGAGGCAGCCTCAGCGTTCCGCTTTGGCGGCGACATGGCAGGCACTAAATCTGTGATTTCATAATGATTTATTTTTATATGATTAAACAGACTTGTGATTGTTTTAAGTGTTTTTACTTTGCCCACATACATTTAGATTGTAACGGTGAGAAACCAATATGTACAGCGGCGTTTTGATGTTTTTTTAAAGTTATTCCAAGTTCAAGGTAACCTAATTGGATCTTCATGAGAGATTTTTTGCTAACCAATTAGACCGAATGATGGGGTAAACTTGCTGTGCAATGATATCTATTGTGCTTCTCCCGAGCTTCTTTGGTATTAAATTAAGGAGATATATCTTGAACTGAGATCCATCCTCTTCAGACACACAGGGATATCCAAGGAATTTGATTGTTACAAGGCTTGTTTTATTCAGATATCTGGTGAGTTTGCATTTCTCTCACATGATTGCTGGTGGAGTACAGACAAAACGGTTGTTAGACACTCCACAAAATCTTTTCACTATGGTGACTGGATTCTTCCTGAGGACATTTTCTCTCTATTTCCTCACAATATATTGTGCTTTTAGTGTGGAGCATTTATTTTGGACTGAATAGACATACTGTATATATAGGGGGCCTGAGGGCCCGAGGTGCCTGCCCGCAAAAAAGGCAGAGGCCTGACTGAATTAGTGTCCGGCCTAACCATGTGTTGCTAGCTAGTTTGGAGTAGGGATGAGCTCGGTGTTCGCCTGTTCGGCGAAGACAGAACTTTGTGGGCCGTTCACGCCATGTTCGTGTGGTGCTCACGGCCCACAATGCACTGCGGCATCGCAGTGCATTGCTGGCTGATGATTGGCCAAGCATGCACTGTGACCCACATGCTTGGCCAATCACAGCGCCGGCAGCGAGGAGAGCCATAATTGGCCACAGGCAGGATGCCTGTGGCCAATTATAGCTCAGGGGAATTAGTACACGCTCCACACTATATAAGGTTGCCTGCACAGCGGCCTTTTGTAGTGTGTTGCAGCGTTCATAGAGAGAAGGATAGGCAGGGACAGTGTCTACATTTCTTGTGATTGAACCTAGAGCAGTTACAGTTGGTGTATTGTGCCACCTGCACAGTATACACCTGAAGCTACCCCCAATTGCTCCTGTTGTTCTGGTCCTATACCACAGGCAGCTGCAGCAGTTACAGTCAGTGTATTGTGCCCCCTGCACAGTATACAACTGAAGCTACCCCCAATTGCTCGTGTTGTTCTGGTCCTATACCACAGGCAGCTGCAGCAGTTACAGTTGGTGTATTGTGCCACCTGCACAGTATAAACCTGAAGCTACCCCCAATTGCTCGTGTTGTTCTGGTCCTATACCACAGGCAGCTGCAGCAGTTACAGTTGGTGTATTGTGCCACCTGCACAGTATACACCTGAAGCTACCCCAATTGCTGGTGTTATTCTGGTCCTATACCACAGGCAGCTGTAGCAGTTACAGTCAGTGTATTGTGCCACCTGCACAGTATTAGTGATGGACGAACTTGTGACGGGACGTTTCGCGAACGCGGACCGTGAACGCGGCTGATAGTTCACGAACCGGAACGTTTGCGGCGGGCCCCATTGACTTCAATGGGAGGCGAACTTCGCAAACCTACAGGTCAAATTTGCAGCCACAAAATAATTAATAGCTGTGCAAACATAGTCCCACCACCTGGCCAATGACATAACACATGTATGAGGTGAATCTGGGATCGACAACTACAAGCATTCTTTTTTTATATGGGAAATTGTGACAATTCAGGACTGTGGAGCGCATGGAGGAGAGGGAAGGTCCGGGACCAGGGTAGGCAAAGAAGAGGGTGCAGGAGATGATCACCAGCAGCGTGACATACAGCAATGGCACCTGCACCGTGATAGAGTCATCTGACAGCAGCACCGTGATAGAGAGCACTGACATCAGCAGTGTGACATACAGCAATGACACCTGCACCGTGATAGAGTGATCTGACAACAGCACCGTGATAGAGAGCACTGACAATAGCAGTGTGACATAAAGCACTCACACCAGCACCGTGATATACAGCACTGACAGCAGCACCGTGACATAAAGCACTCACACCAGCACCGCGATATACAGCACTGACAGCAGCACCGTAATAGAGAGCACTGACATCAGCAGCGTGACATAAAGCACTCACACCAGCACCGTGATATACAGCACTGACAGCAGCACTGTGATATACAGCACTGACAGCAGCACCGTGACATAAAGCAATCACACCAGCACCGCGATATACAGCACTGACAGCAGCACCGTAATAGAGAGCACTGACATCAGCAGCGTGAAATAAAGCACTCACACCAGCACCGTGATATACAGCACTGACAGCAGCACCGTGATAGAGAGCACTGACATCAGCAGCGTGACATAAAGCACTCACACCAGCACCGTGATATACAGCACTGACAGCAGCACCGTGATAGAGAGCACTGACATCAGCAGCGTGACATAAAGCACTCACACCAGCACCGTGATATACAGCACTGACAGCAGCACCGTGATAGAGAGCACTGACATCAGCTGCGTGACATAAAGCACTCATACCAGCACCCTGATATACAGCACTGACAGCAGCACCGTGACAGAGAGCACTGACATCAGCACCGTGATATACAGCACTGACACCTGCATCGTAAGCAGCCCCAGGAGGAAGTCAGCATAGCACAGGGATGGTGGGAGCCCCTCATAATGAGCATAGCACAGGGATGGTGGGAGCCCCTCATAATAAGCAGCCCAAGGAGGAGGTCAGCATATCACAGGGATGGTGGGAGCCCCTCATAATAAGCAACCCCAGGAGGATGTCAGCATAGCACAGGGATGGTGGGAGCCCCTCATAATAAGCAGCCCCAGGAGTAAGTCAGCACAGCACAGGGATGGTGGGAGCCCCTCATAATGAGCATAGCACAGGGATGGTGGGAGCACCTGAAAATATGCACAGCAGAGGTACAGCCCCAGGAGGAAGTCAGCACAGCACAGGGATGGTGGGAGCCCCTCATAATATGCACAGCAGAGGTACAGCCCCAGGAGGATGTCAGCACAGCACAGGGATGGTGGGAGCCCCTCATAATAAGCAGCCCCAGTAGAAATATGACACCGCTCAACCTCTTCAAAGAGGAGGGTACGGGCATATAGTACGGTGTGCTTTTTTTGGACAAGGAAGTGAGCCAAATGAAAAAAGAAGGTCTCTGTGCTCGATTAAAAAAATTGTTTATAGACATATACATGGTCTACTGGTCACATGTGTTGAATTCCTCCGAGATCCATGCCTCATTCATTTTTAGAAATGTGAGGTAGTTAACACTGTCGTGAGCTAGGCGAGTACGCTTATCGGTCACGATCCCCCCTGCTGCGCTGGGCGTCCTTTCGGACAGGACACTGGACGAGGGGCAAGCGAACAGTTCGATTGCAAATTGGGCAAGCTCTGGCCAGAGGTCAAGCCTGCCTACCCAGTAGTCCAGGGGTTCATCACTCCTCAGAGCGTCCACATCGGCCGTTAACCCGATGTAGTCGGACACCTGACGGTCTAGGCGTTCCCTGATGCTGGATCCGGATGACACCTGTCGATGGGTCGGCTGAAAGAATGACCTCATATCCGAAGTCACCAACACATCTTCAAACCGGCCTCTTCTTGCAGGCGCTGTTGGATTGGTACCCGCAACTCCTTCTCTGGGAGTGGGAATTGCTCCTCTGCCAGCGCACGCAAAAGCAGAATGCAGCATTTCTCGAAGCAAGGCCTGGAAGTGCTGCATTCTGACAGCCCTCTGTGACGGCGGTAACATGTCCGCCAAAAGACAATCAGTAACATCATAGAACCAAAAAACAATAGTATACCGTATATACTCGAGTATAGGCCGACCCGAATATAAGCCGAGGCCCCCAATTTACCCCCAAAAAAACTGGCAAACTTATTGACTCGTGTATAAGCCGAGGGTGAGACATGCCTGTCCATCCCTGTGTGTGTGTCCGTCCATCCCTGTGTGTCCGTCCATCCCTGTGTGTCCGTCCATCCCTGTGTGTGTGTCCGTCCATCCCTGTGTGTCCGTCCATCCCTGTGTGTCCGTCCATCCCTGTGTGTCCGTCCATCCATCCCTGTGTGTGTGTGTGTGTCCATCCATCCATCCATCCCTGTGTGTGTGTGTCTCCATCCATCCATCCATCCATCCCTGTGTGTGTGTGTCTCCATCCATCCATCCATCCATCCATCCCTGTGTGTGTGTGTCTCCATCCATCCATCCATCCATCCATCCCTGTGTGTGTGTGTCTCCATCCATCCATCCATCCCTGTGTGTGTGTGTATCCATCCATCCCTGTGTGTGTGTGTGTCTCCATCCATCCATCCATCCGTGTGTGTGTGTCTCCATCCGTGTGTGTGTGTGTGTGTGTGTGTGTGTGTGTGTGTGTGTGTGTGTGTGTGTGTGTGTGTGTCCAGCCTACCTGTGTCCCGAGCCTTTGTCCCGAGCCTCCGTCCCGTGTCGTGCCTTGCCTTCGTCCCGTCCCGTCCCGTCCCGTCCCGTCCTGTCCCGTGCCGTGCCTTGCCTTGCCTCCGTCCCGTGCCCTCTTCGTCGGCGGCCATTGTAAAATTCAAAAGCCGCGCCTCCTCCTTCGCCTGTGATAGGCGGAACACTGAATTTCCCAGCAGCCTGTGTTCCGCCTATCACGGACGTCGTATCATCCTCGTCCGTAGTACGAGGATGAGAAGATGCCCGTGATAGGCGGAACACAGGCTGCTGGGAAATTCAGTGTTCCGCCTATCACAGGCGAAGGCGGAGCCGGAGGCGCGGCTTTTGAATCATAGAATGGCCGCTGTCTGTCTGCTCGACACGCTGATCGAGCGGGCAGACAGCGATGACTCGAGTATAAGCCGAGGGGGGCACTTTCAGCCTCAAAAAAGAGGCTGAAAATCTCGGCTTATACTCGAGTATATACGGTAATCAAAACAGAGGTCTAAGTACTTTGCCACCCAGTACTGGTCCTTGACCCTTATGCTTTTTATACGGGGGTCCCTATTAAAACACTGGAGCATGAAGGCCCGCATTTGCACTAAAGTGGAAGCGGTGTGGTGGCCTGGCTCCTGCTCATAATCCAGGATAATGTCGTCCTCTTCATTCTCCTCTCCCCATCCACGCACAACAGGGGTCCCAGAAAGGTTTAAAGCATGCTCTTCTTGATCCTCCTCATCTGCCCCGGCACCATCCTCCTCTGACTCCTCTTCAGACTCCTGTTGTTCACTTGTCTCAGATAGAGTAGCCCCCCCTGGGAATTCATCCAGCATTGCGACTTCCTCATCTTCCCGCTCCTGCTCCTCCACAGCTTGATCAATGACACAACGCAATGCACGCTCCATAAAGAAGGCATAAGGTACCATGTCACTGATGGCGCCATGGCTGCGACTGACCAGTTTGGTGATCTCCTCAAATGGGCGCAGAAGTCTGCATGCGTTGCCCATGAGCAGCCACTGGCATGGTGAAAAAAAACCCAGCTCCCCAGAACCTGTTCTGCCGCAGAGTTCATACAGGTAGACGTTAACTGCACGTTTCTGCTGGAGCAGCCTATCAAGCATATAGAAGGTTGAGTTCCATCGCGTCGGGCAATCGCAAATAAGACATCTGACCGGCAGATTGTGTCGTCGCTGAATGTCAGCAAGGCGAGCCATGGTGTAAGATCTTCTGAAATGGGCCGAGATTTTCCTTGCCTGCTGCAAGATGTCCTGGACCCCAGGGTATTTGACAAGGAATCGCTGCACGACCAAGTTTAAGACGTGTGCCATGCATGGCACGTGCGTGATTTTGCCCTGTTTCAATGCGCTAAGCAGATTGGCACCGTTGTCACACACCACTTTACCAACTGTCAAATTGAGCGGTGTTAGCCACTGATCTGCCTGTGAACCCAAAGCTGAAAGGAGTGCAGGGCCAGTGTGGCTCTTGGCTTCCAGGCACAACAGACGCAGCACGGCATGGCAACGTCTCACCTGGCATGTCGAATAGGTTCTGGGAGCTTGGGCGGTGCAGCGGAAGAGACGCTAGCAGCGGAAAAGGAGGAGTCAGCTGAGGAAGAGAGGGAGGAGGATGGAGTAGGAGGAGGAGGAGAAGAAGAGTCCTGCATGCAATCCGTGGCGGTAAAACCAAATCTACACGGGTGCCACGGGTTACATGCTTGATGGCCGTCAGAAGGTTCACCCAGTGGGCAGTAAAAGTGATATACCTTCCCTGCCCGTGTTTGCTAGACCACGTGTCTGTGGTCAGATGTATCTTGGCACTGACACTGTGTGCCAGAGATACATTCACTTGCCGCTGAACATGGCCATATAGCTCTGGGAAGCCCTTCTGTGAGAAATAATTCCTTCCTGGGACCTTCCATTGTGGTGTTCCAATGGCCACAAATTTGCGAAAGGCCTCCAAGTCCACCAGTTTATATGGCAGTAGTTGGCGGGCTATCAGTTCTGACAAGCCAGCCGTCAACCGCTGGGCAAGAGGGTTATCCGGCGTCATCATTTTTTTACGCTCGAACATTAGGCCCACGGAAGCCTGCCTTTTTGCAGAAAAACGTGAGCTTGGCGTGATGGAAGGTGGAGTGGAGGACAATTGTGAGGAGAGGAGAAGGAGAAGTAGAACACGAGGCTGGACGGTGAGAGCCTGCAGTGTGGCTTTGTGTGTTCCGTTGCTCCCACTCGGCTCGGTGATGGCTGCTCATGTGCCTTCTTAAGGCCATCGTCCCTAGGTGAGTGTTGGGCTTACCGCGACTAATGCGTTGACTGCAAAGATTGCAGATGGCAACGCTATTGTCAGCAGCAGACACGTTAAAAAAAGCCCACACTGCGGAGCCATGTGCCGGTGTCCTGGGAGCGCCAGATGTGACCGTACATGGTCGATGACTCGCTCCTGATACCTTTGCAGTCTGCTTTGTTCCTCCTGTGCAATGTAAGTTATTCCTGCTTCTCCTCCCTATCTGCTGGTCCATATCTCCCTCTGAACTCCCCTCCTCTTTCTCTCTTTTGGGCACCCACGTGACATCACTAGACACGTCATCATCAACGTCACCTTCCCCAGCGCTATAAGTAGAGATCTCGGAGTAGGCAGCAACACCGGGGACCAACCTCCTCTTTGGGCTGATCTACTGTCGTCAGACTGCTGAGTAGTGGTTGTTGCTGCCTCCTCTTCCAGATCCAATACCAAGAGTGGCTGCGCATCAGAAATGTCTTGATATGGATTGGAAAATAATTACTCAAGCGGAAGGTATGTGATGGTGGTGGTGGTGTTGTTGGTGGTAGTCTCTTTGGGGGTGCACATAGCAGAGAGTGAAGAAGAGGGTGCAGATCGAGAGGATGAGGAGGGTGCAGAATAGTAAGGCTGAGCGAGCCACTCAACCAAGTCTGGTGCGTCCTTTAAAGTAATTGAACGCACCTTCTGCAACTTCCTACTTTGGCTCAAGCCTGTTGCTCCTGCCCTACCCCTACCACCCCTGTGGAAGGCCTGCCTCTTCCTCTGCCTGTCATTTTTTAAATGACCCTGTGACAAAACTCTCAGTCCCTATACCGATGAAGGACTGCTGCAGTATAGGGCAGCGGTCAGGAGTAGTGCACCTCAACCCTATGTATTGTGGACCTATACCAGTCATTATAGAATGGCAGACTGTACCTCACTGAACACTATGTACTGTAGCACCCTAGACAGACCAAGTTACCAGTCCTTATAAAGGACTTTTGTGGAACAAGTAGGTTGTGGCTGATTAGCAGACTGTACGTCAGTCCCTATACCGATGAAGGACTGCTGCAGTATAGGGCAGCGGTCAGCAGTAGTGCACCTCAACCCTATGTATTGTGGACCTATACCAGTCCTTATAGAATGGCAGACTGTACCTCACTAAACCCTATGTACTGTAGTACCCTATACCTTACCAGTCCTTATAAGGACCTTTGTGGACCAAGTAGGTTGTGTGTGAGTGATTAGCAGACTGTACGTCAGTCCCTATACCGATGAAGGACTGCTGCAGTATAGGGCAGCGGTCAGCAGTAGTTCACCTCAACCCTATGTATTGTGGACCGATACCAGTCCTTATAGAATGGCAGACTGTACCTCACTCAACCCTATGTACTGTAGTATCCTATACCTTACTAGTCCTTATAAGGACCTTTGTGGACCAAGTAGGTTGTGTGTGAGTGATTAGCAGACTGTACGTCAGTCCCTATACCGATGAAGGACTGCTGCAGTATAGGGCAGCGGTCAGCAGTAGTGCACCTCAACCATATGTACTGTGGACCTATACCAGTCCTTATAGAATGGCAGACTGTACCTCACTCAACCCTATGTACTGTAGCACCCTAGACAGACCAAGTTACCAGTCCTTATAAGGAGCTTTGTGGAACAAGTGGGTTGTGAATGATTAGCAGACTGCAGCAGAAGAGCAGCAGACAAGTATAATAATCTTTCTATATTTGGAAGAAAGAATGTTATACGTGTACCATACCACTGATACCAGTCCTGAAAAGAACCTTTGTGGAACTAATAGTAACAGCTACTGATTTTTTTTTTTTCTGTTAAATCTTCTTTATTATTTTTCTTATAACAAATACAGCGAACCAATACTTTCAATCTTAAGACATTTGGGGTTTACACATATACCCCAGTATCTTCACAATCATACATTCCTTTACATATCCATGATAACATTATATGGTGGCTCTAGAGGGGGGGGTTTGTTGTAGCGGAGATGTTCTGTGGAGAAACAACAAAAAAAAAAAAAAAAAAGAGAGAAAAGTTTTTGTGTTTATCCTTTCTCTTTCTATAGCCTTCCTTTGGTGCGTTATTTATACTTTGTGCAAGAAAGAGAGGAGAAAAAAAAAAAAAAAAAAAATTTTTTGTGATTGTGACATTTATATTAATGTCTCCGCATATGGTCATCTCCGCTCTTCCCCACTCCCCCCTCCCCAAGCCCTTTCCAATCCTTTTTCCACTTCCCATTTATCTTAAAACATACTACAAACAATAACAATACAACAAAACAACAAAATTTAACGGTTGTGGTTCGGTTCTCATTTCCCCCTTTCCCCTTCCTTCCCTCTCCCCTCCCTTCCCCCTTACCCCTTCCACGGTGCACCTTTAGGGGATACGAGCTTACTCAGCAACTTCTTAAATACTCTCTCCTTCCCTTCCCCCCTCTCCTCTTGGAGATCTCTAGGGGGGTTTAGGTAGGATTATCTGAATTTTTAATCTGACATGGCCTATTCTTACTCTATTTCTCGAGAATAGTGCTTCCAGCCTGCCCACATATTTTTATGTTTTTCCTGTTGTTCTTTTATACTGTATATCCATTTTTCAGCTTCCATTATTTTATCTACCTCTCCCTTCCATTCCAATAGTGTGGGACATGCTGTCTGCCTCCAATATCTAGGTATTAATAATTTGGCTGCATTCAACAAATGTGGTGTGACACCTTTTTTATATAATTTGATGGATCCTTCTGTACCATGAAATAAGTATTGTAGGGGTGTCATTTCTATAGGTTTTGTTGTTATCCTCCCTATCCATCTAGCTATTCCTTCCCAAAAATTCTTAATTTTTGGGCATTCCCACCATAAGTGAAGATATGTCCCCTTATCCTGACATCCTCTCCAGCAATGCCCATCCGCTGTTGGGTATATCTCTGCTATTCTAGCTGGTGTTCGATACCATCTGGTTATAAACTTATATGACATTTCTTGTATTGCTGCACTTATTGATGTCACATGTGTCATTTCCATGATTTTTTTTACTTGTGTTGGTTTTATTGTGCATCTTAGTTCCTTCTCCCACTCTCTTATAAAGTAAGGGGTTGTGCTGCTTTGTTCACTTAATACTATTTTATACATCTGAGATAATAAATTACATGGTTTTTCTAATTTCAGACACATCTTCTCGTATGTCGTAAGGGAACTCAGGGGTCTTACTTGGGGTTCTAGTTTATTGAAAAAATCTCTCATTTGATAATATCTCCATCTCGACATATGTATGTCTCCTTGTGCTGATATTAATTCTGTCAGTGGGAGTAAACTTCCCAGTGGAGCATATCTTAAACACCTTGTATTCCCCCCTGACCCCCAGGAGCCTAGTGCTCCCTTTTCTTCCCCTGGTGGAAACCATGGGTATCCCCCTAATGGAGCTAGTGGTGATGTACGTGGAGTGTATTTTTCATTTTTATTCATTCTGTCCCACACTGCTAACGTACTCCGTGTTAATGGTGATGTCCACTTTGATAATGCTCTTTTCGTAGCCTGTATCCATGGGGCCCCTGCTAGATTTCTACCCGCCATACTTTCTTCCACTGATACCCATGCTTTATTTAAGGAGTCATGGCTCCAATTTAATATCCGTACCATAGCCATTGCCTTGTAATACATAAGAACATCTGGGAGCCCTATTCCTCCTTCCTTCTTATTTCTGCGCAGGATGTCATATGCTATCCTAGGATTTTTCTCCTTCCATATGAAAGATATAAACATTTTGCGTATTCTCTTGAAAAAGATCTGAGGCACTGCTATCGGGACCGTGTTTATAATATATATAATTCTGGGTAATATATTCATTTTGAGAGTATTTATCCTCCCGAACCATGTCAGTGAGTAATCCTTCCACCTGTTTAAATCTTTGGATATTTCTGTTATTAAGGTTTCATAATTCAATTCGTATAAAGATTTAACCTCTGCCGTTATGTGTACTCCCAAATAATATAGTGATTTCTTTTCCCATCTAAATGGCAGATTATTCTTCATCAATATTGACATTGATAGTGGGACATGACAGGGTAATAGTATAGATTTTTCCATGTTTATTTTAAAGTTCGACATTCTTCCATATCTCTGAACTTCCTCCATCAATGCCATTATTGATCCCTGTGGTTCTGAAAGATAAAATAGTAGGTCATCGGCATATGCTGATACCTTGTGCTCTTCAGTTCCTATTCTTATTCCTTTTATTCCTTTGTTATTTCTCACCCTGCACAGAAATGGTTCAAGAGTTAAGGCAAACAATATTGGGGACAGGGGACATCCCTGTCTTGTGCCGTTTCGTATTTCAAAGCATCCTGATAGAGTACCGTTTACTTTCACTCTTGCCCTAGGTTTTGCATATAGGGCTGCTATCCATCCCATCAATCGGTCTCCCATACCTATTGCTCTCAAGACTTCTTTCATAAAGTCCCAGTCAACTCTATCAAATGCCTTTTCGGCATCCATTGATAGAATTGTCCTGGGCACTCTATCTGGGCCATTTTGCATCCAATGAAGTATATGTAGAGCTCGGATGGTGTTGTCTTTGGTTTCTCTACCTTTCATGAAGCCTGTTTGGTCGCGATGGACCAGTTGTATTACCTCTTCTTGTATTCTGGTGGCTATGATTTTGGCTAATAATTTAGTATCTGAATTGAGCAATGATATGGGTCTATAGTTGGCACATTCCTGTGGATCTTTCCCCTGTTTCGGTAAGACCGTTATATATGCTAGCAGTGCTTCTGGGGACATTGTACTAAAGGCAGAGATTTTGTTGAAATATCTGCATAATGGTGTTTCTAGTATTTGAGCAAACTTTTTATAATATGCATTAGTTAACCCATCGGGTCCTGGGTTTTTCCCCCTCGGCAGGTTCTCTATTGCTTTTCTTATTTCCTCTTTAGTTATTGGCTCTTCTAATTTTTCTATTATCCTATCGGGGAGTATTGATATTGTGGAACCATTAATATAATCTTTCATCTCTTCTATCCTCCCCCTATCTTCCACCTGCTCCGGAATGGGTTGAATATTATATAGCTTCTCATAAAATTGTTGGAATTCCTTTGCTATTAATTTGGTATCTTTTACTGATTAAACTGACCCTCACTGCCTCACACACTGCTTCCTGCCTGTCCCTATATAAACTGACAAAACAGAGGCTACTGGAACAATAATTGAAATAGCACTTTTGTGGACCTGATAGTAACAGCTAATGACTAAACTGTCTGTCCCTGCAGCACACACCATCCTGTCCCTTTCTCTAAACTGCCAAAAGACACTCAGGCTGCTGCAACAATCACTAGCACAGCACTGCCTATCCTGAACTACACCTAACACCTATACCAGTCCTGAAAATAACTTTTGTGTACCAAATAGCTAGCGATTTGGGTCACTGTAATCTCTCCCTGCTCCACACAGCAACCTCTCCCTATAGTGCAGTGTTTCTCAAATCCAGTCCTCAGGCCCCCCCAACAGGTCATGTTTTCAGGTTTTCCATTATTTTTCACAGGTGATTTGATCAGTTTCACTGCCTTAGCAATTACCACAGCCGTTTCATCTGAGGGAAATCCTGAAAACATGACCTGTTGGGGGGGCCTGAGGACTGGATTTGAGAAACACTGCTATAGTGACAGAAGAAAGAATGTAAAATGGCCGCCAGATCGGGTGTATTTATAAGTTAGGGGGAATGTCCAAGTGTCCATGTGCTGTAATGTCTCAATTGGCTGTCCTGTACCCCATGATGGATGTGTCATCATAAGTCAAAGTTCTTTTACACAGTAAACACGGAAGTCCGCCGGGCGAACGGCGCCAATAGTCCGCCGAACGGGCGGACCGCGAACAGCGAAAACGACCGCCAGGCGAACCGTTCGGCCATCACTACACAGTATACACCTGAAGCTACCCCCAATTGCATGTGTTGTTCTGGTCCTATACCACGGGCAGCTGCAGCAGTTACAGTCAATGTATTGTGACCCCTGCACATTGTTTACCTGAAGCTACCCCAATTACTGGTGGTGTTCTGGTGCTATACCACAGGCAGCTGCAGCAGTTACAGTCAATGTATTGTGCCCCCTGCACAGTGTTTACCTGAAGCTACCCCAAGTATTGTTCTGTGCTATACCACAGGCAGCTGCAGCAGTTACAGTCGGTGTATTGTGCCATCTGCACAGTATACACCTGAAGCTACCCCCAATTGTTGGTGTTCTGTTCCTATACCAAAGGCAGCTGCAGCAGTTACAGTCTGTGTATTGTGCCCCCTGCACAGTATACACCTGAAGCTACCCCCAATTGCTTGTGTTGTTCTGGTCCTATACCACAGGCAGCTGCAGCAGTTACAGTCAGTGTATTGTGGCCCCTGCACAGCGTACACCTGAAGCTACCCCAATTTCTCATGTTCTTCAGATCCTATACCACAGGCAGGCAGCTGCAGTAATTATAGTCTGTGTACTGTGTCATCTGCTCAGTGTGCACCTAAAGCCCCCCCAATTTCTGGTATTCTCATCTCGCTGCAGGCCATTAGTATGTCTGGAAGGCCAACAAGGAGAGGCAGACAGTTACGAGCCAATAAAAGAGGGCAAGCAGGCTCTGTGTCGAGAGGCAACAGTTCTGGTCGTGGACACGGTGCATCGTCATCAGCACGTGGCCATGGGACACACTTTTCCTTATTTTCGGCAGCTGGATGTGTGGAACTGCAACATGTCGAAGACTTGGTAGAGTGGATGACCAAGCCCTCCTCATCCTCCTCATCCTCCCTCAGCCATGCTCAGGGTACTGGAAAAGCAGCTGCCAACATGTCCTCTTCCCTCGTCTCCAAGGCATCAGTCACTCCTTCCCTAGACCCACCATGTCCTCCTGAGGAGTCCCCAGAACTGTTTGAGCACAGTGTTGGGTACATGCTCCAGGAGGATGCTTAGCGTTTTGAAGGCTCTGATGATTATACCCAGCTAGAGGAAGGCAGTAGTGTGAGCCCAGAGAGAGGGGATGCTCAAGAAGGACAGCAATCTGGCAGTCATGTTCCACCAGCTGCAGCATACTGCCAGGTTTTTCTCCAGTGATGAACAGGGAGGGGATGATGAGGTCACTGACTCCACGTGGGTGCCTGATAGGAGAGAGTAGGAGGAGGCACATCTACAACAGGGGCCAGCTTAAGGGCAGCGCACCGACTGAATCACACCGCAGAGCTCCGCCTGTGCAGGGCGCTGCCTCTGCGCGTTATTCCAAATGTTCTTTGATGTGGGCCTTTTTTGAAACGAGTGCATCATATATTTGCAACATATGTCTCCAGCGTATCTCGGGTGGCCAAAACATCAGACACTTGGGCACCACATGCTTGACCAGACATAGGTTGACCTGCCATGCAGTTCGTTGACAAGCGTACCTTAAATACCCACACCAAAGAACAAAGCGGACCTCTCCTTGCTCCTCATCAGCTGGGATCTCCAACCCCACTATACCTTCAGTCCTCTCTGAAACCTGCACTGAGTGGAATGAAGGTGTAGAATAGGTGTGTCACAGCCGAAGTCCGATCGTACCAGGCAAATTTCCCTGCCCCAGCTGCTGCACCGTCAAAAGAAGTTCACTCCCAGCCATCCACATGCCAGCGGTTAAAGGCTAGCTTGGCTAAATTGCTGGCACTTCAACTGCTGCTTTTTCAGTTGGTAGACTTGGCCCCCTTCTGTGAGTTTGTGCAATTTGCGGTTCCTCAGTGGCAGCTTCCCAAATGCCACTTTTTCTCTTGGAAGGTGATTCCGGCTCTCTACCGGCATGTGGAAGGCAATGTCCATGCCTCGACGGACAGGGCAGTCAGTGGTAAGGTGCATATTACCGCTGACTCGTGGTCCAGCAGGCATGGACAGGGACGTTACCTATCTTTCACGGCGCATTGGGTCACTCTTTTGGCAACTGGGAAGGATGCAGGACAAGGTGTTAGAGGTTGTTCCACCACTGCGCCTCCAAAATGTTACTACTGGTTGTGACACACCTCTCCCCCCCCCCCCCCTCATCTTCTTCTTCCTCCATGGCCTCTTCCTGTGCTTTGTCCTCGGAACCAGTGGTGCTCCGTAGGCGTTCAAGGGGCTACGCAAGTACGCAGGCAAAAATATGCCATGCCATGCTTGCACTGGTGTGCTTGGGGGACAGGAGCCCCACTGGGGAAGATATTCTGTCAGCTCTGCAGGGGCAGGCTAAGAGGTGGTTGACGCCACACCAGCTGAAGCCAGGAATGGTGGTTTGCGACAATGGCACCAACCTCCTCTCGGCCCTCCGACAGGGACAACTGACCCATTGTGCCCTGTGTGGCTCACGTGCTTAACTTGGTGGTGCAGCGGTTCTTGGGCAGGTACCCGGCCTTACAGGATGTCCTGAGGCAGGCCAGGAAAGTCTGTGTTAATTTTGACCGGTCATATAATGCCAGTATGTAGTAAAAGTATCCCTGCACTATCAACAAGAACATAGGTTATCCCTAAATTTAGGTTGCAGCAGGCCACCTGTAGGGGTATAACCCTAACCCCTAAATAATAACTATAAAAAATCAAATAAATGGTGTTGCGCTACCTCATAAAGTCAAATTATACTACAGTCGCTTAAAATAAAAAAGTGAAAAAAAGTAGTGCTACCAAGATTATAATTTCTGCCTATTAAGTAGGTAAAATATACCTTAAATTAAATAGTTATAAATTATACAATATATGAAAATAATTCCAACTATATATAGTGCCTTAAACAAATACAATCGTGAATAAATGAATATAAAGTGTCCAGTGCTTAAATCAAATAGCAGCAATAAATATCAGAGTGTCTTGTGCATCCAGAACATCTGTACAAGAAATTTAATCAAAGGACAGTGTACATTCCAAACGTGGCACACACCGTGCAAAAACAGCAAAGGGAACAATAAATAAAAAAAAATAAAAAAAAATAAAAAAATAACTCAAAAGTCTATATTGTGAGCTTGCAGTGAGTAAAGTGACCAGTGATTAATTCAGTGCTTCTCCAAAAGGGTTGCCAAAAAACGTGTCTAATCCTTATTCTGAGTGTTTCCACAGCACATCAGGTGAAATGGCCCCTTACCTTACTGCTGTAAGGTAAACAGCAGAACAGCCCAATAAGGGAGATTTCAGGGATTATATCCCCCTTTCCTAGCAGTTAAGTGCTGGCCCCCACGGTAGGTATTTTCCACACAGGTCTTATTGCTCAATATTATTCCATAGTAATTTCATAGGGAAGAGAGAAGTATGCTCCAAATAGTGAAGTATGTAATAAAATTTATTTGTATAAATACATAAGACAGGTACTCACACAGTGGAAGAAAATATCAGCTTTTCAAGACACAAAACAAACGAGCGTTCCACTCGCAATACGAACGTCACTTCCGGTATCTAAATTCCGACGCGTATCGTCACTGATCACGTGATTTCCTCAGGGAATGAGATACATGTTCACGGAAGTGTCTTTTATACTACTATATGTGGCGGCCATTATCCCGGAGTCTCTCATAGACTCCTATTACCGCGGCCATTTTCTAGTGGATCGGACTCCACCCGCGGCCATTTTGCGATTGCTCAAGTACACCCGCGGCCATTTTCTAGTAGATCAAACTCCACCCGCGGCCATTTTTTGGTTATTCAGGTACACCCGCGGCCATTTTCTATAGGACTAATCGTCAACTATTTCCCCATAGGGATCTCTTTATTTATGACTCATATAGGCAATTTATTACATTAATGGGCCATTTTTCGTGTGTCTAGATAACGTTTATTTACCCAGGGTAACTCATATATTTATTACCTTGCTATCCTGTATTAACTATTTAATCCACTGTTAAAAAATTTTTTCGATTTATATATCTAAATAATACACATATAAAACATAATAAAAAATTATTATTTTTTAAAAAAAGGGATAAAATTATTTTTTATTTATAAAAGTTTAAAAAACCCAAAATTGGGCTGCACTCTCCCTCACTAATATTCAATTCTCCTCAAGGTATAGGGCATAACTTCAATCACATTCGCATAATCGGTATAAGTAGCCCGTTACCCTTATTCAACAGCCCATACCCAATATCATAGGGCAATATTTTATATCCTAAAAAAATTATTAAAAAAATATATATAAAGATAAAAATGTCCAAATATAAGATCAATTATACCGGAAGTGATGTTTCAAATAAACATACATTTTATATATAATACATAGATCAAAATTAAAATATATCCTGCAAGATCCTTCAGTTAGACAATTCCTAAATATCATATAGCTGCAATTAAATCAGAGCTGGATACTAAAAATCACTAATAAAACAGTTCAAATCAAAATCAATGTTCAAGCCTTGGGGTGCAAATGTATCTAAAATAAATATCCACTTGGATTCCGCTTGGCTGAGCGTCCTAACTTTATGGCCCCCCCTCCAATGCTTTCTATACGGTTCTATACCCCAAAAGGTAAGGTGGGTGGGGTCCTTGTTATGATGGGTACAGAAATGTCTGGACACACTATGCTTATCAAAGCCACTAATAATATTTTTTACATGTTCCTTTATTCTTACTCTGAGTGGTCTTTTTGTTCGCCCCACATATTGCAACCCACAGCTACATTGAAGAGCATATACAGCTCCTTTTGTATTACAGCATATGAAATCTTTAATTTCATATAGATTTCCAGTGCTTGTAGAAGTAAAATTGAATCTCTTTTCAGCCGGTGTTTTAGTTCTTGTGCAGGCATAACAGCGTTTACACGGAAAAAATCCCTTTCCCGTGAAAAAAGTTAAGCTGTTATATGGGGGATCAGGGATATTCTTTACAATCTTGTCCCTTAAGGTTGGTGCCCTCTTATAAACAAATTGTGGATATTGGGGTAATATCTCCTGAAGATGTATGTCTGACCGTAGTATATGCCAGTGTTTTTTTATCATTTTCTCAATCCTCTTATGTTGTATGTTATAATTCAATATTATTGGTACTCGATTAGTTTCATGGTTTGCAGGTAGTTTATCCTTTATCAGCATTGTTCTATCCATCTTTTCTATTTCTCCAATCTTGGTCTGGATGTCTTCAGTTTTATATCCTTTATTAATAAATCTCTGTCCTACTTTCTCTGCCTGTATCAAAAAATCTTTTGGATGGGAGCAGTTCCTTCGTAGACGGATCAGTTGCCCTTTTGGGATATTGCACAACCAATTCCGATGGTGGCAGCTGTCTATCGGTAAATAGCTGTTTCTATCCACATTTTTGAAATGTGTTTTAGTGTATAATACTTTGTCTTCTTGTCCAATCTCTAGGTCTAGAAATGAGATTGTCTTATCACTTATCTCCCAAACTAGGTTGATGTTCCTGTCATTTTTATTCAATCTTTCTAGGAAGGTGATCAAATTCTTCTTCTCCCCTTTCCACACTATCAATATGTCATCGATATACCTCTTAAAGGTCACTAGTTCTTCTGGGGGATTCTTGAAGACCGCCTCCTCCTCCCATTGGGACATAAACAAGCATGCCATACTAGGTACAAATTTTGCCCCCATCGCTACTCCTACTTTTTGATGGTAGTAACTTCGATCATACCAAAAGTAGCTGTTTTTTAAACAGAAGTCCAAGCATTTAATTAGGTACTTTTTCTGAAAACATTGCAAGGTGGAAAATTTTCTTAGGCCCCATTTTGTGGCTTCACATGCCTGGTAGTGCTGAATAATTGTATACAAAGAGGACACATCCGCAGTTGCCAATATCCACGGTATCTCACCTTTAGGGGTCTCCTCTATCAATTGTAATACTTGCTTCGTATCTCTTAGATATGCTTTTGTTTGTTTTACTACTGGCTGTAAATAGTTGTCCAAGTATTGTCCTATTCTTGAAGTCAGGGAATCTATCCCATTGACTATAGGTCTCGGTGGAGGATTTATCTTGTCCTTGTGTATCTTGGGTATTGAATATATGACTGGAGTCCTACATGACTCCGGGATCAAAAATCTTGCTTCCTTTTTATTTAGGATATTTCTCTTCAGACCTAGATGTATGATTTGTTCCAGCTCCTTCCTACACCTAAATACTGGGTAACTCGGTAATATTGTGTAGGTATCCCTGTCTCCCAAGAGATTCTCCATTGTTTCTTTATATTGTATTTTTTTAAAAACTACAATACCCCCCCCCCCCCCTTGTCTGCCGGCCGAATGACAATGTCTTTTCTCTTTACCAATTTACTTATACCACTCTTTATGAACTTCGGTCCTTCAGATTTTTTAATTTTCATTTCTTTTAGATCCTGCAGTACAGCTTTTTAAAAACATCAATGTGCTTATTGTTATTAATAGGTGGATTAAAAACCGATCTGTTCCTTAATGAACTATGGACAACTTCTTGGTTTTCTATCGGTAATCGTTTTTTAATAGGGTTGCTAGCTATATACTTCTTAATATTTAGTGTTCTCACATATTTTTGGATCTGTATATAAGTCTCAAATTTGTCTAGATTTTTTGTTGGTGCGTATTTCAAACCCTTGTCCAACACTCCAATCTCTTCATGGGATAGGGGTTTACCACTCAGGTTAAAAATCCCCTCGCCCTTTACTTTCTTCCTGATCTGTGTCCTCTTTCCGGCTCTCTTTCCTCTCTTCTTCCTGGACTTGCCCTTGGATTTCTCAGTTCCTGTGCCCACTTTGGGGGATGGTTTTCCATTCCTCTCTCTAAAAAAGCCCTGTTCTGGTATGGGTCTGGATAATAATTTTGTATTCCTCCATTTCTCTCATCATCATGATAATCTCTCAATGGAGCATAGTAATTATGCAATGGTACCGTGTTATGATCATTTGCGTGACTTTCCCTAAATGGGCGGCACCAATTATCTTTTGGTCCATTTCCATCATTTATACGATTTTCCCTTTGTGGGGGTCCCCAATTATCTCTTTGTTCATTTCCATAATTATATTGTGGACTTCTCCCTCGTGGTTCGTGATGGCCTCTGTTGTCTCTCTGATCATAGGTTGGTCTGTTTCCATTATTATTGCCATTATATGGTTTCTTATTGTGCTTCCAATATGGCTTTTTACCCTTATTTTGTGGGGTATTATATGAGTAGTGTGGTCTTTGATCATATCTATGCGGAGTAGAGTAATTGTGATCATTTCGTGCTTCGTTACTTCTTGGGTGTCTCGGGGAATATATTTGTTGGTCATTCTGATATGGTCTCCCTTGAGTTTTAACCTGTTGTGGAATTTTTTCAGGTGTCGAAAATGTGGAGAATTTGAATACCTCATCTTTTTTATAGTCATTAATATCTCTAGTATATTTTTTGCTTTTCCTAGTTTGGACCTCCTTATCCTTCCTATTTAGATCTTTATTTAATTGTGTGGTTAGAGAAATAAACTCAGATTTCTCCTTATGGGCCAAACTAGGAAAAGCAAAAAATATACTAGAGATATTAATGACTATAAAAAAGATGAGGTATTCAAATGGCAGAGCCAATCCGGCCATCCTGACCCCATCTCTACATTTTCGACACCTGAAAAAATTCCACAACAGGTTAAAACTCAAGGGAGACCATATCAGAATGACCAACAAATATATTCCCCGAGACACCCAAGAAGTAATGAAGCACGAAATGATCACAATTACTCTACTCCGCATAGATATGATCAAAGACCACACTACTCATATAATACCCCACAAAATAAGGGTAAAAAGCCATATTGGAAGCACAATAAGAAACCATATAATGGCAATAATAATGGAAACAGACCAACCTATGATCAGAGAGACAACAGAGGCCATCACGAACCACGAGGGAGAAGTCCACAATATAATTATGGAAATGAACAAAGAGATTATTGGGGACCCCCGCAAAGGGAAAATCGTATAAATGATGGAAATGGACCAAGAGATAATTGGCACCCCCCATTTAGGGAAAGTCGCGCAAATGATCATAACACGGTACCATTGCATAATTACTATGCTCCATTGAGAGATTATCATGATGATGAGAGAAATGGAGGAATACAAAATTATTATCCAGACCCATACCAGAACAGGGCTTTTTTAGAGAGAGGAATGGAAAACCATCCCCCAAAGTGGGCACAGGAACTGAGAAATCCAAGGGCAAGTCCAGGAAGAAGAGAGGAAAGAGAGCCGGAAAGAGGACACAGATCAGGAAGAAAGTAAAGGGCGAGGGGATTTTTAACCTGAGTGGTAAACCCCTATCCCATGAAGAGATTGGAGTGTTGGGCAAGGGTTTGAAATACGCACCAACAAAAAATCTAGACAAATTTGAGACTTATATACAGATCCAAAAATATGTGAGAACACTAAATATTAAGAAGTATATAGCTAGCAACCCTATTAAAAAACGATTACCGATAGAAAACCAAGAAGTTGTCCATAGTTCATTAAGGAACAGATCGGTTTTTAATCCACCTATTAATAACAATAAGCACATTGATGTTTTTAAAAAAGCTGTACTGCAGGATCTAAAAGAAATGAAAATTAAAAAATCAGAAGGACCGAAGTTCATAAAGAGTGGTATAAGTAAATTGGTAAAGAGAAAAGACATTGTCATTCGGCCGGCAGACAGGGGGGGGGGTATTGTCGTTTTTTCAAAAATACAATATAAAGAAACAATGAAGAATCTCTTGGGAGACAGGGATACCTACACAATATTACCGAGTAACCCAGTATTTAGGTGTAGGAAGGAGCTGGAACAAATCGTACATCTAGGTCTGAAGAGAAATATCCTAAATAAAAAGGAAGCAAGATTTTTGATCCCGGAGTCATGTAGGACTCCAGTCATATATTCAATACCCAAGATACACAAGGACAAGATAAATCCTCCACCGAGACCTATAGTCAATGGGATAGATTCCCTGACTTCAAGAATAGGACAATACTTGGACAACTATTTACAGCCAGTAGTAAAACAAACAAAAGCATATCTAAGAGATACGAAGCAAGTATTACAATTGATAGAGGAGACCCCTAAAGGTGAGATACCGTGGATATTGGCAACTGCGGATGTGTCCTCTTTGTATACAATTATTCAGCACTACCAGGCATGTGAAGCCACAAAATGGGGCCTAAGAAAATTTTCCACCTTGCCATGTTTTCAGAGAAAGTACCTAATTAAATGCTTGGACTTCTGTTTAAAAAACAGCTACTTTTGGTATAATCGAAGTTACTACCATCAAAAAGTAGGAGTAGCGATGGGGGCAAAATTTGCACCTAGTGTGGCATGCTTGTTTATGTCCCAATGGGAGGAGGAGGCGGTCTTCAAGAATCCCCCAGAAGAACTAGTGACCTTTAAGAGGTATATCGATGACATATTGATAGTGTGGAAAGGGGAGAAGAAGAATTTGATCACCTTCCTAGAAAGATTGAATAAAAATGACAGGAACATCAACCTAGTTTGGGAGATAAGTGATAAGACAATCTCATTTCTAGACCTAGAGATTGGACAAGAAGACAAAGTATTATACACTAAAACACATTTCAAAAATGTGGATAGAAACAGCTATTTACCGATAGACAGCTGCCACCATCGGAATTGGTTGTGCAATATCCCAAAAGGGCAACTGATCCGTCTACGAAGGAACTGCTCCCATCCAAAAGATTTTTTGATACAGGCAGAGAAAGTAGGACAGAGATTTATTAATAAAGGATATAAAACTGAAGACATCCAGACCAAGATTGGAGAAATAGAAAAGATGGATAGAACAATGCTGATAAAGGATAAACTACCTGCAAACCATGAAACTAATCGAGTACCAATAATATTGAATTATAACATACAACATAAGAGGATTGAGAAAATGATAAAAAAACACTGGCATATACTACGGTCAGACATACATCTTCAGGAGATATTACCCCAATATCCACAATTTGTTTATAAGAGGGCACCAACCTTAAGGGACAAGATTGTAAAGAATATCCCTGATCCCCCATATAACAGCTTAACTTTTTTCACGGGAAAGGGATTTTTTCCGTGTAAACGCTGTTATGCCTGCACAAGAACTAAAACACCGGCTGAAAAGAGATTCAATTTTACTTCTACAAGCACTGGAAATCTATATGAAATTAAAGATTTCATATGCTGTAATACGAAAGGAGCTGTATATGCTCTTCAATGTAGCTGTGGGTTGCAATATGTGGGGCGAACAAAAAGACCACTCAGAATAAGAATAAAGGAACATGTAAAAAATATTATTAGTGGCTTTGATAAGCATAGTGTGTCCAGACATTTCTGTACCCATCATAACAAGGACCCCACCCACCTTACCTTTTGGGGTATAGAACCGTATAGAAAGCATTGGAGGGGGGCCATAAAGTTAGGACGCTCAGCCAAGCGGAATCCAAGTGGATATTTATTTTAGATACATTTGCACCCCAAGGCTTGAACATTGATTTTGATTTGAACTGTTTTATTAGTGATTTTTAGTACCAAGCTCTGATTTAATTGCAGCTATATGATATTTAGGAATTGTCTAACTGAAGGATCTTGCAGTATATATTTTAATTTTGATCTATGTATTATATATAAAATGTATGTTTATTTGAAACATCACTTCCGGTATAATTGATCTTATATTTGGACATTTTTATCTTTATATATATTTTTAAAATATTTTTTTTTAGGATATAAAATATTGCCCTATGATATTGGGTATGGGATGTTGAACAAGGGTAATGGGCTACTTATACCGATTATGCGAATGTGATTGAAGTTATGCCCTATACCTTGAGGAGAATTGAATATTAGTGAGGGAGAGTGCAGCCCAATTTTGGGTTTTTTAAACTTTTATAAATAAAAAATAATTGTATCCCTTTTTAAAAAAAATAATAATTTTTTATTATGTTTTATATGTGTATTATTTAGATATATAAATCGAAAAAAATTTTTAACAGTGGATTAAATAGTTAACACGGGATAGCAAGGTAATAAATATATGAGTTACCCTGGGTAAATAAACGTTATCTAGACACACGAAAAATGGCCGCGGGTGTTGCCCATTAATGTAATAAATTGCCTATATGAGTCATAAATAAAGAGATCCCTATGGGGAAATAGTTGATGATTAGTCCTATAGAAAATGGCCACGGGTGTACCTGAATAACCAAAAAATGGCCGCGGGTGGAGTTTGATCTACTAGAAAATGGCCGCGGGTGTACTTGAGCAATCGCAAAATGGCCGCGGGTGGAGTCCGATCCACTAGAAAATGGCCGCGGTAATAGGAGTCTATGAGAGACTCCGGGATAATGGCCGCCACATATAGTAGTATAAAAGACACTTCCGTGAACATGTATCTCATTCCCTGAGGAAGTCACGTGATCAGTGACATTACGCGTCGGAATTTAGATACCGGAAGTGACGTTCGTATTGCGAGTGGAACGCTCGTTTGTTTTGTGTCTTGAAAAGCTGATATTTTCTTCCACTGTGTGAGTACCTGTCTTATGTATTTATACAAATAAATTTTATTACATACTTCACTATTTGGAGCATACTTCTCTCTTCCCTATGAAATTACTATGGAATAATATTGAGCAATAAGACCTGTGTGGAAAATACCTACCGTGGGGGCCAGCACTTACCTGCTAGGAAAGGGGGATATAATCCCTGAAATTTCCCTTATTGGGCTGTTCTGCTGTTTACCTTACAGCAGTAAGGTAAGGGGCCATTTCACCTGATGTGCTGTGGAAACACTCAGAATAAGGATTAGACACGTTTTTTGGCAACCCTTTTGGAGAAGCACTGAATTAATCACTGGTCACTTTACTCACTGCAAGCTCACAATATAGACTTTTGAGTTATTTTTTTATTTTTTTTTATTTTTTTATTTATTGTTCCCTTTGCTGTTTTTGCACGGTGTGTGCCACGTTTAGAATGTACACTGTCCTTTGATTGAATTACTTGTACAGATGTTCTGGATGCACAAGACACTCTGATATTTATTGCTGCTATTTGATTTAATCACTGGACACTTTATATTCATTTATTCACGATTGTATTTGTTTAAGGCACTATATATAGTTGGAATTATTTTCATATATTGTATAATTTATAACTATTTAATTTAAGGTATATTTTACCTACTTAATAGGCAGAAATTATAATCTTGGTAGCACTACTTTTTTTCACTTTTTTATTTTAAGCGACTGTAGTATAATTTGACTTTATGAGGTAGCGCAACACCATTTATTTGATTTTTTATACATATAATGCCAGTGCTCAGCTGGCTGAGCTCCAAAAGGAGTTGAACCTGCCCAAGATCCACCTTATCTGTGACATGCCCACCAGGTGGAACTCAACGTTGGCCATGCTGCAGCTAGGACAGGGTCAGGGGAGCTCGTTTTTTTCGCCACGCCAGTGGTCCTTGATCAGGGATGCATGCACTGTCCTTTCACCATTTGAGGAGGCCATGAGGATGGTTAGCAGTGACAGTGCATGCATCAGTGACACTGTCCCTCTTGTCCACCTGTTGGAGCACATGCTGCATGGAATAATGGACAAGGCACTTGAGGCAGAACAGAGGCAGGAAGAGGAGGACTTCCTTGCCTCTCAAGGCCCCCTTTATCCAGACAGTGTCCCACTGATCACACAGGAAGAGGAGGAGGAGGAGGATGATTGTGTCAGCATGGAGGTGGAGCCTGGCACTCAGCATTAGCAGTCTTTTAGGGATGATTTACAGTCCCAAGAAACCCGTGGCTGGGAGCAGGTGGCTGTGGATCATGTCATCCTTAGTGACCCAGAGGACTCCGGACCGAATGCCTCAGCTAACCTACACTGCATGGCCTCCCTGATCCTGCAAAGCCTGTGGAAGGATCCTCGTATTCAACGGATCAAGGAGAGGTAACATTATTGGCTGGCAACTCTTCTTGATCCACGTTACAAGGGTAAGGTTGCAGACCTTATCTTGCCATCGTAGAGGGAGCAGAGAATGAGACATCTCCCGGAGGCCTTGCAGAAAGGTCTGTGCAATGCGTTCCAAGAGACTGGGAGGTTACAAACTCCTGGTCCTGGACAACGTGTTGCTGAGGCATCGGTCAGTCACAGAAGGAGCGGTGCAGAAGAGGCCATCTGACTGATGCGTTCAGGAAATTTTTTAGTCCGCAGCCCCATGGTATGATCGGTTCCAGCAACCATCGCTAGCGTCTGATTTACATGGTGCAGGAATACCTAGGGGCAAGGTCAGACTTGGACACCTTTTTTCCCCAAAAATCCTCTGGGTTACTGGGTCTTGAGGATGGATCACTGGCCAAAGCTTGCATAGAATGCAATTGAGCTACTGGCTTGTCCTGCATCTAGTGTTCTTTCAGAATGCACATTCAATGCTGTTGGAGGCTTTGTAAATGATCACAGGGTGCGCCTGTCCACTGACTCGGTTGATCGACTGACCTTCATAAACATGAATCAGTGTAGCGCTTCAATAATAATAAATGTGTTAAACATAAATTATAAAGGTAATAATAAAAATCGCAAAGATATAAGTGCTTAGAAATAAAAGTCCAACATTAGGCGCTCATTCCACTATGTTGCTGGCATAGGAGTAACCAAACCGTCACAAGGGAGGAAAATGGTGCACTAGGCGAGATGTATCCATGTGGGTCTACTTGATTGAAAACATCAGAGAAAAGTAGATAAATACTTCTTACCGGAACAGTTGGACCCACACAGTCATATGACGGTTGGATCTAAAGGGCTTGAGGTCACAGTCTGGGACCAAGGAGTATGAGGAGAGAGGTCTGTTGAGCTGATAGAAGAGCTCCAGGCAGTTGAAGGCTCGATGTTGGATCCTTTCAGATGGAACGTCAAAGTAATCAAGCTCGAACGCAGCCCGTTATACCAATACTCCAACCTCCCCCGGATGGGGAGGGGGGTGTTGTGAAGTATTAAACCAAAAAAATGGAGAAAAAGAAAGAAAGGCTCCACATGGTGCGGGTCAAACGATATAAAAAATATTGGGTTATTGAAGTCAAAAGGTAATTAATGACTTGGTGATCACATAAAAAGCAAAATAAAGTTAAAAGCAATGTGGGGTGCCAACAGCTCGCCCGACGCGTTTCGACATAGGTGTCTTCAACTGGGGCATGGTTTTTTTTGGTTTAATACTTCACAACACCCCCCTCCCCATCCGGGGGAGGTTGGAGTATTGGTATAACGGGCTGCGTTCGAGCTTGATTACTTTGACGTTCCATCTGAAAGGATCCAACATCGAGCCTTCAACTGCCTGGAGCTCTTCTATCAGCTCAACAGACCTCTCTCCTCATACTCCTTGGTCCCAGACTGTGACCTCAAGCCCTTTAGATCCAACCGTCATATGACTGTGTGGGTCCAACTGTTCCGGTAAGAAGTATTTATCTACTTTTCTCTGATGTTTTCAATCAAGTAGACCCACATGGATACATCTCGCCTAGTGCACCATTTTCCTCCCTTGTGACGGTTTGGTTACTCCTATGCCAGCAACATAGTGGAATGAGCGCCTAATGTTGGACTTTTATTTCTAAGCACTTATATCTTTGCGATTTTTATTATTACCTTTATAATTTATGTTTAACACATTTATTATTATTGAAGCGCTACACCGTTTTTATTATTTTACCTGTTGAACTTTGTTTGTTTTTGGTGTTGGCTGCTGTTGTGGCTGTTGTGGCCATTTCTTCACAAACTATAGCGCAGTGTTCTCCCCCCCTTTTTTATAAACATGAATCAGTCTTGGATCACCTACCAAGCATCTGAAACTGATGTAACTTAATATTTTTTTATGAAATGTCACATCCCTTCAAGACTACCTATGCTGATGCTGAGTGACTGTCCTGTTATGTTGACTGACTATCCTCTTCCTCCTCAATGATCCTGCTGATAGCTTGGAAGAACATTTTTTGTTCTGGGCGCCGCCACCAGTGGCTAAGGCCCAATTTTTCAGCCCCTGTTTAACAGGGGTATGTAATTACTATTTTTGATGCAATACTTTGCAGCAGGGCTCATTCCTGCACTCCAAATAGAGTATCTGGGAGTGGTTGCAGTGTCGTGGCACCAGTGCCTAAGGCCCAATTTTTCAGCCCCTGTTTAACAGGGGCATGTATTACAATTTTTAATGCAATGCTTTTCAGCAGGGCTCATTCCTGTACTCCAACTAGAGTATCTGGGAGAGGTTGCAGTGTTGTGGCACCAGCCCCAGTGCCTAAGGCCCAATTTTTCAGCCCCTGTTTAACAGGGGTATGTAATTACTATTTTTGATGCAATACTTTGCATCAGAGCTCATTCTTAGCCCACGTACACACGGACGGAGATTTTGGCAACCAAATCCATCAGATTTTGCCCTTCGGATTTAGTCCGACAGATTGTGTCTGAAACTGTTGCATACACACGGTCGGGCCAAGTTGTCTGATTTTGCGGTTGCCAAGAACGTGACGTAAGCCGTGTACGGCGGGACTAGAAAAAGGAAGTTCAGCTCCACGTCCGGCAGCCTTTGGGCTCCTTCTGATGATCACATGTTTTAGTTGAAGTTTGGTGAAAGACGATTCGCTCTTTTCAGATTAGTGATTCAGATCGCTACTGCTCTTCAGTTTGTGCTTGTCTTTGCGTATCTGATAATCAGTGCGTGCAGTCATTAAGTATTTGCTTCTCATTGTGGACTCTATCTTGGTATAGTACGCTTTGAAAAGCATTTTTTATTGTCTGCTTGCTTCTGCTATTCAGGTCGTCCTTTCAGGCCTTGCTGTTTATCGGTGCTTTCTGGTGTCCGTTCTGACCAGCCGACTGTTTTTCAAACATGTTTCATCTACGTACTCATCGTACAGTTTGTGCTGTGCAGGGGTTCTTACTTTGACTTTGACACAAGCCAAAGGGCTTGTGTCAAAGTCAAAGTAAGAACCCCTGCACAGCACAAACTGTACGATGAGTACGTAGACGAAACATGTTTGGACGACCAAGAATTGGTTGCGCCAGCGTCACCAGTTCTCCCACATGCCTTTGCTCCGTGAGATCCGCAAGAATAATCCTGATCATTTCTGGATTATTCTCAGGATGACGGACCCCGTTTTTTACTGTCTGCTGGCTTTGCTGTCCCCTTATATCACCAGGCAGGATACCTGCATGCAGCAAGCCATCACTCTGGAGAAGAGGCTCATCGCCACGTTGCGCTACTTGGCGACAGGGAGAAGCCTTCAGGACCTCAAGTTCTCTACAGGCATCCCCCCCCAGGCTCTGGGGATCTTTATTCCAGAGACCTGTTCTGCCATCATTCAGCTCCTGTAGAAGGACTATATGAAGGTAAGTTTTATCCTTACACATTCTATGTATTTCATGATTGCTAATGTCTTGCATTTCTTTCCTCATTCCCTAATTACCATCATTGCAATATGCTCTAATTCATATGCTCTGCCCCTTTGTCCTCATGCATATTTGCCTCACTAACTTCCCCACCATGCTCTTCTTGGCCCCTAAAACTATAGTCTAGTCACTTGACAATGTCTTTTGTCAGCTCCATAGTATTGTTTTCCCCTAAACACCCCCTAAAATCTCTACAAATGTGATGTGTGTGCTTCAATTCATGCAAAGTGACCTTTTTTGTGTTTTTTGGAGTTGTGCCAAACTCATTAGGAACCCCCCTCTCCCCAACTACTACCTCAGCTGATAGCAATCTTCTATCTGATGACTTGACCCAACCCAATACACACTCTAAATACCTTTTTCATGATCACATTTATGGACAAATTCACCAAAGCATGTAGTGTAAGGGCCTGCCTCAATACTTTCAAATGCTATTTTTTTTTTTAACACATTAATTTTCTTGCTATGTAATAGCAGAATGTCAAAATGTGCTTCCATTTTGTTATTCTGACACTTCTTACCTGTCCGGTGGGCTGCCAATAGTGTAACTAAGGAGGGGCTTCCCAAAGTATCACACATTATTTAGGCATTCAGCTCTCAATCAAGTGGAGAGGGTTACCTGTCCTAAACATCCCCCCTCATTTTTTAGCAAGGGCCCATCAGATGGGGGGGATGGGGGGGGGTTAGGACTCTCATAAGGGGACCTTATACTTTAGGCTTTAAATACTCCGTTAAAAAAATGTTATACTAATTTTGTCAAAAAATGTGGGTGTCTAATCTGCATGCAATGTTGATTTGTCAAATTACTAGTTTTTTTTTCTTGTATCACTACACAGTGTCCTTCAACGCCACAGGAATGGCAGACTGTGGCCTCCCACTTTGCCATTTTTCGTCAAGTTGTGCCTTTTTCACCAACAGTGCAAACCCAAGTTCAGAGTGAGATGAGGGGACAGTCTCTTCTTCAGATAAACTTATTATGTTGTGGGTCTGCTACACACACACACCTTCTTTTTGTTAACTAATGTGTAGTGCATTACTGATCTAAATCATGCTCATTTTCAGCACCATGGCATGAAAATGGCATGATTGTCCAAATTTACACCTCACTGTGGGTGCTTTTTACTAAAGGCACATCCACTATGCACTACAAGTGCACTGCAAAAGTACACCTGAAACTGCACTTGGAGTGCAAAGTGGAGTTGCCTTTAGTAAATCGCACTCCTTCTCAGCACAAACTCAAATTTCACTACAAATACATTTTAAGCCCAATGAAAAAGGAAGCCACACATTGTTGAGAATTCAACTTTTTAATACAAGCACATTCATATGTGCGTTTAGTAAAGGTTTTTACAACAAACCAATAAATTTTGGGTATCCAAAACCGAGTTTAATCAGATTTATTTTTTACTTGTTTTTTTGTGTAAACAGGCATGTATCAAAGCGTAAAATACAGAACACAGGAACTTACAAAGTTCAACTTGGAAAAGTGAAGACCCCCATGTTGGGAGATAGCGCAGATCAGGGTCCCCATGGCAGACATGACATATCTGAATCGCAAAATTGTGGCCATGAAGCTTACATATTTCAGGGAGAGAAAGAAACACCTGGAGTCCTTGAGAGCAGGAGATCCAGATGCTGTTTATTACCCCAGGATGGTGCACTTTGACAGGCTGCATTTTCTGGTAGACCAGGGGGTACCCAGGCCACCACTCAGGCCACCACTCTCCATGCTTCCTCCAAGGCATCCTTCACCCCCAGCTGAGGCTTCTGATGTCCAACCTGGGCCTTCCAAGCAGCACCATGTGGTGGGGCCCAGCTTGAGACAGGTATTGCATTGTTGAACATATTTCTTGTGTTACATTTAATGATGTTAACTAGATGTTCTTATTGATCAGTAAGTTGAGATTTCTCCAAGTGGTTTACATCTCAATAGACAGTAGTGACCAAAAATGATTGGGACGGGAAAGAAAAATGCTGGTGTCAGAATGATAGTCTGTTCTATTTGGTAACATTCAAATAGCAAAAGCCAGGAGCACAAAATGTTGTGATTGATGATCAAAAAACTAAAACTATGTCCCCTTTTCATACACAGGAAGACCTCAGTCGGGGGGAGGCTGTGGCAAGTGACAGCCAGGAGGTCCACCAATGCCCTCCTTCTCCTCCTGCCCCAGCTACAGGAGCCCAGCCACAGCCTGGAAGGATGCCTGATGGGAAGTCACAAAGGAAGACCAGAGAGTGATGGCCTGGGTTGAGTCTGGTGTGCCAGAAAATGCAGCCTCTTGAAGATCACCATCCTGGGGACAGAAATGGCATCTGAATTTCCTGCTCTCTAGGACTTCAGGAGCAGACTTCTCTCCCTGAGATATCTACTCCTCAGGCCACCATTTTTTTTATATCTCATTTAGTCATGTCTGCCCTGGGGGCCAAAGGCTGCACCAAAGTTAAGAAGTTTCTCCAGTGCTGCGTTCCTAGTTTTATTTTCGAGCAAACAAAATAAATTTTATTTTTGTTTGATGAAATACTTGTGTAATGTGTTTTCCTTCAAAAAGTAGAGTTTATTTGTGAGCAGGCAGGTACATTTCCAAAATACAAAGTGAACTAAAGAACAAGGGGTAACAACACTAAACAACCTCCTGTAGATTAAAAAAGAAAATATAAAAAATTACAATAATGTTGTTGTTGTAAGTTTACACCCAAAAATAAAAAGTAAAAAATAAGGAGAAGATTTTTAGGGAATCCCCCCCCAAAAAACATCCAAAAAATAAAAAAACAAATCTAAAATTGTGTAGATGTGACGCAAACTAAAATTGTATTGCTGAAATGGTTAAAAAACAGTAATGAAATCCGTTCGGGAGAAGCGTGTGTGACTATGAGCATCAAAAGAAGTTGGTTCTTGCAGCATTGTAAAGAACAAGAGAATGCGCTTGATGAATGATTTTTTAACATTGCAGCGTGACAAATGTGCTATATCGCTTACGAGCAGTAGTTTTACCTGAACGAGCGCTTCCGTGTCGGAATTTGAATGTAAGCATGGGTGGCACTTGGTCCGATAAAAATGCTCTACACATGATCGGATTAGGTCCAACCGGCCCAGTTGGTCGGGAAATATTTCCAACATGTTGGAAAATTGGGTCGGACGGAGATTCGGTGGAATCAGTCCGATGCATACCACACACAGTCGGATTATCAGACGACACGGTCCGATAAGACGCATTCCGACAGATTCTCCGACCGTGTGTACAGGGCTTTACACTGCAACTAGAGTATCAGTGAGGGGTTGCATTGTTGTGGCACCAGTACCAGTGCCTAAGGCCCAATTTTTAAGCCCCTGTTTAACAGGGGGGTGTAATTACAATTTTTGATGCAAATTTTGCAGGAGGGTTCCTTGCTGCGCTCAAATACAATATTTGTGAGTGGTTGCAGTGTCGTGGCACTAGCACCAGTGCCTAAGGCCCAATTTTTTCAGCCCCTGTTTAACATAATTACAATTTGTGATGCAATACTTTGCAGCAGGGCTCATTCCTGCTCTCCAACTAGAGTTTCTGCGAGGTGTTGCAGTGTCGTGGCACCGGGTGGCTAAGGCCCAATTTTTTAGCCCCTATTTAACAGGTGCATATACCGTATTTATTGGCGTATAACACGTGCCGGCGTATAACACGCACCCCAAGTTTAGGAGGGAATTTAAAAGAAAAAAACTTTTAGGAGGGAAGTTAAAGGAAAAAAACTTACATTTAAATGCCCATCAATGCAGCCTTGTCAGTGTCATTTGCAGCATTGTCAGTGTCATTTGCAGCCTTGTCAGTTGTATGCAGCCTTGCATTTGCAGCCATGTCAGTCATTTGCTGTTTAAAAATGGCACCGGTAGTTCTCGGCTGTTCTCGGCGGCTTTCGGGTATTTTTGCCCACACTCGTCCACTCTCTGCTATTTTCGGCCGTTCTCGGCTATTTTCGGCCACACGGACCGTTTTGTCGGATAATCCGACTGTGTGTGGTATGCATTGGACTGTTTCTGTCAGAATATCCGTCGGACCAAATCATGTGTAGCCTACTCCGGCGGACAAGGTGCCACGCATGCTCACATTCAAATTCCGACATGGAAGTGCTCGTTCAGGTAAAACTACTGCTCGTAAGAGATATAGCACATTCGTCACGCTGCAATGTTGAAAATTCTTTCATCAAGCGCATTCTCTTGTTCTTTACAATGCTGCAAGAAGGAACTTCTTTTGATGCTCATAGTCACACACACTTCTCCCGAACGTATTTCATTACTCTTTTTTAACCATTTCAGCAATACAATTTTAGTTTGCGTCACATCTACACAATTTTAGATTTTGTTTATTCTTTTTTGGATGTTTCTTTTTGGATTTCCTAAAAATCTCCTTTAACCACTTGCTTACTGGGCACTTAAACACCCTTCTTGCCCAGACCAAAAAGCTTTCGGTGCTCTCACACTTTGAATGACAATTACTCAGTCATGCAACACTGTACCCAAATGAATTTTTTGTCCTTTTTTTTCCACAAATAGAGCTTTCTTTTGGTGGTATTTGATCACCTCTAGGGTTTTTATTTTTTGCGCTATAAATGAAAAAAGACCGAAAATTTAGAAAAAAAACGCATATTTCTTTGTTTCTGTGACAGAATTATGCAAATTATTAATTTTTCTTCATAAATTTTGGCCACAATTTATACTGCTACATATCTTTGGTAAAAATAACCCAAATTAGTGGATATTATTTGGTCTTTGTGAAAGTTAGAGAGTCTACAAGCTGTGGTGTGAATCGCACAAATTTGATCACATCTGATGTACTGGTGGACTATCTCGCTTCTTGTGACCCGAACAAGTCAGGAAAGTACAAATACCCCCCAAATGACCCCTTTTTGGAAAGTAGACATTCCAAGGTATTTAGTAAGAGGCATAGTGAGCTTTTTGATGTTGTCATTTTTTTCCCACAATTCTTTGCAAAATTAAGATTTTTCATTTTTTTTTTTCTCCACAAAATTGTCATTGTAATAGGTTATTTCTCTCACATGGCATGTGTATACCACAAATGACACCCCCAAAACAATTCTGCTACTCCTCCTGAGTATTACAATACCACATGTGTGGGACTTTTTCACAGCCTGGCCACATAGAGAGGCCCAACATGCAGGGAGCGCCATCATGTGTTCTAGGAACATAAATTACACATCTAACTTGTTGACTATTTATTACACTTTTGAAGCACCAGGACAATGACACGTGACACTGATGACAGATGGCATTGATACGTGGCAATGATGACACTTATATGTGGCACTGATGACACGTGGCACTGATGACAGATGGCACTAATATGTGGCACTGATGACAGATGGCACTTATACGTGGCACTGATGACACGTGGCACTTATACGTGGCACTGATGACACGTGGCACTAATACGTGGCACTGAAGAAACGTGGTACTAATACGTGGCACTGATGACAGATGGCACTAATACATGGCACTAATACATGGCACTGATGACGCGTGACACTGATGACAGATGGCACTGATAAGTGGCATTGATGACACGTGACACTGACAACAGATGGCACGTGACACTGACAGGTGGCACTGATGACAAATGGCACTGATACGTGGCACTGATGACAGATGGCACTAATACATGGCACTGATGATAGATGGCACTATGTGGCACTGATGACACGTGGCACTGATGACAGATGGCACTCATAAGTGGCACTGATGACAGATGGCACTGGGGACAAATGGCACTGACAACAGGTGGCACTGGGGGCAGGTGGCACTAGGGGCAGGTGGCACTGGGGGCAGGTAGCAGTGGGGGCAGGTATAACTGGGGTCGGATGGCACTGGGGTGGATGGCACTGGGGCAGGATGGCACTGCTGGGGGAGGATGGATGGCACTGCTGGGGGAGGATGGCACTTTTATTTTTTACTTTTTTTTTTTTAATCATAACAAAGGAAAGCAGAACGGCTGTCGCTGCAGCCTTTCATCTCTCCCCTCTCACACTCGGTCTGTGTGAGGAGGGAGAGCGGCGCTGAGAGATGATCTCATATGTTTACATCTCCCATTGGACACGCCGATCGCGCTGTAAATGGCCGCTGTGATTGGCCGTTTACAGCGATCTGTGTTTGCCTGTCCCCGGGGGACACGGCGAACACAGAACTTCCGCGATGCACGCCCGCGGCGGCGCGCATTGCGGAAGTAAACATTAGGACGTCCAGGGACGGCCTCCCGGACGAACGCGCCTGCCCTACGGCTGTCATTCGGCTATAGGGCGGGCGCGAGGTGGTTAAAGACAGTTTGCTCATTTCTCCTTTTTTTGGGGTGTTTTTTGTGTGTAAACTTACCACAACAACATTATTGTATTTTTGATATTTTGTTTTTCTTTTTAATGTACAGGAGGTTGTTTATTGTTTGTACCCCTTGTTATTCATTTCACTTTGTTTTTTGGAAATGTGCCTGCCTGCTCACAAATAAACTGGCCTTTTGGAAGTAAAACACATACACAAGTATTTCTTCAAACAAAAAATACCTTTATTTAGGTGTCAGTAACAGATAAAGAGGGAGGCAGCGATGTTGAAACTGTGGAGATTAGGGAAGCCTTTGGCCCCTAGGGCACACATCAACTATTTAAACGCAAAAATTGGTGGCCTGAGGAATACATGTCTGAGGGAGAGAAGTCTGGTCCTGAAGTCCATGAAACCCGGAACAGCAGCAGATGACATCTATGTTCCCAGGCTGTGGTACTACAACAGGCTGCATCTTCTGTCAGACCAGACTGAACCCATGTAATCACTCTCTGGTCTTCCTTCCACGCTTCCTTTCAGGCTGTGGCTGTGGTGCTGGAGGTGTGGCAGAAGGAGGAGGAGGAGCAGGGGCATAGGCCAAACCACACAAGTGTGTTTCATGTGTCATTTGGCCCAACAGACCCTTGTTGAGGGTGTGTATAATAACCTCCTCACACAAGATCTGTTGCCCCTGCTCCATTTTATCAAGCTTGCACGCAACCAAGGCGGCAAAGGACTCTGGGTAGGTGGGTTTTGCTTGGAGTGCCGCAGAAGCCTCACCAATAAGCCTCAGGGCTGACTCCTCAACATTCCCCCCCTTTCTCGCCCTTTTGCGTGGAAGGTGGAGGGGAGGGACCTGGCATTCAGTGAGGCTCCTTTGGCTGCCCACCGCCTGGCTGCAGCTTACCCCCACCTCCTCCTGGCTGCCACTTTCCACAGCCACCTCCTGGCTGCTGCATTCCACACCCTCCTGTTCCTGGCTGAGTTCTTCCTGTGTATGAAAAAGGGACATAGTTTGAGTTTTTGGTTCATCAAACACACACAATTTTCACATCAACACTGTTGCAAATTGTTAACCAATAGAAAAGACTATCATTCTGAGCCCAGCATTTTTCTTTCTTGTCCTCAAGGTTTTGGCCACTACTGTCTATTGAAATGTGAAACACTTTCCAAACTCAGCAATTAGTGAGCAAAAATCAAGTTAACATCATTCATTTTTACTCCACAAATATGTACAACAATACTATATCTGGCTCAAGCTGGGCTCCCACAGTTCTTCCTGAGTGGAAGGCCCAGGTTGGGCGTCGGAAGACTCATCGGGTATGGAATGGAGCATAGAAGGACGCATGGAAGGAAGAATAGAGAGGGATTCTCTGACCTCAGCCTGGTCTGACAGAAAATGCATCCTGTCATAATACCACAGGGTGGGGACATAAACATCATCTGCTGCAGCTCCAGATTGGACTTGAGCACCTTGCTCCTCTCCCTCATATATGTACTCCTGAGGCTACCAATTTTCTTTTTTAACCACTTGCTTACTGGGCACTTAAACCCCCCTCAGTCCCAGAGCAATTTTCAGCTTTCAGCGCTGATGCACTTTGAATGACAATTGCGCGGTCATACAACACTGTACCCAAATGAAATTTTTATCATTTTTTTTCCCACAAATAGAGCTTTCTTTTGGTGGTATTTAATTACAGCTCGGAGTTTTATTTTTTGCTAAACAAACAAAAAAAGATGCAAAAAATAAATAAAAAATCATGTTTAAAAGTTTGTTATAAAATTTTGCAAACGGGTCATTTTTCTCCTTCATTGAAGTGCGCTGATGAGGCGGCACTGATAGGCTGCACTGGTGGGCACTGATGGGCTGCATTGGTGGGCACTGATAGGCTGCATTGGTAGGCACTGATAGGCTGCACTGGTGGGCACTGATAGGCATAGTTAAGGCGGCACAAATAGGCACAGATAAGGCAGCACCGATGGGCACAGATAAGGTGGCACTGATGGGCAAAGATGGGCACATAAGATGGCACGGATGGGTGGCACAGATGGGTGGCACGGATGGGTGGCACGGATGGGTGGCACGGATGGGCACTGATAGGTACCACTGATAGATGGGACTGATGGGCACTGATAGGTGGCACTGATAGGTGGCTCTGATAGGTGGCACTGCTGGGCACTGATGGGCGGCACTGCTGGGCACTGGTAGATGACACTGATGGGCACGGATATGTGGCATGGGTGCAGCACCTTTGTTAAGGCAGATTGTGGGCACTGCTGGGTGGCACTGTGGGCACTGCTGGGTGGCACTGTGGGCACTGCTGGGTGGCACTGTGAGCACTGCTGGGTGGCACTATGGGCACTGCTGGGTGGCACTGACAGGGGCACTTACTTTTTTTATTGTTGCACTGGCAGGGGGCAGGTGGGCACTGACAGGGTTGCAGGTGGGCACTAGCAGTGCTGGCCATGATCGGGACTGATGTCCCGATCACGGCCGCCGGTGATCTGCTTTTTTTTTTCTCCTCGCGCTGACAGCGCGAGGAGGAATAATAGCCGATTACCGGCTCCGTTATATCACATGATCAGCTGTCATTAGCTGACAGCTGATCACGTGATAAGGGGTCGGGATCGACCCCTTGCACGGATCGGTGATCAGGCGAGTCTCGTAGACTCGCCGATCACAGAGCGCGCCGCGCGCGCCCCTCAGGGGGCGTGCAGGCCGCTCGTGCACGGGACTACGTCAATAGACGTAGTCCCGGAAAAAGGAGATCCGCGCTGTAGCCGTCAATTGACTATAGCGCGAATCTCAAGTGGTTAAATAGTTGACGTCTGCCCTGGGGACCACCGGCTTCACAAACTCAACCAGTTGCAACATTGCTGCCTGTCTCTTTTGTCTGTTACTATATTAAGGGTGTTTTGGTTGCCACAGGAAGGGCATGTCTCTGTATTTATCAATGAACAGAGGGAGGAAGCTATGGTCATTGAAGCCGTCCATAATGTCTGCAAGACACAACACAAGACAAACCCTAATGTCAGTCTAAACTCCACTAATGCAGGCCTCAATCTAGAAGCAGTGTAGCCTAGTGATGTACCAAGTTCAAAATGTTACCTTCGTTTGCATGTTCATCGCGTCAGCTTCTCCCTCTGTTCACCGATCGTACGGACGACACACACGTGTGTTGCGTTTTATATACAGTGCACATGCATGAAACTCCGCCCGCCCCTGACTTTGTTTCTAGACTATTCCCCGCCCCTTCGCTTCCGGCACAGTGGGGAGAGCACATGCCGGAGAGAATGCAGGTGCGCACTAATAATAGTTCCACTAACGAGGAGGAGGGTGAAGAAAGCCCGGAGCCTGAAACGTCCCGATCCAGGAAGAGAAGATTTAAGGCCTCAAATATGTCTTTTGGAGAGATGTTGGAGATGGTGGACATATTAAACAGGACCGACTATGATGGGAAGTATGGACCTTACCCAAACTCAAATATCAGAAAGGCCAAGATCATGAATAAAGTTGTGAAGAGTCTTCATAAGAATTTTGACGTACACCGATCCAAGGATCAACTGAGAAAACGCTGGTCAGACCTGAAACTGAGTGAGCACGAGCAGTACATAAGGATCAAGCGTGTTCTTCAAAAAAGTAAGTAGTTGTCGTGTGTTCATATGATTATTCTTGCTTGCATCCTGCTCCTTTGATTTCATGTTGTGCAGTTTAAAATGGCCACTTTCAAGTTCATGGTTTCATTCGTTCCTAGGAAACATCGTTCTGCAGGTAAGTATTCTAGCTGAACACAGTGTCCCCAATAATGTTATGACCTTGAAGCTCGGCCAAAATAAACAATTGTACAACACTTCCAAACAATGTTTCATATTGTTAATTCTGCCCTCTGTGTGCTAATTCTTTCTTTTTTTCCATTCTCATAGGGGAGAGAAGACTCGGCAAGTATGAGGACACCAGAGACCACACCCCTCCCAAAGAAGGGCAACTTCCAAAAGCAGAAACAGAGGAGCCGGAGGAGGAGGAGGAAGGAGAGATCGTGGAGGTTGGGCAAATTGTCACCACAACAGGTGAGTGTCGGAGAACACAGCTTCCGGTAAGCTCATCAATGTATGTCACCATATTTTTATTACATGGTGTGTTTTTTTGCTTTGTTTTGTAGGTGATGTGGAAGAAGATTCCCGTTTTACCAGTGAAAGTGCCCAGATCCTGATTGGGGAGATAATGGGGTGCAATCGGGATTTGGAAAACATACAGCAAAACATCAATGATGTTAAAAATAAAATGAAGAACAACATTGATGTTTTGGGGAGAGTGTGAAACACACAAAACTAGATAGGGTTTTATTTTTGATATTTTAAACAAACCATTTTGTATTTCTCGAAATTACAAAATTGGAAGATGCACAGAGTGTGTAAACATGCCCTATCTCCCATCATGGGGGATCAATGTACGTTTTTTGTGGAAAGTGTCGAAGATGAAGGGGTTGCAGCCCCAAAGCATGTACATTGATCCCCCATGATGGGAAATAGCAGATGTTGACACACTGTGTGCATCTTCCAAATTTGTTTTTTTCAGGGGTGACACCCCATGTGATGAAGGCAATATCAGCCCAGTTTGTACATACTCATGTCTGATCTTCACTTTTCAAAGTTGAACTTTGTAAGTTCCTGTGTTCTTTATTTTATGGTTTGATACATGCCTGTTTACACAAAAACACCAAGTAAACAAAATTTTGATTAAACTCTGTTTTTGATACACACAATTTCTTGGTTTGTTGTAAAAACCTTTTCGAATCGCACATGTGAATGTGCTTGTATTAAAAAGTTTAATTATCAACAATGTGTGGCTTCCTTTTTCATTGCACCAAAAATGAATTTGGAGTAAAATTTTATTTTGTGCTGAGAAGGAGTGTGATTTAATAAAGGCAACTCCACTTTGCACTCCAAGTGCAGTTTCAAGGTGTAATTTTGCAGTGCACTTGTAGTGCATAGTGGATGTGCCTTTAGTAAAAAACACCCACAGTGAGGTGTAAATTTGGACAATCATGCCATTTTCCTGCCATGGTGCAGAAAATGAGCACGATTTTGGTCAGTAATGCACTACATACATTAGTTACAAAAACAAGGTGTGTGTGTGTAGCAGACCCACAACATAATAACAGTATCTGAAGAAGAGACTGTCCCCTCATTTTGCTCTGAACTTGGGTTTGCACTGTTGGTGAAAAAGGCACAACTTGAAAAAACATAAATATACCTAGGAGACACCTAAAACCAAGCCAAACAGTAAACGAAGGAGTTTCAGATAAAAATGTATTCTTAAAATGCCGCTCAGACATTGTCTGGCATATCAATGGCCCCCCTACCCACAAAGTAGCCCATGTATTGGGTTCTAACATCATGGGCGCTTTGGGGGGGGCAAGCCAGGATAAGCAGGTTCAAGTCCCGTGAGGTTATCTTCATTTTCCATCAAATCTGCTTCTTGTTGGCCAACTGAGACCTCATAGTTCACAGAAACTTTTTTCATAAAATTGTGCAGAACACAGCACGCCAGCACTATGTGATTTAGTTTGTATTCCACCATGTGAATAGGCGTAAGAAAAAGGCGGAACCGGCTGGCCAGTATACCAAAAGTGTTCTCCACCACTCTTCGGGCTCTGGACAGGCGGAAATTAAAAATCCACGACAAAGAGGAACGGGAGTCCTTCCTGATCCTTCTCTGGGGGTGGCAAGCCCAGACTGCGACTCTGGAGACACCAGTAGAACTCCGTACGTGTGAAGACTCCACCATCCAACATCCGTCCATTTTGTCCCATGTCCACATACAAAAACTCATATGTCGCAGACACCACCGCCAACATCACGATACTATGAAATCCCTTATAATTATAATAGTACGAACCCGAGTTGGGTGGTGGGACGATGCGGACGTGCTTCCCATCTATTGCTCCTCCACAATTGGGAAAGTCCCAGCGACTGGCAAAGTGGGAGGCCACAGTCATTCCTGTGGCGTTGAAGGACACTGTGGAGTGAAACAAGAACAAAAATTTGTAATTTGACAAATCAACATTGCAAGCAGATTAGACACCAACATTTTTGGTCAAAATTAGCATAACATTTTGGGAACTGAGTATTTAAAGCCTAAAGTCTAAGGTCCCCTTATGAGAGTCATCCCCCCCCCATCCCCCCCATCTGATGGGCCCTTGTTAAAAAATGAGGGGGGATGTTTAGGACAGGTAACCCTCTCCACTTGATTGAGAGCTGAATGACTAAAAGATGTGTGCTACTTTGGGAAGCCCCTCCTTAGTTACACTATTGGCAGCCCACCGGACAGGTAAGAAGTGTCATAATACCAAAAAGAAACCAAAATGGAAGCACATTTTGACATTCTGCTATTACATATCAAGATAATTAATAGGTTAAAAAAAATAAAAATTGCATTTGAAAGTATTGAGGCAGGCCCTTGCACTACATGCTTAGGTGAATAGAACAGTCGTTCAGAAATGTGAGCATCAAAAAGGTAGGTATAGTGGGTATTGGGTTTGGTAAAGTCAGCAGATAGAGGATTGCTATCAGCTGAGCTAGCAGTTGGGGGGAGGGGGGTTCTTAATGAGTTTGGCACAACCCAAAAAAAAAAAAATGTCACTCTGCATGAATTGAAGCACACACATCACATTTGTATACATTTTAGGGGGTGTTTAGGGGTAAGTGACTAGACTCTAGTTTTATGGGCCAAGAAGAGCATGGTGGGGAAGTTAGTGAGGAAAATATGCCTGAGGACAAAGGGCCAGAGTATATGAATTAGAGCATATTGCAATGATGGTAATTAGGGAATGAGGAAAGAAATGCAATACATTAGCAATCATGAAATACATAGAATGGGATGTTAAAGGATAAAACTTACCTTCATATAGTCCTTCTGCAGGAGCTGAATGATGGCCGAACAGGTCTCTGGAATAATGATCCCCAGAGCCTGGGGGGAGATGCCTGTAGAGAACTTGAGGTCCTGAAGGCTTCCCCCAGTCGCCAAGTAGCGCAATGTGGCGATGAGCCTCTGCTCCAGAGTGATGGCTTGCTGCATGCAGGTATCCTGCCTGGTGATATAAGGGGTCAGCAAAGCCAGCAGACGGTGAAAAATGGGGTCCGTCATCCGAAGATAATTCCTGAAATCATCAGGATTATTCTCCCAGATCTCACGGAGCAAAGGCATGTGGGAGAACTGGTCACGCTGGCGCAACCAATTTTTGGTCCACAAACGCCTCCCCTCCCTGTTCATGGACCAGGCTTGTGTCAAAGTAACAACCCCAACACGAAGCCCCTGCACAGCACAAACTCTACGACGAATACGTAGACGAAACATGATTTCAAAACGGTCGGCTCGTCAGAACAGACACCAGAAAGCACCGATAAACAGCAAGGCCTGAAAGAACGACGTGAATAGCAGAAGCAAGCAGACAATAAAAAATGCCTTTCAAAGCGTACTATACCAAGATATAGTCCACAATGATCAACAAATACTTACTGACTGCATGCACTGATTATCAGATACGCAAAGACAAGCACAAACCGAAGGGCAGTAGCGATCTGAATCACTAATCTGAAAAGCGCGAATCGTCTCTCACCAAACTTCTACTAACACGAGATCAGCAGAAGGAGCCCAAAGGGTGCTGGACGTGGTGCTGAACTTCCCTTTTCTAGTCCCGCTGTACACGGCTTACGTTCTTGGCAACCACAAATTCCGACAACTTGGTCCGACCGTGTGTATGCAACAGTTTCGGACTAAATCCGTAGGACAAAATCCGTCGGACAAAATCCAACGGATTTGGGTGGCAGAATGTCCGACTGTGTGTACAAGGGCTTACAGTGTTGTGGCAACACCAACACCTTAGGCCCAAATGTCTGCAGAGCATATAGGGCAGGCCCCTACTTTCAAACATCCAACTTACAAATGATTGTAAAGAGGTATTCCTGCGCCAAGATGGGGGGAAGAAAAAAATTATATTAATGGGATTGGGTACTGCTGCACTCACTGGAGGGTAATGTCTGAACCCAGGGAGAAAGATTAGTACAAGGATAGTGGTGCGCTGTACTAAAGAATATATGAATTTACAATAGTTATATACTGTCTAGATATGTAAAGGTAGAATCCCAGTGAAGCCAACGGAGGTGGCCAAGGTAGGTATAGTATAGAATCAGCAGTGTGTATACAGGTAAATAAATAGCAGCTAGTAGCACATCTGTATATATCAGATATATAAAGAAAATTTCGTAATTAACATATGGTCTCTTTGGTCAATAAATGGACATGCACAACAATACATACAGGTAAAAATAATTCATAAAAGTTGGTGGTATTTTGTGGTGATAATAATATGTGCCAAAAAATGAATATATAGGAATGAAATAAATAAGTAAAAAAAATATATACATAATACAATTTAGTTTAGAAATAAGCAAAAAGGTGCAATAGTGCTGAAGGCTGAGTCCAAAATAAACAAAAGCACATTTAGATAATCATCTAAGCAGACGGATGAATATCTATATCAAATGTCCATGTAAAAGTGCATACTGTGAAATAAAGTGCTAACTATACAAAAACTATACAAAATCTCATAAAGTGCAAAAGGGCCGTGTACCGATTGTATCAAAAATCGCATAAAACGTAGGTGAACTTGGAACCAAAAATCGCATAAAAATATGAATAAGCTACAGGTGTAAAAAAAAAGTGCTAGGTGTTAATCAATGCAATGAGTGGTAATTAAGGTGATCCAGCGAAGCTTCGGTGGGGTGACGTTATTTTCCGTGTATTCTTAGATGGTCAGTTTATGGATGTTTATGGATGTCCTGCAACACCTGCAAAGCAAAAGGCATAATGAGCTAGTATGCACCGCATACTAGCTCATTATGAAATACTTACCTTAGAACGAGGCCCTGACATCTGGCACAATCCACGCCGAGGGAGCTGACATGCTCCCTCTGCGTTTCTTCCGGGTATCGCGGCTCCGGCGCTGTGAGTGGCCGGAGCCGCGATATCGTCACTCCCGCGCACTGCCGGATTTTCAGGCCGAGAATCCCCTCGTGCGCATGCGCCGCTGCAGTCAGCGGCGCATACCGAGGGGAATTTTTTTATATTATATTATAGGCTTTCCTGTAGGTAAAAGTTACAAAAAAGGGTATACAACCACTTTAAAAATAGATTTTTTGACTGGAGCTACACTTTAAAAATGTACCAGTTCAAAATTACAAACAGATTCTACTTAATACGACAAACCTACACAGTCCCTGTCTTGTTTTCACCACCTGTATATTGCTTTTCTGAGTATATAGGGCCCTGGGGGCCCCACGCCTTTCCTTTTTTTAATTTGGGTACAGGGTTCCCCTTAATATCCATACAAGACCCAAAGGGGCTGATAATGGGCATGGGGGGGCTACCCATGCCATTTTTCTCAATGATTTTCATCCATATTGCCGGAACCAGACATTACATTAAATCCGCAAGCAGTTTTAAATTACTTTTTTTCCGTTAGAAATGTAATTTTGTGCAGGGACTGTTCTAAACAAGGGAAACATGTGCCACTTCACGGGCATAATATAGACACCCCCCAGGCACAATATTTAATGGAATATTTCACTTTTTTTCACTTTAAGCGTCATTAAACTTGTGCTCCCGAAAAAACGTCCATTTAAAAAAAAAAATTGCAGTGATACATGTCCCCTGGGGCAGAAGCCGGGTCCCAAAACCCTTTTTAGGACAATAACTTGCATATTAGCCTTTAAAATTATCTCTTTTGATTTCGAACATTCGAGTCCCATAGACTTTAATGGGGTTCTAAAGTTTGTATGAATTTTCGGTCCGTTCGAAGGTTCTGGTGCGAACCGAACCGGGGGGTGTTTGGCTCATTCCTAGTCGAGTAGTGTTTCTCAACTCCAGTCCTCAAGGTGCCCAACAGGTCATGTTTTCAGGCTTTCCATTATTTTGCACAGAGGATTTGATCAGTTTCACTGCCTTAGTAATTACCACAGTTGTTTTATCTGAGGGAAATCCTGAAAACATGTATAAAAAAAACAATATATATAGTTTGGGGTTCTAAGTAACATTCTAGCAAAAAATACTGACTGGTACATGTGACCAAAAAGTGCCAGAAAAGGCTTGAACGGGAAGTAGTTAAAAACAGAGATGTAGAGATTAGAACTAGAGTGGGAATTAAACAGTGATGCGTTCCTTAGGCACTTAGGGACAGCCTGCCTGCAATGTACTGCAGATAAGTGCCTACTGTAGGCAAAACAATGTACCTGTATGCAGTGGCGTAACTAGAACCTTCAGGGCCCCGGTGCAAGAAACCATGAAGGGCCCCTCTGACCTTCAGCCAGGGCCCTCCCCACTGATCCCGGGGGCAACAGGACCTGGATAGAAGGGGGAACAAATCCCCTCCATTTTCCTCCTGCAGCCACTTAATGCCTATCAGAGGGAGAGGAGGAGATGCAGACTTTTAGTGGCTGCAGGAGAAAAATTAAGGGGATTTGTTCCTCTAAATGCCCCCAACCCATCCAGGTGTTCAGGGGCAACATGTGCGCTAATGCAATTGTGATCCCTGTAGTTATGCCCCTGGGATGAGTGGCAGCGGTGGTGGGGAATGGGATGAGTGGCAGTGGTGAGGGAGAGATGGGATGAGTGGCAGCGGTGGGGAGTGTGGGATCAGTGGCAGCAGTGGTGGTTGGGTGGGGGGATGGGAGGAGTGGCAGCAGTGAGGGGGGATGGGATCAGTGGCAAGGGTTGTGGTTGGGGAGGTGGGCTTAGTGGTAGAGGGGTTGAATGGGATGAGTGGCATCAGTGGGGGGCATTGGATGAAATGTGTGGCAGTTGTGGTGGGAGGATGGGATCTGTGGTGAGGGTGGTGGTTGGGAGGGTGGGATGGGATGAGTGGTGGGGAGGGGAATAGTATCAGTGGCAAGCATGGTGGTTGTGGGATGGGATCAGTGGCAGTAGTGGTCATGGTGGGGTGGATCAGTGGCAGCAGTGGTTGTTGTGGTGTGGGGGGTATTAGTGGTGGTGTGGGGGGAGGGGAGAATCAGTGGCAGTAGTGGTTGTGTTGGGGTATCAGTGGTGGTGGTGTGGGGGAGAGGGTATCAGTGGCAGTAGTGGTGGTGTGGGGGAGGGGGGGAATCAGTGGTGGTGGTGTGGGGGGTTATCTGTGGCAGTGGTGGTGTGGGGGTTATCTGTGGCAGTGGTGGTGGGGGGGGTTATCTGTGGCAGTAGTGTTTGTGTGGTGGGGTTATCAATGGCAGTAGTGGTTGTGTTGGGGGGTATCAGTGGTGGTGGTGTAGGGGAGAGGGTATCAGTGGCAGTAGTGGTGGTGTGGGGGAGGGGGGGGAATCAGTAGTGGTGGTGTGGGGGGGGTATCTGTGGCAGTAGTGGTGGTGTGGGGGGTATCAATGGCAGTAGTGGTTGTGTTGGGGGGGTATCAGTGGTGGTGGTGTGGGGGAGAGGTTATCAGTGGCAGTAGTGGTGGTGTGGGGGAGGGGGGAATCAGTAGTGGTGGTGTGGGGGGTTATCTGTGGCAGTAGTGGTGGTGTGGGGGTTTATCTGTGGCAGTAGTGATGGTGTGGGGGGGACCTGTGGCAGTAGTGGTGGTGTGGGGGGGTATTTGTGGCAGTAGTGGTGGTGTGGGGGGTTATCTGTGGCAGTAATGGTGGTGTGGGGGGGTTATCTGTGGCAGTAGTGGTGGTGTGGGGGGTTATCTGTGGCAGTAGTGGTGGTGTGGGGGGTTATCTGTGGCAGTAGTGGTGGTGTGGGGGGACCTGTGGCAGTAGTGGTGGTGTGGGGGGTTATCTGTGGCAGTAGTGGTGGTGTAGGGGGTTATCTGTGGTCGTAGTGGTGGTGTAGGGGTTATCTGTGGCAGTAGGGGGGTATCTGTGGCAGTAGTAGTGGTGGTGTGGGGGGTTATCTGTGGCAGTAGTTTTGGTGTGGGGGGGTTATCTGTGGCAGTAGTGGTGGTGTGGGGGGGTATCTGTGGCAGTAGTGGTGGTGTGGGGGGGGGTATCTGTGGCAGTAGTGGTGGTGTGGGGGGGATCAGTAGCAGTTTTGATATTGAGGGATGGGTGCCGCTCACTTGCATATCACTTGTGGTTGCTCCTCCTTGCTCTGTCTTGCTTGGGCGAGCAGAGAGGATGGGCGGGGCTTGTGAGTGAAGGCAAAGCCAGAGAAGATGGTGGGCACTGTGCCCATAAGTGCAGGCAGTGACAGAATATGGGCGGGGCCTTGCATGAAGGCAGAGAAGATGGGCAGGGCCTGATTTCGTGAGTGCAGGCAGTGACAGAGAGGATGGACGGGGCCTTGAGTGAAGGCGGAGCCGGAGAAGATGGGCGGAGCGGGCAGGGACTGATTCCGTGAGTGCAGGCGGTGACAGAGAAGACTGAGTGAAGAAGAGAAGATGAGCGGAGTGGGTGGGGAATGTGCGGGCGGAGAGGATGGGCAGAGTAGGCGGGGACTGTCCCCGTGAGTTTGAGAGCAGAGGATGGGTGGAGAAGATAGGCGAAGCAGCCCATCTATCTCCCGGGCATGCCTCTCTCTCAGGCGGCAACGGGAACCCCTACAGTGGCGGAACTCAAGGGCCCAGTCGCAAATGCGACTGGTGAGACCCTGATAATTCCGCCACTGCCTGTACGGCACTGTGCACTTCCAGGTTTTGGGCGTGCACGTGCGTCCACCCCCCCCCCCCCCCCATCCAAGCTTGATCACAATACACTCCCCAAAAGGGCTTGGGGACATGCATCTATTCGCACACCATAACATTCTCCCACTCTCCCTCAGAGTTCTCAATGATGTCCATGATGTTGGAAGGGACATAGCGGTTTGTCCAGACCACACTCCAGAGCGGTTCTTTACTGCACCTTCCGCTGGAATCTGAAAAACCTTGTCAGTTCTTTTGGCTTTCCCTTCCCAGGAAGGACACAGGCTTTGGGTGATCTCACAACCCACTGCCTGTACTCAGATGCTCTGGTCTGTGGAAGAATTTCTGCCTCACACTAACTGGGATCTGCATGGCTCCTTCGGTCCCTTCAGATGACCCTGGCTCATTCTTCACCTCAGGCAGCATCTTCTCCTGCTCCTGAGTGGGTCCCCAGATGCTGTGAGATGACCAGTGTGCAAACTAATCATCCATGGGCCCAAAGTGTGCCTACAGTCTAGGCGATCCCCAGTCTATGCACCCACCACTACCACTCCCCACTGGCTCACCTGAAAATGTACTGTCCTCCAGGATTGGCTCCTTCCAGGTGGAGCTGGCAGGGTGTACGAGCATGGCCGCCATCTCAGGGACTGTTTCAGACTGGTAAGCGGCTCATCACAGTGCCCACACCGAATCCAGGCACTGACCACCACAGTCAGTCTTCTAGACACAGGACACAGCAGACACAGCCTCTCCATCCCTTTGATCACCCCGAGGGCGAATCCCCCTCAATACTGCAGCTTGAAACCAGTGTCAGCTCCAAAATCAGAGTAGCAATGGGTACACATGTGCATCTTCTGCCATCTTGCTCCTCTCTCCCACTGTTAGCAGGGCATACTGGGTCTCCTCCAGGACGTGGCTCCACCCCCCAAGCTTTCAGACTGGCTGGCGCCTACAGCTCTGGTAAGCAGGCCTTTTCCCATCTGTGCCCGTGTAACTGGGAGCAGTTGCCAGCAAGCGTTTATTGTGGTTGCCAAGAGCAACAGCAAAGTCTGAACACACATCATACTGTAAGTAGCAGGTTTAGGAAAGTCCTTAACATTTGCTGTGGTTGGGAAACTGGTAGACCCCCCTCCTGCAGGCACCATCTGGCTTACCCTGATCACCATAGGCAACAGCAGACATTTTAGTGTACATTTTTATTGTTCCCAGCAGGACATTTTAGCATACAGTCACTTTTTCCAGCTTCAAGCAGACCGCTGGACATTTTGTAATCCATAGGCGCAAGGGCACGATCACTGCTGTGGTTGCCACGGACGACAGCACATAACAGTTCTCACTGAAACAGCAGGTTTAACACAAGTATTCATCCCAGCCGCAGTTGGGGCAACAGGGCATGCAGAGCAGCACTGGTTTCAGAAGCAGCTCCCACTGCTTGCTAAGGACAATGGCACTTGGCTTTAGGCATACAGTCACAAATAGGCAGATTACATAAGTCTGTCTCTCTCATTTTAACCCACAGAGAGTGGTCCTGGAACAAAGCAGAGTTCCCCCACTTGATGAATCTTCAGGTGCTAGGAGCAATGGTTGTGCATGTTACTATGGGGTATATTCTGGACGATGCCCCCATAGGAGGCACAAGTGAAATGGGATCCCCCACCCTGCACAACCAGGCACACCTGAAGCACCACAGTTTTCCAGAGTCAGAAAACAGTTCAGTACATTGTTTTTTGTATTTTATTGAGGGGATACAACTTGAATGGGGAGTAGGGGTTTTTATGGGATGCCCACCTAACTTTAGACAACTTCAGGGAAAACTTTCCTATATACAGTCTATATACACTCTGTTTCCTTCAGCACACTTGCTTGCAGAACTCCACTGACACCCTTGAGAAAAAGATGATCCTGATCCAGTACTCAGTCAGATCTTAGAGCAACAGCCTGTTATGGGCAGGAGCCCCTTTAAATGTGTAGCAAAAGTCTGTGTCTAGTTTCCATCCCTGTGGCTATTAATCCTAGCACCACCTCTTCAGGCACTGCCAGCCTGCCTGGCTGCAGCTGCCCCTCTCACTAGCCCTCCTGGCTACTACGCCACAATCCTCCCAGCACTGGTAAAATGTCTCCGTTGGCCACCATTTTATTGAAGACCAGCTATCGTGAGGAAGAAAGAAGAGGCGGAACCCATGCTCTGCCTCTTGGTTCTTCCCTTCGGCCTCCACGAGCTGGTCTTCTGTAACGGCGCAGAGGCCAAATCACCAGCGGCCTGCACTCGGGTGAACAGGAGACACCTAATGTAAGGAGTTACTCTGCTGGCTGTGGATACCTGATGTAAGGAGGGACTCCGCTGCCTGGGGACACCTAATGTAATGAGCGACTCCGCTGCCGGGGGACACCTGATGTAATGAGGGACTCCACTGCCTAGGGACACCTGATGTAAGGAGGGACTCCACTGGGGGTACCTGGTGTAAGGAGGGACTCTGCTGGGGACATCTGATGTAAGGAGGGACTCTGCTGCCTGGGGACATCTAATGTAATGGGTGACTCTTCTGCCTAGGGACACCTGATGTAAGGAGGGACTCCGCTGGGGGTACCTGGTGTAAGGAGGGACTCTGCTAGGGACACCTGATGTAAGGAGAGACTCCACGGGGGACACCTGATGTAAGGAAGGACTCTGCTGGGGGCACCTGGTGTAAGGAGGGACTCCATTGGGGACACCTGATGTACGGAGGGACTCCGCTGGGGACACCTGATGTAAGATGGGACTCTGCTGGGGGCACCTGGTGTAAGTAGGGACTCCGCTGGGGACGCCTGATGTAAGGAGGGACTCTGCTGGCGACATCTGATGTAAGGAGGGACTCTGCTGGGGACACCTAATGTAAAGAGAGACTCTGCTGGGGGCAACTGGTGTAAGGATGGACTCTGTGGGGACACCTGATGTAAGGAGGGACTCTACTGGGGCACCAGATGTAAAGAGGGACTCTGCTGGGGCCACCTAATATAAGGAAGGACTCCGCTAGGGGCACCTGATGTAAGGAGGGACTCTGCCAGGGACACCTGATGTAAGGAGGGACTCTACTGGGGGCACCTGATATAAGGAGGGACTCTATTGGAAATGCCTGGTGTAAGGAGGGACTCTGCCGGAAATGCCTGGTGTAAGGAGAGACTCTACCGGAGACACTTGATGGCATCTGGTAGCAGGCGACGTGGCAAGTGGCACACTTAGGGCTCCCACTGATTCGGCATTATGGTGAGTTTAACTATTTCCTTTTATTTTACAATGTAATAATAGAAAAAATGCGCTTCAATCATCCTGACACCATAACAACCATGGTGCCGAGATGATTGAAATGCCAACACCAGGTGTTTGGAGTATCTTAATCTACTGATTGTTAAACTTTCTGGAATGCACATATTTCCATATCCCTCTTTCTTTCCTTCTTTCTCTCTCTTTTCCTCCCTATTTCTTTATTTCCTTCTTTCTTTGTTTCTCCTTCCATCCCTTGTTCATCTAAGACTCTAACCAAACCCCCTTTGAGCCATGCCCCTTTAAGCCATGCCAAATTTTCCCCGTTTAAACCATGACCATTTTTGTGCGCAACACATTTTTCTTTCCTGGCTGTGTCCCGCCTTCAAACGAATGCCACGCCCCCTAATTATCGCAAGACTCCGCCTACAGACAAAAAAGTTTCCCTATATATTTTTTTTGCAATGTTGGCAACTATGTACTAGTATGTCACCTGTCTCCTGAAGGGACTGGGAATTCATTGCATTTTCTCTACCATACCCATATCCAAGGGAGGCCTGATTAACCCCTGCAATGAATATATTGTAATACCTGTTCCTATCAGGAGGTGCAACTCTACCATATTGTTCACTTAAATATACAAACTACCCTGGCAGGGTTTTTCTACCAAAGGTTAACCACTTCAGCTCCGAAAGGTTTTACCCACTTCCTGACCAGGCCATTTTTTTGCGATACGGCACTGCATAGTTTTAACTAACAATTGTGCGCTTGTGTGACTCTGTACCCAAATAAAACTGATGTCCTTTTTTTCACACAAAGAGCTTTCTTTTGGTGGTATTTGATCCCCTCTGCGGTTTTAATTTTTTTCACCATAAACAAAAAAATACTGACTATTTTGAAACAATATATTTTATTTTCTGCTATAAACCAATAAAAAAAATGAAAAATCGAATTTTTACATCAATTTAGGCCAATTTGTATTCTGCTACATATTTTTGGTAGAAAAAAATCCCCAAAAGTGTATATTGATTGACTTGCGCAAAAAGTTATAGCGTCCACAAACTATGGGATAGATTTAGGGACTTTTTATGTATTTTTATGTTTTTACTAGTAATGGCTGTGATCAGGGATTTTTAGCGGGACTGCAACATTGTGGCAGAAAAATCTGACACTAATTGACACTTTTTGGGGACCAGTGACACCAATACAGTGATCAGTGCTAATAAAATGCACTGATCACTGTATAAATGACACTGGTAGGGAAGGGGTTAACATCAGGGAAAATCAAAGGGTTAACTGTGTTCCCTGGGTGTGTTTATTTACTATGAGGGGGGCAGATGTACTGGAGGAAGAGAGACATCTGTGTTCCTGATTAGAAGAAATCACAGATGTCTCTCTTCCTGTCTGACAGAAGGACGATCTGCCTTGTTTACATAGGCAGACAGTCCTTCTGTCTCTCCAGTGAGTGATCGCTGCTGGCCGGTTGCCATCACGGCCACGGGACCAGCTTATTGGCACAGCTACCGTCAGTGTGCGCGCACGTACAGGTAGGTCATTTTGCTCTTTGCCTCAGCAAAACTGGCTTCCTCAAAAAAACTAGAATTGCTTAAATTGAACCTGCCTCATATAAAGCTAGGTACGGCCAAGATCTAACAAGTGGTCACCCTCTACAAAACTACTATAATCCCTGTCCCTATAGGGATACTGCAGATCTACTATATTGTACACTTGGATATACAAACTTCCCTTACAAGGTCTACTGCCAAGTTTTGACAGAATAACTGCCTCTTCAAAACTGGCTGCCTCAGAAAAAAAAAACGCCATGTACTTGGTTACTTTGTTAACCTCCCTCATATAAAGCTAGGTACTTCCAAAGTCTAACAAATGATAAGCCTTGACGTTGACTAGTGTATAACATATATGCATTTGCTACTAACCTATACTCCACTTACCTCCCCATTATATAATAAATAAGACCATACCACTTTTGGAGTAAAATAGGCCATAGCAGTCATTAATTTATTAAACAAACTGTATAAAATATCCAAAAATATATAACTCTTTAAATAACATAAACCATAATAAAAACAGTAACAAAACAATAACAACATCAGTTATGACAAAAATATCAGCTCCCCCTAGTGTTGGTCTTTGCAGGTACACCAATAACACTCAGGTTATATCCAAAAATGGTGACACTGCGGTCCCTCTGACATGGGTTATTGGGCTTCAAGCCGACAGGCTGACTCAGAGACACCCACCTACCGCAATGCCCCCATAACCAATTACCAGATAACCTCCGTTAACTGGAGTACCACCCACAGGACCCGTACCGCCGACAGATCCTGACTCTTCATTCAGAACTCTCTTCTTCACCCACAAAGACCAAACACCAGCCACTGCCACGACAGTCCATGTTCTAGTCCTGAAAGAGAAAAACACAAACACACAACACAGAAAAAACACCCCTCGACATCCATACAACCCAAGCTTAGGTAGGGAGGATGGGAAACTGTTTTCTTGAATGCTGCCTCGTGGAGGGGGCGGGATCAGCTTCCCTGCACGGAATAACCCACCCCCTACTCCCCTCGGCCAATCCCCCACCCCCTATCATGCAGGGCTGACATGCACTGTTCACACAATCATGCCAGTCCTCTGCCTACAGGGTTTTGTTAACCCCTGCGGCGCCGGGCTTTTCTAAACAAAACTTGCTGTCTCAAAAAAAAATAAAACTGCATATACTTAGTTTACCTGCCTCACATAAAGCTAGGTACTGCCAAAGTCTAACAATTGGCCAGCCTAACCAAAGTTACTGCCTCAAGAGCTGGAGAGACTAATCAAACCTGCTTCATAAAAAACATTGAACTATATCTGCCAGACAAATTCTGAACCACCCCTCCCACACACAAAACCATGCTCTACCACAAATAATATTAGTGCTTCCAAATCTCTAAAGTTCTACATGTTTCATTTAATTGATAAGCTTTGTCAGGAGTGAAAATTAAATGCACCAAATAAAAGTGAAAGAAAAAATAAAGAAAGAAAATCGAGGGGAGTCAAAATGGTGTCCACCCCTTTCTTCACTCTATTTATAAGGCTTCCCATGTGACTTCCGCAATGTGAATAGGAAATATCCTCATCTATTGGGGAAAAGCCAGAAGACAGTCTCCCAATTGGAAAAAAGACAAAACGTCAACTTGATACTATTTGGATTCCTAAAAATTAAGTAGGAAAATTATATTAGTGCCATTTCTACATTCTTGGAGGAAATATATATATATATTCCCTCTCGTATTCAAAAGCTTTCTTTATGTTAATTGTCTTCTCAAACCATTTCTCACAGTCAAGAATTGTCCTTCAAAATAATTAATATTTTTAAAGGGGAACACAGAGTGCACACTGTGAAACAAAATTATTTCTTTATAAAAGGCAGATAAGTAAAGCCCTCATACAAGCCAGATGGCGCACATGAATTCATCCAAAAAATCCAACTAGCCTCTGTTTTTAGTAGGTATTTATCCAGATTGCCCCTTTCTTGAACCCAGTTTTGGCTATTCAATGACCCAAAATGTAAGTTGATTGAGTTCTTTACTATGCATCTGTCGCATGTGTCTCGCTAGGGTTCTATCCCTATTCAATCTTATAATGCCAATGTGTTCCAAGACTCATCGCCGAAACTGCTGAATGGTCTTGCCCACATATAGTTTGGAATACAGACACCTAGCTGCATAGATCACTCCTTCTGAGCTGCAGTTGAAAAAGTATTTTAATTGAATCGTGCCATCTTTTGGATGCAAGAATGCCTTCATCGTGGGGATATACATAAAATGACTTACAATGGCCACATTTAAAGCTACCCATGAGTTGTTCCGGTAGCCACATAGTGATTACAGGTTGTATTGGAATTTTATCAAGATGGCTATGTATCAGCATGTCCCTTTAATTTTTCACTCTCCTATTTGTAATCATTGGATTCTGAGGCAGGACACAGTGTAGTTCCTTATCATCATGTAAGATATTTCAATACCGTTTTATGACATTAACAATTTGGCCAGACTAATTTGAATATTGGCCAATAATTTGAATACCTGCCTGTGTGTCTCTTTTCTTCTGTCTGCCACTCGGTAAACTTTCTTTTGGAATGTCCTTTATCTTATGGTATGATCTTTTAAAGTCATGCATTTTGTCTTCTCTGTGTCTCGCTGTGGCATGGAGGCACACATGGTCTGACAGCTGTGTGGGGTATTTTTTTATTTTTTTTTAAAATAATTTTTATTCAGAAAAAATAAGAACATACAGAGGCTTACGTAAAGGCACAATCAGTGATAAAAAGAGAAAATATATATATCCAGGGCGAACCCTGGGGCAGAGGAAACCATGAGACACAGAAGAGTTCAGCGAACAGTAATACTATAGTAGCCTAGGGCAATAGGGACCAAACTGGATGGATCGGGGACTGTTTTGAACCCTAATCAGAGCAGGTGCTAAGACCGGCTCCCCAAAGGATCAAGTGCCTGATTACAAACTTATAAATCCAAGTAATTAAGGAGGAGGGGAGGAGAAGGGGACAAGGGGGGGGGGTAGGGAAGGACAAGGGGAGGGCAAGGGACTGGGGGGGGAGAGTAAGCAGATTAAGAACACAGAAATATTGTAAGGAGGGGTTCATAAGTAATGGCCACATAGAAGAAACCTGGGGAAGGAAAAAGATCCATGGCAATCTGGACAATGAAGTAAGTCATGGAGAAATTTTAGGAGTGAAACGAGTCGTTGTAGGTAAAAGAAAGTTGATCCAATGCACGTTGATCAGGTAGTGACATGGTTGCGGTTATGAACAACCGCCACTTAGCGAAGAAGGCTGCTTTTTGGTAGACATGGGAGAAGTCAGTCATGAGCCTCTCCTTGTACAGGAGGGATAGAAGGTCCTTGAGAAGTTGGGAGGCTGGAGGGCCAGGAGGCGAAAGCCAAAAACGGAGTATGAGGCGATGGGCTAGAAGTAGACATAGTAGGATCCAGTCGACTGTAGCATGCTGGGAGTGGGGCCCTAGAATGGGTCCAGCACCTGACGAAGTAGACCATGGCAGCAGCAAGGGGTCCCAATATCCGAAAATTAGGAGCAGAGGTTCCTTGGGTAATTTCAGCAAAGTGATATCAAAAATGAAAGCCAAGACCTGGTCCCAGAAGGTAGATATAGTCTGGCAAGACCAAAAGCGATGAGAGAGGGGTGGCTTCAAACATTGACAATGGGGGCAGGATGCCCCGTCTTGCTTGGACTTGGGAGACAGAAATGGGACGTAGGCCCTGTGGGCGATATTGAGCTGGGTTTCCCTCCAGATTTCGTTGGGCGTGAGTCTCAGTATTTTGTTGAGACCAAGCAGAATCTTGTGGACGATGTCGGGGTCTGGGAAGGCAGAGGACCAGTTTGCGATGGAGGTAGTGGAGGCCGGTGGCGTTGAGCGTTCCAGAAGAGGTCTGTAGACATCAGAGATCCTAAAGCATTTGTCCCGTATCAGCTGATCCATGAAGCTGGATTGGAAACGAAGAGGATCTTCCTTGCAATTCTGGGTAATAAAGCTGATACACTGTTGGTAGTGGAGAAAGTGCGAGGCGGGGATTGAGAATGAGTCCATCACTGTCTGAAAGGGTAGAGGTCTGCCAGTAATCGGGTCGCAAAGGGAGGAGAAAAGGGACAGGCCCCATGCAGACCAATCCGAGAAAGCTTTGCATTGAAGGCCTGGAGTGAAGCAAGGATTTCCTTGAATAGGCAGGTGGATGGATATGAAGGGTGGAAGTCTAGCCAGCTTCCTGCCGATTTGTAGTGTTGGAGAGCGTTGCGTTTAAAGGATATGGCATAACTAATAATGCGCCCCCTAAGATACGCTTTCCCAGCATCCCAGAATAGGTTAGGGTTAGCAGAATGGAGGGCATTTGTGGATGAGTACTCTGCCCAGGCCTTGTCTAAATATGTGATGAAATCTGAATTGTTGGCCAGGAAAGCTGGGAAGCGCCAGAGATTAGGGTGAGGAGGGAGATCCAGCCTGTCTAGGGAGATTGCTACTGGAGCATGGCCTGAGATCGCAATGTCGTGTATTTCGGAAACTGAAGTTAAGGTTATGATATCGTCTGACTCAAAAAAATGATCAAGCCTCGCTAGAGACCTATGAGGATTAGAGTAAAACGTGAACTCCCTGTCGACAGGGTGTGAAAGACGCCATAGATCTGTCATGTGTAGGGAGTCCATGGTGGATGCGAATAGGGTAGGGTTCGATATAGCTGTGCCTGGTGTCTGATTTTTTGGAGAGGATCTGTCTATCGAGGGGTGCATGACATCGTTAAAGTCACCCCCTACCAAATGAGGTAGGTGGGTGAAGCCAAGTAGCCATGTAGAGAGTTCTGTATAAAATTGCTTAGTGGGGTTGTTAGGGGCATATACGTTGGAGATGAACAGCTCTTTAGTGCCTATCCGAACCGTGGCGGTGAAAAAACGACCTTTATCATCTGAGAGGGTGGATAGGATTGTGCATGGAAGATTTTTGTGGATTAGAAGTAGTACACCAGCCTTCCGTCCCAATGATTCAGCTCCATGGACTGAACCCACCCACATTTTTTGCATGCGCGGGAAATCGGATGCAAATAAATGGGTTTCCTGTAGAAGGGCAATATCTGCCTTGAGACGTTTAAGGTGCCGAAGGATCTTCACCCTCTTTTGAGGAGAGCGGAGGCCCTTGATGTTCCAGGAGACTACTCTAAGAGGGGCAGTAGCTGTGGACTTGGAAGGCTGGGATCCTGACTTAAAAGGGCATGGAAGGTTAGGTGGCCTAGGCTGGACTTAATAAAGATATGAGACGAGGGGCCTTGTCCAGGGATCCTGTACGGATAAAGGGGTGAACCCAAGTGAGCAGGGGGGGGAGAACGGGGGGGGCGGGTAAGTTTAGAGGGGGCATGGGGGGAAAACGGTGGTGAAAGAAGTATAACCAAACAAATAAACAAAAGCACATACTTCTCTTTTTCACTGTTCACTGTGTAGGAGGGGAAGCTCCTCAAGCAGAGCCCCGGGGATGAGATGGAGTGACAGCGGGCAGTCCCGATGATGCTCAGTAAGCACGTGATTCTGGGACAAGTGTTGCAGCGTGGCGCCAGAACTGTAATGGTGGGGAATGATACACAGTGGAGTCATGCTAGAACCTGACATGTTGTAGTAGCTACAGTAATGCATGGCATGGCAATACGACATATAAACAACAGCAAAGAGCATAGTGGAGAATGAGAGAAAATGCAGTAATAAAAGTAACCTGAACAGTCCTACGTGAACTCGGGGAAAACAATAGAAGTGGGGCAAAGGCAGGAGGCCTGTAGTGCCCAGCATCCAATTCCTCCGTGGTCGGCAGAAAAGCAGCTTCCGGTACTGGAGAGTAACGAACCTGGGATCAGGAACGATGGAGGGAGGGAGAGATAAAAGTTAGGGTAACAAAAGTAGCGAGCAGCCGCTACTTAACACAACTTGCCTTGTGACCCGGGCGGAGGAAGGAAATAGGAGAAACCGTCATATGGAGACAGAAGAGGCTTCAGCGTGGAAAATTATGGTGTCGGGGCCGATGCTCTAAAGCGCTTTGGTGAGTCCTTCCTGGGGCTTCTCTGATCCAACGCTCGGACTGATGAGGCAGGTTTGGAGGGCATGACTGGCAGTGTGTCCGAACGAAGAGAACGTAGGAACGCTTCTGCTTCAGAGGGGTCCTGGAAGAGAGTTGTTCCCCTTTAGGGGATTTGAGACGGAGCACTGCAGGGAATGCCAGAGAGAATTTGATTTGCAGTTTAAACAGTTCAGAGCAGATCGGTTGAAAGGGCTTTGCGTTTCTTTGACACTTCAATAGAATAGTCCGCAAAAATGAGTATCTTGACACCATCAATATGCAAGGATGGGGATTGCCGGAATGCTTGAAGAATAACGGCTTTATCTGCATAATTGAGATACTTGGCAATAATGGGGCGAGGGTTCTTGCGGTCAGCGTTGAATGAACCCATGCGGTGCGACCTTTCCACTGTGAAGGAACCCGAGAGTCCCATGGCCTCTGGCACGCGTTTAGAGCAGAAGTCGCTCAGTTCGGCTGTAGGGAGCGACTCGGGGACACTGACGAATCGCAAATTGGATCGTCTGGATCTGTTCTCCAAATCATCAAATTTTTGGATGACATATTGGATTGTTTTTTCCTGAGACTGCTCTGCGGCCTGGGACTGATAGAGATCATCTTCCACCTCAGAAATTCGATGCTCAAGTTCATTAAGCCTGGTACTATGCTCTGTGAGCTGGGCCTTGATTTGCTGTGGCGGTGATCATTGGAGACAGCAGGGTCGCCACCGCTTGTGCTATGCGGTTGGTATGGCCATCCTCTCCGGGGGATGGCGAATTAGCATCCCCAGACAGATTGTGAGGGGTCCCTGTAGCTTGCCCACGGGGGTGGGGGGGTCCGGTGAAGGCAGGGGATGTAGGTGAGGTGACCCCGCTTACCTCCATAGCCCCATCCGTGAGTTCCGCAGCCGAGGCCTGTGAAGCTGGAGCGGAGTAGGCCGAAGCCGGGGGCTCGATTTGCGGCCGTTCGAATGGCGCCACCGCGGCCACGTACGACCGGGCCCCCGTTTTCTCCACAAAGCGATCCATGGCAGCTGGGATCGTGGGGGGGACGCTCGGGTCCAAGATAGGGCACTGTGTCCGCTGAGACTGGCTTTTCAAGCCGATTTGTGAGGCTCTGTTGCGGGAGCTAGGCTGAAGCGCAGCTAGCTCATGTGGCACCGGAACCGGAAGTCTGGGGGATTTTTTGATTGAGGGTACCTCCAAATGCAGTGGTAACTATGTGTTACGTGTTACTAAACATTTTGCATATATTATATCTTGTTTTTAAACAAATTTTATATATTACTATAAATCTTCTATCTCTTAGCAAACTCATCCTCTGAAGAGACCCCAAACAATATGGGTCGAAACGCTTCAGAAAGTGTTATGCAATAGTCATTATTATCTGCTGTGTATAACTCCCATGTTTGCTACTTCCTGTATTTGCTATGGGTATATTCCCATTCAAGCTCATATTTTAACAATCATGTTACAACCCATTTCATCTTTCAATAAAGACATTTTTATTCTCTACCCAACATTCATCTTTTTCATTTTCTACATCTAGCTGCCCAAAAACCCTCCTGGGGGAATCTTCCCATTTTCTCTGTCTATATTGGGGTGAGCAGCACCAGCATCTCTCCTTAATGTGTCTTTCCTTTGTGATCTTTTAAAGTCATGCATTTTGTAACCCCTACAAGAGAAATGTTCCATTAATAAAGTACCTGCTGCCCCGAATGCCAACTCAGTCCTTAATGCATTCTATGCAATAAGGTGAAAAATCTTCTGTGCTGCAGCTGCCCCCCAGAGCCTCCCCCCCCTCGCCTCCTTTTCTTACCTGGACCTGATCGTTCCAGTGACGAGCACGAGCATAGCAGCTCCAGTTTCTGTCTCGGTCCTCATTGGATAGATTGATAGCAGTGGGAGCCATTGCCTTCCACTGCTGTCAATCAAATCCAGTGACATGGGAGCTGGGGGCAGGACTGTGTCCTTCTGTCTGTGTCAATGGATGCAGCAGCGGGGCTCTGGAGCGTGCCTGCACGAGCGCCCCCATGGAAAGCAGCTCTCTGTTGGGGCACCCGATGAAGAGGAGGAGCCAGGAGCGCCACCTGGGGACTCCAGAAAAGGAGGATTGGGGCCGCTCTGTGCAAAATCCTTGCACAGAGCAGGTAAGTACAACATGTTTGTTATTTAAAAAAAATAAGAGAATAATGAACCTTTACAATCACTTTAACCGCTTCACGCCCATCCTATAGCCGAAAGACGGCTACAGAGCGGACGCTAACTGCCGGGAGGCCGTCCCTGGACGTCCTCCTGTTTACTTCCCCTCTGCGCGCCGCCGCGGGCGCGCATCAGGGAAGTTCTGTGCTGGCCGTGTCCCCCGGACATACAGCGCGATCGGCGTGCCCAATGAGAGATGATCTCATATGTAAACATATGAGATCATCTCTCATTGCCGCTCTCCCTCCTCGCACAGACAGCGTGTGAAGAGGGAGAGATGAACCGCTGTGAGATCTCACAGCGGTTAATGTAAATAAATAAATAAAGGAAAATAAAGTGCCCATCTGTCCCCACTGCCACCTGTCCCCACTGCCCCCACTGTCATCTGCCCCCACTGCCATCTGCCCTCAGTGCCACCTGTCCCCAGTGCCCCCTGTCATCAGTGCCACAGTGCCATCAGTGCCACATAGTGCCATCTGTCATCAGTGCCACGTGCCATCAGTGCCACATAGTGTCATCTGTCATCAGTGCCATATCAGTGTCACGTGTCATCAGTGCCACATATCATTGCCATCTGTCATCAGTGCCATCTGTCATCGGTGCCACCTGTCAGTGTCACGTGCCATCTGTTATCAGTGTCATGTGTCATCAATGCCAGGTATCAGTGCTATCTGTCATCAGTGCCACGTATTAGTGCCATCTGTCATTAGTGTCACGTGTCATCAGTGCCACGTATAAGTGCCATCTGTCATCAGTGCCATGTATCAGTGCCATGTATCAGTGCCATCTGTCATCAGTGCCACGTCGGTGTCACATGTCATTGTCCTGGTGCTCCAGGGCCTTTAAAAGTGTAGTAGGTAGTCAACAAGTTAGATGTGTAATTTATGCTCCTAGAACACGTGACGGCGCTCCCTGCATGTTGGGCCTCTCTATGTGGCCAGGCTGTGGAAAAGTCCCACACATGTGGTATCGTAATACTCAGGAGGAGTAGAAGAATTTATTTTGGGGCATTATTTGTGGTATACACATGCCACGTGAGAGAAATAACCTATTACAATGACAATTTTGTCGGAAAAATTAAAATAAAATAAATAATCTTAATTTTGCAAAGAATTGTGGGAAAACATGACAACATCAAAAAGCTCACCATGCCTCTTACTAAATACCTTGGAATGCCTACTTTCAAAAAAGGGGTCATTTGGGGGGTATTTTTACTTTCCCGGCTTGTTCAGGTCACAAGAAATGAGATAGACCACCAGTACATCAGATGTGATCAATTTTGTGTGATTCGCACCACAGCTTGTGGACTCTCTTACTTTCACAAAGACCAAATAATATCCACTAACTTAGGTTATTTTTACCAAAGATATGTAGCAGTAAAAATTGTGGCCAAAATTTATGAAGAAAAATTAATAATTTGAAATTTTTTATCACAGAAACAAAGAAAAATGCGTTTTTTTTTTAAAAAATCTGTCTTTTTTAATTTATAGTGCAAAAAATAAAAAACCCAGAGGTGATAAAATACCACCAAAAGAAAGCTCTATTTGTGGGAAAAAAAGGACAAAAATTTCATTTGGGTACAGTGTTGCATGACTGAGTAATTGTCATTCAAATTGTGAGAGCACCGAAAGCTCAAAATTGGTCTGGGCAGGAGGGGTGTTTAAGTGCCCAGTAGGCAAGTGGTTAATATTATTATTATTATTATTATTAACACAATTGATTACAATTAATGATGAGATTTGGGTGGGTTGCCTTGATCTGTCTAGAAAATTCAAACACTTTGAACTAGATTTGTTCTTAAATACGATCGTATTTAAGAACAAATCTAGTTCAAAGTGGTTGAATTTTCTAGACAGTTTTTGTTTTTACAGTCAGCTTTAGGCTACCCATACACAGAAAACAACATGCACCTGACTTTGCAGAAGTATTGTTTCAAAACACTGGCTACCTACACGAGCCATTTTCAGCCATTGTTCTGTGGAACCTCAAGGTTTATCCAGAGGCTGCTAAGGTTATCTTTTAGATATTTGTTAAGGTGGTATTCTGAGCACCATTGTTATGTCGTGTACACACGACCGGACTTTCCGGCAGACTAGGTCCGACAGTCTTCTGGACTGACTTTTGGCGGAGTTCTGATGGACTTTCTGAACGAACGGACCTGGCCACACACTAAAGGACTAAGTCTGTTCGAAAGTCCATTAGTTTTGAACGTGATGACGTAAACGGGACAAAACAAGGAAGTTCAATAGCCAGTAGCCAACAGCTGCACTTGCATCGTATTTGGTCCGTCGGACTAGCACACAGAGGTGCAGAGGTGGTTCTGGCCAGCTCAGTAGATTGCTTTAAGAATGGCCTGTATTATTTCCTAAATGTACATAATATAACTGGGTACTAACATTAAGTTGATCCAGGTAAAGTTGATCCAGGGAAAATCCGATTGCCTCACGGGGGATCAGGAAGGGATTTTTTCCCCTGCTGTAGCAAATTGGATCATGCTCTGCTGGGCTGTTTTGCCTTCCTCTGGATCAACTGTGGGTATAAAATTGGGTATATGGGATTGTATGATTTTTTTATTTTTTTTTGTGGCTGAACTCGATGGACTTTTTTCAACCAGACTAACTATGTAACAGACGAACGGTTTTCCCGATTTTTAGTCCGTCGGAATTGAGTCCGTCGGATAGATTTAAAACATGTTCTATTTCTAGGTCCGTCTGATTTTTTCTTTGAAAAACTATCGGACAAGTAGGGTATTTCTTTGTTGGAAGTTTTCTGCTCCCCAGTTCTGGGGGTGATTAACCCTACTTGGGGACCCCTTCTTAGAGGGACTCCCCTTACGGTTGGCCCTAGATCCAAAGCGATTACTTTGTGCCAAAATGATCTGTTGTGGTTTTAATGGATCTTGGATGTTTTCATATGCTATTTATGACTCATTCGTAGGCCTTGTACTGTAAGTGTTGCTTGCATTTCAATGTTATTGTGTCTCTCTACTGTGCGACCTTCTGTACTTGTGTACTGTTACCCTTTTTTTATATATGTTAATAAAATATTTGAAAAGAAAAACTATCGGACTAGCCCACACACGATCGGATTGTCTGACGGACTGATCCTGTTGGACCTAGTCTGCTGGAAAGTCTGGTTGTGTGTACGTGGCATAAGGGTTTTATTCTACCTACTAATGGGAGTTGTGGGTTGAACTGGATGGAGTTGTGTCTTTTTTAACCAGATTAACAATATAACTACTAGTGTATAAGGCGATTTTTAATTGATTTAAGTAGGGTTTCCCCAAGGCCTGGGGGTTGTTTTAGGGGTTCCTCTGGGGTGAACAGAGAAGCCCAGAATAAAAGAAAAGAATAATGGAGGGCCGGACATGACAGATGTGCCTAGGAGAGGAATATGGGGTTAAGCTTGCAGTGAAAGAAGGGAGAAGAGGTAGGCTGGGCATATTGTGAAGAGGGGAGGAGCACTATAAAGAGAGGAGGTGGGGCTTAGGCGGAAATCAGAGGAAGGGAGAATGGGAAACAGTAGGAGTTTCCCCTTCCTCGTGCTCAGGCAGAAGGGGGAGAGCAATTCCCCCCTCCTCAACAGAGGCAGACAGGGGGGAGATCCTGTGGGGGAGAAGGAGACAGACACTTGCAGGGCAGCTACCTGACACTGCTGGCAGGGATGGTGTGAGAAGCGGGGGGAGCAGTGCCGGGTAAGTCAGAGGCAGGCCAGTCCGGTCCATCAGGAATGCGGTGCAGGAGGCGCCGCATGTGGGGACGTGCACAGGGCAGCTTACCCAGAGAAGACAAGGGGCAACCCAAGGGGAGGGCGTGGCCCCTCAAACGGAGTCGCTAAGCGGGCTGGTCACGCCAATGCAGCCTGTCGCAGATGTGCTGTTGGAAGGAGAGGTGTCGGGATTGGAGGACAAGGACCAGCAGGTAATCGTGGCAGCGGGAGAGACCGGAGCTGAGGGGACCATGCCCAGGCAGCCAAGTAAGACCATTAAATTGTCTTCCACTGAGTTGCACTCTGCATTGCATAGATTGTTGGATGTGGGGAGTGGGAGTAACTCTGGTTCACGGGTAGTAGGGGCTGACAATGTTGGGGTGTCGACTGACCCGTGGGGGGGGCAGGCGGAGCACCCGCCGCCCCTGGGGCACGAGAGCCCTTGCAGGAGCTGTTAGGGGGGTTGCAAGAATTGGTAAGACTTTTTTGGACAAGCAAGGGGGACTTCCTCAGACGGCCCCCGTGGGTTGGGGGTAGATGGAAAAGGTGGGGAGTGCTGGGCAGCCGGGGACGTCCAGGGAGCCCTCGGCTACAACCATGGGGGAGTATCGGCGAAACCGGCTGGGGCAGAGAAGGTGGTGGAGACAGCATTGACTGCCAGGGCAGATGTGGTCAGGTTGGCGGACGCTGCGAAATGCGAGGTATACGTCTGCTACGAGGGACCATTGGGAGCACATCTGAAACAGGAGGTCAGGGACAAGAAAGGAAAAGGTGAGTACGTGGAAATTTTCTCCCTGTTGCCTCTGGAGAAGTTTAACTTGAATAGGGTCAAGCCTGATTATTCCAAGAAGGAAGACGAGGAGAAGAGGAGGTATCAGCTGATACCACGGACATTCACTAATTGGTAGCAGGCATTTGCCATCATGGCCATAGGTGAGAAAACTCCAGAGCATTGTTCTGCTTTGTTTTATTACAGTATATGGACATGATAGGGGAAGCACATCGGGTGTACGGAGGGACCTCTTGGCTGCTCTATGATGAGCAGTTCAGGCTGCGCAGGGTGGTGAGGCTGGCTCTTAGGTGGGACCACAAAGACATTAGCCTGTGGATGAGGTTGATGTCGTCTGCCAAGGCCCCAAATCAGTTTTTTCAGAGTGGGGCCAGGGGCACACCCTCCTCTGGGCTGTCGGCCGGAAAAAATGGGGGGTGTGTTGGCAGTTTAACAAAGGGTCCTGTAAGTTCGGAGGGTCTTGTCGTTTTAAACATGAATGTTCAGGTTGCGGGGGGGGGGGCTCACCCCCTGTCTCGGTGCTTCAAAAAAGGAAAGCGTACCGGTGAGGTTGCTCAAAAAAGGGACAACACCAGTGACGGGGGTAAGGATGCGTCCTTTCCTAAATAGATACCTGGATAGGGAGGCAGCTCAGGTTTTAGGGGAGGGTTTTTCTGTGAGTTTCAGGATTCCATGCTCTTTGACAGTGGTCCCCCCGATGGCGTGGATTTTGAAGTTGACACTACAGAATCCGAGCGTGGTTTCAGAAAAATTAGCAAAAGAGATAGTGTGACGGAACCGATCCCAGACTCCGTTTGAGTGCTTCCGTCTATATACCGCTTCCTAAGTCCTGGAACACAAGTCCAATGGATCTGGCTATAGGAACCCCCAAGCACTAGACGACACCAGTCTTATGCCGCGTACACACGGGCGGACTGTATGGCGTACTTAGTCCGTCGAAACACATTTCAGCGGACAGTCCGCTCGTGTGTGGGCTTCAGCTGACTTTTTCAGCGTGCAGTCTGGCGTACTAAGTATTTCGGATTTTTCGAAATTCTGTCCGTCGTACTTTGGTTTCAGCGGACAATCCGCTCGTCAGTAGGCTAGATCGATGGACTAAGAATGGCGCATGCCCAGAAAGGATTTACACGGTGGAAGGGTGCTTTGCTGTGTATTGGACTTCCTATTTCTAGTCCCGTCGTACGTGCTGTACACGTCATCGCGCAAGCTTTCGACGGACTGTTTGTGCATCCGTGTGTGGTCAAGTCCGTTCAGTCGAAAGTATGACGGACTGTCCGTCGGATTGTATGACGGACTAAGTACACCATACAGTCCGCTCGTGTGTACGCGGCATTAGGAGTACATCAGGAATGACCTTTATTTGAGATCTCACACAAAATATATACAGCGGGGTGACTAAAACCTAACCTAATTAGCATGAGCTAATTATCTATATCAACACTCAGATTAGTTGACTGAGGGATAAGACTTTTCGGCTCCTGCCGAATTCAATTGCAGGTTAATTAGCACAAACAACAAAACAACAATAGGTGAAATACTCTTTAGAATATGTGTCAAGCCAGACTAGACTCATTTACATTATACAAGACAGTCAGGATGGCTGGAGGTGATGATATTAGTATCTAAGAGTTTGTGTCCCAATAGTGTGATTTAGTCTTGCGAACATGGCATTTACATATCCAGAGTCTGTATGTCTTGGGGGGGGGGGCACGGACCTGAATCTAAATAACACCACCTCAGGGGTCTCCAGGCATACAGCTCACAAAGAGCACCGTTCCCCCAAATGCGATGGCCCATAATCACAAGGCAAGAGGCTCGCATTCAGTCCCCTTCAAGAGCCTTGGTCCCAGCTAGGTCTGTCAAAGGTAGCATTGGGGCGCATGGGCGGCCCCTTTTCTGAGAAACCTTTACTGGATTTGGTGGTGTCGTCTTTGGGGGTTGTGCCCAAAAAGGAACCAAACAAGTTTCATCTGATTCATCACCTTTCATTTCCGAAGGGTGGTTCAGTGAATGATGCCATAGACTCCGAGGCTTGTATGGTTTCTTATACTTCCTTTGATGCGGCGGTCAGATGGGTTAGACGGCATGGACATGGGGCACTCATGGCAAAGTCGGACATGGAATCGGAATTTCGGCTGTTACCGGTGCACCCGGAGAGATTTCACCTTTTGGGTTGCTGTTGGCAGGAGCACTTTTATGTTGATCAATGTTTGCCCATAGGTTGTTCTATTCCATGTGCCCTGTTTGAGTTATTTAGTTTGTTTTTAGAATGGGTGGTTCGGGATGTGTCAGGTTTGGAGTCAGTGATTCACTATTCAGACGACTTCCTGGTGGTGGTCCCTCCTTCCTTTAATGTGTGTGTGCAATCCTTTTGGCCACGTTGCAGCACATTATGGATAGGTTTGGGGTCCCGTTGGTGGCTGAGAAGACAGAAGGCCCAAGGACGGAACTTAGTTTCTTGGGCATCGAGATTGATACCATGGCCATAGAGTGCAGGTTGCCAAGGAACAAGATGGAAGGGCTCAAAGCGGAAGTTAGGGAGCTGATGGGGCAGCGGAAGGTTCAACTTCGGAAGTTACAATCTGTCTTGGGTAAATTGAACCTTGCATGCCGCATTATCCCGACGGGCAGGATTTTTCTGCCAACGTCTATTGGCAGCTACAGCGGGGGTCCAGGCGCCAACCCATTTTATTCAATTTACCAGGGAATTGAAGGAAGATTTGAGGGTGTGATCCATGTTCCTGGAAACTTGCAATGGTCGATCGGTTTGGATGGATGGGTGGGTGAGTAATTTCGACTTGGAGTTATTCACTGACACAGCAGGGTCGACAGGGCATTTTTCCAAGGGTGATGGAGTGCGGAAGCATGGCCGGAATCCTGGGTGGGGGTGGAATTCACGCGGAATTTGGTACTCCTTGAATTGTTTCCAGTGGTGCTGGCAATGGAAATCTGGGGCACCGCTTTTCAGAATTTGAAGATCAGGTTGAATTGTGACAACATGGGGGTGGTTCAGGCAATCAACCGCATTTCCGCGTCATCACGGCCAGTGATTCTGATGTTGCATCATCTGGTGTTAAGATGTTTACAGCAGAACATTTTTTTGTACACGGTACACATTCCGGGCATTGAAAATAATTTTGCTGATTCCTTGTCTCGGTTTCAGTGGCAGAGGTTCAGGGAGCTGGTGCCAGCCGCAGAGACGGAGGGAATTCCCTGTCCGGGTTGGCTTTGGGAGGTTACTTTGGAGTCGGCGCAGGATGGATCAGGAGGTCGGTGAGTGGATCCACATGGGCGGCATATACCAAGGTTTGGCAGGAGTGGTTGGTTCTTACACGGCTGGTGGAAGCCGAGCTGAGAGGGTCCGATTGGGGTTTGTTGGTACTGTATTTTGTCACCAGACAGATGGAGAACAAGGGGTCGGTTTCTGTCATTGAGCGAAAGCTGGTGGCCCTGACGATCTGGTTCAAGCTACAGGGTGTGCAGGACTTCACAAAGGATTACTGGGTGCGTCATGGGATAAAAAGGTACAGAAAATGCTACCATCAGCAGGATACGCGGAGGCCAGTGTCTTTTTATGTCCTAAAACTAATTTGCGGTAAGTTGGGTGAGGTTTGTATTTCTGATTATGAGGTGCCGTTGTTTGGGGCAGCTTTTTATATTGCATTTTTCGGTGCATTTCGGGTGGAGGAACTGGTCAGCCCGGTGAAACGGGTAGCGGAGGGTTTGCTGATGCAAAATGTACTTGTAGGGGACGAAAGGCTGGTGCTTAGGCTGCGGAAGTCCAAAACTGACCAAAAGGGAAAATGGGTGGATGTACAGCTGTTTACGTTACCAGGGTCACAGGTTTGTCCAGTGAGGGCACTAAGTGAGTTTAATAGGGTTCTTCCAGGGGGTGACGGGCCTTGGTTGATACATCAGGATTGGTCCTTTTTATCGAGGTTCCAGTTTGTGGCAGTTTTTCAGAAATGTCTTGGGGCTGCGGGTTTCGCAGTTTGCCTCCTACTCCTTCTGCATCAGGGCGGCTGCAGAGGCCGCCAGATGTAGGCTGGATGAGGTGGCTGTGAAGAGGATTGGGAGGTGGGAGTCTAGGAGATTCAGGTCATATGTGCAACCTCAATTGTATCATGGAATTTAAAAAAAAGTAAAAATGTATCTTGCCTTCTTTATGTTGACGTTGGTTAAGGGAACTGGGACTGGCAAAGGTCTGGGGTTGGTTAGACAAGGTTGGGATCTTTCACAGGTTTTGTTCTGTCATTACAGGTGGCGGTGAGATACGCCTCGTCTGAATTCTAGAGCATTCGTATGTTGTTTGAGGAGCCAGGAGAGCAGATATCAAGCTGGACAGCAGGCAGCTGGGGATTTCTTGGAGGGAAGCGTGCATCAGGTGGTTGTGAATCCCGGGAATGGGTTGGAGTAGAGTGGTGCCAGAAGTACAGCGGTATGCCAGCCTTGATCAGCCACCGGATGTGTTGGTCATACATGCGGGAGGGAATGACTTGGGGGTCAGATCTACCAGGGACCTGATCTCGGATGTGAAGGGTGATTTTTTTTTTTGTTGCTTCAGGGGATTTTTCTGGGAATACTATTGGTTTGGTCCAACATAGTTCGGTTTTTCGGATTTATAAAAAAAATAAAAAAATGGCGTGGGGGGTCCCCCTCAAAATCCATACCAGACCCTTATCCGAGCATGCAACCTGGCAGGCCTCAGGAAAAGAGGGGGGGCGAGAGAGCACCCACCCTCCTGAACCGCACCAGGCCACATGCCCTCAACTTTGGGAGGATGCTTTGGGGTCCCCCCCAAAGCACCTTGTCCCCATGTTGATGAGGACAAGAGCCTCATCCCCACAACCCTGGCCGGGGGTTGTGGGGGTCTGCAGGCGGGGGGCTTATCGGAATCTGGAAGCCCCATTTAACAAGGGGACCCCCAGATCCCGGCCTCCACCCTGTGTGAAATGGTAAGGGGGTACTTTTATTTCACAAAAAAAGTGACAAAAATGTTAAAGTCAGTCCTTTGTTAAAGTCTTCTTTCATTTTCTTTCTTCTGGTCTTCTTCCTTCTTTTTTTCTTCATCCTTTGGTTTCTTCCTCCATCCTCTTCTTCCTCTGATCCTCTTCTTCCTTCAATCCACTTCTTCCTTCTCCAGTGTTCTCGTCTGGCATCTTCCTCCACGGTGTCTCTTCTTCATTCTCGGGCCGTTCCATGCAATGGGAGGCTCCCACTGTGTGAAGCTTCTCTTCTTCTGACAGTTCTTATATAACGGAGGGCGGGGTCACCCCTCTGATGCATGGAACCATGCGGGAGTAACTAAATAAATGTATTTTTCGGACAAAAATGAAATTCCGAAACAAAATATTTCAGTCTTCACTTGTCTAGTACATATGTTAATGAGGTTCACTTTATATTGGTTTAAAAATATTTGTTAATAAAGGCTGCTATGGCCGGTTACACTACAAACTCCTGTGTTGCCTATGTATATTAGTAAGAAGGTAAAGTAATGTAAAGGGGAAGGGTGTTTTATAGAAAATAGGTGGTCAAGGGAAAAAGAAGGATATCTGGGATACATTGGTCAAGAGAGGTCCAGAATTAAAGAAAAGAACGGAATAATGGAGGGCTAGGCATGACAGATGTGCCTAGGAGAGGAATATGGGGTTAAGTTTGCAGTGAAAGAAGGGAGGAGAGGTAGGCTGGAAGTATTGTGAAGAGGGGAGGAGCGCTATAAAGAGAGGAAGCGTGGCTTAGGCGGAAGTCAGAGGAAGGGAGAACAGGAGACAGTAGAAGTTTCCCACCCACCCTCCCGTTATTGGGGGATTGTCTTGTTGTTTTTTGTGTGCTGTGTTTCTGTTCTTTTCTTACAGGTTTCGGAAGATCGGGACCACCGGGAGATTCCCCGGTGGGCTGATGACTCAGTGGGCCGGTCAGGTGCAGTCTTGGAGCTGCTCCTCTCTGACAGTGAGTGATCGTGATTTTACTCCTGTCAGGGGGAGCAGCTCCATCACTTGCTGGACAGAGCATTAAGCGTTATGCTCCCTCCAGCCTGCAGGGTGTGATAGACAGCCAGCCGACTTTTCTTTCCTCTCTCCCCTTATCACTTGTTATCACATGACTGGGGAGAGGAACGAAAAGCTACCTTCAAAACTGTGAGTACATGTGGGAGGGGGAGGAGAGCTGCTGATGTGAAGGGGGCTGCTGATGGGGACTCTGATGTGAAGGGGGCTGCTGGTGGGGACTACCTGATGTGAAGGGGTCTGCTGGTGGGGACTACCTGATGTGAAGGGGGCTGCTGGTGGGGACTACCTGATGTGAAGGGGGCTGCTGGTGGGGACTCCTGATGGGGGCTCTGATGTGAAGGGAGCTTCTGGTTGGGACTCTCTGCTGTGAAAGGGGCTTCTGGTTGGGACTCTCTGCTGTGAAGGGGGCTTCTGGTGGGGACTCCCTGATGTGAATGGGGCTTCTGGTGGGGACTCTCTGATGTGAAGGGGGCTTCTGGTGGGGACTCTCTGATGTGAACGGGGCTGCTGGTAAGGACTCTGATGTGAAGGGGGCTGCTGGTGGGGACTATCTGATGTGAAGGGGGCTGCTGGTGGGGGCACCTTATGGGGACTCTGATGTGAAGGGGGCTTCTGGTTGGGACTCTCTGATGTGAAGGGGGCTGCTGGTGGGGTCTCCTGGTGGGGACTCTGATGTGAAGGGGCCTGCTGGTGAGGACTCTGATGTGAATGGGGCTTCTGGTGGGGACTCTGATGTGAAGGGGCTTCTGGTGGGGACTCTGATGTGAAGGGGGCTTCTGATGGGGACACTGATGTGAAGGGGGCTTCTGATGGGCACTCTGATGTGAAGGGGGCTTCTGATGGGCACTCTGATGTGAAAGGGGCTTCTGATGGGCACTCTGGTGTGAAGGGGGTTTCTGATGGGGACTGTGATGTGAAGGGGGCTTCTGGTGGGGACTCTCTGATGTGAAGGGGGCTGCTGGTGGGGACTTCTGATGGGGACTCTGATGTGATGGGGGCTGCTGGTGGGGACTCTGTTGTGAAGAAGCTGCTGGTGGGGACTCTAATGTGAAGGGGGCTGCTGGTGGGGACTCTGATGTGAAGGGGGCTGCTGGTGGGGACTCTGATGTGAAGGGCGATGCTGATGGGGACTCTGATGTGAAGGGGGATGCTGATGGGGACTATCTGATGTGAAGGGGGCTGCTGGTGGGGACTATCTGATGTGAAGGGGGCTGCTGGTGGGGACTATCTGATGTGAAGGGGGCTGCTGGTGGGGACTCCTGATGGGGACTCTTATGTGAAGTGGGTTTCTGGTTTGGACTTTCTGATGTGAAGGGGGCTGCTGGTGGGACCTTCTGGTGGGGACTCTCTGATGTGAAGGGGGCTGCTGGTGGGGACTCTGCTGTGAAGGGGGATTCTGGTGAGGACTCTGCTGTGAAGGGGGATTCTGGTGGGGACTCTGATGTAAAGGGGACTTCTGGTGGGGACTCTGATGTAAAGGGGACTTCTGGTGGGGACTCTGAAGTGAAGGAGGCTTCTGATGGGGACTCTGATGTGAAGGGGGCTTCTGATGGGCACTCTGGTGTGAAGGGGGCTTCTAATGGGGACTCTGATGTGAAGGGGGATTCTGGTGAGGACTCTGCTGTGAAGGGGGCTGCTGGTGAGGACTCTGATGTGAAGGGAGTTTCTGGTGAGGACTCGGATGTGAAGGGGGCTGCTGGTGGGGACTCCTGATGTGAAGGGGGCTGCTGGTGGGGACTCTGATGTGAAGGGGTCTTCTGGTGGGGACTCTCTGATGTGAAGGGGGCTACTGGTGGGGACTCCTGATGGGGTCTCTGATGTGAATGGGGCTACTGGTGAGGAATTTGATGTGAAGGTGGCTTCTGGTGGGGACTCTGATGTGAAGGGGACTTCTGGTGGGGACTCTGATGTGAAGGGGACTTCTGATGGGGTCTCTGATGTGAAGGGGGCTTCTGATGGGGACTCTGATGTAAAGGGGGCTTCTGATGGGCACTCTGATGTGAAGGGGGCTTCTGATGGGGACTCTGATGTGCAGAGGGCTTTTGGTGGGGACTCTCTGATGTGAAGGGGGCTGCTGGTGGGGACTCCTGATGGAGACTCTGATGTGAAGGAGGCTGCTGGTGAGGAATCTGATGTGAAGGGGGCTTCTGGTGATCATATTTTGGATCAGCAGATAATAATTGAATTTGCAAAAACCTGTGAAAATTCCACCACCATATAGTCCCCACTGTAATATCCACATCATCTCCCCACTGTAATATTGGCTGAGCATGGCTGGGTACAGCTGGGTATCGCCAAGTATTGCTGGGTATTACCAAGTATCGCAGAGTATGGCTAGGTATTACCCAGTATGGCAGAGTACTACCGAGTATGGCAGAGTACTACCGAGTATGGCAGAGTACTACCGAGTATGGCAGAGTACTACCAAGTATGGCAGAGTACTACCGAGTATGGCTGGGTATTACCGAGTATGGCTGGGTATTGGCTGGGTATTCTCAGGATATTGGCAGGGTATTGGCAGGGTATTGGCAGGGTATTTGCAGGGTATTGCAGAATATTGGCAGAGCATTGCTGGGTATTGGCAGAGCATTGCTGGGTATTGGCAGAGCATTGGCAGGGAATTGCAGGGTATTGCAGAATATTGGCAGAGTATTGCGGAGTATTGCAGAGTATTGGCAAAGTATTGCAGAGTATTGGCAGGGTATGGAGGGATGGCTGTGACTGTAATTGTCACAGAGCAGCGCTCTAGGCATTACAGATCCAGCCCACAGTGCTGCTTCCATGCGATTTCTCCCCCCCCCCCCCCACTGTACAGATCTGTAGGCAGAGGGGAGAGAGGAATCGGCGTCATCGTCATTTGACGGAGCAATCACATTGTAAACAGCAGTCGGGTGCACCAAGATGACCTAGACCGAAGCCTTTCCTAAGGCCGAGGCCACGGAGCACTTCGGATCACGGCGCAAGAAGATCCGTTGAGCCCCTAGTGGTGGTAGATTAATTGCGGCGTTACGGCAATTACATCTACCGCTCCCCGTGGCGGTAGATGTGATTGCGGTAACGCTGCCCAAGTAATGGGAACGGCGTTACCATGAGGGGAAGAGTAATCAGTTAAATTACTCGTTACCCTCTAAAGTAACGGCGTTAAGTAACGTTAACTTTAACTCCGTTACTTACATCACTGGGGATACATTGGTCAAGGGTTAGAAAAGATAGCCTGCACTGAGAAAATCATATGTCTGCAAACTGCACATGCAGCAGTTTTCAATAGAAGTAAAGTAATGCTTTCAAGTATTGCAAATGGCATGTGAGCAAGCTGAAATGAATTATAAAAAATAGACAATGTAGAATGACAAAAATAGATCCACAATTTCTGGTGATGGTATTCTAGAATATCCTTAGTATAAATGCATGTGATTTTTGCATCATAGTGAAGCCTGACAAAACCAGCTGAACAATGTTTTCTCAGTAACTTCCACGAGCATATGATTGTATGCTATTGTGATTGAAAGTGTATTTAAGTTCACACAAGTTCCCTTTCCATTATTCACCACATGGTCACATGGCTACTAAATTTGTGAGTAGTATACAGATGTTGTTAAAATACAGAAGTCCTTTGTGTTTTTGTGTGAAGAGGGCTGCTGGTGGGGACTCTGATGTGAAGGGCGATGCTGATGGGGACTCTGATGTGAAGGGGGATGCTGATGGGGACTCTGATGTGAAGGGGGCTGCTGGTGGGGACTATCTGATGTGAAGGGGGCTGCTGGTGGGGACTATCTGATGTGAAGGGGGCTGCTGGTGGGGACTCCTGATGGGGACTCTTATGTGAAGTGGGTTTCTGGTTTGGACTTTCTGATGTGAAGGGGGCTGCTGGTGGGACCTTCTGGTGGGGACTCTCTGATGTGAAGGGGGCTGCTGGTGGGGACTCCTGATGGGGACTCTCATGTGAAGGGGACTGTTGGTGAGGACTCTGCTGTGAAGGGGGATTCTGGTGAGGACTCTGCTGTGAAGGGGGATTCTGGTGGGGACTCTGATGTAAAAGGGACTTCTGGTGGGGACTCTGATGTAAAGGGGACTTCTGGTGGGGACTCTGAAGTGAAGGAGGCTTCTGATGGGGACTCTGATGTGAAGGGGGCTTCTGATGGGCACTCTGGTGTGAAGGGGCTTCTAATGGGGACTCTGATGTGAAGGGGGCTTCTGGTGGGGACTGTGATGTGAAGGGGGCTTCTGGTGGGGACTCCTCATGGGGACTCTGATGTGAAGGGGGCTGCTGGGTGAGGACTCTGATGTGAAGGGGGTTTCTGGTGAGGACTCGGATGTGAAGGGGGCTGCTGGTGGGGACCCCTGATGTGAAGGGGGCTGCTGGTGGGGACTCTGATGTGAAGGGGTCTTCTGGTGGGGACTCTCTGATGTGAAGGGGGCTACTGGTGGGGACTCCTGATGGGGTCTCTCATGTGAATGGGGCTACTGGTGAGGACTCTGATGTGAAGGTGGCTTCTGGTGGGGACTCTGATGTGAAGGGGACTTCTGGTGGGGACTCTGATGTGAAGGGGACTTCTGATGGGGTCTCTGATGTGAAGGGGGCTTCTGATGGGGACTCTGATGTAAAGGGGGCTTCTGATGGGCACTCTGATGTGAAGGGGGCTTCTGATGGGGACTCTGATGTGCAGAGGGCTTTTGGTGGGGACTCTCTGATGTGAAGGGGGCTGCTGGTAGGGACTCCTGATGGAGACTCTGATGTGAAGGAGGCTGCTGGTGAGGAATCTGATGTGAAGGGGGCTTCTGGTGATCATATTTTGGATCAGCAGATAATAATTGAATTTGCAAAAACCTGTGAAAATTCCACCACCATATAGTCCCCACTGTAATATCCACATCATCTCCCCACTGTAATATTGGCTGAGCATGGCTGGGTACAGCTGGGTATCGCCAAGTATTGCTGGGTATTACCAAGTATCGCAGAGTATGGCTAGGTATTACCGAGTATGGCAGAGTACTACCAAGTATGGCAGAGTACTACCAAGTATGGCAGAGTACTACCGAGTATGGCTGGGTATTACCGAGTATGGCTGGGTATTGGCTGGGTATTCTCAGGATATTGGCAGGGTATTGGCAGGGTATTTGCAGGGTATTGCAGAATATTGGCAGAGCATTGCTGGGTATTGGCAGAGCATTGCTGGGTATTGGCAGAGCATTGGCAGGGAATTGCAGGGTATTGCAGAATATTGGCAGAGTATTGCGGAGTATTGCAGAGTATTGGCAAAGTATTGCAGAGTATTGGCAGGGTATGGAGGGATGGCTGTGACTGTAATTGTCACAGAGCAGCGCTCTAGGCATTACAGATCCAGCCCACAGTGCTGCTTCCATCCGATTTCTCCCCCCCCCCCCCCCCCCACAGTACAGATCTGTAGGCAGAGGGGAGAGAGGAATCGGCGTCATCGTCATTTGACGGAGCAATCACATTGTAAACAGCAGTCGGGTGCACCAAGATGACCTAGGTCGAAGCCTTTCCTAAGGCCGAGGCCACGGAGCACTTCGGATCACGGCGCAAGAAGATCTGTTGAGCCCCTAGTGGTGGTAGATTATTTGCGGCGTTACGGCAATTACATCTACCGCTCCCCGTGGCGTTACCATGAGGGGAAGAGTAATCAGTTAAATTACTCGTTACCCTCTAAAGTAACGGCGTTAAGTAACGTTAACTTTAACTCCGTTACTTACATCACTGGAGATACATTGGTCAAGGGTTAGAAAAGATAGCCTGCACTGAGAAAATCATATGTCTGCAAACTGCACATGCAGCAGTTTTCAATAGAAGTAAAGTAATGCTTTCAAGTATTGCAAATGGCATGTGAGCAAGCTGAAATGAATTATAAAAAATAGACAATGTAGAATGACAAAAATAGATCCATAATTTCTGGTGATGGTATTCTAGAATATCCTTAGTATAAATGCATGTGATTTTTGCATCATAGTGAAGCCTGACAAAACCAGCTGAACAATGTTTTCTCAGTGACTTCCACGAGCATATGATTGTATGCTATTGTGATTGAAAGTGTATTTTAGTTCACACAAGTTCCCTTTCCATTATTCACCACATGGTCACATGGCTACTAAATTTGTGAGTAGTATACAGATGTTGATAAAATACAGAAGTCCTTTGTGTTTTTGTGTTAAAACCACAGCTGACTGAGTCTTTCTGTCCATTTTGAATATACCAATATTAGTTAAAAAGTTCCAGCCAAGAGGTAATATCAATCAGCAAACTTCATTGCTATCTGAAAAAACACTGAAACATCATGCTTCCCAGTTTCCTAAAATATCAATGAACCACACCTAAATGCATGAAAACAAAAATAGGTGTTTGTGTGTGTGCAGGGCTGCATGGTCAAATACTAGTGAATTAATGATAAAGAGTATAGTAAAATAGGGACAGCTTGGGAAAATGAAGACCCTTTGAACTGTCTTTAGGGAAAGGGAGTCTTGACTGCTGGAAGCATGACATCACTGTGGGTGTGAACCTAAAAGGGAAGGTAAGTATCTCCCTTAGGATTGGCTACAAAGACCTGAGATCAGGGCTGGATTAACGTAGGGGCTATTGGAGCTGCAGCTCCAGGCCCCTACCTTAATATAGGCCCAGCCACCTAAAAAGAACAGACTGCTCATGAAAAGCAATGGGTGAATGGAGGAGAGCTCTCCTCTGATGGACCCTACATTCCTCATGCACCGCCTGGGCAGGGTGGTGGGATTAACCATAGGCGCCACATGAGAAGTCCAAATGGAAGCCTGGGGCATGCCAATGCAGGGCTCTTAGGCCGCGTACACACGCGCGGACTGTTCGCCCAACTTTGTCCGTCCAACAGTTTCGGCAAACAGTCCGCTCAAACTTAGCATGGACGGACATGGCCACACACGACGAACGAACAGTTTGCTGAAACCGTGCGCGATGACGTGAACGGCACGTACGACGGGACGAAAAATACAACTTCCTATACACTGCATTATAGCTTTCGGCGTGAAAATCCTTTCTGAGCATGCGTGCAACTTTGTTCGACGAACAAGCCTACACACGAGCGGACTGTTCGCTGAAACAAGGTTTCAGCGGACAGTTTTACGGAATTTCCGAAAAACCTTGTTCGTCCAACTGTCCGCTGAAACTGTCCGCTGAAAGCCCACACACGAGCGGACTGTCCGCCCAAACACTGTTCAGCGGACAAAGTTGGGCGAACAGTCCGCCCGTGTGTACGCGGCCTTACAGAAGTCTGGGGCTTCCATAGTGTTAGGCCTGCACATCTGTACTCTTTTAGCTCAGAGTGCACGCCGATGCATGGGCCCTTACAAGGAAACTTTTGAACTTGGGTTCACACCAGCACAAGCTCTTGGAAACGCAGAAGGGTGCCCAGTAAAAGGTTCATCAAAATCTTCAGCACCAAGCACGCAATGCTCCTAATCCAGCCCTGCCTGAGGTGACTGGGTGGAGCCTGAATTCTAAGAAAAGACTACGCTGGGGCACATCCAAATGTTCTGAGGATATTCAGCTGTCACAAGAGTTGTTAGGCGAGTATCCCTCCTCTGTTCCCAGGCCCCTCACTACAAAAGCTCACAGGTGATCTGATCCACCATACTGACTGATCCCCAGCCCCTGCAGGGTCCTCAGTACTTCAGTTGGACATTGGATTAGTACTGGAGGCACTGACAATGAATTTGCTGGCTCCACTCCTACAATCCCCACTCTGCTCACAGCTCTACAGGATCATTTACATAGTACTGACCTCTCCTTTAATTCATGGACCCCTGTTGCTACCCATATCAGAGTGTGTCTCTCAGCCATCTCATCCCCTGAAAACTGGCGCTCTGACCAGACGGTGTCTCTTCACATTATTTTTTACTTTTTTCTATAATAAATATCCCCAAAAAATTATGAAAAAACATTTTTTCCCTCCGTTTAGGCCGATACGTATTCTTCTACATATTTTTGGTAAAAAAAACGCAATAAGCGTATATTGATTGGTTTGCGCAAAAGTTATATCGTATATAGGGGATAGTTTTATGCCATTTTTATTAATATTTTTTTTTTTACTAATAATGGCTGCAATCAGTGATTTTTATCATGACTGCGACATTATGGCAGACACAGGCCACAATTTTGACAAATTTTTGGAACCATTGACATTAATACAGCGATCAGTGCGATCAGAGAACCGGAAACGTTGTGTTTACACACACAGCTCCCGGTTCTCCATTTCCCACCGAGCGATCGTGGGACCCCGGCGGTGATCGAGACTGCCGGCCACTTGCATCTCCTTAGGGAGCGAGCAGGGGGCACGCGCACGCCTCCGGTGGTGCACAAGCGCCCTCTAGTGGCCGTTTATATTACCAACGTTTCGCGCAACTGAGCCATGTTGCCACGGTACAACTGCGGCGGCTGGTCGGCAAGCAGTTAATGGACACTGCCTTCCCCATCCTAGGATTCCCGAAGCACTGCCATAACATCTGAATGGACCTCAGACCTTGGACACTTGCAGCATCTTACTCCCGGGATCCTGTCAGGATCTGATGTATCCTTGACATTTGTAGGACTTAAGCCCATTGTAATGTATATCTATAACCTTCCACCCATGACAGGCAACCACCCCCCCCCCCCCTCCAAACCCCATCCAACCTTAACAAACGACTGGACTAGGTATGGAGTAAATGGCCATCCGGCCTTAATTTATTTACAAAGTATACTTTAATAAAATACCATAAATAACTTTTAAATAACTGTAAACATTCCCAGTCTTTTAACCACTTTGCGCCCGCCCTATAGCCGAAAGACGGGTACAGAGCGGACGCATCGGGGAAGTTCTGTGCTGGCCGTGTCCCCCGGACACAGCCAGTCACAGATCGCTGTAAACGGCCAATCACAGCGGCCGTTTACAGCGCGATCGGCGTGCCCAATGAGAGATGATCTCATATGTAAACATATGAGATCATCTCTCATCACCGCTCTCCCTCCTCACACAGACAGCGTGTGAGGAGTGAGAGATGAACCACTGTGAGATCTCACAGCGGTTAGTGTAAAAAAAAAATAAAAAAAATAAAGGAAAATAAAGTGCCCATCTGTCCCCACTGCCACCTGTCCCCACTGTCATCTGCCCCCACTGCCACCTGTCGGTGCCATCTGTCGTCGGTGCCATCTGTCGTCAGTGCCACCTGTCCCCAGTGCCATCTGTCCCCAGTGCCATGTATAAGTACCATCTGTCATCAGTGCCACATAGTGCCATCTGTCATCAGTGCCACATGTCACCAGTGCCACATAGTGCCATCTGTCATCAGTGCCATATATGTGTCACGTGTCATCATTTCATATATTAGTGCCATCTGTCATCAGTGCCACATATCAGTGTCACGTGCCATCTGTTATCAGTGTCACGTGTCATCAATGCCAGGTATCAGTGCCATCTGTCATCAGTGTCACCTGTCATCAGTGCCACGTATTAGTGCCATCTGTCATCAGTGCCACGTATTAGTGCCATGTGTAAGTGCCATCTGTCATCAGTGCCACATATTAGTGCCATCTGTCAGTGTCACATGTCATCACTGCCACGTATTAGTGGCATCTGTCATCAGTGCCATGTATCAGTGCCACGTATCAGTGACATCTATCATCAGTGCCACGTCGGTGTCACGTGTCATTGTCCTGTTGCTCCAGGGCCTTCAAAAGTGTAATAGGTAGTCAACAAGTTAGATGTGTAATTTATGCTCCTAGAACACGTGATGGCGCTCCCTGCATGTTGGGCCTCTTTATGTGGTCAGGCTGTGGAAAAGTCCCACACATGCGGTATCGTAATTCTCAGGAGGAGTAGCAGAATTTATTTTGGGGCATTATTTGTGGTATACACATGACAAATTTAAATAAAATAAAAAATCTTCATTTTGCAAAGAATTGTGGGAAAAAATGACAACATCAAAAAGCTCACCATGCCTCTTACTAAATACTTACTAAATACCTTGGAATGTCTACTTTTAAAAAAGGGGTCATTTGGGGGGTATTTTGACTTTCCTGGCTTGTCACAAGAAATTAGATAGCCCACCAGTACATCAGATGTGATCAATTTTGTGCGATTCGCACCACAGCTTGTGGACTCTCTAACTTTCAAAAAGACCATAATATCCACTCATTTGGGTTATTTTTACCAAAGATATGTAGCAGTATAAATTGTGGCCGAAATTTATGAAGTAAAATTAATAATTAGAAATTTTTTATCACAGAAACAAAGAAAAATGCATTTTTTTTCAAAATTTCCAGTCTTTTTTCATTTATAGCGCAAAAAATAGAAAACACAGAGGTGATCAAATACCACCAAAAGAAAGCTCTATTTGTGGGGAAAAAAAGGACAAAAATTTCATTTGGGTACAGTGTTGCATGACTGAGTAATTGTCATTCAAAGTGTGAAAATTGGTCTGGGCAGGAGGGGTGCTTAAGTGCCCAGTAGGCAAGTGGTTAAACGGTCATGGGTAAAGCATAACAAACACACTGGTCACTGCGAACGACTTCCAACTTTTGGCCTCTTGACCTCCAGACAGAATCCCCTGTCTCGGAGGCTATACCCAAACCATTGCAGTGACCTACCCCTTTTAACCCTTCCAGGTTAACCCCTCGTAACCTGGAAGTACCATTATCCACCCCCATCCCATGGATGGGTACATCAGTTTTTCTACCTGTACCTCACATTTGCTCTTCAAAAGCCCAAAGCACCGTCTGCATTCCACCTTGATAACCCCAACCTAACAGACCCCAATAGAACCACGGAGGGTGGCTGGGGATCGCTTCCTCCTCCGCTCTCCGAGTGAAAGCATGGCACGCTGCTATCGCGTACCATGCCGTAGCTCCGCCCCCAGCTCTTAAAGCGGCCCGAGGCATTAGTTAAAACGGTGACTGTGCTGTCTAGGCACATGTCATGCCATCCCTGTGCCGACCCCCTTGGGGTGTTTTGCTGCAGGACTCTCTTGACATTTGTAGGACTTAAGCTCATTGTAATGTATATCTATAACCTTCCACCCATGACAGGCAACCACCCCTCCAAACCCCATCCCACCTTAACAAACGACTGGACTAGGTATGGAGTAAATGGCCATCCGGCCTTAATTTATTAACAAAATATACTTTAATAAAATACCATAAATAACTTTTAAATAACTGTAAACATTCCCTGGCCTTTTAAATGGGTCATGGGTAAAACATAACAAACACACTGGTCACTGCGAACGACTTACAACTTTTGACCTCTTGACCTGCAGACGGAATCCCCTGTCTCAGAGGCTATACTCAAACCATCGCAGTGACCTACCCCTTTTAACCCTTCCAGGTTAACCCCTCGTAACCTGGAAGTACCACTAACCACCCCCATCCCATGGATGAATACCGGAAGCGACGTCCGGGGTACGAACGAGGAGGCCGTTCGTTGTTTTAGCTGTAACGTTTTAACTGTATTACTTAAATGTGAGTACCCAGGACTTGGTCCTTTTTATAATAAAGAATTTGTGTGACAGTACTTCACTATTGGAGCCCCTTTTCTCTTTTCCGGGTTTGATCTGTGATCCTTTGCGGAGTACCTGGAGGGAATTACCTGGGGTGCCTGTACAAACTGAGGACATACACCTTAAACCATTGGAGCATATTATTGTACCCTTATCAACTGAGGATATACACCCTAACTGAGGATACACACCTTAAATATTGGAGCATATTGCTGTCTAACTGACAGCAGTGAGGTAAGGTACCCACTGCACTCAGTGTGTGAGCACCCACTTTGAGGAATTGTAAGATCACCGGTGGAACTATCCCGTGTTCATTCACAGAATTAACCTTTTACACAGCACAGTGTGGATTCACTTTATTTTGCATGAACTGATATGGTTTGCTATTTTTTACGATAATTAGAGACACTTTAAGAAATTCCTTGGACTGTGTTTTATATTGAGGTTTATATATATAATTTTTGATATATTTTTATACATACCTCCCCGTTTATTTATTTGCTGGATTTTACCTTTACACCAATTTTTTTATACGTTGGCACCTGGATGCACTTTTATGGATTGACACATATTTTGGATTTCACAACTTTCTGGATTGATATTATTAGTATCTGCATTTTCGCTTTTTATTACTTCACTTGCACTGTACTACGATTGCACAGATTATTTGAATTTTTTTATTGATTGTAATATGAATAACACTAGGAATATGTGTATATTCTGAATACCCCATTAATCACTCTGAATGATTTTATGCACATAGGTTATAGATATAATTTAAATTAATTTTAATCGCATAGGTGCGTCTTTTAGATTTTCTATGTGATTATTTATTTCACTGTTATTAGACTTAATTTATTTTGTGTGGAGCGCAACACCATTCTTTTTTCACTTTTCTACCTGTACCTCACATTCCCTCTTCAAAAGCCCCAAGCACCACCACAGCCTGAAAGGGGTAACGCCTTACTAGGGCTGGACTGGCCTACCGGAACACCGGGAGATTTCCCAGTAGGCCGCCTGCCCCTGGGCCGCTTTTGGTTGTGGCTGCATCCTCTGCTCTCTCCTGTGAAACACAGTGCTGGCTGGCTCTGTGTTCGGCAGCCGTGCTGTGACACGGACCCGCCCCCCCCCCCCCGACCAGCTTGTGTGATAGTAGATAGAATTAATGTTCCACCTATCATACGAGCTGGTCTGGGGGGGCGGGGCCATGTTACAGAACCAGCCAGCGCTGTAATCAAGAGGAGGAGATGCCCATCCGTACAGCCAGCCCTGTGTGCCTGGATAGGAGGATCAGCAGGGGGCTGCATATAGAAAAAATTTGCTTTCTATATTCCTCCATGCAACCGCTGAATGCTTGCAGGAGGGAGAGGAGGAGAATCAAGTATTCAGCGGCTGCATGGAGGAATATAGAAAGATCATTTGCTCTATATGCAGCCCCCCTTGCTGATCCTCCTATCCAATTTCTTTTATTGCCACGCCAGTTTACCTTGTGCTCCCTGCCCCCCCCAGTGCTCTCCTCCCCCACCACACTCTCCAGCCCCCCCACAGTTCTCTCCACCCCTGTTCTTTCTGCCCCTCCCTCCAGTTCTCCCCATCCTTCTCTAGCCACCATCCCAGTGCTCTTCACTCCCCTCAGTGCTCTCCCCCCCTGCTCTACCCCCCCAGTGCTATGTGCTCCCCCCCTGCTCTACCCCCCCAGTGCTCCCCCCCAGTGCTCTCCCCACTGTTCTCTCCCCCAAGTGCTCACCCCCCCCTGTTCTTTCTGCCACCCCAACCTGCTCTCCAGTTCTCTCCATCCTTCTATAGCCACCATCCCAGTGCTATCCGATCCCCCCAGTGCTCTTCATCCGCCCTAGTGCTCTTCTGCTCTCCCTCAGTGCTCTTCACCCCCCCCAAGTGCTCTCCCCCAGTGCTCTTCTCCCCCCGTTCTCCCCCGTGCTCTGCCCTCCCCCTGTTCTTCCCCCCAGTGCTCCCCCCCTGTTCTTTCTGCCCCCCCCCCCCAATCTGCTGTCCAGTTCTCCCCATCCTTCTTTAGCCACCATTCCAGTGCTATCCACTACCCCCAGTGTTCTTCTGCTCTCCCCTCAGTGCTCTCCCCCCCCAGTGCTCTTCCCCCAGTGCTCTTCCCCCAGTGCTCTACACTCCCCCCAGTGATCTCCCCCCTGTTCTCTCCCCCCAGTGCTCTCCACTCCCCCCAGTGCTCTCCTCCCCCAGTGCTCCCCCCAGTGCTCTGCCCTCCTACCTGTTCTTCCCCCCAGTGCTCTCCACTCCCCCCAGTGCTCTCCCCCCATTCTCCCCCCCCAGTGCTCTACCCCCTGTTCTCCCCCCAGTGCTCTCCACTCCCCCCAGTGCTCCCCCCCACCCAGTGCTCTCCACTCCCCCCCAGTGCTCCCCCTGTTATTTCCCCCCAGTGCGCTTCACCCCCCCTGCTCCCCCCTGTTCTTTCCCCCCATTGTTCTCCCCCCAGCGCTCTCCACTCCCTCCAGTGCTCTCCGCCCTTGTTCTCCCCCCCTTGTTCTCCCCCCCCTGTTCTCCCCCCCTGTTCTCCCCCAGTGCTCTCCACTCCCCCCGGTGCTCTCCCCCTGTTCTTTCTCACCCCCCCAGTGCTCTCCAGCTCTCCCCATAACTCTCCAGCCCCCACCCCAGTGCTCTCCAGCCCCCACCCCAGTGCTCTCCAGCCCTCCATTCTCCCCACCCCTGTTCTTTCTGGCCCCCTGGTGCTCTCAAGCTCCACCCATCGCTCTGGCCCCCTGGTGTTCTCCACACCTGTTCTTTTTGGCTCCCCCCAGCACTCTACCCTCCCCACCCCTGTACTTTCCACTCCCCCCTGCATTTTGCCCCCACCCATGTGCTCTCCAACCCTGCCAATGCTCTCCACCTCCCATAATGCTCTCCAATCCCCCGTGCTTTTCCCCCTGTTCTTTCTGGCCCCCACTGGTACTCTCAAGCGCTCCCCCCTACTCTTTATACCCCCCAGTACTCTCCAGCCCCCGTGCTCTCCACCCCTGTATTTCTGCCCCCCCAGTGCTCTTCGCCACCCCACACTCTTAGCCCCCTCAGTGCTCTCAGCCTACCATACTCTCCACCCCTGTTATTTTTGCCCCCCCAGTACTCTCAAGTTCCCCCCAGCGCTCTCTGCTCCCCACCCCTGTGATCTCCACTACCCCCTGCTCTTTGCCCCCACCCATGTGTTCTCCAACCCCACCAGTACTCTCTGCTCCCCTTTCTCTCCAGCTCCCACCCAGTGCTCTCCACTTCCCCAGGACCAGAGGACAGGCTGACTGGGGCCGGAAAATGGGTACGGCTGAAGGTGCAGGTGGCCATGGACCACTCCATCTCACAGCAAACAGATCCTCTGGAAGGAGCACCGTCCCCATCCAAAACGAGAACAGACCCTGCCTGCTGCTGCCTGTCATAAATATCCTGCTGGCATGCAAGGTACCGTACATCAACAACACACCTTCCCAAAGACAGGGACTGCAGACTGGGACATGGGGCACAGGAGGGGCTGCATTCATGGGCATAGTGAGGCTGCATTCACAGCACAGTAAAGCTGCATTTGATGGGCACAGTGAGGCTGCAATAATGGGCACAGTGAGACTGCATTCACGGGCAGAGTAAAGCTGCATTTGGCACCCATCCCCTTACCTTAGTGTATTCTTTCTGTGGAAGGTGGTTCCCCCCCCATGTTCTGAGTTCCTGGGGTCCCCCTTAATTATTGTCCACTTACCACTTTTAACTGGAATTTGCATATATATATATATATATATATATATATATATATATATATATATATATATATATATATATACATTTATATAGAGATAGATAGCACTGACACCAGCACCATGATAGAGAGCACTGAGACCACACCAGCACCGAGATAGAGAGCACTGACACCAGCACTGTGATAGAAAGCACTGACACCAGCACCGTGAGAGCACTGAGACCACACCAGCACCGAGATAGAGAGCACTAACACCAGCACCGAGATAGAGAGAGAGCACTGACACCAGCACTGATACCAGCAACTAGCTGCGGGACCCAAAAAAATGACACCACTCAACCTCTTCAAACAGGAGGGTACGGGCATATAGTACGGTGTGCTTTTTTTGTACAAGGAAGTGAGCCAAAGGTAGAAAAAATGTCCGTGTGCTAGATTAAATAAATTGTTTATAGAGTTATGCATATACATGGTCTACTGGTCACATGTGTTGAATTCCTCTGAGATCCATGCCTCATTAATTTTTATAAATGTGAGGTAGTCAACACTCTTGTGAGCTAGGCGAGTGCGCTCATCGGTCATGATCCCCCCTGCTGCGCTGAACGTCCTTTCGGACAGGGCACTGGACGAGGGGCAAGCCAACAGTTCCATTAGAAATTGGGCAAGCTCTGGCCAGAGGTCAAGCCTGTCCACCCAGTAGTCCAGGGGTTCATCACTCCTCAGAGCGTCCACATCGGCCGTTAACCCATTGTAGTCGGACACCTGTCGGTCTAGGCGTTCCCTGATGCTGGATCCAGATGAGACCTGTCGATGGGTCAGCTGAAAGAATGATATCATATCAGAAGTCACCAACATATCTTCAAACCGCCCTCTTCTTGCAGGCACTGTTGGATTGGTACCCGCAACTCTTTCTCTGGGAGTGGGAATTCCTCCTCTGCCAACGCACGCAAAAGCAGAATGCAGCATTTCTCGAAGCAAGGCCTGGAAGTGCTCCACTCTGACAGCCCTCTGTGATGGTGGTAACATTTCCACCATTTTGTGTTTGTACCGGGGGTCTAAGTACGTTGCCACCCAGTACTGGTCCTTGACCTTTATGATTTTTATACGGGGGTCCCTGTTAAAACACTGGAGCATGAAGGCCCCCATTTGCACTAAACTGGAAGCGGTGTGGTGGCCTGGCTCCTGCTCATCATCCAGGATAATGTCGTTGTTAGGAATATTCTCTTGTGATCAGTCAAACTCCAGATGTATTGAGAAGCAGACAATTTATTTCTGATGTGGCTCACAAAAGGGAGATCCTTACAAACAGAAGTTGCAGTAAGAAATCACACAAAGGAAAGTGTCTCCCCCCTCCTCATACCTACATTGATACCGCCTCTACGCTTCTATTGGCTGAGGAAACATAGATAGCGTGCTTGGTACACAATGGTACTTTATTTTGGCTATCAGGGTTTCCTGTACAATGTTATGCTACCATATATAGTAAAGCATAATCATCCTACAACTTATTATAGAGTTAGTTAAGACAAAACGATACAGCAAGTTAATACAACAACGTGCTCAGAAGTCATTTTAAAAAAGATTCTCAGGGTTATTGTTTTTCTAATAGTCACACAATAAACATTTAAAACTTTTCTAATATTCCCTCCTCTTTGTGTGACTATTTTATCTCAACACATTTCGATGATAGTCCCTGTGTTATACACTTTTGGACTGTATGTCATTAAGTTGAGCTTCAATGTCCACATAGGTCTCTTCAGAGGTAGGAAGGGTTTGATAGATTGTTCTTGAGACTGCAGTTTCAATCAGTTTTTGTGAAAGTCCTCGAATACAGGGAATGCAGCAGCATCCGCAAGTGACCAAAACAGCCAAAGCCACAGCGATTGAGATCAAACATGATGTGATAAGTCCAGTCCATTTACCGAACCATCCTTCAAACCAGGTTGTAAATGGATCATTAATACCTGAGTTTTCCACTAATTTATTCGATAGAGCAGTCAGTCCTTCCAAGGCTCTGGACACGGTCCCTCCAGGAGCTGTATTGTTGGGGGTAAAGGTACAACATATGCTAACAAACATTTTGCATACCCTCCTCTTTCAGCTAGGACCATATCTAAAGCCATTCGGTTCTGCCATACCATTAGAGATGTGGGGGCCAACTATTCTGCTAGGCCCTTCACAGCATCCCTAGTATAGTTTACAAATCGTTGTTGGTTATAATATATAATTGATCCAGTCAACATTTTTATTTATAGTCACCCATCAGAGAAGAGACTCAAACCCAGCTGTCACCTGATTCCTGGCTTTAAACTCATCCGGCCCCCCGCGAGGAACCCCAATCTTATCTATGTAGATCTGAGAGTCAAATGACCCCATGGGAGAGGTGTCCCTCCGATACCATTGGCGACTCTTAGTCCACGGGTATTCTGACAGGATTCTCAGGGGCATAGCCAGCTGGACCATAGCGCAATTCCCTTGGGCATTGGCCGGTAGTCCAGCTCGCAGTTTCTTATCCCCACACATCCACCAGACATCAGCTCTCTGAATGTCATGTTCAACCCAGTCACCATTGTCCGTGTTAATCCTCTCCACACAATAGTCATCGGGTAGTGACCCAAGATCCACCCCGCTACGGTTCCCTGGGAGTGCAAAACAAGTAAAGTTGCCCAGATAAGCGGCAACCGCTGGAGGTATCTGAGGTCTTTGTACTGGGGGAAACAACAAACTCAATGTGTGACAAGTAGAATTTGTTTCAGGTTTATAGCTCTTATTATATAATCGCAACATACATTTTAAACCTTCTGGATCTGTATTGTGATCTAGAGGAAAAGGAACTGTTGCTAAATGTGGTCTGGCTCTGGCACAAACTAAACAGTTTTCCTTTTTTTGAGTTTTAACCGTGTACCTCAACCATTCTAACCACTCATTTTTTTCTTGGTAGCCCGTCTCCAAAGCTATGGCATCTTCTATTGTTAGGTTAGTAAATCTTATAGTTTTACTCAGAACTTCTATTTTAGTATGGCCTTCTTCTTTCCCATCTGAGTCTAACTTTTCCTGTTGTCTAGTTTTATTAGATGGTAATACCTCAAGGAAAAATGTTCCTGAGGGGTCAGTTCCTGACACCCATGCTCCCATAGAATACAACCGCTGATCTTCCTTCCTCGGCTCCTTTAATGTTATTAATAGTTGGTTACAGTTTTTACTATTTGTGCAGGGGGAGTTGGCCTCTTTTTTTTTTTTTTTTAATTATGAGTCTTTCCTTTATTCCACTCTTTTTAGCCCCTGGTTGATTATACCCCCAGTCTTGATGCACTGTGGTCCACAGGGCCTTATCCCATGCTTAACAGCCTGCCCTATTCCAGAGCCAGCAGATATAGTTATCTGCCCATAGAAGTCCTCTAGCCCCAGTTGTATTCCCACAATCTGCAATCTGACAGAAGTCTACCAGTATAGTGCTAGTTATTCCCTCTATAAAGTTTAGAGTCAATGCTTTTCCTGTTATTTCCTAATCCAAAGGTTCCTCTGTTCTTCCATAACGTATAACCCCTCTTATGGATGCCTCTCCTAGAGTCACCAGTAACCCAAGGATAATTACTGTCCCTTTCATCCTAACCAGCTACAGAGTTCCAGCGGATAGGATAGGGGAGTTGGAAGGGGAGGGAGACTTCACTGGTTTGAGACAAGTCCCACCTTGTGTGAGACCTTCCTTTGTAGCCGGATTTTCTGAACCTCTTGTAGCCAACTTGCCCTATTCTGCCTGTAAAACCTTTTGGTAATAGGACTGGTGAATCCAGGTAGACCTCTCTGCAATGCGGAGTACCCATTGCAGAGAGGTCAGAGTGGGGAGTACCACTGCTTTTTCTTATTACTTTTTATTAAGACCCAATCTCCCACATGCACCTTTTCATCTTCTTAGACCTTCTAGACCAGAACCAAAATCATTAGTATGTCTTTGTATTAATAACCTAGACATGTATTCTGCTGGTGTGTGCTCGGACTGCTCAGTATGTGTTTCATTTGATTGTAAGGGTATCTTATATGGCCTTATAATTTCAAATGGGCTTAAAGCTTCTTTTGTGGGTGTAATATACATACTGGTCACAGCTACTAGTAGGCAGTACATCCAATTATTTTTACCTGTTTCTCCCATAGCTTTTCTCAGTTTGCTTTTTAGAATGCCATTATGTCTTTCTACCAATCCAGCTGATTGGGGATGATAGGCACAATGGTATTTCACTTTAATTCTCATCACTTCTGTCAAATGTTGTATAGTTTTAATTACAAAATGAGGTCCATTATCACTGTCTGTGCATCTGCACTTCCTGTCGCGAATATCTCCACCCATTTGGTCAGGATGCCTGGTTACCAAACAATATTTCTTCCTTTAACATTTGTCTAATTCAATAAAATCCATGCAAATGTGTTGGAATGGATATTGCTGCATGGGGAACTTCCCTTTCTGTGATCTTATGCCTCCCTGAGCATTGTATCTTGAACATATAATGCATTGAGAGCAAAAAGTTTTTTTTAGTAGTTAGTGAAGCCATAGGCTGTACTTAAATAAACATCTCAGTCATCCCCCTGTTTGACACATGAGTTACTCCATGTGTCAATACTGCTGCATATCAGTAAGGATTGTATGATCTATATCTATGGATTTCTCATTCTGTCATTATTTGCATTTCTTGTACAGCTATTTTGGCTGCATCATCTGCCCTTTTATTTCCCCTTATGATGGGGTCTGTATATTTTGTGTGAGCTTGACATTTGCAGATTATAAACTCTTTTGGTAACTGTATTGCATCTAGGAATTCTAGAATGAAGGCCGTGTGTGGAATTGCTTTACCACTGGAGGGGACCATCCCCCTGTTTTTCCATTGTTGTGCAAAAACATGTACTGTTGAAAATGCATATTGACTGTCAGTGTATATGGTTATGGATTTTCCTTCTGATAGTATGCATGCTCTTGTCAGTGCTACAAGTTCTGCAACTTGTGCTAAATAATATTTTGGTAGTGGCCCAGCTTCCAAAATCTCATCCTGTGTCACTACTGCATATCCAGTTGCATTTGTGCCAACTGGATTTTTCTTACTAGAACCATCAACAAAAAGTGTCATGTCAGGGTTAGATAACGGTACATCTTTCAGATCACTTCGTGGCAGTACCTTTTCAGCGATGGCAGCAGTACAGTCATGTTTACGACCATCAGTAGGAAGTGGTGGTAGTGTGGATGGGTTTAATGTAGTACACCTCTGTATTGTTAAAGGGGTTGTAAAGGTTAATGTTTTTTCACCTTAATGCATTCTATGCATTAAGGGGAAAAAACATCTGACAGTCCCGGCGCCCCCAGCCCCCCCCCCCCCGTTTTACTTACCTCACCCCTCGAATGTCCCTCGCTCATCCCCCGACGTCCTTTCCACCATTCAGCCTGGCCACTGATTGGCTGGAGTGGATGGATGGAAAGCAGAGCAGCCATTGGCTCGCGCTGCTGTCAATCACATCCACTGATTATTTCATACCTTCATTTAATGCTCTAAACTCTAAAATACCTCTAAAGGTTAAATTGTGTACTCATTCATGTAATCACTAGACACCCACCCCATAGAAAGGAACACTCCTCATTCTTCAGTTGTGTAGAAGGAGGGGGGTGGGGGGTGTCATATCTGCACTTGAATTTGGGCTGGGAAAATGGATACTCTTTATCTAACATGAATGAGCACAGGATCACAGATCAAACTACCAAACGCCTTCCTTACCTTGGAGTTGTTAAAAACAATATTCTTTCATTTATTCAAATACATATATTACACACACACACACACACACACCTCTAAATATATTTCCTCAGACCCCAATATTTTAGCAAAATTTAAGAAAACTTGAACCCCCTTTTGTATTGTTCCCCTTATTCTCTGGTCCCAAGTGAAATCCACAGGGTCCCAAAATAGAACTTTCTTTCTTTTTAACTAATATTTAGTATTCTGATTCAGAACTTAGCCTTTTAACTTTATAAATGTACCCAAATATAAACAGCATAGTATCATTAACACTTCACAGTTTAAAGTCCGTGAATTCAAAAAATAACTCATCCAATATAAATATTTACTTTAAGACTATTATTCAGACTTTCTTTCCCACCGAAAGTCCTAATATTTTCACAGATGCACAAATTAACCTTGGTGTGCTCAAAGGGTTAATGCTGCCCTACTAGTCACTCATCATTATTTCCCTCTCTTCTGCTACCTCTGTCAGGCAATCTGCATTTTCTTGTTTCCGAGAAACAGCTTTTTGACCATCATAGTAATGAAAACATCCTCAGCTTTTTCTTTTCTCACATTCATCAAGCCACCTGATAATAATTCTACAACATTCCATTCACTCCACAATGCAATCCACCTTCATGTCTCCCATCTACCCCCAAACCATCAACAATTTCTGCCACTTGCTTCCTGTAACACCATGGCATGCTAAAATAATAAAGCAACCTGGTGTTATCAGTGTACCTTTTTTTCTTTTATGCTAAGTTTCAATATTTACAATATAACCCTTCTGTATTGTCATAGCTGGTCAAGGGATAACTTTTTACAGACACAATCTTTCACACAGGAATTTGAAGAGCATTTCTGACTTCTTACATGAGGGGAGGGGGAGGGGGAGATTGAGTCTAATGTGTAGCGTTTTTTTTTTTTTTTACAGACACACAGAACATGAGAACATGAAGGATAATTTCTTATCTCCTTCTAATGGCACATTAGGAATACGCAGCACAAAACATGTAAAAGAACAAAGACTGTTTTACCTGATCCATGGTAACAATAGGAATACAAGAGTAAAAATATCAGCACTCCCCACACTATAGAGAGAATCAAAAAAGGTTAAACATGAGCAAAGGTAAAGTAAACACACACAGAAATAAGTTAGCCTTGCGATCTTTTTAGATCACTTAACTAAACAGCGCTTAAATCGTCGGGCATTCAACCTCTGACAGCGTCAGGCAATCACCCTCTGACGTTCGGTATACCTCAAATCTTTTTGTTATCTGTCCGCACAGCGGGCGACGTAATTTTTTACCTTAGACAACGCCCCCAAGTGTCTCTGTCTACGAGCACTGGATCATCTAGATATTATACGATCAACACCAATGTCGGCAATTACAAGACATTAAACCAGGATCAAAGAGAAAGAGAAGAAAAGACTCTTATGCCCCGTACACACGAGCGGACTTTTCAACATCCAAAGTCCGTCAGACCGAGTCCGTCAGACTATCCGATCGTGTGTGGGCTGCAACGGACTTTAGCTTCGCAAAAGTCTGACGGACTTTAGAAATGAAGCATGCTTCAAATTTTCCCGACGGAACTCCGCCGGACCCGGTCCCCTTTGAAAACTCCGCTCGTGTGTATGCTACTCCGACGGACTAAAACCGACGCTAGGGCAGCTATTGGCTACTGGCTATGAACTTCCTTATTCGAGTCGGGTCGTACGTCATCACGTTCGAATCCGTCGGAGTTTAGTGTGATCGTGTGTGGCCAAGTCCGTTCGGCCGAAAAGTCTGTCAGAACTCCGTCGGAACTCCGGCAGAACTCCTTTGGAAGTCTGTCGGACATAAGTCCTCTCGTGTGTACGGGGCATTAGGCCGCGTACACACGGGCGGACTGTCTGCCCAACTAAGTTCTTCAGACAATCCGACAGACAGTCCGTTCAAAATTTGCATGAACGGACTTGACCACACACGGTGAACAGACAGTCCGCTGAAAGCGTGCGCGATGACGTACGGCACGTACGACGGGACTAGAAATAGGAAGTCGAAGACACAGCAAAGCACCCTTTGGGCTCCTTCTGCTGACTTTGCGTTAGTAGAAGTTTGGTTAGAGACGATTCGCGCTTTTCAGACTTCAGCTTAATTTGTCTGTTCACTGCGGCGCAGTCTACCTGTGAGGTTTGTATCTGTCTTTCGGTACGCGTGGATCAGTTGTACCTGTTATTAGGCGCTTCTGGTCCGCTCGTTTCTGGGTTTCAGGTCGTTCTTCATAGGTCTGGCTGTTCTTCAGTGCGTTCAGTTGAGCTTGTTTGTCCAGCCGACCGTTTCAAAGCCATGGAGAGTGGACGTACTCGGGAACGAGTTCGTGCTATATTGGGGCTTGGTGTTGGAGTTAATACTTTGACCCGAGCCCAGTTTGTGAACAGGGTGAGGAGGAGTTCATGGAGAAAGAATTGGTTGCGCCAGCGTGACCAATTCTCGCATATGCCTTTACTCTGTGAGATCCGTGAGAATAATCCTGATGATTTCAGGAATTATCTCAGGATGACGGACCCCGTTTTTCACCGTCTGCTGGCTTTGCTGACCCCTTATATCAGCAGGTAGGATACCTGCATGCGGCAAGCCATCACTCCGGAGCAGAGGCTCGTCACCACGTTGCGCTACTTGGCGACAGGGAGAAGCCTTCAGGACCTCAAGTTCTCGACAGGCATCTCCCCCCAGGCTCTGGGGATCATTATTCCAGAGACCTGTTCTGCCATTATTCGGGTCCTGCAGAAGGAATATATGAAGGTAAGTTTGTTCTTTTAATATTGCATTAAGTGTGTTATATGCATTGTATGTTTGTATTCATTGCATCATGACTTTTAATATCCATGACAGGAATATGATGTGAATGTCCCCTTTATATGAATGCATGCATTTTTTTTTTTTGTGTCATTTTTTTTGAGTTTTTTACCTTTTTGTGTCCCACGTGCATATTTGCTTTCACTAACGTCCTCAGCATTCAATCCTGGGCCCCATATACACCCACAGCCGAGACTGTTTTTCTCTATAATCCATATTGTCAGCTCCATTGTACTATTTTACTTGCCCCCCCCACCCTTTGTATACTCTTTGTATACACCCTGTGTGTGTGTGTGTGTGTGTGTGTGTGTATAGATAGATAGATAGATAGATAGATAGATAGATAGATAGATAGATAGATAGAGATATAGATATAGATATATAGATATAGATATATAGATATAAAGATATATATAGATATAGATATAGATATATAGATATAGATATAGATATAGCTATATAGATATAGATATAGATATATAGATATATAGATATAGATATATATGGATTGATATATATGGATTGTCAAATCATTAATTAGTCCCCCACTCAAATTGCTTGCAGGTATTGGATACTCATTAATTAGTCCCCCCACCCCAATCAAATTGCTTGCAGGTAGTGGATACTCATTAATTAGTCCCCCCACCCCACTCAAATTGCTTGCAGGTATTGGATACTCATTAATTAGTCCCCCCACCCCACTCAAATTGGTTGCAGGTGTTGGATACTCATTAATTAGTCCCCTACCCCAATCAAATTGCTTGCAGGTATTGGATACTCATTAATTAGTCCCCCACCCCAATCAAATTGTTTGCAGGTATTGGATACTCATTAATTAGTCCCCCACCCCAATCAAATTGCTTGCAGGTATTGGATACTCATTAATTAGTCCCCCCACCCCACTTACCCACCTAACTTATGTCCCCTGGTCCATCAGAGGGCTGATTAATCTGTGAATTGGTCCGCCTATTTTTTGGGGGGTTTTTTGCAGAAAAAAATTTGCAATATTTCTGTTTAACTGTTGTTCCAAAATGTTTTTGAGTTTTATTTGTTATGAATTGTTTTTATTTAATTACTAATTTTGTTTTTTTTCCTGTGTTTGACTCCCCAGTGTCCTTCCACGCCACAGGAATGGCAGACTGTGGCTTCCCAATTCGCTGCCCGTTGGGACTTTCCCAACTGCGGAGGGGCGATCGACGGGAAACATGTGAGGATTGTGCCCTCACCCCATTCGGGGTCCTACTATTGGAATTATAAGGGGTTCCATAGTGTGGTGCTAATGGCGGTGGTGTCGGCACAATGTGACTTTCTTTATGTGGATGTGGGGAAGAACGGTCGGATGTCTGACGGAGGAGTCTTTAGGCAGACCGAGTTCTGCCACCGTCTTATCACTGGTGGCCTGGACTTGCCACCAGATGCCGAGAATGTGGAGGGTCTACCGTTTGTGTTTCTGGCTGATGAAGCGTTCGGTTTGAGTGACCATCTTATGAAACCCTTCCCCCAAAGGACCCTCACCCCGGAGAGGAGGGTTTTTAATTACCGGCTGGCCAGAACAAGAAGGGTTGTGGAGAGTGCCTTTGGCATTATGGCCAGCCGGTTCCGTCTGTTACTGACAGCGATGAACCTTGCAGAATATAAACTGAACTATGTGATCCTGTGCTGCTGCATTCTGCACAATTTTCTACGTAAATTTTCAGGTAACCAGTACCTGCAGCCTATTGGGCCTGAGGCCGGACTAATATTCAGAGAACTCACAGGGCTGGATCATGCCCTTCCTGGCTTAGCCCCCCAAACAGCACGTGAGGTGCGTGACCGCTATGTCAGCTATTTTAATGGTAGGGGAGCTATTCCAATGCCAGCTGAGCAATAAAAATGTATTTTTCTTGAAATATGTATTGTCTGTTCAAATTTTTAAGTTTGGTTCTTGTTTGCTTTTCACGTTGCTTGTCTCCTACATTGTCCTAATTCAGGGATATGCAATTGGCCAACCTCTGGTGCAAAACTACAAGTCAATCATGCCTCTGGGTCTCATGCTTGTGGCTATCAGTCTTGCTATGCTTCATGGGACTTGTAGTTCTGCAACAGCTGGATTTCCACTAATTGCATATTCCTGTCCTAGTGCATTTGTATAGCAAAGTGTTTTTTGCCAATAGGAAATAAGGCCCTTTGTGACAGAAAACACAAAATGACTTCCCAAACTGGTATTGAGTATTGAAAGAAGTAGACACACACACACAAACATCTTTTTTTTTTTGATTTTTTAATAGTGCACATTCCAACCAGTGCCTCTTTTTTAGATTTTTTTTTTGTTTTGTTTTTTTAGTAATTTTTTTTTTTTCTTTTTTTGTAAACATAGAAATATATAGATATATCTATATATAAAATACAATTATCCAAAAAAATAAAATAAAATCATATTTTTAACTATTTACAGAAAACAAGGGGTAAAGCCAAATTTTGAAGATGCACACCAAAAATTGGTAATGTCAACATGTGCTATGTACCATCATGAGTGATCAATGGACGTGTTTGGTGTGTGCAATCCCTTCCTCTCACATACTAGAATGAGGAAGGGTTTGCAAACACCAAATGCGTACATTGCGATCCTCTGATGGCACATAGCACATGTTGACACACCGTGTGCATCTTCAAAATTTGGCCTCTAAAAACAATGTTGTAAAAACATTAAAAACTTTTTTCCAAGGGAATGAAGAACATGATCGATTGGGTTTTAGGGAAAAGGGGCTTAGATTCTCCCTAAAACATCGATCATGTTCTTCATTCCCTGCCTCATAGTGACCAGTTCTCTTTGGATGTTTAGAATTTGGTTCTCCATCGGATCAATCTGGCCATTCCAGGCCATGATGTCACCAATCAGCCTCTGGGCACTATCAGTGGTAAATGGCTCCGCGGCTTGTCCTACCACAACCAGATCATCACCTAAAAACATGTGTAGATAAAAAATTGGTTAAAATATTGTGGCAGCAGGCAGGTAAAGTCACCTGGTTGTATCCAGGATGGTAAATATGTGTGTCCTAGATTCAGGCTTTATGCAGACTTTTACAATTAGAGGGGAAGAGTTAATGAGCCCAGCTGAATTAAGTGGGCTCATTAAGGCCTCTACAAAAAACCCCAGCATGCATAGGGAGATGCTCCATCCTGGAACCAGTTTTGTGTGTATAGACTGGGGAGTCTGAGATCTGTTCTGTGCGGTGAGTTAACGCCTGTGTGGCAAACCCCTACAATAGAGACAGGGACTGGGGCAGCACAAGGCTGCACCCAGTTGTTAGACAGGGAGTCTACGTGTGTAGTTAGAGGTCAAGCTGACCAGGATTTATTTTCTTGTTTTATTTTGTTTGGCTGTTATATGTATCACTGCATGTAGCCTAAATAAACCGGATCTTTTGTTTTTTGCACCTACACCGCTGTCTGCTGTGCCTGACTTTGTGTTGTGAACCCATCCAGGGGGTCACACACACCCGCTACCGAGCGAACCCCCTCACAGTTGGTGGAGAATTTTGGCAGTTTTTTTTTTTTTTTTGTTAAGGCCAGCATGGAGGAGATACTGAGAGAGACAGCTGGCTCTAGCAAATGCAAACCAGCAGCAAATAAATGCAGGTTTACAAAAGTGCCTTGCAGCTCAACAACAAGCCCAGCAGCAGGCAAATGCAAATCAGCAGCAGACAAATGCAACTTTGCAGCAGAGTTTGGAAGCCCAGCAGCAGGCAAATGCAAATCAGCAGCAGACAAATGCAACTTTGCAGCAGAGTTTGGAAGCTCAGCAACAAGCCCAGCAGCGATCTGAAGCCCGCTTCATAGACCTGTTGCAGAAGCAAGAGCAGAATTTTCAACAGAAAATAGAGACATTAATACAGCAACGTCCGCAGACCAATGAAGCAAGTGGTTACAATAATACCGCATCCTTTGGTGTGAGCCGTTTACTGACAAAAATGACTGGAGAGGATGATCCGGAGGTGTTTTTGACCACATTTGAAAGGACTGCTGAAAGGGAAAAGTGGCCTAAGGAGCAATGGGCTGGACTGGTGGCCCCTCTGTTAACTGGGGAATCGCAGAAAGCTTATTATGACCTAGAGCCTGACCAAGCAAAAGACTATGTGGTGCTAAAAGCAGAAATATTGGCACGGCTGGGTGTCACCCTGGCAGTCCGGGCTCAGCGTGTGCATAACTGGACTTTTCAAGTTGGAAAACCCCCCAGGTCTCAAATGTATGACCTCATTCACCTGAGCAGGAAGTGGCTGCAGCCAGAGACTTTGACCGCACCAAACATTGTGGAACGTGTTGTTATGGATCGTTTCCTGAGAGCTCTTCCTACTGCCATCCAAAAATGGGTAAGCCATGGAGACCCAGAAAATGCAGATAAACTTGTGGATCTAGTTGAGAGGTACTTGGCTACAGAGAACTTGACCACCTCTTCCAGGGACTCACGGACTTTCCCCCCTAAGACCAGATCATCCCCAGTGGCGGGTAAGATGACTCCAAGGGGTGAGGGTGGAGAGAGTGAGAGGGTGGGAGTTCTACCTAAGGTCTGGCGGGAGCAGCCCAGGAAGCCCATGCTGCAAGAGGCAGCGAAAAAAATTATTTGCTACCGCTGCCGGCAAGAGGGACATATTGCAGCCAAGTGCCCAGTTGTGGATGAGCCTATGCAATGTGACTTTATAAGGGAAAGACGTCAGTCGCTGTTTGCGACAGTTGCATGCACTGCCATTCGGAGACCTGAGAAACATTTATGTAAAATGTGTATTAATGGTAGACATGTTGATGTGTTGCTAGATTCAGGTAGCCTGGTAACATTGATAAAAGCTGAATTAGTTACTACAGAGGTCTCTGGGAAGAACAGGGTGGCTGTTATTTGTGTGCATGGGGACACCTGAGAGTATCATGTAACTTCAGTGTTTTTTGAGACCCCCAAAGGTAACCTCTCTCATCAGGTGGGGTTAGTGTCTCAGTTACCACATGATGCTATTGTGGGAAGGGATTTTCCAAAATTCTGGGAACTCTGGGATTGTCCTGAGGCCCCCATTGGTGCCCCTATAAACCAGGAAGATGACCAGAATTCCTCTGGGAGTGGTGAGGACTCTCCTGAATTTCTCTTGTCGGTATTGGCGGGGGAAACTCGAGAAACTGGGGAGGAGCCAACATCCTCAGATGAAAACATGCCGTCTGTGGAGTTTTCGGATCTTGAGGTTCACAGGGAAAATTTTGCCACAGAACAGTTTAAAGACCCCACCCTAATAAAGGCACGGGAAAATGTGGTGAAAATAGATGGCGAGTTAGTGAACCCAGATAAGACTTGCACTTACCCGTACTTCACAATGGAAAGGGACCTGCTGTATCGAGTGGCTCAAAGGGCAGAAGAAACCATTGAGCAACTTGTAGTGCCCAAACCTTACAGGAAGTTGGTGTTAGAATTGGCTCATGGACACATTCTGGGAGGTCATCTGGGGACAGAGAAAACCAGAGAGAGGGTATTGCAGAGATTCTATTGGCCTGGGGTCATGAAGGAAATAGAAAAGTATTGTTCCTCCTGCCCTGTGTGTCAGAAGTCGGCACCTATGCCACATTTCCGTAACCCACTGGTACCTCTTCCTATCATTGAGGTCCCCTTTGAGAGGATCGCAATGGATTTGGTAGGTCCAATAATGAAGTCTGCTAGGGGGCATCAGTACATTTTGGTTATATTGGACTATGCCACCCGTTATCCGGAAGCAATTCCTCTCCGAAATACCTCGGCCAAAACCATAGCCAAAGAGCTATCCCTTGTTTTTAGCCGCGTGGGTATTTGTAAGGAACTGCTTACGGACCAAGGTACACCCTTTATGTCCCGGGTTATGAAAGAATTATGCAAGTTGTACAAAGTGAAGCAATTGCGTACATCTGTGTATCACCCCCAAACAGATGGGTTGGTTGAAAGATTCAACAAAACCCTAAAACAAATGTTAAAGAAGGTGGTGGATAGAGATGGAAAGAATTGGGATTGTCTAATACCCTATCTGATGTTTGCCATTAGGGAGGTACCCCAATCCTCTACGGGTTTCTCACCCTTCGAGTTGCTCTATGGGAGAGACCCAAGAGGGCTGCTGGATATCGCCAAGGAAACTTGGGAAAATGAGAGTTCTCCTCACAGGAGTGTGATTGAGCACGTCGCCCTGATGCAAGATAGAATTGCACAGGTAATGCCAATTGTAAAGGAACATTTAACCCAAGCGCAGTTAGCACAGCAGAGAGTGTACAACCGTGGGGCCAAGACCCGTACTTTTTCCCCGGGGGATAGGGTCTTGGTGCTAGTCCCTACGGTTGAAAGCAAATTTCTGGCCAAATGGCAAGGTCCATATGAAGTAATTGAAAAAATTAGTGAGGTGAACTACAGGGTTAGACAGCCAGGAAGGCGAAAACCGGAGCAGATCTATCACGTCAATCTGCTGAAAGCCTGGAGGGATAGGGAATCCCTAGTCGCAGAGACTTTGTCACAAGTACAGCCTGATTGCTTAGTTCCTGAGGTTGGAATAGCAGACACCTTATCGAAACCCCAACAACAGGAGGTTAAAGAGTTTGTACTTCGTAACAAAGAGATTTTCTCTGAGCTTCTGGGACAAACATCTGGCGTAGAGCATGACATTATCACCCCGCCAGGAGAAAGGGTAAAACTAAAACCTTATAGAATACCAGAGGCCCGACGGGAGGCAATACGTGGGGAGGTTCAAAGGATGCTGGAATTGGGTGTGATAGAGGAGTCCCAGAGTGACTGGTCCAGTCCTATTGTACTAGTGCCCAAACCTGATGGGAGCTGGCGGTTTTGTAACGATTTTAGACAATTAAATAAAGTTACAAAATTTGACACCTACCCCATGCCACGTATAGATGAGTTGATTGACCGGCTGGGAACAGCCCAATATATGACAACTCTTGATCTCACCAAAGGGTATTGGCAAATTCCCCTGGCCGAGTCGGCCAAGGAGAAAACTGCGTTTGTAACCCCAGATGGGGCATTCCAATATAAGAGAATGCCGTTTGGGTTACAGAATGCACCGGCAACATTCCAGCGGAAAATGGATAAGATTCTGAGGCCCCATCAGAAATATGCTGCAGCTTACCTGGATGATGTGATTATCCATAGCACAGACTGGGTCTCACATTTGCCAAAAGTACAAGCAGTCCTAGACTCTATCCGGGAAGCTGGGTTTACGGCCAATCCAAAGAAGTGTACCATTGGACAGGAGGAGGCCAAATATCTTGGGTACACTATTGGGAGGGGGGTGATAAAACCCCAAGTCAATAAAGTCGAGGCCATACAGAGTTGGCCACGTCCCAACAGCAAGAAACAGGTACGAGCCTTTCTGGGAATCGCTGGCTATTATCGACGATTCATTCCCCATTTTGCTTCTCAGGCTGTGCCCCTCACCAACCTGACAAAAGGGAAAGAGTCGGTTATGGTTAAATGGTCCCCAGAGGCTGAGGAAGCATTTCAGTCCTTAAAAACAGCCTTATGTAGCTAGCCAGTGTTGTACTCACCAGACTTCTCTAAGGACTTTGTTGTACAAACTGATGCATCAGACGTTGGGTTAGGAGCAGTGTTATCCCAGGTCTGGAACGGGGAAGAGCACCCAGTCATTTACCTCAGCAGGAAGTTAAAGTCCCATGAGGTAAATTACTCCACGATTGAGAAGGAATGTTTAGCAGTGAAGTGGGCTCTAGATTCCCTTCGGTACTATCTGCTAGGTAGGCACTTTGACCTGGTGACTGATCACGCTCCTTTAAAGTGGATGGCTCAGAACAAGGAGACCAATAGAAGGGTAAATAGGTGGTTCCTAGCACTACAGGAATTTAACTTTACAGTTAAGCATCGCCCTGGTGTTAAAATGGGGAATGTGGATGCTTTGTCTCGGATACATGCGTGTCTGACTGCTGGTGTTACAACCACAAGGTTGAAACAAGAGGGGGGGGTATGTGGCAGCAGGCAGGTAAAGTCACCTGGTTGTATCCAGGATGGTAAATATGTGTGTCCTAGATTCAGACTTTATGCAGACTTTTACAATTAGAGAGGAAGAGTTAATGAGCCCAGCTGAATTAAGTGGGCTCATTAAGGCCTCTACAAAAAACCCCAGCATGCATAGGGAGATGCTCCATCCTGGAACCAGTTTTGTGTGTATAGACTGGGGAGTCTGAGATCTGTTCTGTGCGGTGAGTTAACGCCTGTGTGGAAAACCCCTACAATAGAGACAGGGACTGGGGCAGCACAAGGCTGCACCCAGTTGTTAGACAGGGAGTCTATGTGTGTAGTTAGAGGTCAAGCTGACCAGGATTTATTTTCTTGTTTTATTTTGTTTGGCTGTTATATGTATCACTGCATGTAGCCTAAATAAACCGGATCTTTTGTTTTTTGCACCTACACCGCTGTCTGCTGTGCCTGACTTTGTGTTGTGAACCCATCCAGGGGGTCACACACACCCGCTACCGAGCGAACCCCCTCACAATATACAGCCATTAATTGTTTACCTTAAGCTGGGTTGTCAGACACTCACTTTGTGGGGTGTGTATCTCCACCAGCTCTTCCTCCTCCACATCTAGCCCTGGGCTCGGCTGATCCAGCTCGGATACGGAGCTTGGCTGCTCCCTCACAGACACAGGGCTGGGCAGCTCCAATACCGACACGGGGCTGGGGCTAATTGCCCAATCAGGCTGGCGAGGTCGGGGGGTCCTGGGCTGCTCCGCCTCTTGTCTGAGTCTTTGTTCCCCTATGAGAATGAAAAAAAAAAAAAAAGGATACTTTTAAGCATAGTGATATTTGAGTTCAGAAACTTGAATATGAAACATTGGTTTGAAGTGGTGTACATAGTTACATAGTTACATAGTTAGTAAGGTTGAATAAAGACACTAGTCCATCCAGATCAACCTGAGTGTCTACAATTGTCCCTATCCCTGTACATTGCACACTCACATCAATCCCTACCCTCAAAGAGCCCAGGATCCAAGGTCCCCATTCATATACTAGGGTCAATTTTTGGACAGAAGGCAATTAACCTACCTGCATGTCTTTTTGGAGCGTGGGAGGAAACCAGAGTGCCTGGAGGAAACCCACGCAGGCACAGGGAGAACATGCAAACTCCAGGCAGGTAGTGTACTGGTAGGGGGGGTAGTGTTTGTGTGTGTGGGGGGTAGTGTGTGTGTGTGTGTGGGGGTAGCGTGTGTGTGGGGGGGGTAGCGTGTGTGGTAGTGTGTGTCTCGCCTACATTGTCACAATATAAATAGTGTGCATTTGGTCTGACATTTTTTTTATTTTGTTTTAGTATTTATTTACTTATTTATTTTTTTTTTTTTCAGAAAACAACATAAACATAAAATGCAAAGGTATAACCCAGACCCCTTTAAGGAGGAGGCCTTCCTCTCCACATTTCTTGATTTAATAGAGTCGCACAGGAGTCTTTGGTATTCAAAACACCCACAATATTCTAGCCGTTCTGGCCGGAAGAAGACACTGGAGACAGTTTTGACGTTTGTGAAAACCCGACTCCCCCAGGCAGACACTGACTTTGTGAACGTCAAAATTCAGAACCTGCGTAGCGTGTATAGGCGGGAGCGCAGAAAGATCCTAGAGTCCCAAACATCAGGATCAGCAGCAGGTCAGGTCTATGTACCTAGGCTGTGGTATTATGACAGGCTGTGTGTTCTGGATGACACGTCAGAAGCCAGGCAGTCACTTTCTACTCTTCCGTCTACCCTTCCCTCCACCTCAGGTGAGCCATCCCTGGAAGATCCAGACCCTTCCTTGCTGGACGAAGTTGATGCGCCCAGCTGGAGCCAGGTATATTTTAGTTTCTAAAGTTTGGATTGCTCAAATATTAATGATGTAAAGTTCAAGGTTTGAATTGCTTCCAAATCTAGGATTTCATCACAAATTAAATTAGATAGAAGGATACAGTAGTTTACACAAATGTGGCTCAAATCTTGGTGAACTGATGGAAAAATGATGGTGTCAAAATGATAGCCTTTTGTATTTCAAGACAAATGTATTTGCAAGTGAGAACTGTAAAATTGTTAGTGATTGATGATTTCAAAATATAGACATATTTTATTTATTGATTTCTTTGTTTTTTACACAGGATGAGCTCACCCAGGAGGAGGCCGGGACCAGTGGTATGGAGGAGGAGGCCGGGACCAGCCACACACAGGAGCTAGCTGGGCCCAGCAGGAGTCGGACGGAAAGCCAGGTCCCTCCCCTCCGCCTAGCCAGCAAAAGGCCCAGGAGGATGACCCGTACAGAGGAGGAGTCCTTGGCACTTATACGCCAAGCCACCCAAGTTCTCAGCAAACCCCCCAATCCTGAGGAGGCCTATGGCACTTATTTGGCTAGTAAGTTACTCGAAATGGAAAAAGCACAGCACAACTTGTGCAAAGCCATATTTTTTGATGCCATTCAACGGGGTCTGAAGGGTGAGCTCACACCGACCACCAAGCTGTATAACGCAGACCCTACTGCTCCTCCTCCTCATCCTCCTCCTATGACAAGTCCACCACCAGAGGCACAGCCTCCAGCAAAGCGTGGAGGGAAGGCTAGACGGAAGAGTCGGAAGTGACTGCCTGGCTTCAGTCTGCTCTGAAAGAAGACGCAGGCTGTTGTAGTACCACAGTCTGAGGACATAGATCTCATCTGCTGCTGTTCCTGGTCTTTGGGATTCTACACAGGTTCTGAATTTTGGTGGCCACTCACTTGATGTGTGCCTGGGGGACAAAAGGCTTCAAAAACGTCAAAATTGTCTCCAGTGTTGCCTCCCTCTTGATTTAGTTTTGTTCTGAGGAAAAATAAAAATGTATTATTTAAAAAAATATTGTATGTTTTTTTTTTTTTTTAATTTTGGCTTAAAAAACAAAGTTTATTTGTGAGTAGGCAGATACATGTCAAAAGACTCTGGGGGTTATTTACAAAACACACGTTCATGTAAATATGCTAACTTCAAGTGCAATTTTTAAAGCACTGCAAGTGCACTTGGAAGTGCAGTCGCTGTAAATTTGAGGCTTAACATTTGAAATGAGGGGAAGCTCTGCTGATTTTGAACATGCAATCATGTGTAAGCTAAAATGCTGGTTTGGGTATCTATCTATCTATCTATCTATCTATCTCTACTTGCATAGTCCTGCTTGGCCAAAAAAAATGCAAGTCCATCTTGTTTCAACCCCCCCCCCCACAAAAAACAAAAAACAAAATGACAATAGTAGTTCCAAAAATATATAGTAATAGATAAATTCTATATTTTTTTTAATATATATATATATATATATATATATATATATATATATATATATAATTTTTTTATTTTTTTGGGGGGGTTTTATTTAAAAAAAAATTATATATATATATATATATATATATATATATATATATATATATATAATTTTTTTTTTTTTTTTTTTTTTTTTTTTGGTTTTTTTTTTTAGATTTTGGTTTTTTTTTTTTTTTTTATAATTTTGAATATATTTTTCTATAATTGGAAGATTAATCATAGGATGAGGATGAATAAAAACATTTGGTATAACTCTGTGTGAATATAAGCAGCAAAGCTACTTCACTTTTCTTGCATTACGAAGAAGAAAAGAACGGGCTATATTAAAAAGCCACAAAATTAGCAGCATGACGAATATGCTAGCTTCAATACGAACACTAGTTTTACAAGACCGAGCGCTTCCGCCCTGTCCGCCCTGTAAATCCTTTCTGGGCATGCGTCATACTTAGTCCGTCCAACGTGCCTACACACGAGCGGACTGTCCGCTGAAACCAAGTTTGGACGGACTGTCTTACGGAAATTCCGTAAGACTTTGTTCGTCAGACTGTCCGCTGAAAAAGTCCGCTGAAGCCCACACACGTGATGACGTGATGACGTAGAGGCGTTTCTGGCTACATTTGAGAGGACAGCAGAGAGAGAAGGGTGGCCCCAGGGCCAGTGGGCTGGCTTAATTGCTCCTTTCCTCACCGGAGATTCTCAAAAAGCCTATTTCGACCTACCACCAGAAGACGCTAAAGATTATCAAAAATTAAAGGCGGAAATACTGGCTCGGTTGGGGGTGACTACGGCTGTCCGGGCCCAACGAGTGCACCAATGGAAGTATCGTCCAGATCGGGCACCGCGGTCTTAAATGCATGACCTGGTGCAACTAGTAAAAAAATGGCTGCAGCCCGAAGTGTTGTCTGGTCCCCAAATTGTGGAACGGGTCATGCTGGACCGATACTTAAGGTCACTGCCAGACGATCTTCAACGGTGGGTCAGCCATGGAGACCCCAAAACGGTGAACCTCCTTGTCGAGATGGTGGAACGATATACAGTGGTGGAGGATCTGCTTGGCCCTACCAAGCGTCAAGGGCCTAGTCTGCCACGGCCTTTCCGACCAACTGCCACCCTTCGAAAGGATGTCCCCAGGAGCCCTGGAACCAACACCCCGGAAGGCCAAGAGTCACACCCGTTACCCCCTCAGCGACCTGTTCCTGTTCAGAGAGGAGGGGAAGTACAATGTTGGCGATGTCATGCCTGGGGCCATACCCGGGCCCACTGCCCATTGCAGGAAGAGCCCATGGAAGGGGGTCCTTTTATGCCCAAGAAGCCTGTACAACACATCTTGACCTTGGAGAGGGGAAGTTTGAGTGTGAAGTCCAAGTGAACCACCACCCTGCACAGGCTTTGCTGGACTCTGGAAGCATGGTAACCCTGGTTCACCCTAGAGTAATTGGGAAGATCGGTCCGGTAAGCAAAATTTTGCGGGTTGTGTGCATTCATGGGGACACTAGAGAGTACCCTCTCATCTCGGTGTCCATCTCCACAGCATGTGGCACTGGTACTCAAGAGGTGGGGGTGGTAAAGAACTTGGTACATGTCGTTATCATAGGACGTGACTGTCCGTTATTTGCAAAACTTTGGAGACAAGGAGAACTATCTGAAAGGGTCCAGAGACTGGGAAGAAACTAGTCCCTCTGTTCCTGTTGTTGAGGGTAATAACCCTGAGATGCCACATGTTCGTAATATGGACCCAGTTGATAAAAACGCCAAGACTTTGGTTAATAATGATGAAAATAGTGCTGATACTGTTAAGGATGTCAATATGTGGGGTTCTCAGACCTACCTGAACACTGAGGGGGGAACCTTCCCCGCTTCAGGTAATGCTGGGGGAAGAGGATGAGGAAATGGCCTCTACCCCTGACTTGCCAGATTTGGGTGTTCCCCAGGGGGCATTTGGTACTGCCCAGATGCAGGACCCCACTTTGGCCAGGGCACGGGAACAGGTTGTAGTAATAAATGGGGAGCCCCAAGAGCCAGGTGCTAATGTGGCCACATTTTTCAATATGTAATGAATTGCTTTATCGGGTTACTAAAGTGAGAGAAAATGTGGTAGAACAATTATTGGTACCCCAACAGTATAGACGCAAGGTCCTGGACCTGGCCCATGATTATGTTTTAGGGGGACACCTGGGAGTTGAAAAGACGGAGGCACAGATCGCCGACCGGTTTTACTGGCCAGGCTTGAAAGCAGAGGTAAGGAGATACTGTACCTCTTGTCCCACCTGTCAGTTGACCGCTCTGGCGACCCATTTCCGGAGCCCGTTGGTCCCTCTGCCCATAATTGAGGTCCCATTCGAGAGGATAGCCATGGATATAGTGGGTCCCTTGGTAAAGTCGGCTCGAGGTCATTCTTACATACTGGTGATCCTCGATTATGCCACTCGATATCCTGAGGCGCTACCCCTGCGGAATACCTCCTTTAAGGCTATTGCATGGGAGTTATTCCAGTTGTTTACACGGACAGGTTTTCCCAAGGAAATACTCACAGACCAGGGCACCCCGTTTATGTCGAAGGTTATGGCTGATGTATGCAAACTGTTCCAGATTAAACAGCTGCGCACATCGGTCTATCATCCCCAAACAGATGGATTGGTAGAACGTTTTAATAAGACCCTTAAGTCTATGCTCAAGAGAGTGGTACAAAGGGATGGGAAAGACTGGGACTGCCTGTTACCAGCTCTCCTGTTTGCTATCCGAGAAGTGCCCCAGGCCTCCACTGGGTTTTCGCCCTTTGAATTGGTATATGGGCGGAGACCTCGTGGATTACTGGACTTTGTTAAAGAAGAATGGGAAAGTGAACCAATTCAGCATAAAAGTGTTCTTGAATATGTCTCTCAAATGCAGGAGAGGATCCGAACTGTGATGCCGCTAGTTAAGGAACATTTACAAAAATCCCAGGAGGCTCAACGACGGGTCTATAATAGGGCAGCCAAAATTAGGAACTTCCAAGTGGGGGATCGAGTAACAGTGTTGATTCCCACTGTGGAAAGTAAATTCTTGGCCAGATGGCAAGGCCCTTTCGAGGTTGTAGAAAAAGTGGGAGAGGTAAATTATAGAGTCCACCAGGCCAGGCAAGAAGAAACCCTTCCAGATATATCATGTAAACTTGTTAAAGCCCTGGACAGACAGGGAACCAGTGACCTCCCTGGCTAGTACAAAACTTGAGCCTCGGGTTGGGGTGGAGAGTGTCCAAGTAGCAAATACCCTGTCTAAAACCCAAAGTCAGCAGGCAAAGGAGTTCTTGCAGAGAAATAAAGAGAATTTTTCAGACTTGCCAGGGCTCACTAGTGTCATAGAGCATGATATTGTCACAGAACCAGGAGTCAAAGTTTTTGTCCAGCCCTACCGCATCCCAGAGGCTCAAAGGAAGGCCGTTTCAGAGGGAGTAAAAAAGATGTTAGACCTAGGGATTATTGAGGAAATCGCAGAGTGAGTGGTCGAGCCCGATTGTGTTTGTACCGAAGCCCAACGGGACTCTGCAATTCTGCAATGATTTCCGGAAACTTAATGAAGTTTCCCAGTTTGATGCCTACCCCATGCCCCGGGTAGATGAGCTTATTGAGAGACTAGGTCCAGCCAGGTATATCACTACGTTAGACCTTACCAAGGGATATTGGCAAATACCGTTGACTAAGGCTGCTAGAGAGAAAACTGCTTTTTCTAACCCAGAAGGGTGTTTTAAGTACAAAAGGATGCCTTTTGGATTGCAAACTGCTCCAGCCACGTTCCAGAGAGCAATGGATAGGATTTTACGACCTCACCGGAAGTATGCCTCAGTATACTTGGACGATATAGTCATTTTTAGCAAAGACTGGGAATCACATTTGCCCAAAGTGCAGGCAGTGCTGGACTCTCTTTGGAAGGAGGGGTTTACAATAAACCCTGAAAAATGTGCTTTGGGAATGGAGGAGGTGAAATACCTGGGTTATATCCTGGGTAGAGGGGTAGTGAAACCGCAGGTCAACAAGATAGAGGCTATACAGAATTGGCCCCGCTCCCTCACAAAAAAGCAGGTACGTGCATTCCTGGGCATGGTGGGATACTACAGGAGGTTTGTACCCAACTTTGCCACGTTGGCGGCTCCGTTGACCGATCTGACTAAGGGTCGGAAATCGGTCATGGTGGAGTGGAATGCAGACGCTGAGAAGGCTTTTTTGGAGCTCAAGTCGGCGCTGTGCCAACACCCTGTCCTGGTATCACCTAATTTTTCAAAAGAGTTTGTTGTCCAGACTGATGCTTCCGATGTAGGATTGGGAGCGGTGTTGTCACAGGTTATTCATGGCGAGGAACACCCGATAGTCTTCCTCAGCAGGAAGTTAACACCAGCGGAGAAAAACTATGCCATAATTGAACGAGAGTGTCTGGCCATTAAGTGGGCTCTGGAATCCCTCAGATATTACCTTTTGGGGAGGAAGTTTAGGTTGATTTCTGACCATGCCCCTTTAACATGGCTGAGACAGGGAAAAGGGACTAATGCCAGGGTTACCCGGTGGTTCCTGGCACTCCAGGAATTTAAATTTGTAGTGGAGCATAGGCCCGGGAGACTGCATCAAAAATGCAGATGCCCTCTCCCGAGTCCATTGTCTGAGCTCCACTGTTGCCTCCACCTCCTTGGCGTTGGGGCACAGGGGGGGGATATGTACAGGACGCCGTGGCTGGGTCCTGGAAGGACGCTATATTTCCCCTCTGTTTGGGTTGTGGTCTGTTTAAGGGAATGAAATTGATTAACCCACCTGTTAAGGAAGTGTCTTTAAAAAACAAGACAGGAAGTGGTAGATGAGTGTGGAGGAGTGGAGAAGACATGGTGGATGGTGGATGGTGTTTATTTTGGACTGCAGCAACTAAAGTGGACAGCAGTGTCCCGTTTGGAAGGCTCCTGGCAGGGGAAGCTACCTGCCATCAAGATCAAGCTCTGTTTTGATAAAGACAGCTATTCTGGACTTTGCAAGTCGGTGAGACTACAAACCCTTTTTCCTTTTGTTTTTGGCTGCTGTAAAGCTATTTAAGTTAACAAACCCTCTGTTGTATGAAAAGCCTGTGTCCTGCGATCTACCTGGTCCCCCGAACATTACAATATACAAGCCTTAACCTTAGCGAGTGACATCCCAAGAGATACATTGTTGCAGAACAGGCATGTTAAGAACAAACATAAATCTTCTTTTACTGAGAATACAATTCCTGTCTTTTCCACACCTTACAGTTTAGAATTCACAGATATAAAAAAAAGTAGTGACAAGATATCTTCCAATTTTATTTAACCACTTAAGGACCGCCGTATTGCCATTGTACGTCATTACAATGGCACAGGCAGGCACAAGCACGTACATGTACGTGCCTGCCTTCCAGCGGGTGGGGGGTCCGACCGGACCCCCTCCCGCTGGATACGGCGGTCCGGTTCGCTGCAGGAGCGATCCGTGATGAGGGGATGGCCGTTGGTTTCTGGCCATCCCCTCTCGATCGCTCCTGGCCAATGACAAGCTTCCTCCCACTGTGTATTGTATACACAGGAACGAGGAAGTGATGTCATTCTCCTCAGGGCGGTCTTTTTGACCGGACTACGAGGAGAAGACAAAAAGTTAGTGTGCACCAACACTACACTGACATGTAGGTACACACAGGCACACAAACCCCCCCCGATCGCCCCCCCCCCCCCCAGTCACAGTGTCACTGATTGCATTGATCATTTATTTACTGATCACATAGCCCCCTATCACCCCCCAATAAAGATTTAACCCCCTGATTGCCCCTAGAGTTAACCCTTTCACCCCCTTTTGCCAGTGTCACTAAGCAATCTTTTTTCTGATCGCTGCATTAGTGTCGCTATTGTCGCTAGGTAGCTAGTTATTTTTTTAGGTTCACCGCCAGGTTTTTATAGCGCTAGGTACCCCAATATACTACCCAATAATGGTTTTAACCCCCTGATTGCGCCTAGAGTTAACCCTTTCACCCCCTTTTGCCAGTGTCACTAAGCGATCGTTTTTCTGATCGCTGCATTAGTGTCGCTATTGTCGCTAGGTAGCTAGTTATTTTTTTAGGTTTACCGCCAGGTTTTTATAGCGCTAGGTACCCCGATATACTATCCAATAATGGTTTTAACCCCCTGATTGCCCCTAGTTAACCCTTTCACCCCCTTTTGCCAGTGTCACTAAGCGATCATTTTTCTGATCGCTGCATTAGTGTCGCTAGGTAGCTAGTTATTTTTTTAGGTTCACCGCCAGGTTTTTATAGCGCTAGGTACCCCGATATACTATCCAATAATGGTTTTAACCCCCTGATTGCCCCTAGTTAACCCTTTCACCCCCTTTTGCCAGTGTCACTAAGCGATCATTTTTCTGATTGCTGCATTAGTGTCGCTAGGTAGCTAGTTATTTTTTTAGGTTCACCGCCAGGTTTTTATAGCGCTAGGTACCCCGATATACTACCCAATAATGGTTTTACCCCCTGATTGCCCCTAGTTAACCCTTTCACCAGCGATCACAGTATAAGTGTCACTGGTGACGCTGGTTAACCAGTTAGTTATTTAGGTTCCCCGTCAGGTTTTTATATAGCGCCAGGGACCCCCATATACTACCTAATAAAAATTTGAACCCCTTGATTGCCCCTAGTTAACTCGTTCACCAGTGATCACCGTATAAGTGTTACGGGTGACTCTGGTTAGTTTGCTTTTTATAGCATCAGGGCACCCACCATTTATTACCCAATAAAGGTTTAACCCCCTGATCACCCGGCAGGTGATATCAATTAGGTTTTAGGGTCAGGGTCTGCGTCGCCCCAGGCAGCGCTAGGTTAGTGCCAGTACCGCTAACACCCACACGCAAAGCATAAACCTCCCGTAGTGGTATAGAATCTGAACAGATCAATATCTGATCTGATCAGATCTATACTAGCGTCCCCAGCAGTTTAGGGTTCCAAAAAAACGCATTGTTAGCGGGATCAGCCCAGATACCTGCTGGCACCTGCGTTTTGCCCCTCCGCCCAGCCCACCCAAGTGCAGTATTGATTGATCACTGTCACTTACAAAACACTAAACACATAACTGCAGCGATCGCAGAGTTAGGCCTGATCCCTGCGATCGCTAAGTTTTTTTTGGTAGCATTTTATATTTAAATCCGGAAGGCAGTGCTTGGGTTTTCGGGGTCCCGTACGTGGCTAGGCTCCCAAAAAGTCCCCCACATGTGGTATCCCCGTACTCGGGAGAAGCAGCAGAATTTATTTTGGGGTGTAATTTGACTTATGCCCATAGCATGTGTGAGCAATATATCATTTAGTGACAACTTTGTGAAAAAAAAAATGTTTTTAATTCCTGCAACTTGTGGCAAAATATAAAATATTTCATGGACTCAACATGCCTCTCAGTAAATAGCTTGGGGTGTCTACTTTCCAAAATGGGGTCATTTGGGGGGGTTTTGTGCTATTTTGACATTTTATGGCCTTCGAAACTGTGATAGGTAGTGAGGAGTGAAATCAAAAATTTGCACCCTTAGAAACCCTGAAGGCAGTGATTGGTTTTCTGGGTGCTGTACGCAGCTAGACTCCCAAAAAATCCCACATATGTGGTATCCTCGTACTCAGGAGAAGCAGCAGAATATATTTTGGGGTGCAATTCCACATATAACTATGGCATGTGTGAGCAATATATCATTTAGTGACAACTTTTTGTAAACTTTTTTTTTTGTCATTATTCAATCACTTGGGACAAAAAAAAAATTCAATAGGCTCAACATTCCTCTCCACAACTTCCTTGGGGTGTCTTCTTTCCAAAATGGGGTCATTTGGGGGGTTTTGTGTTATTTTGGCATTTTATGGCCTTCGAAACTGTGATAGGTAGTGAGGAGTGAAATCAAAAATTTGCACCCTTAGAAATCCTGAAGGCAGTGATTGGTTTTCGGGGTGCCGTACGCGGCTAGACTCCCAAAAAGTCCCACATATGTGGTATCCCCGTACTCAGGAGAAGCAGCAGAATATATTTTGGGGTGCAATTCCACATATAACTATGGCATGTGTGAGCAATATATCATTTAGTGACAACTTTTTGTAAACTTTTTTTTTTTTTTTTTTTTTTTGTCATTATTCAATCACTTGGGACAAAAAAAATAAAAATTCAATGGGCTTAATATGCCTCTCCACAACTTCCTTGGGGTGTCTACTTTCCAAAATGGGGTAATTTGGGGGGGTTTGTACTGCCCTGCCATTTTAGCACCTCAAGAAATGAGATAGGCAGTCGTAAATTAAAAGCTGTGTGAATTCCAGAAAATGTACTCTAGTTTGTAGACGCTATAACTTTTGCGCAAACCAATAAATTTACGCTTATTGACATTTTTTTTACTAAAGACATGTGGCTGAATAAATTTTGCACTAAATGTATGACTAAAATTGAGTTTATTCGATTTTTCTTATAACAAAAAGTATAAAATATCATTTTTTCTCAAAATTTTCGGTCTTTTTCCATTTATATCGCAAAAAATAAAAATCGCAGAGGCAATCAAATACCATCAAAAGAAAGCTCTATTTGTGGGAAGAAAAGGACGCAAATTTTGTTTGGGTGCAATATTGCATGACCGCGCAATTACCAGTTAAAGCAGTGCAGTGCGAAATTGTAAAAAGACCTCTGGTCCTTAGGGTGTTTATTGGTCCGGGGCTGAAGTGGTTAACCTCCCTGGCGGTATGATTCAGTCTGGAATAAGGTGCTGAAAGCGGTACAATTATTTTGCATGGAAATCTGGCTTTTATTTTGTAGTCCTGTAATTCTTAGGAATAACGCTCTGAAATCTCTTCAAACCAGAGTCTAGCGGACATCCCGGGTATGATAAAGTTTATAATATAATAAAGAATAATAAAAATTATTCAATAATGTAATCAAATCCAAAAAAAACTGAAAAAGGGACATGTTTTGGTTGCTATGGACAATCTCCAAATTCCAGGCAGTAAAAAACTGTATTTATAATTTAAAAGTGCATGCAGGGCATTGCACAGACCACTAGGGACAAAGGGGGGGTGTATTTTTTAATACAGCACTGTAATCTGTAAGATTACAGTGCTGTGTGTGTTTTGTGTAATTTTACTTTTTTGAATTTGCCGCCGTTCTCCGCTCCCGTGCGTCGTAACATCGCAGGGAACGGAGCTCGGCGGCATTCGGCACTGTGAATCGAGCGGAGGACAGCTCGATCACACAGCGCGGCGGACATCGCTGGATCCAGGGGACAAGGTGAGTAACTCTCCCTGTGTCCTCCCCTGCATCGAGCGATGCGATCCCGAGTCTGGCTCGGGGTTACCGCTTATGTAATTAAAATCCCAACCCGAGCCAGACTCGGGATTACCGCTAGGAAGGTTAATGACCCTGCATATAATCATATTCTTTCTAAGGGCATCAAGACTGTCTCCCGTAGGGCACCAACATTAGGCAACATCCTGTCTCCCAGCCTTTTTACAATGAAACAACCAGGCCAACATTGGCTTAGTTTTAAAGGCAACTTTAAATGTGGGGGAACCGGTTGTGCCTACTGTGGCCATATAATGAAAGGTACACAAGTTAAGTCTTGTACCAATAATAAAAATGCAGATATCACATCTTTCATTAATTGCAACACTAACTTCTTGGTTTATGTTATCACCTGCGATTTCTGTCATGTTCAATAGGTGGGACGTACCACACGCAGACTCAAGGATCGTTTATACGATCATCTATATGATATCAAAAAGAATAAGTCTACCAATGTAGCCAAACATTGGAATGCAGTACATCACAAAGACGTTTCAAGTCTCTTCATACAGGGCATCGAGAAAATTGTTACCCCCAAACGAGGGGGAGACAGATTCCGTATGCTCTGCAGGCGTGAGGTATTCTGGATATTTTTTTGGGAAACTAGGATCCCAACAGGACTAAATTTTGAATGGGACATCTCATATTAGTACGATTAATGTGTGGCTGCTTTTCTTTTTCCTTCATGCATGTATATGTATGGTGGAACTTACATAAGGTACAAAACAGCCACAAAGTCGCCCCATTTTTGATTTAGATCCTATTTTACGAATCGCATGAACTCTATGTAGACACATGGGTTCCACATTTCCATTAATTAATAGACATTATTCCTTCTATATGATTACACTAAAGAAGGGTGTTTTTTCTTTTCCGTTTCTTTTACAACTGCTTCATAGATTTCTACATGAGTATGATTTCTATATGATGCAGTTTTTTTGTGTTGGGGCTGAATGCATGTATGTTCACATATGCACCGCGATTATTAATCGCAGCTCACATACGGCACTTGGATTTACATACTTCTACAACCACCTGTATACTGCGTCATCATTGATACCTATGCATGCTCCTAAATTGATATATTTACATATACATCAGAGATCATTTTTCTCTTATATTATCACCATTAGGGACATTGCATGGATGTTCATGTCAGTACATTTTGGGACTGAATGCAGTTATGCTTACATATGCACCGCGATCGTTGGTCGCAGTTCGTGTGTGTTTTTTGCATTCACCTGCTTTTACAATCACCCGTATATTGTATCATCGTTGAGATCTATGCATGCCTTTGAACTGATGTGTTTACATACACATTAAGGATCATTTTTCTTTCACATCGTTGTCATTGGGGACATTGCATGGATGTTCTTGTTGATATATATTTTTAGGTTGGTTCAGCTTCCCTTCCTTTGTTTTTTTCATAATTATATCCATTTATAAGGTTCACCTCGAGGCGCCATACATGCGATAATGCCTGTTTGAGAGTGACTCAATAAGGTTTGGTTAGCTCCCCTCTTTCTCCTAATTTTACTTTATAGGCTCTGCACCTTCCGATTTCTGATGAAGTGCCCACTTCACTGCCAATAAGGGTTCTGAGGTTCTTTTTCTTTCTTTCTCTTTCCCCCTCTTTTCTTTTTGGCTGTTTCTCTTTTTCATAACATTTACATAATTCATTTATGCAATACCTATGCCTTCATTGATACGGACATAGTGTCCTTGTCCGTCTGTTTACTAAAAGTTTTTGAATATATGTATATTATATATATATATATATATATATATATATATTTTTTTTTTTTTTTTTCAAGTTGGTTATATGGTATCTATACTATTTACATGCCCGAGTGGCATCTAGAGTGTACAGCCAAATAACAGTATACTTGATATAGGTTTGCTCTTAATAATTAACGATTTTATATACATTGTGTGTTTTTATAATATATTACGGGTTTCTCATTTTATGTATAATAATGAGCTATTTACTATTAATTTAATTGTTTTTTAATATGTATCTACAATCATAACATGGCGATTGATTTGTTAATTTTTGTTTGGTTGTATCCACTATTGATGATGGTTTAAGATTGATTAAGATTGATCTGTGTATGTGAGCCTTTTGCTATGGATTGGCGATTGCGGTCTGCTCGGAATTTTGGAGTCTCCAGACATGCAAAGAATCTGTTATAACAACATTGTTTTCTCGTTCATATCAGTCTTTTCATTATACATCACTATCTGGTAGTTCATATAAACAATATTTAATGATTGACATTGTGGAGAGGAGTTTAATTCAATAATGTAACGTCATTTAATTTCTCCATACTCTATTTTATACAAATGGCCCAGGTTTATTATTTTTCACATAAGTTCACACGAGCACTTCAAACATCCATACACACACACATCTTTTATTTTTGGTTCTAGGTACATATATTCATATTTATTTTTATGTTTTTTTACATGACATTATATACACAATCTTAGCCCTTGTACACACGGTCGGAGATTCCGACTACCAAATCCGTTGGAGTAATTCCGACGGATTAATTCCGGAAAAGGTCCGGAAGTGATGTTGCATACACATGGTCAGACTAAGTTGTCGGAAAATCCGATTGTACATAACGTGATGACGTTATTTCGTTAGACGGGACTACGTTCAGGCTAGTAGCCAATAGCTTTGGTCTAGGAATTTGATCTGAGCATGCGTGGCACTTTGTCTGTTGGAGTATGTCCGATAGGAGCATTTTGTCAGAAAATTTTACCGGCAAGTTGGAAAACTTGGTCCGTCGGATATTCCGATGGAAACAGTCTGATGCAGACAACACCCAGTCGGAATATCTGACAAAACGGTCCGATAGGACACATTCCGTTGGAATCTCCGACCGTGTGTACAAGGGCTTACACATATACACATTTTCTCATATACATATCTTCCATTTTCATCACTTATTATGTTTTACTGATTAACACTATTTTACATTCACTATTTTTCTTTCCCACACATATATCTCACTTGTTTATACACAGCTTTTTCTTTGTTTTTCTTTTTCACCTCACTTTCCAATTATCTACTAATTGAGTGCAGGTATCACATGTGTGGAGACTCCAAGTTGATGTGTCAACGGCTGTCATGGTTATTCACGTCCTAATTACACTATCACATGATGACACTTATTTAGTATATATATGCCCTTTGTTCAGAATGATTAGCTATGAGTAAGCGCTAATTTTAGCGTGAAACGCATCAGCATTTTTGTTCTGAATTTTTTCCTTTGCTGCTGTGATTTGTGTGATGTGAGGTTTTTTAGTTGAAAAAATAAAGGCACAGTTTACTTTATTCGATCTGGAGTGCGGCTATCCAGAGTTCTTCCGTTTTTTATCCAAAGAATTAAGAATAATTTAAATGATCTTATCTCTCGAATAGGGATGAGCTTCGCGTTCGAGTCGAACGTACGTTCGACTCGAACATTGGCTGTTCGACCGTTCGGCGAATTCCGAACGTTTGGGCCGTTCGCGTCAAAATTCGAGTGACGCGCGCGCGGACCACAATGCACTGCGGTGGCGCAGTGCATTGCTGCCCCATGATTGGCCAAGCATGCACTGTGACCCCGCATGCTTGGCCAATCGCAGCGCCGGCAGCGAGGAGAGCCATGATTGGCCACAGGCATCCTGCCTGTGGCCAATCATAGCTCAGGCTGTGTAGTGCACGCCCCACACTATATAAGGCCGCCTTTGAGGCGGCCTCGTGTAGTGTGTTACTTAGCATCTGAAGCAGTGGGTGTTCTGTGTACCTTCAACACAGTACACACCAATCGTTTTTGGCTGATTTCCTATCTTGCTGCTGTGTAGTGGTTGTTGTCTGTGCCCTGACTGCAGTATACACCACTATATTCACCTCACCTATATAGCTAGTGATCTAGCTTTAACCACTTAACAACTGCCCATTGCCGATTAACGGCTTCAGGGCGGTTGTTTAACTCTGAGAGGCCGTTAATTAACGGCCTCCCAGAATTCTGCTCTCGCGTGCCCCGAGGTGTGCGCACTCGAGAGCATCCGTGACCGCCGGGTCGCATCACGGATCACGGTAAACGGCCGCTCATAGCGGCCGTTTACCACGTGATTGCTCCGTCAAATGACGGAGTGATCACTTGGAAACAAACCGGCGTCATGTTATGACGCCTGTTCCTCCCTCCCCTCTCTGTACCGATCGGTACAGTGGAGGGGAAAGAGATCGGTGTCAGCAGCGATGTGGGCTGCATCTGCAGTGCCCACATCGCTGCTCACCGAATTTAACCCCTCAATTCCCTGCCAATACTCTGCAATACCAGTGCATACTCTGCAGTACCCTGCCATTACTCTGCAGTAGCCCGCCATTACACTGCAGTGCAGTACCCTGCCATTACTCTGCAGTGCAGTACCCTGCCATTACTCTGCAGTACCCCCATTACTCTGCAGTAACCCCCATTACTCTGCAGTACCCGCCATTACTCTGCAGTACCCGCCATTACTCTGCAGTACCCCCAATACTCTGCAGTACCCTGCCATTACTCTGCAGTACCCCCATTACTCTGCAGTAACCCCCATTACTCTGCAGTAACCCCCATTACTCTGCAGTACCCCCCAATACTCTGCAGTACCCGCCATTACTCTGCAGTACCCCCAATACTCTGCAGTACCCTGCCATTACTCTGTAGTACCCCCCAATACTCTGCAGTACCCTGCTATTACTCTGTAGTACCCCGCCAATACCCCGCCTATACTCTGTAATACCCTGCCATAAATTGCCATACCCAGCCATACTCAGAGATACCCAGCCATACTCGGTGATACCCTGAAATACCCAGCCATAGATGCCCCCCACCCCTCACCACCCTCCGGTGCTTCTACCAACTCGCCAGTACGATCAAAGCCAGAATCTTTTTTTTATTTTTTATTTCAGGCTTCCCAGCCTAGAGGTGAGATGTGGGGTCATATTGACCCCCCAGATTTCACTGTAAAGAGGACCTGTCACCCTATATTCCTATTACAAGGGATGTTTACATTTCTTGTAATAGGAATAAAAGTGATCAAAAATATATTTTTGGGGAAAAAAATGTCAAACTAACATAAATAAAGTAAAATGAACAATAAAAAATAAAATAAAAATTAAAGCGCCCATGTCCCCATGTGCTCGCATGTGCCACACATGTGAGGTATCGCCGAGAATGTTAGAGTGAGAGCAATAATTCTAGTCCTAGACCTCCTCTGCAACTCAAAACATGTAACCAGTAAAAAAAAAATTAAAGCGTCGCCTATGGGGATTTTTTAAGTAGCGACGTTTGGCGCCATTCCACGGGCATGTGCAATTTTGAAGAGTGACATGTTTGATATCTATTTACTCAGCATAACTTCATCTTTCACTTTATGCAAACATTGGGCTAACAAGTGGTTAATAATAGAGCTTGCAGTCAGTAGTGTTAGGAGATAGTGCGTGCTGTCTGCGTGCTCTGTACCCAGTACATACCGCTATAATATAGGGCAGGCCCCTACTTTCAAACATCCAACTTACAAACATCTCCTACTTGCAAACGCAAGGAGACAGCAGCAAGTGAGATGAAAAAAGATGGACGACAAAACAAATTATACAGGGGTGATAACCCTTCCCTATGTTTTCCAAAAAGCTTAAAGATAGTTTTTTTGACTGGAGCTACACTTTAAAAATGTACCGGTTGAAAATGACAAACAGATTCAACTTAACACAACAAACCTACACAGTCCCTGTCTTGTTTGCACCGCCTGTATACTGCTGTTCTGAGTATATAGGGCCTGGGGGCCACACGCATTTCCTTTTTTTATATGGGTACGGGGTTCCCCTTAATATGCGTACAAGACCCAAATAGGCTGGTAATGGGCAGGGAGGGCTACCCATGCCATGTTTCTCAATGATTTTCAACCATATTGCAGGAACCAGATATAACATTAAAACCGCAAGCAGTTTTAAATGGTGTTATTTCCGTTTAATGTCATTTTGTGCAGGGACTGTTCTAAACACGGAAAACACGTGGCACTTCACAGGCATACTACAGACACCCCCCAGGCACCATATTTAAAGGAATATTTCACTTTTTTTTTTCACTTTAATCGTCATTAAAATCAGTGCTCCCGCCAAAACGGCAGTTTTTAAAACTTTTTTTTGCAGTGACCCATGTCCCCTGAGGCAGGAGGCAGGTCCCCAAACCAGTGGCGGCCCGTCCATAGGGGGCGCCTGGGCGCCGCCCCCCCCCCCCCCCAGTCATCAAAGAAAAAAAAAATGAAAAAAAATTTTTTTTTTTTTAAAACTGGCCCTTTAAAAAAAAAAAAATAAAATTTGAAAAAAGGTCCTTAAGGGCACTGTGTCCGGGCGCCGGGCGCAGTGCAGTATGAGAAACACCACGTCAATGCAATCATGAGATTGCAGACGTGGAGCTTCATTTGCGGGATTTTAACCCGCCTTGTGGCGCAAATGAAAGTGCCAATTCGCTTCCGCCCATAGAATCACTTTGGGCAGGAGCATTGTTGTTTAATTTAGAGGTTACTTCCGGGTTTTACGAAAACCGGAAGTGACCTCAGAGCTCCATTCTTTGCATGGCCCGAGCGGAGCTGGAAGCAAGGTAAGTGCCTTGCAGCCAGCCCTGAGGCATTTTGTTAGTACTGTGTGCTGAGGAACATTTGCCAGCTCAGCTGCCTAGCTGATGTGTAATTGTAGTGCCTTAGTTTACTGCCCTTGCATTCTTGTCTGACCCTGCTAATTATGCCTTCAATTCTTATACTTCTTTACGAAGCTGTCCTCACTCCCACCAGGAGAATTTTATTGTGGAGATTCCTGTCCATGCAAAGGCAAGTGAGTGTTTTGCCTGTAAGCCTGTAAGCCCCCCCCCCCTTTTCACTACACATTCCAAAAAATTGAATCCAAGTGTGATTATAACCCTCCTGCATTTACTCCACTGAATTTTTCTCACAAATCGGCTGATATCATCAGAACTCTGTATGTCACTCTGCTCTTCACCCCCCTTCAGGTAGACTGCTCCGGATACAGTAACTCATGGCATGGCAGCTGCCAGCTACTTTGTGGGACTCTGTGATAAGATGGGGAAGCTTCACAGCAACAGGTTGTTTTAAAATGTGGAAAACTCAAAACGAACATTCAGGCTGGGAAGAAGTGTGTTCTGTGTATGTGTGTGTATTGTATGTACTGTGTGTGTTCTGTGTATGTACTGTGTGTATATTATGTACTGTGTGTTCTGTGTGTGTGTATTGTATGTACTGTGTGTGTGTATTGTATGTACTGTGTGTTCTGTGTGTGTGTATCGTATGTAGTGTGTGTTCTGTGTATGTATTGTGTGTACTGTGCGTCCTGTGTGTGTTCTGTGTATGTATTGTATGTACTGTGTGGTGTGTGTGTGTAATGTACTATGTGTGTTCTGTGTATGTACTGTGTGTGTATTGTATGTACTGTGTGTTCTGTGTGTGTGTATCATATGTATTGTATGTGCTGTGTATTCTGTGTATGTATTGTGTGTACTGTGCGTCCTGTGTGTGTTCTGTGTATGTACTGTATGTACTGTGTGTGTATTGTATGTTCTGTATGTACTGTGTGTTCTGTGTATTGTATGTACTGTGTATGTACTGTGTGTTTCGTGTATGTATTGTGTGTACTGTGCGTCCTGTGTGTGTTCTGTGTATGTATTGTATGTACTGTGTGTGTATTGTATGTTCTGTATGTACTGTGTGTTCTGTGTATGCACTGTGCCTTCTGTGAATATACCGTGTGTATTGTATGTGTTGTGTATGTACTGTGTGTATTGTATCTGTTGTGTATGCATTTTGTGCTCTGTATGTACTGTGCGCTCTGTGTATGTGTTCGGGTATTCGGAGCCATGACAGCACAGGATGGGTAGATAGGGACCTGGAGGGGTTTGCGCCCCCCCAACATTTTTTATCACCAGCCGCCACTGCCCCAAACCCTTTTTAGGACACTATCTTGCATATTAGCCGTTAAAATTAGCACTTTCCAATTCGAACGTTCGAGTCCCATAGACTTCAATGGGGTTCTAACGTTCGTACCGAACGCGGGGGTCGTTCGCAAGTTCTGGTGCGAACCGAACCGGGGGGTGTTCGGCTCATCCCTACTCTCGAACACCTGGACTAGATCACACAAAGTTCGGAAACAGACAGTGGAATTCAGATCTTAGGCCCCCGCCCCTGTTTCACCACCAACGTTGAGTGGGGAGCTCACTGAGCATTAAAAGTCCCCCCGACTTTTAATGCTCAGTGAGCTCCTAAATCCAATACTCACCGAAGCAGACAATTTATTTCTGATGTGGCCCACAAAAGGGAGATCCTTACAAACAGAAGTTGCAGTAAGAAATCACACAAAGGAAAGTGGCTCCCCCCTCCTCATACCTACATTGATACCACCTCTACGCTTCTATTGGCTGAGGAAACATAGATAGCGTGCCTGGTACACAATGGTACTTTATTTTGGCTATCAGGGTTTCCTGTACAATCTTATGCTACCATATATAGTAAAGCATAATCATCCTACAACTTACTATGGAGTTAGTTAAGACAAAACGATACAGCACGTTAATACAACAACGTGCTCAGAAGTCATTTTAAAAATCAGTCTCAGGGTTATTGTTTTTCTAATAGTCACACAATAAACATTTAAAACTTTTCTAACAGTTGTCCTCCTCGTTCTCCTCTCCTCATCCACGGACAACAACAGGGATCCCAGAAAGGTTTAAAGCATGCTCTTCTTGCTCCTCCTCATCCGCCCCGGCACCATCCTCCTCTGACTCCTCTTCAGACTCCTGTTGTTGACTTGTCTCAGATAGAGTAGCCCCCCTGGGAATTCATCCAGCATTGCAACTTCCTCATCTTCCTGATCCTGCTCCTCCACGGCTTGATAAATGACACAACGCAATGCACGCTCCATAAAGAAGGCATAAGGTACCATGTCACTGATGGTGCCGTGGCTGTGACTGACCAGTTTGGTGATCTCATCAAATGGCTGCAGGACTCTACATGCATTGCGCATGAGCAGCCACTGGCGCGGTGAAAAAAAACCAAGCTCCCAGAACCTGTTCTGCCGCAGAGTTCGTACAGGTAGTGGTTAACTGCACATTTCTGCTGGAGCAGCCTATCAAGCTTATAGAAGGTTGAGTTCCATCGCGTCGGGCAAACGCAAATAAGACGTCTGACCAGCAGATTGTGTCACCGCTGAATGTCAGCAAGGCGAGCCATGGCCGTGTAAGATCTTCTGAAATGAGCTGAGATTTTCCTTGCCTGCCGCAAAATGTCCTGGACCCCAGGGTATTTCACAACAAATCACTGCACGACCAAGTTTAAGACGTGTGCCATGCATGGCACGTGTGTAATTTTGCCCTGTTTCAATGCGCTAAGCAGATTGGCACCTTTGTCACACACCACTTTACCAACTGTCAAATTGAGCGGTGTTAGCCACTGATCTGTCTGTGAACGCAAAGCTGAACAGAGTGCAGGGCCAGTGTGGCTCTTGGCTTCCAGGCACAACAGACGCAGCACAGCATGGCAATATCTCACTTGGCATGTCGAATAGGTTCTGGGGATCTTGGGCGGAGGTGGCACCGAGGTCAGTGAACAAGGGATCTTAAAACCAAACGTAAACCCATCTTCTAACAATTGAGCTCCCACCCGGTCGGGGTATCTATTGAGGAAGGGCAACATCCTTTCCACCTGCACCGGAGTCGTCCCTCTTGTGTACACGATCTCTGGGATACCCTTTTCCTTTTTTAAAGCATTTGGCAAGTGTGTGGTATCCCCCGCAGCTGGAACACGTGTGTTTGAATCGCAGTTTGCCTCAAGCTTACACGTGCCCTCATTAAACTGCCAACAGAAACCCCAACGTTTTTCGGTCAGCTGTCCTGAAGTTGCTGAACCTCTGACCCCCGGCTAAAAAAACTGGTTAGGGGGTGCGCGCTGCCGTCATTAGCTTCATCCATAGGCTGATGTCCTTGTGATCCCAGCGAAGAGATGGTCGGACTGCCATTTTTTGCCTAAATTGCTCATCGTAACGAACCCACACTGTCCCTCTGTACGTCCTGTGCGCTTCACTGATGGCTTCCAAGTACACGAACAGCGCCGAACAGTGCTCCGGAGTCTTCTCTCCCACAACGCTCGCCAATATAGCAAACACCTGAAGCCAATTGGCAAAGGTACGATGAATCAACCTATATCTAAGCTTCTCCTCGTCCTCTTTCTTCCGTTCTTTGGACTTCAACCTATCCAGGTTGAACTTCTCCAGTGGCAACAAGGTGAAAATTTCAACGTACTCCCCTTTCCATATCTTCTCTTCCACTTCTGGCTTGAGATGCGCACCTAAAGGGCCCTCGAAGCAGACGTACACCACACTTTTCGCCATGTCCGCCAACCGCACAGAGTCCGCGCTCTTCTCAGCCGGCTTGCTAGTCCCCCCCTTCAGACGAGATGCCAGCTTCTCAGAGGCTGTGCCCCCCTCAACCCTAGCCGCAGGAGCCTGCACCCCGGTAACACCCCCAGCCTTGGCCGCGAAGGGCCTAGTCACCTGTGGCCACGCTTGAGCCGGCCCACCCACAGCCCCATGCTTGAATCGCTGAACCAGCTCCTTCAACCCCAACAACAGACCCCCCAGGCCCCCCTGCCCTACTCGTGCTTCCTGCTCTCTTGCCACCGGGGGGGTCTACTGCCATCTTCCCGGCTCTAACTCCCTCCCCCTGCCATTCCTGAACCTTGAGAACTATCCTGTGTCAGCAAGTCATGCAACAAAGAAGAAAAAGAAACAGAAGGATCACACTCACCGGGCTGTCCAGGACCGGGCCTCACAGCCGCCTCCTGCGGACCCACCTCCGACAACCGACTTTGGTCTTCACCTCCATCAGACTCCGTCAACTCGCCCTCGGATCTTCCACTGACGACTTCTGGTTCCAAGAGTGGCATGTGACTCCTAGACGTGCCCGCTACAACGGCCAAGGGTCTGCGGTGCTGTAAATGAGATTCCCTCTGACCCTAACTGCCAGCCCCGCTCCCGCTCCTTGGTGAAGGGGTCCTGCGCCTCCTGGCTGTCCGACTCCTCCCCACCTGTGTCCCAGCCGCTACTCCCCCGGCCTCCTGGCCATTTCTCCTTCTGCCTCCAGGGTGCCTGGGACTGTGGGCCGTGCTAGCTGGTTGATCCCCCCCACCTGCTGGATCTCCTGTCCCCGCCGCCTGGGCTGGCTTCCGCCATCCGCTCCTCTTGAGCCCGTCAGCTGCCCCGTACAATGGCGATGTGCTGGGGGCACTGATCCCTGTGCAGTGCCTGTCTCCCCCGGTGCTGCTTCCTGGCCCCTCCTCTGCACCCCACTCCGCTTGGCATACCTTGGCTCTGTAACTCCCCCTGGAGTGGATGCTGGGGGCTCCTGATGATGTGTGGCAGTCACCGCTCCTGTGTCTCTCCTTGGAGTGCCTGGCTCTGCTCGCTGGGGCCCAGTCAGGCCAGCCTCTAGGCTGTACCGCTCGGGAGGCCGAGATCGCTGCGCTCGAGGTGTCACCCCAGCTCCCCCATTGGCCACTGTGCCCCCTCCAATGCCATGGCCGTGATCTGGTCAGGGAGCCATGAGATGCCCTGACTGGCCACTGCTGCTCACAGTTGTGCTAGAAAGTCATCATCACTTGCCCCAATTGTGCCCTAATGAATCTGAGCGGGAGGGTGCGTCCGATTGCTTCCTCCTCCGCTCTCTCCCAGTGAAAGCATGGCATGCTGCTATCATGTACCATGCCATAGCTCCTCCCCCCAGCTCCGCCTTCTCCCAGCTCTTAAAGCGCCAGAGGCATTCGTTAAAACGGCAACTGTGCTGTCCAGGCACATGTCATGCCATCCCTGCCCCGACCCCCCTGCGGTGTTTTGCTGCGGGACTCTCTTTCAGCTCTCATCCCCTCCAGCATTTTACTCAGCTACTCTCAGTGCATGTGTGAGAGATCAGGTTTCCATACTGCAGGAAGCACTGATCATTAAAGGGGTTGTAAAGGGTTTTTAAATAACAAACATGTTATACAGTACTTACCTCCACTCTGTAGCTCGTTTTTGCACAGAGTGGCCCGAACCTGGTCTGGGGTCCCTCGGTGGCTTTCTTGGCTTCCCCCAGCAAGTACTTCTAACGTTCATGTGAGCTCCCTTGCATGGTGAGAAGCACTTGGGGGTGCACTCCCGTGATACAGCCGGTGGCTATAGCTGCTCCATGTATCACTTGGCCCCGCCGCACCATGTCATTGGATGTGATTGACAGCAGCGTGAGCCAATGGCTGCGCTGCTTTCAATCCATCCACTCTAGCCAATCAGCGGCCACACTGAGTGGCGAAGAGGACGTCGGGGGCGAGCATGGGACTTTCGAGGGGTCAGGTAAGTAAAACGGGGGGGGGGGGGGGGGCTGGGGGCGCCGGCACTGTCAGATGTTTTTTCACCTTAATGCAAAGAATGCATTAAGGTAAAAAATATTTACCTTTACAACCCCTTTAACTTTTTGCATACCTGCATGCCAGCCAGCTAGCTCTCCTATTACAGCCTCCCCAAGTTACATAGTTAGTCAGGTTGAAAAAAGACTCAAGTCGATCCAGTTCAATCACAAAAAAATAATAATAATAATATCATACGATCCCATATACCCAATTCTATACCCACAGTTGATCCAGAGGAAGGCGAAAAACCCCAGCAGAGCAAGTGACATGCCTCAGATTCTCTGACAGGGCTTCTGTGTCGCTTGAGGCAGGAGGCTCCTTCTTATTAACCCCGCTTGTCCTGGCACAACCTCAGACACACAGGGTCAACTCCTGGACTGCTGGGTAAGTATGATTATGGGGTGGTCTGAGGTAAGTCAAGTGTAGTTGTTTTGGGGCCACTGAGGCATTTTGCAGCAGTCCAGTCAATTTTTAGTTTTACTTTATTTGGCTGTCATGCCAGCGGTTGCACCTAACCCATACCCGGGGTCTGGCTCTCACCTGGGTGGCCCTCTATCAGCAATTTTCCCTGTCAATTTGCACTTAGGGAATTAAATAAATACATTTTAAAAATAGCACAGTGAGTTTACTGATGTGCTGACACTGGTGGTTTTGACACACAGGCAGTTGACAAATAATAACATATTGATGTTAATACTTAGGATGATAAATCAAAGCAGCTTTCTTATATTTTAGGAACTAGCTGCAGGGTTTCTGTGCCTATCAGGGGTGGCTTGTCCATATTTGTAGTATATATTACTATGGCTGGGCAGTTTGATTGACATCTAAGATGATGTCGCTTCCTGTTTTCTCTCTCCAATTGCGCCCAGGAGAGAGGAACTAGGAAGTATGAGGAGACATCGCTGGAGAGGACAACACACTGCAAGGTAAGTAAGGGGGTTTTGATGTGAGGCTGCTGCAACTTGGGACACATGCTGCTGCAACTTGGTGGGACACATGCTGCTGCAACTTGGTGACACATGATGCTGCAACTTGGTGGGACACATGCTGCTGCAACTTGGTGGGACACATGCTGCTGCAATTTGGTCAGACGCATGCTGCTGAAATTGATGGTGACACATCCTGCTGCAACTTGGTGGGACACATGCTGCTGCAATTTGGTGGTGACACATGCTGCTGCAATTTGGTGGTGACACATGCTGCTGCAATTTGGTGGTGACACACGCTGCTGCAATTTGGTGGTGGCACATGCTTGCACATGAATTAGGGGTTTTGGATCCCCTTCATGCCACCCCTAATGCTCCTCACGTGGTGGGGTATCCAGAAAAATTTGTAAATAAATATGTGTGTGTGTGTGTGTGTGTGTATGTGTGTGTCTGTGTGTCTATATTTATATATATTATAGATATTGTACAGGACGCCAAGGTTGGGTCCTGGACGGGTGCTATGTAGCGGCTATATTCGGGATGTGGTCCCTATTTCTTTGAAGAAACTCCTTTGCTTGCTGGGTTTGGGGTCTAGTTAAGGTAGCAGCCACCTGCACCAGGTCGATCCCTGCATTGTCTCCTGACTGTACCGCTACCACCGCGGATACCTGGTCTCTGTCTCTCCAGGGTTTCAACAAATTCACGTGGTAGATCTGGTATGGTTTCCTTTTCCCTGGCTGGTGTACCTTGTAGTTTACCTCCTCCACTTTTTCCACTATCTCAAATGGACCTTGCCACTTGGCCAAGAACTTGCTCTCCACTGTGGGTATTAGGACAGCCACCTGGTCTCCTACTGGAAACTGTCTGACTTTCCCTGACCGGTTATACACCCTTCTTTGGGCTTCCTGAGCCCTCTGCACGTGTTCCCTCACCAGCGGCATCACCTTAGCCACCCTCTCTCGCATTTGAGAGATATGCTCTACTATGGTTTTGTGTGGTGAGGACTCACTTTCCCATGTTTCCTTTACCAGATCCAGCAACCCCCGAGGCCGTCGCCCATACACTAGCTCAAATGGGGAGAAGCCCGTGGACACTTGTGGAACCTCCCGGATGGCAAACAAAAGGGCAGGGAGTAACATATCCCAATCCTTCCCGTCCTTCTGGACGACTCTTTTTAGCATGGTCTTTAAAGTTTTATTAAACCTCTCAACTAGGCCATCCGGTCTGTGGGTGATAGACGGACGTCCGCAACTGCTTGATTTGAAACAGTTTGCACAGGTCCGCCATCACCTTTGACATAAAAGGGGTGCCCTGGTCCGTTAATATCTCTTTGGGAAAACCAGTTTGCGAAAACATTTCAAATAGTTCCTGGGGAATGGCTTTAGAGGAAGTTTTCCTCAAAGGAACTGCTTCTGGGTACCTGGTTGTGTAGTCTAGGATGACTAATATATACAGGTGCCCCCTTGCCGATTTTACCAGGGGTCCCACGATATCCAGAGCGATCCGCTCGAATGGAACCTCAATAATTGGCAAGGGTACCAGAGGGCTTCTATAGTGGGGCACTGGGACAGTTAACTGGCAAACGGGACAAGATGCACAATATATTTTAACCTCAACCTTCACCCCTGGCCAGTAAAACCGGTCGGTTATCCTGGCCTCTGTTTTCTCTGCCCCAAAGTGTCCTCCCAGTGCGTCGTTGTGGGCTAGATCGAGTAGCATCCGCCTATACGGTTGGGGAACCAGCAACTGCTCTATAGTTTCCCCACGGCTTTCAGCCACTCGATAAAGCAAGTCCCCCTTTAATGCAAAATGAGGAAACCTCTGATCTGCTCCTGCCATTTGTGAGACCCCATCCACAACAGAAACCTGCTCTCGGGCATTGACCAAGGTAGGATCCCGCAACTGGGTGGTGCCAAACGCACCCCTGGGTACATTTATATCTGGGTGTACTGGCCTTGAGGATGTTTGCATCAACCGGGGACTGCAATGGGGAGAGCTCCTCATCATCCTCCCCCAGCATAACTTGTAACGGGAAGACTCCCCCCCCCCACTCAGAGTTTAACTCGATTTTGCCATCTGAAGCAGACACATCCTTCAACTTAATATTCTCTACAGTATCATTATCAATAATGGGTATCTCTGTATCAGTGGGGTGGGTTGTGGGGGTTTCAGGCCCAGGTCCCTCAGACTCTCCTGGCTGTCCTGGCAGCCCCATCTGTACCTGGCTCCACAGTTCGAAAAATAGTGGACAGTCCTGCCCCACTATAATGTCATGTATTAGGCTTCTCACTACCCCGACCTCTTGGGTCACTGAGGTATGGCCATAGGACACAGTCACCGAAACCATGGGGTACTCCTTGGTGTCCCCATGGATGCACACCACCCGTAGGGTTTTCCTTACAGGGCTAAGTCTCCCAATCACCCTGGCATGTACCAATGTTACCATGCTACCAGAGTCCAGTAGCGCCCTGGCAGGAAGGTGGGTTCACCCACACTTCACACTCAAACTGTCCTGCAATTGGATCCAGGTGAGTGGTGCAGACTCTTTGCACGTAGAAGGAGCTTCTCCGACCACTCCCGCAGTCCATAGGCTCCTCCTGAAGTGGGCATTGCGCCCGGGTATGTCCCCAGGACCGACATCTCCAACACTGTAGGTCTCCTGTTCTTGGGACAGGAACCACCCTTCAAGGTTCTGTAGCAGACGATGCGGTTTTGCGGATCCCAACGTCTGGCAGGGCTTGTCTCCTAGGCGCTATGGCTGGTCTGGTTGCCCTTGGTGTGGGTTCCCTACGCCTGGCAGGCCCAAGCAGGTCCTCCACCATGGTGTACCTTTTAACCAACTCCAGCAGCTGGTCAGCGGTTGCGGGGTCTCCATGGCTTACCCAGCGCTGTAGGTCATCTGGCAGGGACCGCAGGTACCAGTCCATCACTATTCGTTCCACCACCTGTGGGCCTGACAGTTATTCTGGCTGCAGCCATTTTTTAACCAGCTGAACCAGTTCATGCATTTGCGACCTGGGTGGTCGGTCAGGTTTCTACCGCCAGCGATGCACCCTCTGAGCCCGGACAGCTGTGGTCACTCCTAGGCGGGCCAGGATCTCTGCCTTCAGACGCTCATAGTCGCTGATGTGTTCCGCTGGGAGGTCAAAATAGGCCTTTTGCGGGTCACCGGTGAGGAAAGGGGAGATAATGCCGGCCCATTGGTCATGGGGCCACCTCTCTCTCTCCGCTATCCTCTCAAAGGTGGTGAGAAAGGCCTCTACATCATCGCTGGGCATTCATTTTTGTAAAAAATGGCTGGCCCTCACAGACACCTGGTTACCAGCGGCGACAGGAGCCAGCTGCTGTACTGCCTCCTGCAAGGCAGCCAACTGTGCTTGAGTGGACTCCTGCTGAGCAGTAAACTGGGCGGCTAGCAGCCGTGTGCTTTCCTGTTGTGCAGCTATGGCCTGTGCCAGGGCCTGCTGCTGCTGAGCCATCGCTTCCTCATCGGTTTGCGTCTGCTAAAGCTTGCTGCTGGGTCACGGTGGCTTGTGCCAAAGCCCTTATGACCTCCTCCATGTCTTTACCTGCTGCTTGCAGCGTCTGGGCTGGCTTCACCCAAGACATGCAATTTGTACACAGTCTCTTTTAAATGTCAGTTTTTAAACGTTTTTTGCGGCTGCAAATGCACTTTTGCCCGCATTCTCCACCAGTTGTAAAGTTTGGGGATACTAGCTCCGCGGGACTAAATGCATAAACCGGCATAAGGTGAAACCAAAATATATTTATTTTGAATTAAATCAAAAATAAAGCTTTTCTTCAGCATACAAAAAAAACGTAAATTAAAGTCCGCTTATATTCAGCACAAATAATACAAAAAGAAAGCACCTACAGTTCTGTAGTCAGGTCTTCACCAAAAAGTTTATTTAGAGTCCTTGCAGAGATCTTTTTGCAGCCTCCAAAACAGCAAAACAGCAATACAACAACACAACAGCCAGACAGCTCCTCAGACAGGTGTTCATCTCCTTCTCCTCCTCACCACCACCTCTCCAGGAGTTCAATTTTGTGGTGGAGCACAGATCCGGGAGACTACATCAGAATGCCGATGCCCTCTCCCGGGTCCACTGTATGGTGTCAAATGGTGCCTCCAACACCTCCACGTTGAGTCAGAGGGGGGATATGTACAGGACGCCAAGGTTGGGTCCTAGACGGGTGCTATGTAGACCCTATATTCGGGATGTGGTCCCTTTAAGGGAATCCTGGTAGGCCTCAGGGGGTCACCCAAAAATGGGTGACAAATTCCAGGGATAGTTTTGGGAGAAGACTGACTCGCGGTCCTCTCTATATTTAAGAGAGATAGTTGGGACCCGGAATTTGGGAGGCTCTGAAGTGACATTTGGGTGGGAAAGAGCCTCCCTTCCTGACCACAGGGATTCGGCCCACAGGGGGTTAACAGCCTCCAAGAAGACAGCCTATAAGACAGGAAGTAGTAGAGAGGTGGTGGTGAGGAGGAGACAACACTGAACTCTGCTAATCACTCAGAGCTTCCTCCTACACACTATGTGACCTCACATACAGTCCAAACTTGGCCATTACTGCAGTCTTATCAGCTGAAGCTGATAAGTCTGACAAAGGGAAACATTAGACATCGGCACAAGCAAATACTATGAAATAAACAAGTAAGCTATGAACACGGAAGCAGGGTTGCCATAGAAACGTTGGATTGAGAAGGAGGCTTGGTTAACAGTACAGGAAGTGCTCAATGTAAGGGCGGAAATACACTCCACTGTGGACTCAGAAAACAATACTTAAGATGGCGCTGCCTAACCCCTGGAAACAAGTTTTTTAAAGTTTCTTTAAACAGTAAGTAATATGCCATTTAGGCTGGATTACAGTGGCTATAGTCTGATAATGAATTATTATAATGGACTAAATGAAAAGAAGCATCAGTGTGGGAGAGTTTACTTCCTCTTTAACCCTCTTGGGCATGGAGTTCACCAGAGCTTCACAGGGTGCCACTGGAGTCCTCTCCCACTCCTCCATGATGACATCACAGAGATGGTGGATGTTAGAGACCTTGCGCTCCTCCACCTTCCGTTTGAGGTTGCCCCATAGATGCTCAATGGGGTTAAGGTCTGGAGACATGCTTGGCCAGTACATCACCTTTACCCTCAGCTTCTTTAGCAGGGCAGTGGTCGTCTTGGAGGTGTGTTTGGGGTTGTTATCATGTTGGAATACTTCCTTTGCGGCCCAGTCTCTGAAGGGAGGGGATCATGCTCTGCTTCAGTATGTCACAGTAAATGTTGACATTCATGGTCCCTCAATGAACTCTAGCCCCCAGTACCGGCAGCACTCATGAAGCCCCAGACCATGACACTCTCACCATCATGCTTGACTGTAGGCAAGACAAACTTGTCTTTGTACTCCTCACCTTGTTGCCACCACACACGCTTGACACCATCTGTACCAAATACGTTTATCTTGGTATCATCAGACCATAGGACATGGTTCCAGTAATCCATGTCCTTAGTCTGCTTGTCTTCAGCAAACTGCTTGCTTGTGCATCATCTTTAGAAGAGGCTTCCTTCTGGGATGACAGCCAATTTGATGCAGAGTATGGTCTGAGCACTGACAGGTTGACCCCACAACCCTTCAACCTCTGCACAATGCTGGCAGCATTCATGCATCTATTTCCCAAAGACAACCTCTGGCTATGACGCTGAGCATGTGCACTCAACTATTTTGGTCGGCCATGGTGAGGCCTGTTCTGAGTGGAACCTGTCCTGTTAAACCACTGTATGGTCTTGGCCACTGTGCTGCAGCTCAGTTTCTGGGTCTTGGCAATCTTCTTATAGCCTAGGCCATCTTTATGTAGAGCAACAATTCTTTTTGAACTTCCGCCATATTGAACTTCCAGTGACCAGTATGAGAGAGTGAGAGCGATGAAACGAAATGTAACACACCTGCTTCCCATTCATACCTGAGACACTAACGACTCGAATGGCACCGGGGAGGAAAAATGGCTAATTGGGCCCAATTTTGGACATTTTCAGTCACACAGTCCTCTGGGACTGTGACATCATAATGGGCGGGGACATCACCCGGTGACCCTGCCCATTGTCCCTATATAAGTCGCCGTGCACCGCGTCCCTGTCATTGCGGCCAGAGGGAGCGTTGAGTCAACATCTCAAGGAACAAGAGGAAGAACAAGAAGAAGTACAAGAAGAAGAGAAGGCAGTGACAGCGACAGAAGACCAGGCCACCCCTAGTAAAAGAGCTGGAAGAAGGAGCGGAGGCCTGGCAAGATGAACCGAAGAGGGGGACAAGACCCCCGAAGTCGGAAGAAGAGGCAGCGGTGACAGAAGACCGGGCCAACGCTAGTAAAAGAGCTTAAGGAAGAAAGCGGAGGCCCAGCAAGAAGAACCGAAGAGGGGGACAAGACCCCCAAAGTCGGAAGGAGACCCCCGGGTGGCAACGAAGAAGAAAGCCGGGCTCCTCTGCTAGTAAAAGAGCTAGCAGAAGACAGCGGAGGAGTCCGGCGAGAAGACCCCCCAAGACGGAAGAAGACCCCCAGAGCTGTGCAATAAATTATTTTAAACCCTTGTGTGGTGTTTATTTATTTTTTTTACATTTTTTTCACCAGGTGAATGGGTAGGGGTACATTGTAGCCCCATACTCATTCACATAGGGGGAGGGGTCGGTATCTGGGGGGCCCCCTTATTAAAGGGGCTCCCGATTCTGATAAGCCCCCCGCCCGCAGACCCCAACAACCAACAGCCAGGGTTGTCGGGAAGAGGCCCTTGTCCTCATCAACATGGGGACAAGGTGCTTTGGGGTGGGGGGACTGCAGGGCCCCCCCTTCCCCAAAGCACCCCCCATGTTGAGGGCACGCGGCCTGGTACAGCTCAGGAGGGGGGCCACTCGTTCGTCCCCACCCCCTTTCCTGACCGGCCAGGTTGCGTGCTCGAATAAGGGTCTTATATGGACCTTGGGGGGGACCCCCACGCCGTTTTTTGGTGTAGGGCTTCCCCTTTAAGTTCATACCAGGTGACGGGGCCAGCGACGCGTCAATGCCACCAAAGGCGGTGACATTGACTTCCTTCACTAGTCCCGGCTACCTGGAGCCACGTTCAAAATGAACAGACTTTCCCCCGTGTCCAGGAAAGTCTGTTCATTTCAAAAGTCCGGCGGACTAGCACACACATGGCCGGATTGTCCGCCGGACTCAGTCTGGACTTTTGGGGAAAAAAGTCAGCCGGAGCCCACACACGGGCGGATTGTCCAGCGGAATCTAGTCCGCTGGACAGTCTGATCGTGTGTACGTAGCATAACTCTTCCTTCTTGTAGACTGTGACTGTTCCATCCCAACAATTTCATCCTTTTGGCCGAGATTGATATTTTGGAAATGGTCTGTCGACTCCCCGGGGTTAGCTTCTATCCTTGGTTAAATTTCCAAGGGACTCTAGGAAGCGCTGGCTGTAGCAACTTCAATCTTTTTGGGCCTTCTTGTTTTTACACTGCACACATATCTGATGGGCGGTGCCTTCTGTGGGCATCTTGAAATGTATATCAAATACATGTAATTACGTACAAATTACCAGTCCCATGTGATGACTTGGAAGTGCAGTTGTCCTTCTTGCACCCCTCCAATGGTCATTCTTTGATAAATGGAGGAATTGCTAAACTTACAGCTGGAGTTTTATAGGGCTGCATTCAGCTCCCGTAGCACTGGCATTTTCTTCCAGGGTGACTGGTCCGCTGAACCTTGAATGGCCTTAAGGGCCCAGCTCTATTTGTTGTGTAACATGATGCTGTTAGAGGTCTTGCTCATGTGATGACAGTGGAAAAATCAGTGGAAGAATTGCAGAGTAGGTGAGTGTTTTTTTTTGGACTGGGGAGTGCGATACAAGTGGTTATCTGCCTATCTGCATGCTCTCCACCCTTTGTTCCCCCTGTTGTGTTTTTCCTGGTGCTTGGATGTCTTCAGTTCACTGGTTTCAGATATAGATAATTTCATTGTTGATTTGTCCTCTTTTTCACAGTTCACCCGCTTCTGCTTTTTGGCTTCAATGGCTGTGGGTCTTCTTTGTCCTTTCCTTTTTGTGTAGTCTGGTTTCTGACTCCTGTTGGGCCCCCCATCCATGCCTCTCCTTCCAGAACTCTTGGGTAACCTGTCGGCAAATTTGGGACGAATGGATGTCTCTCCTACACTATGTGTCTTTCATGTTCTATCTTAGCCGCCCTTATTGCACCCTTACATTTCTTGTTGCATTCTTTATAAAGTCTGAATGCTGATGATGATCCTCAACCTTGCATTTTTTGAAGGCCTTCTCCTTTGCTTTTATATGCATTTTTACATTGGAGTTAAGCCATCCAGGACTTTTGTTCACTCTTTTAAATTTATTACCCAATGGGATGCATTTGCTAATGCCCTTATTTAATATGCTCTTAAAGAAAACCCATCTCTCCTCCGCGTTCTTTGTTCCTTAGATTTTTTTCCCAATTTATGCCTTCTGGTAAGGTTTGTTGTTTAGGGAAGTTGGCTCTTTTGAAATTCAGTGTCTTTGTATTCCCCTTATGTTTCTTATTTGTGTAATTTATTCAGACGCCAATTGCCCCCTGGTCGCTGTTTCCTAAATTGCCACGTATTTTCACATCCGTGATCAGGTCTGTATTGTTGGTAATCAGTAGATCCAGTAACGCTTTATTTCTAGTTGGTGCATCTACCATCTGACCCATAAAATTGTCCTGCAAGGCATTTAGGAACTGGCGAGCCTTAGACAAATGCGCGGTTCCCTCCCACAGTCTATGTCTGGATAATTTAAATTTCCCATTATGATAACATTTCCAATCCTTGATGCTTATCCAAATTGTGATAGAAGATCAGTCTGTCCTTCCTCCCTCAGGTTAGGGGGCCTATAGCATACTCCCAGTATTATTATCCCCTTAGCTTCATTGCTTTGGAGCTCTACCCATAAGGATTCCACCTCTTCCCTAGCACCCTTAGTGATGTAATTGCTCACATTCACTTGTACATTATTCTTGATATATAGGCATACTCCACCCCCTTTTTTACCCTCTCTATCCTTGTGATAAAGGGTATACCCTTGAATGTTTGCCAGCCAATCATGAGAGCTGTTGAACCAGGTCTCTGAAATTCCCACAAAATGCAAATCCTCCTCGTACAATAGTATCTCTTGTTCCCTTCATTCTTATCATTCATGTATGGGATAACAATGTAGGACATTACCAGTCTGTAGATTCCATTTCCTCTATGAGGCATGTTATTGTGTCATGTTGTGCCAGTTTACCAATCTATTGTTTGGTCCAACATTGTCCTCCCCTTTTTATGGTTTTGGCCCATTACATACTTTGTTCTTGTTTTGGGCGGCACAGTGGTATAGTGGTTAGCACTCTCGCCTAGCAGTAAGCCCTTGTACACACGGTCAGAGATTCTGACAACCAAATCCGTCAGAGTAATTCTGATGGATTAATTCCGGAAGAGGTCCGGAAGTGATGTTGAATACACACGGTCGGACTAAGTTGTCAGAAAATCCGATTGTACATAACGTAATGACGTTATTTCACATTAAAAGCGTTTATTGAGTTAAAGGAAAAGTAAACAGTAATACAACTGCGAACAAGCTTAAGTAAATACAGATAGTATTGTACAGTGTTATACCTCAATTCAGCATACAATTCGTGCCCTAAAATGATGTTACTCAATATACCTGGGGTGATAAGGCTAACTATAATTCAAACATTGTAATCAAGTCACATGACTAAAGCCAATCTATACTGAACATATTTGCATACTGTGTCAATATTCTGACCTTATCCACAGTCGAGGTCTAATAATGCGCTCATTTTTAAAAAAAAGAAAGAAAACAAGAACAAATAATGAAAATAAGGGAAAAAGGAAAGAATGAAAGTAGAATGACCAACTTAACCTCTAGCATTACATTTGTCTCCTAGAAGCTGAGCATATTTTGTAGAGTAACGGAACACTATCCAAGGTGTCCAAGTAGCATGAAATTTTTCCACTGATTCAGTGGCTTGAGCCACTGTTTCTTCCATAGTATATGTCTCAGATACCCTGAGCAGCCACTCGCCCACCGTTGGGGCTCTGGGGGACTTCCAATGCAGTGGCACCAGGGACTTGGCTGCATTAAGTAGGTGTTTAAGCAAAGAGTGTTTGTATCTCTTCAGGGGTACATCAGTAATGTGGACAGCAGACAGCAAGCCGCATCTAACGTGATTGAGGTGTCCGTGATTTGAGCTATCAAATTCCTCACTTCATCCCAGAAGGGCGCCAGTTTGGAGCAACCCCACCATATATGTGTAAGCGTACCCACCTCACCTTGGCATCTCCAACACATTTCCGGGACCTGAGGAAACCATTTATGCAGTTTATCAGGAGTATGATACCAGTGTGTCAACATTTTATAGCACGTTTCTTGTGTTCTCGTGCTAATAGAGCACTTATGAGCCAGTGCACATGCCCTTCCCCATTGGGAATCCGTAATGTTCCTCTGTAATCCCTGTGCCCATTTGTTCCTGAACCTATCCACCTCTTGTCCCTTCACCTGTTGCAGCCACTTATAGGCCAACGAGGTCGCCTTGTGTAATCTTTCGCCTGAAGCACATACCTCCTCGAGGTCTGTGAGCTGTCTAATGAAGTGTCGTTTGTGTTTTGAGGAGGTGACAAAGCTCCTGATCTGGAAATAATTCCATAAGGGAAACGCTGGATCCCCCCAGTCTCTTCTAAGGGTCTCTAAATCCTTCAATTTGCCCCCAGAGAGACAGTCTTTTACCAGTCTTGGGGCGTTAGAATCTGTGTCGCGAAGCAGGACGTTCTCTATACCTGGTTTAAAGTCGGGATTACTGTAGAGCGGTGTTAGAGGGCTGAGGGGGGTAGTCACCGCAAACCGTTTTGAGTTTGCGTGTAGAATTGATAGCGTAGTCTCTGTCAGGGGGTTCAAACGTATCGTGTTCTTGAGGCTGTTCAAAGAGAGCCAAGGGGAAAAGCGCAATCTGTTGTCTGTTAGCATATCTTCCAATCTTACCCAATCTTTGTCCGCCATATGACAATGCCAATCAATTATCCTAGTAATATGTGCTGCTACCTGATATTTCTTAAAGTCGGGTAGTCCCATCCCCCCGTCAACTTTTGGTTTCGACAAGAAGGTATACTTGATCCTCGCTCTCCCATTGTGCCACAGGAAGCGTAAGGCCAAGGATTTAAGTTTAAGAAAAAAGCTTCTGGGGATGGAAATTGGTAATGCTCTAAATAAATAGGTCAGTCTGGGCAATACCGACATTTTCAGGATCGCCGCACGACCGAACCACGAGAACAACCCCGTATTCCATGAACCTAGGTCACTTTCTATCGTTTTCAGCATTGGAATAAAATTGTGTTCAAAGACTTTTTTGGTGTCTGGAGAAATCCAAACCCCAAGGTACTTAAGTGCCACAGCCTCCCATCGGAAGGGGCAATTATGCTTGGTTCTATTCAGTTCGTCCTGGGATAGAGCAATGTTCAAGGCCTCCGACTTGGAATAATTAATTTTTAGATTAGACAAGTATCCAAATTTAGTAAAGGCTTTCAATAAATTGGGAATCGTCGTGTGTGGGTCTGTCAAGAAAAATAGCAAATCGTCGGCGTAGGCCGCAACTTTGAACTCCCTACCCTGCACCCCGAATCCCCTTATCGAGACATCCTTATTAATCAATCTGATGAACGGTTCCAGGGATAAAATAAACAGAAGGGGTGACAAAGGGCAACCCTGTCTGGTTCCATTTGCAATACTCACAGGAGCAGACAAGGAACCGTTCACCCTCACTCTAGCAGTAGGATTTTGGTATATAGCTGAGATCCAGGTCATCATCCGTGTCTTCAACCCAATCTGTTGGCATGTGGCAGTCATGTAATCCCACGCCACTCGATCGAAGGCCTTCTCCGCGTCCGTGGACAGGAGAAGGCCTCCGATCTTCCCCCTGTGAGCCACTTGCGAAAGCAAAAGCGCTTTAATAATGTTGTCTTTAGCCTCTCTTCCTGGCATAAAGCCAACCTGTTCTGGACCAATCAGTTCAGCCAAAAAGGGGTTCAATCTATTAGCTAATATCTTGGTTAATATTTTGAGGTCCAGATTTAAGAGAGAGATTGGCCTGTAATTCGCACATGATGATGGATCCTTATTAGGCTTGGGTATCACCGCTATGTGGGCCGATAAAAACTCGGGAGGAACCTTCCGGGGCGAGGACAAAGAGTTCAAAGCTTTTCTCAGAGGGCCGGAGAGAATCTCCGAAAAAGTTTTAAAGAAGATGGCCGAGTAACCATCAGGTCCTGGGGATTTTCCCGTCTTCAAGTCTGTTATTGCCCTTTTAATTTCAGTGTCAGTAATCTGTACGTCTAGGGAATCTAAGTCTTGTTCTCCTAGAGAGGGGAGACCGCTCTCTCGTAGAAATTCTCCAATAATTTGGGATCTATCGCCCTGTAGGTCTCTAGGTCTATTTTGGGGGGGAAGATTATATAACTCAGTGTAATACTTGTGGAAATGTGCTGCAATGTCCTCATTATTCACATCCAGGGAACCAGTCGCACTACGTATGCCAGTTATGGTATGGCTAGAATTATGTTCCTTCAGGGCTCTGGCTAACAGCCTACCTGCCTTGTTACCCCCTTCGTAGTAAATTTTTTTCTTAAAAAAGAGCATACGTCTAGCTTTCATATGTAACAGATCCAAATATTGCTTCCTAGAGTTCACTAAGTCTGTGGCCGTTCTCTCGCACAATGTGCGTTTGTGGAGTGTATCTAGTTTACCTATTTTAACTAGAAGATCTTTCATCTCTGTCTCTCTTTCACGTTTACGTTTCGCCCCTAATTTGATTAGTACCCCCCTTATGGTACATTTATGCGCTTCCCATAACACCAATGGGTCTGTGTCTGGTAGGTCATTGTTTACGAAAAATTCCTTAAGAGCTGTCTCAATCAAGGGTAGAGTCACCGGATCCGTCAGGAGGGAGGGGTTCAGTTTCCAAGAGTTGTATGTCTGGGTCTGTCTATCAGGATCCAGGAAAATTGCAATGGGGGCATGATCTGAAATAACCTGTGTACCAATTTTGGCCGCACTAACCACCGGCAGGTCACGTTGCGTCACAAATAAATAATCAATGCGGGAATATTTATTATGTGGGATCGAGTAGTACGTGTAATCCCTTCCTTCCGGATTAAGCAGACGCCATACATCAACTAATTGCAGCGTCTGTAACAGACGTTTGATACGCTTCAAAATTTGGAAAGAGACACATGACCTCCCCGTGGAAGTGTCCGCCAGAGGATCTAGTGGGATATTAAAATCCCCTCCTAAAATGACACCCCCCTCTGCAAAGCCTTGTAGTTCTGACATCATACGTCTACAAAATTGAAGATGGTTTGTATTGGGGAAATAAACATTAGCTAGGGTGAGGGGTCTACCCCTATAGGAACCCTTTAGGAAGATGTATCGACCCTCCGTATCCGACAGCGTCTCCGCGACCACGAAAGGGGCGTCTTTCCCTAATAGGATCGACACGCCCTTCGTCTTTGAGAGAGCGCTCGTCGCATGAAAGGATCTCGTAAGAATTTATTTGTCATTCTGTAAGTCTGGTGAGAGACAAAGTGCGTCTCCTGTAAGAAGACACACTGTGGCCTACTCTTTTGCAGCTCCCTGAGAACCGCGGTTCTTTTTTCTGGGATGTTAAGTCCCTTCACGTTATGTGATATTATCGTGGGCATATGGCCCAGTGTCGCGTAAGCCATTTGTATTTTTTGTGTTCCGCAATCCCCCCCAAGTTGTACAGGCAAATGCAACCTAAAATGGCTTGGATCACACAACTATTAAGAAGACGTTAGTCAAACAACTATCAATGAAGCAATAAAACTTCTGGGAGTTATATACCTATGTACAGTCTCTCAGAGGAAAATAGGCGATTCAGGTAAAGAGCGGAAAGAGAGAGAGGGGAAAAAAAGGAAGAAGCAGTAGAGGAAAGGAAAGGGTAGGGAGAAGACTAAGAAGGGGAGGAAAAAGAGAGGTAAAGAAAAGAGAGAAAAGAAGAGGGGGAGACGTAAGGTAGACAAAGAAGTAAGGGAGGAAAGAAAAATGGAAACAGCCAGAAAGAAGAGACTGTCCCTAGATAGTAAACAACGTATAATAAAACCTCTGTTAGCTGAGCCCAACTAACAGGGTGGTAAATTAGCCTCTCTAGGGATCGGAGAAATATCCGGTCCAGAGAGGCTCGGTAGGAGCGAGGGTCAGACCAGATAGCGTAATATGCTATCCAGAGGGCTGACTTATATTTGCGACTGTCAAGTCAATTAAATCAGAAAAAATAAATACATAAACTTGCGCTGAGATAGGGGAGAGAATCAGCCAAATAACTATCAAATAATTTAATAATAGAAAATTGTCATCAGAACCGGGCCTCTCACGAGAAGAGGTCCAACATTGCAAGCTTTCCAGCCTAAAACATCAGTTCCCTGAGCCATTTGTTACATATTGTAAATCGTTAAAGGGAAATTAACCCTGTGAGTGGACACCTGGGCTTCTAATACATTCTAAGGCCTCCAGGTTTCACCGAAGGAAACAAGAGTCCAGCAGCACCAATTGCTCCTGATAGTGAGTCCATTGGTGCGGAAGCAAAAGTTTGCTTGGCATACAGCCCCTGTGCTCTTCTCATTCCGTGACACAAAAACATAGAGTAAAAATGAAAAAACAAAAGAGAAGGCCAAATCCATGATAAGGGTGTCAGCTACCTTAACCCGCAGGTCCTCAAATAGACTCCCTGCTGACCGAGGCATCTGATATAGCTTCCTGGATCTGGGATCAATTGTAAATATGGACTCCTCTGCGGTGGTCAATGTCATAGAGACTGAAGCAGTCTGGAGATAAAGCACAAGGTTTACTCACGAGGCACCAAAAAAGATAAATAAAAGCAACAAAACAAGAAAAAAAAACAGTAAAGCCCCGTACACACGAGCGGACTTTTCGACATCCAAACTCCGACGGACTGAGTCCGGCGGACTATCCGCTCGTGTGTGGGCTGCAACGGACTTTAGCTTCGCTAAAGTCTGACGGACTTTAGAAATGAAGCATGCTTTAAATTTTCCCGACGGAACTCCGCCGGACCCGGTCCCCTTTGAAAAATCCGCTCGTGTGTGTGCTACTCCGACGGACTAAAACCGACGCTAGGGCAGCTATTGGCTACTGTCTAGGAACTTCCTACGTCGAATCCAGTCGTATGTCATCACGTTCGACTCCGTCGGAGTTTGGTGTGATGGTGTGTGGTCAAGTCCGTTCGGTCGAAAAGTCCGCCAGAACTCCGTCGGAACTCCGGCGGAACTCCTTTGGAGGTCTGTCAGACTTAATCCCTCTCGTGTGTACGGGGCATAACTTGAACTCTACATAGTCCCAAAGAGGCACTGTCACCTCAAAAGAGCTTGGCAAACATGTCTAGATTGTATTAACTTTGTCGTGAAGTGAAGTAGTGCCTCAAGAACAGTTATGAGGTAGATGACCTAACAGAAAATTAGCCCGGGACCTTCTCTCTGGGCCTAGATGATGTTGGTCTGGCGTTGGGAGTCCCCACACAGGGCTGACCACCTTTGTTGTTCCTTGACCGCTTCGATAGGCGTTTCTCCGGTGTAGAAAGAGGTGAGCTAGGAGGTGACCTGTTGCCCAAGGGCAGTTGAAATTCTTGATACCAGTCCGGGAGGGACATCAAGTCAATATGTAGAGTTTCGCAGAAATCTGGAAGATCTTGGGGAGTGCGGAGTGAGATCTGTTTACCACCATGCATGACAACTAACGCGAAGGGGAAGCGCCAGGAGTATCTGATCTCCTTTTCTCTGAGAACATCCAGCAGGGGGCGTAGAGCTCTCCTGTTACGTAGAGTGATTTGGGACAGGTCTTGAAAGAGCATAATGGAGGCACCATTAAAGATTATACGATCATTTCTCCTGGCTCTTCTCATAATGTCCTCTTTGAGGGGAAAACTCTGGAGACAACATATAATGTCCCTAGGAGGTGCTGATTCCGGCCCTTTCATCCTGAGTGCTCTATGAGCGCGAACAAACTCTATTGCAGTGTCTTCCTGCCGGTCTAATAGGCTATTAAAAAGTCTCTGCAGGGCTGGGGCAATCTGCTCCGTTTCTACCGATTCGGGTATCCCCCGTACCCTAATGTTGTTCCTCCTCCCCCTGTTGTCCAAATCTTCTAAATGGCGATTCATTTCAATGAAATGGGATGAGTGTGCCTCTGCCACTGACTCCAAGGCCCGCAACTCCCTGTCTCTACGCTTCCCTGCGGTCTCTACTGTGGAGATTTTTTCTGTGGGGACAAGCAGGTTGGATTTTAGGTCCGTTATGGCGGCCGAGAATGTGGACTTGATGTCTGCCGCAAAGCCAGACATATGTTCATATGTAAGGGGTTTGGCGGTGTTCAGGAGGCCCCTACCTGCATCCTCTGCTGTAGATTGGGAGTCCTCACTGAAATCCTCTTCCTCGCCATGCTCCGGCGCCATCTTGTCCGGCCTGCTCTGTCTCTGCACGGACTGGGAACGGAACATTTCGTTGATGTTCCGCGCGGTACCGCTGGAATGAGTCCTCCGGGCACTGGAGTGAGGTGTGAGCTGGGTTTTCCGACCCATGTTAGGCTGTTAACCGTGGACAATTCGGGCTCTTGCTGACTCTCTCCCCGGAGCTCAACTAGTGCGCCGCCATCCTCGCCGCTGGCCAAGCCACGCCCCCGTAATGGCGTTATTTCATTAGGACAGGACTACGTTCAGGCTAGTAGCCAATAGCTTTGGTCTAGGAATTTGATCTGAGCATGCGTGGCACTTTGTCCGTTGGAGTAGGCTACACATGATCGGAGTATGTCCGATCGGATCATTTTGTCGGAAAATTTTACCGGCAAGTTGGAAAAGTTGGTCCGTTGGATATTCCAACGGAAACAGTCCGATGCAGACCACACACAGTCGGAATATCCGACAAAACGGTCCGATAGGACACATTCTGTTGGAATCTACGACCGTGTGTACAAAGGCTCAGAAGGGTCATTGATTCAAATCCCAACCACGACACTACCTGCCTGGAGTTTGCATGTTCTCCCTGTGCCTGCATGGGTTTCCTCCGGGTACTCCGGTTTCCTCCCACACTCCAAAGACATGCCGGTAAGTTAATTGGCTTCTGTCCAAAATTGACCCTAGTATATGAATGGGGACCTTGGATCATGGGCTCCTTGAGGGTAGGGACCGATGTGAGTGTGCAATGTACAGGGATAGGGACAATTGTGGGCACTCACTCAGCTTGAACTGGATGGACTGGTGTCTTTATTCAACCTTACTAACTATGTAACTATGTTTAGAGCTGTTTTGCCGCAAGGTGAATGCCTAGGTCATTTACATTTGTCCAAGGGCGTTGTTGTCCACCACTGTGGTCCTGAAGGGGATAACAGTATTTACTTGATGGGGTTCATTTAAATTATTGGCCTAAATATGTTAATCTCAGCCTACAATCCGGTGTCGAGTAGGTGCTTGCTGTGGTGGGGCGCTTGTCAGCGTAACACTGACTTGTGTGTGGTGGTTTTGACCTTGCCAGCAATTGATGTTGCTTTATGGGCTATGCCCTCAAGTAAAATTTTGCGGTCAGTCTAATGCCTTTCTGGCACTAATCATAAGGACAGGCCTCTTAGACTATGTGAGTTTGTTTTATGGGTGCTCATGGTATACTGTGACTGGCATTGTTGTTTTGTACATTTGGAAAGTTGTACTTTTGAAAAGTTCAATTGTCAAGAAGCAACCAAGATGGAGGAAGAACACCTGTGCTCAGGCCTCCCGCAAGAAGAGCCGTTTGGCGAACGGGAACGCGCGTGCACGCATTGTGACAACTATTGGGGCCAGATGCGTTATTTAAAGGAGACTGATGCCCAGGTCCCTTGATGTCTGGTCTACAGCGTTTCCTGAGACCCACTGCTACCTGTTTGCTCCTGCATACCTGTTCCTGTTTGACTCTGCTTGTTCCTCACTACGCTTCTGCCTCTTCCTTGGTCTGCCCGCTGCCTGCCTTTTATGGACCCGGCCTGTATCACGACTCTGTCTCTGCCTCTGAAAATGTACCTGATCCGCCCGTCTGTGTATAACCCGGCCTGTCTGTACCTGCTATTGCTCCAATCTACAGAACACCTCCCTCTTTGACTGCGGTGTCTGGCTTACAGTTGTTCCAAGGCATGGGGTTTGTTGAAGCCACTTCCTGCCCCTGAGAGACCATGGAGGTTGATCTCCATGGATTTTATAGTGGAACTCCCTTCTTCGGAATGCTACACTACTATCTTCTTGGTGGTGAATAAACTATCAAAGATGGCACACTTCTTGCCCATGAAGGGTTTACCCTCTGCCCCTGAAACTGCTAAAATCTTTATTAAGGAAATTGTGGCATTCCTGCAAATATTTTATCCAAAAGGGGGGTACAGTTTATTTCCAAATTCTGGAGAGCACTATGTGTCTCTAAAAATTGATCTATCCTTTTTGTCTGCCTACCATCCGCTTTCGAATGGCCAGATGCAATGGACAAACAGGACGTTTGAGCAATATCTAGGTCTCTGATGCTGTTTTATGGAAATCTATGTATAGTCAATGCTTACAAGCAAATACTGAAATTGAGAAAGCTAAAGGAAATTACGTAATGTAATGAAATTAATTTCAGTTTTTAATACTATGATATTTGATGAGCCAGAAAAACAAATGATTTGTGTAGTGAATCAAGCAGCAAGTAAAAATGTAACTGAAAATATGCAAACACATGAAAATGTATTTTTTGAACCTAGCTGTTCAGGTTGTGAAACTTTTTGTACGTATATTGAGCATTTAGAGAATGAAGTGGAATTGCAGAATAATGTAACTTCAAAAGACATACATATTTCGGTAATTTCAAAGAAAGATGAGAAAAAACAGTCAGATGCAGCAAAATCATCGTTTATACCGGACAACCCTGTTGATATACAGGATCCTTCTTTGGATGATGTTCGAAAACAGAAATTGTTAGAAAGAGCGTCTAGACTTAAGTTGCAAATACATGATCAGCTGATGAAAATTTTGAAAGATATCCCTAGTTATGATTCAAGAGCAGATGTGTTTTTCAACGGGGATGTCTTTGAAAGTTTTTGTGATCGTTTCAACTTGAGTGACGAACAAAGGAATAAAATCTTCTGTTTATGGGTTCCTAGTCACATAGCAAGACGTTTAGTCAAAACACCCTATCTTGATAATTATGGCACTGAAGTTCATAGTAATGCATCTGAAAGACTGCGTCAGTTGTTGAAGTGTATTACTGGGGAAGAAACCCCAACAGCTGAGTTATTGGATTCTTTAAAAGTAACAATACATGATGATCCGTTTCATTTTAGTGAAACATTTGCGAAGGCATTCAAAACGGTGATAGCAATGGGAGACAAAACTAAAGATATGTTGGTATTGCGCTGTCCCTATATTAAATAACCCTCCGAGGTTGATAAGTATAATGCCTAATTACATAAATCAATAGTGTAATATAAAAATATATATCTATAAATGTCTACTGAATAGTATCAAAAAGTGCAAAGTGCTACATAAAATAAAATAAACACACCACAAAGGTGATAGAATCCAAATAAATGATGAAGTCACGTGATGTGATGTCACGCGTAGGGACGGGAAGGAAGCTGACTGTGGATGCACTTGCTGCTGATTGCTAGAAAAAGGCTTTTTTCTATCTATTAATGTGTGAGTACCCTGTGTATGTTAATTTTTTAATAAATGCTATCTGTGAGATACTACACTATGGTATTCCCTCTCTATTAATCTATTGGGTCCTCTGGAGCAATAAGAATAAAATTCAAAGGAGAAGGTGACCGAATTTACCAGGAGAGAAGACATATAAAGAAATCTATATACCTCTATGCGAATCCCTCCTTGCTATAGGTAAGGGGCCACTGCCCACTAAAGTGTGATCACAGCGGGATTAAGCACTGGGAGATCCGCACCTCAGTTGAATTTGCACAAGTTTGCACAAAGCACTTGCACTTAAAGGAGACTGTTGTTTATTTATGGACTTCAATATTTATATCTTTTTATTTTTGATGGATTTCAATATGTATATTTAATCTATAGAGGCCGGATTCATTCTGATATAACATATGTTGCAGCCGGCTCTGTAGTGCGTTTACTATTTTTTTTTTGTTTATTCTAAAGTTTATTCCTATGTGATCAGGAGAGGGTACCCTCTTTTTGGTCTAGGTATACTCTCTTATTTTCTTGTATATCATTTGTTTATTATTAGGGTGGTTCACTTATATCACCTCTGGAGAGTGTTTACTCATTTGCACATTTATAAGACGCACTTGGCACTTTATGATCAATTCACTGTTTTTTGGCTTTGCACTCAATTGGAGCAGTTGTGTTTCTGTGGAGGTTTTCAATTGACTCTGTAGTGCGTTTACTTTTTTTTTTTTTTTGCATTTTTTCTGCACTTTATCAAAATAGTAATTTTCTAAGAGACTGTTTTTAGTTACTTACCTTTGTTCACTTGATTTTCATTTATTTGGATTCTATCACCTTTGTGGTGTGTTTATTTTATTTTATTTAATGTAGCACTTTGCACTTTTTGATACTATTCAGTAGACATTTATAGATATATATTTTTATATTACACTATTGATTTATGTAATTAGGCATTATACTTATCACCCTCAGAGGGTTATTAAATATAGGGACAGCGCAATACCAACATATCTTTAGTTTCATATTAAGTGGATAAGGTGTGATCCATTCCGGTAGTAGCAGCAGCCCCTGACATTTGATAGATCACCAGTGGTAGCGCAGGAATAAAACACTATCATTTAAGCAATGGGAGACAGCCTTTGTTATCGGCCCCATGACAGATAGAGGAAAAGGAAATAATTTATCATTCTCTAGTTCATGTTGCCCCTATATTTTTAGACAAAAGTGGACGCCCTTATTTAAAAGCTAAAATGAATGGACAAAAAGTGAAAACTCTTTTAGATACAGGTGCTCAGATTAGTGTCACTGGTTTGAATTTACCTGTTTTATCAGACGCGGCAGTTTGTACAATTGTCGGGTTTAATGGAACAGGTGATTCTCAAGCTAAAATGTGTAAAAATGTTTCTTTTGAAATCCCAGGTTATTTGCAAACTGAAATAGACATGTGGTTTTGTAAGGGATCTGAAAATATTATCGGAACTGATATTTTGTATCAAAGAGGATGGATTATTGATTTAGGCAATGGAGTGATTTGGAAGGGTTCAGCTAATTGTAAGCCTGTAGTAATTGATCCAGCTGATTATTCAGAAGTGGGAAGCATTTGTTTAACAGAAGCAGTTGACACCGATTACAAATGGCCTGATACAGGAGATAATTTGAAGTTAAAACCTGTGATACAGTCACACAAAAAACTTTGGAGTCAAAAAAAGAATGATGTTGGCTTATTTAAGGATATTTTAGTCAATATCGAAGGAAAGGATCATCCCTTTGTGAAGCCAAATAAATTACCACCAGATTCTGATGAACCTGTTTCATTGATCATACAAGAGTTTTTGGACCAGGGTATTATCAGGAAAGCAAATTCGGTAACAAATAATCCTTTATGGGTAGTGGCTAAACGAGATGACCCTAGTGCATACAGACTTTTGTTTGATCTAAGAATGCTAAACAAATACATACCCTGTTGTTCGCCTATTGTAGCGGAAACACCAGATATCATGTCACAGTTAAATGCTAATGCAAACGTTTTTTCTGTATTAGATATTGCGAATGGGTTTTTTAGCATTCCTTTAGCCAAAAGCTGTCAATATAAATTTTCATTTGTTTTCAAAAATATATCATATGTTTTCACAAGACTTCCCCAAGGCTTTCATAGCTCCCCATCTATATTTCATCAGGCGTTGGCAAATGTTTTATCAAGGTTCTCTAGACCTGATTGTTTGATTCAGTATGTAGATGACATACTTCTTTCAAGTGAAAATGAGGAGGAGCATTTGACTCTTCTGGCAGAATTGCTGACAATTCTGCAGGAAGAAGGTCTAAAGCTGAATACATGCAAAGTTCAGCTCATGAAAAGTGAGGTAAAATTTCTAGGAATTTTTATTGGTCCAGGGTAAAAGCAGCCTTTGCAGGAATGTATAGAGGCTATTGCATCTTTACCTGTACCAACTACATTCAAAGCATTGAGACAATTTTTGGGATTGGTGAATTCTTCCAGAGATTTTATTGAGTCATTGGCAGAGAAGGCGAAACCGCTATATGACTTGTTAAAACATACAGAGGATAATGAATTTGGTCCCTGGACAGAAGTCCAACAAAAAGCTTTTGAAATGTTGAAAAATGATTTGCAGTCAGCTCCTGCATTAGCAACAGCGGATAAACAAGCACCATTTGTTTTGCAAGTGCATGCTTCAGAAATTGCCATCTCAGCTGTTTTGCTTCAGAAACAGGGAGACGATTGGAGAATTCTTGGGTATTTTTCACGTTTAATTACCCCAGTGGAGAGGGGATTAGATGAATGTGTTCGACAATTAGTGGGTGTGCAGTAAAAGCAACAGAGCATATTGTAGGATTTAACAAAATCATTTTAAAAACCCCACATAGTACCTTGAAGTTCCTTTTTGAGAAAAATGTTCCTGGAGTCTCCAATCAAAGATTTTCTCAATGGTTGTTGGCTCTGTCACCTAAACAAATACAGGTTGAGCACAATGCTAAGTATATCCGTCCTCAGTTGATGGAATACAATGGGCTAGAACATGAATGTTTGTGTGAAGTCCATGATACTCATTCTCCTCTCTTTCGTAGAGAGGCAGAGAAAATTGATGAGCCTGTATTTGTTGATGGTTCGAGATATTGTATGTCAGGCAATTATTACAGTGGGTATTCAATTTGGTATCCAAAACGTAATCTTGCCATACAACACAAGTTGCCAGGACATTTTTCAGCTCAACGAGCAGAACTTGAAGCAGTAAATACTGCATTGACTATTGACAAGGAAGAGAAGAGAGGTTCACTAGTGATTTATAGTGATAGCTCATATGTTGTACGTTCTCTCACTGATTACTTACTTATTTGGAAACTTAGAGGTTTTGTGGATTCATCCAATAAGACTCTTGTGCAGAAAGAGACATTAGAAGCAGTTTTTGATTTTGCAGAGAGTAATCCTCTTGCATATGTTATTGTCACGACCCGGAGTGAGGCCGAAATGCTGAGAGGGCTCCCCTTGCGGCCGAGCGCAGCACAACCCTGAAGTGGACACAGGGATGCAGTGCCCACAGTAGCACAGGTTGCCAGGTAGTAGTAGCAGAGGCCAAGTACGGGGTAGGCAGGCCTAGATGGGCAACTGTGCTAGGAAGTCCGAGAGTAGGTAGCGGAAGTCCAGAGAATAGTCAAACAGGCCGGGATCAGGTGTAGGAAGCAGATCAGGAACGTCGGGTACAAGCCAGGAGTCAGAGCCAGGAGAACAACAGGAGCAGGTCAAGCAAGCCGGGTCGGTACACTGGAGGTCGGATAACAGGAAACACAGGTACAGGTTCACAGGAGAGCTGACGATAATCCAGCAATGCGGGAGTGTCAGGCGATCGTTTAAATGGACGAGATGACCGGGTCACGTCGTGAGCGCGTTGGAGCGATCGTACGTCTACGTCGAGTACGTTGTGTATTCGTGGCATCACCGCGTGTGCCCGCCCGGTTAGACGTAGCGTCGGTCGTTCGTCTAGAAACTACTTGGCGCTTACGTAGGCACCGACGCGCGTTAACACGAACGTACCTCGTGAGATTGCGGCTATTTCCCTGACAGTGCCTCCCCCCAAGGGGCAGCCTCCGGATGCCCAACCGAGCCCATTTTTCAGGATACCGGCTGCGGAACCTATGTAAAAGTGTAGGAGCATGTACGTGGTTGGCAGGCTCCCATGAGTTTTCCTCAGCAGAATACCCCTTCCATTTAATTAAAAACGGGATGGTCCTACCTCTCCGACGACAGTCGAGGGTGGACTCCACTTCGTACTCGGTTTCTTCACCAACCTGAACTGGAGGCGGGGGCATTTCTTCTCTTCCTGAAAATGGACTAAAGGTAACAGGTTTAAGGAGGGAGACATGAAATATGGGATGGATTTTAAACGATTCAGGCAAAACAAGTTCAAAGGCTACGGGATTAATCTCCCGTTTGATCTCAAAAGGACCCAGAAATTTAGGTCCCAGTTTCCGGGAAGGACAAGGCAGTTTAAGATTTGCTGCTGAAAGCCACACCTTATCCCCTGTCTTGAAGGTAGGGTTGACTCTCTTCCTCTTATCATACTGCTTCTTGTATTCCTCCTGGGCCCTTCTCATGGAATCTTGCAGTGCTTGATAGTTCGAGTGAATGAGATTTACTCTGTCTTGGACTGCCGGGACAGACGATTCAGGAATGGTGTTAGGCAGGAATGAAGGGTGGAATCCGTAGTTTGCCCAGAAGGGTGACTGGTTGGTGGAGGCGTGCACTGAGTTATTATAAGCGAATTCCGCACAAGGTAACAAGGAAACCCAATCATCCTGGGAGAAGGAGCAGAAGCATCGCAGGTATTGCTCCAATGTTTGGTTTGTCCTTTCGGTTTGTCCGTTACTCTGTGGGTGATAGGCAGACGACAAACATATCTTAATTAAGAGCAACCTACACAGTTCTTTCCAAAATTTGGAGGTGAATTGTACCCCTCTGTCCGATACAATGCTATCAGGTACCCCGTGTAACCGGACAATCTCCTTTATAAAAGTCTTTGCTGTATCTAGGGCAGAGGGGGTCCCTTTTAGCGGCAAGAAATGCGCCATTTTGGACAGGCCGGTCTACGACTACCAAGATGGCCGTAAACCCTTCAGAGGGAGGTAGTTCCACAATAAAATCCATGGAAATTTCTTTCCATGGTTTCTCCGGGACTGGCAGTGGCCTTAACAGACCCCAGGGTCTGGTGTTGGATCCCTTATTGCGCTGGCAGATGGTGCAGGAATCCACGTATAATTTACAGTCCGCCCTTAAAGTAGGCCACCATAGGGACCGCTGTACAAGGTCTGTCGTTTTCCGCACTCCAAAGTGGCCTGCGAGTTGGTGGTCATGGAAGGTCTTCAATACCAGTAACCTGGCCTGTTGGGGAACAAAAATCTTGTCCTGGCGCCATAGAAGCCCCCCTTGGCTCCTCAGGGAAGAAACTTCGGTCTCTGTACACTGCCTAGTAGCCAGTTCGATAGAAGACCTTAGGTCTGGTTGTATCAACAGGAAATTTTGGGGAGACAGAATTGTACTGGGTGGGGCTCCTTCTGGGGTATCAGGAAACATCCTAGATAAAGCATCCGCTTTGCTGTTCTTAGATCCCGGGCGGTAGGTAATGTGGAAATTGAATCTTGAAAAGAACAGAGCCCATCGGGCCTGTTGGGGTCTCAGACATCTGGCCGTACGGAGATACTCTAAATTCTTATGGTCCGTAAAAATTAGAATGGGGTGAGCGGCACCTTCCAGGAGGTACCTCCATTCTTCAAGAGCGGTTTTGATCGCTAGAAGTTCCCGGTCCCCTACATCATAGTTCTTCTCTGGGGGACTCAACTTCCGAGAGAAAAAGGCTACGGGATGCAGTAAAGCTTTGGGACCTTGGCGTTGGGATAAGATCGCCCCGGTGGCCACCTCCGAGGCATCAACCTCTAGCACGAAGGGCAAGGCGGGATCTGGATGCTGCAGGATGGGCACAGAGGTAAAAAGGATCTTGAGCTGATCAAAGGCGGACTGAGCTGCTGGGGACCAGTGGAACTTGGTGTGCTGGCGAGTGGTCAAGGTGATGGGGGCTACGATGGTGGAGAATCCCCGTATGAATCTTCGGTAGAAGTTTGCGAACCCGATAAACCTCTGTACACCCCTTTTGTCGGAAGGAGCGGGCCAATCCAGGATGGATTTTACTTTCTGCGGGTCCATGGCAATTCCACCTGTGGAAATAATGAGTCCCAAGAAATGGATAGATTCCTTCTCAAAATCACACTTCTCGGCTTTGGCATATAACCCGTGAGTTCTAAGAATACATAGTACTTTCTTAACATGTACCCTGTGAAGTTCTAGTGAGGTTGAAAAAATCAGAATGTCGTCAAGGTAGGCGACAACAAAGTGGTCAAGGTGCTCCCGAAAGATATCATTAATGAAATGCTGAAAGGTTGCCGGGGCATTACATAGTCCAAAGGGCATGACTAAATACTCAAAGTGACCAAATCTTGTTCTGAAGGCGGTCTTCCACTCGTCCCCTTCCCGGATACGGACAAGATTATAAGCCCCACGTAGATCAAGTTTCGTAAAGATACGTGAGGTATGGAACCTCTGGAGGAGTTCAGGGATAAGCGGAAGAGGATAACGGTTTTTGAGGGTAATATTATTTAATTCCCGATAGTCCACACATGGTCTTAGGGTCTTATCTTTTTTCTCCACAAAGAAGATACCTGCTCCGGCAGGGGATGAAGAGGGACGAATGAATCCTTTGGCCAGGTTTTCGTCAATGTATTGTCTCAGAGCCTCCAGTTCAGTCTCCGAAAGGGGAAATATCCGACCAAAAGGAATGGAGGCCCCGGGTAACAATTCAATGGGGCAGTCATAGGGGCGGTGTGGAGGTAGGATATCGGCTTTCCTCTTGTCAAACACGTCTCGGAATTCCTGGTAGACTGTTGGTATGTGAGGAGCCGGACTGGGTACAGGTTGTACAGTCAGACAACTAGACAGGTTGCGAGGGACGGAATCTAGGCAGTGCTGCTGGCAGTAGGCAGATGTGAAGGAGACCACCCTTGTGGGCCAATCGATCTGAGGGTTGTGCGCCTGTAGCCAAGGGATCCCTAGGATAACAGGGAACATCGGGGAGCTCAGAACATCGAATTTAAGGAATTCCCGGTGACCCGAATCGGTGACCGTCAGGATGGGACTAGTTTCCTTGGTGACATGACCTGAACTAGGTAAGGAGCCATCGGCCAAACGGACAGTCAGTCTCTGTTCCTTGAGGTTCAGTGGGAGAGCCAGGCTCCTAGCCAAGGTTAAGTCCAGGAAGCAGCTGCAGGCTCCAGAGTCAATAATAGCTTGTAGAGGGAACCTGCTGCCTGCCACCATCAATGTGACTGGAAGAGTGATGTGGGCAGAAGCTGACTTAGCTACCTGAAGATGAGATGGGGTGCTTGGGACTGGTTTACTCGGCCTTGTGGGGCAGTAGTTAATGAAATGTCCCGATTTCCCACAGTAAAAACAGAGGTGTGCCTGACGGCGAAGGAGTCTCTCTTCGGAGGTTAAAGCGGGACGGGGAGTGCCCTCCAGAATGGGAGCTACTGTGGGATGAGCTGAAGGTGGGACCTGGATGGAGCAAGTAGTCCGAGAGCGTTCAGACTGACGTTCCCGTAGACGCCTGTCGAGCTGGATGGCGTGTAAAATGAGGTCCTCAAGAGTAGTGGGGATCTTCAGTCTGGCCAGCTCGTCCTTAAGGGCTTCGGACAACCCCATACGATAGTGAAATTTTAGTGCTGCTTCGTTCCAGCCGGAGTCAGAGCTCCAGGTACGGAATTCTACTGAATAGTCCTCCGCAGGTCGCCCACCCTGGCGAAGGGCGTACAAAGTTGCTTCGGCTGTAGCTGTCCGGAAAGGGTCATCATACAAGCGGGCCATGGCTTCAAAGAACAAGTCCAAAGTATCCACGTAAGGGCTGCATTGCTCCAGCAGGCCGTGGGCCCACGTCTGGGGATCGTCCCTCAGTAATGAAATGGTGAACCCCACCTTGGTTGCTTCTGAAGAAAAGGTCTGAGGTTGCAGGGAGAAGTAGAGGAAACATGAGTTCTTGAAGGATCTGAATCTTCTTCGGTCCCCGAAGAAGCGTTCCGGGGCTGGGACTCGTGGTTCTGGGGCAGCTGAGATTGTAGAAGCAGGAACTTGACCAGAGAAGGTGGATGGTTCAAGCGGGTGTTGCAGGCGTTCCTTCAGCCAGTGATATTTCTCTCGGAGCTCCTGAATAGCTGGGGTAAGGGCCGTAAGTTCTTGTAAAACGGCCTCCAATGGGGAGTCACCTCTGTCGACCTCTGACATGGCTGGATTATACTGTCACGACCCGGAGTGAGGCCGAAATGCTGAGAGGGCTCCCCTTGCGGCCGAGCGCAGCACAACCCTGAAGTGGACACAGGGATGCAGTGCCCACAGTAGCACAGGTTGCCAGGTAGTAGTAGCAGAGGCCAAGTACGGGGTAGGCAGGCCTAGATGGGCAACTGTGCTAGGAAGTCCGAGAGTAGGCAGCGGAAGTCCAGAGAATAGTCAAACAGGCCGGGATCAGGTGTAGGAAGCAGATCAGGGACGTCGGGTACAAGCCAGGAGTCAGAGCCAGGAGAACAACAGGAGCAGGTCAAGCAAGCCGGGTCGGTACACTGGAGGTCGGATAACAGGAAAAACAGGTACAGGTTCACAGGAGAGCTGACGATAATCCAGCAATGCGGGAGTGTCAGGCGATCGTTTAAATGGACGAGATGACCGGGTCACGTCGTGAGCGCGTTGGAGCGATCGTACGTCTACGTCGAGTACGTTGTGTATTCGTGGCATCACCGCGTGTGCCCGCCCGGTTAGACGTAGCGTCGGTCGTTCGTCTAGAAACTACTTGGCGCTTACGTAGGCGCCGACGCGCGTTAACACGAACGTACCTCGTGAGATTGCGGCTATTTCCCTGACAGTTATAGTAAAAATTCCAGCACATAAAAAGATGATAGTGAGTTATCTATAGGCAGTAGGACTACAGACAGATTCATTAGTTAAGAAAATAGATTTGTATGGAGAATTAGTAGTTCAACCTGAAATGGTCTCAATTTATGTTGTGAAGAAAATAGACACACAGATTCCTTTAATTTCAGAGGAACAAAAAGGACAAGTCGCTTTTTATTTCTCATCGGGTGTCACAAAGTTATTATTTTGGTCATTAGACCATAAGTTTGTGTCATGACTAAAAAGGATTTTTGTGTTTCATATATCATAATACCTACAGGTGGGATTCACTAATGATGATGCTTTAATTATTGTTTAGATGTTGACTAATCATGTTTTTCTAGTTTGGGGTATATCAGCAAACCTCAGTAGTGACAGAGGATGTGTAAAATCTTGGGAATAGAACAGAGATTTCATGTATGATAGCATTCACAGTCTGCAGGTATTGTTGAGAGGATGAATCGGACAATTAAATCTAGGATTGAAAATAAATGTTGTTGGACAAAGGAAATATTTGGGTTGATGTTGTTCCAGTTATTTTTAATGGATGTAAGAAGCACAATTTTTTGCTGCTACAAAGTATTCTCCTTTTGAGTTTAAAAGAGAAAGGAAAATGGCGTTTGTGTTGCCTCGTGAAGTCAAAATTGGTTGCAGATGTTGTGAAAGAAAATGGTTTCTCTATACATTTTCAGTTGAGAAAGGAAGTTAATTCATGATAAAAAGTGTCTTTGTTCAAGCTAAAAATATAAGAAAGATGATTAAAGAATTGTCACATGTGAGGTCACACACAGAGATGGTGAGATGCACTCACAGGCAGAGCTAGAGTTTCAGGAGTTGGAACATGGCAAAGTAATTGGGAAGGTCCATGAACATTTTGGAATGTTCAAGGGGTACAAATATCTTCTTAGTTCAGTGAAATATGTATGTAGAAAGAAAAATTTGGGTATAACAAATTTTATATGCCGAGATAATGATGCTGCATTCCTTTTTTCAGGAATGAATTATAAAAATCTAATCTGGAGGAATCATGGATCCCAAAAAGATGAAAAGATGTCGGATCAACAAAAGAAAAGTTTTAAAGAGAGAAAATGTATCATCATCACAGGATTCATCTTTTCCCTAGTGACTAGACATGTGCATTCGTTTTCGTCCGAATGCATTTTCGTCCGAATTTCAGCTATTTTTCGTTTTCGTTTTGTCAAACGATAATGAAAGCACAAAATCCGAAAAACGAAAGATCCGACATAAATAAATGCTTTATTTTCGTTTTCATTGTTACAACAGTTCGATATAGAATAGGAGATTCGACATGACTCTGACAATAACAATCTGTCTATAGAACCTGTGGTCGAATGTGCCTAACCTTACCTCTATTAGTCCAAGATTATATAGAGAAAATATTCGACAGAGAAAAAAGATTTGACAGAGAGAAAAGATTCTGCAAGTTACTGTCCTAAAAAGTGTTTGGGGACCCGGGTCCTGCCCCAGGGGACATGTATCAATGCAAAAACAAGTTTTAAAAAAGGCAGTTTTTTCGGGAGCAGTGATTTTAATAATGATTAAAGTGAAACAATAAAAGTGTAATATCCCTTTAAATTTCGTAGGGGGGGTTGTCTATAGTATGCCTGTGAAGGGGCTCATGTTTCTGGTGCTTAGAACTGTCCCTGCACAAAGTGTCATTTATGCAGGAAAAAAAGTCCTTTAAAATCACTCGCAGCTATTATGAATTGTCGGCTCCGTAATACAGAGAACACTCATTGAAAGTCATTGATAAATAAATAAATAAATAAATAAATAAAAAGCGTGGGGGTCCCCCAAATTCAATTATCAGGCCCTTCAGGTCTGGTATGGATATTAAGGGGAACCCTGCCTCAAATTTAAGAAAAAAATTGACGTGGGGTCCCCCTAAATATCCATAACCAGACCCTTCAGGTCTGGTATGGATATTAAGGGGAACCCTGCGTCAAATTTAAAAAAAAATTGACGTGGGGTTCCCCCTAAAAATCCATACCAGACCCTTTATCCTAGCACGCAACCTGGCAGGCCGCAGGAAAAGAGGGGGGGACAAGAGCGGCCCCCCCTCCCTCCTGAACTGTACCAGGCCACATGTCGTCAACATTGGGAGGATGCTTTGGGGGTCTGTGACCCCTCAAAGCACCTTGTCCCCATGTTGATGAGGACAAGGGCCTCATCCTCACAACCGTGGCCGGTGGTTGTGGAGGTCTGCGGGCGGGGGGCTTATCAGAATCTGGAAGCCCCTTTTAACAAGGGGACCCCCAGATCCCGCCCCCCCCCCTGTTTGAAATGGTAAGGGGGTACAAAAGTACCCCTACCATTTCACAAAGAAAGTGTAAAAAATGGTTAAATAAAACAAACACACTTTTGAAAAATTCCTTTATTAAAAATAAAAAAAAGATTCCAGCGGCGGTAATCCACTCTTGCTATCCAGCGACGGACGATCATCTCTCCAGCGATGTCTCATCTCATCCAGCGCAGCGTATCCATCCTTCTTCTGTCTCCGTGGAGGAGACACTGCAGGCATTCCGGCGGCCTGACGTTTCTTATATACGGAGGGCGGGGCCACCCGTCACGTGACCCCGCCCCCCTCTGACACAAGGGGAAACCCGGGGTTCCCTGTGAAGTATGGGTGACCCCGCACCCCTCTGATGTAACACAGGCAGGTTTCCGTAACATCAGAGGGGGGCGGGGTCACCCATACGTCACGGGGAACCCCCGGGTTTCCCCTAGCGTCAGAGGGGCGGGGTCAGGTGACGGGTGGCCCCGCCCACCGTATATAAGAAACGTCAGGCCGCCGGAATCCTTGCAGTGTCTCCTCCACGGAAACAGAAGAAGGATGGATTCGCTGCGCTGGATGAGATGAGCCATCGCTGGAGAGATGATCATCCGTCGCTGGATAGCAAGAGTGGATTACCGCCGCTGGAATCATTTTTTTATTTTTAATAAAGGAATTTTTCAAAAGTGTGTTTGTTTTATTTAACCATTTTTTACACTTTCTTTGTGAAATGGTAGGGGTACTTTTGTACCCCCTTACCATTTCAAACAGGGAGGGGCCGGGATCTGGGGGTCCCCTTGTTAAAGGGGGCTTCCAGATTCTGATAAGCCCCCCGCCCGCAGACCTCCACAACCACCGGCCACGGTTGTGGGGATGAGGCCCTTGTCCTCATCAACATGGGGACAAGGTGCTTTGAGGGGTCACAGACCCCCAAAGCATCCTCCCAATGTTGAGGGCATGTGGCCTGGTACGGTTCAGGAGGGAGGGGGGGCCGCTCTCTCGTCCCCCCCTCTTTTCCTGCGGCCTGCCAGGTTGCGTGCTCGGATAAAGGGTCTGGTATGGATTTTTAGGGGGAACCCCACGTAAATTTTTTTTAAATTTGACGCGGGGTTCCCCTTAATATCCATACCAGACCTGAAGGGTCCGGTTATGGATATTTAGGGGGAACCCCACGTCAATTTTTTTCTTAAATTTGAGGCAGGGTTCCCCTTAATATCCATACCAGACCTGAAGGGCCTGGTAATTGAATTTGGGGGACCCCCATGCTTTTTTTTTAATTTTTTAATTTTTTTTTTATCAATGACTTTCAATGAGTGTTCTCTGTATTACGGGAGCCGACAATTCATAATAGCTGCGAGTGATTTTAAAGGACTTTTTTTCCTGCATAAATGACACTTTGTGCAGGGACAGTTCTAAGCACCAGAAACATGAGCCCCTTCACAGGCATACTATAGACAACCCCCCCCCCCCCTACAAAATTTAAAGGAATATTACACTTTTATTGTTTCACTTTAATCATTATTAAAATCACTGCTCCTGAAAAAACGGCCGTTTTTAAAACTTTTTTTTGCATTGATACATTTCCCCTGGGGCAGGACCCGGGTCCCCAAACACTTTTTAGGACAGTAACTTGCAAATTAGCCTTTAAAATTAGCACTTTAGATTTTGAACGTTGGAGTCCCATAGACTTTAATAGGGTTCTAAAGTATGCTATATACTAGCTCCGTCGAATCTTCTTTATATATTCGACAGACACCATAAGCCTTCAAAGACAGATTCGACCGTAATTCATGTGGATTTTCGGACGAATGCAATTTTTGAACGAAAAACGAAATAAATAAAAACGAATTTCGGGAGTAACTAAATTAAATTAAGTTTTCGGACGAAAACGAAATTCCGAAACGAAATATTTTACTCTGCACATGTCTACTAGTGACAATTTTATTTGTGATAATATATATCAAGAACTGCTCAAGTTATGCAAAGACTAACAGGATTGAAGAATTACACAACAAAGAGCACATGTTATTCAGATATAAGAGAGATGTAGACACTGATATCATTACAGATGAACAAAAAGATAACAATTTTGATATCATTACAGGACAAGAATGATATTGATATTAATGCTCATGATAAGAATCATGATTTTAGATATGTTGATATAAATACAGCAGAAGATTTGTATGGATATATATGTGTAGGACAGGGATAGAATCCAAAACAAATTTTGTTAAAATGCAGGGATCTTATAGACTAAATAACAAAACCGGAACTTTTGAAAGCAACATATTGTTGAGGAGTTTCTGGTCTATATATTTAAAGGGTAATGAGTCAACAATTTGGTCTGGAGATGTGGATAATAGTATGTCAAGATCTGGAAAATCACTTTATCCTTTAGATCAATTTTTTTATCTTTTTCAAAGTTTTGTAAAAATATTAGATCCAGAACATTTAGACATCATTGGAGATGAAAAAAGAGACGTTGTAAGAACATGGGATTTTAAGGTAACAAGGAAATTTACTCAAATAAGGGTCAAAATCGATATTTTTATAGTTGATATGATTGTTCCAGAAATTAATATTTTCCCACAATCTTTGAAAATTATGGAAGATAAAGATAATTTGCATTTGATATGTGATACAAAAATATCTTTACCTCAAAATTCATTGTTAACTTGGAAAAGGAATGATGAGTTTTTGGGTAGTTTTCTTTACAGTTCTACTATCATAATTCATAAAGGAATTTTTGGTAGTGTGAATTGGATCAATGATACATTTGTTTATCAACAAATGAGAGTATCTTTGAATGATACTGGCATATATGAATGTTGCATATCAATAGAAAATTATCCGGTGAAATGTGCTAAGGCAAGTGTTATTGTTATGTCTCCAAGAAAAACTCCATGTGTTAATAAGAAAAGTTTCTCTGCAAGTCCTTTTCAGATTAACCACTTCCAATCCAGAACTCTTTTGAGAGAGAGAAAATTTGTCATTATTTTGTGGAACTTTAATGTTTCAGAATGGAAAATTTCTACAAGGTTTCCACAATGTCAAGGACATCTGGTTAATATGGAATTGGGTATTGAGAGATGGTTTGGATTTAATAATAGAAATTATAACAGAAATAAGCATGGTATTGTTGAAGGTATTTTAGGAGGGATTGGCACAATCGGGAGTATAACAAATAGTATGGATATTAATACTTTAAAGTCTGATCTAGAAACCGCTGGTTTAGTGGGAAGTAATGGTATTAAAATACAAAGACATTTAAATCAGATTTTAGAAAATATGGTAATTAAAACTGCTAATATAATGGGTCCATCTATTTTACATCTTCAAAATATTACTCTTGATTTGATGATAAGTGAACAACATTCTCATATAGCCAGAGCATGCTTAGAGATTCAAACTGAATATTCCACTAATTTTAAAATAATTGTGCAAGCATTTCAGAGTGGAATAACTACTCTTGGCATTTTACAGTATTTGCCCAAAGAATATTTATATGCGATAAATCATACATGGAATAAGTTCTGAATTAATTACTCGTGTAGATAAAAAGAAGGTTTGTTTTCAGATTATGTCAGATACAGAAAGGGTTAAAACTTTTTTCTCTTCTTGTACAAATACAGAAAACTTAAATCAAGGGTTGTATTGTATAGAAGGAGACATTGTTGCAATAAGTATTAATGGGTTGAGAACAAATTTAACAAATATGTTTATGAAAAATATTAGTGCTCTTCCTACACAGTATAATATTTCCCAAATAGATGAATTTCCATGGGAAAAATGGGCAAATATAATTCAAAAGGATCAAGGTTTATTAATGGCTTTGGCTAAGGAATTGCAGAATGCAGAAGTATTGTTTAAACATGAACAAGGTAATTTGCAAGAAATATCGCTGGTCAGAATTTTCAGGAAGTAATTGGTGGAGAAAATTTAGTAATAGTGTATCCATCTGGGGAAAAACTTCGATAACTTCAGCAGCAGGAAATATTTTAGCACATCCTATTGTAATTATTTTTATTATTATTATGTTATTTCTTATATTCCAGTTATGTTTGATGTTTAGAATGAAAAAATTATATTATCGAATTAGAAGTGATATTAAGAAAGGAGATGATTTGTTGCAAAACAAGTTGAAAAGGAAAATGGGTTTTGGAGGTACGAATTCAATTGTACATGACAAAACATTTGGAGTTATTGAATCAAAGTTTGTTTGAATGTGACATGAATGTTGATGAATGAATTTTTATCTGAAAAATATGATTAGTATTCATATTTCAGAGGGGAATGTTATATTCTTAATATCTAAATTTTAATTGACTTTATTATACTTTATTTAGAATATGAATATTCCATACTGTGTGAAAGAAAACTTTGAATCAATTAATTCTATGTTATGGCTTGCGATAATTGAAAAAGTAAACATTTGAAACCTGTCAGGATTTTGAGAAATATTGTATATTTTATATATATGCTTTTAGAAATCTATGTATGTAAATGAGATGATGTTTAAAGTCTAAAGCTCTCCCTTCCCCCCTACATTCTGTCATTAAAGAGGAAGTAAACCCTTCCAAACAACTTGGACCTATAGGTAAGCCTAGATTAAGGCTTACCTGTAGGTCCAAGCAATATCCCCTAAACCTATATGGTTTAGGAGATATTTGCCCGAAAATGGGCACCGCTGTCTACGGCGCATGCGCCGTAGACAGCGGCGTGCAGGCGCACTAAATGCGGCAAATCCAAGAATGGATTTGCCAAATTTGTCGACTCCCGTGCGCATGCGCGGGAGTGACGTCATCGCGGCTTCGCCGTATGACAGCGGCGGAGCTGTGAGGCGCGACTCCCGTGCGCATGCGCGGGAGTGACGTCATCGCGGTTGCGCCGCTGTGATTCGTCAGAGCTGCGAGACGCCACAAGCAACATGGATGCGGCGGACTACAGGGGACAGCGGCGACTTCGCTGGCTCCTGTGTCAGGTAAGTGACACATAATGAGCTACTATGCGATGCATAGTAGTCCATTATGCTTTACCTTTGCAGGGAAAAAAAGAGGAAGTAAACCCATCAGGGTTTACTTCCTCTTTAAGAATTTTACCAGACATATGTTAGATTGTTATAGTAACCACTCATTAGCCCACACTTTTGTAAAGGAGGAGCTATCTTTCGGCGCGAAAATTCGAAGCTTGCTTGATATAATCAAAAGATTGGAGGTTTGACTTCCTCTTGAAGTTCTGCAGCCTAGAAGGAACATCTCAGCATGCACAAAGATTTTCCAGCATACAAAGGGTTATTCCGCCATTTTAGACAATAGAGCACACATTAATTTGAAGAAACATTATTTTTAAAGATACTAATGAATATCAGAGATATATATATAAGACATTTGAAATATTTTTACATTGAGTAATTATTACACAACTAAAAACTTAAATTGATTTTAGAGATTTTGAGATTTTATATAATAGACCAATACAAAGTGGCACATAATTGTGAAGTGGAAGGAACATGATAATTTATGTTCAAACTTTTTTACCAATAAATATCTAAAAAGTGTGGCATACATTTTTACTCAGCACCCCTGAGTCAATACTTTTTAAAACCACCTTTCACTGCAGCTTCAAGTCTTTTTGGGTATGTCTCTACCAACTTTTGGCATCTAAAGAGTGCCATTTTTGCGCATTCTTCTTTGTAAAATAGCTCAAGCTCTGTCAGATTGAATGGGGAGCATCTGTGAACAACAATTTTCAAGTATTGCCACCGATTCTCAATTGGATTTAGGTCTGGACACACGCACATGCATGCATCCCTCTGGTGCACGGCGGCCTAGTTAAACTGAGAGTCTGCCTGGCTTCAGTGCTGCATTGTTTTCAGCTTGGTTCCTGTATTCCTGACGTTGTTCTTATCTGCTGACCTTATTCCTAAAACCGGCTTATCTGGCTACTCTCTTGTATCATCCCTGCCTGCTTATCTGCCTCTTGCTTACATTACTGATCCCGACTTGGACTTATGACTATGGCTCTGCCTTCTGATTTGATACCCCGCCGCCAGCACGTTACTGACTCCTCAGGATTAGGGATGAGCCGAACACCCCCCTGTTCGGTTCACACCAGAACCTGCAAACAGACCTAAATTTCGTGTGAACTTTAGAACCCTATTAAAGTCTATGGGACTCGAACGTTCACAATCTAAAGTGCTCATTTTAAAGGGTAATATGCAGGTTACTGTCCTAAAAAGTGTTTGGGGACCCGGGTCCTGCCCCAGGGGACATGGATCAATGCAAAAAAAAGTTTTAAAACGGCCGTTTTTTCAGGAGCAGTGATTTTAATAATGATTAAAGTGAAACAATAAAAGTGTAATATTCCTTTAAATTTCGTAGCTGGGGGGTATCTATAGTATGCCTGTGAAGGGGAGCATATTTCTGGTGCTTAGAACTGTCCCTGCACAAAGTGTCATTTGTGCAGGAAAAAAAGTCTTTTAAAATCACTTGCGGCTATTGTCGGGTCAATGAGTGTTCTCTGCATTAGCCGACAATTCATTCATTCATTGATAAAAAAAAAAAAAAAAAAGCGTGGGGGTTCCCCTAAATTCAATTACCAGGCCCTTCAGGTCTGACATGGATATTAAGGGGAACCCCGTGTCAAATTAAAAAAAAAATTGAAGTGGGGGTCCCCCTAAATATCCATAACCAGACCCTTCAGGTCTGATATGGATATTAAGGGGAACCCCGCATCAAATTAAAAAAAAATTGACGTGGGGGTCCCCCTAAAAATCCATATCAGACCCTTTATCCGAGCACGCAACCTGGCAGGCCGCAGGAAAAGAGGGGGGACAAGAGAACGCCCCCCCTCCCTCCTGAACCGTACCAGGCCACATACCCTCAACATTGGGAGGATGCTTTGGGGGTCTGTGACCCCTCAAAGCACCTTGTCCCCATGTTGATGAGGACAAGGGCCTCATCCTCACAACCCTGGCCGTTGGTTGTGAGGGTCTGCGGGCGGGGGGCTTATAAGAATCTGGAAGCCCCCTTTAACAAGGGGACCCCCAGATCCCGGCCCCCCCCTGTTTGAAATGGTAAGGGGGTACAAAAGTACCCCTACCATTTCACAAAGAAAGTGTCAAAATGGTTAAATAAGACAAACACACTTTTGAAAAATTCCTTTATTAAAAATAAAAAAAATTTAAAAAAGATTCCAGCGGTGCTAATCCACTCTTGCTATCCAGCGACGGGTCTCCGGGGTCCAGCGATGGATGATCATATCCAGCGACGGGGGATCTCTCAGTCCAGCGCTGTCCATACATCCTTCTTCTGTCTCCACTCCGGAGACACTGCAGAGATCCCAGCGCTGACGTTTCTTATATTAGGAGGGCGGGGCCACCCGTCACCTGACCCCGCCCCTCTGACGCTGGAGAGGGAAGCCAGGGGTTCCCCAGTGACGTGTGGGTGACCCCGCCCCCTCTGATGTAACGCAGGTTTCCGTTACATCAGAGGGGGCGGGGTCACCCACACGTCACTGGGGAACCACTGGCTTCCCTCTTCAGAGTCAGAGGGGCGGGGTCAGGTGACGGGTGGCCCCGCCCACCTAATATAAGAAACGTCAGCGCTGGGATCTCTGCAGTGTCTCCGGAGTGGAGACAGAAGAAGGATGTATGGACAGCCCTAGACTGAGAGATCCCCCGTCGATGGATATGATCATCCATCGCTGGACCCCGGAGACCCGTCGCTGGATAGCAAGAGTGGATTAGCACCGCTGGAATCTTTTTTTTATTTTTTTTATTTTTAATAAAGGAATTTTTCAAAAGTGGGTTTGTCTTATTTAACCATTTTGACACTTTCTTTGTGTGGGGGTAACCAGGAAGATCAGAGGGAGTTGCGCAGACCAGGTCCAGGGTAATATCTGACCCTCGTGTTGCCTAGACCAATTTGTAGAGGTGTTTAGGCCTTGTATCTAGAAAAAAATGAAAAAAGGGGAAGGAAAAAGAGAAAGAAGGAAGGAACGGATGAAAGAGAAGGGTAGGAGTAGAGAAGCGCGGAAGTCGACTGGGAGGGTATGGTTGAGTAGTAAATGATCTTGAGGTCAAATGACGCCCAGGGTTCCCAAGTTTGGAAAAATGTATCACATCGGTCCAAGATCACACTTGCCATCTTCTCCTGGTTCATTATCCAGGAGATCATTCTTTTAGCTAGAAGGGTTGAGACAGAGGGTTTTTTCAAGGCTTTAGCCAGAGTAAGCTTGGCCCCTAGGATGATAAAATGAGGCATTGTGTAGACTTGGAGGCTTCCATCACTGAGAAGTTGAGGAGTGCAATGAGGGGAGACGGTTGGATAGACATTGTGGTTATTTTGCAGATCCAGAAGAAGATTTTATGCCAAAAATGGCGTATCCTGGGGCAAGTCCACCAAACATGAAGCATATCACCCCTCAGGTTGCAGCCCCGAAAGCAAAGAGGGGAGACCGCTGGGAAAAAATTTGCCAGTTTCGAGGGAACTAGGTACCACCTAGTAAGTACTTTTATACTGGCTTCTTTGAGACCTGCGTTAATAATACCTTTGCAAGAGTGGGAGAAATTCCTGTGGCAGGTTTTTAGTTTCCAGTGTTGGGATAAGTCTTCCTCCCAGGCCAACATGTAGGGCGTCTTGGACTGTTCAGATGATAATGCCTTGTAGATCAATGAGATTCCCCCCCTCTGCTCAACAGCCTGTCCACACCATTGTTCATATGGAGTTATTTGAGGCCCATTCATAAGTGTTTTTTATCGTTTGTGTAAGTAATCCGGGATCTGGGTAAATCTGAAGAATTTGAATTTAGGCATGTCTAATTTACTAACACAAAAAGCTTAAGATAGCAGGCTGAGGGGTCTAAGGAAGTGTCCTATTCTGTAAAGACCTTTGTCAAGCCACCACTTGAAGGCTTTTATGTCAAGGCCCGATGGAACTCCAAGTTTTGGAATAGGTGTTTTAACGGTTCTATGGGGGGGTCAGTTGGCTGTTGTTTTTCAGTGTGTCCCAAAGAAAATTGCCTGTCAATCGATGTGTACCCAGTCCGGTTGTTCCCACCGTGAATAAACTGTTGATAATTGTGCCAGTTGTGCTGCTTGGAAGTATCAGAGCAAGTTGGGCAGACCTAGCCCCCCTTCCACCCTGGATCTAAATAGGACTGATTTTGAAAATCTATGTCCTCCCTTAGCCTAGATGAATTTGATGATTTTGGCTTGAAAAAGCTTTAGGCAAGTTTTGTCAACTGGGATCAAGAGGGCTCTAAAGTAGTACAATATGCGGGGAAGTAGGGTCATCTTGATTGTATTGATTCTGCCCAACCAGTACAGGAAGAGTCAAGACCACAGAGAGAGGTCTTCCTCTAGTTTTTTGTAAAGAGGCGGGTAGTTTGCTTGGTGAAGGAGTTTAATCTTGGGGGTCAGTTTTATCCCCAAATATGTAATCGCATAGTCATTCCAGGTGAATCGGAAGCTCTCCCTAAGCCTGATTAGAAGGGAATCAGGGATGTTGATGTTAAGTGCATGGGATTTGTCATAGCTGGCCTTTAGGGCCGAGGCTGCCCCAAATTCGTCTAATAGATTACAGATATTGGGGCGGGATGTCAGTGGGGAAGAGACAAATAATAAAATGTCATCTGCAAACAGTGCGCATTTGTGGTATCGGGAGCCACATTGAAAGCCTTGGCTGTTCGGATCGGTTCTGATGGAAATCGCCAAGGATTTGATTGCTATGGCAAAAATTAAAGGGGAGAGTGGGCATCCTTGTCTAATGCCCCTTTATATGGGGAAATTCAGAGTAAAATCCCTGCAGATGCACCTGTGCTGAGGGGGTGGAATATAAGGCATATATGTTGTTGAGGAACGATTCCATAAAGCCCCATCGTTTTAAAGTTGAAAAGATGTATGGCCATTGAACGGAATCAAATGCTTTTTGGAGGCCCAGAGAAAGCAAACATCCCTGCCTGGGAGCACCCATGTCCCAATTAAAATTGATGAGAGATATTATGTCAATTGTGCATCTGGTCTGATCTGGTCCCTGTCTCCCCAGGATAAAGTCCACTTGGTCTTTGTTAATGTATAGGCTAATGAAGGAGGCCAGGCGGTCTGCAAGGATTTTAGTCAGAATCTTCAAATCGTTATTAATGAGAGATATCGGTCTATAATTGCTAACTGAGCTGGTGTCTTTGTCTGGTTTGGGTAGAACTATGATATATGCTGTGTTGATTGACGTGTCTGATTGACCTCCCTGTCTGAGAGCATTAAAAAAGTGGGCCATGTAGGGAGCTAGTGTGGATGAGAATGATTTGTAGTAGGGTACAGAGAAGCCGTCTGGGCCAGGCACTGAATGTGTCTTCAAATTTTTGATAACCGCACAAACTTCCTCTGCGGAGATAGGGGCATCTAGTTTCAGACGGTGAGTATCTTCCAAAATGGGGCACTGGATGGAGTCTAGGAACCGATCTACAGTGGATTGAGATGGACCATTAGTATTGCTGTACAGAGATTTGTAGAAGTCATGAAAATTCCCCCATGATACGTTGGGGATACTGCGACAGGGTTCCGCCTTGGATTTAAATTTTGGGGAGTACTGTAGATCTGAGCTTTGGGGAGAGTCTGCCTGCTAGCATAGGACCGATCCTATCTCCCTGACAATAAAACCGAGAGCTTCTCCAGCGCAGCCATTTCTCAGCCCCAGTAGTCAGGGCTAAGTTCAGAGCCGTACAAGCTGTATCCAGTTTAGGGAACTGATTTAGGGTTGACCTTGTGTTTTTTAGTTAAGGCTGTAAACTCCTGTTCCAACTTTTCTATGTCTATTCTACGAGCTTTGTTAATTTGGGAGGCTATTTTAATAAAGTGACCTCTAATGATGGCTTTGTGAGCCGCCGAGAGGCTTGAGGGGCCTATTTCTAGCGTGTCATTAGTAAAGAAGTAACTGCTGATTGCACGTTCAATTTCTGTCACTCTGATCGGATCACTCAATATGGACTCATTAAAGGGGAAGTGAACCCATCGATTTAAACCGTTTCAAAAAACAGCATGCCGGGAATGCTAACTGCACATTGGCTGTACTCTCAACCAAACTGTCAAACCACCCAATGGCTGGTGTCATAACGGATCACATGTGCAGCACCGTGGCAGCTGAAGATTAAACAGAGGCAAAGATGGCAACTTCTGTGGATGAAAACGATAGGGGAGTTTACTTCCACTTTAAGTCTCCAGCACCTACAGGGTTTGTGACCTGCAGGATGCTGGAGAGACAAAACCACCATGGAGTGGCCCGACCAGACTACATCTTTGATGTATACCCTGATCGTCAGTGGAATTGATGTAGAGGTGATGAGTATATGATCTATTCTCGCAAACGATTGGTGTGGGTTAGAGAAGTGTGTGAAGTCACGAAGAGTGGGGTTCACATCTCTCCAGATGTCCACCAGACCATACTGAGAGATAAGTTTGGCTATGTGGAGGCTCTGTTTGGTGGGTCTAGTGAGGCGTTTTCCAGGGGGTCAGGACTTGTCTAATCCCTGGTCAAAGGCAGTGTTGGAGTCTCCCCCAAAGATTACAGTGCCTTCTAACAATGGTGATATGGTTTTCAGCAGGTGTTGAAAAAAGGGTAGTTGGCCTTTGTTGGGGACATAATATGATATGAAAGAGTATAGTTTGTCATCCACTTCCCCCACTAATAATATATATATATAGAATATATCTGCCCTCTGTAGGGATGAGCTTGGTGTTCGAATCGAACACCGACTGTTCGCACGTTCGGTTAAGCCAGAACTCTGTGGGCTGTTCGCGCCAAATTCGCGTGGCGCTCACGGCCCACAATGCACTGCGCCATCGCAGTGCATTGCTGGCCCATGATTGACAATCACATCGCCGGCAGCGAGGAGAGCCATGATTGGCCACAGGCAGGATGCCTGTGGCCAATTATAGCTCAGGCTGTGTAGTACACGCCCCACACTATATAAGGCCGCCAGCGTGGCGGCCTTCTGTAGTGTTCCGGTGTCTGCAGGAGTTAGTGGGTGTTGTCTGTGTGTCTTCACCGCAGAATACACCTGTATCTACCCTTTATTGCTGTTCTCTAATTGAGCCATCTGCAGGAGTTAGTGGGTGACTGGGTATTGTCTGTGTGCTTTCACTGCAGAAGACACCTGTATCTACCCTTTATTTCTGTTCTCTAATTGAGCCATCTGCAGGAATTAGTGGGTGACTGGGTGTTGTCTGTGTGCCTTCACCGCAGAATACACCTGTATCTACCCTTTATTGCTGTTCTCTAATTGAACCATCTGCAGGAGTTAGTGGGTGACTGGGTGTTGTCCTTGTGCCTTCACCGTAGAATACACCTGTATCTGCCCTTTATTGCTGTTCTCTAATTGAGCCATCTGCCATCTGCAGGAGTTAGTGGGTGACTGGGTGTTGTCTGTGTGTCTTCACCGCAGAATACACCTGTATCTACCCTTTATTGCTGTTCTCTAATTATCTGCAGGAGTTAGTGGGTGTTGTGTGCCTCCAGCACAGCATACACCTGTATCTACCCTTTATTGCTCTTGTTCTCTCATACAGACATCTGCAGTAGTTAGTGGATGTTGTGTGCCTCCAGCACAACACAATATACACCTGTATCTACCCTTCATTGCTGGTGTTCTCTCATACAGGCATCTGCAGGGGTTAGTTGGTGTTGTGTGCCTCCAGCGCAGTATACACCTGTAGCTACCTATATTGCTCTTCTCTAATTGAGCCATCTGCCATCTGTAGGAGTTAGTTGGTGTTGTGTGCCACCAGCGCAGTATACACCTGTAGCTACCTATATTGCTCTTCTCTAATTGAGCCATCTGCAGGAGTTAGTGGGTGTTGTGTGCCTCCAGCGCAGTATACACCTGTAGCTACCTATATTGCTGTTCTCTAACTGAGCCATCTGTAGGAGTTGGTGTTGTGTGCCTCCAGCACAGCACAGTATACACCGGTATCTACCCTTTATTGCTGGTGTTCTCTAATACAGCCATCTGCAGGAGTTAGTGGGTGTTGTGTGCCTCCAGCACAGTATACACCTGTATCTACCCTTTATTGCTGATGTTCTATAATAAAGGCATCTGCAGGAGTTAGTGGGTGTTGTGTGCCTCCAGCACAGCACAGTATACACCTATATCTACCCTTTATTGCTGGTGTTCTATAATAACGGCATCTGCAGGAGTTAGTGGGTGTTGTGTGCCTCCAGCACAGTATACACCTATATCTACCCTTTATTGCTGGTGTTCTCTTATACAGGCATCTGCAGTAGTTAGTGGGTGTTGTGTGCCTCCAGCACAGCACAATATACACTTGTATCTTCCCTTTATTGGTGGTGTTCTATAATAAAGGCATCTGCAGGAGTTAGTGGGTGTTTTGTGCCTCCAGCACAATATACACTACCCAATTGCTGGTTTTCCCATCTCCCTGCAGGCCATTACCATGTTTGGAAGGCCAACAAGTAGAGGCAGACAGGCACGAGCCAATAAAAGCAAGCAGGCCCTGTGTCTAGAGACAACATGTCAGAGAATCACCAGACTTCAACGTCGGCACTTCCCCGTGCGCCTGCGGGGAAGAGCTGCACAACGACGCACGCATATGCGTGATACGATACAATGTGCACACCTATGCACACGGCTATGGGCCTTACCTGATTGGCCTGACAGGCCTATAAAAGGCATCAATGTGCTCTGTGTCTTTGCTGGTTTGTCTCCTCAGCTCCCCTGTGTTCCTTTTCCTGTTGACCACTTCCTGTTGTGACCCGGATTGCTTGAAGGCTACTCTGATTCTCTCCTGATCTGACCCCTGGCTTGTTAAACGGACTTCCTGCTCGTAGCCTTGCTGACTCCCGGACTGATACCTGTGTTTGACCCTCGGCCTTTACTCCAGGTGTTAGAACCCCTGGCAGGTATTTACTTCTACCAGTTCCAAGATCATCTGCACGGGCATCTCTTCCTTCAGAAGACCTTCTGCATACTAGTCATCTGCTGGCAACCCGTGCCTCTCTGTGCCCTGTACCCACTGTTCCACCCTCAGGGGTACTGTGCACCCAGCTGCAAGGGAAGCCGCTCTCAGCACTTCGGCTTTGGTGAGTACCTGACACAACAATGCTGGTCATGGACACGGTGCATCGTCATCAGCATGTGGCCACGGGACATGATTGTCCTTATTTTTGGCAGCTGGACGCGTTGAGCCATATCATGCCGAAGACTTGGTAGAGTTTATGACCAAGCCCTCTTCATCCTCCTCTTCCTCTCTCACCCAGGCTCAGGGTACTAGCAAAGCAGCTGCCAACGTATCCTCTTCCCTCGTCTCAATGTCATCATCAGTGACTCCTTCCCTAGACCCACCACGTCCTCCTGAGGAGTCCCCCAAACTGTTTGAGCACAGTGTTGGGTACATGCTCCAGGAGGATGCCCAGTGTTTTGTAGGCTCTGATGATGATACTCAGCTAGAGGGAGGCAGTAGCGTGAGCGCAGAGAGAGGGGATGCTCAAGAAGCAATCTAGCAGTCATGTTCCACAAGCTGCAGCATACTGCCAGGTTTGCTCCAGTGATGAAGTGGTAGGGGGATGATGAGGGCACTGACTCCACGTGGGTGCCTGATAGGAGAGAGGAGGAGGCACATCTCCAACGAGGCAGGATGCCCTCTGGGAGCCAGCTTAGGGGCAGCACACCGACTGAATCACACCGCAGAGCTCCGCCTGTGCAGGGTGCTGCCTCTGCGCGTTATTCTAAAAGTTCTTTGGTGTGGGCATTTTTTGCGACTAGTGCATCAGATCGCACCGCTGCTATTTGCAACATATTTCTCAAGCGTATCTCGCGTGGCCAAAACATCAGCCGCTTGGGCACCACATGCTTGACCAGACATATGTTGACCTGCCATGCAGCTCGTTGGCAAGCTTACCTCAAAGACCCAAACCAAAGAACAAAGCGGACCTCTCCTTGCTCCTCATCAGCTGGGATCTCCAACCCCACTAGACCTTCAGTCCTCTCTGAAACCTGCACTGAGAGGAATGAAGGTGTAGAATTAGGTGTGTCACAGCCAAGCGCTTGCGGGCACTCTGCTAGCAGTACACCCACGTCCGATTGTAGCAGGCAAATTTCCCTGCCCCAGCTGCTGGACCGTAGAAAGAAGTTCACTCCCAGCCATCCACATGCCCAGCGGTTGAATGCTAACTTGACTAAATTGCTAGCACTTCAACTGCTGCCTTTTCAGTTGGTAGACTCTAACTCTGATTCCGGCTCTCTACTGGCATGTGGATGGCAATGTCCTTGCCTCACTGAACAGGGTGGTCAGCGGTAAGGTGCATATTACTGATGACTGGTCCAGCAGGCATGGACAGGGACGTTACCTGTCTTTCACGGCCCATTGGGTAACTCTTCTGGCAGCTGGGAAGGATGCAGGACAAGGTGCAGTAGTGTTGGAGGTTATTCTGCCACCACGCCTCCAAAATGCTACTACTGATTGTGACACGCCTCTCTCCTCCACCCCCTCCTCTTCTTCTTCCTCCATGGCCTCTTCCAGTGCTCTGTCCTCGGAAACAGTGGTGCTCCGTAGGCGTTCAAGGGGCTACGCAAGTACACAGGCAAAACAATGCCATGCCATGCTTGCGCTGGTTTGTTTGGGGGACAGGAGCCACAATGGGGCAGATGTTTTGTCAGCTCTGCAGGGGCAGGCCAAGAGGTGGTTGACGCCATGCCAGCTTAAGCCAGGATTGGTGGTTTGCAACAATGGCACCAATCTCCTCTCCGCCCTCCGACAAGGACAACTGACCCATGTGCCCTGTGTGACTCACGTCCTTAACCTGGTGGGGCAGCGGTTCTTGGGCAGGTACCCGGGCTTACAAGATGTCCTAAAGCAGGCCAGGAAAGTCTGTGTGCATTTCCGCCGATCATTTAATGCCAGTGCTCAGCTGGATGAGCTCCATAAGGAGTTGAACCTGCCCAAGAACCGCCTTATATGTGACCTGCCCACCAGGTGGAACTCAATGTTGGCCATGCTGCAGCGGCTGCACACACAGCAGAGGGCCATCAATGAGTACCTGTGCGACTACGACACCAGGACAGGGTCAGGAGAGCTCGGTTTTTTCTCACCACACCAGTGGGGCATGATCAGGAATGCATGCACTGTGCTGTCACTGTTTGAGGAGGCCACAAGTGTGGTGAGCCGTGACAGTGCATGCATCAGTGACACTGTACCTCATGTCCACCTGTTGGAGCATATGCTGCGTGGAATAATGGACAGGGCACTTGAGGCAGAACAGAGGCAGGAAGAGGAGGACTTCCTTGCCTCTCAAGGCCCCCTTTATCCAGACAGTGTTCCTGCTGTCCCACCCATCACACAGGAAGAGGATGAGGAGGAGGAGGATGATTGTGTCAGCATGGAGGTGGAGCCTGGCACTCAGCATCAGCAGCAGCAGTCTTGTAGGGATGATTTACAGTCCCAAGAAACACGTGGACTTGTACGTGGCTGGGAGGGGGTAGCTGCGGATCATGTTGTCCTTAGTGACACAGAGGACTCCGGACCAAATGCCTCAGCTAACCTACGCTGCATGGCCTCCCTGATCCTGCAAAGTCTGCGGAAGGATCCTCGTATTCTTCGGATCAAGGAGAGGGACCATTACTGACTGGCCACTCTCCTTGATCCACGGTACAAGGGTAAGGTTGCCGACCTTATCTTGCCATCGCAGAGGGAGAAGAGGATGAGACATCTCCGGGAGGCCTTGCAGAAAGGTCTGTGCTACGCGTTCCCAGAGACTGGGAGGTTACAAACTCCTGTTCCTGGACAATGTGTTGCTGAGGCTTCGGTCAGGAGGAGCGGTGGAGAAGGTGGCCGTCTGACCGATGCGTTCAGACACTTTTTTAGTCCGCAGCCCCAAGGTATGATCGGTTCCAGCAACCATCGCCAGCGTCTAAATTACATGATGAGGGAATACCTAGGAGCAAGGTCAGACTTGGACACCTTTTCCACCGAAAATCCTTTGGCTTACTGGGTCTTGAGGATGGATCACTGACCAGAGCTTGCACAGTATGCAATTGAGCTACTGGCCTGTCCTGCATCCAGCGTTCTTTCGGAACGCACCTTCAGTGCTGCTGGTGGCTTTGTAACTGATCACAGGGTGCGCCTGTCCACCAACTCGTTTGCTCGACTGACCTTCATAAAGATGAATCAGTCTTGGATCACCACCAGCTACCAAGGACCTGAAGCTGACATGGTTGCCTCTGTCGCAGCCCTTTCAGACAGATTGGAGACGACGACGAAGTAATTAATAGCTATCAAATAATCCCTCTCCCACTAAGAAAAAAAAAAAAACATAAATTGAATATGAAAAAGAATGCTAGCATGGTCATAGAAAAGGAGAGTGCACTCCAAAGGAGTGTGCATTTTGCGAGGCACCGAAAGGGAGTTTGGCCTCCCAAATTGCAGTTGGGAGGAAAAACAAAGAAAAAAGAAATTTCAGCTTGTGGGTTCCCAGACCGGATTCAAAGGGCTGGTTGGAAGTTGTCTCTTTGCCGAATTTGGTTGGTAGCCTTGCTGTGTTTGGGTCTTGGGTGATGAGGCCCAGGTGCAGAAGAAGCTTTTCTCCTTCCTGTAGGGAGCCTAAGGTGTAAGTCTTGCCTTTGAAGAGGAGTTTAAGTTGGAACAGGAAAAGCCACCAATATTTAATTTCTCTGTCCATCAAGATTTGAAGAAGCAGTTTCAATGCTCTCCTTTTTTCAATGGTGGACGGGGACAGATCCGTGAAGATTTGCAGTTGATGACCCTGAAACATTATTTTGGACATGGCTTTAGATTTCCTCGTCACATCCTCCTTTACAGAGAAAAAGTGTGGTTTCACCACGATATCACAGGGGAGGCCGTCTGTCCTAGGGGGTCTGAGAGCTCTGTGAGCCAGATCCAGCTCTAGTCTGAGTTGTGTCGGGGAGCAAGTCTTTAATGAAGGCTCTTATGGATTCAGGGATGTCTTTAGAGGTCTCCGGGAGCCCCCTGACTCTGAAATTATACCTCCTGTTCCTGTTCTCGAGGTCGTTGGTTTTAGCATTGGCAGTCTCTAATTTGTCCTGCAAAACTTGTATACAGGCAGTGTTTTAGTTTGTTCTGGAAATGGTGGCTTCCAGATTTGTTTCAATGATTTCCATGCGGGTCCCAATGTTCTGAATGTCAGCTTTAATATGTCACTGGTAATCCTGTTGGCTGTATTTTGCAGAAGGTCAGCAAACTTGGCAAATAGGTCAGCTATATTTACAGGCTGCATTAGGCCCAAATCTCCAGGTTGTAGTGGTTGGTGGGTCTGCGATGGGCCTGCTTCCATGGAGGGGAAGTCCATGTCTGACAGGGATTGTTCAATAAGGGATTTGGTGGAAGCTGGGGATACTGGTAGAAGCGGAGGGTTACCTGTAGTGAGTCCGTGCTGCAGCATGTAGGGAGAAACTGCTGACTGCGCGCTGGTGAGGCAGGCCGGATCAGTGCTGTGAGGAGCGTTTTGGGCGTCCCGGTCGGAGGCAGAGCGGCTTCAAATGAAGGTTTTAAGTTCCTATTTACTGTTCCCTAATACATCTGTGGAGTCCCCGGGATTTCCACAGCTCAAGGGTTGTTGATCCAGGCGTTGATAGCTGGTGGTGGTGCCGTAATGAAGCCTGTGCAGCTTGGGCAGGACGGAGCTCCCGGACTAAGTGTCCATCTTTGGAGCCACCGCGCATGCGCCTCCTGGTGTGGTTCTTTACCTTCATGATACTGTTTGTTCACTAAGGTTCTCTAACAAACCTCTGAGGGCTTTACAGAACAGTTGTATTTATACTGAGATTAAATTACACATAGGTGGACTCTATTTACTAATTAGGTGACTTCTTGAGGCAATTTTGTTCCACTAGATTTTAGTTAGGGGTAGCAGAGTAAAGGGAGCTGACTACAAAAGCATGCCACAATGTGATGTGACCCGACATTTTATGAAAATTCATCAAAAATTAATTATTGCACTTCCATCGGCCCTGAGTGGGCCCATTTGTCGCTGGGGGGATGGGGGGGGATGGGGGGTGATGGGGCATTCCTCTGACCCCGGGGCTGCAATGTACAGCAGTCTCTTCCCTTCCACCACCATCCCCTTGCATAGGGGTGGGGGCGGGTTCCTGCCTCCTGTGCATCGGCGTCATGATTGTTTGCTCTGCTCGGTGTGTTCACACACCTGAGCATGGAGCTGTTTTTCCTCTTCTTTTTCCACCAATTGGAGCTTCATGACATTGGTGGGGATCCGCTCTTTGCTGGGGATATAAGCTGTCTGGGTTAACCAGCCGATCATTTCACATGGACCACTTACACAAGCAGGACTCCAGGCCTGTCTACAGCCATTGAACTATACACAAGGTAACTTAGATTTACTTACATCTTTTAGTTTATCACCATATGGTGGGTTTGCCTTGTATTCACCCACAGTGGGTATACATTGCACATTCTCTCTGGTTGTAGTCTACTCAATTATTACATTTTACATAATTTAATTAAAGTGTAATAGTTATAAGTTATCCTCGCGCCACAATAAATAAACAACCTAAAGCAAAATAAAGACTATGGTTGCAGCAAAACACCGGCAGGGGTGCAAACCCTCCCCTAGATGTGTATAATAACAAACTAATAAGTGGCGTTGTGCTCCAAAATTAATACTAAATAAGGTAAATAAATAAATCCACTAAGTAAATAAATAAATACCAATAACTACACTAGTGCACAAAATAATATAAATAACTACATATAACTGCTCAAGACTAATTACTTCAAGTGTATACCTTCTAGGTGCATCAGTGCCGACCAAGAAATATCCAATCCAGTGCAGTGTGAATGATTGAATAAATAATCCAAACATAGAAAACATAAAGTGCATACAGTGAGAATAGATAAATACTAAAAGTTTGATAAAAATCCAAATGTGTCTCAATCCATGAAGTGCAAAAAATATGAATAAATATAGTCCGATAAAGATCAATGTGTCTCTATCTACAACATCAAAACCATCTGTATTCGGTCATGCAGTCTGTGAGTCCACACAGTGCCATAAAATAAACAGACTCCCTGAGCGGAGGGATAATTCCACCTGTGATCTTGTGAATCCTCAAAATAAGGTGTTCACACACTGAGTGCAATTGGCTACCTTACCTCACTGCTGTAAGGTAAACAGCATTTATTAATTCCAGCAGATAAAATGTTGTTGTCAGCTGGTGTAGGTACTGCAGGCTGTCCCCTCTAGGTGCTCAGCCATAAACCATAGATCATGTCCATAGAAGAAAAAAGGAGCTCCAATGGTGAAGTATGTACCACTATTTTTACTTTATTATAAAAAGGACATGGTCCTGGATACTCGCATTTAATCATACAATTCATAGGCAAAAACACAGCATAAAACGAACGAGCTCCACGCTCATACTCCGGATGTCACTTCCGGAGTCCTCCTAATTCAATCCTATGCGTATCGTCACTGATCATGTGACTTCATCAGGGAATAGGGTATGCACTTTATGTTTTCTATGTTTGGATTATTTATTCAATCATTCACACTGCACTGGATTGGATATTGCTTGGTCGGCACTGATGCACTTTAGAAGGTATACACTTGAAGTAATTAGTCTTGAGCAGTTATATGTAGTTATTTATATTAGTTTGTGCACTAGTGTATTTATTGGTATTTATTTATTTACTTAGTCGATTTATTTATTTACCTTATTTAGTATTAATTTTGGAGCGCAACACCACTTATTATTTTGTTATTTAATTAAAGTGGTTGTAAACCCTTACAAACCACTTTGACCTACAGGTAAGCCTAGATTAAGGCTTACCTGTAGGTCCAAAAATATCTCCGAAACCTATACGGTTTAGGAGATATTTACCCGAATACAGCCACTGCTGTCTACGGTGCATGTGCCGTAGACAGCGGCGCGCAGGCATGCGATATGCCGCGAGTGTCGGCTCCCGTGCGCATGCGCGGGAGTGACGTCATCGTGGCTCCGGCGAATCACAGCGCCAGAGCCGCGAGACCCGGAAGTCGCTCCGGGATACATGGCAGCGGCAAAGAGGAAGACGGAGGACTGCTTCGGGGGCTTCGTTCTCAGGTAAGTTATTCATAATGAGCTAGTATGCTATGCATACTAGCTCATTATGCCTTTACCTTGCAGGGTGTGTTTTTTTTTTTCCTTTACTTCCTCTTTAATTGCATACTATTTATTAATTTATCTACAAGTATGGGATTGTCCCACTAATAGTAAATTTATTTTACAAGGTTTTATCTCTATATCCTTGCAGAGCAGTATGGACTATTAAGCATACATCAGACACATATGGTCGTGATATGGTCACCTGGTTTCCACCCAGCTGCTGTCCTTGATTTGGATGCGATTCCTCACCTCAGCCCAGGGGGAGATCAATGTTCCTGTCCTTTGCATCCCCTGGACATAGGCTGGGCATCATTTTTGGGCAGGATTTAAGTTGGCCTCCCTTTATTTGAGAGATAGTTCTCCGTCTAAAGGTTATCCCATATTTACTGATGCCCAGACAAATTTGACTCACCATGAGCAATCGCTTATGTTTATTGATTTTATGAATGGATGAGTGTGTCTATGCATTTGCATTGTTAACCATGTTGCATTCTATTCTGTATAATACCTGTATATTTAAAGAAGGGTATGTAAACAAGTGTGTTATAGTTTACTGTGTCCTGTATCCCAGATTGACACATTTCATGATGTGATTTGTATTTTTATAAATAAATGTAATTAAAGTATTCAGTGACATGCCCCATTTCCCTCTTTCTCCAAAATGCACGCCACACTTTTCACATTTAAAAAAAAAATTGAAAACTGGAGTTAGTACTTACCGGTAACTCCTTTTCCGGTGGTCTTCCAGGACAGCCCTTGAGAGATGGAGCTCCTCCCATCGACACAGGAAACACATTGCCACAGTTCAAAAGGCGGTCCCTCAGGTCCCTGGTCAGTCATTCACCAAGAACCGAAGGATGGAACTGAAAAACATATAAACCATAACAGGTAATAACATTAGTACATCACTATAATCAAATAAAGGGTGGGATCGTGCTGTCCTGGAAGACCACCGGAAAAGGAGTTACCGGTAAGTACTAACTCCAGTTTTCCCAAGTGTTCTTCCAGGACAGCCCTTGAGAGGATCCCCAAGTACTTACCAGATTAGGGAGGGACCACGGCCTGGAGGACTTTCCTCCCAAAGGCCTGATCCTGACTAGACATTAAGTCCAGTCGGTAATGCCTTGTAAAGGTGGAAAAGCTTGACCATGTGGCTACTTTACATACCTGCTCCGGGTGGCACCAGCTCTTTCTGCCCAGGATGCAGACAACGCTCTTGTGGAGTGAGCTTTAACACCCTCAGGAGGATCTCTATTCAAGGCCTTATACCCCTCTGCTATAGCTAGCCTAATCCATCTAGCTATGGTTACTTCTGAAGCTTTCTGTCCCCTACGCTGTCCGGAAAAAAGGACAAAAAGGGAGTCTGAGATTCTGAATGGATTTGTTATTTTAAGATATTCTAGAATACACCTCCTCACATCCAATAAATGAAAACGTTCCTCTTTCTCATTTGCTGCATTTTGACAAAATGAAGGGAGGACAATATCTTGGGACATATGGAAGCTAGATGCTACCTTTGGTAAGAACCCAGGGTCTGTCTTTAGTATGACTCTGTCTTCTAGGATCTGTAGGAATGGTTCCCTGATGGATAGGGCTTGGATTTCACTCACCCTACGGGCTGAAGTGATTGCCACCAGGAGTACTGTCTTAAATGTAATAAGCCTTAGGGAGGCCTCTGAGATAGGCTCAAAGGGTGACCCCAAGAAAGCTTTTAGTACAACTGCTAAATCCCAGGATGGGACTTTGGTGATTCTGACTGGCTTACGTCTAGCGACTGCCTTACAGAATCTAGCGACAAAAGGATTTTCCTGTAAGCGTTCATCTAGGTACACACTTAAGGCAGCTATCTGTACCTTAATAGTACTTAGGGTTAAACCCTTGTTTACACCTTCCTGTAAAAACTGTAGAATATTAGTCGTATTTATGTCACGGCTATTCAGCCAGCTATTAAATTTTTTCCAGACTTTTTTGTAAATAGCCCTCGTGACTGGTTTGCGACTCTGTAGTAAGGTCGCAATTACCTCATCTGACAGGCCCTTACTCCTTAAGATTTCCTCTTCAGTAACCACGCTGAAAGCTTCAGTGTGGCGACCTGTGGATGGTAAAGAGGTCCCTGCGACAGGAGGTCCTGTCTGTAGTGAAGTCTTAGAGGCGGACAATCTGTCAATTGTAGCAACGTTGTGAACCACGGTCTCCTGGGCCAAAAAGGTGCTACTAGAATCAAACAGGTTTTCTCCTTGAGGAATCTTGCTAGGACCCTCGGAATGAGATGAAGAGGGGGAAATGCATACGCCAGACTGAAAGTCCATGGAGTTTGCAAGGCATCTACCGCCAGGGGCTGATCTCCTGGGTTTAGCGAGAAAAAATTGGGAACCTTTGCATTCTTTTTGCTTGCAAAAAGGTCTACCTCTGGTTCTCCCCAGTGAGTTGTTATGAGATTGAATGCCTCTGGGTGTAAGGACCATTCTTGGTTCGAAATCTTTTGTCGACTCAAGAAGTCCGCCTTGTTGTTCAGCTCCCCTTTCAGGTGAACTGCAGGAATGGATTCCAGATTGGCTTCTGCCCACTGGAGAATGCGTCTGGCTACCAACATCAAACGAGGACTTCTGGTACCTCCTTGTTTATGTATGCTACAGCCGTCGTATTCTCTGAACGGACTTGTAGATGGTGACCCTGTATTGCGGGGTGAAAAGCTAGAACAGCTCTCAGGATTGCTGTTAGCTCTTTCCAATTGGAAGAGAAACATTTCTCCTCCGGGGTCCACTTGTCCTGGACCCAGCTTGAGCCGAGGTGGGCTCCCCAGCCCCAACTGCTCGCATCCGTTGTTAGTGTTGAAGTGATAGGAAGGACCCAATGAACCCCTTTGTTTAGGTTCTCCCTGTCCTTCCACCACCAGAGGGAGTGTTTTATCTTTGAGGGGATCGATACCTCCTCCTCCAGATCTCTGCCTTTTAATTGTTCTAACAGAAAACCCTGAAGGTCTCTTTGGTGGAACCTGGCCCATTGTACGGCTGGAATGGCTGCCGTCATAAGACCTAAGACCGACATTACTTCCCTCACCGTACATTTGGGGCTGCATTGAAGAAAAGATATTCTCTGCCACAGATTCAAAATCTTTTCTTCCGGCAGTATAATTTTCTGATCTACAGACTTGATCCAGTAACCCAGATACAGGATCTCCTGTGTTGGGGTTGTCTTGGATTTCTCCTGACTGACAATCCACCCTAATCGACTCAGGCTGAGTTGAGTCAATTCCAGATCCTGAGAAAGACGACTCTCCGAGTGTGCTGTTAGGAGCAGATCGTCTAGATAGGGGATAATTTAGACTGATCGAAGCCTCAGTGGAACTAAAGCCTCTCCGAGAACCTTGGTAAAGATTCTTGGGGAGGATGATAGACCGAAGGGAAGTGCTCTGCACTGAAAGTGGTAAACCTTTGTGTCTATCTGCACTGCCATCCGAAGGAATTTCTGGCATTCCTCCCTTATTGGAATATGCAGATAAGCATCCCTTAGATCCAGGGTTGCCATAAATATCTCTTTCTGCAGGAGATTCTTTATGGAATAAATGGACTCCATCCGAAATCTCTTGTAACGGATGGAGCGATTCAGTGGTCGGAGGTTCATAATTAGTCTGAATCTCCCTGACGGCTTTCTTACCACAAAAATGTGCGAGTAAAAACCGTCTCCTTGTTCCTGAATAGGGACTGGTGTCAATACCTCTTGATCCACCATTTCCCCTATCAGTAAAGGTAAGGCCCTGGCCTTTTCTGAGTGACTTGGAAGCTTTGTCACCAGAAACTTGGAAGGAGGGTTGCTGTGAAATTCCAGCACATGACCCCTTTTTATTATATTTAAGACAAACTCGTTCGAGGTTGTCTCTTCCTATTGTGGAAGAAATTTGCTTAATCTTCCTCCCACAGGAACCCTGACGTCACTGGGGTTTGGGATCCTGATTGGGGCGGCTAAACAGTATGCCCCCTTTTCCTTTCCCTTTATGTCCCGACCAATGTTTTTTGGGGGTTGAACTCTTCTCTGATTTAGAGGGTTCCTTAACCACTTCAGCCCCGGACCAATAAACACCTTAAGGACCAGAGGTCTTTTTCCAATTTCGCACTGCGCTGCTTTAACTGGTAATTGCGCGGTCATGCAATATTGCACCCAAACGAAATTTGCGTCCTTTTCTTCCCACAAATAGAGCTTTCTTTTGATGGTATTTGATTGCCTCTGCGATTTTTATTTTTTGCGATATAAATGGAAAGAGCGAAAATTTTGAAAAAAAATGATATTTTCTTCTTTTTGTTATAAGAAAAATCGAATAAACTAAATTTTAGTCATACATTGAGGGCAAAATTTATTCAGCCACATGTCTTTAGTAAAAAAAATGTCAATAAGCGTATAATTTTTGGTTTGCGCAAAAGTTATAGCGTCTACAAACTAGAGTACATTTTCTGGAATTTACACAGCTTTCAATTTATGACTGCCTATCTCATTTCTTGAGGTGCTAAAATGGCAGGGCAGTACAAACCCCCCCCCAAGTGACCCCATTTTGGAAAGTAGACACCCCAAGGAAACTGCTGATGGGTATGTTGAGCCCATTGAATATTTATTTTTTTTGTCCTAAGGGATTGAATAATGACAAAAAAAAAAAAAATGTACAAAAAGTTGTCACTAAATGATATATTGCTCACACATGCCATGGTTATATGTGGAATTGCACCCCAAAATATATTCCGATACTTCTCCCGAGTACGGGGATACCACATGTGTGGGACTTTTTGGGAGTCTAGTCGCGCACGGCATCCCGAAAACCAATCACCACCTTCAGGATTTCTAAAGGGTGCAAATTTTTGATTTCACCCCTCACTACCTATCACAGTTTCGAAGGCCATAAAAAGCCAAAATAGCACAAAACCCCCCAAAATGACCCCATTTTGGAAAGTAGACATCCCAAGCTATTTACTGAGAGGCATGTTGAGTCCATGGAATATTTTATATTTTGCCACAAGTTGCGGGAATATTACAAACTTTTTTTTTTTTGCACAAAGTTGTCACTAAATGATATATTGCTCACACATGCTATGGGCATATGTGAAATGACACCCCAAAATACATTCTGCTGCTTCTCCTGAGTACAGAGATACCACATGTGTGGGACTTTTTGGGAGCCTAGCCGCGTACGGGACCCCGAAATCCAAGCACCGCCTTCAGGATTTCTAAGGGCATAATTTTTTTATTTTACTCCTCACTACCTATCACTACCTATCACAGTTTTGACGGCCATAAAATGCCAAGATGGCACAAAACCCCCCCAAATGACCCCATTTTGGAAAGTAGACACCCCAAGGAAACTGCTGATGGGTATGTTGAGCCCATTGAATATTTATTTTTTTTGTCCTAAGGGATTGAATAATGACAAAAAAAAAAAAAAAAATGTACAAAAAGTTGTCACTAAATGATATATTGCTCACACATGCCATGGTTATATGTGGAATTGCACCCCAAAATATATTCCGATACTTCTCCCGAGTACGGGGATACCACATGTGTGGGACTTTTTGGGAGTCTAGTCGCGCACGGCATCCCGAAAACCAATCACCACCTTCAGGATTTCTAAGGGTGCAAATTTTTGATTTCACCCCTCACTACCTATCACAGTTTCGAAGGCCATAAAAAGCCAAAATAGCACAAAACCCCCCAAAATGACCCCATTTTGGAAAGTAGACACCCCAAGCTATTTACTGAGAGGCATGTTGAGTCCATGGAATATTTTATATTTTGCCACAAGTTGCGGGAATATTACAAACTTTTTTTTTTTGCACAAAGTTGTCACTAAATGATATATTGCTCACACATGCTATGGGCATATGTGAAATGACACCCCAAAATACATTCTGCTGCTTCTCCTGAGTACAGGGATACCACATGTGTGGGACTTTTTGGGAGCCTAGCCGCGTACGGGACCCCGAAATCCAAGCACCGCCTTCAGGATTTCTAAGGGCATAATTTTTTTATTTTACTCATCAATACCTATCACTACCTATCACAGTTTTGACGGCCATAAAATGCCAAGATGGCACAAAACCCCCCCAAATGACCCCATTTTGGAAAGTAGACACCCCAAGCTATTTGCCGAGGGCCATCTTGACACTATTGAATATTTTTTTTTTGTCCCAAGGGATTGAATAATGACAAAAAAAAATAAAAAATTTACAAAAAGTTGACACTAAATGATATATTGCTCACACATGCCATGGTTATATGTGGAATTGCACCCCAAAATATATTCAGCTACTTCTCCCGAGTATGGGGATACCACATGTGTGGGACTTTTTGGGAGTCTAGTCGCGTACTGCACCCCGAAAACCAATCACCACCTTCAGGATTTCTAAGGGTGCAAAGGCCATAAAATGCCAAAATAGCACAAACCCCCCCAAATTACCCCATTTTGGAAAGTAGACACCCCAAGCTATTTACTGAGAGTCATGTTGTCTGAACGAAAAAAAAGAGATTGATCGGTGGGTATGCCCACCATTAGATACCTCCCTTCATCCACCCACTTCTAATGATGGACATACATGCACCATTTATATATGCCGAAGCATGGGGGCATCCTCCCGCAAAAAAGTTATGCCGCGTACATACTTTCAAACTTTTCCATGGGCAAGCCCCCTGTCGGAATTTTGACCGTATGTACGCGGCATTAGGAGCAAAATCGCTCCTCCACCCCTTATGCCCCCATGCTTCGGCATATATGCTCTTTTTTAACTGTGGTGGTGAAATCACCGCCTACAGCATTGGAGTCACGGCTTTATGTATCGTGGGAGCAAACGCTGTTGCTGTCAAGATAAATAAATCCGCGCTGCAGCTGAATGGCGTACCTGCTAAGCAAATTATGGTTAACGTTAAAACAAAGTAACATCCCAGTAAAACCTTACCATACCATACCTGCAAAGCAATTGCCAAAAAAAACAGTAAAAAAATAAAACATTTTTTAACACAACCTGTGCCTAAAATATATATATGCCGAAGCATGGGGGCATCCTCCCGCAAAAAAGTTATGCTGCGTACATAAGTTCAAACTTTTCCACGGGCAAGCCCTCCGTCGGAATTTTGACCGTATGTACGCGGCATTAGGAGCAAAATCACTACTCCACCCCTTATGCCCCCATGCTTCGGCATATATGCTCTTTTTTAACTGTGGTGGTGAAATCACCGCCTACAGCACTGGAGTCACGGCTTTATGTATCGTGGGAGCAAACGCTGTTGCTGTCAAGATAAATAAATCCGCGCTGCAGCTGAATGGCGTACCTGCTAAGCAAATTATGGTTAACGTTAAAACAAAGTAACATCCCAGTAAAACCTTACCATACCATACCTGCAAAGCAATTGCCAAAAAAAACAGTAAAAAAATAAAACATTTTTTAACACAACCTGTGCCTAAAATATATATATGCCGAAGCATGGGGGCATCCTCCCGCAAAAAAGTTATGCTGCGTACATAAGTTCAAACTTTTCCACGGGCAAGCCCTCCGTCGGAATTTTGACCGTATGTACGCGGCATTAGGAGCAAAATCACTACTCCACCCCTTATGCCCCCATGCTTCGGCATATATGCTCTTTTTTAACTGTGGTGGTGAAATCACCGCCTACAGCACTGGAGTCACGGCTTTATGTATCGTGGGAGCAAACGCTGTTGCTGTCAAGATAAATAAATCCGCGCTGCAGCTGAATGGCGTACCTGCTAAGCAAATTATGGTTAACGTTAAAACAAAGTAACATCCCAGTAAAACCTTACCATACCATACCTGCAAAGCAATTGCCAAAAAAAACAGTAAAAAATAAAACATTTTTTAACACAACCTGTGCCTAAAATATATATATGCCGAAGCATGGGGGCATCCTCCCGCAAAAAAGTTATGCTGCGTACATACGTTCAAACTTTTCCACGGGCAAGCCCTCCGTCGGAATTTTGACCGTATGTACGCGGCATTAGGAGCAAAATCGCTCCTCCACCCCTTATGCCCCCATGCTTCGGCATATATGCTCTTTTTTAACTGTGGTGGTGAAATCACCTCCTACAGCACTGGAGTCGCGGCTTTATGTATCGTGGGAGCAAACGCTGTTGCTGTCAAGATAAATAAATCCACGCTGCAGCTGAATGGCGTACCTGAAAACATGAAAAATGGTTAACAATAACACAGTAAACAGTAAAGTATAAAAAATTTGAGAGGAGAGAGAGAGAGAGAGAGAGAGAGAGAGAGAGAGAGAACAATAAAACGACAACTATTTTTGGTTTTTATATTTTATATTTTTTTTGGTTTTTTTATTTTATATTTTTTTTGGTTTTTTTATTTTACTTTTTTTTTTTTTTTATATACTTTTTTTTGAACTGTAAACTGTAACTGTAACGGTTCGGGTCTCTCAAAATGTGATGGCATCTTGGGAGACCCTGTGTAAGTGTGCCTAGCCTGTGAAATGCTGTACCCTACGCTAATACTTCACTAGTTCATGGTAGCGTTCAAAACACTCACCCTGACAAAGACCAGGATTGCCAGGACAGCGTGGACAATAAGAACGGGTGTCACGCCTATATCCGCGCTTGCTACAGACACGACATCTTTTTTGGGGGGCTCGTTGGGTAGGGGTACTCGGGAGGACATAAGAATAATGCCTCTCATGCAGCCGGCTTACTGCATTTGGTTGGGAATGGTGAGGTACAGGACCCTCTGGATACAGAAGCTCTGTGACAACCTCTCTTTGGAAGAAAAGAAAGGTTAATGTTCCGCCTGAAGTTTTGTATAGCACAAAAGCATTCAGCAAAGCCAATTGAAATAAGTAAGCAGACACTTTTTTGTACCAGCGTCTGGTCTTACGGGAAGTTAGATACGGCGCCAACATCTGGTCATTGAGGTCCACCCCTCCCATATTTTTGTTATATTCGTGGACACAGAGGGGTTTCTCCACAATACCAGTCGCCGTAGAAATTTGGACCGTCGTGTCTGCATGAAGGGAGGTAAGAACGAAAACATTCTTATTATGCCTCCACTTCATAGCGAGCAAATTATTACACCGATAGCAGGCTCTCTCCCCCAGCCTAAGACGGGAATCTACAAGCCGCTGGGGAAAGCCCCGGCGATTAGGTCGCACGGTGCCACATGCTCCAATCTGATTATCAAATAAATGACTAAACAGTGGCACGCTGGTGTAATAGTTGTCCACGTACAAGTGGTACCCCTTTCCGAATAAGGGTGACACCAATTTCCACACTATCTTGCCAGCGCTTCCTATGTAATCAGGGCAGTTCTCCGGCTCTACATAACTATCTTTACCCTCATAAACCATAAAGCTCCATGCATAGCCTGTGGCCCTGTCACAGCACTTATAGAGCTTGACCCCGTATCTGGTACGCTTGTTGGGAATGTACTGTTTGAATGACAAGCGACCAGTAAACTTAACCAGGGACTCATCAACGCAGACAACTTTTTGGGGAGTAAACAAGTCTGCAAAACGTTGGTTGAAGTGGTTTATGAGGGGCCGAATTTTGTAGAGCCGATCGTATTCAGGGTCTCCACGTGGACGACAAAGTTCATTGTCACTGAAGTGCAAGAACCGCAAGATCTGCTCGTATCGTTTCCTGGACATGGAGTTAGAGAACACGGGCATGTGGTCAGCCGGATGCGTGGACCAATAAGCCCGCATCCGCATAAATTTATGTGTGCCCATGTTGAGGGAAAGGCCCAAAAATGACTTAAATTCGGAAACCGTAACTGGTTTCCAATCTCTGGCAAGAGACGGCAACTGGGGATTAGCGGCGATGCGTTGACCAGCATATAAATTGGTTTTGTCCACAATAGATCTATAGAGATCTTCCGTGAGATACAGAGAATAAAAATCGAGTGGCGTAAAATCATCTGTATCCACCTGAATACCGGGTTGGGCAGTGAATGGGGGAAGTACGGGTTCTGCAGAAGTGGTGGGCACCCAATTTGGATAGGCGAATTCTGCAGGAAGGGCACTATGGGTACGACGGGCCTGTCTTTGTCTTCTTCTTGGTGGCAGCGGGACACTACTTGTGCTTGCCACCTCGCCGCTGGTGCTTGCCAGTTCACCAAAAGGATGAGCGGCGCTAGTACTGGCTCTATACTCCATACGAGGGACTTGCGGTTCCTGCACCTCAACAACATCAGAAAATCGGGGTCGGGTACGCCTGACAATAGCAGGGACCTCTTCTTCGTCGTCAGAGCTATCTGACATGGAGGCGCTGTCCTCTACAGGTTCGTATTCTGAGCCTGAATCTGACAGATCAGTGTCTTCCTCTTCACTATCTGTCATGCTCAGAAACGTGTAGGCCTCTTCACTAGTGTACCTTCGCTTTGCCATTTTGGGCTCTAAATTTAGGGGTACAGTAGTGAGACTCACAGGTAAAAAAGCACCTAGCCTGTCAGCGACTGTATAAAACGCTACAAAAAAAACTGTTAGCGATCGCAGGGATCAGGCCTGACTCTGCGAATGCTGCAGTTATGTGTGTTGTGTTTTGTAAGTGACAGTGATCGATCGATACTGCACTTGGGTGGGCTGGGCTGGGCTGGGCTGGGCAGAGGGGCAAAACGCAGGTGCTAGCAGGTATCTGGATTGATCCTGCTAACAATGCGTTTTTTTAGAACCCTAAATTGCTGGGCACGCTAGTATAGATCTGATCAGATCAGATATTGATCTGTTCGGATACTATACCACTAAGGGAGGTGTATGCTTTGCGCGTGGGTGTTAGCGGTGCTGGCACTAACCTAGCACTGCCTGGGGCGACGCAGACCCTTTCTGACCCTAAAACCAAATTTATATCACCCGCCGGGTGATCAGGGGGTTAAACCTTTATTAGGTAATAAATGGCGGGTGCCCTGATGCTATAAAAAGCGAACTACCTAACCAGCGTCACCCGTAACACTTATACGGTGATCACTGGTGAAAGGGTTAACTAAGGGCAATCAGGGGTTAAAACCTTTATTGGGTATTTATATGGGGGTACCTGAAGCTTTATAAAAACCTGACGGGGAACCTAAATAACGAAATAACTAACTGGCTAACCAGCGTCACCAGTGACACTTATGCAGCGATCGCTGGTGAACGGGTTAACTCTAGGGGCAATCAAAGGGTTAAAACCTTTATTAGGTTATATATCGGGGTACCTAACGGTATAAAAACCTGGCGTTGAACCTAAAAAAAACTAGCTTCCTAGCGGGACCAGTGACACTATTGCAGCGATCAGAAAAACGATCGCTTAGTGACACTGGTAAAAGAGGGTGAAAGGGTTAACTGGGAGGGCAATTAAGGGGTTAAACCTTTATTAGGGGGGGGGGGGGGGGTAGGGGGCTACCCTGGACCTAAAGGGGCCTAACACTAGCTGCCCTGACACTTTTTACAGTCACAACTGACACTAAATGTAGTGATCAATAAATAAATGAACACTGCATTAGTGACACTGTGACTGGGGGGGGGGCGGGTGGCCGATCGGGGGGGTGATCGGGGGGTGACTGGGGTGAAATGTGTGCCTGTGTGTACCTATGTGTCAGTGGACTGTTGGTGCACTTACTTGGACGTCTTCACTCCTCGCTGTCCGGTACATTTTCACAGGGGAGGAAGTTCGTCACTGGCCAGGAGCGATCGAGAGGGGATGGCCAGAAACCAACGGCCATCCCCTCATCGCGGGTCGCTCCGGCACCGAAAGGGACCGCCGTATCTAGCAGGAGGGGGTCCGATCGGACCCCCTACCCGCTAGAAGGCATTCACGTACATTTACGTGATTGTTCCTGCCTGTGCCATTGTGTTGACGTACATTGGCAATACGGCGGTCCTGAAGTGGTTAAAGGGATGAAAAATTTTTCTTTTTTGCGGGAAAGGTTTTCTTTTTATCCGCCGTCCTTTCTAAGGCGGAGTCTAATTCAGGCCCGAAGACTAAGTATCCTGTAAAAGGGACGCTGCACAGGCGGGTTTTAGACGACGTGTCTCCCCCCCAGGTTTTCATCCATACTGACCTCCTTGCTGCCACTGAAAGTGCTGCAGACTTAGCCGTAAATTTTACGGAGTCCGTGGAGGCGTCAGAGATGAAACTGGTGGCCTTAAAAAGCATAGGGAAGGATTTCAGAAGCTCCCCCCTAGGAGTGCCTGCCTTTAAATGTTCTTGTAGTTGCGATAACCAGAACTCCAGGTTTCTAGCTACACAGGAAGTGGCTAGAGCTGGTTTTAAGCCTGCCATAGAGGCATCCCAGGCCCTCTTTAAGACAATGTCTGTTCTCCTGTCCATGGAATCTTTCAGGTGGCCCATATCCTCAAAGGCCAGATCAGCCTGCTTTGAGATTTTGGACAGAGGGGCGTCTAGTTTAGGATTTTTATTCCAGACCGCCTCTGGGCTCTCATCAAAAGGGAACCTTCTCTTAAGGGATTTAGGAAAGAAAACCTTTTTATCTGGTTCAGACCACTCCTTAAGGACAAGGTCAGAAAGCACCTTATGTATAGGGAAAACCCTTGCTTTGTTTTTCCCCAGAGCCTCATACATTTGATCATGTCTGGATAACTGAGTTTCTTCCTCCTCAATTTCCAGCGTATCATAGATAGCCCCCATTAGCTCATCTACTTCCTCGAGAGATAATCTATATTTTGAGGCTTTAGATGCTGCTTGATCCTCTTCCTGACCCGAGTCAGTGTCAGAGGATTCGGGACTAATCAACGTGGGGCTAGGCTCCCTGACCATACGGGGCTCCCGTGAGCTGGGTGTTGTAAGGCATGGTGAGGAGGAGATTATAGTTGTTTTACTCGTGGAGGCAGCTGCAGCTGATCCCACATCAGTGATTAACTCCCGGAGGGACTTAAAGGTCGACGCCATTTCCTCTTTAAAGGAGCCCAAAAACTTTGCTAAAGGGGAATCTGCCTCAGATTTAAGCAAGCTTGCAATGCATTGCTTGCATAGGGCTTTGTTAGAGCCAGAGGACAACCTATTCCCACAATTAGGGCACTTTTTGCGGCCTGTCTTGTCTTCCCTTGGTATCTCTTTAGCCTGAAAATAAGAAGACAAAGGATTTCTTAGCGTCAGCACCATGTCCCTCTTAGAATCACCACTAACAAACAACCTCACTGTGAGTAAACCGCCACCGTGGGGCACTACAGGGCCCAGCCTACAAACACCACCACTCCACCAGAGTAATAGCATGCCCAGCAGCCTACCTGGGATTGGCTGGTGCCTGTCTCCGCCGGAGTATCCTGGGGAATAGCCTCCATGGTCCCCCTCTGACGCTCCGGATCCCGCCGCTAATCCGGTATAGCTGGACGCTGGTCGGGCTTCACAGGCACAGCGCTGGCTCTCCCTCTCCTCCTTGTACCCTTAGAGACCCGGAACCGGAAGCCTCGGCACGCAGTGATGACGCGGTTCCGCCGGAAGTGACGCTCGGCGTCTCCGACCCCACCGCAACAAGGAGCAGAGATGGAAGGTTCCACTCACCGCTCCTGGGGGAAACCGGCGCCATTCTGCCCCTGGCCACCTCGGCACTGGAAGGAGGAGGGTAACGGGTCTGCTCCGAATCAGCTGGACGGTACCTGAGCCACAAAGAAAGGTATGGACCCAATACTGCAGCCAAAAAACAGGACCCGGTCCCTTATGGCTAACAGGTTCTCAGGCAGCCCCTGAGAGGGGCCTCCAGGTTCCTGGCAACATGTTCCTCCGACGGAGGAAACACAAATGACTGACCAGGGACCTGAGGGACCGCCTTTTGAACTGTGGCAATGTGTTTCCTGTGTCGATGGGAGGAGCTCCATCTCTCAAGGGCTGTCCTGGAAGAACACTTGGGAAAACTATTTATCATTTTCCTTCCACTTTACAATTATGTGCCACTTTGTGTTGGTCTATCACATAAAATCCCAATAAAATACATTTTATGTTTTTGTGATATATAAGTTATATAGGCGAAAACTGTCTGTAGTGCATGTTCAATCCTTAAAGTGGTTGTAAAGGCTCAAGGTTTTTTACTTTCGTGTATTCTATGTATGAAGATTAAAAAAAAATCTTCTCTGTGCAGCAGTCAAGTTCCTCCACCCCAAACTTGCTCATCCATGTCTTTATGGACCTTGTTTGTGCACTGGTGCACAGTCATGTTGGAACAGGAAGGGGCCATCCCCAAACTGTTCCCACAAAGTTGGGAACATGACATTTTCCAAAATGTCTTGGTATGCTGATGCCTTAAGAGTTCCCTTCACTGGAACTAGGGGGTCAAGCCCAACCCCTGAAAAACAACCTCGCACCATAATTCCCCCCTCCACCAAATTATTTGGACCAGTGCACAAAGCAAGGTCCATAAAGACATGGGTTGGCAAGTTCGGAGTGGAGGAACTTGACTGGCCTGCACAGAGTCCTGACCTCAACTCAATAGAATGCCTTTGGGATGAATTAGAGTGGAGACTGCTAACCAGGCCTTCTCATCCACATCAGGGTGGGCCAACTCCATATTGAACCCTATTGACTAAGACTGGGGTGCCATTAAAGTTCATGTGTGTGTTCAAGGCAGGTGTCCCAATACTTTTGGTAACATAGTGTATATGATATATATCTACAAACTGCAAATATGTTGTGCCCACAGCAAAATGCAGGTAGTGTTTACAAGCCAGGAAGTTGGGAATGTGTACATATTGTGGTAGTGTGGTACGCCATTAGTGCATGTACCCAGAATTCTCAACTAGATGGGTTGAGGGGCTCCAAGGAGCTTGTAACGTGAAGAGGAAACAGAATTTTCAGTTTACTCATTATTTACTAAAGTCCACTTTGGGCCCTGGAGCCCGGGGATTTCTAAAGCCCCGTACACACGAGCGGACTTTTCGACATCCAAACTCCGACGGACTGAGTCCGGCGGACTATCCGCTCGTGTGTGGGCTGCAACGGACTTTAGCTTCGCTAAAGTCTGACGGACTTTAGAAATGAAGCATGCTTTAAATTTTCCCGACGGAACTCCGCCGGACCCGGTCCCCTTCGAAAAATTCGCTCGTGTGTGTGCTACTCCGACGGACTAAAACCGACGCTAGGGCAGCTATTGGCTACTGTCTATGAACTTCCTACGTCGAATCCAGTCGTACGTCATCACGTTCGACTCCGTCGGAGTTTGGTGTGATGGTGTGTGGTCAAGTCCGTTCGGTCGAAAAGTCCGCCAGAACTCCGTCGGAACTCCGGCGGAACTCCTTTGGAGGTCTGTCAGACTTAATCCCTCTCGTGTGTACGGGGCATTAGATCCGGGTGGGCTGAAATCCCCAGTCCTGGATCAGCACACTGATTGTTCAGGTGTGTGTTGGCCTGATAGTAGATTCAGGACCATGGCTCTGGGATCCACCCTCCCGAGGAGTCCAGGTTTGCAAGGGAGAACCCAGAGAGTGCAGGCTACACTGTGTAAGCCAGAGACCTGAGTCTGAGGTTGCTGACCGTATTCAGGAGAGTTCCATGTGGGAGCCTGAGCAGTGGTGCTGCTGAAGAGAGCCAGGTGGCTTGGTATTTTTGCAATGCTGCATGTGTAAGCCAGGAGGCTGAATATCCTTTTATTTGTTGCTGGCAGTTAAAACCCCCCCTGCGAGGGAAACCACCTTTGTTTTCATTTATGGAACTTTGTTTGATTTTCTTTAACCACTTAAGGACCAGGCCTCTTTTTCGGACTTGGTGTTTCCATGTTTAAAACAGTTTTTTTTGCTAGAAAATTACTTAGAACCCCCAAACATTTTTATATTGTTTTTTTTCTAACACCCTAGAGAATAAAATGGCGGTCATTGAAATACTTTTTTTCACACCGTATTTGCGCAGCGGTCTTAGAAGCGCACTTTTTTTGGAAAAAATTCACTTTTTTGAATAAAAAAATAAGACAACAGTAAAATTAGCCCAATTTTTTTTATACTGTGAAAGATAATGGTATGCCGAGTAAATTGATACCCAACATGTCACGCTTCAAAATTGCGCCCGCTCGTGGAATGGCGTCAAACTTTTAGCCTCAAAAATCTCCATAAGCGACATTTAAAAAATTCTACAGGTTGCATTTTTTGCGTTACAGAGGAGGTCTAGGGCTAGAATTATTGCTCTCGCTCTACCGATCGCAGCGATACCTCACATATGTGGTTTGACCACCGTTTTCATATGCGGGCGCTACTCACGTATGCGCTCGCTTCTGTGCGCAAGCTCGTCGTAACGGGGTGTTTTTAAAAAATATATATTTTTTTCTTATTTATTTTATTTATTTTTACACTTTTTTAAAAAAATAAATAAAATGGATCACTTTTATTCCTATTACAAGGAATGTAAACATCCCTTGTAATAGAAAAAAGCATGACAGGTCCTCTTAAATATGAGATCTGGGGTCAAAAGGTCCTCAGATCTCATATTTGGGCTAAAATGCAACAAAAAAAAAAAAAGAAAAAAGAAAATCTGACATTTAAAAAAAAAAATATACCTTTAAGAGGTATGGGCGGAAGTGACGTTTTGACGTCGCTTCCGCCCTCCTATGGTATAGAGACGAGTGGGGGCCATCTTAGCCTCACTTGTCTCTATGCCCAGCAGACGGAAGGACCCGATCGCCTCCGCCGCTACCGACGGCTCCGGTAAGCGGCGGAAGGTGCGGGAGGGGGGGTGGCACCTCTCCCGCCGCCGATAGCGGTGATTTAGCGGCGAATCTGCCGCGGAGACCACCGTTATCGTACAGCCGACCGCCGCCTGAAGAGATGGATATCTCGGTTGTGGCAGCAGCTGCTGCCGTTACCGAGATATCCCTCTTCAAAAATAGGACGTACATCGTCGTGCGGCGGTCGGCAAGTGGTTAATAAAAGTGGGCCAACAAGCCCTGAAAAGGAATCATCTGTGTGGACCGTTCTCGCTAGCGGGGGCTACACTTGAGTTAAACAACCCCCAATATCACTATGCATCCCTGATCTCCACAGAAGCCAGAAAACCTCCTGGATATAAGGAAGGAATGACTGACTGAGTTGATTTTATATGGCATTTTTAAGCTTGAAGAATCTGTTGGGAATCTTTAGATCTAGTATGGAGAAAATTACCTCCTTCCGCTTTGGGGATGGTGAACAGTTTGAAATGAAAACATTGGAACCTCTCTCCTTCCTACCATGGTTATGGCATAGTTGCCAACTGTCCCGATATTCCTGGGATTAGGACTTTTGTCCCGGGAAATTGAATTTCACGTTTTTTTTGCTGCCGGCCGCCAGAGGTCAGCGGCTGGCGGAGACAATGTCTCCGCGGCCGCCATTTTTAAGAAGACCAGAAGTTGGTCTACAATATAAAGTACCTGTGGCGCCGCCCACCCCCGCTGCCAGTGTGTGTATATGTGTAATGTGCAGTGGGGGCAGCGCCACAGTTAAATGACTCTCCGCGCTGCAACGGCGGCATGTCAGGAGCCAGTGTCTGTCACTGTGGATGTCGGGGCGGGGGCCAGTCGTCAGATGTTGGGGGCCAGTCTGTGAATGTGGGGGCCAGTCTGTGGCTGTCGGGGGGGGGGGCCAGTCTGTGGCTTTTGGGGGGGCAGTCTGTGGCTGTCGGGGGGGCCAGTCTGTGGCTGTCGGGGGGGGGGGGGCAGTCTGTGGGTGGCTGTCGGGGGGGGGGGGGGGGCGCCAGTCTGTGGCTGTCGGGGGGGCCAGTCTGTGGAGTATGTGGGGGCAGGTCTGTGGAGTATGTGGGGGGGCGGTTTGTGGATGTCAGAGGGGCATCAGATGTAAGGAGGGGCTCCGCTGATGGACACAGATGTGAGGAAGGTACCTCTGATGGGGCACCTGATGTAAGGACAGACTCCGCTTGGGACACCTGATGGCATCTGGTGGCAGGCAACGTGGCTAGTGACGCACTCATGGCTCCCACTGATTCTGCATTATGGTGAGTTGAATGATTGATTTCATTTCATATTACAATGTAATAATAGAAATAATGCGCTTCAATCATCCTGACACCATAACAATCATGCCGCCGTGATGATTGAAGCGCCAACAACAGGTATTTGGAGTATCTTTATCTGCTGATTGTCAAACTCTGGAAAACACATATTGCTATTGTGGTGTAGGATCGGGGGGTTGCTGTCCCTCCTTTCCCTCCCCCCTCCTTTCCCATCCCCCTCCTTAATGCTTGAAGTGAACCAGACATGGTTGCAATAGCAGGTTAAGACAGGGCCAGCAAAGGAAAACAAGGCTTTCTAGTTGTTTATCCACAGGGTCCTTGAACAGCGGGATATATTGAACAAGCACAGTTAAAGTAGATCTCCAGCTTTTAGAAAACTTTAAATCTATTATATGGACCAGGCTGGTCCAATCAAGCTGTTTACTTTTTTTTTTTTATATAGTATACAGAATATGAAATATATGGTATACAGTGTAGGGATGAGCTTCGTGTTCGACTCGAACATCGGCTGTTCATCCGTTCGGTGAAGTCCGAACATTTTGGTCCGTTCGCGCCAAATTCGTGTGCCGCTCACGGCCCACAATGCACTGCGATGGCGCAGTGAATTGCTGGCTCATGATTGGCCAAGCATGCACTGTGACCCCGCATGCTTGGCCAATCGCAGCGCCAGCAGCGAGGAGAGCCATGATTGGCCACAGGCAGGATGCCGATTTTCAATCTTGCTGTTGTGTAGTGGTTGTTGTCTGCGTGCCCTGACCGCAGTATACACCACTATATTCACCTCACCTATATAGCTAGTGATCTATCTTTTATAATAGAGCTTGCAGTCAGTAGTGTTAGGAGCTTGTGCGTGCTGTCTGCGTGCTCTGTACCCAGTACATACCGCTATATCCACCTACATAGCTGTTCTCTATTTGAGCCCACTTGCCATCTGCGGAAGTTATTGGAAGTTATGTGTGCCTCCAGCACAGTATACATGAATGAATGAATGAAATACTTATATAGCGCACAATGCGAACTGAATCGCCTCTAGGCGCTGTGGTGAGCTTTGATCATCTGCTAAAAGAGGAAGGTCTTGAGTTTTTTCCTAAAAGCCAGGTGATTTTCTTCCAGGCAGATGTTGATTGGTAGAGCATTCCATAGCCGAGGCCCTTGGACAGCGAATCTCCGATCACCCTTGGATTTATACCGGGCTTTGGGCACGAGGAGGAGGTTTTTGTTGGCTGATCGAAGACTGCGGTTTGGTGTGTAATGATTTATTTTCTCCATTAGGTATTGCGGAGCTTCTCTATGCACGCATTTGTGGGTGAGGCAAAGGGTCTTGAACGTGATCCGATTTTTTACGGTTAGCCAATGTAAGCTCCTCAGTGAAGGAGAAATGGATTCCCAGGGTTTTTTTTTCCTGTTATCAGCCTTGACGCCGTGTTTTGGATCAGTTGTAATTGCGCAAGTTGATATTGTGGTAATCCTATGTAAAGCGAGTTTGCGTAGTCCAGTCGTGAATTAATGATTGTTCCAACTACCACTGCTTTGTCATTCTTTGGGATAAAAGGGATGAGTCTGCGAAGCGTGCGCAGCAGATGGTGAGATCGACTGACTACAGATCCTATTTGCGCATCCATTGACATTTGTGCGTCTAAAATAACCCCGAGACTCTTCGCTTTGGTCTTTGGGGAGATAGTCTGCCCAAAGACGGTTGGTGGAGACCAGGAGGTTTTGGTTGCGGGCTTATGATTTTGGTGTAAGATAAGAAGCTCTGTCTTTGATTGGTTCAGCTAGAGGGAGTTGGTGGTCATCCAGTCCTCTATTGATTTGAGGCAGTTTTCAAGTTGTTGTTGGTGATCTTTTTTTCCATTGATCCGGAAATAGTTGCGTGTCGTCAGCGTGAGAGTGGAAGCAGAGATCTGAGCATCTGATGATTTGAAGGAGTGGGCGAATGTAAATGTTGAAGAGAACGGGTGACAACGGAGAGCCTTGAGGGACTCCGCAGGTGACTGCCCGAGTTTCGGAGAGGAATTTTCCTAGTTTCACTGTCTGTGACCGATTTTCCTAGGAAGGACGCGAACCAATGAAGATCTATGTCTTGGACTCCAGCTACTTCTGTGAGGCGGACGAGTAGAGTATTGTGATCTACTGTATCAAACGCTGCACTTAGGTCTAGCAGTACGAGGAGACACGGCTCTCCGTCATCTGCTGCTTCGAGGGCGTCATCCCAAATCTTGAGGAGAGCTGTTTCTGTTCCATGACCCGGGCGGAAGCCTGATTGCAGCGGGTCCAGGAGTTTGTGAGTATCCAGGTGAAGTTGTAGCTGATGTACTACAGCTTTCTCCATGATCTTAGAAATGGTGTTGAGGCTTGTAATCGGCCTACGGTTGTTTGGATCCTGAGGGTCCAGGTTTGGTTTCTTGAGTAGAGGTTTGACGATGCCTTGTTTGAGGATGCTGGGAACAATCCCTTCGTGGAATGATCGGTTTATGAGGTGGGTTATGGTTGGAGCCACGATGTCGGAGCATTCTTTCAGTAGTTTTGTGGGGATGATGTCAATAGGTGAGGTACTGTCACGCAGTTTTATTAATGATGTTTTTTGCGGTGTCTACGGTAATTGGGGATAGTGAAAATTTTGGCGGTTGCGGTATGTTGGTGCGGATATCCTCTTTATGTATTTGCTGGCTGAGGTTGGATGTTTTCTTCTGACAGTTTGTCACAGTAATCCTGGGATTCGCTTTCTGGGGGTTCTAGGCACACCGGATTCATTGATTGATTAACCAGTTTAAACAGTTCCCGTGGTTGGTTTGCGGCCGTTGAGATTGTATATGAGAAGTGGTCCTTTTTGGCTTTGAAGATTGCTTTCCGATAATTCTCTGTCAGACCTTTGTAGTTAAATAGGTTTTCCTTGGTGGGATTTCTTCATGTTCTTTCCGCTCTTCTGCGTTCTTGCTTTAGTACGGAGAGGGAGCTATTAAACCATCCAGCATTTTTCTTCCTGATGAGAGCCCTGCGTTTTGGTGCTACCGAGTCTGCTGATTGCAGTAATGCCTTGTTCAGGGAGTTGAGTGTTTCCTCCGTAGAGTGGTTTAAGGTTATTGTAGATATTTTTTTGGACAGAGTGGTTTTGAAGGCTTCGGAGTACAGTTTTTTTATGCGATCTGGTCCAGTGCGTTGTTACAGGTTTCCGTTTTGCGTTGGTGATGTTGGTAGTGATTTTGAATTTGCTGGCGTGGTGATTCCGTCCATGGCAGAGTTATGTTGTCGAGTATGTTGACGTCGATGTTCTGTTTGAAAATGAGGTCCAGGGTGTGTCCTGACCCATGCGTGGGAGTCTTTATCAGTTGCTGTAGACCCAGTTGTTCTAGTTGATTGATGCAGGCAGTCGCGATGGGGTCTTTAGGCTCGTTTGCCCAAAGGTTGAAATCTCCGAGTGCCAGGAAATTTTTGAATTTTAGGGTGTGCATTGCAAAGGATTCCGTGAGGGGTGAAAGAAGATTGGACTTTGGTCCCGGTGGTCTGTAGCACAGTAGAATATGAGTGGTGTCATGGGGTGTTGGTTGAAAATGTAGCGTCAGGGTTTCCATAAAAGACACTGGGTTCTGAGATGATGGTTTAGTGAGATCCAGGTGACCTTTAAAGATCACTGCTAGGCCTCCTCCTTTTTTCCCTATCCGGTGTTCGGTTAGGATCCTGTAGTTTTCCGGCACCAATTTGGTGAGGATGGTGTTGCAGTCAGAGGTTAACCAGCTTTCGGTGATGAAGAGGCAGTCTACATTGTTCTCGATGATGAAGTCGTGTACTTCTAGTCTATGTTTGACTGCAGACCTGGCGTTAATCAAGGCGCAATCTAATTGTAGTGGTCGAGTAGATGTCTTCCTGTGGTTGGGAGCTGGTTGTCGTCCGGTTTTTAATAGTTGTTCTCTTTGAAGTATTTTTTGTATGGAAGATGGCAATGTGGTGTTGATGTTCCTTAGTCTGTGCAGAACTTCAGCTGAGTATTTGAAGTAGCACATGGTTTGTGGATGCTGTTGATGGTACTATGGGCCTAAGATGATGATCCTGATCAGGGTATTGATCCTGAGGTGGGGCTAGGTATCAAACTTGCCGCCGTGCTTGAGGCTATTAGCGCGCAAGTTGATCAGGGGATGCCTATATGGATGCGGAAGGAGTTGTTGTATTCGGTTGCTGGCTGTTCCAGCTGCCTTTACTTAAGGTGGAGGTCTCCGCTTAGAAAAGATGTCTGGCTGTGATCTGGAATAGTCATCCTAGGATAGCGTAAAAAATGGAAAGGAGGCTGGAGGTAGGGGTATGCTAACCTATGGTATACATGGTATACATCTGTATATACCCCTTTATCTCTGGTGTTCTATAATAAAGGCATCTGCAGGAGTTAGTGGGTGTTGTGTGCCTCTAGCACAATATACACTACCCAACTGCTTTTTTACCCAACTCCCTTCAGGCCATTACCATGTCTGGAAGGCCAGCAAGGAGAGGCAGACAGGCGCGAGCCGATAAAAGAGGGCAAGCAGGCTCTGTGTCTAGAGACAACAGTGCTGGTCGTGGACGCGGTGCATTGTCATCAGCACGTGGCCATGGGACACGCTTTTCCTTCTTTTCGGCAGCTGGACATGTTGAGCCGCAACATGCCAACGACTTGGTAGAGTGGATGACCAAGCCCTCTTCATCCTCCTACAATTTTTGATGCAATGCTTTGCAGCAGGGCTAATTCCTGCAATCAAACAAGAGTATATGGGAGAGGTTGCAGTGTGGTGGCACCAGCACCAGTGCCTAAGGCCCAATTTTTCTGCCCCTGTTTAACAGGGACATGTAATTACAATTCTTGATATAATATTTCACAGGAGGGCCCCTTCCTGTGCCCACCCAGAGTAACGGTGAGGACTTATAGTGTTGTGGCACCAGCACCACAACCACCAAAGGTCAATTTTTCTACCACTGTTCAACAATAGCATGTAATTACAATTCTTGATATAATCGTTCACAGCAGGGCGCTCCAGCGCCCACCAAGAGTCACTTTGAGGGCTTACAATGTTGTGGCAAAACCAACATCTTGTTCTGCCATTTCTGCAGAGCATATAGGGCAGGCCCCTACTTTCAAACATCCAACTTACAAACATCTCCTACTTGCAAACGGAAGGAGACAACAGCAAGTGAGATGAAACAAGATGGACGACAAAACAAATTATACAGGGGTGATAACCCTTCCCTATGTTTTCCAAAAAGCTTAAAAATAGTTTTTTTGACTGGAGCTACACTTTAAAAATGTACCAGTTGAAAATTACAAACAGATTCAACTTAACACAACAAACCTACACAGTCCCTGTCTTGTTTGCACCGCCTGTATACTGCTGTTCTGAGTATATAGGGCCTGGGGGCCACACACATTTCCTTTATTAAATATGGGTACAGGGTTCCCCTTAATATGCGTACAAGACCCAAAGGGGCTGGTAATGGGCAGGGAGGGCTACCCATGCCATTTTTCTCAATGATTTTCAACCATATTGCAGGAACCAGATATAACATTAAAACCGCAAGCAGTTTTAAATGGTGTTATTTCCGTTTAATGTCATTTTGTGCAGGGGCTGTTCTAAACACGGGAAACACGTGGCACTTCACAGGCATACTACAGACACCCCCCAGGCACCATATTTAAAGGAATATTTCACTTTTTTTTTTCACTTTAATCGTCATTAAAATCAGTGCTCCCGCCAAAACTGCCATTTTTAAAAACATTTTAGGCATTGACCCATGTCCCCTGGGGCAGGAGCCAGGTCCCCAAACCCTTTTTAGGACAGTATCTTGCATATTAGCCGTTAAAATTAGCACTTTTAATTTTGAACGTTCGAGTCCCATAGACTTCAATGGGGTTCTAACGTTCGTATGAATTTGGGGTCCGTTCGAAAGTTCTGGTGCGAACCGAACCGGGGGGTGTTCGGCTAATCCCTAATACAGTGTCATAAGCAGGGCTCAAGTCCTGTGGGAACGGCGTCCCTGCACTTTTTTCACAGCAGGAACACCGTTCCCTTTGCAGGACTAGAGCCGCCCGAGCCAATCCTTCACTAAGTGGCAATGCCCAGCATTGCCACATAGTGAAGGACGGCGTCCTCCCCTCCCTCGGTCCTCCTCCTCCAACAGCCGCGGCTATACTATACAGGACCGCGCCTGCCAATCAACAGAGCTAGATCCCCGCTGCAATACTGTCATTGGCTGCTAGAACCTTCATTGCCCTAACAACCAATTACATCACCTGTGCTCCCTGACCTCAGCAAATTTCTTCACCCGGCTTTTGCCCCCCTGCAGCATGCTCCTTCAAGGACTTATCCAGGTACACGTTTTTCTACTTTGTGAAAGCTCAGTCACAACTCTGATGGGGAACTCTGGGGACGCTCCGATGGGGGGGGGGGCTCTCTGATGGGGATGCTCTCTGATGGGAACACCTGCTCTCTGGTGGAAGGAATAGTCCCCAATCATTGGTGTCAGTGGGAGGAATGGAACGAGGGAAAGATCACCCATTGTGGTGATTATTCTGTTAGTTTGACAAGTTAACTTATTTTGTTTTTGTAAACTGGCACTTTACAATAAATGTTGCACTGTATTTTCTGTGAAATATATATGCATATATCTTCTTTTTTTTTTTTTTTTTTTTTTTTTTTGGGTTGGAGTTCCCACACTTTTTTCCCCAGGACTTGACCCCTGGTCATAAAGCATATTGCAATTCAATTGTATACCTTATCTAGACTATAGATGACAGTATTAATTCTCGTATGTATAACATATGTAATCAAGGTTTGTGAAAGACATTTAAACAATATATGTGGATAAATTTAAGTATAATAAAACCATTACCCGCATGATGTGGATAAAGTGATTGAACAGAGTTTTGTAGTTTTTTATAAAGTATGTTTGGGAGCTTGTCAGTTAGTGTCTGTGTGTTTTATGTTTTTTGTAGGATGTTAAAGGTATCTATATGTGTGATAGCTCTTGATAAATCTTGGTTATGGTGCGTCTTCCTCAATTATTGGCCAAGTGTATCTCTAAGTGATGGTTTCTCGTAGGGTTGTGGTCTCACTAGCAATCCCTACTGAGTAAGGTGGTTAAATTAGGCCTATTCTGTGGTCAGAATAATCTGTCACAACTATAGGGAAGATCTGGAGTAGGTATTGGCAATATGAGGGGATACAGGAGGATCTATAATTGGGAGTGGATGGGGTTATCTACTAGGGATCGTGGGAGAGATGAGCGAGCAAGAAGATGGGCAGTATGTGTGTCCTTATCTCTGGTGGGTAAATGGGTTGGGGAGGGGATATCCAGGGATATGGATGGGAAGGGATTTGCAAGGGCGACTCCTTCCTCCTCTGACCTGACATTATGTTTCAGCAAATTTTTCCTGGAATACTAATTGGGAGTATTCAGTAGATGTCTGGAAGTGGTGCCAACATGTCCAGGTCTTCTGGAGTTTGGTAGGTGTGTCTCTGGCTTGATGAACCAATTCTTCCATGTCTGCAATTTTGTTAATGCGTTTAAACCAGGGGTCTCAAACTGGCGGCCCTCCAGCTGTTACAAAACTACAAGCCTGTGGGAGTCATGCTAGTAACTGTCAGCCTTGCAATTCCTCATGGGACTTTTGCAACAGCTGCATGACCGTCACTTTGAGACCCCTGGTTTAAAGAGGATGTCAACCCTCCTGCTAAAAAAAAAAAAAAAAAAAAAAACACACACCCTGAAAGATAAAGGCATAATGAGCAAGTATGCATAGCGTACCAGCTCATTATGGATTACTTACCCAAGAACTAATCCACCGCAGCCATCCTTGTCTCCCTCTCAGGCCGCCAAAATGTTACCCGGGGCTTGCTTCCGGGTATCACGGCTCTGGCGCTGTGATTAGCCAGAGCCGCGATGACGTCACTCCCCGCATGCACGTGGGAGCCGCCGCTAACAGTACAGTACAACTGAAGCAACGGCACATACTGTCACTGCTTCAGTTGGTTTAAATGCTCATGTGCCGCATGACGTCGGCACAGGCAAATTCAGGGATATTTCCTAAACATGTCCGACAAGTTGGACATATGTGACTTTAGAGGTACATCACATACAAAGTAACTCAAATTTGCTATAAAACTATATAAATAAATGATTTAAAGGTAAGGAATACAGTTTAATCAGTCATAGGTACACACACACTGCCTATCACTGACCATGAAATACTGTAGTCACATACATATTTATATTGCATCCAAATATTTTGACATGTTTCACGGAGATGGCTTTGTCAGGAAAAAGGACATACTGTAAGGACTTAATAATTGTAAAGGAGCATATTTCACTCAGCTTCAGGTGTATATAGAAAAAAAACATATTATATGACATATGAACAAATTGACACAATACATCTTGTACATGCATGGCTCTAATCCACCCACAAAGTTAGTAAAAACCCCAAATGCAAAAAACTCCCTACCTCAATAGGGCATCTGAGTAAATTCAAAGGGAAGATCCTCCTGAATAGCCACACACCCCCGCATCCAAATCCAGTCCAAACAAGGCCAGATCTCCTGTAGGGAGGGATATGGTGTTTATTGTTCAGACTGATATTCAAAAAATACACAATAATACCTGCAATATATGTTAAAGCAGAGGTTCGCACAAAAATTGAACCTCCGCTTTTTGGAACCCCCCTCCTCCTGTTTGTAACATTTGGCATCATTCATGGGGGAGGAGGGTACAGATACCTGTCTAAGACAGGTATTTGCACCCACCTCTGGACATAGACTCCGGTGGGAGTATACGACTGGGACACACACGGGAGACAGCGGGGACCATTCTGATTATGCAGCTCGACTCGCGCATGCGCAGTAGAGAACCGGTAAGTGAAACCGCAAGGCTTAAGTTCCTGATTCCCTTACCGAAGATGGTGGCAGCAGCATCTGAGGACCAAGGTACGGTTCGGCCTTGGGTGCTAACATGGCGGGCGCCCTAGACAGGTAAGTGTCCTTATTTTAAAAATCAGCAGCTGCAGTATTTGTAGCTGCTGACTTTTAAAAACAAAATTTTGACTTCTGCTTTAAATATATATCAGTTAAGAGAAGAGCGAGCACAAGTCCATAGCAGGTTCTAATGAATGAACTGTACTCACCTCTGTCCTATTTGTTAATTAGAAAGTATACTGGGAGCTCATACGGAAGAAAAAAAAGGAAGCATTGATGTATGTTGATGTACCCCCAATGCTACACCCATCTGAAAGATTTCTAAAGATATGCCAGATACTTTCTGTTAATTTCATCGTAGATTCCTATCATGGTCCCTACCGTGTCTTTTAGACGGTCAGGCATAGTCATGCCCCAAGTGGCTCTGGGTGGTATTGAACTAATGACTGGTTGTTCTTGCTCCTTTTTCTTTACCTCTGAGCCACACCTCGGTTCTATTTTGCCTGCTTTCCAGCCCTACCTAGTTTTGCATAAGTACTGTGGCCAATTCTGTTTGTACCTGTCACTCTTGGATCAGCTGTGGCAGGTTACCTAATTAGCTGGGTATAAAGCACTGCTTCACTCTATGGGCTTTGCCAGTTCATTGTCTCTTGTCGCTAAAGGTTCCTGTGTTCCAGTAACAGTGTTTCAAGACTGACCCTGGCTTGTATATCATTTATTCTGTCTTTGCTCCGACGGAAGGGAGGGGTTACGAGGAGGCTGAGCAGGAGAAGGCGTGCGGCGTGTGGAAGAGAAATACAGAGCGGGATAATGCTGGAGGGTGAGAGGCTCCAGCAATGAAAGACACCGCCGCAAGACGCCGCTCCGGAACCTGTCTACCCTACCGGCCATAAATAACAGCTGCTACCTCGCCTCCTCTCTGCCGCCCTCCCCCCCAACCTCTCGGGATTCCGAAGGGAGATAAAGGGAGAGCATGATCACGGAGAGCAACAGATAAGCTAAGTACTATATCCCTGTGCAAGTCATAGCTGTTTTAAATGATCGTATGTCTAAACCGCCAGGGGAAAAGAAAGGACTGTAATAACAGTGATGGGACAACATGAATGATGAGGTGTTTCTCTTTCTGGGACAGACAATTCAGACCAACTTTGCGCTTGTTGCTGGAACTATCCATAAACAAATATAAGATACCATAAACAAAGATAAGATATAAAGATACCAGGCTGCATTGTTTTAGAAAAATTTGTATGAACACTATAAATGCGCTGAAAGTGGTCAGCAGGATATTAGACTTCTCCCTTCACCTCTCTGATGCAGCATAACAGCAGTTTTTCTTTGTAGGCTGGGACGCACTAAGGGATGAACTAAGGAAGATAAACGAGTACAAGAGATAAGATAAGCGATACTTATGTCTGCAAAACTCATTTGTCTTAAATAAGAATATGTTTAAACTATCATGGTCATTAAAACTGGAGTAAAAGTAAAGAGATAGCATGAATAATGACATACGTTTTCCCTGGGATATATAATTCAGATTAATACTATACTTGTCGCTGAGATTCTCTGCAAAAAAATATATAAGATACCAGGTGGGAGTGAGGGAAATGCCCAGAGAAATAGCCTGAAATATTACTAACCAGACTGAAAGCGGCCAGTGAGGATGAAACAAGCATTATATAAGACATTCAAGATGGAATGAACGAATAACTCCTTAGCTGCCTGCTTTCAGAAAATCAATCCGGATCCTTAAATGTAATGATAGATGGTCAATATAAGGTAACCCCCTGGAAAAGAATCGCACGGCACTCCTGCTTAGCTACTCAAAAATCGCATATTTTCTAAACGCATGAGCAGTGATGTAACTCGGTGGAGTAATATATTTATAGCATGTAGGAAACTGCATGAAGGACAGTACACGCATGGAAAGCGATCCCATTTTGTAGCTGCATACTTTCCTGGGAGCCCAGCAGAATTCTCAAGAGTAAACATAACCTTACATAGTACGCACGTCCCTATAGAATTCGATGACCAGCTAATATAGAGGTAAAACATCAGGAGAGGCACAATAAGGGGGAAAACCCCATATTTAACGCATAATGAAATTATGACATGCGACTTATAGGTGTCTATTAAAGATATAGGGACGGAAGACGCCATTGCTCAATAGATAAATCTAACTGTGGTGCCACTGGTTTTTCTCTCTGCTTTTTGTCTTTTTTTTTTTTTTTTTTCTTTTTTTTTCCTTTTCTTCTCCCTCTTTCTCCTGGACCCCCTTTCCCTGTGTCGGAGGGAGGGAGGAGGAAAGAGAGGAGATAATAAGAATAAATGTTTGGACAGAAATTATCTGCCCTTGATCGGCCATAAAGAAGGGGGAGAAACACTTATAGCAGACTGACAAACTTAGGGCGGAAAATTGCTCAGCCATAACCAAGGGATCTTACCCTGGTAGATACTGTAAGGGGCTGATTGGAGGGAATTCTCAGAAGAAAAAGCACCAGCCGTGGAAGGAGAACGTGAGAAGACCAGCAAACTGGGGCGAAGACCACGGGAAGCAAAAAAAAGCAAAATGAGCAGAGCCTCAAAGCAAAATACTAAGGGGGGCCTTAAAACCCCAAAAAATCCCAACACGGAAAGCACCATAAAACAATATATGACTCAAGGAGCTAGCCCAAGAGGAGGAGGGAAGGAAAAGATACCCCCAAACCATGGAGGAAAAAGGGGGGTGGAAAAAACAGCAGGGGAGACCCCGGATCAGTCTAGAGACGAACTGACAACGGAAAGCGAATTAGAACTAAGTAAAAATGAGGATCAGAGGATGGAAGACCTGGGAATAACAAAAGGGTTCATGAGGGAGATGCTCCAAAAATTGGAGAACTCTATAAGATCAGATATTAGTCTCCTAAGAAGTGACCTTGGTCATATGCTAACGAGAGTTGAAGCTGTAGAAGAAAGAACTGAGAATCAAGAACAGAAGTTAAATAAAGTACAGACGCAAGTTAAATTAATTTCTCAGAACCAGAGAAGAATTCTCTACCGACTCGAAGACCAAGAAAATAGAAATAGAAGACTAAATCTGAGAATAAGAAATGTCCCAGAGAACAAGAAAGAAGATTTAAGGGAGGTTCTGAAAGATATATTTCGCCCCATACTAGACAATGCAGAGGGGGTACTCCCTTTGTTAGAGAGGGTGCATCGGGTTGGGAGGATAGGATCGGAAGAAACAGGAAGGGGAAGATTCCGCGATATTATCGTAAGGTTTGAACACTATGAAGATAAAGAGGAGATCTGGAGGAAATTAAGGGGAAACCCCCCATTAAAGTATGCGCAAACAGAAATACAAATCTACCCGGACCTAGCATTTGAGACCCTATCCAGAAGACGTCTCCTGAAACCTCTCTTGGAACAGATGAGAGTACGAAACATTAGATACAGATGGGGCTTCCCGGCTTGCCTGCTGGCATTTAAAGATGGAATAACAGCTAAATTAAGTTTCCCTGAAGAGTTAAGAGAATTTTGTGAAAAACTGGAGATTCCAACTCCAAGTTTACCCGGCTGGACAGACGAGTCTGAGGAAACACCTTAAAATGCCACCCAACTTAAATGATAAATTAGAAGTGGAAGAGACTGGGATCATGGGGGAGACGGGGGGGGGGGGGGGAGGGGTGGAGAGGTAGGGGGATGTATGTGGTCGGACCGGTTGGGTGGGGCAGTCCCATTCCCATCCCTATGAGGAGATATACCAAAGTAGGGAGGGAAAGGAGGCAACTGGCGAACCCCACCTCGGAGCACTAAGACTTAGAAATGGCCAGAGATTTGAGGCCAATTGATAAGTCGAGGGCTGTAGGATGGCCAAAACGGGGGGGGGGGGGAGGGGGATGGGGAGATGGGCGGGAGAGGGGGGTATGGGGGAGAGGGGGAAGGGGAGGGAGGAAGACGTCAGTAGTGAAACCCTGAGGGAAAGAAGAGGGGAAGGAAAGGAAAAAAGAAAACATGGTCAGGACAGAGAATATGGATAAAAAGAAACTGGAATTAAATTTCCTGTCTTACAATGTTAGGGGGCTCAACACAGCAAAAAAGAGGTATAAAATCCTGGTAGAATTAAAACAGCTAGAGGCAGATGTGATCTTTCTCCAGGAGACACATATAACACATACGTCAAGGAGTAGGCTTTACTCTAAAGACCACCCGAAATGGTACTATGGGGATACGATCTCAAAGAGGGCAAGAGGAGTAGCAATAGGATTCGGTAAAGATATTCGATTCACTGTAGAAGGAAGAGAAGCAGACCCAGAAGGAAGATATTTATTTCTGAAAGGAAAACTAGGAAATATTAGGTATACACTGGCTAACATTTATTCCCCAAATAAAAACCCTGTCAATTTTCTGAGGGGCATACTGGCCAAAATACAAGAGTTTAAAAGTGGCCATGTAGTTATAATGGGAGATCTGAATCTCTGTCTGGACCCCGTACTCGATAGCACGTCCCGGGTACTGGGAAGGAATAGCACTCAATTAAAAAGGTTAATTCAAAATTTGAATAAAAACCAACTAGTAGATGTATGGAGGGCACAACACCCCAAAAAAATGGACTATACATTCTTCTCCCCAGTACACGGGACGTACTCAAGGATTGACTATATTCTTGTGGAACACAGAGCCCTAGAGATGGTGTTAGAAACAAGTATAGAAATAACAACACAGTCAAATCACGCGCCTTTAAAAATGAAAATGCAGATTCCCGGACAAAGTAAATGTTTCTCTAGGTGGCGACTAAACGACACGCTGATCCTCGATAAGGAGGGGGGGGAAATAGTGAGTAAGGAATTAGAGAAGTACTTTCTGTTGAATGAGACCGAAGGAATATCTGGGCAGGCTCTGTGGGATGCCCATAAGGCGTATATTCGGGGGATCTTGATTGCACGGGGCTCGCAGAAAAAAAAAGAATGTATAGAAAGGGGCAATAAACTCAGAGAGGAAATCCTCAGAATAGAACAACAACATAAAACGGGACTTGCAGATAAAAAGTTATATCAAAAATTAATGTCCAGGAGAGAAGAACTGCGTGGACTAATGGAACAAGAAACAAAAAAATATTATAATCAACTTAATAAAATGAGGTATCAAGATGAAAACAAACCCACTAAATATCTAGCTAGGATGCTGCAAAAGAAAAAAGCTACGAACTACATAGAGAAAATCCAAACAGAAACCGGGGACATGGTATACTCCTCAAAAGAAATAGCCGAATCATTCAAAACATACTACGGGAAATTATATGCGGTAAAAAACAACTCGATAGATAAAGAAGGTAAACTAAAAGAAACTGATAAATATTTAAATAAGGCGAGACTCCCCAGGATCAGTGAAATCGATAAAGAATATTTAGAAAACCCCATAACGGAAGCAGAAATAAATGAGGCATTAGCGGAATCAGCCCCTGGGAAAAGCCCGGGACCAGACGGTCTGACAATTAGTTACTACAAGAGGTTTAAGAATATCCTAGTACCGAAACTCTGTAAGTATATGAACGGGATTGGGACAGAATACGCCATGAGTAAAGAGGCGCTATCTGCCTCAATAACGATCATACGGAAAGAAGGAAAAGACGAGACCAAGTGCGCAAGTTACAGACCAATATCACTCCTAAATGAGGATACTAAACTATTTGCTAAGGTGTTAGCAAATAGAATGAAAAAAGTAATGAATATACTAGTACATCCAGATCAGACTGGGTTCATCCCCGGGAGAGAGGGAAAGGACAATGGGGTAAGAACTTTATTGATTCTATCTCAAAGGAAGAAGACGGAACCCCCGGCGCTACTATTATCAACAGATGCCCAAAAGGCTTTTGATAGAGTCGATTGGGGATTTATGTTCCAGACAATGGATAAAATGGGCATAGGCCCTAGGATGGCCAAATGGATTAAAATGATGTATGATCACCCGACAGCGACTGTAAACATCAACGGGTTGCCCTCCTCTTCCTTTGAGATGGAAAATGGGACCAGACAGGGATGCCCACTGTCTCCTCTTCTTTTTGTGCTCTCGTTGGAACCCCTACTCGCGACAATCAGAAACAACCCGGAAATAAGCGGAATTAAGGCAGAGCAAGAGGAACATAAACTTGCAGCATATGCAGACGACGTGTTGTTTTATATAAGTAACCCAGTAGATTCTCTGCCCAAGATAACAAAGGCCCTGGATGAGTACGGGAAACTATCAAACTTCAAAATCAACCAAATAAAATCTGAAATCCTCAATATAAATGTAGGTGCGACGGAAGTACAACTAATCCAAGAACAAAGTAAATTTAAATGGACAAAAGATTTGAAATACCTGGGAGTAAAATTGGCAAACACTCTGGATAAGATATACCGCTTAAATTATATCCCTTTATTGAATGAAATAAAAACTGAACTCAGAAGAGCAAGTAATAGAC